>NC_090931.1:430529715-431791753 GCF_040938575.1 Ambystoma mexicanum | reverse complement strand
CTCATCGAGCTGTGGGCATAGTATGCCTGTATCAACACTGCCACCCTGGCTGGGTACATCTCTGAAAAAGAAATTGTGGAGCGTTCAGTTTGCTGAGCAAGTCTCTTCCTAGAATGTTGAAAGGTGTTTCTTTTTAATACAATAATGGCACTACAATATGTTGTGTCTATATTGTTAAGTGTAAATCTTTAGTCAGAGGAACAAAATCATCTCTGAAAAGCCTTTTGTGTCCAAATTTTTGTTGGATAATGGAAATCCCTCTTCTTTTATACATGATCTGGTTGTCCCAGTATCTATGAGAAAGGGAAGGGAAATCTCCTCTGTCCTATTAGAACTGCTACCTTAGGCTCCTTCTCAGGGTCTTGTAACCAGGATTCATGTCTGGCAGAGAGTCTCCCAGGACCTCCTTGTTATTTACATATTTCAAGTAACTTTGGGTCTCACCCTCAGTTACTAGGGGAATCCAGACGTGGACCCCTTGCTCACTATTCTTAGAGAGGCACAGCTACACCCTACTGATGAGGTTCAACCAGACCGAAACACGTGTCTGGGGTTGCTGTTGGTACTCTTGTTCATAGGAGAATTGCCTAGCATTTCGGTGCTGGACTGCCCCAGGGCAGGACAAAGACTGATATGTTTAGGATATTTCTTCTCTGTGAAAGATAGTGAGCTAAAGACTCTGGGTAAGGCTCTTGTAACCAGGACTCATATCTGGCAGAGAGTCTCCCAGGACCCCCCTTATTATTTACATCCTTCTCAGGGTCTTCAGTTACTGCAAGGAAAGGACACACTTGCATGTCCTGTGGGCACCCCTATTGGGAAAATGTGCTCACGGAAGATGTGAATAGCTTGCCGCCCACCACTGTCACTCCTGTGTATTGGGGAACAGTATTCTGTCTCAGTATTGTTACTTTTTCTTGTAATTGTGCCATTTCCCCACCTTGCACTTGTACTTGTCCCTGGGCTGGTAGACCCTGTTTCTGTGTGGGCAGAAGTTGCAGTTGCTGCTGTGGTATCACTTGCATCTGTTGAGATGTCTGCTTCTGTATCTATGCCTGCTGTTGCTGCACTCTCTGCTGCCCTGTTTGTGCCTGTCCTGGGCATGTTCGCCAAAGTGACCAAAGTTGCTGCACACAAAACACTGTCCTCCAAACCGTGGTCCCAAACCCCTGTACCCAACTCCTCTTCCTCTTGTATAATGCCCTCTCCCTCTCTAGTACTGTCCTGTGTAATTGTTTACTTCGCCCGCATATGAAAACCCTGGCTGTTGCGTGTTTGTAAATTCTGGTTGTCGTTGCATCTGCACCGTCCCCCACTGCTGATTGTATGATGCTTGTGTATATCCTCCCTGCTGTGTTACCACTGCCACTGGGAGCCCCTCTTGTTGGGTGGGTGGGACGTCAACTGGTCCCCTGAGCACTGCTCCTTCCATGCTTATTTTAGCCAGTTTATTCTGCACTCATTTATTTTCCACTTTTAACATGTTGTCTGCTCTCTCTTTGGGCCTGATCACGAGTTGGGCGGTATCCCCGGCGGTATTACCGCCAGGGCTATTAATGTTACCGCCAAACCACTGGCGCTGTTAGCGCCGGATTACAGGTTTGGCAGAATGGTAAGTCCCCATTCCCCATTGGGCCCATTCGGGAAATTTTCACTGCTGCTACCGCCGACGGTTTTAGTGCGGTGGTAATAGTGCCGAAAATCAGCAAAATCGTGGTGGATTTGCCCCCAGCTCAGAGCTGGGGGTAAATCCTGCCAAACCCGTGATTTGGCGGACCCTTAAATGCAGCGGTAATAGCGTTACTGCCACATTTAAGGGTTACTGCCAAACTCGTCTTTCTCCTGCTTCCTCTTAAAATAGTGCACAATAGTTGCCTGTATCTCGGGCCACTCTTTCGCTTCTATCCCAACTATTTTTGTCAGGGAAACCTGCACATCCACAGGAAGCCCCTCATTAAGATTTGATAAAACAAGTGTACTTTGTCGTCCCAGGACATTTATTCTTCTGTGTTCACATCTCTTGTATGGACCTTATATATTCTGTGGAGTCCTCCTCTGGCTTCATTTTACATGCTACTATTGATCCCATATCTGATGTATCTGGATACAGTTCTCTCAGAGCTTTCCACGGATGTGCTCGATAATTGTTAAAGGGTGCTCCGTCATGTATGTTAGAACTTAATTTTACCCCTACATATCCCAATTGTTGCAAAATGCTGGCACTTTATTTCCCCACCAATACCGCCAATAAACTCTTAATGTCTCCTATGGCCTGCAGAATCCCTGCTGTCTCCTTCTCAAAAACATAAATCCCCTTACTTGCTCCCACCATTAGGGAAGGTAGACTTTAGACAAAATGATCCCTATCCATTGCCTGCCAAATTAAGTAATGCACCTCACTTTTTGCTGTCTGCAAAAGGGGCATCTGTGCTCGTGCTCTGGGTTCATTCCCTCGCTGTGGTGTTTCAGCTACTGCTATTCTAGTTTTCCTACCCCAAAGCCTATTTCCCCAGTTGCGAATGATTCCTCTCTTTCCTCCTCTTCTCTTTCGTTTCTTCTCCTTCCCCAGCTCAGATCTGTCAGATCACCTGTGTCATATTCGTCACCCCCATGGCTGCCGTTGCTACTGTCCTCCAAATCTGATACGGTGTGATCACCCTGTGTCGTATCTAGTTTGCCATCATCCAAGTACTGTCCCCAGTTATCAATTTTTAATTTTATGCAGCCTGTTGTCCATCTCTGCTCGTCAGCTGTCTTTCCTTGTTCCTTTCCTTTTTTCCTCTATCTCCCTTTTCATTACTTTTTCTGCTTCCCTGAACATGTAGTTAAGTTGCTGTTGTGTGCTCTTTTTAATGTCCACTAAATGTTTCTTTCTCCCCTTCTTATCCTTACTAACAAAGTTAGCTTCACACTCATGTTTCTTTTTGTTTGTTCCCTCCTTATCTTGATATACTCGCTTAGGGTTTGTATATCCTGCAGCTATTTTTAACAGTGGGTGCATTAAATGGGGAGGGATTGGCACACTCCTCTTTTCCTCCTCCTCTTCTCCCTTCCCCGTCTCTTTTTTCTTTTCTTTGTACAGCTTCCAGAGCCCTAGAATGTCCTGCCTCTTTTTGTGCTTGGGTCCTTTATTGGCAGCCGGCAGGTCTGAGTACATACTGTCGATAATGCCATTCCTGATAACACTTCCCTACTGTGTTGTTTGCTAATTTAGCATTTTATCACAATATTGGGGCAACTGTTTGCACATATGATAAAGGGGTGCGTTCATCCAGTGGGACGACATTATCGCACCCTCTTCCTGATAGTTAGAGTACTCTTCCCTCCCCTTTTTCTTCTTATGACTTCTTATTTAAACCTTAAACTCTTTTATCCTTGTTAACGCACCACTCACTCAATCTCACTCAATCTTATACTTATCGCTTAACTCGTTGCCCTATTTCATTCACACTGGCCCTCTCCAAACGCCCCACCCTCTCACACCTCTCGTTACACTTCTACACACAATGGCCTTCTGCACAGGCCCGTCTTGTTCATTTTTATTAGTACACAAATGGCCCACTCTACAGACCCATCACCTTAACAATGCCCTATGATTGTACACTGAGATTGTGGTTGTTCCTCATATTTACATGTTAGTTCGGCTCTGGGCCTTCCTTAACACCAAAGCCACAATGATCAAAAACTGGGACAACTGCCACTCTAACACGATAAACCACAACTACTCACAAAACACTAGCCATATGCTTCTTTCCCTTTTCCTTCTCTCTTTCAAACACTTTAACCCAAAACAATATAAAAATTATGCAACAATACCAAATGCCTGCAGTACGAAAAACTCTCGTCTAACAAGGTCTGCCACTTACTACGCAACCCTCTGCTCTAACATAGATGTGCCACCGCCCACTTACTCCCTATCGGATAAGTGGACCTAAAATCTAAGACTACCTCGGCCAATCGCCCTCCTTGAGTGTGCATCCTATACACCATAAAAAGAATCCCTCCCGCTGAGATTCTCCACTCTTCTCGACCTCTGAGTCTCCTATTAAAGGCCAGTACCCCGTTGGAGCAAAGGCAGTGCACTGACCAGGTGGACCTTCAGGAACTCGGCATCCACGGGCCTCCTCAATATTTGAGCTCCTAGGACTGGTTAGCCAGCACTATCCCACACTCATGCGGGAGTACGGCTGGAATCCCCACGCCTGGTTGGGAAAGTTGATATATCTTGCTGGGGCATCCAAAAATGTTCAGGGGGGTCACCTTGGAACTCACCAATAAAAAATTGCAGAAGTAGTCAAAAAGGAGTGTACACCATGCAAGAAGGAACACATTTTTATTCAGGGCCGCAGGCACAGTTGGCACAGCAATATTCAAACAGAACGCTGAACAGAACTATACGAACAGGCGCTGTCAAAGAAACACCCCTAAATCAAAACCTTTTATTATTGTCTAAACTAATTAACATCAGTCACGTTGCAATATAGAAAGTCTCTCCACAAGTAGCTGATTGGTGATTGATTGCAAACCCCTATAGAAGGGCATACATTATTTTCTATGATTGGGTCCCGCGGACCACACCACCCCTGGTTCCCTCTTGTGATGTCACAATCCAATGCTCAATTCCCACATCATAGTGCCAATTCATTGAAGCATTTGAGATGACCAGCGGAACTTTATTCATCTGTCCTGGTTATCTCATCTTCATTCTGATGAGAAAGCCCTCTACCATGACACTGTCAGACCCTTGAACCAAGAACAAGTTACCATGTGAATCTAGAACATTAATAACTCTTCGACCTTCTTCCCAGGCAGAAATGTATTCAGGAGCAATTTGAAACTGCCATAGGCTTAGTGAAACTGCCAGTAGATCAGGCTTCATAAATTAAATATGTTGAATTATAAAATGGTTGTGGAGTCATTGCCTTTTTTCGACCCATGAGCTCTGGTTTATGACCTCGAAAAATAACAAACGTTGCTTGCTTCCTACTGTGCGATTGTGGGATTTTGGGATTTGCAATGTGCTCCAGCTGCTGCGGCTTCTAAGCAAATTATTGAAACAAGCTCACGTTTCTGAAAAAGCATGCTTTGACACCTGTTTACTGCACCTAAGCCTAATGCTGAGCCTTGTTATACTTACCTGTGACCCATCTTTATTATTTATGATTCTTTAAACGTGAGACACTGTTATTTAGTGCTTTCTCCAGCCTAGTTCAAATTACTGTCTGGCTATCATGGAAGCCCCCTGCCCATTCAGAGCCCTACCCCAGCAGCTGGTAAATTTGCACCTTTTAACTGTGCTGAACTTGCATTTTTACCACACTAAGATCATTATGCTATGCTATGTTATGCAGGATTGGTGTGCAATTTTATGTCATGCAATGTTAGGTGGGATTGTTATGTGATATTGTGCTATGCTATGCTATGATATACATTAGGCTCTCTCACATACATTTGGGCCTCAGATCTTCCCTCTGCCTCCCTCCACCTCCTTCTGCACGCAGAGCCCCGGGCATGCCCAAAACCTCTACTGTGGCAGATGACACGTCAGACCTTCTCTTCTGCTTATTCTTTACAAGCATAGCATTAGCACCATAGATGGGAGATAACAGTAAGGTTTCTACGAATTCTGCATATCCATAATACAACACAATATCCTGGAAGGTTGCGTCACAATGCCACAAGTGAGATGTCAACAGTTCTTGACAAATGTCTGCAATAACATGCTAGGTAACACCCCCCATTGTGAAAGTGCTATAATATATGAGTGCTTGCCTATGATATGCTATATAACCTGCACTCTAGCGGGCGGCCCTAGAGAGCTCTGTGTGCCGACCGCCTGGACACTTGTCCTGCTGTGTGTCCTGCTGATCAGCTTGTCACTCTGTATGCTGTGTATTTGCTATCTAATACAAGAAGCCTGGTTATCACCAGTCTGTGTCTGATCTCCTTATTTGCTGCAAACTGAGGCTAATGCAGAGGGGAGCCCTTGGGAAGGGGCCCGCTCTTGGCCATCACAGAAGTGGTGCTGTGATCTCTGGCCTGACTGCGCTGGAGTTTTTCTGGGTGGCTGCCATCTGCCACTACCACAGGCCGACTACATATGGTCTTCATTGTACCAGAGGGTGCTGTTAAAAGCATGGCACACATGTTGTCTGCGATTCACAATCACCTGCCTACACAAAAGAAAGGCAACATGCTGGACCTTATTTTTTACTGGAAGACTCACTAACTATTTTTACACCCCTACCTACTGGTCTGATCTTTTTTTGTTGCCTTTTCGATGTAATTTCCCTTTTACTATGAAGCCTTAACCCTCCTCATTCTTACAGGCGCATTTGGCCTAAAATGACCCCAGCTCATATTGCCTTAAAGGGAATATGTCTAGCCTTATAGGCTTAAATAAGGACCCGTTGGATCCCTGCACAGCTCTTATAACAGCTATGGTCACTACTGTTGACACTCTAGCACTTGTGACATTTTGTGCTGGTTGTTCTAAACCTTCAGCCTCCTTGATTCTCCCCCAAATTGCAGCTTCTTAAGCAAGCATCACGGAAGACGGAAAGCAAGTAGCTTCTTACCTACGATCTTGAATTCAAAGCTATTTATAAATAAGCTATCTACAGGTATCAGAAAGTGGTACAACCAGCTAAGTCACACCACTTTGCTGACCGCACTAAATCAGCTAAATGATCTTCCCGTCAATTGTTTAAAATTGTAAAGGAACTGTCCACCACGCCCCCTCCTGCAGTTGACCCTTCTCACTCCCAAATAATGTGTGACCAAATTAGTGTTTTTCTCAAGCAAAGATTAACAAGATCAGGAACTCAATCCTGGATGATAGCCCTAAGAGCATTGATATTACACCTCTCCATTCATCTTATCCTGTGGCTACACCTATTTCCACATTTCTTTTTGTCCCTGTCACTAATGATGTTGTCATTAAAGCTCTAAATAAGCTTAACACTGCCTCTCATGCTGACCCTATCCCGTTACACCTGTTACAATCGATCAATGTTGATTGTGCTTCTCTTTTTACGATGGTTCCCACTTTTTCTTTCGCAAATTGCATCATTGCTGCCCCACTTAAACATGCCGTTGTATCCCCCTTCCTAATAAAACCTCATCTGGACCCAGCACTGACTGACCACCTGGTGTGTTTTATCTTTATCTGTAGCTGAGTAAATCGATGCGCCGCAGCTATCATCGTGTCTGTCTGTAGTCTGTCTGTTTTGCTTCTAGGTGCTGTTTTCTGGCTTCAGTGTAGAGCTCAAATTGAGTCCCCATGAATTACTGCTGCAGGCTATCCTGTGCATACATTTTTATTGACATTTTCTGAGAGATCTTTAGGATTACGAGTCAGTGTACAGTTATTTGGCAGTCAAGTTAACAAACAGATAGGTGTCCCATATTGTAGCAGCGCAGGCCCCTGCATTCACAGAGGCACTGTCAGCCCACAACCTCCCTCTTCCCTGTATTAGAGCAGCTCCCTGCAAGATGCGGAAAAGTGCTGTTAGGCTGCCACAGCTCACAAAGCCAATGTTCAATGTTTTCGCATAATGTTCTCGACAAACATAAAACAATGAGAGGGATAAGCTCTGAACTACAGAATGCAGTCAGTGTGTAGTTCTATTTTAAAGGTTCTTTCTGGCTAAAACATGTCCATTGTGTACATGTCATTGCTGTCTGCTTGTCATGTTCTGATTAAGGCTGCTTCTGTTTCTACTACTGTGAAGTTTTGTATCGCTTGTTGCATTTGATTTTTGGTTTGCCATGTTGTCAGGGTTGGTTTTACAGATTGGGTTACTGTTCGTTTTGCTGCTTGCACTGGTTGAAAGGGAGGTTTAGATCCTCATTGCATTTTCTTGTGATTTAGGCATAGGGCCACTGTGTGATGTCACAGCCAAATTCTGGTTTTCAAGCTATCGAGACATGCTGCTGTCTCCAGATTGAGCACGTTTCACAGTCACTGCACCTGTGGTTTATGTGTGCCGCCACATAGACACGGTTTGTGAGTAGGGGTGTCCAGGTGTGTTGTTGCATGGCCCCCAGGATTGGTAGCAGGTTCAGATGCATGCTCAGTGTCTGGGTGTCTATTAAGAGTTTTTTCTCAGTGTGCCGTCGCTGTAAGTTTTGTAATGCATCCCTAGAGCGGCTGTTCCTATGCTTGCAGCTGATGGGGTTGCCTTGCATTCGTCCTTTGCTGCCATGTTGTTTTTTTGGTTTTCTTCACACCGTGGCTTGCTTTTGCCACTCAACCAAAGGATCGCTGTGGTACGCCATTACCGCACATATATTTCGCCTACTCCAGACGTCTTTAAATTGCTGCCTGCAGGCCTGCTGGGTTTTTGGGATTTTCTGATTGTCTTGGGGTTACTTGTCATTGTGATCTTTTCTTTTGAATTGACTTTGTGTTTTAGTTTTCAGAGTTATTGTGGGGTTGGTTAAGATTTTGGCTACTATTCACCAGCACCCTGTCCATGCTACAAAAAACGTACTGCTACAGATACACCTACATGCTTTCATTCCATGCACGGAGGAGGCCTTGACTGACAAGAAAGAATGCTCCTGCAGAACAACATGTTTGTGATTGTCCCCCCCTTCATTGCTTTACCAACCACAACACTTTACCTTGTGGTCTATATCTGGGTTCTAGTTTCTGCTAAAAAAGGCAATGCAGATGGACCTTAGCCATTTGGGAGTTAAGTGACAAATGTTATTGCGGAAGCATCCTTAAAGCAGTTCCTTTGTCCATCTTGTGTCTTACTTTATCTTTAAATTCCAAAAACTCTGTCAGTCCTTACTTGCTTCTGTCTCCCCATGTGTACCACCTCTTCGGTTTGTCTTTATGCTGTCACCACTGGTAAATACCAATTGGTGCAAGGGTGCTTGCACCACCCCTCTACATGCGGGCCTACCTCCCTTTGTGTCTCCCCGCCCTTTTGATTTCTGGAGTTAACCATGGATTTTGAGCTTTCCACAAAAACACTAACATCTGCAGTAGGGACGAATACCTTCTTCATGTTTTCAACATATGAGGCATTCACCTGTAACTATTTAAAAGAGTGGAATTTGTTTACTCAGATTGAAAAGGAATTTCCGTGGCCACTTGAGGGGTCATTTAATGTGGATCACCTTGTGATCGTGTGCAAGACGTTAAAACAAAGAAAGTCTAAGATGTCTGATGGTCATTGGTCAGCTTATTCCACCTATAGCAAAGTGTCTACAGACAGATTGCGTTACAGTTAGACTAGATCGCTGAGGAACTCTCAGGCTAAGGTAGAGAAAGAATTAGAGCAGTACAAGCATCCCTCGAAGGCCGACCGGCCAAACAGTTAACACACTTGTAAAAGTGTTTCTGCAGACAACGGTAACAATCCCTTTCAGAAGCACCAACAGCGCCACCTGTAGACCTTTTAGATGAACTAGCCCCATACTCATCTCTCCTTAGGTCCTGCACACCACCTTCCCTGCACCAGAGGAACCACCAGCCCCCATGCCACTGCAAGCTGCCCTGCCTCCCCTAGCTCCCCTATGCCCCAATCGCCACTGCACTTTTTACATTCTAGCGCCAGAGCCAAGGCTCTAGCTTCTTCCACCCCCACTCCTGCCCAGCATGACCGCTAGAACATACTAGATAGAAGCCATGGCTTGCTCACACAATGCCTCATGTTAGGAAATACAGTTAAAGTTAAAATGAACTGCAGGAATACGTGCCTGCCCCTAGATGGCATTTGAAGTCTCAACTTGCTCGCACACGGCCTCATGTTAGGAAATATATTTAAAGTTAAAGTAAATATTTACTTTAGGTAGATGAGATTGCAGGATCCTCTGCAGTGGTAAAACTCCTTGATTTATGGCGCTGAAGTTACTTTTAGCTCGTTGCTCTTCTGAGAACTGCGGCAGCCATTTGTCTTTGTCTTTAGGGTAGTTGTAGTTTTTTCAGATAAAATTGCAGTCGTTTTAGAAAACAAGTGTACAGATTAGGTCAGCTAAATTGTTACATCTAAAGAAACACTTGGGAGAAGCAGCACAATTTACAAAGTGAAGGTTAAAAGAGTTAGATTACTTGTTCACTTTAAAGGTAGCTATGATAAGAAGAGAAAGACTTTCCTGAAGAAAAGCAATTTAAGAATTTGCCAATATAAGACTTTAAGAAATAAGACTTCCTACTATGAACATTGGACAGGAAGTTATAAGAAAGGTGTTTATACAACAGGAATACAAAGCATACAGTGTTCTGCAGCTGCAACTACAACTGTATAGAATCCTCCAGGCATAGGCAGAGGATACACAGGTAATTTTTGATGGGAAGAGAGGAAGGTGGGGTGTTGAAAGTGCTTGCTAATAACATTACTTAATTCTTGTACAGGGAGCCCAGAAGAGAATCAAGAAGAGCACCAGTGTCTTTTGTTATTTTATCCAATTCCCCCCCCCCAGGCTGACCTGGGTCTTGTTGGAATTATAAGCTCAGTAGGACACAGAGCAGCCGGTGAGGGATCCACCACTGTTGTCATCACCCTGATACCTATGCGCACCTACCCTCAGGCCAAAACTGAGGCTACTCCTATGAGGATTCACACTCCCTGGCGCTCCACTGATTTATACCATATGTCACAACAATTTCCCATGTTGCCTGACAACCCCATTGCTTTCATAGAACATTTGAACCCAACGATTGCCTGTAATGATCCCACCATTAGGGACCTTAAACAATTCTGACGAGCTGTGCTCAAAGACATTGGGGGTCATTACAAGTTTGGAGGTAGCCATGCCGGTACTAGCTACCCCTTTACTGGCTACCGAGGCTACCGAGGAATTACCGGGCCATTTGGACCTTGGAGGACTCGGTAATTCCTCATTCGAGGCACCAGCCCCCATAGGGCTCCATGGGAATGAGGAGGGTGCTAACAACGGGCCCATTAAGAACGGGCCCGTTGTTAGCACCCTGGTCTACTCGCGGGACCCGCTAAGGGCGCCTGGTAAAACCAGATGTCCTTAGCGGGTTCCGGTGAGCAGACTCGTAATGAGGTGGTAAGGGGTTGATGGCTCTGGCACCTTTATCGGCGCCGTTAACCCCTTACCGCCTCACTTGTAATAACCCTCATTGTAAAAAAACAAATTATGGACACACTGCAATGGCATGACACATTGGCAGAAGGTGAGGCTATTACTGCTAATAATACGGCTCTTACTGCCCTCATCAAAGAAATACACCCGGTCAAATCTGACTGAACAAAGATCGTGGGGTGCAAGCAAAGCCAATCTGAATCTCCCTCTGACTACCTATCTAGATTGACTGACTGTTTCACTAAACAGTCTGGCATTGCAAACTCTGGGGAACAAGCTAGACCTGCATTCGTTTCTCATTTTGTGAATGGTCTCCTACTTGAAATTTCAAACAATATTAAAAATATTCAGATTGGGTCGCAAGCTGAATCTATTGAGAAAGCACTGCAAGCAGCTCAACATTTTTATGACAAACTCAAACGCAAGGAGCAAGATGGCGCTACCCACCTCATGGCTTTACAGATACAGCCTGCTCAACGAAAGGCTGCCTCTATGGGTCAGGGATACCCGGGTACCTCACACCAGCCCTATCACCAACAAAATCCTCTACCACCTTTTCACCAGAGCCACCAGCCACAACAGACTTCTGCACACCCATTTTTGTCTGCCCAGCAACCCCTGCCAGGGCAACCGTTCCGCGGATATTGTAAGCAGACAGGCCATCTCATCCAGCAATGTCCTACCAAACCTGCCAGACCACTGCAATATGGTCCCACTACTCCACTCAATGAGTTAATTCATCCTAACAGTTCTAATTGCTATCCTACAGCCCGGCCACCACCACCTCCTGTTAGGCAGAATCACATGCAGTACCCTTTGAGAACACCACACACAATTAAGACTTCAAGTGTAAGTACAAATTCAACCTTGGTACAAGCCCGTACTACACAGTAAAGTGGTAGCGATGGCTGAGCATCCAGACTTATCTCAAGAGTAAAGTGTGCAGTATCAGACGTTACACAAAGGACAGCAACAAACACTGAATCGAGGTTTCTGAGTAAAAGAATATACATTTATTTACACATTCATTTGTAAAACAGTTCACTATGTAAAGCAGCAGAAAAATCACAATCTTAATATACTACACAATACCAAATCAATTCTAGACAAGTTAAGCTCAAAATGAAGTGTGAGCAAAATGGCACCCCAGCAATTTAAAAAGGGAGGAAAAGACAAGGTTATACAAAATTAAGCAGCACCAACAAGTAAGTAGGCAGGGCAATCTAGAAAAGGCTTGCTACAATGAGGATTCAAACAATGGGCCAATGTTAATGGTTCAGAGCCTTTGCACAGGATCACACAGTTCAGGTTAGTTTGCGGTTAAGTCTTTGCCAAGAGTTCGAAACGAAGTTGGTAGGAAGAAAAGTTACTTAAGAGTAAAGCAGGACAAGCCCTTGGATTGGCGAAAGATTTAAAACACTTTCACTGCGGTCGGATGGAACGAACAACTGGGTTTGAACAGTACCTTAGAAGAAGAAGAATGCTGTAGCTGAGTCAGAAGTTCCTGGCAGATCCTGAAGCGACTGTCAGACTGACACAAAGAAGGAAGACTGGAGGGTCCTGCACTGCCCAGGGAAGAAACCAGCAGCAGAGCAAAGCAACGAATAAAAGGTGCGCTCCTTAAAACCCAAACAGGGTCCAGTGCTCCTGGCTATCTGGTTTACTGCAGCTGTGCACAGCAAACTCGACCC
This sequence comes from Ambystoma mexicanum, assembly GCF_040938575.1. Lineage (NCBI taxonomy): Eukaryota > Metazoa > Chordata > Amphibia > Caudata > Ambystomatidae > Ambystoma > Ambystoma mexicanum. The sequence continues at coordinate 431,778,995 of NC_090931.1, read as the reverse complement.
GAGGAGGGAGGCCTTGCTTGGTGTTTGGCGAACTGGTTGGTTCCACCAGCTCGAGGGAAGAAGATTCCTTGCAGATCTTCTGTGTTGTCGAAGTTTGGAAATTCGGACCTACAGCACGGCTTCACTGGGAGGTTCAGTCGTGGTAGTGCTCCTCTTCCTTCAGCTTCTCTTCGGTTCTCTCGATCCAGTGTTGACTCTGCCTTCCAATTCCCAGAGACCTGTTTTTTATGCATTTTTCCCCCATTCACACAGCCTGGCTGTCAATCACAAAGCAGGGTGGCTGTCCTGTTCTTGAGCTGAAGCTAGAAGCAAAACTCCCACTTCTGGTCTCGAGACATATGCCTTCAAACGGTTGGTGTGAAAGACTCTGGGAGCCTCCTTAGGTCTACCTAAGTCCACCAGATAGTTCACCTCTCCAAGTTTGCCCACAACCTTGAAGGGTCCTATCCATTTGTCCTGCAAGGCCCTCTGCCTTGTTGGCACCATAACTAGTACAAGTTGGAACCTAATAAAAGTAAATGGGGTCCAGCGGATTTAAGTTCAAGGCTACTAACATAGCATAAAACAGTACCTAGGCTATTTTCATAGACCGCGGTAGGAAAAATATGGTAGATACCACTGCCACCGGCCAAATCTTAAAGAAAGGGGAATTAAATAATGTTCAATGAGAGACAGACAAAAAGGGATAACTATTAACCCTTTGCAGTACTCTATGTAAGATAGTTTGTACTGGGTCTGTGAATAAAGTCAATGGCAACTTTACATGTTCTGGGAGACAGTAGTCAGTCCCAGAAAATGGAGTTTAAAGTGGGACGTCTGAAAAGGACAACCCTGTGTCACTGCACTAAAGGTGCTGTGTGACACACAGTAAAAAGATGATGCCTATGGAGTAGGTGAGGCTTCACAGTCTATGAACACGAACATTTTAAACACACAGCAAAACACATGTAAGAGTGGGAAAAAAGGCTCACACTCTTATCAGGTGAAAAAATAAATCCTAGAAATCCAGCAAAGCTGCTGAGGGACTCAGTAGGTAAGAGAAATTATCCATTTTGGAGAATTCCCCCTAACACCTTTGCCTCCTCCTTCTCTTAACAGTGGCTTCCAGGAGATGCATATATCCTACGGTCCACAATTGCATTGCCAGAGGGGCCCTGCCGTGCTGTCTGCTGCTTTGCTGCCACTAGCCCAGTCTGGCCCCCATCTCAAATCTGACATTCAAGGGAGGAGGGTGAAGTGTTTGATTGACACTGGTGCCACGCACTCCACGCTGTGAGCAGCTGCTTTTCCAAAGAAAATTGTCAATGCTGTTGGGATATCTGGCACCACTATTCCACACTTGGTGTCAGTGAATTGTCTTTTTCTATTGGTCCGACTCTCTGAACATCATGCCTTTCTGTTAAGCCCTTGCTCACCTGCAAATCTGTTGGGTATTGATCTGCTATGAAAAATGTATTGTGCCACTTATTGTTCTCCTGATGGTATTTATCTAGAGGTTCCACAATATAGGCAAGCTGAATGTTTGTTTCTCCTCCAACAGCCCACTCACCCAAAGCCTCCTACGGAGCCTCCTTCACTCCTCACACCCGCACAAGCGACGCAGGTACAAAACCTTATTGACTCAGTGACAGTGGCCTCTGGGCAGCACATGCCAGTGAGGTAGGCCCCATTCTGTCTGCTAAACCTGTTCGCATCACTCTCAATCGGGAGGTCCTCTTCCACGTGTGCCACAGTACAGAATATCCAGAATAATACAGGAAGGTATGAAGCCTGTCATCTCTTCCCTCATTGATCAGGGCATCCTCTACTACATAACTAGTCCCTACGCTCTGCACTCAACATTCCAAAAGAGAGCACATCTATGAAGCCAGAAAGGAAGTTCATTGACTCCCCATTTGTTAACAGATTATTTTCAAAACTCTATCCATCACCCACAAATGGCTTTCAGACACTGCACCAGTTTATCTAGTACATAAAATTACAAGAGCCATAACCCCTCAGATCAATCCGATCAATCCATGCACATCGCATCGTAATACCTTCATTCAAGCGAGTCAAAGGAGGAGGCTCCAGCTTCCCAACACTGGTAGCCAAGCACTGGAATGTCATCCCACATGCACTACGAGCAGAGGAATCATAATGGGCCTTTTGGAAAGCCTTGAAAACCCTACTATTATCCTAATATCCTAGGATGGAATATGCGTGCCCCAGCTCGCCCTTAATAGTGACACTGTTTTCAGCATCACATGTTGTATGATCTTTGTGCTATGTGAAGCCACTTTGTGAGTAACTTGTTCTGTAACAGCATCCTAATGCCCTGGGCTTAGGCCCTTTACAAATGCAAAAATAAATAAATAAATAAATACTGTAGCACCTATGCAGAAAATGCTACATGACTCCCAGCCTGACAAGCTCACATGGTCTCCTGATGCTTCCACAGCCTTCACCAAGATCAAGACTGCCCTCTCTATTGCCCCTGCCCTTGCCCCTCCTGACTACTCTAAATCATTCACCCTGTTCTGTGATGAGAGAAAGGGGTATGCCTTAGGCGTACTCACACAGAGGCTCATGGATCTACAATGCCCCATAGCTTATTTTAGCTCACAGTTAGACCCTGTTGCTTCCACGTTTCAGAGTGTGTCCGAGCGGTAGCTGCCATTGCCCTCTCCTTACAAAAGCTGACAACATCACCCTAGCACACCACATAAATGTAGCAGTACCACACAATTTATTAACACTCGTCAGGGGTAAAACACAACACCTATGTGCTACACGTCTAACCAAATATGAAAATCTGCTCCTCTCTGCCACCAACATCACTCTTATCAGATGTGCCCCACTCAACCCTGCCTCCCTCCTGCCTGCACCAGATGATGGTCACCCCCACACTGCCTTGCAACGGTTGATGTGTTATCATCACCAAAAGCAGACCTCAAGGATATCCTCCTCCCCAATCCAGACCTCATCCTCTTTGTTGATGGGTCTTGTCTTAGAGTTTCAACAGGTAGTATACAGCCAGGTGTTGCCGTTTGCTTCTCCTTCGAAGTATTTGAAGAATTTCCACTCCCATCAGTATGATCAACAAAAGCCGCTGAATTCATTGGCCTCACACAGGCTTGCACGATCACTACACAACGCACAGCCACTATATACACTGATTCACGTTATGTTTTTGGTATATCACATGACTACAGGACCGTCTGGAAATAGAGAGGTTACCTAACTGCACAAGGTACTCCCATTCTCAATGCACCCTATGTTGAAGCCCTGCTTAATGCGATTCTGCTACCTTCCGAGTTGGCCATTGTGAAGTGCAAGGCCCACACTCGACTTTCTGACAGCACCCCGATCCGCAGGCTCCTGATTATGTACTACTGTTTCTCCTAACATTTAGGACCCCTAGCATCTCTTTCCTGGCCAGAACGTGATGGAGTGTGTGTGCTTGCTGGAGAGGTAGAGGTTTCTTTTCATTTAATTATTGTATTAGGAGGTTGAGTTTGACTGATAAGTAACAATTGTGCCTCTAAGCTCGACTTTCAGTTTGGTCCATTCAATTTCTCTGACGCTTCTTATTGCATTTTTATAGCTAATGCACCCCAAATCACAGTGTCTGGCTTCTATCAACAGGCATAGATACTTAACAGAGAATAGTAGTCCAAGGCTGTTTACTCTGAACCCATAGAAACAAAGTAATTATTAGCCCACTTGGAGATCAGTAATTGATGTATAGCCTGATTTCTTTAGATAGCTTAGATAGATTTTTACCAGCCAATCTATATCTCAAGAGAGATCCCTGATCTAATTCCAAGTTATGTTATACAGCATTTGTACTGCTCTCTTCACCACTGTAGTGGTCATACAGTGACTACACCTTGTCTGAAAGCAGATCATATTGTGAACCTGTACGGGTGTGGCCAGACCTTGGTCTGAGGGTAGAGAAAGGTGGGGATGGAATAAGCTAGATTAACTGAACAAGGCCTTTATGTTGGACGTAGAGTTGGGATGGAAAGTCAGGTAGTGACATTTACTCTTGGTGTAGAGTTGCGATTGGAAGCAATGCAATATGTTTCTCTGTACTCCTCAGAACACGTTTGGTTTGAAAATGACACAGTTCCTCCAAGTCTTGAGGAAGATTTGGAATGGAAAGTGACATTGGGTTCCTAACTATGAAAATATAATTCTCAAGCAAGACAATGAAGTACATCTCATTAGTTAATTAATTAATTCATACCTTACTTTATTTGGCCATGCCCGAAAAACCAGGGTTTCTACTGCGTGGGCAAATGCCACATTGTCTGTTTTTGACATGCAATTACAGCTCTATTAACATTGTGAATCCTAAAATTGCAGCGAAAAATCCAAAATTCGAATGGGGAAACCATGAAAGCTCTGAATTAGAGGTACTTCCACGTATAACAAATTGAATTATGTGGTGTACTGCATCCTTTTTGAGATGGAAAGCAAATCAAAAATATAATCAAAAATATATTTGAGAAACCGATCAGAAAACAATATATCATTCCCACTGATGAACCACACTAATTCATGCAGGGAAACACATGCTGAGGATACTACGGGAACTTTTTAAATAACTTTGAAGACAATGGGCTTCATTCCGAGTTCGGAGGTAACCACACCGCTATTTGCGGCATGGCTGCCTCCGAACTCGTCCAAACTCCGGCCTGGTGAATGGAGTAATTACCGGTCCATTCCGAGGTCGGAGGGACCGGTAATTCCCATTCAACAGGGCCATTCCCCATTCCCATTTGAGCCCCCATATGGCTCAATGGGAAGGGGGAAGGCGGCAATAACGGTACCATAAATTACGGTACCGTTATTGACCCCGGAGTCCCTTTGCAGGTCCCGTCCTTAACGTCTGCTAAAAGCAGGCGTTAAGGAAGGACCCGCAAAGGGAACTCGTAGTAGGGCGGTAAGGGTTTAATGGCACCGGTCTCGTTACCGGTGACCGTTAACCCTTACCGCCCTATTCGGAATGAGGCCCAATATCTTGAATATTTTGTCCTTGGTGGAGTCAAAACCAACACAAGCCACAATTGGAAATTTGTCAAGCCTAAAACCTTTCTTTTTGAAAATCAATAAATAAAACTGAAAATGTCTTTGGCGCAATATATGGATTCCGTTCTTTTTCTACAAATACAAGTTTCTCGCTTCTGGGCATCCTCAGTGGTAGGATTACCTTACTGCTGCCTTTTGTTCACCAAGCTACTAAGTCATTCAATCAAAACCAAGGATTCGCCCACGGTTGGTTTAAGGCTGCTTTCAAGTTTCCTAACTGCATTTAGCCTTGGTTTTAGATATTGCCTTCACTATCTTTTTTGTAGGTCGGGCAAACAATACAAAATACATTTCGGTTTCCCTAGTGACAATACAAAACGGGCATAGGTCTGCAGATGTAAGAGCCCATTTATATGTGCGGATAGCCAGTGGTAGAGTGCCAGATCTGAGTTTCTCATTCTGCAGGAAGAGATGGAACGATAAGTGGTGTGCAGGCTTTGACTCTAAAAGATTAGTTGCAACTGAAAGTGATGAGGTAATGTATTTCATATCTACGTGAAAAGATTGTATTGGAAAAGCTTGATTTACAAAATAGCGGCTTCCGAATGTGCCTTTCTGTCCCCCGCTTTACATTTGATGTATGAGTGGGCAACCCATGCAGCCCATAATGCTGAACCAAGGGACCGGGGTACACCCCCGCATTCCCTGCTCCCCTTGTTCGGCATTATGGGCTAAAAATGTTTTTACCGAGCAGAATGTGCACTAAAAGCGCATTCAGCTTTTTATTTGCAAGCTTTTGGTGCGATACCCTGCATTTCTGATGTTTACGTTACAACCTAAGTGGGAAGTGATGTGCTGCCTCTCACCCTTGTTGTAGAGATGGAATATGAATTCATGTGGTGCCTTTCAGTCTTGAAATAGCGACATCGTGGTTCGTTGATATGATGCTTCTTGGCCTTGAGGTTGAGTAAGAACAGGAAGTGACAATGGGCCTCGCAGCCTCGAGGTAGAAGAGTGGTTGTAAATTTGACCGGACCGCCAGAACCTTACGGTATAGTTAGGATGGGGAAGTTTAATGTTCTCAGTTACGTCTTGTGCTTCTTTTTTTCTCCAATAAATGAATAACTTAATTGCAATTTGAATTCTGCACAAACGGAATCAGTTGACACTTGAATTAGTTTAACTTGGCCTCACTAAAATGATCTAAGGCTCAAAAATATATGGGTTTGCGATGTTAAAACCATTTTGTGGTTTGAATTCAGTTTTGGGATAATTATGGTGAACTATAAATATAGGTTTCAAGAAATAAACTGTAAGCTCAAAGAGGCAAAAAGTGACTGCTAAAATGACCTTCTGAATCTGACAAAATATTTGTTTAAACTTCTGTTTTGATGTTTCATGAACTTTAGATATGTTTAACGTTGTAAAAACATGTGTTTATAGGTTTGAACACTGAGTTAGGGAAATTAATTATATAGTTTTGCAAAATCAAAAATATTGTGCAATTCCTAAAAAGACTTAGGGGGTTATTCCGAGTATGGAGGTAACCATGCCGCTACTAGCGGCATGGCTACCCCCATACCGGGTACCGGGTCCGGGTTCGTTGAATGAGGAATTACCGGGCCATTCCGACCTTGGAGGGCCCGGTAATTCCTCATTCAAGGAACCCGGACCCGGTACATCCCCATTACCATTTGAGCCCACATAGGGCTCAATGGGAATGGGGAGGATGCTAACAACAGGCCCGTTAATAACGGGCCCATTGTTAGCATCCTGGTCTGCTTGCAGGACCCGCTAAGGACGCCTGGTTTTACCAGACTTGTAATGGGGCAGTAAGGGGTTGACGGCTCCGGCACCTTTACCGGCGCCGTTAACCCCTTACTGCCAAGGTCGTAATGACCTCCTTAGCCTCTGGGGAGTCTCTATTTTAGACAAGTAGTTTAAAAAAAATGGAAATTAGACAAACATAACATTGTTTTGGGACAGTATCACGTATAATTTCCATCCCATACTTTTCAAAGATAAAAAGCATACTTCTGAAACTATTTGCTGGAAACAAATCAAACGCGTCCCAAAACAATAGATGTTAGGAACTATAGGAACTTTTTATGGTAATCAAAGCAGTTTGATGATGCCCTCTTAATCAATATTCAAACCAGATCCATGTGTATTTTTAATCTGGATATTTGTTTTAAAAAGTAACTTAGCTTTTTATGGTATATATATACCATATATATATTCAGTGAAAAAATTAAGTTAAGAGGGAGCTAAGGTGAGCAGTTTTAATGCAACAAAACCCTTGAAATTCAGCGGGTGTGGAAGTGATGACCATCTTAACTCAGCATTCCGCATGATGTCATTTTGTAAGTCATTCTAAATCCCTTCTGTTATATGACGTATGTGCTCATGGGCTTTGCAGTGGGGGGCGCTGTGTTAAGATGGTAATCACTTCCCACATCCACTAAATTGTAAATGTTTTGTTGCATTAATTCTGATCACATTACCTCCCTCTTTAAAATTCTTTAAACTGAATTTGAAAGGTTTTGTTATGCTATAGTTTCTTCGGGATGCACTATGGACATGGCTTTCGGGTGTTGCCGCTGTACATGTTACAAATACTTTTTTCCCAAAAAAACATTTCTCCCTGCCTAGTAGATGTGATCACTGCATGTGTAAAATATTCTTTTTTCCACTTCCTATTCCTGCAATAATTCCCCAGAAATCATTTCTGATTCCTGTGGTAGCATAGGGGTGTGTTGATTCCCATGGAAAATAACAATGCACGCAAATTAGGTCTTCCCCATCCTCACAGCATTCACCATGTGTCAGCCTCCTCTTACCTTGGTCACCCCACTGCACTCAATTGCTTTTTCTCTCCCTGGACCTCTCGCATTACCCCCTCATGTGATGCAGTTTCTTTTCCGATCGCGTCATGGGACGTTGCCACAGGACTCTATGCGGGGGTGGGTTGTGTGGGCATTTCGACCATCACAATTGTGAGGGCGACATTTTGGGCCATGACCCATTTTGAGCACTGTTCATTTTCGACTTCACCTGGTATTATCACAGGAATTGCTTGCACTGAGCAAATTAAAAATGGCGGTTTTTCCTTTCTGAAAAGCCTCTCAACCTCTTTGCTGCAAACTACCATGGGAGAAGCATAAAAGTTGTTTGGAACCCGGGGGGCAAACTCTTTTTCATTTAACGTTTTTAAAATTAATTGAACTTTTTAAAAACTACTGGAAAGATTTACCCCAAAATAACTGTGACGCTTTGCGCCCAAGTTGTTTCTTACTTAGTACAAATCCGTCCAGCGGTTTTCGCATTACAGATATATTCAATCGATGCACTTTTTTTCTATGGGAAAATGATTGGGACTGGGTCAAAAACAGTGTGTTTTTGTTTCCTTAATAAAATAACTTTTTCATTTTTTAACAAATCTTTACCAAAATTTGCATTTTGGGGGGCGGGGGAATTCATCACAAACATTTATTTTCGAAAATGCCATCCAAATCCATCCAGCAAGTAAAATGTTAGCAATAGAATTTTGGGAAAAGTCTATGTACAGAGGCTTCACCTTAACAATTGGGCAGCTGTTAAAGTCGGCCAGGTAATGCCCCCGGGGTGAGAGTTACAAGCCCGAATGAAGTGTGGCTTTAAGTAACCCCTGGGGCATTACCTGACCATTAATACCCACCCCTACGAGGGTTATTTTGCTATTAGTATACCAGCACATTGTACCGGGGTACTAATAGTATTTTACTCGAGTTGACAAATTGCATGTAAACTGTTTGTCAACTCTAGCAAAACAAAATAGCTGCCTTGGATCGGAGAGAAGGGACTACATGTAGTCCCTTCTCCCTTTCCAATGGCGGCCAGTCAAAGAAAAGGGAAGGAACTTTGAGAGACATTGCTTGCACCCCTCAGAGTCAGGTGGGTCCTTGTCTGGCTGGTAGGGACTCAGTGAGGGTCATCAGATTGTTAGAAACAATCGGATTGTCCCTCATCTGGCACTAATAATATATAAAATTCAAGGAAAAGGGAGACATGAAAATAGAGAGTTAGGTCTGGATTTACTCCATCTTAAATTTTTGATTCAGAGACACGGTGGTGTAGAGGTGGGTGCACTTTTTCAGGAAATAACATTTAACGATAAATGATAATTTAGGAGGAGCCTCAATTAATGGAAACAAGAAATATTAACCACTTAACTGTGGCTTAATAAATGTACCAGTGCAGACTGGTAATTAAAGTGGTTGTCATGAGCTGATAGGCCTTGCAGATAATATCAACGGCCATTTAATCCATAGTTTAGTGGTTATACCGCAATTATCCTAAAATGATTCATCAAGGTAGGACACTCAGATTAATTCCACTGAAATATTTGGACTTAAATTGTAATAGATCACATGGGTCTGGTTTGTATACTATACGATAATTGTACTCTTCTATCATTACACTTATTAAGACCAATGAAAGGTGTAACTTACCCTTTGCTTCAGCCAGTTCTTTAATTTGTGGTCCAACAGCCTGAATATCTTTCTTTTTGGTAATGGGACTAGGAGGAGAATGAAATGCTTTCTGGTTAGATGACTTCTACCATTCCTTGATGTCTAAAGGTAGGTTCATTGACAGTTTAAAAGCATGATACCTAGAAAAGGAAATATATTCTAGGAAGAGTGCAATAAACCCCTTTGTGACCCTGGTAGAAATCTATATTAGTCTCACTAGACTGATGAGTAAATATGTCTGAATTCTCAAGCAAGCCTGAGATCTCTTTCTGAATTCTGATTTTTCACCTGCCGTGCCTATGGTCTGGGTATTGTGAAGGCATCATGAGTCAGACAAAGACAACAGGTTCTGGTTTTCGCAACAAGGTTTTATCTAACTTAAAAGGCAGGGTGGATGATTGTCTAACTTGCCCTATGCTAAGGTGGGATTTCGCTACCTAAAGAAAACTAAGGATAGTCTATGTCAGGAAGTCCAAAGTAAAACTTCACTTTGTGTCCAAAACCTATAATTGCCCTCACAATTAACTGCATAAAATGTGTAGGGATGTCAGCATCAAAAGAAATAGTGTTGTAACCTTTGGTCAGGGGAATGAAAGAAAAGATCCCCAGCACATGATGCCGCCCCGAGGATCACAATAATGAACAAAAAAACATAATCGGATCCCCGGTGGGAGAGCTGCACCGGAGATCAGGAAACAAAAAAAACTACAGTATGGGACCCTTGTGCGTGTACACGCAAGGGTCCCTTTACCCTGGAATTTAAAAAAAACGTTGCCGGCGCAAGTGGAGCACCAGGGACAATGGTAAAACCCTGCAAGAGGGTTGAGGGGGCTCAGCTCAGCGCCACTCAGCGCCTGTAACTGCTGATGCCTGGGCCCGGTTGCCACAATCACTGCTGCTGCCCAGGTGGCCTCATTCACTGCCACAGGCCCTGGGCACATCTGATTACTGGCACTCCCCATAGCAGGGGAGCGCCCAATGTGTGTTTAGCCCTTCTGGGATTTCTGTAAGCAAAGGGGCAACCCCCCTGTTAGGTGGCCCACGTGGACTCCCTGGGCCACACCTGGCAAAGGTGGCCCATGTTGAGAAGTGCTGTGGGGGGCTGCCATGCTGCCTCTGAGTGCTGGGCTGCATCTGACATACACAGCCCAGCCCATTTAAAGACCTTCGGGGTCCCCCATACTGCTGCTGCTGCTGCCTGCCACCTGCGCCATCACAGAAGAGCGCAAGAAGAAAGAAGAGCAAGAGAGCAGAAAGGACCTTGAGACTGCTCTGGCCCAGTTGTCTTGCAAGTAAGGTCTTTCTTAAAAGTTTTTTTAAATACAGTGCACTGTATATTTTTAAAGAAATTTGATATTTTTAAAGGACTCCTTTTTATATTTTTTTCATGTTTTCTTAGTAACGCAGCTGCTTAGGAGTAACTTAAGTTGTATATAGTGTCTTGTGTTTTGCCCCTTTTTTTAAAACTCGCGAAACCCTGCTGGTGTACCGGAAAAGTATATGAGTAGGCTTTTAACAACTAAAAAGAACAGTACACTAGCAATCCTTTTGTCTGCCTCTCCTTTTGTGCTCCAGTTACTCCAACCTTGTGTTTTCTCCTTAGGGGTAGGTGAGGAACCTGCCTACCCTAACCTCTTGATCTTCCCTACCCTTACCATCTCCCTAGCGATGTCTTGAACCCAGGAGAGTGGGGTTTGGAGACAGGTAAGAGGCGGGTCGAGTTATCAGTAAAGGGTTAAGGGTTAAGGTTTAAGCTGTACATTGGAGGCCCGCCTGCACCTGTCTCCCTATAAGGTGCATTGGAAGATCACCCAGCTACATTTTTTGGAGGCACTGCCAAGATCACCTTTGGTGTGCCTATACCCTCCCTATCCTACCTACTTACCCAATACCTACCTTTTCTCCTTCCTGGGGTAGTGTATAGTTTGCTAGCGTATGTTTCCATAATCAGTTTCTTTGTCAAGTTTTGGATAGGCATTTGTATATATTACTATAATCACTGTTTACCGGATTTGCCACCTTATCTGACAGACAAGTACCATCCTCATCATCATCAGCTTCAGGTAGCCAGCTGGGCTGAAGGTGGGGGGATTAAGCCCAACCATTGCTTTATCATAGGCAATGTCCCTTAAGCACACCTCTACACCAGGTGCTCTGGAAGACGGAGTCCCTAGAGTCCCTCACTGGCCAGGTTAAATGTCTGGGTAAAGGCCGTGGCCTGGCAGGAACCAGTATCCTGGTTTGCTATGGTCCTAAGAAAGAGAGAGAGGGAGTCAAAAGGTGCGTGTGAACACTGGATATGTGTGTAACAGGTGTGGCATTCATGTGATAGCTGCTTCTTAGCGGTAGGTGTGGTGGTTGGGAGATCATGAGTATGTGTTCATTCTGGTAGGTGGTTATCCAGACCGATCCGGGCAGCGTTAGGCCTGAGGAGAACGCCTAGGCTGGCGGGTGTGTAGCCAGCTGTGTTTAATTAGGATGATGGGGAGTATGAGGCAGGTGATGGTATGAGAACAGCTATACCGAATGTGTCATTGTATCGCTGTGTTCTAGTTGAGTGGTGGAGTATAGAAGAGAGTAAGCATGGAGACGTGATATGGTGGTTTAAATTAGGTGCTTGTGATCGAGCGCGCTCCAACCGTTCCATGGACTCCAATCGTTCCATGCACTCCAACCGTTCCATTCACTCCAACCGTTCCATGCACTCCAACCATTCCATGCACTCCAACTATTTTTGTACATTCTGTGCCCTCTATCTGTTCTGTGCATTCCATCCGTTGCATGTACTCGCGTGTATTCGCTCAGTTCTATGAACTCTATCTGTTCAATCAGTTCTATGTATTCCTTCTGATCCATGCACTTCGTCCGATCTATGCATGTTACCCCTTCCTCATCCGGTCCACTCATTTCATCCATTCTACCCACCTTATCCGTTCTACAGGGATTATCTGTTCCGCCTATTTCATCCGTTCTACCCACCTTATTCGATCTACAAGCATTATCTGTTCCATCCATTTCATCCGTTCAACCCACCTTATCCATTCTACAAGCATCATCTGTTTCACCCACTTTACCCGTTCAACCCACTTCATCCGTTCCACTGACTTCATCCATTCCACCCACTTCACCTGGTCCACCCACTTCACCCGTTCCATCTACCCACTTCACCCGTTCCATCCACATACTTCTTCCGTTCCACCCACTTCACCCGTTCCATCCACCCACTTCACCCGTTCCATCCACATACTTCTTCCATTCCACCAACTTCTCCCGTTCCATCCACTTCACCCGTTCCATCCACATACTTCTTTTGTTCTATCCACATACTTCACCTGTTCCATCCACATACTTCACCTGTTCTACATACTTCACCCGTTCCACCCACTTCACCCATTCCACCCACTTCCACCCATTCCATCCACTTCACCCATTCCATCCACATACTTCTTCCGTTCTACCACATACTTCACCTGTTCCATCCACATACTTCACCTGTTCCATTCACATAATTCACCTGTTCTACATACTTCACACGTTCCACCCACTTCACCCATTCCACCCACTTCACCCATTCCATCCACTTCACCCGTTCCATCCACATACTTCTTCCGTTCTATCCACATACTTCACCTGTTCATCCACATATTTCACCTGTTCCAGCCACATACTTCACCTATTCCATCCACATACTTTACCTGTTCCATCCACATAATTCACCTGTTCTACATACTTCACCCGTTCCACCCACTTCACCCGTTCCACCCACTTCACCGTTCCACCCACTTTGCCCATTCCACCCACTTCACCCGTTCCACCCACATACTTTTTCCATTCCATCCACATATTTCTTCCGTTCCAACCACATATTTCTTCCGTTCCAGCCACATACTTCACCCATTCCAGCCACATACTTCACCCGTTCCATCCACATACTTCAGCCATTCCATCCACATACTTCACCTGTTCCATCCACATACTTCACCCGTTACATCCACATACTTTACCTGTTCCATCCACATAATTCACCTGTTCTACATACTTCACCTGTTCCACCCACTTCACCCGTTCCACCCACTTCACCGTTCCACCCACTTCACCGTTCCACCCACTTTGCCCGTTCCACCCACATACTTGTTCCGTTCCATCCACATATTTCTTCCGTTAAACCACATATTTCTTCTGTTCCAGCCACATACTTCACCCGTTCCATCCAAATACTTCACCCGTTCCATCCACATACTTCACCCGTTCCATCCACTTCATCCGTTCCATCCACATACTTCTTCTGTTCCACCCACTTCACCCGTTTCACCCACTTCACCCGTTCCACCCACTTCATCCGTTTCATCCATATACCTCATCCGTTCCACCCACTTCACCCGTTCCATCCACATACTTCTTCTGTTCCACCCACTTCACCCGTTCCATCCAAATACTTCTACTGTTCCACCCACTTCACCCGTTTCATCCACATACTTTTTCCATTCCACCCACTTCACTTGTTCCATCCACATACTTCTTCCGATCCACCCATTTCACCCGTTTCCTCCACATACTTCTTCCGTTCCAGGTACTTCCACTGTTGAATCGGCTGCTTCTGCTCTGTGCCCTGCAGCCACTCCGCACCCTGCATCCGCTCCACACTCTGCATCCGCTCCACACCCTACATTTGCTCCACACCCTACATCCGCTCCACACCCTACATCCGTTCCACACTCTACATCCGCTCGACGCTCTCATCCGTTTCACGCTCTTATCCGTTCTGCGCTCTCGTCCGCTCTGCGCTCTCATCCGTATCATGCTCTCATCCGCTCTACGCTTCCATCCGCTCCACCAACTTCATCCGCTCCATTCAGTTAATCCATTCATCCCGTATTATCCGTTAAACCGACGTCATTCGTTGCACGCACTCGATCCGTCCCATGTACTCCTTTGGTCCCATGCACTACATCCATCTCGTGCACTTGATTTGTCTATTTCATTCATTCCATTTATTCCATGCACTCTTACATTCATGTCATCTCTCCGTTCCATGCACTCTATCTATTCCGTGCACTCTGTGCACTCATCTGTATCATGTATTCATCTTTTCCATCCTCTCGTCCACTTTATTCTTCTGGTCTACTTTGTTCCTCTCGTCCATTACATTTATTTCATCCATTTCATTAATTTCAACCACTTTACTGCTTTCATACGATTTATTCTTTTCATCCACTTCACTGCTTTCATCCACTTTACTCGTTCTATTCTGTTTGTCCTTTTTAATTTACGTTAGCGGTTATTAGTTTTTGATTTCTCGCTCGGATCGTGATGCTGGATTGTTATTTATGATCTAGCGGTTTGGGCTAATGTCATTGAATTGCTGTTATCCAGTTTGAGTTAAGAGTCGATTTTATGGGAAGAGCCATGTTTTCAGTAATTTCCGGGAAGACATGAGGTCCTCAGTGAGTCGGATGTGGGGTGGGAGTGCGTTCCACAGAGTGGGGGCCAGGGCTGAGAATGATGATCCACCTAACCTGACTGAGTTTGTTTTTTGGTATGACTAGGAGGCCGGCAGAGCTTGATTTTAGAGTATGTGCAGGGTGATATGGTTTTAGTTTGTCTTGAAGATATTGAGGTCCGGTTTTATGCATTGCTCGATGAGAGATGCATAAGGTTTTGAAGGTCACCCTTCGGGCAATCGGAAGCCAGTGCAGAGTATTGAGGGCTGGGGAGATGTGGTCTATTGGGCCGAGCGCTAGTAGCAGTTTGGCTGCGGCGTTTTGTGCTCTTTGTAGTTTAGTCAGTTGGTAGAGGGGGTTAGCTTAGTGCAGTCTTGACATAACAATTGATTGGACCGCGGAGAGTCTGTTGGGAAAGGAGAGGTATGGAAAAATGCACCTGAGAGTTTTAAAGTGGTAGTGGCAGGACTTTGAGACGTTGTTGACTTGGCGCGAGAGGGTTAGTTCTGAGTCTAGGGTGCATCCAAGGTTTTTTACTGAATTAGAGGGTGTAGGCGAGTTGCCCATGGCAGATGGCCAGGGTAGCGGGTGTGGAAGAAGTTCGGTGTTGCCACATAGCATGATTTCAGTTTTGGAGGGGTTTAGCAAGAGATGGTTTGTGGTCATCCAGTGATCTATGTCGAGGATGCAGGAAGCGAGGTTGGGTTGGCAGTTGGGTTTTGAGTTTAGGAGTTTTTGAATTAGTTGAGTGTCATCTGCGTAGTTGTAGCACAGGATATTGTGTGAACTAATTAAACTTTGGGTGGGTGGCCATATAGAGGTTAAACAGGAGGGCTGATAGGCATGCTCCTTGTGGAACTCCAGTGTTGACTGGTCGGGCGTGGGAAGATTAGGTGGAGAGTAGGATTATTTGGTTCCTATTATTGAGAAAGGATGTATCCATTTGAGAACATTTCCACGGATTCCTAGGGAGTGGAGGCGGTCAAGGAGGATTGAGTGGTTGATTGTGTCGAAGGCAGCGGATAGGTCAAGAAGGATTAATGAGGCACATCCCGCAGAATCTGCAGTGTTTTTAAGGTCATTTCAGATTGAGGTTAAGGTGGTTTTGGTTCCGTGTCGGGCTCTGAAACCTGATTGAGCGGGGTCTATGAGATTGTTGGCTTCGACAAAGGCATTTAGTTGGGAGTAGGCGGTTCGGTCAATGAGTTTGGCAAGGAACCTGGTGTTTGAGATGGGGCGGTAGTTTTTGGGCTCAAGAGGATCGAGGGAAGGTTTTTTATGAGAGATTTGACATGAACCGTTTTGAATGCGTCAGGAAAAATTCCAGAGGAAAGGGAGTCGTTTATGATGGTTCTTGCTTGTTCTCCTACGCAGGTAGATGCGAACATTTCTTTGAGGGTTGTGGCTGGGCAAGGGTCCAGTGGAGAGCCGGATGGTTTGCAGGCAGAGAGAAGTTTGAGAAATTGGTCGGTTGATATTGGACTGAAGGAGTCGAACATTGGTTGGGTAGTGGTCGGAGGCAGTGGGATGGCCTGTATGGTCAGTGGATTGCCTAGAGGGTGTAAGAGAGCTAGTTTGTTGGTTAGAGCGTTTGTTCTTTCGAGAGCAGTGATGTAAAAGTGGAGAGAGAGTGAGTCGCACAGTGATTGTGAGGAGGTCGGAAGGGTGGTGGTACAGTTTGGTTTGGTGAATACGGCGATGATTTTGTGAAGTTCTTTGCTGGGGTTATTACAGTTTAGGATTCAGGAGTTGTAATGGGATTTTTTCGCTTTCCGGATTTCAACCTTGTACTGACAAAGGTGCCGGGCCAAGGTGGATCTGCTCAGGCGTTTTTTCTCTTTCCTCCATTTGCGGTCTAGGGATTTATATAGTTGTTTAGTGGTCTTCAGTTCAGGTGTGAACCATCTAGGAAAAGGGCCAAGGCAAGCTGATGGTTTGCAAGAGGGTGTGAGCCGCTTTAGTGAGGTATTGAGCCATGGGTCAAAGGAATTGGCGGTTAGTTGTTGATTAAGAAGGCAGGTAGGGGGAGGAGACTGAAGTGATCGGACCAGATGATAGGGGTGGAGGGTTTAGATTTATCAGGTTGTGGGAGCTGAAGATGGCATCAAGTGTGTGTCCTTTATAGTGAGTTGGGCCATTTATGTGGGTTTGGAGGTTAATCGCGTCTAGGCCTTCAAACAGGGAGTGGGTCATAGGGTTGGTGGGAATGTCAAACAATATGTTGAAATCTCCTAGCAGGGTGAGGTTGGGATAGTATAGTTGGAGGGTGGCAATAGAGTCGCAGAGGTTGTTTGAGAATTATCTATCATAGCAAGGGGGTCTGTAGATGATTAGGAAGCTGTGGGAGAACGAAGGGGGAGGGATAGTTTTACGAGGAGTGATTGAAGATGTGATAGAGTTACCCATTCCTCCACTGTAAGATAGGGTCCCCGACTTGGTGCATGCCGGGGAATATTAATTTTAGATCTGGGGGCATGAAGGAAAGAGAATTAAGGACATTGTATTATACAAAATAGGTTAAGGGGGTTCTTATGTGAGATTCTAATTAATTTCGTTTTTAAGTGCAAAAGAAGTAACACGTTGTGATTGAAGAATAGGAGGTTACAATGGATACAGGGACTGGAAAGCTCTTTGGGCTACTCAATTCTAGGATTGCAGGGTTGCTGATGCGCTCAGTTTTGGCTCTGAATGGAGTTTTGGGTTTTCTAAGTTAAGTTCTGTTATTTTATTTAATTTTTCTCTGCACATTTTCAGTTCAAGGTACTTTGTTGTTCTGTGGAAACACAAGGACTAAAGGGCATTGGAATAGGTCTGAAAAGTATGGCGCCTCAACTTCATGGCGCATAGACTCTGTAAACATAGTTACATGGAATGTAAATGCTTTAAACAGTGCCATAAAGAGGAAAAAGGTACTTTCACATTTGAAGCATTGGAAGGCAGATTTTGCTATGCTCCAAGAAACTCACTTGATTGACAAAGAAGCGGAAACGTTTGGGTAAAGGGTGGGTTGGTAAAGTATTCCACTGCTCTTATTCCATTAGTTTGAGGGGAGTATTGATCTTGGTAAGGAACAATTTCCAAGCAACAGTTTTCATTCAGAGAGAGATAGGTGAAAGAAGCAGAAAAATGCATGGCTTCGAATATGAATGGAGAGGTGGAGATAGACATAGTATGGGAAAGCTTTAAATGTATAATGAGAAGAGTGCTAATGAGATTGTCGGGGATAAAAAGGAAGGAGAGGAACAAAGAACTAATGTCTTTGAGTGATTCTGTAAACAATCTAGAGAAAGATGTGATGAGTATGCCTGATGAAAGTAAAAGATTAAGATTAATAACATAAAAATATTGTCTGAATAAGATCCTGAGTGAGAAAGCTGAACGTCCACCCTCACTAATACATGCTATGATATCAATTTTATTGAAACCAGGGAGGCCACGTTGAATGAAGATTATTACCTGGGCCCCCTTTTATAATTCCCTTCGCCTTTTTTTCTTTCTCCTTGACACTAGCCTGATTGTCTTGTCGTTTTTTTATAACAAAATAATTCCCACTTTGTTCGTTTTTTTCTTAAATCTTTATGCGTTTAGATTCCTTTCTGACACCTGTAAAACTACCTACAATGACTTTGTCTAAACACCTGTAAGAATAAGCATTGATTTGCTGATTAGAATGTGCATCCAATTTGAACAGGTCATGAATACTGCGTATACACTGTCCACTATACTTCCCTGACTGAGCTATGTTGGTTTGATATGCACTCATTTTGATACAAGAAATAAATGTTATGTATACACAATTCATTACATGTTCAATTACTCTGGCTGACGATAACAATCCAGACTGACCGTTTTCTCTTCCGACAGCACTTTACGTATCCGTTTTTTACAGACATGCATCTCGTGCATTTACTCTCCATCCAATTGATGATTTATGTCTTTGTTTTATCTATGCCCCATACTATTTAGAACAATGTATCGGTATGATCAGGAAATTACCCTTGGTCATCCAGGGTTTTCTTTCATTTCTTTAAATTTTTTCAATTTGTTCGATTTTTATTTATCTTGTCCTTCATTGACCATCAATTATTTTATTCTTGTCCAACTATATGGTGTTACATATAACTATGCCAATACACGCTAATTACCACTTTCGAGTGCTCAGAACCGTTTATCCTTAAATCACTCGTTCGACGCACACCACGCATGAGCAACTTTTTTCGTCAACAGCGTGTTCACCAGCACGGCGTACAGGTACTAGTTTAAAAGGAGAGCCTCCATGGTTCAGTCGCATCTCCAACCTGGTAGATGCGACACACCGTGAAGACTCTAAGCCTCATCATCCTCTTTTCCAATTAAGTCTATTACCCTTTGGTTCGAATTGATGGACTTTTATCGTATAGGGCACTATAGTGACACACCTCTTACTTTTTCTTATTTTTCTTATTTTTCTCATTCTATTTGGTTAGCTGTAAACTGCCTGCAGTAGCTACCTTGTAATATCCTTTCCATGAAGACAACCACTTTGCTTACCGAAAAATGTAGCAGCTCATTTCTTTGGCTACATGTAAGTTACCTCACTCTCATATGACATTCATTCAATTGGTTTCCAGAATTTTCTTTGTAAATCTAGCATTTCTCATACTATAGGGAGACTCCAGCTTAAAGAAAGTAATTTGAACAAGCATGTACTCTCGTGCCTCCTTCTCTTCACGCATACCCTACCTTAGATGGTAAGTTTCATTGGTATATATCCATGCCTTTGTTGAATATATAATACCACGTTTGAATATAGAATGCTCCATGACTTTCCTAACTCGGTACAGGTACATTGCCTGAGACACAACTGACTTACCTTTTCCATATGATCCATAATTTGTTTTAAAAGAGACCTATGCGCTATGTTACATACAAACCATTTGATGCTTTAGATGTTGGTCCAAATGGACTACTAATATGTTTGGTCTATGGAATCTTTTGTAATTGGCATTTGCATTCCAATATTTCTTATCAGGTTGTTACTAATTGCTACAATGATGTTTCGTTGTGAATATACTGACTCTTGAAACCTGTATATACATTAGACGAATTTATACAACTCGCTAAAATATGATTTTTTTTTTGCTTCTATAGAAAAATTGAAAAATTGTGCTATTGCCCCTGAATAAGAGTGGAAAACTCGAAACGCGTTGGGCTTCACCATGTACTTTGTACAATAAAAATCTTGACATTTTGGTGAAAATTTTGGTCCATGAGAATGGTTACTTACCACATGAACTGATTACCATAATCACCTTATGTAAAATGTTTCTTAAAACAATGTACAAAAAGAGTATCTAAACTCCACTAAATTATTGATCTGTATTTACAGATATTTGATAGTGTGCAGGGGACGGGAGTTCCCAAACCTTTTGTGAACAACCATTTTTTGTCCAGTTTAGGCCACCTCTGGATCCGGGCAGTTATAGACCTATAAGTCTGATCAACTCTGATTGCAAAATTATGTCAAATGTCCTGGCAGGCAGGTTCGTTAAAGTCTTGTTGAAATTGATACATCAGAATCAGGCAGGCTTCATTAAAAGAACAGGATCGATGACAAATATGCGGAACCCCCTACTAACAATGTCGGAAGCGAACAAGCAAAAGGTGGGTTTGGCTGTCCTGTCCTTGGATGCAGAAGAAGGCATTCGACAGAGTTTGTTGGAGGTTTTTAATCAGGACTCTGCAGAGGATGAATTTTGGAACATACTTTCTGAGCTGGGTCAGATTGCTACACACAAACCCAAAGACTGATGCATTGACGAATGGAATGATCTTATCTAAGTTTTAATTGTTCTGAGGAACAAGCCAGGGTTGTCCACTGTCGGCAATGCTATTTGTTCTTTCCCTGGAACCGCTAACTGTGGCTATCAGATCAGAGAATGGAATAAAGGGTATCAACTTCCATGGAGTGTCGCAGAAGTTATGGCCTTTTGCGGATGACCCTTGTTTGGTTTTGCAGGAATTGACAACATCAATCCTGATACTGATGATATGTAGTATATGTTATTTTTAGCACGCTTAATACCCAGAGGTTTCTAAGTGATAAGCTGGGGATCGAACCTGTGTTGCTCCATGTCGTCTTGCTTCCAAGGCGAGCATGTTGCCCCTGAACTGTCCTCCTGAGATAATGATGGATCTTGTTGAAAAATGTGGCACTATCTCGAATTACAAAATCAATTGGTTAAAATCTGAGGCACTGCCTTGCTCAACGTTGTGTAATAAATCACAGTTGGAAAATCTAGGCTTCAGATGGATGAAATATCTTGGATATGGCTTACGAGAGACATAAAAGACATGATGGATGTGAACATAAACCTAATAATGGACAAGATATCGGCAGACTTTGTGCTTTGAGATTCTCTGAAGTTGTCACTAGGTGGAAAAGTTAATGCAATAATAATGACTGCAGCACTAAAGATTACTTATGTGATGAGCATGATTCCCCTAACTCCAAGGGCATTTTTATTGAAACAGCTGGATAGTATAATCCAATCATTTTTATGGGAGAATAAAACACAGAGGTTAAAACTGTGGAAACTTCAGCTTCATAGTGAAAGAGGGGTTAAATGTTCAGAAATTTGCCAAATAGCATCAAGCGTTTATGTCTAGGCACTTGATGCTGTTCTTAAGTGAACCATGTGATTAATGGGCTATAGCTGAGACAAGCATGGTTGGTCCATTAAATCCATTGGCCTTAGTTTTGAGCACAAGCAAAGGTTGGGGAGAAAAATATATGCTGACTGAATCCTTCAGATCTACATGGAATAACATGGCTTTGACACTGGGCATGGACCCAGGCTTAAAGGGTTCCTCATCAATTTGGCTAAATCCAGCTATAAGAATAAATAATAAAACATTTTTGGGCCAAAATGGGTCCTGGAGGGAGTTAAGGTGATTAGACACCTTTTTAAAGGTGGATCTTGGCTCTCATTTCAAGAATTGAAAATAAAATATGGATTAAACAAGTGCACTTTTGGGGAGTATCGAATGCTAAGAAGAGCTATTCCATTGGCAGCTCTGGAAGATGCAGATTTAAAGGCTCATATTAAAAGCCAAGGGGGCCAGGATCATATGGAGTCAGGGGTATATAAACTTCTAGGCAAACAGACAAGTGGAAATGAAAAACTATTACATTCATGGTCAGAGCACCTTGTAGATGAAATGACGTCATCCCGTTGGGAGGCTCTGTGTGAAAATATTCCAAGGATGACCATAGTGAGAGAGCAAGGCAGGTGAAGTTACTAAACAAAGTTTCCTGTACACCAGAACATTTTCTACAAACCGCTCCTAAGCTTGACTGACACTTGCTGGGGTTGTGGTCACTCAAAAGGTACACTTGAACATATGCTGTGGAACTGCTACTGGGTGAAAGCATTTTGGAACCGGATTACAGATATGATGAGCAGAGTTCTAGGAGAGGAAAGGGAGTATGATTTTGGATTGCTGATTTTGGGCAAAGACACTGAGCAAGAAGATATGTCGTATCATCAAGTGACTTGAATTCTGAAGGCTTATATGGTGGCAAAAAAGGATAATCTTAAGAAACTGGAAAACCAAAGGGATTCTTTCGAAAGATGAATGGCTAGATGAAAGGTACTCAATCTGTAATGTTGAGAGGACTGTAATGAACTTGCAGAAAAAGAATAGACATTTTGATAAAATATGGAGCAGATTTTTGAATTTCGAATCGGAATGAACTGATGCAGAGATTGAAGAGCTGGTGGAATCAGAACAAAAAGTAAAGTTTAATTTCGAATTTGTTGTGTTGTTTACTTGAATCTTTTTGGTATAATTGGAATGTGTTTTTTATTTATTTATTTTTTGTTAAAAAAGGGGTTTTCTGAATGCTGTAGTGGGTGAAATTAGTAAGACTCGCTCTCTTAGTTTGTTTAATGAAGAATATTATTGATAAGTTATATGCTGTTTACTGTATGTGTCGTTATACACTGGATACAAATATTTTGTAAATTTATTTTAAAGGTCTGGCAGACAACCTACATGAGCACCCGACTGCCCTCTGTCGTACCACCAGTGAGAGCAGAACTGTTATGAAATTAAAATATGATACACCAGGGGTCCAGTGTGAAGTTCCAGTCTATTCCTCTCAGCCTTCTGTCCCTAATTCTCTAGAGTAGGTTCTTGGGAGTTCAGGAGTTTTGTGGGAGGTGCCTGAGATTCAGGGTACTGGGTGTCAACGGGGCGCCTGTCCTAAATCATGGCTGGATAAATTAATTGACCAGGCCAAAGCCATCCTGAGGGATGAGGATAGTTCAAAGGGGGGGGGGCAAAAAATGTAGCAAGGTGATCTTCCAATGCACCTTATAGGGAGACAGGTGTAGGCGGGCACACCATGTACAGCTTAACACTTCACTTACAGCTTGAACCGCCTTTTACCTGTCCAAAACCCTGCTGTCCTGGGTTCAAGATCACCCTGGTGTACCTCGCTATGAAGATGGTAAGGGTAGGGAAGATCAAGAGGTTAAGGCAGGCAGGTTCCACAACTACCCCTGAGGAGAAAACACAAGGTTAGAGTAATTGGAGCACAAAAGGAGAGGCAGACAGAAATATTGCTGGTGTATGGTTCTTTTTAGTTGTTAAAAGCTTACCTATGTACGTTTTTGGTACACCAACAGGGTTTTGAGAATATTTTACAAATGGGGCAAAACACAAGACACTGTATACAACTTAAGTTACTCCTAAGCAGTTTTGTTATTTATAAAACACCAACAATATAAAAAGAGTCCTTTAAAAATATAAAATGTCTTTAAAAATATACACAAAATCTATACAGTGCACTGCATTAAAAAATGATTTAAAAAGACCTTACTTGCAAGACAACCTGGCCACGGCCGTCTCAAGGTCCTTGCTGCTCTCTTGCTCTTCTTTCTTCTCCAGAGAGCCCTCAATCCTCTTGCAGGGTTTTACCATTGTCCCAGGCACTCTGCTCGAGCCGGCAACAGTTTTGACATGCTCGAAGTTCCCTTACCCTAGTATTTTTTTTTTTATTTCCTAATCCCTGGCGCGGCTCTTGTGCCGGTGATCCGGTTATCTTTTTTTTTAATTATCAGGATCCAAGCACTTCAAGCGTTGGGCATCTTTTCTTTCATTCCCCCGACTGGGGGTTATAGCGTTCAAAGTTAAGTTCTTCTAGATCTCTGCTTTGCAATCAGCTCCCCTTCCCCAGGTTCAAAGCAGTTCATCAAGTACAAGGGCTCCCTTCCCCAAGAGTTGAAATCTTCCAGCTTTTAAACAAAACACAGGGGGTTTTCGCTCCCCAATAACACTTGACTTCAATATCACAACAAGGTCTTTGCACAACACAAGCTTCTTCATAGGTGTTCTCAGTGGCTTTTCCATTCAGGGCACCCAGTCTAGGCTCAATTGTCGGACCACACGGTCCACCCATTACAAGTCACACAACCGGTACCCTTCCTTGACTGCTTTGATAGCAGTGCACTGCTTCTTCTCAGCAGTGAGGTTTGCCTCAGTCACATGTGTCACACTCTCCTGTCACTGTATACGGGCTTGTTTAACCACCTTGCGCTAGTTACACCTCCTCAGGATTCCTTGGCTTTTGCCAATGCTTGTTTTCTTATAATACGCAGTTCTTTGCACTATCTTGGTTATGACCTGTGTTGGATTTATCATATCCTGCATTCACCTCTTTGTGCTCTCTTGGCTTTGCTGGCACTTGTTTCAGTTAATACAGTTCAAAACGTTCCTTTCATTAAGGTTCATAATCTTTCTTTCACTCCTTTCAATATTCCAGTGTGTTTCCAGCTTGATCTCAATTCATTTGGTATTGAAAAGACTTTGCTTTCATTTCATCCAGTACTCGAAATACTGCTTTAACTTGTATTTGGTATTAAAAATGCCTTGCTTTAATTTGAATTCCATCACAGACTGCCAGCCTGGTTTCCCCCTTGCTGGTTTCAATCACTGGTCATCTTGTGGTTCCTCGCGAGGTCTTCCGTCACCATGGATTCCTGTTTCTCCATGCAGTCACTCGCGTCTTCTCAGCAGTCTTGTTATGGCTCGCACACACCCAGCCGTGCCTCCTCTGCGAAGCAGGATACATCAGACCGCTTCCCTCGGTCCGGCTGTCCTCCTTTTCACGGCTTGCCACCGGCCTTCAGCTTCTTGTGCCAGCACTTCCCGCTGCATAAGCTCTGCACTGCTTCCCGGGTCTCCAGCATTCCTCCTGCAACGCTGCCACGTCCGAGAGGTCTCCCTGCACACAGCTCACCGTGCCTCTGCAGCTGACACCATATGTTCGGGGCTTCCAGCCTCGATTCTCATTGCTGGTCAGCGGTATAGTCTTTTTTGCAAAGCGGTAGTCCTGCTTTGCTCTTGTTGTCCTCCTCGTCTCAGTACTTGGTTGGGGCTGATAATTGTCAGCTTTCCCAAAATGTGGATGCTTGTGTCTAGTTGTCCTCTTCTTTGTCCAAGTACCATACTGATGCAATTTGGGGAATACTTTAGGGAATCACAGGTAAAGGGCTGACAAAAGCCTATGAAGGATGGAGGGATCATGGTGAAAAGGAAATGGGGGATAACATATCTCATCAAAGGACGTTCTTTCCCCACTCCACAAGTCACCTCCACCCAGGTGATCCTCCCTTGCATATCCTTCCCCAGGGTCAAAATCCAAAGCAATGGCCTTTCCTGGCTACCTGCTAAGAGGATATAGGGGGAAAAGAAGTAAGGACGCCCTCAGGTTCCTCACAGTATCTACTGAGGAGGCTGAATGAGGTAATAGAGGTCTGCATTTAAAAATATTATGCCATGTATAATATACATTTGTGACAATTCTTTGCAATATGTTGTTTTTGTCCTTTGGAGGAAGAAGCTATATCCATCTTAGTTTTGTACATCAAGCTACATAATTAGCATTAATGACTCCACTGTCAGTTTCACGAATCATAGGCCTAGGTTTGATAAACACTGGACACTGTTGTCTTGACTGTGGACAGGGCATTCTTATGTTTCTACTGATCTGTGGTCCTTTCACACCACATACTAGGCCCCTCGTTACACACAGAGCAGGGACATACTACTGATATTACCTACGTGAGATAGACATTCTATGGCATTGCCCCAGGATGTTACCACCCATTCCAGCCATTGGAACAGGTGGTTAACGCTATTAGCACCAGTCTCAAGGGCTGCGATGGGGCTAATTTAAAGAATTTTCAGTCTGTGAACGGGTCGCATTGCAGAGTCCCACTCACAGAAGGAAAAGACTGTTGAAGGATGGCCATCATAGAATGGGAAGAGGCCCCTCTTCCCTTTCCATTGTGTCCTTCTGGAGCAGAGAGGAAGGAGGGGCAGCAGCTGCTGCTGCGGCGGCACTCGCCACTGCTGAAATCAGGCAAGTGGGGAGGGGAGAATATTAAAAAAAAGGTAACAGAGGGTGGGGAGAAGATGGCATGCAGGCAAACCGGCCATCAGGCAGTTTTGAATGTGGGCTAAGATTGCTAGTTTCTGCCCATGTTCCCAGACACCTTATTGGTTGCCCCTCAGCAGGCTGCTAATGTTGTCAGACACACCACAACTGGCTAGCTACAAATAGCTGATTGAGACTCAGCCCCCTTTGTCCCAATCCCCCAACACACTTCCTTACCTCACACTATTTCAACATCTTAAATGATTAAAGCCATATGCCTAGCTTCTTTTTATACCAACCCTTAACTTAGAGATAGGCATGTCAAATTAACATCACTGGACAGAACTCTATATTCCCCTCTCTCCCACTCTCCTCATGTCTCCTCACACATTCACCTTTACACATCCTATACTTGGCGCTGACTCCTTATTCAGCTGGCTTTGGCAAAACCAGTGATCTGCCCTGCATCATGGGTGGTGGTACAAACCATCCTGGTAAAAAAGCCCTCACAATACTAGGACCTGCTTGAGCACCTCTCAAGTCCATCAAACAACTAAAACATCATAATAACTCGACTAGATTATGTCACCATTATTGTAGAGGAGCAGCCAACTGCCCCTGCAGGAAGTCCCGCCCCCTACTACCTGTATGCTGGTAGCCTGAAATTGTGCCATGCTTGTGACTATTCTGCATCTAATCTTCAAGAAAAGGTATCCACTAAGAAAACCCTATCAGATGTATTCCCGAAGCGATGACAATCTCTTGGAGGAGATCCCTGAAGGAATATGAAAAAGAGAAAGGGAAGTTGGTGATGTCACAAGAAACGAGCGTGACACACTGAGAAGACTGGCTGAAGAAGTGAATTTATGGACCTTATAGAAACTGATGACGAAGTAACGAATCGAACAAACTTTCATGTGCGAGACAAAGATTGCACGTATGAAGAGCACTGTAGAAAATACAATTCGTTCAATAACTGTACAGATGCAGCAATGCAAGTAGATCAAATAATCTTAGAAGCTGGCTATAGGTAGTGAATAGACTGCACGATATGATATGATTGGTTATTTATAATGCACTTAATACCCAGAGGATTCTAAGCGTTGACCCGGGATCGAACCTGTGTTGCTCTGTGTTGTCTTGCTTCCAAGGCGAGGGGGGTGCAGGATAAAGAAAAGAGATAAGAAAGGGAAAGAGTCAACTCAAACATTAACAAACATTAGTATGGTAACATTAACTGTCTCCATATCTGATTCTCAACGTCCAGTTTCAAGAACTTCAGCGTGGGGTGACGTGGGGAAGAGGGGAGAGCCTAAGTTTGGCAGTTCCGTTAGGTGTTTAGGGGCACTCTTCCGTGTCTTCGTGTTCCGGTAGTTCAGCCTGTTCCAATCCATGTTGCTCATGGGGGCTTGTCGTCCGAGGGGTAGAGTATAGTTCTAATTATTTCCTTCCATGCTTCCAGTGTGGCGCTCAATTCTTCAGTGGATCGGGCAACACTGTCTTCCCACGCCCGTGTCTCTGCATTAATCCATCTAATAATTTCGTTGCGCCAGGTGTGCCACTTGTGTCTCGCTATCTCACGTATATTACGATACCATAGGTATTGGCTAGCGGGTATTCCATCAGTGCTCTGCAGCGAGCTGAACTCTTTGAAGGATCCCTCTTCGTATAGGTCTCCCCATGTGTACACCCCCTTCTTCTCCCAGACCCTGAGGTGTAACAAGTCTGAGTCTGTTCTGCACAGGTCCAAGATCATCGGTATGTCTGGGGAGTACAAGTGCTTTAAATGTCGTAGTGATTTCGCCCTTTGCCAGATTTGTCTCCCCAGGGTGACTATGAAGGGTGCATTTTTCAGTAGATGATTTGGCGCCCAGATAAGTTCTTTCAGTTGTAGTGGGGAGATCTGGGATCGTAGTAGGGGCATCTCAGAAGTAGTCTCGTCAGCTAGCCATTTGGACACAAAGTTGAGCTGAGCTGCTAAATAGTATTTTTCAAAGTGCGGGAGCTGAATTCCGCCTTGGGAGTATTGCAAAACTAATGTGGAGTGAGCTATTTTGTGTCTGCCCTGTCCCCAGATGAATTCGCAAATCATTGCCGCTAGGAGGCGGAAGAATGGGCTCGTAATCTAATATTGTATATTTTGAAATCTATATAGGAGCCTAGGGAGAAAAATCATTTTGGTTATCGAAATTCTCCCCATTGCTGACAGTGAGAGTTTAGCACAGAAGGCCATCGGTCTGCGCAATGTAGGGATTACTGCACTTGTGTTGTGTTCGTGCATTAATTGAGGAGTGTGCATGATCTGGATACCTGAATAGCGGAACATAGTAGTCTGCCACTCTATCCCTAGCGTTGGGAGCTCCTTCGGGTTTCTGACTCTAAGGCCTGCTAAAGGGAATAAACAGGACTTAGCCTTGCTGAATTGTATGCCTGATACTTTGGAAAAGTTATCGAGAACTTCCAGCATAATTGGGACGTTAAGGTGTGGGTCTCTAACGTACAGGAGAACATCATCCGCATAAAGTGAGATAATGTGGTCTATTTCCCCCAGCCTTATTCCAGCATCAAAAAATTGTTTCCGAAAATAGATGGCTATGGGTTCTAGTCGCAATATGTAAAGCATGGGGGACAACGGGCAGCCCTGTCGGGTACCTCTGCATATCTCCCACACCTCTGACACGTGTCTCCCAGTTTTCAGTATAAAGTATATGGATCCATCTAATAAACTTCGGGCCAAATCCAAATTCCCCCAGGACAGCCAGTAGCCACTCCCAGAATATTGAATCAAACACCTTAATGGCATCGAGCGATAATAAGGCATAGGGTTCGGTGCTCGTGTCTGTTTGCTTAATGATGTGTTGAAGTCTGCGCAAGTTTATAGTCGTATTCCGACCTGGGACAAACCCATTTTGATCTGAGTGCACAATATCCCCTATCAGCCTGGGCAGTCTCTGAGCTAAGATTGTGGTTAGTAGTTTAACATCATAGTTGAGCATGGCTAACGGGCGATATGAGTCGCAGTGCTCGGCCGGCTTATTTGGTTTGAGTATTGGTATCACTAGGGTTTCCCTCATGCTATCAGGCAAGGTACCCCGTTCGAATATTTCTTGGAAAACCTTGTGTAAGAGTGGTACCAAAGAGGAGCTATAGGTTTTATAAAATTCTGAGGGTAATCCATCACTTTCGGGGGCCTTGCATATGGCTTGTGACTTAATCGCTTCAGCGATATCATCTCTAGTAATGTCCGCTTCTAAGGTTTCTGCTTGTTCTGGAGAGAGCCTGGGCAACCCCATCTCTTCTAAGGTTTCTGTAAAGTAGTCTCCCGATACTTCCGTCTCATGAGAATATAAATGTTTGTAATAATTCTTAAAAATATCATTTATGCCTTGTTTGGTCTGGTGTACATTGCCCTGCTCATCTTGTATTGAAGTGATAGGATGTCTAGGGTGTTCCTTTCTGCAGAGCCAGGCCAAGAGCCTGCTGGGTCTATTTGCTTCTGGATGTGCTGGGTTTGTTCTAGTAACGAAATCGAACTTGGCGAGTCTGTTTCAAGCGTTCGAGCACTCCTCGCGGAGCGATTTAAGCTTGTCTTCATGACGTAGTGGGTCGGTGGGAGCAATGCTGAGCCTCTCAATCTCTGCTTCACCCTTTGATAGTTCTTCACATAACAACCTTCTGATACCACCCGCCTTTGTTATGATCGTACCTCTGGTCACTTCGTTCAGGGCCTCCCACACTATGCTCACCTGGTCTACGCTGCCTCTGTTTAGCTCTATGTAGTCATACTCACTAAATCTGGTAGGAAAAAGTTTAAAAAGTTTAAAAAGGACATCCTGCTCTCCAACCCAGGCCTCCCTATCGCTGACACCTACACTAGTGCCTGCTCTAAGGAAACTCTCACTGACATCCTCTTTTTCGTGCCTTCACCTGACCTATGGACCCTTCATATGGTCTCTGTGCTCTCTCCTTTTTCCTCTGCTCCCATTAATGGTGGCACCCGTTGGGATGTCCTCTTGGCCCCCTTCCACTCCTCTAAGGCCATCATTAATGTCTACGCTAATGGGACCATCTTGGTCCAAGGTCCTCAGGCCAACCTTCACCTATTTGATAGACGCTTCCCTCGCCTCATCAACTTCCTTTCCTCTCCCGCTGTCCCCCCTCTGCTGTCCTGGGCTACCTTGCCTCTACCCTCCCTCCCTGCACCCTCTCGTGCTCCTTCTTCACCTCCTTCTTCTACACCTCCGCAGGGCGTACCTCTGATCTGTACCCCTCCCCGGAAGTCCTTCAAGGCTGGCAACCTTCTCCACATTGCCACTCTTAACTCTCGCTCTGCCATCAAGCATTCCTCTGATATCTGTCGCCTTCTTGAGGAACTGGACCTTGACGTCCTCGGTCTCACAGAGACATGGTTCACAGCCAGCTCTGTCACCAGCTTTGACACACTCCTACCTGACGGTTACAAGATCTTCTCCTTGCCCAGGCACAACCGCGCAGGTGGGGGTGTTGCCCTTATCTTCCCTGAGTGGATTCCTACCACTGTCACTCCTACGCAGACCTACTCCTCTTTGAATGTCTTGTCTGCCGACTTTCTCTCTCTCCTAGCCATTCCCTTACCGTGGCTACTATCTATCGGCCACCTGGTCAAATTTCCTCCTTCCTCTCTGAGTGGGCTGACCTCTCCTCCTCACTCCTGTCCTCAACCACTCAACTCCTCTTTCTTGGTGACTTCAACATCCACCTTGATGCCTCCTGTCCCCCCACTGAACTCTTTTGTGACCTCTGCGACTCTCTCTCACTCTCTATTCTCCCGTCTGGGCCTACTCACTCTGCAGGGCACACTCTTGATGCTCTGATCTCTTCTGACCTTCCCCTCTCTGTCCCTCTCTCCATTCCTCTCTAGAGCCATTGGAAAACATTTTTACAGAAGGTAGCATAATTCAGTTCTGCCTTTTGAGATTATTAAATGCTGCTGATAAACATGCAGAGAAAGATTGTCTGATATGGCTACGTGCCAAGATATGGTTCATTTTAAATAGGTCTCTGCGAATGCAAGAAAATGATACCAAGCTGATTAGCAGATTTAAAGTTGAACTAGATGGAGCTAGTGAACAGGAGGAAAGGTTAAGAGCAGAGCTGGAGGTATGTCAAAAGGACATGCAGTCAAAGTGTAAATAACTCGACAATCAATTGTCCCAAAGGAAGAAATTGTTTGAAGACAGTGAGCAAGAATTAAAACACTTGAAAGGATTGGTAGATATTAGACAAGATGAAGACGAGGTTATTTTGCAAATGCAAATTTTACAAAAAGAACATTTCGAGAAAGAAAGTGATCTTCAAAATGCTGAACAAAAGATAGTTAAAATGTTTTAAGAAAGAGACAGACAAGACAAAGAGTTCAATGAATGCCAAATGCAAATGAGCGATATGCAAAATGTGATTAATAAACTGGGTGATGAAAACAATTACTTGCGTAAGGAGGCAGATCGGCTCCTTAAAAAGTGCAAGGATTTGGAACAGCAAATGTGCAATTCCAGGTCCCAGGACCAACGACAGGGCACCACATTCAATGGAATTGAGGTGAATTCTATTTCTACACAGAGAAATAGTGCCCCAGTGGCTGTGCCGGTGTCTGAACTTGGTTGTAGCGCCCTTGGGGAATTTCCCACACCCATTGGGGGCCGCCACCAATCCCATACGCCCGAAACAAGGGTTGAATCACAAAGTAGTGCAATCCCAAGCATAGCAACAAGTAGCCCTATCAAAATAATGAAATCAATCAAGGCCCTGATCAAACCATTCAAAAAAGGAGGGGAGTGATGTATAGCGGACCACTTCGAAGCAGTGCACGATATATTTAAAGCCCTCCAGATACCTAAGGAACAATACAGACAATACTTTCACTTAACTCTGGACGCTTCCACAGCCAGTATCATTAGAGGATTAAATGAACAGCAGACCATGACATGGGCAGAGTTTGAAAAAGAGATTAGATGTCATTTTTCTCCATTCCAATCATTACAGGAGGCAAAGAAAGATGCATACACGATTACAGCTGGGCCAAATACATCCCCTCGCCAGTTTTTACAAGTCTTAAAAAGAGCATTTTCTCGCTTTGATGTATCTTTTGATCCCAATTCCAATAAATTTAAAACTGCCTATTTCTATGAGTTGCAGAAAGACATTATATAACAGTTAGTCTGCGAATTTAATCGTGACAAGTCCCTTGAGTGGATTGTGCACCAAAGTACAAAGCTATATGAAGTGATATACTGTCAGGGTAGAGAGAGTGATAAAATGAAAGATACTAGATCAAAATCTAAAGAATCCTCGGCAACAGTGATGGAGATCAGGTCAGCTAAAATGTCACTTGAGTCCGCTCAAAGTAGAGGCAAAAATAATGTGACACCCGAACAGAGGGGTAATCAACAGAGGTTGCCGCTCTCTGCACCGATGTTTCAGTCACATGATCCTAGTAATAAGGAGAGCTACATTACCCCTAGGTACTTAGGAGACAGGCCCCGGTCAGGATATCGGCCTGATATGTCAGGTATGAACAATAATCAGAGACAAAGCCAGGATCAATGAAATAATGGTCCCTACCAGACGTTGGGGACAGAGAGCAGATTTGACCCCAACACCATGATATATGGTAATGAGGACAGACCACGGTATGCAGATCGATTTACTGAAAATGGGAATCAGCATAGGGGACAATACTCACAAAATGAGAGACAGGATATGAGGCAGAGTATGAATTATGCCCCACATCAATACAATCAATCACCGCCACCAAGGGACTACAACCAAAGGATTGGTGCACCCCGCTCCCCACCCCACATGAATCAAGAGTTCAGAAACAACCCCAATAGGAATAACCCCCCTGAGAGATATCAGAATAGATTCAACCAGAGGGAAAACAAGCAATATCTGCATAGGTCGCAGAGAGAAGATTCTAGAGAGCTGAAAAAGATTCCAGTGTCTCGAGGCCCAAGTGAAAATGTTGGCTGAACAAATAGGAAAGCTCTGTACAGCCCGAAAACAGTCATCAAAGGAGGGGGCAGAAGGCCATATTAGTGACCGGGTGGCTTCTGGTAATAAGTGACTAAATCTTCATGATACCTGCAATGATAAAAAGACAAATTGCCCTGATCTGGTTTTGCATAATGACTCTGAGCTGTTAACTGATTTAAAAAAGAAAATACCTGCAAATAAACATGAGGCAGAAATTTCAAATACATCTAAAAAAGAGGTTTGGTTTAACCTGGAGTTAAATCAAACGTTGGAAATTTGCACAAATGAAAAAGGAAAACGAGAAAAAACATGAAATTCCAAAAGAACAAAGAGACAGATTTAAGAAAGACAACTCCTGCACGGGTAAAATAATTGATGAGGGAGTAGATGTGAATGTTAGAACGCTCTCCCTAGACAATCAAGACGCTAATAAAATACAGGCAGGAAGAATAAGTACTCAAAGAAGGGTACAGATCAGTCACCTGAAGAGTTCTTTGAGCCACAGATTTTTGAGGAAGTTAAAAAGGCTGGTACCATGCCAAATACCCACAAGTGCCCAGAATTAGAAAATGACAAATTATCAGGTGATGTTTATACGCATATTCAGTTGGAGAATTGTAGTGTGAACTATGATGATCCCCGGATGGAAGGGCGAACAGTGGCCGCACTCCAAAGGACCTTTGAATATGGGAAAATTAGTAAAGTTTCTCAAACGGAAATAGACAGAATGAAGGGAAAAATGTCCTTTCATTTACCAGTGTGCTTAGCCAAAAGTGAGAAGGGTCTGAGCGAAGTGAATCCTGAAATCAGTAAGAATTCACACTTTTTGTGGGTGTTAGAGGAAGTGGAAGACAGATATTATGCTCCCGTTACTGTGGAAGAGAAATGCAATAGATTTGCAATGATTGACACAGGCACATAGGCCAAAATTATGTCCAAAGAATTGGTAAAAAGTATCAATGAAGGGAGATCTCCACAGAATCAGATCACAGTGAGGCCGAGTGAAGGCCCAGTACATAACTTTAATGGTGAAGGGGTGCCTATCGTGGGTGTTACCAAGGTTGACATAAAGATAGGAAAACACAGAATGAAACAGGAAGTATTGATCACATCTATTTGCGAAATTCCATTTTTGATGGGGACAGATTGCCTGAAAAGATTGTCTCCTCTCATAGATGGGATAAATGGGGTACTGTGGTCTTTAACCAAAAAACCATTTGACATTTCCATCGAACCTGAAAACACTAACCAGGCAAGCAACTTGGAGTGTACCTCAAACAATCCTGCTGCGAAAAAGGTTGTCGACGTGTCCCATGTACGAAATCTTTTGAGTTCAGCGGCCTCGCAGGGTGTCTCAAGACACTCAAATGCCAAACAAGTACACAACTTGAAAATTCATACTCAAAAATAGTAATGATTGAGCGTTCGGGAAGTAACCTGCTCAGTCTTATCTTGGAACACTCGTGGGTTCCATCACTTGTTCAATGGATTCGAAGCACCCCTCGGCAACGTGTTTGCAGTCTGTCTGCAAGAGACATGGCTCCTTGAAGCACCGATGAGAGACGGCTATGTAATATCAGTCAACCCAGCTGTCAAAAACCTACAAGGACGCCCAAGCGCTGGACTTTTAACCATGGTTCGCGTGTCCCAAAACTGGTCTACCCCTAGTCTGTACAAACCCAAATCCTTATGTACAAGGCTCAATCATGCATCTAATGAGTGACAATTCAAAGTCAAAATCGTCACTCCTCCTTATCAATTGTTACTGGAACTCTGCAAAAATCAGCGATACGGTTTTTCGTAAATGCTCTTTGTCACCTAATGGATGATGCATCTCTGTAATTTAATCACTTGACAATCATTTGCTGTGGCGACCTAAATTGCTCATGGTTTGATTACGATCGGAAAAATCAAAGTTATAAATGTATTGCCGAAGAAAAACTTGGTCTAAAGGAATGAAGATGGTCAAACGCAATGTAGATGCGTGACTGTGTGATGATAAACGGTGCTGTTAGAGGCGATATTCCAGCACAACCAGCTTGGCATCGAGACTCATCTCACAGTATTATTGATTACTTTTGGGTCTCAAGACATTTTGAGACAAAAGACACTACTTTACACTCTCGAAAAATGCTTAACAGTGACCATATGTTGCTAACGCTTGGCTGCTCCTTGGCCGCCTCGTCCTCTACTCCTTACAATCTCCCAGTAGAGGCAAATTCCAGTGGCAATCGTCTTCGGATAAGCGTTAACCAAATTGGCTGTTTAACAGAAAGACTGTTGACCTCCCTGCACGGTGTGGATTACTTTCCCCTATTATCATTACATGTAACAGAGCGTAATGATCAAGGTCAACAGCAGAAATGCCACAAATATCTGTTTAGTAATGTACTGCAAGACAAAAAGAAAGTCCTACGTAGAGACTTGAGACAAATAAAAAGAAAAGCTGGATCAAGTCAGGAAGTAGCTGATGAAGTAAAGGCAAGAAGAGCGTTATATCGGAATTGGGCAAGATCCCATAGAGTCATCATAGAACAAGATCGTGCTGAATTAATAATGAAGCTGATAATAACAAAAAATACACGTGACATTTGGCATATTTTGAATATGGGCCAAGTAAATAGCCTAAACTCAATCCAAAATACCAACTCTGGGGACATTTGGCACAAGCACTTCTTTAAGGTATTTAACAGCGAGAAGCAAGAGGCCGATTCACACTGTGAATGAAACAACGTACCTTGGGGCGTAGAAATGTCACAGGTCGAAATTACTCGAGCAATCACGCAGCTAAAAAATTCTCGAGCTGCCGGCCCTGATCTTATCAGCAACGTGATGCTTAAGAAAAACACATCGACGTGGGCTCTTTTTATCGAGCACCTTTTCAAGAAAATTGCCAAATCTAACACTTTACCTGAGTCATGGCTATCTGCGATTGTAGTCCCAATTCATAAGAAGGGCTGCTGGGACAATCCAGGCAATTATCGGCCTATTGCCCTTCTAGATTCGATTGGGAAAATCTTTGGAGCAAATTTAAGATCGAAGCTTGTGATTTGGGCCAAACAAGCCGGCATCCAGGATGAACGCCAAACTGGCTTTTCAAAAGGCGTTGGCGTGGATGTCAATCTGGCTTTACTTACGCTTATGAAGTTGGAAGCGCAAAAATCAAGATCGAAACTCCATTTAGCCTTCATTGACATGAAACAATCTTTTGATGGAATAAATCGCGACCGCCTTTGGTCGAAATTATCAAAGTGGGATTGTCCAGCTACTATTCTCAATCCTATAATAGCTCTCCACTCAAATACTTCCATCCGAGTGCGCCTCAACAAACACGGCGACTTATCAGCAAGCATTCCAACAACTCGGGGTGCCCCCTGGCTGCTGACCTCTTCAAATTATTTATGGCTGACCTTCCCCTTTATCTTGCCCAGGCTCATTGCTTTCCGCCCAAAATAAATCAGATTCATGTAAGTTACATTGCTTATGCTGATGACCTGGTTCTGATCGATAAAACACAGATCGGTCTCCAACGTCTACTTCTCTGTCTCTACGATTATCTTGTCATTAACAACCTTTCAATTAATACAGAAAAAACGAAAATTGTATCAATCGGATCTGTTAACAGCAGAAAAGACAGAGCGTTTATTTGGGCAGTTGGTGGCCATCACATATCCTCAGTTAACTCCATTTGCTACTTAGGAGTGGAGTTTAACAATTCCATATGCGAATCTCAGTGGATCAAAGAACTAAAACTGAAAACCTCAAGATTAGCCCTTCAAGCGGCAAAACTGAATAAAAGCTTTGGGAAATTCTCTCTTACACCAATGTTAACGTTCTACCTGCAAAAGGTAGTGCCCATCTTAACGTTTGGCGCAGAAGCAAGTTGGAATATAAATGAGTCAACTTGGGACCAACTTGAAGGCTGCTTTTGGAAACGGGCACTTAACCTTCCACGCTGTGTTTCAACCATTGCAATCCGCCATGAACTATCATTGAACTCTCTATTCAGTCATGTCATATGGAAATCCATCTCACTCATGCGAAAGATGTCCCTTGCGAGCAAAGCTTCACCCTACTACATCTTCAATCATAGGCAGGAAGCAACTAACATCGGCCTATTGGCTCAATGGCGGTCAAAAGTGCAAGCTTGGGTAGCTGCTGCGGAAATCTGCAATTTTGACTTAACCTTCCGGCCCCAACATGCAAAAAAAAAATGTGAGGCTTGGGCATGGATTGTCAATCTAGAAAAGCAGGAAAAATTGGTCTCAGCAAGTTCGCTAGGATATGACCAAAAAAAACTAAACGCTCAGTCATCCTACTTGACTCGATGTTATACCGGCTATTATCGTGAGCAATTTCTCAGATTCCGCTTAAACATACTAAAATCTAAGGAAATCCTATGGCAACGCAAAGATCCAGCGACAAATGACAATCAATGTCGCTTCTGCTTCATTTCTGTGGAGTCCCTGAAACATCTAATTCTGGACTGTCAGGCCACCTGCGATTTACGCTCCTTACATCTTGGCCAATTTGCACCTTTATATGGAGACATGGAGGCGTGGTGGCGCTTGATCTCCTCTGGCAACAACGTAAAACACGTTTGTGCAATTGTGAATTATCTGAATGTGCTGCTGAAATTTCCCCTCTAATGGCTGTTCTCAATATTGAATCTGAGAGGGTTAACAAAGCTGGCAGTGCATACTCAATTACTCCGAGCTGCCTGGAGCAGGATTGCTCAATCTTGTACTACTTGTGATTCCAGAAGGTTGAGTGGAATGAAATATCATGCTTTCATAAGGTTGAGGTGGAGTCTAGGAGTTATGGAGTTTTGAAACAAAAGTTTTTTTTTTCCTTTGTATAAAAGAAACTAGTTTTTTCAATAAAAAAAAAAACATTAAGACCTAAGAAAATAAAGTCCCAAAACAGCAGTGTAAATGAATGCCATACTGTTGCCAAATCGAATGATACAGTGGAGGTGTACCTACAGAATAGCTCTGTGCCTAGTGTCACTGTCATTTTGATGTGTCAGGACAAAATGCAAAATGAAGAAGAAAAACAATCTGTACAGATTTATTTGGATCCTAGGAAGAAATGGCAAACTGAAATAGATGAACATACATTGCGCTTCTATTTAAAAGGGAAGAAATGCAAGCAGAACACTATTCCTAAAGCAGATACAGAAAAACACATCACCACCGTTTCTGAAATGCACATGAAAGATGAGCAGCCATGGATTCACATTGGTATAAATGGCCATTCTAAAATGATAAAAGCACTTTGGCGCTTGAACAGGAAAGGAGTTTTATTGATGAGAAACTACTGCAGAGAATAATGGAAAGGGAGAAGATCCCAAATTTTAGAATTAAAAACCAATATATTTCTGGTTTGTACAATCCAGATTTTGAAAATCAAATTGCAGGAAGGTGCATGCTAAAAATTAATATTGGACAAAAAAAGCATCTATCACAATGTGTGGATAGTAAGTGGAACACAAAATGATTTTTATATGGGCATTGGTATCATGCACAGAATGTGCATGGTGTTAGATTTTCTTAACCAAAAAATATGGTCCCGACTAGGTGGGCCTGCGCCAGAATTTGAAGACAAGAGAAAGGCTTATCATTGTGCACAATTGGTCCCATATGCAATTGAATTACAGGTGAAGAAGGATAATACTATTCCTGCATTCACCAAGCAGGTTGCTATAACACTAAAGTGCAAAAATGGACAGCAAATGAAGGATTCTGATGCATTTGTGTGCTTGAATGAATCCATGAGACAGAAAGGCCTGGATTATGAATATACCCCATTGATAGGTATTGGGGAGGGGTCTGTCAAAATTATGGTAGATAATAAAGGATGTCAGAATATTCATTTAGAAGAGAATTCCTTATTAAGAATGGCCATACAAAAATCACATTATACTGCAGATTTCAATAACCTAGTAATTGGAAATATCCCTGAGAGATATGTAGATGCACAGGGTGTGTTGCCACTGGATCTGAATTCTCAACCCAAAGGTCTCTTCAAAATTCAATCTGTGTACCCCTATGATTCCAATGAGGCAGTGTGCTCTCACCAAGAGAGTTGTATAGTATTTGACGTAAATGAAAATGAAACAAAAAATCAGCACATTGAAATGGAAGCTTATATGCCAAAATATGTAAAAGTGGCAGCTTTACAGAGAGATACAGCCACATAGTTGGAAGAAAGCACAGAGGTTCCTCCACTGGAGGATTTCACAGAATTTTCAAAAATGGTAGAGGAGCAGATTCTGCTAGCAGATGCATGTGATAGCGAAGAGGATAAAAATGAGTTGAGAAAAATATTTATGGAATTTAAAGAAGTTTTTGCCAAAGATGCATATGATTGCAGCTTAACTAATTTACATGTTGCCACATTACCGGAGGGGTGTGGTAGAAATCCAGTATTCATGCGCCAATACCGATTGCCATTGGCTTGCTTAGAGTTATTGGCAGAGATAATTAAGAACTAGGAATCTAGGGGAATTATCAGACCCATTCATAGTACCTCCAACACTCCTATTTTGGGTGTATTAAAGCCAAATGGTCAATGGTGTCTGTGTGCAGACCTGAGGGAATTGAATAAAAGAGTGCCAGTGTCTAGATGGCCGCTGCCATTCATTGATCAAGGCCTTGCTCAAGTGCATTTGTCAAAGGTGTTTACCATATTAGATCTTACATCTGGATATTGGTGTGTGCCACTGGCAGAGGACATCCAGAATTTATTTTCATTTTCAGTTGATAAAATGCAATACGCTAGGGCTAGATTACCATTTGGGTATGTCAATAGTGAGAGCGAATTTGGCATATTTTTGAGAAAGGCTATACCAGATGCACCGGAAAGAGGAACTATCATTTATGTGGATGATGTCCTGATAAAAAATGAAAACCTTTGATGAAATTAGACATGTACTTGACCAATTGCAAAAAGCAGGTGCCAAAGTATATTTACAGAAGGCCCAATGGTGCAAGAAAAAGGTGAACTTCCTAGGTCATGAGGTAAGTAACTGAACATGGGCTAAATCCACAAAAAAAAGGTGGAGGCCATACAGAAATTGAAAGATCCTAGAAATGTGAAAGGTTTAAAAAATGTATTAGGAATGACAGGATATAACAGGAAATGTATTGAAAATTATGCTGACATTACTCAACAATTGACTAAACTATTGAAGCTGAATACGCCCTGGAATGGGAAAAGGAGCAATCTGAGGCAGTTGCTAAATTGAAGGAATGTCTCATGAATGCACCATGCTTAGCGTATCCCATGAAAAACAGAGTTTTCTTTATAGAAATAGGTTTCACTGAACATTGTATGTCAGCAGTGTTATCTCAAAAACATGATTTGAACCACAAAACTATTGGTTACGCGAGTAAGGCATTTTCTCAAGTTGAAATTAAATTCAGTGAATGTGAAAAGGCTCTTTTGACCACTGTGTGGGCGTTTCACCATTTTTGTCCCATTGTTCAACCGGAGAAAGTAATAATTGAGACAAATCAACAACCATTGCAGTTTTTACAGAGTAAAAGGATGAGGTCAGGCAATCTAGCACAGTCCAGAATTACTTCATGGACATTGGCATTGCAGGGCTTTCCTGTAGAAGTGAGGTATTGCCAGAATACAAAGAGCCCAGTTGCTCAAGGATTAGCAGATTTACATGACTGTGCAGCTGAATGTGTATCAGACGAAGTAGAGGTGGAGTCTAGTTTGCAGGAGTTTGAACAGTCACCACACAAAGCATTTGATGAATATACATGTAAGAATTTAGCAACTGTACATGTTGACGGATGTGCCTTTCACATTGAAAATGACAGCAATAAACAGTTGGTATCAGGGATAGGAAATGTCTGATTGAAATGTGAGGACATTCCTAGTATAGGGATAAGAATTGGGGCTAGTAGTGGCCAGGTAGCGGAGTTGGTAGCCATTTATAAAGCAATTACTACTGCAGTTGATAACAAATTCAGTGAAATTGTCCTGGTGAATGATTCTGATTATGCACGAAATAGCTTTGTAGAATATTTGCCTGGCTGGAAGCAAGTGGCATGATCACATATAATAAAAAGCCCCTCAGGCATGGGAAAATGATACCGGCTATAGACAAATTAGTGTCAGAAAATGATTTAACAGTATGCTGGAGGAAAATTCGTGGACATTTGAAAACTCCAGGGGAAGATAAGGAGGGAAATGATAAAGCAGATCACTTAGGCAAGATTGGGGCTGTTATGGGGGAGTTGTTGCCCATTGAACACTTAATTGGTGAAATACAAATAGATGCAGTTACACTCTCTAAGGCTCCAAAAGAGGTAGATCAACCAGTATTGCAATGGAGTTATGATACACCAGATCAAGATCTGATTAAGGCGCAAGAAGATGATCCAATATTGGGGATCTATTATAATCATTTGATGAACAAAATCCTTTAACTGAAAATGATTGTACAAGAAAAGAAGAGTTGAGGGTTTTATTAAAGAATAAAAAACGGATTAGGCTACAGGATGGACTTATGATCAGGGAATCCATAACAGGACAGATACAGTGGGTGGTACCTCTTTCATTCAGAGGGCTAATGTTACACCATGCACATGATGTAATAATTGCAGGACACAGAGGTTCACAAAAGACTTTAGAGATACTGAAAGATTATGCTTACTGGCCACATATGTCCCAAGATGTGGAATTACACACTAGGGGTGCCTAGTATGTGCCCAATTTAAACTCCCTTCACCAATTCATAGAGCTCCACTGATGAAAAGAGGCTTAACCCTTCCATGGTCAGATTTGCAAACTGACTATGTAGGGCCTGTAAAAAGGTTGAGTAGGGGAAACCGTTATCTTTTGACCGTGGTTTGTTTGATGTCAAAATGGGTCGAGTGTATACCTGCATATGGGGGGGGGGTGAAAAGGAAACTGCATATTGCGTACCGGCCTGTCTCTTTTGGAAATATTGCACGTTGCAACAGGTCTGTTGTGGAGATATTAAAGAATATGTGGAAGAACTGAGGAAGCATTTACAACATGCATTTGAATTTGTGCAGCGAAATTTGGAAAGAGCTGCTGACAGTGCAAAGTCATATTATGATGAAAAGACTTCTGTGAAAGAGTATAATTTAGGGGATCAGGTATATACATTTTCATTTTGGAAAGGGTAAACATACACTTTCTACATTTCTTGCGTCCTGGCAAGGGCCATTTCGAATAGTGGATAAGGTGTCCCCAGTGGTTTACAAAATATTAAAGACAGAGGATGAAAAGGTGACAGAACAATTTGTTCATGTTAACCAAATGAAGCCCTGTCACCCCAAAAATGAAATCA
The DNA here is from genome assembly GCF_040938575.1 of Ambystoma mexicanum. Classification (NCBI taxonomy): domain Eukaryota; kingdom Metazoa; phylum Chordata; class Amphibia; order Caudata; family Ambystomatidae; genus Ambystoma; species Ambystoma mexicanum. The sequence goes on along the minus strand of NC_090931.1, from coordinate 431,736,254 downwards.
GGAGACTTGAGCAAGTAGAGACAGCTTAAGTGCACTGAGTACATGGAGAGAAATACGCAGTGACTGTCTTCATAGTGTCCCACGCCATAAAAATAGATATAATAATTATGGTGGAGATAAATGCAGATGAAAATACCACATTTGAGAAAGGTGCAGTAATAAAATTAATAGAAGGTGCTGAATCAGGTTGACTTATTATAGTTTTGATATATAATGATGTCATATGTATATTATTGTTCTCTCTCTAACATGTGCTTACAGATATTGGAAGAGTCAATCGGAATGTTTTGGAATGCATTTTATTTTTGGCGAAGTGGTAGAAAGGGTAAAATTGGTATTGTCCTATATACTTAATCTGTCTCTTTTCTATTTAATTTAGACAATTAACTAATATTGATTAGGGTCGGAGGTCGCAGGACCGGAGGACACGAGAGGTGATGGAGTCCTGGAGTCCACAGGATGAAGCCCAGGTGAAGCCTCCGAACCAAAGGATGGAGGTGAAGAAAAAGCGACTGTAATCGCCTAAAGAGATGATTTCAATGGAAAAGCACCCAAGAGCGCCAGGATGAAAGAGTTTCACCGAATGAACCGGATGTTGAAAAATCAGGACATCTCAGAGGTGAGATCATAAAGATGCTAAACGTCATTAAAGGAACAGTAGTGAATTGAACTTAATTCTGCAGCGTTGCGGGTGGAGCATAATATCATCCTGTATGACTGGAAGTGAGGGCGATGGAGTCTCACAACTTTATTATTTTATTTAATTTTTTTGATTAGTCATGTTAGTTATTTGTTTTATTTATTTGTTTTATTTTATTATTTTTTTATCATATATGAAATGTTGATGTCACATATATATAAAGACTATGAGTAAAAGGACATTCAAACCTACGCGGACACTTCGGTTGGAAAGAAAAGTGTACAATATTTCTGTGAGTACTTATGAGCCCGTTTGGGATCTGTTTTACTTTTGTTATGATTAAGCAGTGGTTTATTAAGAAATATTTCAATGTTCATTTTACTGAGCTGCTATTATTTCAGTTGTGATATATATAATGGAAAAAGAAAGAAGAACAATTTGGGTTTCCTCCAATTGTGGATTTGCTTAGCCAAAATTGTCGGAAAAGGGAGGGTATGTAAGGACATGTATAACATTTTGCCAGCATTTTACCAGTATGTAATATAGCATTTTTATTTTTGCCAGTATAATATATAGCATTTTTGGTAGTATGCAAAGTACAGGATTTATAACACAGCCAAGCCCAATTTGAAACTGCAGATATTCAGAGCACACGTAGAAAAACTTGGCGTGCTGCCAGGTTCAAATAATGAAGTACACCATGTATTTTGGATGCTTCATGTAAGGAGACTACATTAGAATACATAACCGACTGACATTATTAAGATTACTAAAATACTAATTCTAACTTCTCTAACATTAAAATGCAGTCTTCTTTGCAAAATGAGGTGAAATACATGTTTTGGTGGCACTGCTGAGATTCATTTTTAAATGCACACTGGCGTTTTCTTCAGCTTGTGCAGAACAGAAAATATGCAAGATTTAGGAAGAAAAGTGAAACAGTAACTTTGGACCTGAAGCTTTCATTGTTTTGGAAAAGAAGGGTGGCACAGAGCATATTCTTTTTAACCTGATTGGGAGAAAATGTAGGCAGACAAACCACGTCAATAAAGGGATGGGCTAAAGTTTTATTGGAAAATAGAAATGAAGAGAGCAGTTAGTTCATGCTGGGCTGAAGAGAAAGACAGAGGTTCCAGGGAGTAGAGCGCTGACTTTGGGACATAATCAGTTGGCGCTCCCCAACACAAGCTCACGCAAGAGTTTCGCGCTGACACTGGGTCTGCGTCTGCGAACACAGCTAGGTTGTGAGGGGACTTCAAAGAAATACCGACCTTGGTAAAATAAGTGCTAAGTGAGGACCAGATAAAATGCCGTATGTGTGACTAAGATTTATTGCAGTGTATGGAAGATAGGAAATCATTGCATGTTTATTTTTCTCTACTTTCAGAATGTGGGGACATTAATCCATGTTACAAAATACCTGCTTGTACTATTTGTTCTTTTATATTGCAGGTGATGCTGTAAAAAACATGGTAAGATTTTGTGACTTGTAAATGAGATGCAATACAAAAAGCATATATAAAAACAAATGGGATTTTTGTGTCATTCATGCATCTGTGAATTATTCACATAAGTGAAGTACAAAGGGGAGGTTTATATCAGTGCAGTAGTGCATCTCCTTTACCACTGTAATTGAAATAGCAAATAAGAGAAGGTCAGTACTAAATATCTACAAGGTAAAGGATGTGTGCTATGTCATGAGTGAGCACTTCCTTGCATGCTGATGGGAAGCTGTCTAATCTGATATATAGATTACTGGATGTATATAAGCCAGTAATGCCTAATGGCACATAGATTACTGGATTACATAAGCCAGTAACACCAGCCACAAACTAGGTGGCGCTATGAATAAAATCATTGGGTTCAACTAGATGTGCTAAATCTGGGGCTCTCTGCAGACACCTAGAAGGTATTCTAATAGAAAGGAAATGTTTATTTTATGATGGGGTTATAGTATAAAAAAGAAACCATGCTCACCACTATACCACAGGTATAAAATACCGCAAATCAAGAGACCACTAAAATTACCACCAATACAAGCTAACAAGGTATGGTCACTAAAATAGTGTGATACCAAACCCACTCTAAATGTAAGACTAATTTACTGCCAATATTTTTACGGTAAGAAAATACCACCAAATCCTGAATTTACCCCAATAAAACAAAATCTCCTACACCTTACTCGGGCTTTAGTGTCCACATGCATTTGTTGAATCTGATATAATAATGTGTTGTTTATACCACATTTAATAAGCTTATCCCACAGCTTATTTCGATCTCCTTTATGCAAAGCTATGAAGAAGTTGATAAATGCCACACTAAATTGCTGCTGTACATTTTTCTCCACTGTTGTATACAGGGTAATCATGTTTGTACCCATGATGCTGCATGCCTGAAAAACACATTGGGGCAATTGATAGAATGTTCTTCTATTCTATCCACAATTGAGCCTGCCTTATAGAAAGTTTGCAAATATCTTGGGAGACAAGTTAAAAGTGCCACAAGTCTGTAATTGCCCAGCTTACTCCTCAGGCCCCTTTTATATACAGAGAGCATAATATGCTTTTTTCCATGAAGCTAGAATGATCCCTTCCATTATTACTGCTGTAAAGCCAAATTGAGTAGGCAATACCCCCACCGTAAAGAGGTAGATCTCAGTGGAGTATCGCACAGTTTATCTGATCCCAGTGCTGTAGATCATTTTACACTTTCAATGATGTTTGCCGCTTCTCAGTATTATTTGTGATCCTCAGTCTTCACGTTCAAGTTCCTTTCTTGGCTAGGCTTCTTTCCCTTGCTAAAAGTGGACATATCACGAGCCCACCCCTTCGTTTTGTATATTACGTTATTTTGTCATTACTTATTTTAGCCATGTGTAGTATTTATGAAGTTCGAGAATGTTTGATTATTGTTCAGGAACACTATAGCTAACATTGTCTCCCATTAATCTACTATGGAGTAATAGTTATGATGCTGCACCTAGTTCCGATAAAGTTGCTTTAATCTACATATATGTTTAACCTGCTCCCCAATCCAAATCTGTATGTTGTTTATATGTTCTATATTTTGCCTTAGTTCTCTTAGTTTTTCAGCCAGAACTACTGAGTAAGATTTTCTTTCCCTGTTCATAGGTTTGTACAAACTAGAGTGCTTTAGAGTGAAATCGCTCTGTGATACCTTCAAGTAGAAATTATATTTTTTATTTATGACTTACCTTGATGTTTCTGGTTCCATATTAAGCTCCCTACATAACAAACAATGGAATGTCTGCGCCAGCCACGTGCGCTAAAATCGATTTCCGCGCACAGCGTATTCATGGATTTTCGCATCCAAAACCAGCCGTGGCGCAGCGACCCTGCAGCAGCTCCAGTTACGCCCCCAAGAACGCCCTCGCACAAGGAAAAGCCTTCAAAATCCCCAAATAATCGCAAAGGGCTGCGCCAACCCTGGACCAGTTCACAGGGCTGGCAAACAGCAAACGCCAAGTGGGGAACGTGTATTCCAGGGGTGCGCGGGAAGTATCACACGCAAAAGCAGCAGGGTATGTGTATTTCAGGGGTGCGCGGGAAGTATCACACGCAAAAGCAGCAGGGTACGTGTATTTCAGGGGTGCGCAGGAAGTATCACACGCAAAAGCAGCAGGGTACGTGTATCTCAGGGGTGCGCAGGAACTATCACACGCGATTCCATCAGGGTACGTGTATTCCAGGGGTGCGCGGGAAGTATCACACGCAAAAACAGCAGGGTACGTGTATTCCAGGGGTGCACGGGAAGTATCACTCGCAAAAGCAGCAGGGTACGTGTATCTCAGGGGTGCGCGGGAAGTATCACACGCGATTCCATCAGGATACGTGTATTCCAGGGGTGCGTGGGAAGCATCACACGCCAAAACAGCAGGGTATGTGTATTTCAGGGGTGCGCGGGAAGTATCACACGCAAAAACAGCAGGGTACGTGTATTTCAGGGGTGCGCGGGAAGTATCACACGCGATCCCATCAGGGTACGTGTATTCCAGGGGTGCGCGGGAAGTATCACATGCAAAAACAGCAGGGTACGTGTATTCCAGGGGTGCACGGGAAGTATCACACGCAATTCCATCAGGGTACGTGTATTACAGGGGTGCACGGGGAGCACCACACGTGAATTGCATGTGTGGGTCCTCCCAGGTGTTCCCTCTACACCCTCCACGGCCCCTGCAGGTGGCCCACACCACAGGGGCCTACCTTGCACATGTCCTGCAGGCACCCCATCCACCATGGCCATGCCCCCCAGCCAACCCACGTCACCTTGCACTACTGCCCACCAACGCATGTCCCCCTGCACCCCCAGCCACCAGGGGCAGCCTCCACCAGTCCCCCACCCATGTCTCCCTGCACCTCCACCCCCCAGCCACCAGGGGCAGCCTCCACCAGGCCCCCACTCATGTCCCCTATCACCCCCAGCCACCAGGGGCAGCCTCCACCAGGCCCCCACTCATGTCCCCTATCACCACCACCCCCAGCAGTGCAGGGGCAGCCTCCACTAGGCCCCCACTCATGTCTCCCATCACCCCCACCCCCCAGCCACCAGGGGCAGCCTCCACCAGGCCCCCACTCATGTCCCCTATCACCCCCACCCCCAGCCACCAGGGGCAGCCTCCACCAGGCCCCCACTCATGTCTACCACCACCGCCACCCCCCAGCAGTGCAGGGGCAGCCTCCACCAGACCCCCACCCATGTCTCCCATCACCCCCACCCCCCAGCCACCAGGGGCAGCCTCCACCAGGCCCCCACTCATGTCCCCTATTACCCCCACCCCCCAGCAGTGCAGGGGCAGCCTCCACCAGCCCCCCACTCATGTCCAACTCGTCTCCCTGCACCCCCACCCCCCAGCCACCAGGGGCAGCCTCCACCAGGCCCCCACTCATGTCCAACTCGTGTCTCCCTGCACCTCCACCCCCCAGCCACCAGGGGCTGCCTCCACCAGGCCCCCACACATGTCCAACTCATGTCTCCCTGCACCTCCACCCCCCAGCCACCAGGGGCAGCCTCCACCAGGCCCCCACTCATGTCCCCTATCACCCCCACCCCCCAGCCACCAGGGGCAGCCTCCACCAGGCCCCCACCCATGTCTACCACCACCGCCACCCCCCAGCAGTGCAGGGGCAGCCTCCACCAGGCCCCCACTCATGTCTCCCATCACCCCCACCCCCCAGCAGTGCAGGGGCAGCCTCCACCAGGCCCCTACTCATGTCTACCACCACCACCACCCCCCAGCAGTGCAGGGGCAGCCTCCACCAGGCCCCCACCCATGTCTACCACCACCGCCACCCCCCAGCAGTGCAGGGGCAGCCTCCACCAGGCCCCCACTCATGTCTCCCATCACCCCCACCCCCTAACCACCAGGGGCAGCCTCCACCAGGCCCCCACTCATGTCCCCTATTACCCCCACCCCCCAGCAGTGCAGGGGCAGCCTCCACCAGGCCCCCACTCATGTCCAACTCATGTCTCCCTGCACCCCCACCCCCCAGCCACCAGGGGCAGCCTCCACCAGGCCCCCACTCATGTCCCCTATCGCCCCCAGCCACCAGGGGCAGCCTCCACCAGGCCCCCACTCATGTCTACCACCACCCCCACCCCCCAGCAGTGCAGGGACAGCCTCCACCAGGCCCCCACTCATGTCTCCCATCACCCCCACCCCCCAGCAGTGCAGGGGCAGCCTCCACCAGGACCCCACCCATGTCTACCACCACCCTACCACCACCGCCACCCCCCAGCAGTGCAGGAGCAGCCTCCACCAGGCCCCCACTCATGTTTCCCATCACACCCAGCCCCCAGCCACCAGGGGCAGCCTCCACCAGGCCCCCACTCATGTCCCCTATTACCCCCACCCCCAGCAGTGCAGGGGCAGCCTCCACCAGGCCCCCACTCATGTCCAACTCATGTCTCCCTGCACCCCCACCCCCCCGCCACCAGGGGCAGCCTCCACCAGGCCCCCACCCATGTCTACCACTACAGCCACCCCCCAGCAGTGCAGGGGCAGCCTCCACCAGGCCCCCACTCATGTCTCCCATCACCCCCACCCCCCAGCAGTGCAGGGGCAGCCTCCACCAGGCCCCCACTCATGTCTCCCATCACCCCCACCCCCCAGCAGTGCAGGGGCAGCCTCCACCAGGCCCCCACCCATGTCTCCCATCACCCCCACCCCCCAGCAGTGCAGGGGCAGCCTCCACCAGGCCCCCACTTATGTCTCCCATCACCCCCACCCCCCAGCCACCAGGGGCAGCCTCCACCAGGCCCCCACTCATGTCTCCCATCACCCCCACTCCCCAGCAGTGCAGGGGCAGCCTCCACCAGGCCCCCACTCATGTCTCCCATCACCCCCACCCCCCAGCAGTGCAGGGGCAGCCTCCACCAGGCCCCCACCCATGTCTACCACCACCGCCACCCCCCAGCAGTGCAGGGGCAGCCTCCACCAGGCCCCCACTCATGTCCAACTCATGTCTCCCTGCACCTCCACGCCCCAGCCACCAGGGGGAGCCTCCACCAGGCCCCCACTCATGTCTCCCATCACCCCCACCCCCCAGCAGTGCAGGGGCAGCCTCCACCAGGCCCCCACTCATGTCCCCTATCACTGCCACCCCCCAGCAGTACAGGGGCAGCCTCCACCAGGCCCCCACTCATGTCCAACTCATGTCTCCCTGCACCTCCACCCCCCAGCCACCAGGGGCAGCCTCCACCAGGCCCCCACCCATGTCTCCCATCACCAACACCCCCCAGCAGTGCAGGGGCAGCCTCCACCAGGCCCCCACTCATGTCTCCCATCACCCCCACCCCCCAGCAGTGCAGGGGCAGCCTCCACCAGGCCCCCACTCAGGTCTCCCATCACCCCCACCCCCCAGCAGTGCAGGGGCAGCCTCCACCAGGCCCCGACTCATGTCTCCCATCACCCCATCCCCCAGCCACCAGGGGCAGCCTCCACCAGGCCCCCACTCATGTCCCCTATTACCCCCACCCCCCAGCAGTGCAGGGGCAGCCTCCACCAGCCCCCCACTCATGTCCAACTCGTCTCCCTGCACCCCCACCCCCCAGCCACCAGGGGCAGCCTCCACCAGGCCCCCACTCATGTCCAACTCGTGTCTCCCTGCACCTCCACCCCCCAGCCACCAGGGGCAGCCTCCACCAGGCCCCCACTCATGTCCCTTATCACCCCCAGCCCCCAGCAGTGCAGGGGCAGCCTCCACCAGGCCCCCACTCATGTCTCCCATCACCCCCACCCCCCAGCCACCAGGGGCAGCCTCCACCAGGCCCCCACTCATGTCTCCCATCACCCCCACCCCCCAGCAGTGCAGGGGCAGCCTCCACCAGGCCCCCACCCATGTCTACCACCACCGCCACCCCCCAGCAGTGCAGGGGCAGCCTCCACCAGGCCCCCACTCATGTCTCCCATCACCCCCACCCCCCAGCAGTGCAGGGGCAGCCTCCACCAGGCCCCCACTCATGTCCAACTCATGTCTCCCTGCACCCCCACCCCCCAGCCACCAGGGGCAGCCTCCACCAGGCCCCCACCCATGTCTCCCATCACCCCCACCCCCCAGCAGTGCCGGGGCAGCCTCCACCAGGCCCCCACTCACGTCTCCCAGCCAACATGTCACCACAATGTAGATCCCTGGCCCTTATGGTCAGCCTCCAAATGGCAAACACCCACCCGAGTATTGCATCCACCCACTTAGAAATTGCAAAAACATGACAGAAGCCCAATTGCAAGTTTTGAAATGAACACATGTCCCTCACATACACCCAATGGGTGTCAGTGAATGTCAAAACCCATATCATGATATGCATGACACCAATGAGATGATACTACACATTAAACTTTGAAGAAAAAATATGTATTAAAAGCAACATAAATTGAATCAAAAATAAACAAACAATAATAGAAATTTAACAAAAAAAAAACAGCAGGCCCGTGAAAAAATGCTAAACCACGAATCATAATGCAAAGGAAAGGTGTCCAAAGTCACAAATTAAAATCGAAAACCATTGCTCCATGATGAAATCATAATAAAAATTGAAAATCCAAAAGTCAACTATGTACAGATAACTATCCAGGGTCCATGATCCCAACCGAAGAAATGAAACCTATCTAATAACACTACCTAAAAAAAATAACTATATACAAAAATGTGGCCCATTGTCCAAAAGGTCCAAAAATAAAGCCAGACCAAAGGAAACCTAACACTAACTATATAACTATTTACAAGGGCAGCAGGCTAGTCCGACGGCTCACTTCGGTATGTTCCGGCCCAGGGCATCATCGAACTCCTGCTCAATGTCCCGGAGGCACTCCTCCTCCATGGCCCCGAGGGGCCGCAGGGCCGTCCACATGTTCCCCCCAAACTCCCTGCGGATTGCCTCGAGGCACTCGGCACGCCTCAGGGCCCTCTGCATGGAGTTCTCCGCCCTGACCATCGTGAGCCGTGCCTCTTCCGCCCGCTGCCGCTCCGCATCTATGGCATGGCCCAACCGCTGCCACACGGAAGACACTTCCCGTCCTGGGTCCTCCTGCCCTCTGGCCGATGCCTGCCCCTCCGACGTGGAAGGCCCCGAGCCATCATGGCTCCCACCACGTTGCTGCTGCTGCTGCTGCGCCTCTGCCCGTGCACTGCCTCCTGCTGCCTGCACATTCTCCGCTGGCTGGGGTGCAGTCGTTGATGTGGCCACCCCTGCTAGACGTCCGACTCCCGACTGTGGCAGGGATGCCTCCTCCACCAGCCTGGCCGCACCGTCAGAGGCAGCTCCACAGGGCACCCAGGTGACTGATGGGTGGGAAGATGGCACGGAAGACGACTGGCGCATAGGGGGTTCAGTTGAGGAGGGGGTCGTAGCAAGCCCCATCAAACGGAGGAATCCGGCCTGGGTGACGTGTCCCAGTAGGCCGACGCGGTCAACGAGCCATTCGAGATGACGTGCAGTCTCCTCATGAAAAGACTGCAGGTCACCTCGCATGGCCCGTTGACGCAACGCCACACCAGTCAGGACAGGCTCAACCCGGATCCGGATAGCCACGTCCGCAGGCAGAGGAAGGCCAGTTGTCGTGAGCTCATCCCCTGCCTGAAAACGGGTCTGGACGTAAGCATCCCTGCTGGTGCAAGATGATGCAGTGACAGGATCAGGGACAGGATTGCACACAGGCACCTCCGCGGCGACCTGTGCTGCCTCCTGTCCCTGGTCCTGCACTGCACCACTAGCACCAGTGGAATCCCCACCTCCAGACCCTGTCTCTGTTGCTTGCACGGCCTCCTCCTCCACCAAACCCGCCACCAACCTGGATGACTCCGTGCCATCTTCCCCCGTTGGGCTCTGTGGGGTCCCAGCTGCCCCTTCTGCTGCCGAGGAGTCCAACTCCGACCTCCGCCTCTTTGACCTCCCCCCAGCAAGTGCGGCCTGGGACGCGGCACCGGACTCCTCACTCCCCGACGAGATCACAACCTGGGAGGAGAGCCAGGCCTTGCGTCTCCGGCTGGCGGTGCGATCCCCGCCGCTGTGCTCCACAGCACCTTCTCCGCCCTCTTCATCAGTTGACGCTGCAGACAGGGAGAAATTAAACACAGGCATCAGGGCACTGTACAATGGACACATACACACATGACAGTTGCACATGAGTGGCATTGGCAAACCTCAGACATGGCATCACAATCGGCAACACACATGTCATTTCAACTTGCACACATGAGCCATACCACAGCCACATCCCAACTGCCAGCAGCGTCCATACACATACAACAGCATGAGCAGGCAAAGGTGAGCCAGACATCACATGCAACACAGGGAGTGCACTACACATGCACGCACACCACCACACTTGCATGCATGTGCACACCTCAGCCAACTGTCGCAGTGTTCCGATGGGCATCCATGTCACATCTGGCAATCAGGCGTCCACTGCAGCTGAAAACAACATACATGCGTGACATCACGAACATGCCCACTTACATATACATTCATCCAAACATGTGTGCCCACACAACTGCATTTGGCATGCAAGCCTACACACACAAGCACCATCCATGTCTCACACATGACAGCGCTCGCATGTGTTAGCCTCACAGCCCTGTACACCCCCACCCATACTCGGCCCCATACAAACAGATGTGCAACCGGCACACTACTGGCACATCACCACATGCACAGCTTACAATCATGATGCATGTACACTTACCGCTCGACTCCAGACGGGTCTGCCTCTCAAGGACCTGGACGTGGAGCGCTGGGGATATGCATTCCAGGACCCTCATCTGATCTTCCGACAAGTGGCCCCGGCGCCCCTTAGCATCTGCTGCCTTCAAGAGGCGCCGGGCCTTGTTCAGGGTCCTGGACCTGAAGTCCTCCCAGCGCTTCTTGACATGTTGGAAGTCGCGGACTGCCACCCCCTCCGCGTTGATGGCAGTCACGATGCTCGTCCAGATCCGAGTCCGTCCTTCCTTGTCGGCGCGCACACTTCCGTAGAGGGCATCATACTGCCCCAAGACTTGCTCCACCAGGACACCAACTTCCCTGGCACTGAAGCTGGTGCCCCTCTGCCTCTCTGGCCGGGGGTTGTCAGTGGTGCCAGATGTTGCAGTGCCCGACATGACAACCCCAGAGGCAGGAGTGGGTAGGCAACTGGGTCCTGGGGCTGGGCTGTGGAGCGATGGAATCCCAGCCGGGAGTCTTCGGTTCCAGCAGGGGTGGTCACAGCAACAGCACCCCTGGCTGATGTGCAGGCAGCAAATGGCAGGGCACGTGGGCAGCAGGCAGTCAGGCAGCAGCAGATGGCAGGTGGGAGCGTGCTCGGGGCTCTGGGGGGCAGTAATTTGGCCTTCTGGGCAGGAACGTGGTCTTCCGTGTGCTTACGCGTGGCCAGCTTGATACGGAGTGATTTGGCACGTGAAAATCCTGCACGTCTGCGTGTGAATCGAGGAAAGGCCCTTAGCGCGTATGCACGTCAGCACGCATATGCGATTTCATCGGACCAAAGGCCCATAGCGCGTAAGCGCGTCTGTGACGTGACGCGCGCAGGTGTTTCCCTCATTACACGTGATGACAGAGCACATGTGGATTTCCACCATTCGCGTGTGGAACTTCCTGCGCACCCCAGAAATACACGTACCCAGGCCAATCGCGTGAACGCTCACTTCCCTCCGATTACACGCGATGACACTCGGACGTGCAGTTTTACCACGTGTGCTCGCATATGCGATTTCATTGGCCCAAAGGCCACCATGCGCAGCTGTGACGTCACGCGCATGGCCGTAGAGAATGGCGCGTGTAAAAATGAAGAGATACACGTCCGAGTTTCAAAGCGCGTAATTGGTGGAAATGTCCTCATCGCGTATGCACGTCTGTGACGTGAATATAAAAGGTACGTGTAGAACGCCATTTCCTTGTACGTGCTTTTTGTGGAGAGCGAGTGGGTGAATTCTGTACTTCTTGTCGGTTCACACGCAATTTACTCAACAGCGTTTCCAGTTCGTACTCCCTGTTACCTCTGACAGCTTTTTTCTCTTTTCCTCTTTTTCCTGGGCCCGTTTCCTCAAACAGCGTTCCCTTCTACTGTTGTCCTGTCTTCTCAGACAGCGTACAATTCTTCTTTTGGCGGGGGTGTTGCCAACACACGCATATTTTTCACGCTTTTGTTCCTGGCAGACGGTGAGTCGCGCCGGTATTTAACATCTGTGCTTGCCCCGTGTGTCGCGTACCCCTTCAGAGGTCATTCTAGGCTGCGTGTGACACGCATACGTTCATTCTTGTGTTTCTGGGTGCCACAGCGTAGTGCAGGTTTATTTTTCCACGCACGTGGTCTAGGAGGGGTTGCGTGCACCTTACTTCGCTTTTTTGGGGTGCCTGTGCGTTGCGTGACCCGTCATCTTTCCCCAGAGGTGACATACAGCCTTGCTAGAGCACTAGGGTACGATTACCATCTGGTACCCAACCCCTTTGACCCCCAATTGCCCAGGACAATAGTTCACATCGACTCCCATACGCACAATAACATCAGTGCCATGGCTGGGAGGCGACCAAGCCGTAAGGGTGGCAAAGGTGGCCGAGCCCCAAGTGGTGGCCGTGGTGGATCCAGTAGGGGATGTGGCCGTGACTTGCAGGGTGCCCCTAGCCCCCCATGTGTGGAGGAGCAGTCAGGGACACCCATGCCCCCCCCGGTTGAGGTTACCGTGGCTGACACCATCCATGCTCAGCCCTTGTGGGACCAGCCCACTGTGGACGCAGACCTGGCACAGGGTGACCCCATGGCTGACTTCCAGGTCAGCAGGTCTAGGCCACGTGCACCGGTGAACATTGGTGTCATCAGGCCACGTGGATCAGGGGCAGCTAGGTCATCTGCTGCCCCGCGTAGGCAGGCTGGGGAGGCTGCAGGGGCAGCTGCGGCTCCATCCACCCCACCTCTCACACACCCATCCAGGACAGTGTCGGTCCAAGTCCATCATGCTGACATTCCCCCTGACACCATCACACTTGAGCTAATGCCTGCACCAACTCCCATGCTGAGTGTGCAATCCCACGCTCCTGCCCCTAGTGTCCAGAGCGGCAGAGGACACTCAGGATCCCCACCACCTTCCAAGCGGAAGAGGAAGAGTGCTCGTCCAGTAGAGACTGATGCCCCAGACACGGCTACACAGTCCGGCCCGTCAAGGAAGCCCAGCTTCAATGAGGCCGAACTGAATGCACTTGTAGAGTATGTGTCCGCACATGACCGCGAATGGTGATTGTTGCAGGATCCAAGACCACACCTGCACAACGTCAGGCACACTGGCAGACCATTGCGGACATCATAAGTGCCCTTGGAATCGTGAGGCGCACAGCTAATGAATGCTACAAGCGCTGGAATGACCTGAAGCGCAGGGCAAAGAATAAGCTGGCCTCAAGTCATGCCGCAACTCTAGTGACTGGAGGTGGATCTCCAGCAGACGACATAGAACTCACTTCACATGAGCAAGTTGCTGGGACCTACATCACGGAGGAACAGATCCAAGGCGTGGGAGAACTGGCAGATTACGAGGCATTGTCCGGTGAGTGCACATGCATGTGTGTGTCATCCATGTGCATGGTGTGTGTGGGAGGGCTTCTGTTTGGGTGCCAGGGGAGGGTGTGTGTGCCTGAGTGGTTTGGGTCACCCTTGTGCCTCTTCCTATACATTCTTGCCACCAGCATTTGGGTATAGCAGCATCCCTTCGGCCAACATTAGACATCCAGCCCAACACCACGCCAGTTGCCCTTGGAGTGTCATCTTGCCACAACACTGTTGCTTATTTACCTCTGTTTATTCAGGCAGATTGTTTGCATACCACCACTTTTACTTTTACTCTGGATTTCTCAGTCCTATTTTCACATGTCTGACATGGCTATGGTACAGTGGACTGGCTCAGTTTCCTGGACATGATTAATTTAGACATGTCCCTGTGCTATAGGACCATTTTTTACTGGCAGCTGCAGGTTAAACATTTGAACCATTACAATGAAAATAATCAATTATATGAGCAAACTGGACTGAATGAACAATTGGTGACCTCCTCTCCCTCTTCACTTCATGGCTAGGGTACATGCCATCTGTGTGATGGCATGTGTATTTGACCTGCCAATCACTGGCCAATGTGTGATGCCACTGCTAGGCAGCATGCAGCAAATGTGTTCATCTTCCATCTTGGTGTCATCAATGTGTGCCATCTGCCTCCCCATCATACGCAGTGACGGTGCATGCATGGGAGTGTTTTAGTCATGTGGGACATGTGTCAATCAAGTACTGTTTCTGTAGCCTCTCAGCCCTAATTGTGTGCCATAGTGCTAATGCCTGTTTCCATTTGTTTTCTTTTATGTCTTTGCAGGGGAAGACACACTTGATACTGCTGGGGTTGTGGAGATGGTGCAGACCCAGGAGGGGTCTGAGGGCCGACCGACCACCAGTGAGGGACGTGGTGTGGTGGTGGGTGAGAACCCACAACTGCTGCAGGTCGTGCTCTCAAGGGGTGTCTCTGGCTGCACCTCCCCCGAGCTGTATTCAGGTGTCGATTCGGATGATGAGATCTACGTGCCGTCGCAGGTGAGTGTTCCTGGGAGGGATTCTGTTCTGTCCGACCCACCTGCACCAAGGTTAGAACCCTCAATGGGGATGTCAGTGTTGGCAGGTACGCCTTTGGTGGTTACGGATGCAGGGTCACACACCGCGACATCTGATCCTGTTCCTGGGCCAGCAGATCAGAGGGGGAATGCAGTCCTGCAGCCTCAGGCAGTGCCGGCACAGCAAGGCGCAGTTCGCCTTGCCCCAGACAGGTGTGGTGCCCGCCGACGTGGTGGCCGTATGCCACCTGGCAATACCGCATGGGAGCAATCCATTTACGGTATGGCAACCCAACAGGCAGCATCATCAGAGATGATGGCTCAGGCCATGGATAGGGTGGCCACTTCCATTGTCCCCCCCGAAAGGCTGATGGAGCGACTACAGCAGGCAACCGACTCCATCTGCCAGTCACACAGGGAGGACATGTTGGCGTCCGACAGGGACAGGCGGGCGGCACTGGCGAATCTGCAGGAAGCCATCTCCATAGAGTCCCAGGGCCACAGGGAAGCACTGAGGCTGGAACTCCTTCACCTCGACTCTTGTTGAACTTGAGGCT
Source organism: Ambystoma mexicanum (assembly GCF_040938575.1). NCBI lineage: Eukaryota > Metazoa > Chordata > Amphibia > Caudata > Ambystomatidae > Ambystoma > Ambystoma mexicanum. Next base: position 431,720,966 of record NC_090931.1, on the reverse strand, counting down.
TCAACAAACCGAAGGACAGAACAGCAGCTGGAGCGTCTCACCCGTACGCTCTCAGCTGAGATGCAGGCAACTAGGGCGGAGGTCCGGGCATCCCGTGAGTTGTTGCATGGGGACCTCCGCACACTTATCCTCCAGAACGAGACCTACCACACCCGCATGCTTGCAGCCATGGAGGAACAGACTAGGGCTTTGCGTGGGCTGCCTCCCATAGTGCCACCACCTCCTGATGCAGCTGCAGAGGGTGAGGATAGCGACAGCAGTGATACTCCCACAATAGGGTAGCCGTGTAGGCCATGAGCCCATGGAGGTGTTTTTTTTCTCGCAAGATCCACACAGGTGGGTTTTGGTGTGCACCCTGTCCTCGGACCTCCTGGGTGGCCTCCCCCACCCCCCCCCGGGCCCATTAATGGCCATTGTTGTTGTATTGTACACTGCATGGTGTATTGATATGTGCCTCTGCATCCATCTCATCCTCCATATTTGCAGGTCCATTCCTCATGTCTTCACAATGCGGTCCACCTTGGAATTGGAGTCCATGTTGTAAGCAGTGCACCTACACTCTTGCGTGGCGCTAACACTGTATACTTGGAAGTGTTCGGAGGGCTGTCATCATCAGGTGGTGAGGCTAGCTAATTTTTAAGTCTGTAATGTCATGTTTAAGGTAGGTTGGAGGTTGTGTAGGTGATTGGTATTCTTGGTAAGTATTTGGTAATGTGGGTTGTAGGTCCTGCATTACTGTGAGCATTTCATGTGTGGACATGTTTCCATTAGGGACACTGTAGCTGGTGACACTTGGGGCATGTTGTGGGGATTAATTTCTTTCCTCTCACATTGCATGACATGCCATGGTGTGTTGTGTGGCCGTGCCAGGGAGGGGGTGGGTGACATGGCACTGTTTTCATGTAGTATTTTGCGAGTGGGTATTCATTTCTGCAGCATGGAAGTGTCTTTTCATGACACTGCATTGGTGGTGTTTGTGTAGGTAGGGATGCACACATTGTGACACTTCCACATGAACAATCTCAGGCTGCTATGGTTCTGGCAGTTGACAGTCCCCTTGTTCGTCTTAATTGTCAGGTCGAGTCATCATTGCTTATCAGATGGTATGTGCCAGGCCTGTTTGCACTCCACTGGGGTGTGATTTCTATGCGAAGTAATTAGCCACCAGCTGCGTACGGGCTGCCTCACCCTGTGCCCCCTCCCCTCCCATGCGCAGCGGCCGTGCATGTGGTTGGGGATGTGGGGGCACCACCATGTCCACAGCCAGGCCACGGCGTGTTGCAACATTGTGCAGGACACATGCTGCCACTATGATCCTGCACACTACTGGGGGCGCATATAACAGCTGCCCACCAGAACGGTCAAGGGAGCGAAAGTGTGACTTGAGCAATCCGAATGTGCGCTCCACTATGCCCCGGGTTGCAATATGGGCTGTGTTGTATCTTACCTCTGGAGGCATGATGGGGTTCCGAATTGGCGTCATCATGTGGGTGCTCAGAGGGTAGGCACTGTCCCCTGGTGAGGAGGTGATGGGTATCATTAGTGGGGTAGTGACATAACTCTGCATCTGACATGCATGCATGTGCAGTGGCATTCATAATCAGCAAGCAGCCATGTATCGCCATGCCGCCCAGCTTCTAGGTCCCGGCTTAGGGTAGACATTCGGTAAATGAAGCTGTCGTGGGTGGACCCTGGATAGTTGGCATATACTGAGGTGATGATTCCCTTAGCATTAAATACTACCAGCACGTTGATGGAATGCCAGTGCTTGCGGTTCCTATAGATGTGCTCAGATGCCCTGGGGGGACGTAGTGCCACATGGGTGCAGTCAATGGCACCTAGCACTTTTGGGAATTGTGCCACACCGTAGAAATCGAGGGTGGCAGCCTGCCTTTCTGAAGGTGTCCTGGGCAGGTATATGTGCCTACGGACTGATGGGCGTGCAGTGATGATGTTCAAGACCTGGTGTAGGCAGCGTGACTGTGTGGCCTGTGACACCCCACCCACTATGGCACTTGTCCGCTGAAATGATCCTGTGGCCAAGAAGTGCAGTACATTGAGGACCTTCTCCAGGGGGCTGAGTGCTTGGGAGCACAGGGTGGGTGATCTGAGGTCATCCTCCCACTCACTGATCAGGTCCAGTATTATGTGTGGGGGAAACCTGTACCTCCCATACACCTGGTCATCAGGCATCCCAAAAAGGCTGGTTCTGGGAGTGAAGATTCGGGCCCTCACTATCCTCCTCCTCCTCCTTTGGTAACCCACGGCCACTGCTACTAGGAATGGTATATTCATCCTGGCGTATGTGCTTGTTTGTTGTTTGCGCGCACTTTTATGCTGCGCGGGTCGAAGTACGCCTGCTTCAGGCTGGCGTACGTGTCTCAGGATTGGACCATTTATTTTTCGGCACGTCGTAGGCGAACGTGTGAATCTTCCCGCCCACCCCAGGAATACACGTAGCACGCTCTCCCAGGCCCAGTCGCGGGTAAATATTCCCGCCCACCCCTGGAATACATGTACCCCACTCTCACAGGGCCAGTCGCGTGTGGAAGTTCACGCGCACCCCGAAGTACACGTACCCAGGCCAATCGCCAGTGGAAGTTCACGCGCACCCCGAAGTACACGTACCCAGGCCAATAGCGTGTGGGACTTCCCGCGCACCCCGTAGTACACGTACCCAGGCCAATCGCGTGTGGAACTTCCCGCGCACCCCGAAGTACACGTACCCAGGCCAATCGCGTGTGGGACTTCCCGTGCACCCCGAAGTACACGTACCCAGGAAAATCGCGTGTGGAACTTCCCGCGCACCCTGAAGTACACGTACCCAGGCAAATCGCACGGCTGGGGGTCTGGGGTGCAGGGGGACATGTGTGGGAGCCTGGTGGAGGCTGCCCCTGGTGGCTGGGGGGTGGGAGTGCAGGGGGACATGTGTGGGAGCCTGGTGGAGGCTGCCCCTGGTGGCTGGGGGGTGGGGGTGGTGGTAGACATGGGTGGGGGCTTGGTGGAGGCTGCCCCTGCACTGCTGGGGGGTGGGGGTGGTGGTAGACATGGATGGGGGCCTGGTGGAGGTTGCCTCAGCACTGCTGTGGGTTGGGGGTGGTGGTAGACATGAGTGGGGGCCTGGTGGAGGCTGACCCTGCACTGCTGGGGGGTGGGGGTGGTCGTAGACATGAGTGGGGGCCTGGTGGAGGCTGCCCCTGCACTGCTGGGGGGTGGGGGTGGTAGTAGACATGAGTGGGGGCCTGGTGGAGGCTGCCCCTGGTGGCTGGGGGTGGGGGTGCAGGGGGACATGTGTGGGAGCCTGGTGGAGGCTGCCCCTGCAGTGCTGGGGGGTGGGGGTGATAGGGGACATGAGTGGGGGCCTGGTGGAGGCTGCCCCTGGTGGCTGGGGGTGGGGGTGCAGGGGGACATGTGTGGGAGCCTGGTGGAGGCTGCCCCTGCACTGCTGGGGGGTGGGGGTGATAGGGGACATGAGTGGGGGCCTGGTGGCGGCTGCCCCTGGTGGCTGGGGGGTGGGGGTGATAGGGAGACATGGGTGGGGGCCTGGTGGAGGCTGCCCCTGCACTGCTGGGGGTGGGGGTGGTGGTAGACATGAGTGGGGGCCTGGTGGAGGCTGCCCCTGCACTGCTGGGGAATGGGGGTTGTGGTAGACATGAGTGGGGGCCTGGTGTAGTCTGCCCCTGCACTGCTGGGGGTGGGGGTGATAGGGGACATGAGTGGGGGCCTGGTGGAGGCTGCCCCTGGTGGCTGGGGGGTGGGGGTACATGGGGATATGTGTGGGAGCCTGGTGGAGGCTGCCCCTGGTGGCTGGGGGTGGGGGTGATAAGGGACATGAGTGGGGGCCTGGTGGAAGCTGCCCCTGGTGGCTGGGGGGTGGGGGTGCAGGGGGACATGTGTGGGAGCCTGGTGGAGGCTGCCCCTGGTGGCTGGGGGGTGGGGGTGGTGGTAGACATGGGTGGGGGCATGGTGGAGGCTGCCCCTGCACTGCTGGGGGGTGGGGGTGGTGGTAGACATGGGTGGGGGCCTGGTGGAGGCTGCCCCTGCACTGCTGGGGGGTAGGGGTGGTGGTAGACATGGGTGGGGGCCTGGTGGAGGCTGCCCCTGCACTGCTGGGGGTGATGGGAGACATGCGTGGGGGCCTGGTGGAGGCTGCCCCTGCACTGCTGGGGGGTGGGGGTGGTGGTAGACATGGGTGGGGGCCTGGTGAAGGCTGCCCCTGCAATGCTGGGGGTGGGGGTGATAGGGGACATGAGTGGGGGCCTGGTGGAGGCTGCCCCTGGTGGCTGGGGGTGGGGGTGCAGGGGGACATGTGTGGGAACTTGGTGGACGCTGCCCCTGTTGGCTGGGGGTGGGGGTGGTGGTAGACATGGGTGGGGGCCTGGTGGAGGCTGCCCCTGCACTGCTGGGGGGTGGGGGCGGTGGTAGACATGGGTGGGGGCCTGATGGAGGCTGCCCCTGCACTGCTGGGGGTTGGGGGTGTTGGGAGACATGAGTGGGGGCCTGGTGGAGGCAGCCCCTGCACTTCTGGGGGGTGGGGGTGCAGGGAGACATGTGTGGGAGCCTGGTGGAGGCTGCCCCTGCACTCCTGGGGGGTGGGGGTGGTGGTAGACATGAGTGGGGGCCTGGTGGAGGCTGCCCTTGCACTGCTGGGGGGTGGGGGTGATGGGAGACATGAGTGGGGGCCTGGTGGAGGCTGCCCCTGCACTGCTGGGGGGTGGGGGTGGTGGTAGACATGGGTGGGGGCCTGGTGGAGGCTGCCCCTGGTGGTTGGGGGGTGGGGGTGGTGGTAGACATGGGTGGGGGCCTGGTGGAGGCTGCCCCTGCACTGCTGAGGGGTGGGGGTGGTGGTAGACATGAGTGGGGGCCTGGTGGAGGCTGCCCCTGCACTGCTGGGGGGTGGGGGTGGTGGTAGACATGAGTGGGGCCCTGGTGGAGGCTGCCCCTGCACTGCTGGGGGGGTGCGGGTGCAGGGGGACATGTGTGGGAGCCTGGTGGAGGCTGCCCCTGCACTGCTGGGGGGTGGGGGTGGTGGTAGACATGAGTGGGGGCCTGGTGGAGGCTGCCCCTGCACTGCTGGAGGTGGGGGTGGTGGTAGACATGAGTGGGGGCTTGGTGGAGGCTGCCCCTGCACTGCTGGGGGGTGGGGGTGATAGGGGACATGAGTGGGGGCCTGGTGGAGGCTGCCCCTGGTGGCTGTGGGGTGGGGGTTCAGGGGGACATGTGGGGGAGCCTGGTGGAGGCTGCCCCTGGTGGCTGGGGGGAGGGGGTGGTGGTAGACATGGGTGGGGGCCTGGTGGAGGCTGCCCCTGCACTGCTGGGGGGTGGGGGTGATGGGAGACATGAGTGGGGGCCTGGTGGAGGCTGCCCCTGCACTACTGGGGGTTGGGGGTGATAGGGGACATGAGTGGGGGCCTGGTGGAGGCTGCCCCTGGTGGGTGGGGGGTGTGGGTGATGGGAGACATGTGTTGGTGATCAGTAGTGCAAGGTGACATGTGGGTTGGCTGGTGGGCATGGCCATGGTGGATGGGTTGCCTTTGGGACATGAGCAGGGGTGCAGGGTAGTACCTTGTGGTATGGGCTGCCTGCAGGGGCCGTGGAGGGTGTAGAGGGAACACCTGGGAGGACCCACATGGCCAAATCACGTGTAGCATTCCCCGGCACCACCGAAATACACATACCCTGCTGAAATCGCGTGTGAATCTTCCCGCGCACCTCGGAATGCACGTACCCAGGCCAATCGCGTGTGGAACTTCGCGCGCACCCCGAAGTACACGTACCCAGGCCAATCGTGTGTGGAACTTCCCATGCACCCCCACCTACCCAGGCCAATCGCGTGTGGGACTTCCCGCGCACCCCGTAGTACACGTACCCAGGCCAATCACGTGTGGAACTTCCCGCGCACCCCGAAGTACACGTACCCAGGCCAATCGCGTGTGGAACTTCCCACGCACCCCCACCTACCCAGGCCAATCGCGTGTGGAACTTCCCGTGCACCCCGAAGTACACCTACCCAGGCTAATCGTGTATGGGACTTCCTGCACACCCCCACCTACCCAGGCCAATTGCGTGTGGAACTTCCCTCACACCCCGTAGTACACGTACCCAGGCTAATCGCGTGTGGAACTTCCCGCGCACCCCGAAGTACACGTACCCAGTCCAATCGCGTGTGGAACTTCCCGCGCACCCAGGAACGTGCGCACATGCTATTTTTCACACAGCGGGTGTCCGTGTTTGTCGGTGCCCCTTTGCACCTCATTTGTCCTAGTGGGCCACTGTATGGCCCATTCATCATGGCTGTATATGGGTGCTTTTTGTTAGCGCACATTTTGGCGCACATTTTTTTAAGTCGCAGGGGCGCTACCGCCTGCTTTCTTGTGGCGTACTTGTTTGGCCATGTGCACGTCTTTGACCGTGCGCTGGTTTGCCCTATTCGATTCCATGAATACGGGTTGTAAGCGAGCGTGTGGGCGTTCCGCGCACTTGCCCCCTGTACTTCCCCCGTGACGCCCATATTTTCACGCGTTGTTCCCCATTCCGCGTGTTACGCCCCGTGTTCCGCCGACTTTTGTGATGTGCGCCGCGCTATGTGCGATTTCGCAGTGGCCGTGGCGCACGCTGTTGGATGACCTGTGCGCTGGCATGCGCGGCACACATTTTTAGCGCACATCCAATGTTTTTCTCGCGCACGGACTTCCATGAATCGCTGTGCGCTGGTTTCCCTGCGATTTTCGCACTTGCACTGCGATTTTCACACTTTTCCTGCGATTCACACGTTTTGGCACCGCTGCGCGGGAATTTTCGGCGCACATTATTTCCATGAATCGACACCTTAATTCTGTAGTAGAACAAACCTCCTGGTGCCAAATAATATCATGTTAACTGAAAATATCAATCGATTGTATTCCATGATAGGATAGTCAATTCTTCCTCTATGTCAGAGTATTGATATTAATTTTGGTTGCAGCGCCCCCAGATCCATAGCCAACCCTCAATTGTTTATGATTACAAGTGTGAGAAACCTGAAGGTGCTCTCACATCTACTCTCCAGGGATCTTCTTTTCAGATGTACAGGGAAAGGCTATTGCTTTTGGATCCTGACCCTGGGGGTGAACAAGAGAGAGAGGATCACATGAGTGGAGGGTCCTTGGGGATTGGAGAGAGGGTACCTGAAGGTGAGACATGGAATCCCTCCTTTTGTAATGCTGCTATACCCTCCTTTCCCTTAGCCTTTATGTGCTATTGTTAATCTCATTCTATCATCCCCAGTAATTTTTCTTTAAGTACAGAGAAGAAGAGGCAACTAGGAGCAGTGCAGATTTCCTATTGCAAACACCACTCGGGTACTGTGACGAAGAAGAGAGGTCAGACATGTCACTATAATGGGTTTAAACAAGGTCAGGCAATTGGGAATACCTTATTTCACGTACAGCCTATATTTATTGAAAGAGAGTATAAAATGTGGAAGTCAGGGATGCCTAATGAGAGGTGTGAGAGGTGCAAGAGATGCAGGTGGTGCAGGATCAGAATGACAACAGAACCAAGTGTGTGCCGTGCTCAGGGGCTGGAAGCTGAAATGCTAGCGTGCCTAAAGAAGATCCGTCGAGTCCTGCCAAGCGGACTGAGCAGGACCGGGATCTCTTGTTGAAGAAGGCAGAGAGCAGAAGCCGTTGAGGAGTGGAGGCCCAGCCCAGCACGAAGGACAGCGTACTTGGAAGGAAGCAGCCAGCGAGGGAGCATTAATGTCAAGTTGCTTCTCCTTTGTAGGGGGAAACTGCCGAAGGGAGCAGCAGTAACACCGTAAGGCTCTCAAAGAAACTGGGAACTCCGGGGCGCTCCGGGGGTTGTTGAGCCCATATAATTGAACCTTGCTAATGTTGAATAGCAAACTTGATTAAAAGGGGCTGTAGAGTCCACATAAGTAAATTATGCAAATATTGAATGGCGAATTTGATGAAAGGGGCTGCGAGCAAACACAACACATATTGAATACCGAACTTGATGGAAGGAGCTCTTGAGAATGTACAAGTAAAAATTGCATCCATTGAATATTGAATTGTTTGAAAGACATTATTCGAGCTCACACAACATAAAGCTCGACATCTTGAATAGTGAATATCAAGAAAACATGGTTAGAGTGATACCATTTGAGTGCTGCAATGCTGGATATATTCAATGACAAGAAAGTTGCTATTTGAAAAAAACCACAAAGTGTTAACAACTAGAAGAACAATCTGGGGAAATCAAGTGTCCCATGGTTGGAGAACACTTTGGAAGGTATGTGAAAATCGTGCAAGGAAATGAAAGTGTTGTCTTGTGAACTATTTAGCATCAGCTTTGGGGAACTTTTGGTTGCGTGACCTGTGATGGGTGGACCGTGCGGTCTGACAACTGCCGCTAGACCAGAAAGTTTCCTAGTACAAACATTTCCAACATTAAGACTCAAAGCATATGTGGTTGCTTGTTGTGTGACCTGTAATGTGTGATGGGTGGACCGTGTGGTCTGACAAAAAAACCACAAAAGCTTGGGGGTGAATCTTTGGTGAAGTTAACCAAAGTAAGGGTCAAGTAGGCCCCATGATCCTTTGTGAATTGGTAAGCCAAAGGAATAAGTAAACTGTTGAAAGTAAATCTTGGTCAAGGGAAGCCTGAGAATAAAACTTGGAGAATATTCATCTTGGGGAAGAGAATCCCAAGATCACATTGCTGTGTGAACTTTGTTACCTTTGGAACTTGGGGAAGAGGAACCCGAGACTGGCAAGTGATGTGAACTGTGACATTTGTGAATCTGCAGTCGGCAATTTAGAACTTGATCAGTCCTTATTGCAACAAGACTACTTTGGAACTATATTGATTTTAAGACAGAGAACTTTAGAAGAACTTAAATTGTCAATTATTGGACATTTACTTTGGAACACTTACATTTGGTTAGGGCAATTCCCCACTAGTTTTGTTGTAGTTGTGAGAACATGCATAGTTTCGGACACAGACAGACTTTTGTTTTTGACTTATAGACAACGGCTTTCCTTAGATTTCTTAAGGCAGGGAAATCCTGCATAGCATAGGGTTAGTTAGGCGTAACACCATCCTGGTTATTAAAAACGTTTTGTTTCAATATATCTCTGTTGTCTCTGTCATCTCTCCCGATACCATGCCTGTCTCACACAAGGCACTGTTTTTGTGGAATCATATGAAGAACCAATTTATCTCCCTTACGGGCACTTACAAAAGTTCCTTCTTGTAGCACACTATTACAATATTTTGGAAACATTTTGGACATGGCATACTATGTGTTATTTGGATCTTGGGCATTTACCAATGAAGGTACTACCATTCTGCATAGGCAAACCATTTAGTTCAGAATTAGTTTACAGGTATCACTACTAGAGCAATGAATCAATGTTGTTTCAGTATCTTCCTCATTGGGAACTTAATAAAATGTATCTCTCTACTATTTAATACTCCCAAGGAATGTATTATTAACTTGAACAGATTATGTACTTATGTACAGTTTTTCTATCCATTACTAGGTTTGAGGTGACATTATAGCCTTAAAGCCATTTCTTTTTATTCTGCTTGCTTTTAGAATCACTCAAACAAGAGTCCCTACAGTGTGGGGAAGTGGGGTTTCAATCCATGTCAAAGTTTTCCTCTCAGCCGATTTAGTTAGCTGATTTGAGTTTATAGGTGCAGCAGACTGCCCACTAACTACAAATGCTCCTTCTTCGATCTTACTTCATTCTTACTTACCACCCACATACATGTTATGATTAATTTCCTTTTTGTTGTCTTCTTAGCGTTTTCTTTGTTTTTCTCTAGAGTCACATCGTGGTCGCCTTTAACTGAGTGTCTTTTGAGTCTTGATGTACATTGAAATTCTGAAATTCCCATTATTGCAATAGTGTCCTTTCTCTTTTTGATCCCTAATGTTACCTGAGCCCCGATGACACTTCAGGAGGGTGAAACTTTCCTCCCAACTTTTCAGTGTACCATTCAAAATACAGCCCTACACCAAATGGTTACGCCAGACTCACTCCTTGCTGCAAGAAATGAAAAACAGGGATCTTATTATAATGAGCAGAGCTACCTGCTCTTCATCTCCTTACCTATAACGGGTGGTAGGTACCTGGTTCAAGGATGGTGAGTGTGTGAAACCTATGCCACTCCTCAGGCAGCCAGGGAAGCTAAGGAGAGGGACGGAATAGGAAAACGCGTACTTTACAGAGTTCAGGACAAACTGGTTCCCATAGAAGTCACAATGTCCAAGTGAACACCTAACAATCCAGGAAAAGAACAAAGTGATACACTCCAAGAGAAAATCCAGTGTAATCAAATCCATTTCGTGATCCAAATGATTTCAGTAACTAGACAAGCAGAGTTCCAAACCTGAAATCCAAACAACAACCAAAACCAGTTCGTGATCCAAAGAAGTCTTGAACATCAACCAAGCAAGTCCAAATCCAAAATATCTAAATATCAGTCAAATCCAAGGGACAGAAGAAGAGAAATCTTGAAAACTGCAGGAGTTGGAAACATGAGGAATCAAGATGAAGGAGGCGAAGGGGCCCGCAGTGACAAAACGCCTGTTGAAGAGTGGCGCCCTGCCTATTTGAAAGGCACTTATCCATCTAGTTTGATGCTGATCGTATCAGCGTGCAACTCCTTTGGTGCTGGGTGCATCTGTCACATTTTACCAGCGCCTGACTTCCCGGGCCCCCAGACTTGTAATCTCCAGGTAGCACCAGGAAGTCAGGGGCCAATAAAATATTACGAGTCCGGCAGGGTTACCGCTGGACTCGTAATGAGTCCCAATGTCACTGAAAGCAGAGAATGGACACTGTAAGGCATTTAGTCAGGGCTAGCGCAAAGGTTTTTAAAGAAGAAGCTGAGTCGGAAAAACAAAATAAATGCAGCGATTAATCTGAGAGCATAGTCTGGAGTCTAGCATCACCCTTCTAAGAGCAAATATTTCGAAATTAAGTCAAGGGAGGACATTGATTGGTAAGGCTCTAAAAAATCATCCACTTTTTTTTAAATAAACGTTACTGATTCATCCCGTTTTTTTAAATGTTGGGTGTGGCTCAGCTAGTTCACACTTTATGTAAGTAAAGGCATCTCTCTTATCAGTAACTAACGTGGGAATATAGTTTTGATTAGCAGATATGGGATGGCAGGACTGACAGATGCAGATTTTTGGAATCAAAAAGGACTGTGTTTGCTCTAAAATTGTAATTTTTCTCTGAATAGGAAAATGCTTTTTGAGTCCTGACAAAGCTGAGATCAGGATGGCAATTTGAAGTTTTCTTTGCATTTTACATAATAATATTGGTTGAACTCAGATAAATAATACAAGGGCTTTTTTTTGGATTGGAAACAGTTTAACAACAGGCCATTTTCTGGAATCAACCGCCTAAAGATCTGAATGTTACTGTCCAGCAATTCTCAGAGAATATTAATCACTCACAGTTTGAGGTATTTTAGGTAATCTCAACACTTTTCTCCACCAGTCGTGCAGTTATCTTTCTCTTCTCTTGAATTAGCTCTGTTTTGTTTTGTTCCAGGAGTGGGCAGCTGATGTACTTCAAAAATGGGTAACCACATGGAAGAGGGCAGAGGTCGCCAAGTGCAGTCTCAGCGGTTTCATTTCGGTCTTTGGAAGGTTAGTTGAGGAATTGGAGGAAGAGACTTCTGACTCTGTCTCTAGCTGAGGTGCTCACAAACAAATTCCCAAATGCCTCTCCTCCTGCCCCCCGTCTTTCCTCTGTAACAGTCTCATTCCCTAGAATCCCTTCTCTCTTCTTGTCTTCACTACTTTCGCCTTCCTTAGTCTGAACGTCTATCACCTTCTTGATGCTCTGCCACATGCTCAGACCTCCACCCAACCTCATGGGCCCCAGCAGATGTAGGGCATATCAGCTTCCCCAATGATCTTCTCAATCTTCTGACTCTACTATGCCTTCCTCCTCGACGCATCTCCCCACCTCTATGCTTATTGTCCCATTCTGAGGGTGTCTTTCTTCACTCCTTATCTCCTCCCATATTCTCAGCATCTAATTTTTGTGGGATATTTCTTCTCTCTCCCAGTCAGCTATTTCCTCTCCTCTTGGCACTCCTTTGCCACATCTTCTTGCCGCCATTCTCTCCATTGCTACTCAGTCCCTTGGCTTGCGGAGGGAGGAAAGGGGAGGGAAAAAAAGCCTTATGTCAGTCCCCGGCGGGAGGCGAAGTTAGCCTCTCAGCCGCGGGGAGGCTCGGAGCGGGGATTCCCCCACTTCGAGCATCCTCATTTGCTGAGGGGCTGCCACCGCCCTGCTGGGGACAAAGGCCATGGAATCCCAACAGAGGGATTCACGGCCTGGTAATGACTCGGCGAGGGCCAAATCAGAATGGCTCTTTCATTCTGATTGCGCCCTCGCCAGGTACTAATACTCCTTAAAACTCAACCCCAGAGTTGGTCATTGGGCTATGGGCTTCATGTGATTTTATGCTGGACCGTAGCTTTAACTGGCCTTTCCTGGATGTTTGTGTTACAGACTGGCTTCTTTCCTCGCCGCAGACAGAGTCTTTTTAGAAGGCGTCCGCCATCTAAGATTCTCAGACTGCGTGCGTGATTGGTGGGATTGTCTAACGATCAGTGGACCCTGAGCTTTCTTCTTTTGTCTTTCTTGGACCATGTGTGAGGAAGAAAAAGGGAAGGGAAATGGGGAAGAAAAGGAAAAAGGAAAAATACTTACTGCAATTGGCATAATAATTGCACTTGGCACATTATTTGTTCCTATTCTTTCTAGTTTTGTAAGGAAAAGGAGAAGGAAAAAAGGGAAGGGTAGGGTACGGAAGAGAGGAAAAGGGAGTTTTATGGTTCTGTATTGCTGTACTGTGATGGGGACTTCGTGAAAAATATATTTTGTGAATTTATTTGTTCAGACAGTTTGATTAATTTATTTTTTAACTTATCGATATTTGTTAAGGATTATGTGGTTTTATTGTATGTGTTTTCTCTTTTATGACATTTTATGTCGAATTAAAGAATTGATTGATAGATTGATTTTGCTTTCGCAGCATCCAATACCGCAAAATAGTTGGTTTGAAGGTGGGCCTTTCGCTAGGAACCCATGGTTTTGTGAATCTCTGTCCTGTGGTGTTTATCTATCAGTGAATGCTACTCCTGTGAATCCCTGCAAGTCTACAGACTGAACCAATTTTCTTAAAGAGATCACGCTGACACATAGGCCTGTGTTACGAGTCCATGCCAAGCTCAGAGGTGAGGTTGGGATAAATCAAAACTCGAGGTCCAGGCCCTAGGATGCACGGTTTCCAAGATACATGTACCACAATGAACTGCACCATGCCAAGGTGAGGTGACAGGTGGGGAGAGAGCAGAGTAGGTCCCAGTATGCAGCAGCACACCAACTCTAACCTCCCCCCAAAGTCTGCTCTGGGGTATGTCAGCCTGCCACACGCACCCATTCTCAGTGCCGTTTACTTCTTGGCACAAAGCACGTGAAGCGATAAGTGAGATAAGTGAATCGGAACAGCGACCTACAGGATCAGTGTTACGGGTACTTCTGCTAGTATTTGCATACAATACAGTTAACAGTCGAGATCTAGCCAACAGATTTCTCGATCACTTTCTCAGGTGTTGTTCTGCCCTCATGGAACTCGATATGGTTCTTTCAGAAGCCCTTGTGAACAGTCTCCGTGGTACATCACAATAGGCTTCTAAGCTGACCACTGATTTCTTTTGACCTGACACCGTCATATGCAGTTATGCAACTTATGAGGTCCACTGGACCCATTGATTTTGCAGTTACATTGAGTAGGTACTACTTACCTCGCTTCTGTTTCAGAGTCTGCATCAAATTGACCCTCATCTCCATCGCCATCATTATCCTCTTTCTCATGAGCACCACCATCGTCTCTTTTTTTAATGTAGGAATGCGCTTTAAATAAATATAAAGCAAACATCATAAATTGCATATCCATGAAATTGAGTTCCGCCGTTTTTTTGTATTTCATTAATAATCATAGTAAATCTCTGTAGACATGATTGTCTGTTGCAGTGATGTTTGATTTTGTTGCTATCTTTCAGAGATGGGCTAAGGTAGGCTATTTCCCTTTGCAGAGAGATTAACTGGAATCCCTGCTTCTAGTATTTAGGCGTGCATGTGACAATATCCATGGCTAGGTGACTGGTGGGGGTTTCTCTGAGAGGATGAATCATGGCCTGGGTTGTATTTAAGAGCAGAGGTTGCCATTAAGCTTTCCCCAAGGCCGGGAGGTTGAGCTGAAGCCAAACCTGAGAGGGTCATTTTCTATTGCACAAAGCCTTGGATAGGTCACCATCCGTGGCAGAATGATTATGATGTTATGCTGAGGGGATGTATGATTTTACATGAAAGGGTGAATGCCATGGGTCACTGTTCTCGGGAGAAAGGGTATTATGTGTCACTACCAATTTAGGATGCATCCCTGTCCATATTAGAGAGTCTGAGTTGGCCGCTGACTTTCATAGACTGGGAGGGTGAATTACAGCCAGGGGCAGAGGGCCTGGCCTTCGTCATTCTCATAGACTTTGGGATATCTCAGTGTTGATGACAAATGCCTTTGGACAAATCAACACCTATGGGAAAGCATCTCACGTGTGACAAAGACTTTGGGATATGTCATATTTCATAACATAGGGGCTGGAATGGATGTATGTTAAAAAAGTGAACGGAAGACAGAATACACAAAGTCATTACTAGCAGAGGGAGTGAACATTGTCCAAAAAGAAGGATCTAGAACTGGTGGGAGGGGATAGCACACTTACTAGCACATTGTAGTACAATGTGGAGCCTTCAATCTTGAAGTATTTTAGTTAGCTAAATTAGTCATTCCAGAAAGACAACCATTCTTGAGTACTGTACTCAATAATATGGGCATCAAGAGTGCTCGATTTTCAAAAGAAGTACTTATAACAGGTAGGATGTTTTTGTTATTCAAAATAGTTTGACCACTGACCCACTCTTCAACTATAGGTTACATGTCATTGCACAAGCATGTTTTCAGGGGCACGATGAATATAGTGATTACAATATAAACTCATCTTACAATTGTATTAAATGTTTTGTGTTAAACACTTGATTGATCAGGTGCATTGTTTAGTCTTGAAAAATGAAATAATCATACATAATCAGAACAAGAAAACATTGGAAAAGGAAGGAGATGAAAAATTGCACAGCATAATGCAGTTCCTTACATATCGGCCGTAGTAACTTCACATGCTCACAGAGATCGCCACTGAGACCAACAGTGTCCCAGAAATAACTGTGAATTGAACAGAAGTGCGCCTTTGTGAGATGTTCCAGCTAAAAGCCAAATATTACCTTTCTTGTCGCCACAAGTAAGCAAGTTATCAGCTATTTGCTAACAACACCTATCCGGTAACACAAACTATCTTCAAGGATGAGACTACCCTGGAAACTGACCTCAATGTAGTTTGAGTGAATGTTGCATCATAAGAAGCAAACAGACAATGATCAAAACTCTCATTAATGTCTAATGATTGAAGACAAAACTGTTGATTTACCCAAATAGCTCTTACTTTTTAGCAACAGTGTCTGAACCCCATCTCTCAGGGGTTTTCTTACAAGCTACCTCCAAAGTGCAAGAGTGGCTGTTATTGCGCTAAAATAACTTGCCATCCGTCCACCATGGCTATTTCTTCTTTTTCACTTATCTCCAACTCTGATACCTCATTTCTCATCTCACAGGCTCATCCTACTGTTTCTCCTAAAGATCCTGTTCCTTCCACTCTTATTCCTAAGATCTACCCCTCTATTTAATTCTCATCTTACTAGTCTCTTTAATATTTCCCTCTCTACCTCTACTTTCCATCTTCTATTTAAACATGCTATCATTCTTCCCATCTTGAAAAAACCCTCTCTGGATCCAGCTTTTCCATCGAATTTCCATCCCATTTCTCTTCTTCCTTATCTTTCTAAATTACTGGAAAGTCTTATCTATTCCGAGGGTTTCATTTTTTGTTACCCTCAACTCTTAGCTTACTGTGTTTTCAGTCTGGGTTTTGACCTCTTCACTCCGCTGAAACGGCTCTTCTTTCTGTATGTGGCTCTCAGCTCTCTGCTCACTTCTCTAAACACTCTTCTACAGAGACATTGCTAGGGGGGGCTGAGTGGGCTATAGCCCCAGGTCTTTTGGTTGTAGTCCCGGATAGAAGCTCAGGGACTGCAACCAAAAGGCTACAGCTAGCCCCGAATCCCACCAGTCCCAACATTAGCTTAGCCCCTGATCTTTTCCAGACCTAGCAACACCCCTGCTCTTCTATACTCTTATTTCTGGATCCGCTGCTTTCGATACAGTAGACCACTCACTACTTCTCCAATCTCTCTCTTCTTTTGGGTTTTCTGGTTCTGTATTATCTTGGTTTCAATCTTACTTATCTAATCGTACTTAGTCAGTCTCTTAGGCTGGCACTGGCTCTGATCCCCTTCCTCTTTCGCATGGTGTCCCACAGGGGTCTATTCCTGGTCCATTTCTCTTCTCTCTCTATAACTCTCCACTGGCTAATATTATCTCTTCTTTCGGGTTTTCTCATCACTTCTGTGCTGACGACACCCAACTCTTTCAATCTTTTTCACCTCCCACATCTAATATTCACATGAATTTTTCAGCCTATCTCTCTGCTGGTAAAACCTGGATGTCTGATCGCTTCCTTGTTCTTAATGCCTCAAATATCAAAGCACTGTACTTCCCAGCTATTACAATCCCTTCTCCTGTTCCTCCTTCCTTTGTTCTGTTTCCTTCCTCTTGCCTTCCTATTTCGCTAACTGCTCGTAAACTTGGTCTTCATCTTGACAATGACCTTTTTTTTGTCGATCACATTTCGATTGCATCACGTTCCTGTCAATTTCATCTCTTTAATATCCGGAAAGAGGGCTTTCCTGACCTTTAGCACCACTAAACTTCTAGACATTGATTCATGGAATTGTTTGCGCCGAAAAAAGGGTATTTGTGTGCCATTCTGCCCGCAAATCCCTGTTTAACAAATGGGGATTTGCGGGCAGAATGGCGCACAAATCCCTGTTTTTCGGCGCAAATAATTCCATGAATCAGCCCCCTAATGTCTTCTCTAATTTTGTCGAGAGAAACAGAAGAAATGTCCAGAGAGCAAAACGGTGTTGCTTACAAAAGTTGTTGGTTGGTTGAATGTCACTATGCATGATGTATGGTTTGGATGCTGCACTGTGAATGTTTGTTGAGATGCATGCATTTTAGCCAAGTATTTTGTTCACCTATGCTGTTGTGTTATGTGATTAATTGATGTTTAACAAAGTAATATGTCATTAATTGACTTTTTCGAATTTTTTGTATCATGGTAAATAAAAACATTTGGATACTTTTGTAAGCAACACCGTTTTGCTCTCTGGACATTTCTTCTGTTTCTCGCTTCATGATAATACTCTGGTCCAGGGGATAGAGTTTTCCTGCGTCTTTCTGTTCTTCTCTAATTTTGTCACCATTATTCTACTTCTCTGCACTTCTCTTTTTTTCTCCTTGTTTCTCGTTTAGCTCCTTTGAATTTTGAATTGAATTTATTTATTTGTAAAGCGCAGCCAGGCCCGTGGGCATAAGGGCGCGTAAGTTAAATCTGGTTACAGTTACAATAAAAGCAGTCAACAGTGGTTACGTTACAATTACAGAAGGTACAATCATAGTATTGCAAGTGCATACAAGTATACATAAATTACATGGTGTGCCGGCATCAATGTAGCGTGCTAGGATCCGGGAGATAGGCTGTCGAGGAGTCCAAATTGTGAAGCCAACACCTCGTGTTATGTTTGAACAGGTTGAATGAGGATTCTGCACGCAAAGGCGCGGGGATAGAGTTCCATAATTTGGAAGCTTGAACAGGGAAGCTAGCTCCACCTGAGTTTTGAAGTTTGAATCGCGGTATGGTCATGGTATTAGTTTGTGCTTTAAAATCTGTTTTCAATTCTTCCATTCGTCTCTTGTATTCTGTACCAATTTGTGATTCTATCTCTACCTCTTTGACTTCTCTTTGTTGGCTACCTTATCACACTCAACTGAAGTGTAATTTTCTATGTAATTGTATTCAAGGCCTGTCATGGTCTTTCTCCTATCTATCATGCATCCCTTGATTCCTTCCATGTCGCCTCCCATGTTCTCTGCTCTGTGTTATTTTTACTAATTGTACCTCGTCCTCCTTGTGCATCTTAACGTTTTTGCTCCTTTTCCTTGCTTGCTCCTCCCCACTGGAATGCTCCCTGTGGTCCATTGATTCTTACTCTTCTCACCGTGTTGCCCTGAAAACCTTTCTACTTTAACGGAAATAGTCCATTTTAAAGTTTGTGATTGAAATTGTTTATCTGTTGTTATTGTATTGATTCTGCATTATAAATATCTCACTATTGTACTGTAAATTGGCTTTTGTGCAGCTCCTTGGTGTAAGGCGCAATATAAATAATAAATGAATAAAAAATACAAATACACCCGTGATTTGGTGACATTATTTCTTATTTTCGATTTGTATTCAGTAACACTTTCTTCAACAGTTCGGTGGTTTGACCCGCTTTTATCATCCCACAAGCATATTTTAAAAGAACACACTGCACAGGTAAAAAGACGTGTAGCATATGGTTTGAGGATGAACAATTTCCAAAACCTTCATCACATTGTTGCATATGGAACAACAGAGACACAAACATTTTCCTTTCTTTATAGTCACCTATTTCTATTAGCAATCAGCGTTGGTCATAACATTTGCTTTAAGTACAGTAGCAGTATGTATTCTCCAGGATGGGAGGAAGGTGGCAGATAGCCTCTAGGTTACGTCTGAACCTAGACATTTTTTCAGAAGGTTCTTGTCACATGATCAGGTGCACATAAAGGAGGTAAAAGACACATGTGGATAGCAGTAGTAGACTGACTGAAAGTAGCTCCTAAAGCAGGAGAGCACATCTTCTTACTACTGCAACACCATCTATGGCCAGATGGCCTCATATTGATGAGAAAAGCATTATTCACTGTAAGTTTTCCTATAAAAGAGTGTGATTTGAGGTTGGAGATTGGGCTGCTTTTGGAAGGTTAGAAGGGGACATGCTGCCAGTTTATTTATTGCATTGAAATCGAATAAACCTGTTTCTATTCCCTGCTACTCTTCGAAATTCTATCGCATGAGCTTTGTTTCTCCCAAATGTGATTGACAGTCAGCTGCATGTCAGCTGCACTTTACGAGTGCGTACCCAGCTGAATGAGCCAGTCATGGCTGCGCTCCTATGGCAGCACCCACAGGCGCATTCACGGGCAGATGCCAAATTCAATTCCAAGATGGCAGGCTAATATTTTAAAGCCACGGTCCATCTTCCACAGCCAAACAAGTGATGGGTGGAAGGTTTTGAATAAAACTGAACCCCTGCCATTGCTCTGGGCAACCTTCGACACCACCGTTTGTTAGCCTGTCTGCGCCATTGCAAAAGTGGTCCAGCCATACGCAAATCAGTCAGGTACTGCCACCAATGGTAGCAGCCCAACCCGAACCACTAGGCCAGATTCTCTCTGTTCGGAAACACAAGCAACCCGAGACATGTTTGGGCCTTGTTGGGCCTCATCAGTGAGGTGCAGCTTGGTTCCCTATGGCACAGCGAGAAAGGGACCCACATCTGGACATGCCCTCTCCCACATAGACAGACAAACTATAACTAAAAGAGTGATTGGTGGAAGGTCCATCCTCCATGCACCCCATATCAAGTAACAGCTGAGCCACAACAGCTTTTCAAAGTGAACCAGTGGCAAATCAAAGTGATTAAAAGCACACACCTGATAACCCTCAGACCAATCCCAACTCCAGTGGGAGGAGCAGACCCAGGATAAAAGGGATGACCATTGTAAGTGTGATTGTTTGGCATAGGGGAAGAGCAGAGTTTGGATTGAGTTTGCATTCGGAGAAAGCTAGAATGAGGAGAGGGGGGTACAGAATAAGTAGAAGGACAACGAAATCTGTAGACAAGGGTGAAGAAAGAGAATAGCAGGGTGTCAGTTCCCCCAGCCAGTTTTACCTCTGATCAAATAGTGGTGGTGCATAAGGTCGGGGGATGTGTCACCTTTTGGGGTCATAGGAGTTTTTATGAAAATAGGATTAGGAAGGAGGTGGTTGGATAAGTTGTATTAGTGTGTATGGGGGATTACAGTGATAATACATGTTTACCTCTTTCCTTTGCTTTCTCTGCTTACGAGAATCATCAGAGGAGGTGGAGAACCCAGAAGCAGATTTCTTTATTTATTTATTGGGTATTTGTACTGCACCTGTGCAGCAAAAAGGTGTCTCAAGGCGCATCAAGACAAGGGAGGGGGTACATAGAACAAAAAACATGACAATAACGTTCCTACTAGGTCATGGGACAATTTGGATCGTGCAAGTGCAGTAACAAGAAAGAAAAGGAGAAGGGGAGGTAAAGTTGAGGGGGAGAAGGGAAGGAAAGACAGACAGTAGCGTTCTTACTATGTAATGAGACAATTCGAATCCTGCTAGTAACAAGAATGCAGGGGAGAGTGGGGAGGAGAGGGAGTGAAGGTTCAGAGGTAGCAGGGAAGGAAAGACAGATTGTAGTGTTCCTACTAGTTTATGATACAATTCAGATTGTGCAAGTGCAGTAACAAGAATGCAGGGGAGGAGGGAGAGGGAAAGTGAAGGTTTGGGGGGAACATGGATGAAGACAAACAATAACATTCCTACTAGGTCATGCGACCATTCAGATCATGCAAGTGCAGAAACATAATGATGGGAGAGAAGGATGAGGGGAAGGCCAGGAAGGGAGGAGGGAGTAAAGCTGAGGAGGCAGGAAGTGAGCGGAAGGGTACATTAGTGCAGTGAACAGGTTCAAACCCAGCAAAAGGCTGGAAATGGAAAATGACAATGGAGTGGGGGCACAAGTAGGGAAGCCCCACCCTGTGGTGCAGGGGGCTACAACAAGTATGCATGTACAGGTCGGTAAAATGCAACAAGGAAAGCCTCACCCTGTGATGTGGAGGGCTACATCAGTATGCATGTACAGGTAGGTAGAATGCAACAAGGAAAGCCTCTGGGGCTACATCAGGTATACAGGTACAAGTAGGAAAGTGCAGCATTGGCATGCTGCAAACATTGGTGGTAACAGGTAGGTCAATTAAAAAGCAGCACTAGGCTGAGAGTGTCAATCCAGTGGTCAAAGGTAGGTCAAATAAAGTACAGCGTTGGGCTGAGAGTGTCAATCCAGTGCTCAAAGGTAGGTCAAATAAATTACAGCGCTGGGCTGCGAGCATCAATCCAGCGGTCACAGGTAAATAAAATACAAGTAGAGTGCAGGGCAACGAAAAAGAAACCGGTGCAGCAGGGACAGAAGGAAAGCCAAGTGTTCAACGTGAATGCTCAAGTTGAACAAGAAACCTCACCTCTTGTTGCGAGGGGCTGGAATGCCGTAGAGGTGGTGCAACACGATGATCAGGAGGGTACAAGGCCAGACAAAGAGGTGCAGGGGGGCAGCGATAGATGACAGAGCTTGTGCGCTGAGGATACATGATGCTCCATGGTAAGTCTGGAGGTAAGGGTAGAGTAGAGGAGGAGCCAAATGCCTCTAACAGAAGTCCCAAACCTATTTTGCCAATATGTTGGAAGCTGGAAATTGCAACATGCACGACGCCATTAATGGTACCTATCCCACGAAGAATTCTCGAAACAAGGTATCCATTGAGAAAGCCTTATATGATGCACCCGCCGAGACATGACAGTCTCTTAAAGGAGGTTCTTGAAGAAGTGTGAAGCAGTGAAGGCAAGAGACTGGTGACCTTGCATGAAGCAGCGGTGACGCACCAAGAAGAGATGCCAAGGAAGAAAGTATATAAACCTAATAGAATCTGATGACAAAGTTAAGAATTGAGTAACATTTCATGTGCTGAATTAAGATTGCAAATGTGAAGTGTTAGGCAGAATCCTGTGCAGTGCCCTTAGGGACCACTACACACAATTAAGACCACAGGTGGCAATACAAGTTTTACCTTTGGTACAAGCCTGTACCGCTATGTCAGAGTGGTAGCAGTGGCGGAGCAGCCAGGCTTATCTCAAGAGTAAATGAGCAGTAGCAGAGATTACACAAAGGGACCACAATTACCTTGACTCAAGCAAACACTGACTCAAGGTTTCAGGTATAAAAATATAAGTACATTTGTTGTTTTCCCATTTATTGTAAATATACTACAACTAACCAATTCACTTTGTACAGTAAGTCTCAAGGTAAGTACCCTGTGTTTGAATGAACCAGTGTTACGAACAAAACACGTTACCGCGGATACGATTGGGATCACTTTTTGACAGTTCGGTCTACTAGATAAACGCATATCCGTGACATGAAATGCTACCGGGGCAAAAACACACTTAACACTTGAGATACCCAGAGGGAGTCGGAGGCAAAAATCACAGGCAATATTTTGGTAAGGCAGACAGAATCGAGAAACACTTAGAGACAGGAGTTCAAAAGTCAAAGGGCCGGAGCCAGGGTCAAGTGACACTGGGGGCCTGTTGCCGAAGATCACACAGTCAGACAGTTCACGATTCAACGTAGCCAAAAGTACTTCGATATTGTCAATGTTCGGAAGCAAATGTTATAAGAAGGAGGGAAGACAAGGGCAAGCCTTGGAGATGAAGAAAAGGGGTTCACCCAGTTTCCTCAAGCAGAACACAATACCTTGTTCCAATGGTGCGGCTGGTGCCCTGGCCTTGTTCCTGTTGGACCCACGATTCCTGGAGCTTCGTTGTGAAGGAGGACGTCTGAAGGGGGTCTGCACCACACAGGGATGAGGCCAGCAGCAGCGACGAGGAATAAAAGGTGTGCTCCTTAAAAAACAAGAGAGGCTCTTCAGATGGCTATCCGGACCACTACAGCAGCGTGCAGCGATTTCGACCAAGGAAGAGGATCCTCTGGCTGTGGAAGATGAGCTGGTTATTCCCACCAAGCTCAAGGGAAGAAGACTCCGGACTGGATCTTCTCTAAGTCGTTGAAGGGAAGATAGCTCAGGACTGCAGCAGGGCTTCACCGGGACGGTGTAGTTGCAGCAGCCATCGTTCTCTCCGCTTCTCTTCGGTTCCTTGTAGTTCCAGTGGCGACTCTCTGACTTCTAGCCCAAGAGACCTGCCTTTTATACGAAAAACCACCATTCACACAGCCTGGCTGTCAATCACCCAGCAGGGGGGTTGTCCAGCCCGGACAACTACCCTGGCCAATCATGACAAAGTGCGACTTGGGTTTCCTAGGATACCCTGTGCAGGGGGTGACTACACCCCTCCCTCACATTCAGCCCACCTAGACACCCAGGCGCCTTGAGGAGGGCTTCTGAGCAGAAGCCCGCCAAAAGACAGTGAACAAAGAAGGCGAAACTAGTTTGCGGCGCAAAGTAAAACACAAGAAGGACTTTAACAAAAAGAAATGGCGAATAAACTCAACCGGAGCCAAAAGAAAGACAATTTGGTCAAGCAAGTTTATGTTCCAGGCTAATATAATAGCCAAGAACAGTACCACGTTTATCTAATATAATCGCGGTAGAAAAGTTAGGGTAGATACCACTGCCACCAGCCAAGTCTAAATGTTAAAAGAGCGAAACAATGCTCTAGGAGGTACAGATAAAAAGGGATATGAATTAACTCTTTCCAGTACTCCATGGAAGATGGGGTGTACTGGATCTGTGGAAGATTGACTAAGTAAAGTTAATGGTAACTTTACCCTTTTCTGGGGGACGGTAGTCGCCTCAGAAATGGAGTCGGCAGAGTCTGAACGACAACCCTGTGCCACTGCATAGAAGGTGCTGGGTGACACACACAAAAAAGGGGGCTACCGAAGTGGTGTACTCCAGAGCCCACAATCACAAAGAAACAGGTAGAAACACATAGCAAAACACAGGTAAGAGTGGGGGAAAAGCTCACACTCTTACCAAGTGAAAAAATAAACTCCAGAAGTCCAGCAAAGTTGCTGGGTGACTCACTAGGTGAGGGAAATTAGCCATAAAATGCGAATTCTCCCTATGAAGAATCACTGAAGAAAATGCAAGCCGTTTTATAATTGTACAGATGCTGAAACGCAAATAGACTAAGTAACCGTGAAGGCTGGCTATACGTAGTGAACAGTCTGCAAGCCGTGCCGCCATCATATATATGTATATAGAATCTGGATGTTCCACGTCGCATTTTAGCAAACTAAGACCTCAGTTGCAAAAAGGCTGAAAGTGTGACGCAGTAGAGAAAGAAGGAGCTAAACACAGTCTCCTGTCACATGGGGTAGACTTTGGGCAAGCTAAATTGAGACTGGGGATAAGAATGTGCTCACACTCCCTTCTATTCTCAGGCGCAGTGATACTTTGCAAGGCCAAGTGCAAAGACAATTCAAATGGCAGACAGCAGGAGTGATGATAGGCTAATTGGATGGGAAGGCATGATCAAGTCCACCCACAAGCACCTAGGGTACCAGCTTGCATGCTGCTAGCGAGTGGAATATTCCAGAAGGGTACAAGCGTGCCAACCAATTATAGAGGGCCACAAAGCAAAGAGCCCTATAGTTTGAACGCCAATGAAACGTTGTGTATTTTATGACAGTGGAGATGACTTGCACTAGGGGTGGGCATAGTTGTCCACCTGACTAGAAAGACCCAATCACAATCCTATTCCCCATAGAAAGTATACCTATATGTTCCGTAGACCAACCACAATCCAACTTAGGTTTTCTTATTTTGCCATGTAGTATGACATCAATGATGACGAGTTTTTACTACAAATGTGTGTTTTTTCATGTAACACGTTGAGAGAGAAATACTGTGAGACGTCCGTTGATGTCCTTGGTACTCCCTGTTTTAGATCATTGCAAATAAAACAGCTACGTTTGTCAACTTCCTGAGTCAGTCTTATTATTGGTATAACAGTACATTCTGTATCCCCATCCATCCCATAGAGTGTTACCTCACTTAAAGAGCCTACAGGCTCAGTACGAAGGGGAGGGGGGTAAGCAGGGATAAGAAAAGTGTAGTAAGAAGCTGGAGGCGGGGGAAGGCAGGGCCAGGTCATACCGGCGAGCAGCTGGAGGCGGGGGAAGGCAGGGGCAGGTCGTACCGGCGAGCGCTAGTGAGAGAGTGGAGGCGGTGCTGATACAGCATCCCTATCACAAGCGGCGTGGAGGCCGCAAACCATGAGAGGAACTAGAGGGGGTGTTTGGAGTTACAAAGAGACGTGGTTGAAGGGCAGAGGGCAGACTCGACATAGAAGCAGGTAGAAAAAGGAACTGCATACCTTAGAACTCTTAAGGGGAGAGAAGTGCGAGCCAATGCAGAACAAAATCACATGCTGGGTATTTAGGAGGTGTAGAAGTCCATACCAGCCCATGCTTGCCCAGACAAGGGCACACAGGACCTTTAAAGGGGGCCATTTGAGGGGGCTAGCTTCACCTGCCGGCTCCCGGATCAGGAGGCATTCATCCTGCAGCTCTCCAGTGAAGTGGTGTGGATCCCTGCTTAAGGTTCTAAACTACCTTTCATCCAAACTACTTGAACTAGCAGGTCCTGGTTGTCTGTGGGTCCTTGGAGGGCCCAAATTCATTGAACTAATTTGAGAAGAACAAGACTTGGGAACCACTTGGGACAAGTAGCAGTTGAACTGGTAGAAAATGTAAATTTCTCTGGTAGAGTGTTGGTACAGAAGAGGATGATTCAATAGTGGAGTTGAGTCCATGTACAGATAACTTGTTGTAGAAAAGAAAAGTGTGTGTGCGGGTGGTTCAATCCAACAGTGCATCTGTGATTGGCAAGTTCACAGGCTCACTGGTTGCGTGGTGATGCATAAGCTTGTGGCCAGTTGCCCAGGGGTGTCCATGGTGGTGCATTGCGTGTCGCGTCAGTGACACACACTCAATCGTAGACCCTGAGCCCACCATCGTTTCAGCCCTTCAGAGGAAAGGACATTTGTGCATGAAATATTTTTCTGTACATGTTGCTATGCAACATGAGTGCCTCGATGCTTAGTAAAAAGCGATCCGTAACGTTAGTTAAAATAATCATATGCCATGCGAACCAATTGAAAAAGGAGTGTATTCAGGAGAAAAGTAACTTCTTATCATGTAAATAGAAGAAACTGTTTAACTACTACTGTAGATATTTATGATTCTTCCAGAGGCTAGAATTTCTTCAAAGTACAAAAGAAAACTGTAAGTAGTAAGACAACCTGTTTTAAAAGAGTGGTGTTCCTATTGCTCATCAGCGTCTAGGCAGTTAGCAGAGCCCATCTGGTAGAACTAGCAAAAGGTGGACAGAGACACATGAGGGGAATTGTGATAAGTAGGAGTGAACTAAAAAGGCTAGAACCAGCGGAAATTAGTGAAGACAAGAAGAACCTACGAATGTGAATCTGTCTTTTCTTTATTCTGCCCAAATCTCCTTTTCCTACTTGTGGTGCTTGGATACAGCTGTAGGATTTAGACAGTGTATACAGGTCTCTGGGAGGGTTCTGCTGGGCCAGAAACCTCTGCAAACCACTTCAACTGGGACCTAAAACAGGGATTTGGAAGGAGGAGATGAATGAAAGGCCATGGAAGGAGCAGAACAGCAGGGGTTGGAAGGAGGAGAACAACGTGTAGTGACAGAAGAGAACCAGCCAGAGGCAGTTGAGACACAGAAGGAAAATGTCATGACTAGTGACGTTAGAACTAGTCAGAGAAGGAAGGAATGAGGGGACATGGCTTGTCCAAGGTACGGGGTAGTGGTCATTCCACAATCTGAATGGTGCAAATCTATGGTGGGAGGAGGAATGGGTATGCAACTTGGTGCATAGGATGGCCAGGATCAGGAGACTGTTAGGACAGAGTGCAGAAGGGTAGCAGTCAGTTCCCTGGGAAGCGGTGGTGATAGGACCCTCAGAAACCCTCCTTTAGATAATAAGTGCAAGAGGGCTGTCTGGCTCTCCCCAACACTTGAAACTAATCCCCAGCTGGGAGTGGGCATGCTCAGTGACACAGATGCTGCAACAACTGTGAACCAGATCGGGGACTGGAGTGGATGACATTCAACAACAGCAGAGACACAAATCACCAGAAACTGGTGGAACAACAATATCCTTTGAACTGGCAAAACAAGAAACTGTGAGAGTTGGTGCAGAGTTAACTGGAGTTGCTGGAGGGAGAGACTGCTGCTTCTGCTTTTCCCGTCTCCACTCTTACACTGCAAGTGGTGCTGTTCCTTTAACGACCCTCTTCCTTCTACAAAACCACAGCCGGGCGCGAGTTGATGCAGAGTTAACTGGAGTTGCTGGAGGGAGAGACTGCTGCTGCTGCTTGTCCCATCTCCACGCTTACACAGCAAGTGGTGCTGTTCCTTTAACGATCCTCCTCCTTCTATAAAACCCCAGCTGGGCACGAAGCGCTGATGCGAGAGTTGGTGCAGAGCTGACTGGAGTTGCTGGAGGGAGAGACTGCTGCTGCTGCTTGTCCCGTCTCTACGCTTACACAGCAAGTGGTGGTGTTCCTCCTCCTTCTACAAAACCTCAGCCAAGGAGTGAAGCGCTGGTGCGAGAGTTGGTGCAGAGTTAACTGGAGTTGCCAGACTAAGAGACTGCTGCTGCTTGTCCCGTCACCAAGCTTACACAACAAGTGGTGCTGTTCCTGTAACAATCCTCCTCCTTCTATAAAACCCCAGCTGGCGCAAAGCGCCAGCGTGAGAGTTGGTGCAGAGTTAACTCGGAGTGAGCTTGGCATTGAGTCGGCCAGATGTGTATGTCTGGCCCAAGAGCGAGACAGCAGCTGAAAAGGCTCGATGCGGCTCCCCCACCTACACCGGCACCGACAGAACCCGCAGTGAGATCTACTATCTGGAAGGAGAGCAGGGTTTCCGAAAGGGATAGTGAATTTTAACAATGATCTCATTGCTTATTGTGCTACAAGCATAAAAAACAATGCAAAGCCCGAGGAAACCCGTCCCCCTCTCCAGCATGACACATGGGGGTCTAGTTTAGACTTTCCGCTAGAGGAAGTGGACGAGGAAAATTACACTCTACTGAACGGAACCATGAGTGTGGGCCCCGCAGCCAAACTTTATCTATGGAGGAGCAGTGTTCCACCTCTACCTCTGACATAGATGCTTTGCCACTGAAATCCATCAAATTCCCAGCTCCAATTCAACAAACTGTTTCCACAGGCAGTGATATGGTAAGCTGTGAAGCGATTAAAGGGGGTTTAAGTGAGATAGGTTTACACAACGTCACGCCCCCTTCCTTCTCCCCACTGTCATCCCTTTGGCTCTATCCATGATGTCTAATAATGAGAGGGAAAAAAAGGTGTCCCAACTATCATTTCATCCAGGGAAATCATAGCCCCCTTCAAACCAGAGACGGAGGCCCCCCCAAGTCCAAGGACTTCCCTCTAAATTGGCGCAGAGACTCTCTCAGGATATTGAGGAAATCCAATCCCTAATCAGCAATCAAAAGAGAAGAAACAATGTGTTTGGAAATCACTTGCAACAGGGCACCCAGATTCTCCATAAGGAGCCTTTTCCTCCTGCTTTAACTTTACTGACCTCCACAGACTCTATCGAGATTGGAAATCTGCTGGCAGCAAGAACTATAAGTGAGAGAGAAAGCCCACTGTCATTCCAGATCCCTCACTTAAACTCACAGGTGGCGATGGCCCCCCAACTTCAAGTGAGAGTTGACCATCTTGTGCCCGGGTTGTCGGATTCCATTTTAGAGGGTACTTTGTCTATGGAAGGTCCCATTCAGCAACGACAAACTACAAGCAGCTCAGAGGACAACTATTTGGAAGACTCGGACAATGAGGCCTCCGTCCACCAAAGGTTAAATGGAGAAAAGGACTGCCAATGCATCACGCCAGGGTCTGTGATGGAAATTCAAAATAATATATTGGCGGCCATAACTGTATTCTTAGCTCCCTTCATGAAACTATATGAGGTAATAAGCGATACGCAGTATAAGACCAGTCGACACTACTTACAAAGATCCACTTCAAATAGATTTTTCTGGAAACCTTTGCCACACAAATACAATCCCGCCTTGATAGAAAGGCAGAAACAACTGCCCAGTGGCCGGCTTGTTTGTTTGACATGGCGAGAGGTGAGCACTCTGATGAAACTCTCCCAACAAGACGGACGTGCCCCGCCAAACCAAGTGGAAACTATCAACTCTGATCCTCCTAGGTTAAAGGCGCGGACAATGAAGGTCCCAAAATCGGAGAGACCAACCACAAAAGAGATCCTTGTAGGGGGATAATCTGAACAAATGATCAGAGAACCCCCTGTGAGTAATCCGGGTAATCCAATACACCATCCAACCAAGAGCAACTGAGGGTACAAACAGTCTTGGGGAGGCAATGCCATCACCCCAAATATCAAATTATATATTGCCTGTCCAAGGATCCCTAATCAAGGTCTGTCTCATAACCATGAGAGGACAACAGGGAAACTGCTGGTGGGCCAAAATTTAAATGAGAACCAGCAGTTGCTGGTCCAATCGGATCATGGAATCAGCTCTAGGGAAGAAGACAATAGATAACAAATATTCTGGTTGTTCGATAGCAGCTTCAATAGAGCCAAAGATGTAGGTTCCTTACAGAAGAAGACTAAAAACAGACCTTGTGGCACTAAACCAAAGTCAAACAGTTCTAGAGGCTTCTTACGTAATTTAAGAACACCACCAGCAAAACAGTTTTTTCCCATAAATGAGACAGAGTCAAATGCAAAAGCCAGGAAATCTCCAAAAGGAAATCCAAGTGATTCCTCAGTAACAAGTTGGAACAAAGGAACATTTTAATTAACCTTTCCGTTTACATGTCAGAGGATGAGAAAGATGAAGAAGACCAGCAACAGGATGTCAAAGAAAACTCCATTGAAGAAATCTCAGATGAAGAACTTGAGGAAGTTGAACTGTGCGTCACGGGTACAGTTCACAAAGTAGTAAACTGGGACATATTCGCGCCTCGCGGGGGTCCCCCTTCATGACACTGGACCAAAAATGATATGCAGCGCTGAAAAAACAGGAGACAGGTCTTGATCATAATTCAACTGGAGACGTGGCAAGCCACGCTGTGACAAATGCCCTTTTTTCAATCCCCCCAGAAATATTTTAGACTCAGCCACTGTTGTGATTGAGCGTCTCTTGAGAGCAGAGAATGGTCTGATTTTAAACTGGGCACATGTACTAAAGCTTCTACTCTACATATCGAAAACTAAGATATATAGATTCGGACGACACCAAAATAGTCCAGTTTGTGGAAGAAGCTAAAACAGACTGGGTGATTATCCACCATTTCCCCCACTAGTCAAATCAGCATTGTTGGAGACAAGTGAGCTATTCCTGCGATTGGGGTTCTAACTTTCTAAAAATCTGAAGAGCCTGATATCTTAGGATGTACAAATAAAGATTCCAACCAAATCAGAATCAACTCTAACAAAAAAGTCAACTATTCGACCTCGGGAGGAGTACATGAGACCCATGGTGGCCTCTCACAAAGAAGAGCTGGTTGTCACTGGAAGGAAAACTTATTAACACTTAACAGTAAGATTTGACACACTGGATTCAGAGTCTGACAGAAATGTCAAGATCAACAACGGAGCCCTGCCAATTTCAAGAGCCAGAGAAAGTGGCCGCCATGCCCAATCTATGTTGTCATCATCAATCAGATGTTAGCAACTAGGAGTTGAATCAGCCACCCCCCCGAGGCTTTGTTCATGGAACACAAGAGGTTACACTCACCTGTTTATGGAGCGGAATTTGGAACTACTTAATTACGACATCTTATGTTTCCAGGAGACTTGGCTGCCAAAGGTCTCTCCTGTGTGATGGCTATGTAGTACACCTGAATCCTGAACTCTCAGGCCAATATGACAGCCCATCTACGGGACTACTGACTCTAGTCAAATCAGCATGTAGTTTAAAGATATTGGAAGTGTTGAATCCAAACTCTTTTACCCAGATAGTGATCCTGGCTAGAACGGTGCATAAGGAGAGTACGAAAAGACCATTAGCGATTTTCAATCTATATTGGAACTCAGAGGGGATTGGCAAAACTGTCTTTATCAAAACTATACTCTCCTCCATAGATGACCTATATGATTGTTTAAATGTTTAGACATACTGCTATGTGGTGACTTTAACATTCATTATTTTGGGAAAAATTGGGCTTAAGTCCCACTTCACCTACTCTAAAGGAAAGCTCAGATTTGGATTAAAGAACTCCAAGCTGCTCAATATTTCTGTTAAACGGTCAGCTTCCTGAGTACTCCCCTCCGGTTCCAATTTGGCAGAGAGGCAAATCAATAGCCTATCTGGATTACATCTTTGCTGCCCTGGAAACTATTCCAGTGTTGGCCGCTTCGACGGTCCACCTCAAGGAAAATAGCAATCATTGGTTGGGGGCCTTGACATGGAAAGCAGGTCTCTCGTCAACTTCCCGAAATTCCAACTATCGAACAGGAAAAATAGTCTCTGAATCCGCTTGACTTACATTCCCAAACTAACGTCAAAGTTTACCACAAACTGGGCAAAATAGTTCCCAGTTGCTGGATTACGACTGGGCACTTCTTCCATACAGGTTGTCGGAAGAGCCAAGACCCAAATTAGTTTCTTAGAATGACCACATATAAAATAAAGACTTGGTGGCTATCAGGAAAATGTACAGAGCAGATTTAAAAAGACTTAAAGCCCTCCCCCTACGGGACCAGATCCCACTAGTTAAAAAAAGGAAGCAAAAATACCAATACTTGCTGCGCAATTTCAAAGTTCAATGCGTCCAATGGGACTCCGAAACGACCTTGGCAAAACAAAATATATGTGATTTTGGGGCGCTTCTAAATGGTCAAACCAAACAATCTCATCTCCTAATGACAGCGGTACCAGAAGAGGCATGGGTCTCTCATTTCTCTACCCTATATGCCAAAGGACCAACAAAGGCAGAGTGGCTAAATGCGGCACAACCAAGAAAGTGCCAAATAGACTGGGAAAGAGATGAAATTCTTTCATTAGTTAAACAATTGAAATCCTCTCGAGCTTCGGGACCCGATGGTCTAACCACACTGTTCGACACTGTTCCTGAACATCATGGAAAAGAATCAAGTCCCGCCATCATGGCAAAATGCAGTATTGGTGCCAATGTTTAAAAAGGGGAATCGATCCCTACCAGCAAACTACTACCCGATTGCACTCTTGGACCCATTGGGAAAATTGTTTGCTTCAATCCTTCTCTGTTGCCTAACCATCTTGGCACGAGAAAACAACAGGATGGGCACCTGACAGACGAATTTTGTCAGGGGAGTAAGCACGAATGTCAACTTGCAAATCCTCAACCTGTTAAAACTGGAAGCAACTAAATCCAAAACCAGAACTGACATGTCCTTTATAGACCTTAAACAGGCATTCGACAGTGTGGATAGAGAAAAACTGTGGCAAAAACTCTCATCATGGAACTGCACTCCTGACTTAGTGGATGCAATTTGTTCACTCTGTTCAGGCACCTCTGTCCAAGTGAGACTCTCGGGAGCGGGGTGCCATCACTGAGAAAATTGAAACCTAGAATGGCCTCAAACAAGGTTGCCCGCTGGTACCTATCTTGTTTAATCTTTACATGTCTGATTTGGGTACCCGCCAAAAGGAAGTGAGAGCACATCCACCGATTTTGAATCCAGCACCCATTCCTTGGATGATTTACACAGACAATCTTGTCCTCCTAGACAAGACCCTGATTTGGCTGCAAAGAAGATTGAAAACTCTCTAAGCATACCTTTTGGAAAATGGTCTCAGGATAAATGCTTCAAAAACTCAAGTCATATCTTTCTGTAAACAAGGAAGAAAAAAGTGAGTTCTCAATTTTCTTCGGACCAAATAAATTGGAGCATGTTCAAACCATAAAATACTTAGGAGTGTGGGTTAACTCTAGTATTAGAGAACAGGATTGGGAAGCTGCTCCAAGAATCAAGATGCAGATTTTGGTGTGGCAAGCCGTCATTATACACAAGAAATATGGGAAAGTCACAGTCTATCTTTAGAAAGTGATGCCAATCCTCATTTCTGGAGCAGAAGTGGCGCTCAATTTAACGTGGACAACCTGGGATTTCTTAGAAGCCTCCTTTTGGAGGAAAGTCCTCCATCTACAACCCTCCTTTCATTAGGTGCGTACTGGCTCTCCAGTCCCTACATTCTAAGGTGTTGTGGAAATTCGTGGAATATTTATATCAAGCAAAAGCCCTGAAGAAGACCTGAGCAAAAAGGTCAAAACACATGTTGGCAAACCAGTAAAGAATATACTGAATGAGAATTGATTAGTATTTTATTGATTGAATATTAATCATTTAAGGCTAAGGCCCTGATCACAAGTTGGGCGGTAGCCCTTAAATGTGGCGGTAATGGTGTTACTGCTGCATTTAAGGGTCCGCCCAATCTTGAGTCTGGCGTGTTTACCCCCAGCTCAGAGCTGGGGGCAAACACACCAGAAAAGTGGCCATTTTCGGTGCAATTATAGCTGACTGTACTACTGTGCAGTAATTGCCCTGCAAATTCCCTATTGGGTCCAACGGACTAACAGTTATTGCCCAACCCGTGATCCGGCTGTAATACCGCCATACGTGTGGGTGCTAATGCTAATAAAGTTGGGCAGTATCTCAGCCGGGATACTGCCCAACTCGTGATCAGGCCCTTAGCCTTTTGAGAACTAGGGGTGGGTCGAAAGTGGCCAGTTTTTCTGTTTTCTGTGGTGAGCCTAGTGACCATGGGCTTGTGTCAATTTCATGACCAATGCTGAGCAACCCACTATATTATATAGAATAGCGAGAGTATTAGTTTCCAATGTTGGTAGGTAGCTCAATCAAGTGATAGCCCCACCTTTTTTCTTTTTCACCTTCAAAGTAAATGAAAACAATCCCAGTGAGTCCTTCATTAGCGTTTGGTGACTCAAGGAAGAGAGGGAAAGATTTAATAAAAGAAAATCTCCATGACAACAGTAATTACGTTATGCCTTTTGTTAAGATTACCCTTTATTGCATGCTTTGAGTATTTAGATCAAGGATGCCCAGTGCAGCCAAAAACGAATGCTTTGAGCATAAAGAGGAGAGGATGGCATTCTAAGATAAATACATATATGTTAGTGCATGGGCCATGTCCCACCATCTTCATACTCATGTTGCAAAGGTATGGTTATCCATGTCCCAACAAGACATGGGCAACATTTGCATTTGGTTCCTCAACACTGTTAATCAGATAAAGCAAGTCAATGTACTGAAGAAATATTTGTTGTTAGAATCCAACTTTTGCTATTCCCGGGCTTGTCTCATTACTTGATGTATGTCTTATTAATTGGCTGCCAATGTTTGGACGTTGTCTTTGCTGGGTGAATACATCAGCTCGTTTATTGCCTCTGTGTTGATGGTTAACTTTATTGACCTTTTGCTGGCCTTTTTTCTGTTTAGGGATATCAAAACATGCACACAGAGATAGACAGCATTTTGGCCATGCAGGCTCATGTTCATGCTCGTGATGATTGACAAATGCATTTGAAAACTGTTGGGGATCATTGGTGTTGAAAAACGGTGATTCCTGTGTTTGGTTGTGAAATCTGCGACCCTTACCCCAGATTTGATGGAATTCTACTGGAACGAGTGGCTCACATAGTAATTCCATAAATCTCCTGAATTGTAATGAATTAATGTCCAGTGGAGATTTTATTGTATCAGTTGATTTTCATTAGGTGTATGAATGTTTAGCAGTTCAGTTTCTCAAATTCCAAATGCCACCATTCAGTTTCTTGGAGTTTGACCTGGAAACGCTTAAGATTCCTGTCCTGGCTTTAATTAAACCTCTGCCGTTCATGTTTTTCAACTACATGGGGAGTGCCCTAGAATAAATTCCACTTAGATATTTCCAAATGATTTTGACTGGATACAGTTGCTCACATATAGGGTTTTCTACATCACCTGCAATGACATCAATAAAGATCCAGGAGTGGGTTTATGATATCAGGTGACTTTCCATTGTTGTTTCTGACTTATATATGCTGTGAAAGCATCATGAAGCAAGATCAAGACAACAAATTCTGAATTCATAACAAACACTTTAATTAACTTAAATGTCAGAATAATGTAAGGCCTAACTTGCCCTATGCTAAGGTGGAATTACCCTACCTAAATAAAACTAAGGAGAGTCTGAATCAAAAAGTTCACTTAACGAATTTGTCTGTGTCCAAACCTATTTTTAGCCTCACAACTAATCTATACAATGTGTAGGTATGTCATCAATTAAAAGAAACAGTGTCCAACATAAAGTTCTGAGCCTGTTCCAGCTCACAGCTTCCTTTCAGCTCCCTTCCCCAAGTATAAAACAGTTCCAGCCAAAAAGTCTCAAATTTACCTCTCTTGAGTTCAGTATGTTACAGTTTTAACCAAGACTCGAGGCTCCCTTCCCTAAGTTCCATGTAACACAGTTCCAAACACCAAAGAACCTTTAGAATCCACTCTCAAGTCAATAAATGTATCAAGTCTCAGGATTCCCTCCACCCAAGACTTAGTTTCAGCAGCGCCAGAATATCCCTTATTCCTTTAGAGTTCTTTGCCACTGTTGTACCTTCTTTCTATGATGGGTTTTCCAGGTGCAATTTGTAACTGTGTTGGAATAATCTTCAAGGCTTTATTTAATTCTGCTCTCAATGTAATTTTCTGTTATATACTGTTTTCACGTAGCTTGGTATTCAATGTGCCATTCTTTGTCTGAATATTCAAAGGTCCATTCACTTTAGGATACAGTGTGTACTGGTTTCACTGGGAGGTAAAGTATTATTCATTTTAGTATGCAGCATCTGATGGTTTTACTTGAATTTGAAGTTCAATTTTACTTCTTATCTTGATATGTAACAGTTCTGCTCTTTTGTGAGGTTTTCACTCAGTTCAGCATTCAAGAAAAAGTGGATTGCACTCAATTTGGTGTTCAAAAGGCACAGGTTACACTTGCTAAAATATTCATTTAATTCGGCATCCAAGAAAACATGGTTTGTATTCAATTAGGTTTTTTAATAGATACAGGTTGCACTTGTTGGGATTTTCATTCAGTTAATTATTTAAAAAATATGGTTTTCATTCAGTTCTCTGTTTAATAGTTATGGGTTGCACTTGTTAAGATTTTCATTTAGCTCAGTATTCAAGAAAACATGGTTTGTATTCAATTCGATGTTTAATAAGCACCAGCTGTACTTGTTAAGATTTTCATTCAGTTTGCTATTCAAGAAACACACCTTTCATGCAACCTCTGGTGTAATATTTCCTTGATTCACTTCAAATACAAAGTATTCCTAGTTATTCAGGACTGAACAATGGATTAAACTGGAGACTTTCAAGAACGTGTTTCCTGAAACACGCGACCACTCTGATACAAAGTATTTCTCGAACCACCAAGTTTAAACACTTGTGCACCCGGTTTCTCAATGACTAGAAACTCACTGGTCACATTCAAAGGCTTCCCAGCAGCATAAATCGTGCAGCCTTCTGCTCCTCATGTCAGCGTTCCCGCTCCTGCCCTCAGGCACCCCTGTGTTGACATCCCAACAAAGGGGAATGAGTATCTTGAACACATGAAAAAGAGACAGTCTCTCCACATGGCTTCCTTCTTAACATTCGGATAGCTCCACAGAGCTCCAGCTCCCACACCAAGCTTGCACCAGCCTTCCTGCTGCTGCTCCTGTGGCTCCTCACACAAAGATTACCCCTCTGTCTCTCCTGCTGCTGGGCTGGTCTCCTTTTATACACCTGCAGCCCCTTGACAGGCTGCAGGTGTGGATATGCAATCAGCCTTGCGTGACCACAATCAACGGGACATGCCTGAACTTCAATACTCTTAGTAGACATCTTCCTCGCCCCAGCACCAGAGTGTGATCTTCATTTGTCTTGGTTGCCTCTTCTTTGTCCCAGTAGTGTCCATTTTCATATGGGGAGAAATGAGGGAAACTGGCTTTTAACAGCCCATGAAGATGGGGGAATGGTTGGGTTGGTCGCCAATAGGGAAAGGGGGATACCATGTCTCCTCCAAGGGCACCCCACTTCCAGTCCCCAAGGACCCTCCATCCAGATGATCCTCCCTTGTTTCACCACCCCTAGGGTCCGGATCCAAGAGTGATGACCTTTCCCTGGCCACCTATGCAGAGCATCCAAGGGGTCTAGGAGTGGGAATACCCTCCATTTTCTCACCTATCCTTCCAATGTGGGTTGGATCAAGGTGCTTCACATGGAAACCCGGGGGAGGAAGTCAACGTTACTTTGCTCTCTGCCTTTCCGGTGTTCAACTGAGAAACAATATGGCACAAGGTCCATGAACCACCACATTACCCAAGGGTTGGAATCCTTCCTCTGACTAATCCATACTAGAGGAGAGTGATCTGCAACCCAAGAGGTATTACTTTAGGTGAATTGTGGCCCCGTTAATTGGCAGGGCTTCTAGCTCAATGGCTGAAGAGTTTTTTCTCTCTGGGAAAGAGCTTTCTAATGATGTATGAAATGGGATGTTCAAATCTGTCATAGTTTTGTGACAGAACAGCTCCTAATCCAATTAAAGAAGCATCAGTCTGAAGGATAAATTCTTTAGAGAAGTTGGCTATGCCTAAAACGGGGCACTGGCATAGGGCTTGTTTCAAGGTCGTATAGCAGATTGAATCCTCTTCTTCCTACCTGATCTTTTGGGGTTCAGCATTTTTCAATTTATCTGTCAGTTTAGAGGTCTTACTAGAAAACTTTGAAATAAATCTGCGGTAGTATTTGATTAAGCCCAAAAAGGCTCTTAGATCTTTCTTTGTCTTTGGAGGAGGTGCATCCAGGACGGCTCTCACCTTCTCTTGTTGTGGTTGGACACTGCCATTACCCGCAACAAATCCCAGATATTTTACTGGTGATTGGGCCAGCTTGCACTTTCTTGGATCAGCGGTTAATCCCACTTTTCTTAACCCCTTAAAGGGCAAGGATGAGGTATCTCGTCCTTGGGATTCCCTCCCCAGTGCCAAGGACGAGATAGCTCATCCTTGGCACTTAAGGGGTTAATACTCTCATGATGCTATAGCGATGATACAAATGATTGTCCCATGTCTTGCTGTGTATTACAATATCATCATTATAGGCTCAGCAGAATTCTGGGTACGGTTGTAGGATGTTATCCATGAGTGTCTGAAACGTTGCAGGAGCACCATGTAACACAAAACAACAACCCTATGGGAGTGGCCAAGGCAGTTTTTCCTTTATCGGGCCCATGAAAAAGAACTTGCCAATATCCCTTTGTAAGATCAAGTGCTGACATGTAGACAGCATTACCCAGCCGATCTATCAGCTCATCGATGCAGGGCATTGGGTAAGCATCGAAGGCAGAGATGGCATACAATCTATGAAAATCTATACAAAATCCCTAACTTCCATCGGGTTTAGCCACTAGGACGATGGGGGAGGACCAAGGGCTATTAGAGGGTTTAGTGATATAAACCCCTAGCCTGGTTTTGACCTCTTGAATTATTGTTTCCTTTCTGGTCTCTGGAAACCAATATGGTTTTAGATGTACCACTTTACCCACGTGATTGCAGATATGATGGTAAATATCCTTCACTCCACAAGGTTATTCTCGAAACACATCAGTATTCTGCTTTATAAGCTCATATAGATCTTGTTTCTGATTATTACTGAGGTCAGATGAAATTAAGGCTTTACTTTCGGTGTCTTCTGGCAAGAGACACAATAATATTATAGCTGGAGACTCTGTGGGGTTTTCTTTCCACTCTTTTAACCACAAGCAGATATGATAGATTTGGGTTTTAAGGCAAGGGTCAGGCTGTAGATCTTATAATTATATAGGCCTGTTTGCTCTATCACTTTGTATGATCCATGCCACTTGGACACAAGTTTATTTTCTGTAGTGGGCAACAGGACGAGTACCTTTAGACCAATCGAAAAAGGATCTACCAATCGAAAAGGATCTGAGGGAAACCTTTTTATCATAAGAGTTCTTTTGTTGCTTTTGTGCCTTAACCATGTGAGCCTGAATCAAATATCTTACAGCCTTCACGTGCTCTTTGAACCTACACGCAGTCTGGGAGAGAGGAATTGGAGCTGCCTCTCTCCTCCCAAGTTTCCCTCAACATATCCAGGGCATCCTTTGGTTCTTCTCCATAAAGCAGTTCAAACTGAGAAATTCCTGTTGAGGCTTGAGGGGTTTTCCGAACTGTAAACAAGGCTCAGGGTATCATCTGATCCCAATTTTTCCCATCTTGTTCAACTAACCTTCGGAGTATGGTCTTAAGAGTCTGGTTAAACCTTTCTACTAAACAACTGGAGATGGTCAGAGAAATCTGATCTTTTATAAGAGATACACAGATGACATTTTTGGAGTCTTAACAGGTCCACATGCTGGACTAAGACGATTTTTGGAAAATGTTATTGAACTGCATGACTGAATTAAATTTACATTCTGTACTGACCAAAATAAGATTCATTTCCTCCACACTAAGATTCATTATCGGAATGGGAGGTTTGGAACACATTTGTACACAATACTTAACAACAAGAATAGTACTTTGCATTACAAAAGCTTTCTTCCTCAGAATACGATCAAAGGGCTACCTTTTTGCCAATTGGTCAGACTGCAACTGATTATTTCAGACCCAGTGGAGTATGAAAGACAATGTAATACTATGTTGCAAAGGTTTAGAGTGAGGGATTATGATACATCTACCTTAGACTCTACCAAAAATAAAGCAGCTAGTCTTGAAAGGGGAAATTTACTGCACTAGTGAATTAAAGGTGAACAGAATCATCTAGTATATGTGTATAATTATTCACGACAAAGCAGTATGATACTGCTACAGCAGACTTTTTCCCAACACCTCCTATTTTTGCCTATAAGAACAGTACTTCCTTGAGAAACAAATTGGTACATTCAGAATGTGAGGCTAAGATACAGTTGCGAGTTCTCAAAGTTGGTACTATACCATGTCCTGCATGTCAGCATTATCACAATGTCATACAAGGACCGACGATTAAACATCATATTGGGGAAAAGAGATTATAATTCGATCATACTGCACATGTGACGCTATGAATTGGTCTATTCACTTAAATGCCCATGTGGAATATTCTATGTTGGTCTAAACACACGAAAAGCGAAACAGAGATGGACAGAACACAAATCGCAAATAAGAATGCAAAACCAATGATCACCAGTGGCTGTTCATTTTCCTGAACAAAAAAAAGCACTATTGCACAACTAAATTGTGATCTTTTGGAACAGATCAAGAGCAGCAAAAGAGGTGGAGACATTTGCAAACGGCTTCACCAACGGGCGATCTGGTGGATAGAAACCCTGGCCATCCGACATCCAAGAGGAATGAATATGGAATTTGACTTAAACTATTTTCTCTACTGTAATTCTGATTTGGGTGGCAATTGAATAGTTAATGTCGAAGAGACCTCTGGTCAAGAAACTATGGCCTAGATTCATGGAATTAATGTGTGCCGAAAATTCCCGCGCAGAGGTGCCAAAACGTGCGATTCGCAGTAAAAGTGCGAAAATCGCAGTGCAAGTGCGAAAATCGCAGGGAAACCAGCGCACACCGATTCATGGAAGTCCGTGCGCGAGAAAAACATTGGATGTGCGCTAAAAATGTGCGCCGCGCACGCCGGCGCACAGGTCATCCAACAGCGTGCGCCACGGCCACTGCGAAATCGCACATAGCGCGGCGCACATCACAAAAGTAGGCGGAACACGGGGCGTAACACTCGGAATGGGGAACAACGCGTGAAAATATGGGCGTCACGGGGTAAGTACAGGAGGCAAGTGCGCGGAACCCCCACACGCTCGCCTACAACCCGTATTCATGGAATCGAATAGGGCAAACCAGCGCACGGTGAAAGACGCGCACAGGGCCAAACAAGTACGCCACAAGAAAGCAGGCGTTAGCGCCCCTGCGCCTGAAAAAAATGTGCGCCAAAATGTGCGCTAACAAAAACCACCCATATACAGCCATGATGAATGGTCCATACAGTGGCCCTCTACGACAAATGAGGTGCAAAGGGGTACCGACAAACACGGACACCCGCTGTGTGAAAAATAGCGTGTGCGTGTGTTCCTGGGCTCGCGGGAAGTTCCACACGCGATTAGCCTGGGTACGTGTGTTTCGGGGTGCGCGGGAAGTTCCACACGCGATTGGCCTGGGTATGTGTACTTCGGGGTGCGCAGGAAGTTCCACACGCGATTGGCCTGGGTACGTGTACTTTGGGGTGCGCGGGAAGTTCCACATGCGATTAGCCTGGGTACGTGTAATACGGGGTGCGCAGGAAGTTCCACACGCGATTAGCATGGGTACGTGTGTTTCGGGGTGCGCGGGAAGTTCCACACGCGATTGGCCTGGGTACGTGTACTTCGGGGTGCGTGGGAAGTTCCACACGCGATTGGCCTGGGTACGTGTACTTCGGGGTGCGCGGGAAGTTCCACACGCGATTGGCTTGGGTACGTGTACTTCGGGGTGCACGGGAAGTTCCACACGCGATTGGCCTTTGTACGTGTACTTCCGGATGCGCGTGAAGTTCCACACGCGATTGTCCTGGGTACGTGTACTTCGGGTGCATGGGAAGTTCCACACGCGATTGGCCTAGGTACGTGTATTCCGAGGAGCGCGGGAAGATTCACACGCGATTTCAGCAGGGTACGTGTATTTCGGTGGTGCCGGGGAATGCTACACGTGATTTGGCCGTGTGGGTCCTCCCAGGTGTTCCCTCTACACCCTCCACGGCCCCTGCAGGGAGCCCGCACCACAGGGGACTACCCTGAACCCCTGCTCATGTCCCACAGGCAACCCATCCACCATGGCCATGCCCACCAGCCAACCCACATGTCACCTTGCACTACTGATCACCAACACATGTCTCCCAGCACCCCCACCCCCCAGCAGTGCAGGGGCAGCCTCCACCAGGCCCCCACTCATGTCTCCCTGCACCCCCACCCCCCAGCAGTGCAGGGGCACCCTCCACCAGGCCCCCACTCATGTCTCCCACCACCCCCAGCCACCAGGGGCACCCTCCACCAGGCCCCCACTCATGTCTCCCACCACCCCCACCCCCCAGCAGTGCAGGGGCAGCCTCCACCAGGCCCCCCACTCAGGTCTACCATCACCCCCACCCCCCAGCAGTGCAGGGGCACCCTCCACCAGGCCCCCACTCATGTCTCCCACCACCCCCACCCCCCAGCATCCAGGGGCACCCTCCACCAGGCCCCCACTCATGTCGCCCTGCACCCCCACCCCCCAGCAGTGCAGGGGCAGCCTCCACCAGGCACCCACTCATGTCTCCCACCAGCTACACCCCCCAGCAGTGCAGGGGCACCCTCCACCAGGCCCCCACTCATGTCTACCATCACCCCCACCCGCCAGCAGTGCAGGGGCACCCTCCACCAGGCCCCCACTCATGTCTCCCATCACCCCCACCCCCCAGCCACCAGGGTACCCTCCACCAGGCCCCCACTCATGTTTCCCACCACCCCCACCCCCCAGCAGTGCAGGGGCACCCGCCACCAGGCCCCACTCATGTCTACCATCACCCCCAACCCCCAGCAGTGCAGGGGCACCCTCCCCCAGGCCCCCACTCATGTCTCCCACCACCCCCACCCCTCAGCCACCAGGGGCACCCTCCACCAGGCCCCCATTCATGTCTACCATCACCCCCACCCCCAGCAGTGCAGGGGCAGCCTCCACCAGGCCCCCACTCATGTCTCCCACCACCCCAACCCCCCAGCATCCAGGGGCACCCTCCACCAGGCCCCCACTCATGTCTCCCACCACCCCCACCCCCCAGCACTGCAGGGGCACCCTCCACCAGGCCCCCACTCATGTCTACCATCACCCCCACCCCCCAGCAGTGCAGGGGCAGCCTCCACCAGGCCCCCACTCATGTCTACCACCACCCCCACCCCCCAGCATCCAGGGGCACCCTCCACCAGGCCCCCACTCATGTCCAACTCATGTCTCCCTGCACCCCCACCCCCCAGCAGTGCAGGGGCAGCCTCCACCAGGCCCCCACTCATGTCTCCCACCACCCCCACCCCCCAGCATCCAGGGGCAGCCTCCACCAGGCCCCCACTCATGTCTCCCACCGCCCCCACCCCCCAGCATCCAGGGGCACCCTCCACCAGGCCCCCACTCATGTCTACCACCACCTCCACCCCCCAGCATCCAGGGGCACCCTCCACCAGGCCCCCACTCATGTCCAACTCATGTCTCCCTGCACCCCCACCCCCCAGCAGTGCAGGGGCTGCCTCCACCAGGCCCCAACTCTTGTCTCCCACCGCCCCCACCCCCCAGCATCCAGGGGCACCCTCCACCAGGCCCCCACTCAT
Source organism: Ambystoma mexicanum (assembly GCF_040938575.1). Lineage (NCBI taxonomy): Eukaryota > Metazoa > Chordata > Amphibia > Caudata > Ambystomatidae > Ambystoma > Ambystoma mexicanum. The sequence goes on along the minus strand of NC_090931.1, from coordinate 431,677,546 downwards.
GTCCCCCTGCACCCCCACCCCCCAGAAGTGCAGGGGCAGCGTCCACCAGGCCCCCACTCATGTCTCCCACCATCCCCACCCACCAGCATCCAGGGGCACCCTCCACCAGGCCCCCACTCATGTCTCCCACCACCCCACCCCCCAGCAGTGCAGGGGCAGTCTCCACCAGGCCCCCACTCATGTCTCCCACCACCCCCACCCCCCAGCAGCGCAGGGGCACCCTCCACCAGGCCCCCACTCATGTCTCCCACCACCCACACCCCCCAGCATCCAGGGGCACCCTCCACCAGGCCCCCACTCATGTCTCCCACCACCCCCACCCCCCAGCATCCAGGGGCAGCCTCCACCAGGCCCCCACTCATGTCTCCCACCACCCCCACCCCCCAGCATCCAGGGGCACCCTCCACCAGGCCCCCACTCATGTCTCCCACCACCCCCACCCCCCAGCAGTGCAGGGGCACCCTCCACCAGGCCCCCACTCATGTCTACCATCACCCGCACCCCCCAGCAGTGCAGGGGCAGCCTCCACCAGGCCCCCACTCATGTCTCCCACCACCCCCACCCCCAGCATCCAGGGGCACCCTCCACCAGGCCCCCACTCATGTCTCCCACCACCCCCACCCCCAGCAGTGCAGGAGCAGCCTCCACCAAGCCCCCACTCATGTCTACCACCACCCCCACCCCCCAGCATCCAGGGGCACCCTCCACCAGGCCCCCACTCATGTCCAACTCATGTCTCCCTGCACACCCACCCCCCAGCAGTGCAGGGGCAGCCTCCACCAGGCCCCCACTCATGTCCCCTATCACCCCCACCCCCCAGCAGTGCAGGGGCAGCCTCCACCAGGCCCCCACTCATGTCTCCCACCACCCCCACCCCAGCAGCGCAGGGGCACCCTCCACCAGGCCCCCACTCATTTCTCCCACCACCCACACCCCCCAGCATCCAGGGGCACCCTCCACCAGGCCCCCAATCATGTCTCCCACCACCCCCACCCCCCAGCATCCAGGGGCAGCCTCCACCAGGCCCCCACTCATGTCTCCCACCACCTCCACCCCCCAGCATCCAGGGGCAGCCTCCACCAGGCCCCCACTCATGTCTCCCACCACCCCCACCCCCCAGCAGGGCAGGGGAACCCTCCACCAGGCCCCCACTCATGTCTACCATCACCCCATCCCCCAGCAGTGCAGAGGAAGCCTCCACCAGGCCCCCACTCATGTCTACCACCACCCCCACCCCCCAGCATCCAGGGGCACCCTCCACCAGGTCCCCACTCATGTCTCCCACCACCCCCACCCCCCAGCAGTGCAGGGGCAGCCTCCACCAGGCCCCCACTCATGTCTCCCACCACCCCCACCCCCCAGCATCCAGGGGCACCCTCCACCAGGCCCCCACTCATGTCTCCCACCACCCCCACCCCCCAGCAGTGCAGGGGCACCCTCCACCAGGCCCCCACTCATGTCTACCATCACCCCCACCCCCCAGCAGTGCAGGGGCAGCCTCCACCAGGCCCCCACTCATGTCTCCCACCACCCCCACCCCCAGCATCCAGGGGCACCCTCCACCAGACCCCCACTCATGTCTCCCACCACCCTCACCCCCAGCAGTGCAGGAGCAGCCTCCACCAAGCCCCCACTCATGTCTACCACCACCCCCACCCCCCAGCATCCAGGGGCACCCTCCACCAGGCCCCCACTCATGTCCAACTCATGTCTCCCTGCACACCCACCCCCCAGCAGTGCAGGGGCAGCCTCCACCAGGCCCCCACTCATGTCCCCTATCACCCCCACCCCCCAGCAGTGCAGGGGCAGCCTCCACCAGGCCCCCACTCATGTCTACCACCACCCCCACCCCCCAGCCACCAGGGGCACCCTCCACCAGGCCCCCACTCATGTCTACCACCACCCCCACCCCACAGCCACCAGGGGCACCCTCCACCAGGCCCCCACTCATGTCTACCACCACCCCCACCCCCCAGCCACCAGGGGCACCCTCCACCAGGCCCCCACTCATGTCTACCACCACCCCCACCCCCCAGCAGTGCAGGGGCACCCTCCACCAGGCCCCCACTCATGTCCCCCTGCACCCCCACCCCCCAGCAGTGCAGGGGCAGCGTCCACCAGGCCCCCACTCATGTCTCCCACCATCCCCACCCCCCAGCATCCAGGGGCACCCTCCACCAGGCCCCCACTCATGTCTCCCACCACCCCCACCCCCAGCAGCGCAGGGGCACCCTCCACCAGGCCCCCACTCATGTCTCCCACCACCCACACCCTCCAGCATCCAGGGGCACCCTCCACCAGGCCCCCACTCATGTCTCCCACCACCCCCACCCCCCAGCATCCAGGGGCAGCCTCCACCAGGCCCCCACTCATGTCTCCCACCACCTCCACCCCCCAGCATCCAGGGGCAACCTCCACCAGGCCCCCACTCATGTCTCCCACCACCCCCACCCCCCAGCAGGGCAGAGGAACCCTCCACCAGGCCCCCACTCATGTCTACCATCACCCCCACCCCCCAGCAGTGCAGGGGAAGCCTCCACCAGGCCCCCACTCATGTCTACCACCACCCCCACCCCCCAGCATCCAGGGGCACCCTCCACCAGGCCCCCACTCATGTCCAACTCATGTCTCCCTGCACACCCACCCCCCAGCAGTGCAGGGGCAGCCTCCACCAGGCCCCCACTCATGTCCCCTATCACCCCCACCCCCCAGCAGTGCAGGGGCAGCCTCCACCAGGCCCCCACTCATGTCTACCACCACCCCCACCCCCAGCCACCAGGGCACCCTCCACCAGGCCCCCACTCATGTTTCCCACCACCCCCACCCCCCAGCAGTGCAGGGGCACCCGCCACCAGGCCCCACTCATGTCTACCATCACCCCCACCCCCCAGCAGTGCAGGGGCAGCCTCCACCAGGCTCCCACTCATGTCTAACCACCACCCCCACCCCCCAGCAGTGCAGGGGCACCCTCCACCAGGCCCTCACTCATGTCTACCATCACCCCCACCCCCCAGCAGTGCAGAGGCAGCCTCCACCAGGCCCCCACTCATGTTTCCCACCACCCCCACCCCCCAGCCACCAGGGGCACCCTCCACCAGGTCCCCACTCATGTCTCCCACCACCCCCACCCCCCTGCAGTGCAGGGGCAGCCTCCACCAGGCCCCCACTCATGTCTCCCACCACCCCCACCCCCCAGCATCCAGGGGCACCCTCCACTAGGCCTCCACTCATGTCTCCCACCACCCCCACCCCCCAGCAGTGCAGGGGCACCCTCCACCAGGCCCCCACTCATGTCTACCATCACCCGCACCCCCCAGCAGTGCAGGGGCAGCCTCCACCAGGCCCCCACTCATGTCTACCACCACCCCCACCCCCCAGCATCCAGGGGCACCCTCCACCAGGCCCCCACTCATGTCCAACTCATGTCTCCCTGCACACCCACCCCCCAGCAGTGCAGGGGCAGCCTCCACCAGGCCCCCACTCATGTCCCCTATCACCCCCACCCCCCAGCAGTGCAGGGGCAGCCTCCACCAGGCCCCCACTCATGTCTACCACCACCCCCACTCCCCAGCAGTGCAGGGGCACCCTCCACCAGGCCCCCACTCATGTCTACCATCACCCCCAGCCACCAGGGGCACCCTCCACCAGGCCCCCACTCATGTCTACCACCACCCCCACCCCCCAGCCACCAGGGGCACCCTCCACCAGGCCCCCACTCATGTCTACCACCACCCCCACCCCACAGCCACCAGGGGCACCCTCCATCAGGCCCCCACTCATGTCTACCACCACCCCCACCCCCCAGCCACCAGGGGCACCCTCCACCAGGCCCCCACTCATGTCTACCACCACCCCCACCCCCCAGCAGTGCAGGGGCAGCCTCCACCAGGCCCCCACTCATGTCCCCCTGCATCCCCACCCCCCAGCCGTGCGATTTGCCTGGGGACATATATCCCTGGGGTGCGCGGGTAGTCTCCCATGCGATACCATCAGGGTACGTGTATTATGGGTCCGCGTGAACTTCCACACGCGATACCAGCAGGCTACATGTTTCACGGGGTTCGCGGGAAGTTCCACACGCAATTGCCCTGGGTACGTGTATTTCGGGGTGCGCGTGAACTTCCACACGCGACTGGGCCTGTGAGAGTGGGGTACGTGTATTCCAGGGGTGGGCCGGAATATTCACTCGCGACTGGGCCTGGGAGAGCGTGTTACGTGTATTCCTGGGGTGGCCGGGAAGATTCACACGTTCGCCTACATCGCGCCGAAAAATAAATGGTCCAACCTGAAACCCATACGCCAGCATGAAGCAGGCGTACGTCGACCCGCGCAGCATAAAAGTGCGCACAAACAACAAACAAGCTCAGACGCCAGGATGAATATACCGTTCCTAGCAGCAGTGGCCGTGGGTTACCAAAGGAGGAGGAGGAGGATAGTGAGGGCCCGAATTTTCACTCCCAGAACCAGCCTTTTTGGGATGCCTGATGACCAGGTGTATGGGAGGTACAGGTTTCCACCACACATAATACTGGACCTGGTCAGTGAGTGGGAGTATGACCTCACATCACCCACCCTGTGCTCCCAAGCACTCAGCCCCCTGGAGAAGGTCCTCAATGTACTGCACTTCTTGGCCACTGGATCATTTCAGCGGACAAGTGCCATAGTGGGTGAGGTGTTGTTAGGCGGAAACCTGTGCAGTTCACTCTGGGACCACTGCAAAAGATTTAGGACTACAGGTATTGGGCAGTAAACCCACTTGGTAGCAGTCTGCACCACACAGATTCACTTGGTAGCTGTGGCTGAGCAGTCAGACTTCCCTCAAGAAGAGTTAGGCAGTATGTGGAGTATACAAAATAGGGCAACCTACACTGTAAGCCAAGCAGACACGCAACAAGGCTTCGGTGTAAAGATATATAGTTTTTTATTCATAAGAACACATCTATAGAAAACACTCTGGCACTAATACGGCAAACGATTTCAATCACAATTACTATACGAAGGAAATATCAATCCCCCTAACAATGGTTCGACAAGTCTAGGTTCAACGGCATCACTTATTTGCAGACAGAGGTGTATGCTTTAACCTAGATGGCACTCTAGTATTTGTTAGGACGGGAGAGAAAAGGCGGGTTAAGAAATCAACTCGATACCAATATTTTTAAGAACAAATGCAAGGCAAGAAGACAGGAACCACTGTAGATTCCAAAGTGCAAAGGCCAGGCCCACTCAGAGGCAAGGCGATGTGTCCCAAAAAGTATCTTAGTGGAAATGCGCTTCGAGTCTTTATCGCAAATTGTTATGGAAAGATTGGACCAGTTCAGAACAACAAGTTAAAGAAAGCTTGGAGGCGACCCAATGGAAAGGCGAGGATTAAGACACCTCACTCTATCCGGCAGAAAGGGAAGCCAGGCGGACACGGTACCTTGTTTGTGGAGAGACAGCTCCGGCGGGCGCAGTTGTTCCTGGTGGTGGATGCACGTCGGGTCTTTGCCAAGAGTAGAGATGATCTCGTCGTCGAAGAAAAGTGAAGTCCGGTGCACCACCAGGGAAGAGACCAGCCGCGGAGTGCTCCGTCACAAGGCACCACCTTTTGGTCGCGGTACAGGGGTAGTGGCTATCCAGTTGCCGAGGTGCTCTGCACGGGCAATTCGACCACTGCGTCCTGGAGCGAAGAAAAAGCAAAGGGGACTGGTTGTTCCCACCAGTCAGGGGAAGAGACTCTCCGGCAGGGAGATCTCCTCTGTCGTTGGGAAGTGGTGAGTCGGTTCCGCAGGGCTCCACCGGAGGTGTCGTCGTTGCAGGTCGGCTCAGCTTTACCCTCGTCGGATTCTTAGGTCCTGTGGCGACTTCTGAAGATCCAGTCCCAAAAGCCCTGCTTTTATGCAGAAAACCCCCATTCATTCAGCCTAGCTGTCAATCAAAACACGCTAAGTGGTGAGCGGGGTGGCTCACCACTTGGGCCAATCACACCAGAGTGCGACTGAAGTTGGCAAGGCAACTCAGTCCAGGGTGCCTAAACCCCCTCCCACACCCCTGTGGGAACCCAGACAGAATGGCACCACTTTGGAGGGTCTCTGTACAGAAGCCTGCCAAAAGTGGAACAAACGGCTCAACCTTTGGTTTAGGAGTCACAGAGACGAACAGAGACGCCATTTTAAAAACCGAGTTCTGGCAGAAAATACCATCCGATAGACTTATTTAAGATAAGTAAACTGGTGGTATGTTAGAGATTAACGGGAAAAGGTATCAATCTCCAACAATGGGAAGAATCCCATAGGGTTACATTCGGGGTCGAATATAACAAGTAGTTTCCACTGCCACCAGCCAAAACTCGACGAGGGGGGACGGGACAGTGCCCCCTCGAATAACAGACCCAGGAGTAATCGAATTACCCCTACTAGTACGTCCACAATAGGATGGTTTGTACTAGTTATGTTAGTAAATTTAGGTCTAGTAAAGCCAATGGTGACTTTACATGCCCGGGGAGACGGTAGTCAGTCCCCGGGTATGGAGTCTATGAGGGAGGTCCGCTAGGATGCCCCAGTGCTACGGCACGGAGGGTGCAGTGTAACACACATAGCAAAACATGTGAGACCCTATGGAATAAAAGACCCCATAGCCCATAGAACACATTGACATTCAAAGGAATTACACACATTCACGTCCAAGAGTGGGAGAAAAAGAGTCTCACTCTTGGCAGGATGGAAAAAAACATACTCCAGAAATCCAGCAAAGCTGCTGGGGGACTCACTAGGTTAGGAAATTCAGCCTAAACAGAGAATTCTCCCTAACAGGTGTCACAGGCCACGATGTCACGCTGCCTACACCAGGTCTTGAACATCATCACTGCACGCCCATCAGTCCGTAGGCACATATACCTGCCCAGGACACCTGCAGAAAAGCAGGCTGCCGCCCTCGATTTCTACGGTGTGGCACAATTCCCCAAAGTGCTAGGTGCCATTGACTGCACCCATGTGGCACTACGTCCCCCCAGGGCATCTGAGCACATCTATAGGAACCGCAAGCACTGGCATTCCATCAATGTGCAGGTAGTATGTAATGCCAAGGGAATCATCACCTCAGTATATGACAACTATCCAGGGTCCACCCACGACAGCTTCATTTACCGAATGTCTACCCTAAGCCGGGACCTAGAAGCTGGGCGGCATGGCGATACATGGCTGCTTGGTAGGTATGAATGCCACTGCACATGCATGCATATCAGATGCAGAGTTTTGTCACTACCCCACTAATGATACCCATGACCTCCTCACCAGGGGACAGTGCCTACCCTCTGAGCACCCACATGATGACGCCAATTTGGAACCCCATCACGCCTCCCGAGGTAAGATACAACACAGCCCATATTGCAACCCGGGGCATAGTGGAGCGCACATTCGGAGTGCTCAAGTCACGCTTTCGCTCCCTTGACCGTTCTGGCGGGCAGCTGTTATATGCGCCCCCAGTAGTGTGCAGGATCATAGTGGCAGCATGTGTCCTGCAGGAGGGGAGAGGGCACTGGGTGAGGCAACCCGTACGCTGCTGGTGGCTAATTACTTCACATAGAAATCACACCCCTGTGGAGTGCACACAGCCCTGGCACATACCATCTGATAAGCAATGATGACTCGACCTGACAATTATGACCAACAAAGGGACAGTCAACTGTCAGGACCATAGCAGCCTGAGATTGTTCATGTGGAAGTGTCACAATGTGTGCATCCCTACCTACACAAACACCACCAATGCAGTGTCATCAAAAGACACACTTCCATGCTGCAGAAATGAATACCCACTTGCAAAATACTACATGAAAACAGTGCCATGTCACCCAACCCCTCCCCGGCACGGCCACACAACACACCATGGCATGTCATGCAATGTGAGAGCAAACAAATTAATCCCCACAACATGCCCCAAGTGTCACCAGCTACAGTGTCCCTAATGGAAACATGGCCGCACATGAAATGCTCACAGTAATGCAGGACCTACAACCAACATTACCAAATACTTACCAAGAATACCAATCACCTACACAACCTCCAACCTACCTTAAACATGACATTACAGACTTAAAAATTTGCTAGCCTCACTACCTGATGATGCCAGCACTTCGAACACTTCCAAGTATACAGTGTTAGCGCCACGCAAGAGTGTAGGTGCACTGCTTACAACATGGACTCCAGTTCCAAGGTGGACCGCCTTGTGAAGACATGAGAAATGGACCTGCAATTAGGAGGATGAGATGGATGCAGAGGCACATATCAATACACCATGCGGTGTACAATACAACAACAATATGCACTATGAATGTATACACAGTATTGACTACAGACTGCCCACACATCGAATGGGAGTCCAATGTCACCATGTACGTCAATGTCACTTGGGCACACCCTTTGCAAGCCCATGGAAACGGGAAGCAGGAGGGGTGTGTGTCACAAAAACCCAAGCATTTGAAACAAATTCATGACAAGCCTGCATGTGCCCAGCCACAATGCAGCGTATGCCCACGGGAGCCACACAAGGCAACACACTGTCCCAAAAAAAAAAAAAGAATTTTAAAAACAAAAAAACCAAAAATGGCCATTAATGGGCCCGGGGAGGGTGGGGGAGGCCACCCAGGAGGTCCGAGGACAGAGTGCAAACCAGAACCCACCTGTGTGGATCTTGCGAGAATAAAAACACCTCCATGGGCTCATGGCCTACACGGCTACCCTATTGTGGGAGAATCACTGCTGTCGCTCTCCTCACCCTCTGCAGCTGCATCAGGAGGTGGTGGCACTATGGGAGGCAGCCCATGCAAAGCCCTAGTCTGTTCCTCCATGGCAGCAAGCATGCGGGTGTGGTAGGTCTCGTTCTGGAGTATAATTGTGCGGAGGTCCCCATGCAACAACTCACGGGATGCCTGGACCTCTGCCCTAGTTGCCTGCATCTCAGCTGAGAGCGTACGTGTGAGACGCTGCAGCTGCTGTTCTGTCCTTCTGTTTGTTGAAGCCTCAAGCTCAACAAGAGTCATCCTGAGGTGAAGGAGTTCCACCCTCAGGGCTTCCCTGTGGCCCTGGGACTTTATGGAAATGGCTTCCCGCAGAGTCACCAGTGCCGCCCGCCTGTCCCTGTCGGACGCCAACATGTCCTCCCTGTGTGACTGGCAGATGGAGTCTGTTGCCTGCTGTAGTCGCTCCATCAGCCTTTCGGGGGGGACAATGGACGTGGCCACCCTATCCATGGCCTGAGCCATCATCTGTGATGATGCTGCCTGTTGGGTTGCCATACCGTATATGGATTGCTCCCATGCGGTATTGCCAGGTGGCGGACGGCCACCACGTCGGCGGGCACCACACCTGTCTGGGGCAAGGCGAACTGCGCCTTGCTGTGCCGGCACTGCCTGAGGCTGCAGGACTGCATTCCCCCTCTGATCTGCTGGCCCAGGAACAGGATCAGATGTCGCAGAGTGTGACCCTGCATCCGTAACCACCAAAGGCGTACCTGCCAACACTGACATCCCCATTGAGGGTTCTAACCCTGGTGCAGGTGGGTCGGACAGAACAGAATCCCTCCCAGGAACACACACCTGGCACATAGGTCTCATCATCCGAATCGACACCTGAATACAGCTCGGGGGAGGTGCAGCCAGAGACACCCCTTGAGAGCACGACCTGCAGCAGTTGTGGGTTCTCACCCACCACCACACCACGTCCCTCACTGGTGGTTGGTCTGCCCTCAGACCCCTCCTGGGTCTGCACCATCTCCACAGCCCCAGCAGTATCAAGTGTGTCATCCCCTGCAAAGACATAAAAGAAAACAAATGGAAACAGGCATTAGCACTATGGCACACAATTAGGGCTGAGAGGCTACAGAAACAATACTTGATTGACACATGTCCCACATGTCTAAAACCCTCCCATGCATGCACCGTCACTGCGTGTGAAGGGTAGGCAGATGGCACACATTGATGACACCAAGATGGAAGATGAACACATTTGCTGCATGCTGCCTAGCAGTGGCATCACACATTGGCCAGTGATTGGCAGGTCAAATACACATGCCATCACACAGATGGCATGTACCCTAGCCATAAAGTGAAGAGGGAGAGGAGGGCATCAATTGTTCATTCAGTCCAGTTTGCTCATGAAATTGATTTTTTCATTGAAATGGTTCAAATGTTTAACTTGGAGCTGCCAGTCCAAAATGGTCCTATAGCACAGGGACATGTCTAAACAAATCATGTCCAGGAAACAAAGCCAGTCCACTGTACCATAGCCATGTCTGACATGTGACAATAGGACTGAGAAATCCCGAGTAAAAGTGGTGGTATGCAAACAATCTGCCTGAATAAACAGAGGTAAATAAGCAACAATGTTGTGGCAAGATGACACTTCAAGGGCAACTGGCGTGGTGTTGGGCTGGATGTCTAATGTTGGCAGAAGGGATGCTGCTATACCCAAATGCTGGTGCGCAGAATGTATAGGACGAGGCACATGGGTGACCCAAACCACTCAGGCACACACACCCTCACCTGGCACCCAAACAGAAGCCCTCCCACACACACCATGCACATGGATGACACACACATGCATGTGCACTCACCGGACAATGCCTCGTAATCTGCCAGTTCTCCCACGCCTTGGATCTGTTCCTCCGTGACGTAGGTCCCAGCAACCTGCTCATATGGAGTGAGTTCTATGTCCTCTGCTGGAGACCCACCTCCAGTCACTAGAGTTGCGGCATGACTTGAGGCCAGCTTATTCTTTGCCCTGCGCTTAAGGTCATTCCAGCGCTTGTAGCATTCAGTAGCTGTGCGCCTCACGATTCCAAGGGCACTTATGATGTCCGCAACGGTCTGCCAGTATGCCTGACATTGTGCAGGTGTGGTCTTGGATCCTGCAACAATCACCATTTCGCGGCCATGTGCGGACACATACTCTACAAGTGCATTCAGTTTGGCTTCATTGAAGCTGGGCCTCATTGACGGGCTGGACTGTGTAGCCGTGTCTGGGGCATCAGCCTCTACTGGACGAGCACTCTTCCTCTTCCGCTTGGAAGGTGGTGGGGATCCTGAGTGTCCTACGCTGCTCTGGACAATAGGGGCAGGTGCCCCGGTGGACTCTGTACTAGGAGTGTAGGATTGCACACTCAGCATCGGAGTTGGTGCAGGCATTAGCTCAAGTGTGATGGTGTCAGGGGGAATGTCAGCATGATGGACTTGGACCGACACTGTCCTGGCTGGGTGTGTGAGAGGTGGGGTGGATGGAGCCGCAGCTGCCCCTGCAGCCTCCCCAGCCTGCCTACGCGGGGCAGCAGATGACCTAGCTGCCCCTGATCCACGTGGCCTGATGACACCAACGTTCACTGGCGCACGTGGCCTACACCTGCTGACCTGGAAGTCAGCCATGGAGTCACCCTGTGCCAGGTCTGGTTCCACAGTGGGCTGGTCCAACAAGGGCTGAGCATGGATGGTGTCAGCCACGTTAGCCTCAACCAGGGGGGGGGCATGGGTGTCCCTGACTGCTTCTCCACACATGGGGGGCTAGGGGCACCCTGCAAGTCACGGCCACGTCCCCTACGGGATCCACCACGGCCACCACTTGGGGCTCGGCCACCTTTGCCACCCTTACGGCTTGTTCACCTCCCAGCCATGGCACTGATGTTATTGTGCGTATGGGAGTCGATGTGAACTATTGTCCTGGGCAATTGGGGTTCAAAGGGGTTGGGTACCAGATGGTAATCGTACCCTAGTGCTCTAGCAAGGCTGTATGTCACCCCTGGGGAAAGATGACGGGTCACGCAACGCACAGGCACCCCAAAAAAGGGAAGTAAGGTGCACGCAAACCCTCCTAGACCACGTGCGTGGAAAAATAAACCTGCACTACACTGTGGCACCCAGAAACACAAGAATGAACGTATGCGTGTCACACGCAGCCTAGAATGACCTCTGAAGGGGTACACGACACACGGGGCAAGCACAGATGTTAAATACGTGCGCGACTCACCGTCTGCCAGGAACAAAAGTGTGAAAAATATGCGCGTGTGCGCATTGGCAACACCCCCGCCAAAAGAAGAATTGTACGCTGTCTGAGGAGACAGGACAACAGTAGAAGGGAACGCTGTTTGAGGAAACAGGCCCAGGAAAAAGAGGAAAAGAGAAAAAGCTGTCAGAGGTAACAGGGAGTACGAACTTGAAACGCTGTGAAGTAAATTGCGTGTGAACCGACAAGAAGTACAGATTTCACCCACTCGCTCTCCATGAAAAGCACGTACAAGGAAATGGCGTTCTACACGTACCTTTTATACACACGTCACAGACGCGCATACGCGATGAGGCCATTTCCACCAATTACACACTTTGACACTCGGACGTGTATCTTTTTTTTACACGCGCCATTCTCTACGGCCATGCGCGTGATGTCATAGCTGCACATGGGGGTCTTTGGGCCAATGAAATCGCATATGCGTGCAGACGCGCTTACGCGCTAAGGGCCTTTCCTCGAATTACACGCAGACGTGCAGGACTTTTCACATGCCAAATCACTCCTTATTAAAGCTGGCCACGCGTAAGCACATGGAAGACCACGCTCCTGCCCAGAAAGCCGATTTACTGCCCCCCAGAGCCCCGAGCACGCTCCCACCGCCATCGGCTGCTGCCTGACTGCCTGCTGCCCACGTGCCCTGCCATTTGCTGCCTGCACATCAGCCAGGTGTGCTGTTGCTGTGACCACCCCTGCTGGAACCGAAGACTCCCCACTGGGATTCCATCGCTCCACAGCCCAGCCCCAGGACCCAGTTGCCCACCCACTCCTGCCTCTGGGGTTGTCATGTCGGGCACTGCAACATCTGGCACCACTGACAACCCCCGGCCAGAGAGGCAGAGGGGCACCAGCTTCAGTGCCAGGGAAGTTGGTGTCCTGGTGGAGCAAGTCCTGGGGCAGTATGATGCCCTCTACGGAAGGGTGCGCGCCGACAAGGAAGGACGGACTCGGATTTGGACGGACATCGTGACTGCCATCAACGCGGAATGGGTGGCAGTCCGCGACTTCCTACATGTCAAGAAGCGCTGGGAGGACTTCAGGTCCAGGACCCTGAACAAGGCCCAGCGCCTCTTGAAGGCAGCGGATGCTAAGGGGCGCCGGGGCCACTTGTCGGAAGATCAGATGAGGGTCGTGGAACGCACATCCCCAGCGCTCCACGTTCAGGTCCTTGAGAGGCAGACCCCTCTGGAGTCGAGCGGTAAGTGTGCATGCATCATGATTGTAAGCTGTGCGTGTGGTGATGTGCCAGTAGTGTGCCGGTTGCACATCTGTTTGTATGGGGCCGAGTATGGGTGGGGGTGTACAGGACCGTGAGGCTAACACATGCGAGCGCTGTCATGTGTGAGACATGGATGGATGAATGTGTATGTAAGTAGGCATGTTCGTGATGTCACGCATGTATGTTGTTTTCAGCTGCTTGTGTCAGCACTGTGTACATGTGCATGTGTGTGTATTTGACAAGGGTGCAACAGTGATGCAACATGGATGCATGTGACAGCGGGATGTGGAAGCCTGATTGCCAGATGTGACATGGATGCCCATCGGAACACTGCGACAGTTGGCTGAGGTGTACACATGCATGCAAGTGTGGTGGTGTGCGTGCATGTGTAGTGCACTCCCTGTGTTGCATGTGATGTCTGGCTCACCTTTTCCTGCTCATGCTGTTGTATGTGTATGGATGGTGCTGGCAGTTGCGATGTGGCTGTGGTATGGCTCATGTGTGCATGTAGAAATGACATGTGTGTTGCCAATTGTGATGCCATGTCTGAGGTTTGCCAATGCCACTCATGTGCAACTGTCATGTGTGTATGTGTCCATTGTACAGTGCCCTGATGCCTGTGTTTTATTTCTCCCTGTCTGCAGCGTCAACTGATGAAGAGGGCGGAGAAGGTGCTGTGGAGCACAGCGGCGGGGATTGCACCACCAGCCGGAGACGCAACGCCCGGCTCCCCTCCCAGGTTGTGATCTCGTCGGGGAGTGAGGAGTCTGGTGCCGCGTCCCAGGCCGCAGCTGCCGGGGGAGGTCGAAGAGGCGGAGGTCGGAGTTGGACTCCTCGGCAGCAGAAGGGGCAGCTGGGACCCCACAGGGCCCAACGGGGGAAGATGGCACGGAGTCATCCAGGTTGGTGGGGGGTTTGGTGGAGGAGGAGGCCGTGCAAGCAACAGAGACGGGGTCTGGAGGTGGGGATTCCACTGGTGCTAGTGGTGCAGTGCAGGACCAGGGACAGGAGGCAGCACAGGTCGCCGCGGAGGTGCCTGTGTGCAATCCTGTCCCTGATCCTGTCACTGCATCATCTTGCACCAGCAGGGATGCCTACGTCCAGACCCGTTTTCAGGCAGGGGATGAGCTCACGACAACTGGCCTTCCTCTGCCTGCGGACGTGGCTATCCGGGTCCGGGTTGAGCCTGTCCTGACTGGTGTGGTGTTGCGTCAACGGGCCATGCGAGGTGACCTGCAGTCTTTTCATGAGGAGGCTGCACGTCATCTCGAATGGCTCGTTGACCGCGTCGGCCTACTGGGACAGGTCACCCAGGCCGGATTCCTCCATTTGATGGGGCTTGCTCAGACCCCCTCCTCAACTGAACCCCCTATGTGCCATTCGTCCTCCGTGCCATCTTCCCACCCATCAGTCACCTGGGTGCCCTGTGGAGCTGCCTCTGACGGTGCAGCCAGGCTGGTGGAGGAGGCATCCCTGCCACAGTCGGGAGTCGGACGTCCAGCAGGGGTGGCCACATCAACGACTGCACCCCAGCCAGCGGAGGATGTGCAGGCAGCAGGAGGCAGTGCAAGGGCAGAGGCGCAGCAGCAGCAACATGGTGGGAGCCATGATGGCTCGGGGCCCTCGACTTCGGAGGGGCAGGCATCGGCCGGAGGGCAGGAGGACCCAGGAGGGGAAGTGTCTTCTGTGTGGCAGCGGTTGGGCCACGCCATAGATGCGGAGCGGCAGCTGGCGGAAGAGGCACGGCTCACAATGGTCAGGGCGGAGAACTCCATGCTGAGGGCCCTGAGGCGGGCCGAGTGCCTCGAGGCAATCCGCAGGGTGTTTGGGGGGAACATGTGGACGGCCCTGCGGACCCTCGGGGCCATGGAGGAGGAGCGCCACCGGGACATTGAGCAGGAGTTCGATGATGCCCTGGCCCGGAACATCCCGAAGTGAGCCGTCGGACTTGCCCGCTGCCCTTGTAAATAGTTCTGTAGTTAGTGTTAGGTTTCCTTTGGTTTAGCATTTTTTTTGGACCTTTTGGGCAATGGGCCACATTTTTGTATATATTTTATTTTTTTAGGTAGTGTTATTAGATAGTTTTCATTTCTTCGGTTGGGATCATGGACCCTGGATTGTTTATCTGTATATAGTTGACTTTTGGATTTTCATTTTTTTTTTATGATTTCCCCATGGAGCAATGGTTTTCGATTTTAATTTTCCATTGGATTTACTTTTGTGGACTGTGACTTTGGACACCTTTTGTTTGCATTATGATTTGTGGTTTTGCATTATTTCACGTACCTGCTGGGTTTTTAAAAAAAATATCCATTATTGTTTGTTTATTTTTGATTCAATTTATGTTGCGTTTAATACATATTTTTTCTTCAAACTTCAATGTGTAGTATCATCTAATTGGTTTCATGCATATCATGATATGGGTTTTGACATTCACTGACACCCATAGGGTGTATGTGAGGGACATGTGTTCATTTCCAAACTTGCAATTGGGGTTCAATCATGTTTTTGCCATTTCTAAGTGGGTGGATGCAATACTCAGGTGGGTGTTTGGCATTTGGAGGCTGACCATAAGGGCCAGGGATCTAGATTGTGGTGACATGTTGGCTGGGGGACATGAGTGGGGGCCTGGTGGAGGCTGCCCCTGGATGCTGGGGGGCGGGGGTGCAGGGAGACATGAGTGGGGGCCTGGTGGAGGCTGCTCCTGCACTGCTGGAGGGTGGGGGTGATGGTAGACATGAGTGGGGGCCTGGTGGAGGCTGCCCCTGCACTGCTGGGGGGTGGGGGAGGTGGGAGACATTAGTGGGGGCCAGGTGGAGGGTGCCCCTGGTGGCTGGGGGGTGGGGGTGGTGGTAGACATGAGTGGGGGCCTGGTGGAGGGTGCCCCTGGTGGCTGGGGGTGGGGGTGGTGGGAGACATGAGTGGGGAGCTGGTGGAGGGTGCCCCTGGTGGCTGGGGGGTGGGGGTGGTGGTAGACATGAGTGGGGGCCTGGTGGAGAGTGCCCCTGGTGGCTGGGGGGTGGGGGTGGTGGGAGACATGAGTGGGGGCCTGGTGGAGGGTGCCCCTGCACTGCTGGCGGTGGGGGTGGTGGGGGACATGAGTGGGGGCCTGGTGGAGGGTGCCCCTGGAGGCTGGGGGTGGGGGTGGTGGTAGACATGAGTGGGGGCCTGGTGGAGGGTGCCCCTAGTGGCTGGGGGTGGGGGTGGTGGGAGACATGAGTGGGGAGCTGGTGGAGGGTGCCCCTGGTGGCTGGGGGATGGGGGTGGTGGTAGACATGAGTGGGGGCCTGGTGGAGAGTGCCCCTGGTGGCTGGGGGGTGGGGGTGGTGGGAGACATGAGTGGGGGCCTGATGGAGGGTGCCCCTGGTGGCTGGGGGGTGGGGGTGGTGGTAGACATGAGTGGGGGCCTGGTGGAGGGTGCCCCTGGTGGCTGGGGGGTGGGGGTGGTGGGAGACATGAGTGGGGGCCTGGTGAAGGATGCCCCTGCACTGCTGGGGGGTGGGAGTGATGGGAGACATGAGTGGGGGCCTGGTGGAGGCTGCCCCTGCACTTCTGGGGGGTGGGGGTGTTGGGAGACATGAGTGGGGGCCTGGTGGAGGGTGCCCCTGGTGGCTGGGGGGTGGGGGTGCAGGGAGACATGAGTTGGACATGAGTGGGGGCCTGGTGGAGGCTGCCCCTGCACTGCTGGGGGGTGGGGGTGGTGGGAGACATGAGTGGGGGCCTTGTGGAGGGTGCCCCTGGTGGCTGGGGGGTGGGGGTAGTGGGAGACATGAGTGGGGGCCTGGTGGAGGGTGCCCCTGGTGGCTGGGGGGTGGGGGTGGTGGTAGACATGAGTGGGGGCCTGGTGGAGGGTGCCCCTGCACTGCTGGGGGGTGTGGGTGGTGGTAGACATGAGTGGGGGCCTGGTGGAGGGTGCCCCTGGTGGCTGGGGGGTGGGGGTGATGGGAGACATGAGTGGGGGCCTGGTGGAGTGTGCCCCTGGTGGCTGGGGGGTGGGGGTGCAGGGAGACATGAGTTGGACATGAGTGGGGGCCTGGTGGAGGCTGCCCCTGCACTGCTGGGGGGTGGGGGTGGTGGGAGACATGAGTGGGGGCCTTGTGGAGGGTGCCCCTGGAGGCTGGGGGGTGGGGGTTGTGGGAGACTTGAGTGGGGGCATGGTGGAGGGTGCCCCTGCACTGCTGGGGGGTGGGGGTGATGGTAGACATGAGTGGGGGCCTGGTGGATGCTGCCCCTGCACTGCTGGGGGGTGGGGGTGATGGTAGACATGAGTGGGGGCCTGGTGGAGGGTGCCCCTGCACTGTTGGGGGGTGGGGGTGATGGGAGACATGAGTGGGGGCCTGGTGGAGGGTGCCCCTGGTGGCTGGGGGGTGGGGGTGGTGGTAGACATGAGTGGGGGCCTGGTGGAGGGTGCCCCTGCACTGCTGGGGGGTGGGGGTGGTGGTAGACATGAGTGGGGGCCATGTGGAGGGTGCCCCTGGTGGCTGGGGGTGGGGGTGGTGGAAGACATGAGTGGGGGCCTGGTGGAGGCTGCCCCTGCACTGCTGGGGGGTGGGGGTGGTGGGAGACATGAGTGGGGGCCTGGTGGAGGGTGCCCCTGGATGCTGGGGGGTGGGGGTGATGGTAGACATGAGTGGGGGTCTGGTGGAGGCTGCCCCTGCACTGCTGGGGGGTGGGGGTGGTGGGAGACATGAGTGGGGGCCTGGTGGAGGGTGCCCCTGGGGGGTGGGGGTGGTGGGAGACATGAGTTGGACATGAGTGGGGGCCTGGTGGAGGCTGCCCCTGCACTGCTGGGGGGTGGGGGTGGTGGGAGACATGAGTGGGGGCCTGGTGGAGGGTGCCCCTGGTGGCTGGGGGGTGGGGGTGGTGGGAGACATGAGTGGGGGCCTGGTGGAGGGTGCCCCTGCACTGCTGGGGGGTGGGGGTGATGGTAGACATGAGTGGGGGCCTGCTGGAGGCTGCCCCTGCACTGCTGGGGGTGGGGGTGGTGGGGGACATGAGTGGGGGCCTGGTGGAGGGTGCCCCTGGTGGCTGGAGGGTGGGGGTGGTGGTAGACATGAGTGGGGGCCTGGTGGAGGGTGCCCCTGGTGGCTGGGGGGTGGGGGTGGTGGGAGACATGTGTGGGGGCCTGGTGGAGGCTGCCCCTGCACTGCTGGGGGGTGGGGGTGGTGGGAGACATGAGTGGGGGCCTGGTGGAGGCTGCCCCTGCACTGCTGGGGGATGGGGGTGGTGGGAGACATGAGTGGGGGCCTGGTGGAGGCTGCCCCTGCACTGCTGGGGGGTCGGGGTGATGGGAGACATGAGTGGGGGCCTGGTGGAGGGTGCCCCTGGTGGCTGTGGGGTGGGTGTGATGGGAGACATGAGTGGGGGCCTGGTGGAGGGGGCCCCTGGTGGCTGGGGCGTGGGGGTGCAGGGAGACATGAGTTGGACATGAGTGGGGGCCTGGTGGAGGCTGCCCCTGCACTGCTGGGGTGTGGGGGTGGTGGGAGACATGAGTGGGGGCCTGGTGGAGGGTGACCCTGGTGGCTGGGGGTGGTGGGAGACATGAGTGGGGGCCTGGTGGAGGGTGCCCCTGCACTGCTGGGGGGTGGGGGTGATGGTAGACATGAGTGGGGCCCTGGTGGAGGCTGCCCCTGCACTGCTGGAGGGTGGGGGTGGTGGGAGACATGGTTGGAGCCTGGTGGAGGGTGCCCCTGGTGGCTGGGGGGTGGGGGTGGTGGTAGACATGAGTGGGGGCCTGGTGGAGGGTGCCCCTGGTGGCTGGGGCGTGGGGGTGGTGGGAGACATGAGTGGGGGCCTGGTGGAGGCTGCCCCTGCACTGCTGGGGGGTGGGGGTGATGGGGGACATGAGTGGGGGCCTGGTGGAGGGTGCCCCTGGTGGCTGGGGGGTGGGGGTGGTGGTAGACATGAGTGGGGGCCTGGTGGAGGCTGCCCCTGCACTGCTGGGGGGTGGGGGTGATAGGGGACATGAGTGGGGGCCTGGTGGAGGCTGCTCCTGCACTGCTGGGGGGTGGGGGTGGTGGGAGACATGAGTGGGGGCCTGGTGGAGGGTGCCCCTGCACTGCTGGGGGGTGAGGGTGATGGTAGACATGAGTGGGGCCTGGTGGAGGCTGCCCCTGCACTGCTGGGGGGTGGGGGTGGTGGGAGTGGTGGGAGACATGAGTGAGGGCCTTGTGGAGGCTTCCCCTGCACTGCTGGGGGGTGGGGGTGATAGGGGACATGAGTGGGGGCCTAGTGGAGGGTGCCCCTGGATGCTGGGGGGTGGGGGTGGTGGGAGACATGAGTGGGGGCGTGGTGGAGGGTGCCCCTGGTGGCTGGGGGTACAGGGGGACATGCGTTGGTGGGCAGTAGTGCAAGGTGACATGTGGGTTGGCTGGGGGGCATGGCCATGGTGGATGGGGTGCCTGCGGGACATGTGCAGGGTAGGCCCCTGTGGTGTGGGCCACCTGCAGGGGCCGTGGAGGGTGTAGAGGGAACACCTGGGAGGACCCACATGTGCAATTCACGTGTGGTGCTCCCCGCGCACCCCTGGAATACACGTACCCTGATGGAATCGCGTGTGATACTTCCTGCGCACCCCTGAAATACACGTACCCTGCTGCTTTTGCGTGTGATACTTCCCGCGCACCCCTGGAATACACGTATCCTGCTGCTTTTGCGTGTGATACTTCCCGCGCACCCCTGGAATCCACGTACCCTGATGGAATCGCGTGTGATACTTCCCGCGCACCCCTGAAATACACGTACCCTGCTGCTTTTGCGTGTGATACTTCCCGCGCACCCCTGAAATACACGTACCCTGCTGCTTTTGCGTGTGATACTTCCCGCGCACCCCTGGAATACACGTACCCTGCTGTTTGTGCGTGTGGTACTTCCCGTGCACCCCTGGAATACACATGCCCTGATGGAATCGCGTGTGTTACTTCCCACGCACCCCTGATGTACACGTACCCAGGACAATCGCGTGTGGAACTTCCCGCGAACCACTGAAATACACGTTCCCCGCTTGGCGTTTGCTGTTTGGCAGCTGTTAGGAAAGATTTCGTTATTGTAGGGAACTTTCCTTCCATGTGGCAACCCCTAAACTTTTTGCTATTGTTTTCAACCTGTTTTCTTGACTTTGCCAGAGAAGTGCAGCCTTCTGCTGTACTCCTCTGGGCTTTCGCTCCTTTCTTACGGGGAAACTGACATGCCCTTAAGACAGTCAGTACCGGGGAACGCTGTTTCCCGTAGTTTCTTTTATCGTGTCGCCATTTTAGTGCAACACGACACAAGAGGGCACTGTAAGCTAAGTTACAGCTCTCTTGGGTCTCTAGCCTTCTACAGACCCTAGACACTCTTATAGGATGGTTTTTGGATCGGTGCAAGTCATTCAGGGACTGGGCTGGTGGCAGCGATCATTTGGTTTATTTTGAGCTCCTTTTGCCGTTCTGAGCACCTTTTTGCCGCGAACACAAAAGGGTGGCCCGGCTACCCAAAATGGCCGGACCACGAGGCTCCTTTGTCTCGTCCACTGTCCGTCTTGCTCCCTTTACCTTCCCCCGGGTCAGGCGACCCGGGGCCTTCCTTATTTGGGCATGTAGTTTCCCGCGAAACACGGTTGCTTTCGCGGGCTTCTACATGTCGTTTGAGTGCCCCCAGGATGTGGGCTGGGCTGTCTGGTCCCAATACACATCCTGGGTGCCAGAGAGTCTAGGGTGGTGTGAATGCCTGGGACCACTGTGGTCCGTGATTGGTCCACGTATGGTATGTGTGTTGATGAGCGGATCTCCCATTGGCTCCCCTCCGTTTTGGCGCGAAGGGAACCGTGGATAAGAGGGAGCTGGAAACACCACTACCATGTCGATCTCCTGAGTTCTTACGAACCCAGGGATACAGGAGCCAAGTATCCTGCGAACACGAGGCTGGACCGAGGAATCGCTGGTGACCCCCTGAAGAACTTCTGCTCCTCATTGCTGTCGTCCGGGGAAGCCCTTTCCACCTAAGATCGAACAAGAAGGCCTGTACTGGCGCTTCGACCTATTGGAATAGCAGGACCAGCTATTCCCGGCACCTTCATCAACTCCTGCTGTAAGCCTTCGGAAGTGTCTCTGGGCCATCCAGTTGACTGACCAGCTTACTAAGGAGGCCTGCTCTGTAATCGCCGACAGGTTGGGTGGTATTCTGAGTCCGGGGCATGCTCACACGCTTCGTTTGCTTAGCAGTCCTAAGCTAGAGGTGAGCAGTGCTCGTTTGGCTTGAATACACCCGGCCGTTCCGTTGCCCTGCTGTGGCGACAAAACTGTGCTTGTTTCTTCGATCGGGACGTCTTTTTACTCTGCACGACGACGAGACGTTCCCTGCTCTTCAGAACCTGCCAGAAGCTGTATCTATCGAGGAGAAGCTCGGGCCTGCTTGCTTCGGGGGCCGGTGAGTAGATTAGCTAGGATCTGGTCGCCCTCCTGCAGTGCCCCTTGCTTTTCCCCGCTGTAAATACAGCACCCCTTGTCCGTACTCGCGCCCTGCTTCTGCCTCACAGTGGAGGCTGCGCTAGAGTCGCGGACCGTGTTCTCCTTCATTAGAGCTCCCTACAGAGCTGTTCAACGTCCTCCGAAGAGCTTCACCTTCTGCCCATTGGCACCGGCGTGTGCAGGTACTTTTGAGCGCTAGGCTCCACTCTTCGTAGGGATTGGACTACCATCTAGTTAGGGGCCTCAGAAGGCGGACATATCACACGCATTGGTTCGCACTGCCTGTTTTCCTTCCCCTGCAGGTGGATAACATATTTCGTGCTGCTAATGCTGTGAAACTGTGTATTCTGTATATATATTGGGTGGATAGTGTATGTGTTGGTTTAATATCGTTGTATATTGCTGCTTTTACTGTAGTTATTAGTTTCAAGGCCTTATAATAAATGTGTATCTATTTTTGATATAAACAACTGTTTGGAGTAGTTTGTAAGCGCTCTTGCTTTGTGTGCTCATTGCGGGCTTTCAGTCACCCTCACCCCTCTTGAGACCTAGTCTTGACCGCCGCGATCGCTACCTTGATTGGTCTGGCTTGTCCAGAGGTTACCCTGTTCCAAGTAATTAGGTTGGCCTTCTGAACCTCTGCGCCACCAGGACAGAGTTCAGAAATCCGTCTTAACAAATTGGTGTACAGCGGTGGGATACGACTGAAGGTATCCAGTGTTGCGCACGAGCTAAGGCGTTTTCAGGTTATTCCAACCAGGACACGCAGTATAGTATTGAATATAACGTTAAAAAGGCCATAGTCCTATCAACAGTATGGAAACGAATACTTTATTAACCTTAAATGCTTCGAAATCTGAAACATTGAAGAAGATGTGTGCGGAGAGAGGGGTTTCCTCTCAAGGCACTAAATTGGAAATGATCCAGAGAATCGTGGCGTGGCAAGAAGCGCAGCTTGACGCTATAACTTCCGAGGACAGTGCAGAAGGTGGTGGGGCTGCTCTCACTGGCAGAACCGACGGTTCTGCCGCTGCACTGATCCATCACGACCACGAGGACAGGGAGGATGTAATGTCTAACGTTTCCTCTGCCAGTGTTGATGGGGAGGCTATGCTTGAATTCAAGAAGCAAGAGCTGCGGTTTAGGCAGCAGGAGCTTGAATTCAGCATAGCCAAACTGAAAATCGACCAGGCAGAAAAACAAAAAGACAGGGATCACCAGTTGGAACTGGCCAAGCTTCAGTTCGCAAATGGGTCCAAGGGTCCTGGACATGGTTCTGGGGCTTCCTCTCATCCACGGTTTCCAAAAGATCTGCTCAGTGTGTATGAGGAACGAAATGACATTATGGACTGGTTAAATGCGTTTGAGTATGCATGCGAGGTTCAAGAGGTTGATAATGCGGATAAGATTGCATGGTTACTCAGCAGACTGCCCCATTCTGGTTGCAGTGCCATTATGGAAATGTCGAAGGCTGAGCGCGCTGATTTTGCAATGTTGAAGCAGACTCTCATTTTAAAGTTTGGGAAGACTCCGACCCAATATTTGAAAAGGTTTAGAGAGTATAAGAAAAAGGAAGGTGGTACTTGGGTGTCGTATGTAGCTGAGTCCCTGAAAAACTTGACTGGCTGGGTTGAAGGTTATAAGGTTTCTACCTTCGAAGGCATGATCAATCTGGTCATGCTGGAACACATTTTTGCTTCTTCTTCCCCGGAGCTTAAGCAGCATTTGGCCGATTCGAAGGAGATAGATCCTAAGAAGCTGGCCATTGCAGCAGACTTATGGGTGTCACATCGAGTGTCCCATAAGGACAAAACTCATCCTGGTAAGCAGGAGGAAGGGAAAAAGTCCAAAGATATGGAGGGTGGGGAATCTGCTAAATCTTCTTCCCATAAGGGCCACAAAAAGAAAAATAAGGGTAAGCCATCCGAGAACTCACAGGGTAGTGGAGGTTCGCCTCCGAAACAGAACTCTGGTTATAATAAGCCTCCCTACGTAAACAGACCCAATGGGGCTTGTTTTTCTTGTGGAGCAACTGACCATGTGAAGGGGGATCCCCGTTGTAAGGTTAGACCTTTGGGGGTCCACTCCGCTAATCTGGCCTTCTCCTCCTACGAGGAAGAAGAGATTACAGGAGCATCCTTCTCCTCAGACTCATTTCCCAGCGGAATAGAGGCTGAGGTAGTTTTAGTGTCCCTGGGTTCCTGGGAGCCTAAAGTCGCAGAGGCGTATGCTAGGATTCCGGATAATACCAAGCACTACTTTAAAGACAGTGTGCTGATCAATGGAGTGGATACTCCAGCTCTTAGGGATAGTGGGTGCAGTCGAACTGTAGTGGATTCTACCTTGGTAGACTCAGAGGAAGTTGCCAGAGCTACTCTGATGCCCACTAAGTTGGCTGACGGCCCCCTCCGTATGTTTCCCGTGATCCCTGTTAATCTAACTTTAAATGGTACAGCAGTTAGGATTCCAGTGAGCATTCAGAGAAACGTCCCGGGAAAGGTCTTGTTGGGCAATGATCTCAGAGCTCTAGGGCTCGTAGGAGACACTGCCGAAAGACCCTACACACGGTCTCAAGCACGGGCAGCATTGGCCAAGTCCAATACGCCGCCCCAGCCGAAGGGGAAACCCAAGGCGAAAGGAGTCAACAAGTCCCGACGGGGGAAAGAGAATATTCCCCCGAACTCGCCTACCACTGCGGTGGAGGGAGTTGGTCAATCGCCCGAGCCTGACGAGGAGGTGGCGATGCCTGAAGTGTTCGACCCCAACGACCATCCTGAACTAAAAGACTTGTTAGTTGAAGGAGGTCCTGATAGGGACGACTTCAGTAAGGGCCAACGTGAGTGCCCATCTCTGGAAGGCCTAAGGAGACAGGCCTGCTCCCAGCTTGAGGGTGAACCTCCTGGGAAGCATCGGATTTATTGGGAAGGTGGACTCCTGTACAGTGAGCCCACAGAGTCTACAGAAGGAGACCATAGGAGGTTGGTGGTTCCCCTTTCTGTTAGACCCTTCCTCCTGCAGTTGGCGCATGAAGTTCCCCTTGCTGGTCACCTTGGAATGAAGAGGACCAAGCAAAGGTTATCTATGCACTTCTACTGGCCCAAGATGGGGGTGCAAGTAGAAAGTCACTGCAGGAGTTGTGCCTCCTGCCAGTTGTCTGGTAAGGTTGGCGCGACAATCCAAGCTCCGTTGGTACCGCTCCCAGTTGTGGGGGTACCATTTGAAAGGGTAGGGATCGACATCGTTGGTCCCCTTGACCCGCAAACATCCTCAGGCAATAGGTTTATCCTGGTGCTGGTCGACCATGCAACCAGGTATCCTGAGGCCATCCCATTAAAGACTGTAACTGCCAAGTCAGTTGCAAAAGCGTTACTCGGCATATTTACTAGGGTTGGCTTCCCTAAAGAAGTTGTGTCAGATCGTGGCAGCAACTTTATGTCGAAGTATATGCAGGCTATGTGGAAAGAATGTGGGGTCACCTACAAGTTCTCTTCTGCATACCACCCCCAGACCAATGGTCTGGTGGAGCGTTTCAACAGAACGCTAAAGAGCATGATTGGGGCTCTGGAGGAGCCCCAGAGGAGGAAATGGGACCTTCTTTTACCATGCTTGTTGTTTGCCTACAGAGAGGTACCACAGGAGGGTGTTGGCTTCAGCCCCTTCGAACTTCTGTTCGGTCATCCCGTACGGGGACCCTTAGCCATCGTCAAAGAGGGATGGGAGATGCCCACTCCCCCTGTTACTACCAATGTAGTTGACTATGTGCTAGGGCTCAGAAAACGGATGGTACTCCTGATGGGCTTGGCTAGTGAAAAGTTGAAGGCCGGACAAGCGCTGGTGAAACATTGGTACGACCAGAAAGCTTCCTTAATTCACTTTACCCCTGGTCAGCAAGTCCTGATCATGAACCCTATAAGGCCTCGCGCTTTACAGGACAAATGGTCAGGCCCTTACACAGTGGTGGAGCCCCTGGGTGAGGTGAACTATTTAGTGGACCTTGGAAGGCCTGGACAGGCTCCAAAAGTGTTCCACGTAAATAGGCTGAAGGCTTTCGTCCCAAGAGTCGAAATCGCAGCACTGCTACTGGCGTCAGACGTTGAGGAAGAGGAGTCAGAACCTCTTCCCGACCTGTTCCAAAGCGGTCCTTCAGATAGCTCCGTTGAGGGTGTCCGAGTGGCCCCTCACCTGACTTCTGATCAGCAGGCTGAGGTGAAAAGTTTGCTTAGGCAGTTTTCCCCCCTGTTTTCACAGTCGCCTGGTTTGACACCTTGGTGCAAACATAACATTGACACAGGAGACAGTGTACCTACCAAAAGTAGGGGATACAGGATGTCGGATAAAGTACGGTCTTATATTAAGACCGAGGTCAACAAGATGTTAGACCTTGGGGTGATTGAACCCTCTAGTAGTCCTTGGTCCAGTCCTGTGGTTCTGGTTCCAAAAGCAGGCACTTCTGAATTGAGGTTCTGCGTGGATTACAGGGCTCTGAATGCTGTCACCAAGACAGACGCTCACCCCTTGCCTCGAACTGACGAGCTGGTGGATACCTTGGGTGCCTCCAAGTACCTCAGCACGTTTGACCTGACTGCGGGCTATTGGCAAATAGCTTTAGCAGAACATGCCAAGGAGAAGACAGCATTTTCAACTCCCGACGGGCTTTACCAATTCCGGGTAATGCCGTTCGGATTGAAGAATGCACCTGCCACTTTCCAGAGGCTTGTGAATCATGTGTTGAATGGGTTGGACGAATTCTGTCTTGCATATCTGGACGATATAGCAGTTTTCAGTGCCACCTGGGAAGACCATGTGAAACACCTCGGGATTGTGCTCCAGGCTCTTCAGAAAGCCCACTTGACCATAAAGGCGAGTAAATGCCAGATTGGACAAGGCTCAGTGGTTTACCTTGGGCATGAAGTAGGTGGAGGAAGGATACAGCCTCTCCCCAGTAAAGTACAAGCAGTACAAGACTGGCCTACCCCCACTACACAAACCCAAGTGAGAGCCTTCTTAGGACTCACGGGTTATTACCGCAATTTTATGGCAGACTATGGCACCATAGCTGCTCCTCTGACTGCCCTCACAACTCCGAAGAAACCCAAGAAGGTAACTTGGACTGACGAGTGTGAGAAGGCCTTCAATGGCTTGAAAGACTCCTTGTGCCAGGCCCCTGTGCTCAGGGCCCCTGATTATCAAAGACCTTTTATCGTGCAGACGGATGCCTCTGACACTGGGATAGGAGCTGTACTATCACAAGTAGATGAGAAGGGTAAGGAACACCCTATCGGTTTTATTAGTCGCCAGCTTAAGGACAGAGAGCTCAGATGGTCCACGGTAGAGAAAGAATGTTTCTCTGTTGTGTGGGCCCTAAGGAAGCTGCGGCCCTACCTCTATGGGACCCACTTCACTGTGCAGACTGACCATAAGCCGTTAAAGTGGCTAATGAACATGAAGGGGGAGAATCCAAAGTTGCTTAGGTGGTCCATAAGTCTTCAAGGCTTCGACTTCACTATTGAGCATAGACCAGGTGTCCAACATAGCAATGCTGATGGGTTGTCCAGAATGTTTAACCGACCTGAACAAGAGACTCATCCAGGGGTGGATTAGTTCCCCCTGTCCATAGTCTGGGAGGGGCGAGTGTTAGGAAAGATTTCGTTATTGTAGGGAACTTTCCTTCCATGTGGCAACCCCTAAACTTTTTGCTATTGTTTTCAACCTGTTTTCTTGACTTTGCCAGAGAAGTGCAGCCTTCTGCTGTACTCCTCTGGGCTTTCGCTCCTTTCTTACGGGGAAACTGACATGCCCTTAAGACAGTCAGTACCGGGGAACGCTGTTTCCCGTAGTTTCTTTTATCGTGTCGCCATTTTAGTGCAACACGACACAAGAGGGCACTGTAAGCTAAGTTACAGCTCTCTTGGGTCTCTAGCCTTCTACAGACCCTAGACACTCTTATAGGATGGTTTTTGGATCGGTGCAAGTCATTCAGGGACTGGGCTGGTGGCAGCGATCATTTGGTTTATTTTGAGCTCCTTTTGCCGTTCTGAGCACCTTTTTGCCGCGAACACAAAAGGGTGGCCCGGCTACCCAAAATGGCCGGACCACGAGGCTCCTTTGTCTCGTCCACTGTCCGTCTTGCTCCCTTTACCTTCCCCCGGGTCAGGCGACCCGGGGCCTTCCTTATTTGGGCATGTAGTTTCCCGCGAAACACGGTTGCTTTCGCGGGCTTCTACATGTCGTTTGAGTGCCCCCAGGATGTGGGCTGGGCTGTCTGGTCCCAATACACATCCTGGGTGCCAGAGAGTCTAGGGTGGTGTGAATGCCTGGGACCACTGTGGTCCGTGATTGGTCCACGTATGGTATGTGTGTTGATGAGCGGATCTCCCATTGGCTCCCCTCCGTTTTGGCGCGAAGGGAACCGTGGATAAGAGGGAGCTGGAAACACCACTACCATGTCGATCTCCTGAGTTCTTACGAACCCAGGGATACAGGAGCCAAGTATCCTGCGAACACGAGGCTGGACCGAGGAATCGCTGGTGACCCCCTGAAGAACTTCTGCTCCTCATTGCTGTCGTCCGGTGAAGCCCTTTCCACCTAAGATCGAACAAGAAGGCCTGTACTGGCGCTTCGACCTATTGGAATAGCAGGACCAGCTATTCCCGGCACCTTCATCAACTCCTGCTGTAAGCCTTCGGAAGTGTCTCTGGGCCATCCAGTTGACTGACCAGCTTACTAAGGAGGCCTGCTCTGTAATCGCCGACAGGTTGGGTGGTATTCTGAGTCCGGGGCATGCTCACACGCTTCGTTTGCTTAGCAGTCCTAAGCTAGAGGTGAGCAGTGCTCGTTTGGCTTGAATACACCCGGCCGTTCCGTTGCCCTGCTGTGGCGACAAAACTGTGCTTGTTTCTTCGATCGGGACGTCTTTTTACTCTGCACGACGACGAGACGTTCCCTGCTCTTCAGAACCTGCCAGAAGCTGTATCTATCGAGGAGAAGCTCGGGCCTGCTTGCTTCGGGGGCCGGTGAGTAGATTAGCTAGGATCTGGTCGCCCTCCTGCAGTGCCCCTTGCTTTTCCCCGCTGTAAATACAGCACCCCTTGTCCGTACTCGCGCCCTGCTTCTGCCTCACAGTGGAGGCTGCGCTAGAGTCGCGGACCGTGTTCTCCTTCATTAGAGCTCCCTACAGAGCTGTTCAACGTCCTCCGAAGAGCTTCACCTTCTGCCCATTGGCACCGGCGTGTGCAGGTACTTTTGAGCGCTAGGCTCCACTCTTCGTAGGGATTGGACTACCATCTAGTTAGGGGCCTCAGAAGGCGGACATATCACACGCATTGGTTCGCACTGCCTGTTTTCCTTCCCCTGCAGGTGGATAACATATTTCGTGCTGCTAATGCTGTGAAACTGTGTATTCTGTATATATATTGGGTGGATAGTGTATGTGTTGGTTTAATATCGTTGTATATTGCTGCTTTTACTGTAGTTATTAGTTTCAAGGCCTTATAATAAATGTGTATCTATTTTTGATATAAACAACTGTTTGGAGTAGTTTGTAAGCGCTCTTGCTTTGTGTGCTCATTGCGGGCTTTCAGTCACCCTCACCCCTCT
The DNA here is from genome assembly GCF_040938575.1 of Ambystoma mexicanum. NCBI lineage: Eukaryota > Metazoa > Chordata > Amphibia > Caudata > Ambystomatidae > Ambystoma > Ambystoma mexicanum. The sequence continues at coordinate 431,648,255 of NC_090931.1, read as the reverse complement.
TGAGACCTAGTCTTGACCGCCGCGATCGCTACCTTGATTGGTCTGGCTTGTCCAGAGGTTACCCTGTTCCAAGTAATTAGGTTGGCCTTCTGAACCTCTGCGCCACCAGGACAGAGTTCAGAAATCCGTCTTAACAGCAGCCCTGTGAACTGGTCCAGGGTTAGCGCAGCCCTTTGCGATGATTTGGGGATTTTGAAGGCTTTTCCTTGAGCGAGGGCGTTCTTGGGGGCGTAACTGGCGCTGCTGCAGGGTCGCTGCGCGTAACTGGCGCTGCTGCAGGGTCGCTGCGCCACTCTGCGCCACGGCTGGTTTCGGAGGCTAAAATCCATGAATACGCTGTGCGATGGAAAGGATTTTTTATTTTTTTTATTTTTTTATTTATTTGCATTTAGTTCATTTACAGGAATAAATTCGAGTAGAACCTTTGCAAAAGAACATGTTAAAATCCATATAAAGAGAAAGTTTTGAAACAATTAAAATTACATTAATACACAATAATTTGAAATACAATTTAAGATACAGGTGCGAAAGAAGATATACTAATCAATTTACCATCTAAGCATTTCATACTCCACTCAAAATAAGTTCTTTTTCTATATGCTTACAAAAGCTTACTATTTCAAAAATTAGGCGATTGTGAGCTCCTTGCATCAAACGCGACCATAAAAACTCAAGGCAATCCTCAAACCCTATATCAACAAATTTCATAAATCTTGCTGTACGTATTTTTTTAAAATGCGGACAATAGAGTACGAAATGCTTCAGTGTTTCATGTGGTTCGCTGCATTCATCAAATCGACATCCCACAGCAAATGTGGTGGCATTTGTTTGCCAATTCTTAATTCTGTCTCTAGTATGGTAAAGATTAAATCTAAATCGAATATACGCCTTCCTGGTAATTTCACAGGGAAATAAAGTGATATGTGCATAGCGAGGGATGCGCTGCTTAACATAGGCACCATATTCTTCATAAGATTTATATGTCCTAATCCGATCAATAGTTACACACCAGTCTAGTTCAAAAAGTTTTTTTTTAGCGTAACAAGGGCGAAGATGAACATCATTCACTGTAATGTTGACTTCACTTAAAAGTTGTTGCATTTTTAGTTGATAATTATAAAAGGAAATAGGACAGTGGATGCCCAGCATCTTATTCAAATCCACATATAATGCATTAATCGGTGGATAATTCATTTTGGAAAAGTGAGATAACTTTCTCCATTTCCATCTAAACGATAGTGCCACCAACCCCAGTTCATGTCGGATGATGGCATTCGGAATGGACATTGGCAAAAAAATTGCTGCTTTTAAAAGTGAGCCTTGTAAACAATCCAACATATTAGACATGTCACACAAACAAATGTCTAATGCATAAAGAATGACACTCTCAGTTTTCAAGGACATAAATTCAATTAACGGAGTTAATGAAAATTTGCAAAACCGGGTATAAATCCTTTTCTTTTGCGAAAGGAGTGGTCTGGTTTTGCATTTGATAATATCTGTCCATGCTTTGATGGAGTTCTGATCAGATAGATGATACCCCAAATAAGTAGCGTTGTTAATACAAGATATCTGAGTATCCATAATATGCCATCTAAATCTGCCCTTTTTCTGCTTCACTCCAAATTTCATGATGGCAGTCTTTGCTGGGTTAGGAGTCAAATTGTGATCTTTTGCAAATTCCTCAAAGAGTGTTAATTTCATTTGTAAACCTACAGGAGTAGGGTCAAACAAGATAATATCATCTGCAAAGGCAATCCATTGCAAAGATATGCTCCCAACCTTCACAGAAAACAGGTTCATTTTTTCCCAGTTCTTATCCAGATCTGCCATGTATAGATTGAACAGGGTTGCTGCAAGGTTGCAGCCCTGTTTCAAACCCAATGCTGTTCCTATTGGAGCTGTGGTGCCTCCCTCCTGTGATATTTTTATTCTATAAGTTGTTTTGGTGTGTAATTTCATAATCCAATACATTAAGTCATTTGGAATTCCGAAAGCCAACATTTTCATCCACAGCAGGTTGCGGACAACATTATCAAAGGCCGCACTCATGTCAATCATTGCGATATATACTGGATTAGTGTTCTTATTTTTTGCACCCGCAATAACATGCGCAAGGATATTTGCATTTAGAGTAGTACTCATATTCTTCCTGAAACCCGTTTGAAATTTAGAATAAAGACCCTTGGTCTCAATAATTTTCTCCAAGTCGTAAAGAAGTAAAATCGCAAAGATTTTAGCCTCAGTATCGATTAGGGAAATCGGGCGATAGTTTTCAGGGCGGGAAGGGTCACCCCTCTTAAATATGGGGACTATATTTGCAGTTAACCAAGATGATGGAATTTCCCCAGAATTAAAGATGGTTTCGAATTTGGTATTTATAATTTCTGCCCACATAACAGGATCTGCTTTATAGAGACAAGGGGGGAGCCCATCCGGTCCTGCAGCCATAGAATACGACAACCTCGAGATCGCCCAGATTATGTCACTAATGCTCCAATTAAACCGAGGGATCTTGGTAGAGTCTAGCAATATGCCAGGAAGAGATTGGAACTTATCAGGCAATTGGTATTTGGCAGTTATATACATCTGCCATGTCTGATCGGAGATGCAATTCGGCATAGGTAACACGGCATTTTTTGGGTCAGCTTTTAAAGTACGCCATATTACTCGAGTGTCATGCGATGTAATGGCACGGATTAGAGTACAATTCTCCTCGTTGTGTCTTGAGATCCGGGCGAACCTTAAGTTTTGTTTATACTGAGACATGATTTGATTCCGCCTTTCTCTGAGTCTTTCAGTACTCAATTCATTGTATTTCAGTTGTCTTAGGGCTTTATTTTTTTCCCTTTTCAACAGTTTACATTTCTGATCATAAACATGAATATGTTTCACACTACTGCGATTTTTGCAAAATTTAAGCAATACGGTGTCAATTATTTTGGAGTACTCCCTATCAGATAGTTTTGTTCTTAAATTGGTACCGTATTGATTAACTCGCAGTGTTTCTCATGATATGTGTTTGACAATCTGATCACACAGACCATTGTTCCACCTGATTGAGTGCTGTGGGCGATCAATTTCTACTGCTGTTAGTGAATTATTTGCTCCTAACAAGTGACATTTCAATTTCAATGATGTTATAAGTTGAGCATGGTCACCAAACAATATAGGATCTATTACTAATGGGGCCATGTAAGCTATAAGATTACGAGATACAAAGATAAAATCTATCATTGAGTTCTTAGCTCCTCTTTCCCATGTAATTTTGGATTTCATATCGTATGTCACCAAGAGATCCATGTCCCAGTCAGTTAGGAGTTCTCTAAACTTAGCTCCTCTGATGCCTGCTGAGGTTGTGGATTTAGATAGACTAATTTCAGTCACATTTCTACAGTCACAATTAAAATCGCCACCAAGAATGATCTCGTACTTCTGATACATACTAGCGGAAAGTTCTAAACATGCTTCAAGGTCGTCAAGCATCTCAACGATAGTTAAATTGGCAGGATTCCAATATAGTGAGATAATAATTAATGATGAATATCTGATTGAGGGTATATCAAGATGAACCCCTAATAAACTCGGAGAGTTCCAAAATACATTAGATTGAACTGTAAATGAAGTGTTTATTGCAATCGATAATCCCCCAGATGGGCGGCTTAGTGAATGTCTCTTACCTAATGAGTTAAAAGTAATATACCCAGGGATTAGTAGGGGTTCAGTTTTCATCGTCTCTTGGATTATGATTATCATAGGCCGTTCATCGCTAATAAGACTAAGATGCCAATTTGTTAAATTCACAAAGCCACATGAATTCCAAGATATGATTTTAAGTTCTTTGTGATTCGATAGCTATGTGACTGGTTTTATGGGTGATGAGGTAGTATTAGAAGACAAAATGGCCAAAAGCATTGGTTCCAGCCAAGGAAGGCCATTTGTTTGAGCTACAACTTTCAAAATCTCAGCCAAATCAAGTTCCGAGCTCATGTTTGTTTTAACAATGGGTAATGTCAGATCAGTACAATTTCCATCAATCACCTTTGGTGGATCTAAGAATAGAGCAGCATCATCCTCGGATCCGAAGGTAAGTAAAACCAAACCTTCTCTTTTTATTTCCTCCCGATTGAACCAAATAAATTTCATTACTGCCTCAGAACTAAGATAACATAGGGCCCTGAAGTTGTTGATTCTTGCCAGGGAGACTCTAGTGATATCATTAGATTTCACCATTCTCAATTGAGGTATTTTTGAGAAAATGGAGAAGATAAATGAACGATTAATACGTTTATCAACCAGTTCCTCAGCATTTCCTTCAAATCCTATAATGTATTCCTTTATCTCATTTGACTGCAAGGGCCTATCTGGAATTGACACTGAGACAGATGGAATTACTGCTTCCACATCAGTATTGATTAATAAATTATTAGATTGTTTAAATAAGATCTTACTATAATTATTTGTGTTCTGATTGTCCACATAGGAGGTTTTACTCAGAGCTACAGAGGATTCACCATTTTTGTACAGGAGAGGATTAGTATTCATATTTTGTGGTAGTGATCTGCTTTGCGCAGGGCCATGTATAGATATACAATTTGGAGTCATTACATTATCAATTGCTCCAACTTGATCAAAGCCACTAAACTTAGGACTTTCCTTATGAGGCACGGGCGATGCCTCAACCAATGTAGTTCTTTTTCCCATGCCATTTACTGCCATTAGCGACTTAGTCATATTCACCTCCTCTTCAATGATATCAGTTATTTCATCCACTTCAACCTTCCCTGTTTTACCAATACCATTTACAGCAACTACGGATTTGTTTTTGGGCTGTTTGGAAATATTGTCCGCAGAGGGTTCAGTAGTCACATTCCTCAAACATACTTCACTGTAGTTTTCTTGGTTAGTGAAATCGAATTATCACTACCGTGAGGGCCCCGGTGAATAGTGTTGTTTTTCATCGTGCGACATCTCCCTATAATCGGGAAAAAGTCCCTTGAGTTACTTTTTACTACAGAGCCAATAATAGGTTCAGTTAGAGTTGTTACACATCCATTGTCCTGATTTTCTAACACCTTTAAAGACATTTTGCATAATTTTGATTTGATCAGAGGTTTAGAATTCATAATTTTCTCAGGTGGACTCTTCACTGAATTAATGATGCCAGACTTAAGATTAACAATTACAGGAGGAGCAACACCCATAATTAGTGCCTTGGTAATTGTACCATTTTGACTTGCTTCCTCCGATAAATTGGTAACAGGAGTAAGAGCATCTTGGCTTTCTTTAGACAGTTGTTCTACGTCAATATGTTCTTCATCAATTAGTTCTGTACTAGGAACTGGATTAGTATCCTTTCCACGTCCATCTTTCTTATGGGATAGTGCTTCTTTCCTACGCTTAGCATATCTCTTAACAGCTTGCAAGTGATTTTTTTTAACTCGACGGGACATAAAAGTAAAAGGTTCATCTGTAACGTGGTGTTCAGTCTCTGTTTTATTTTGTAATTCAATTTCTTCAAGTAGAGCAGATGGGCTATCAGGGGACCGCATTAAAGGTTCCGTTTTGGAGAAGTGAGTTGTGATTGTGAAATGCAGTGCATCAACTGATGCCTTGATTTCTTTAAAATCATTGTCGCACTTACATTTCACAGGATCAGTTAATGCGATCTGATTGCACTGTTTCAAGCTGTTTACACATATATCATGCCCCCTTGCCTCATCATTACTATGACCTGATCCGCTAATTTCAGATTGAATGGATCTTAGGGTGTCGACTGCGGTGATAAACCCCTCAATTTTATCCATTTTGGAGCACAGATAATGTAAAATGGCTTTAGTTTCTTTTAATTCAAGATGAGTGAGCTCATGTCCCTTATCAAGGAGATCTAAAATTTTGGTAATCACCGGGAGAGGGATTGGGGATTGATTTTCAGCTCCACGCACACTGTTCGTACCTACTCCAAGATCGTCAATTGGTGATTTGTTTGAAGTATTAAGTTGGACAGGCGAGAATAAAAGTGTGCGTGGAATTGTTCCAATTGGTACATCATCCGTTACATCATCATCTATTTTAGTAAGATTACTCCTGTTAGTATTTCCTATGGAGCCGAAATTTGTTGTACCGTATACTAATGGAGTCATCATACTAATAGTTTGGTTGACTTGTGCATTTAATGCAGCCATCTTCTGCAAGGTGGTGCTAAATTGCACTTTAGTAGGGGTACAGGAATCCGATCGAATCATACTGTCGCTCATATTTGCATCTACAAACTCTTTTTCCTCAACATTAGTAGGGGCATATGTACAAACAGAGGAAGTAGCATGCACTTGAGCTGCATGAGTAGAGCAGTTACCAGTATCTGAACAAGCCTCAGGGACGATAGAAATATTCTCATCTACCCTATCCATTAATGGTGATTCATAATATGAAGTTCGACCTTTACATACCATGGAGTCAATGCTGGAAGATGTTAGAATGTTAGTTATTGCCTCAATGCAACGTCCACTGCGCAGGCCATTAGCCATTGTAGAAAGGAGGTACACCAAATTTTAAAATACTTTTTACGAAATATGAACTTAAAAAGGAAACACCTTTCCTAATATTAAGTCAGGGAATTAAAAACGTGATGTGACAACCTTCTTGATTGAGCAAACAATTCAACAATGTGTGCTAACAGACAACAGTACTTCTCAAGCACTTAGCTCATGCCAGTTACCCAGGTCACAGCCAAACAGCAAAACAGCGGCTCCAGCCCTTACTGCCTCCAGGGCTTAACGCCGCAAGGGCGGTTGTGCCGTCAATTTGAGTAGAAAGTTGGTCACGTGATCCGTCACGTGTTGGATTAGGCTCCGCCTCCTCCAGGAAGCGGCCAGGCAGCAAGAGCAACGCTCGCAGTGCTGCGATCAGGGGGAAGTGAGCAGTCACAAGAGCGAATGTTCACAGCATCAAACACTCCTTCCAAGTAATAGAAAGTGCGCCGCAAGGGAGGTTGTGCCGTCAATTTGAGTAGAAAGTTGGTCACGTGATCCGTCACGTGTTGGATTAGGCTCCGCCTCCTTCAGGAAGCGGCCAGGCAGCAAGAGCAACGCTCGCAGTGCTGCGATCAGGGGGAAGTGAGGAGTCACAAGAGCGAATGTTCACAGCATCAAACACTCCTTCCAAGTAATAGAAAGTGCGCCGCAAGGGCGGTTGTGCCGTCAATTTGAGTAGAAAGTTGGTCACGTGATCCGTCACGTGTTGGATTAGGCTCCGCCTCCTCCAGGAAGCGGCCAGGCAGCAAGAGCAACGCTCGCAGTGCTGCGATCAGGGGGAAGTGAGCAGTCACAAGAGCGAATGTTCACAGCATCAAACACTCCTTCCAAGTAATAGAAAGTGCGCCGCAAGGGCGGTTGTGCCGTCAATTTGAGTAGAAAGTTGGTCACGTGATCCGTCACGTGTTGGATTAGGCTCCGCCTCCTCCAGGAAGCGGCCAGGCAGCAAGAGCAACGCTCGCAGTGCTGCGATCAGGGGGAAGTGAGCAGTCACAAGAGCGAATGTTCACAGCATCAAACACTCCTTCCAAGTAATAGAAAGTGATTTTTTCGCACATGGCTGGCGCAGTGTATCGCACGGGGACACTGTGTGCCAGCCGCGTGCGCCATTTTTGTGCAAATTTCTATGAATTACCCTATATATTGGTGGGTAACTAAGTGATCCTATAGTTGGGTCACATCAAGTCTTCACTTGTTGTTTCAAAAAATCCTTTTTATTTTAATTGTTTTGGTTAACTCTTTGACCGGGCACTTTACTTGTTAATTTTCACCCTAACTATTCCTGAGGCCATGTCCTTTTACCCTGGTAATAACTTTACTATGCAGGCTATTTTTCTGCATGAGTTTTTCTTTGGGATCCCTGACACTAGAGGTTGAGTCATTAGTTCTGCATAGATATCTATTGATGTCTTGCCACATACCGGTTTGTGAGATAGAGACTATGGCTTAGGTCCCCCCTATACACATAATTATGATTTTTTTATTTGACTGTACATGACCATTCAGGAACAGCAGCTTTTATTTGATATTTAACTTATTACTTTTGGGGTATATTGCCATTAGGTGGCACACGCAATGTAGGCAGTGCAGATAATTATTTATTATTTATTATTTATTATTTATGAATTGCCTTAATGGACACGATCATGAATAGATAGACAGAATAAGAGGTTTCTTGCTCCTCTATTAACTCCCCCGCTGGACGTGGCGGCTCATGGGTGCATTGGTTGCCTGGCAGCACCTTACTCAGGAGCTCTCGGGCACCCGAGCACCTAGCATTGCCTCTGCACGTAGGGAGGGAGGTTAACATTAGACGTCAAAATTCCCATGTTAAGATGGCGTGCCACGCCTGACTCCGAGACTCTGGTAGTGACATATGAACGCTCATTTAACATCCTCTCTTAATGGATAGTTTCTACTTCCGGTTGACAGTAGGCAGTTACGTGAGACCTTTGCATCAAGCGTCCATGAGCGCAATTCAGTGTAATTTTAGGTAAACCCAATTTCTATTGCCACCTCTATATTGAGGGTTGCTACCTACTGTTTTGTACCATGGTAAGTGCATTCGATTTACCCAGCAAAAAATGGACACACATACTTTTTAGGAGAGAGGGATGCGATCAAGCTGAAGTGAAATCTACGACAGTGGCAGTGCATTCAGGTAGATATCATACTAACAAAGGGAGAGAAAGGGGATGGGCTTTATACAACATGTACCATATTTTTGCAATTTTTTCCTCTATGGTCAGCACTCCTGTGGGGCTGGAGAGAAGGGACCTTTGGACGTTTGCGAGTATCCATGGTAGCAGCTTGTGAAGCAATCTTGTGGTACTTTAGGTGCGCTACACTGCATGGGTGATGCGATGCTGGTTCAACACTGGGCTTTATTACTTGGTTTGACTATATCCTTATTTTCCTTTTCTATTTTCATTGTATCTCCTAACAGAGGTGTTCTTTCATGCATGCCAGTACTGGCTTCTAGTGATTGGGATATTGACCTCTAATCTGAATTGGATAGAGACACAGAGTGGTTTTAATGTAAGGTTTGCAATGGTTTGGATTGATAATTGTGTCTTTGGAGAAGTGCTTATTGGATGTCAACATTGATGTTTAGTACTAATGACATTTTTTTCCTTTTTATGTTTCGGATATATGAGGGTTCTTCCCTGATGATGGGACTTGATGTCCCGAAATGCGTAGGACTTGTTTCAACATAAACCCTCATAAATTAATTTGAATTATATTGTAACAAGTTTCAATTGTGTACTATGGGATGGGGCAAGAGATTTATGTCTATGAGAATACAAATTTGTTGGGTTTGTTTTTGTTCTGTGGGGGGTGTTACATCAGAAGGTGACTTAACAAAAATCAGGAGAGTAGAGACTCCAGTGGTCCCACAATATTCACAATAATCATGGAAAAATGAACCTCAATTATTGGCAACAGATTCAAGGGAGCTGGTGGTGGTATATGTGTGCTAGTTTTCGGGGAGACTGCACATGCTTGAATGCAGGTTTTAATGTCAGCATACATTCTAGGCCAATAGAACTTATTTGCTATGTGTGCTTGAGTCTCGGACTGCCCCAGATGACCTCCTGTCAGATAGGAATGGGCCATCTCTAGTACCACCCGCTTATGACTCTTGGGAACTACCAACTTTTTTTTTTACTAGATCTTCCTAAGTGGTATCTCCTCTATAAAGAAGTCCAAATTTAAAAAAAGGAAGTGTCCCCCTTTCTCATGAGCCTCAGGTTCTGATACTTCCTGCAAGAATGCCTCAGCCAACAAGCAGGGATTTCCCTGAGTGAAGACTAAATCGGGAAGAGTCTTGGGCTCCTCCTCTGGACGATTTTCTAGGTCCAGTTTTGGGATGGCCATCAGTTGTCTCGTCAGCCTCCCCAAAGCCTTGAGTCCCCCTATCTGTGCTTTCCTCCCCAGACTTTTCCTTAAACTTAGGGATTACTGCTCTTTCAATCACCCCTTCAGCAAATGTATCCCCTTGGTGAATCTGAAATGGATCCTTTCTGTAGTTTTGTAGAAAAACCTTAACATCACCTCAAAAGTCCAGATCTATCACCCCAGCTAAAATATCAATCCCAAATCTCCATGCTAACCCTGATTTGGGCGATATTCTGATGTAGGTATCAGGAGATGGAAACAATATCAAATCAGTGGGTATCAGTCTACTCTCACAGTAGGAATTGTTTCATCCCTAGTGCTACAGATATTAAACCCGATAGAGCCTTTAGTGACTACCGAGTGGTCTGATGCGCTGGTACTTAGTTTCTCAAATTTTAGAGTTCCCCAACTTGTATTTATTTTATTCATTGTGCATTTGTTAGGCACTTATACAACAAGAAAATTGTGTTTCAAAGTACCCACATGGCAACACGGAGGGAACAAGGGAATTAAACCATATAAACACTAGAGGACAAACCTACCAGGCCTTGTGAGTATTCAGAATGTGCAAGTGCAAAGAGAGAAGAGGGGAGGAGGGAGTGGTGGTAACTGCTGGAATGTCTGTGCTCATGGGTGAGTAGCAGATGTAAGTGCCAAGTATAGTAAGTGCTAGGGAGCTTTGAGCTGCATTAAGTGGTTAAGTTCAGGCCTACAGTGGGGTAGTTCAGTGGGTGCAGAGCAAGTGCTGTATGGGGTGCCAGGGCCCAGGGACACATAAGAGCCCTGGTCACCAATTGTAGTGACTGTGATTTTAGCAGAGGAGGGAAGAAGGGAAGGACGAACTGAAACGTAAAGTCTTGAGGAGCTTCCAGAATTTGAGGAGGTCCAGCTCCAGTTGAAGAGGAAGAGGGAGGTTGTTCCACTAGAGGGAGACTGCTGGAGCAAGAGATCGGCCTCCGGCCCTCTGTTTGGCAAAGCGCTTCACCAACAGAGAGTTGGTACCAGAGGAACCTAAAGGTCTAGAGCGAGAATATTTAGTGATAGCAAGTTGCAGATAGCGTGGTCCACGGCCCCAGATAGCTCTGTGGATGATGCAAAGAGATTTGAATATAATCCGTGCAGCAACCCAGCGCCATTGAAGACTTTTTAGGGCAGGAGAGATACTGTCCATGGGCTTGAGGCCAAGGATACGTCTTGCTGCCCTATTATGGATTAGCAGGAAGGGTTGTAGAGAAGAATAGGGTAGATTCAAGAGTAGGCTGTTGCAGTAGTCAAATCTAGAGAGAACCAGAGCTCTAGTAACATTGAGCTTCTGTGGGAAAGTGAGAAAAGGGAGCATTGCTTTGAGAAGGAAGAGATGAAAGTTGGGCTTTTTGGCAACGTCATGGATGTGAGGGAGGAAGGAGAGAGAGGAGTCGAAGATGACTCCTAGGTTTTTGGCTTCGGATGAAGGAGAGGGGGGAGAGCCCATAGTGGATGGCAGAGTGAGGGAAAGGAAGAGGGAACAGGGGTCCCAATAAGAGGGGTCTCAGTCTTGTTGGCATTGAGGCAGAGATCATTGGAGGTGCACCAGGGCTGGATAGCAGATTGGCAGTCTGGGATGATGGAGGAAGCTAGAGGGTCAGCAGGAAGTTTGAAAAAAGTTTGAGTGTCATCTGTGTAGCACTGGAAGTTGGGGGAGAAGGAGGAGATGGTGTGTGCCAGCGGAGCGAGGTAGGTGTTAAAGAGCCAGGGAGAGAGGTTGGAGACCTGGGCGACCCCACAGGTAAGGAAGGAGGTAGGTGAGGAGAAAGTGTCCAGAATAACCTGGGACACACAGTCAGGTAGGTCTAATGCCCACTCTGAGATACCTAGGGAATCATGGAGCTGTTTTATGAGGATGGAGCGGTTGACTATGTCAAAGGCAAAAGAGAGATCAAGTAGAATGAGGACAGCTGGAGAGTTAGAATCCAGAGATGCGAGCAGATCTTTACGGGTGTTCCGAAAAGCAGTTTCCATGCCTCTAAATGCTCGGAATCCAGATTAAGGGCCTCATTTCACGGAATGCGGTAAACCATGGTGTTATTAGCACCATGGTTGCCGCCAGTACCATACCGGTACCACCATGGAGAAAAGGGGAATTACCACCCCATTCCAAGGTTGGCGGGGTGGTAATTCCCCCTTTCTCCATGGCCCTTCCCCATTCCCATTTTTGCCCCATAGGGCTCAATGGGAATGGGGAAGGAGCTAATTACGGTACCGCAAATTGCGGTACCGTAATTAGCACCAAGGTCACTTTGCGGGTCCCAACTTTAACAGCTGGTTACACCAGCCGTTACGGTCGGATCCCGCAAAGGGACCTCGTAGTAATGCGGTAACCACCTACTGTGTAATGTGGCCCTAATAGTCGCTGAGACAGCCAACAAGTTCAGTGTGTGAGGTAAGTTGGGGGATGGCCAGCTTCTCCTGGAGTTTCCCAAGGAAGGAGTGATAGAAATAGGGTAGTAGTTAGCTGGGCAAATGGGGGCTGCTTAAGGTTTTTTCCGGAGGGGGCGCACAAGCGAGTGTTTGAGGGAGGAGGGGAAATATACAGTAGCGAAAGAGTGATTGCAGAAATCAGCAAAAGCAGGGGCAAGAGAGCCAATGTTGTCCTTGATGGTTCTGGAGAAGCAAGGGGAAACCTGTTTGGAGGAGACCTTCATAGAGCGGACAACTCTGGTAACCTCATCAGGTGAGATGGTAGAGAAGAAGGAGAGAAAGGAAGAAGGAGGGCGGGAAGTCATAGGAGGAAAGGGTGATGGGGAGAGGGTAGCGGTTGCCTATAGTCACCATCATCATCGCACTACTAGCAATTGCTTCAGCACAGCATCGGACTTCTAACTGGCACACACAGAAGATCAGCAGAAGGAAGACGATGATGGGGATCAGTAGTTTCATTGCAGTCCCGAGTCATGATGGCACCCAGTCGAAGGCCAGGCTGAACCAGTCACTCTTCTGGATGCCGCCTTCCTTTTTCATTCTTACTCCAAGTTCATGTACTGCAGCAATTACGTGTGAAAGTGTCCCGTTATCAGCATCTGAAGAAGGCATGAAAGTGCAACATGCACTTCTGATTTTTTCAGCAAACACCACCTTCCATAGCTGTGAGTAGGTCGAGCACGTATCTATTTTGCATTGTCATTAGTCTGAGTGCTCTTAGTTCTAACTTGATGACATTGAATCCTTCTTTTGTGTCATTGGCCAGTTGGATCAGCTCCCAACAAATGATTTGGAGCCACTTGGCGTTTGCTCGTGCCTGGATGGTGGGGATCAGTGATGCAAAGAATGTCTCTGCTGAGCTGAAGAGTTTGTATTCATCAGGGATCTGTGCCAAGAGGTCAGAAGAGTTTTTAGAGAGGTAGTTGGATGCTCTCCTTTTGTGTGACACTTGATCCTGTAGCTTGTCTTCCGATAGTATGTCATAAATGGGAGGTTCTGCAGTCACGATCTTGGGTGCCGGTTGTTGTTGGTTGAGCACCCCTTCCCCCCTTGATGTGCTTCTCCAGAATCACCAGCAGTGCTGAGTATAGCATTGCCAGAGCACAGTGGCCCCTCCATGAGGATGGGAGGTGCAAGTATGCCTGTTTGCCACACACCCAGTAATAGTCCGTTAAAGCTGCAGTTCCTTTTTCACATGTCAGGGATGACGAGGGTTCTGTTGCAGCGTGAGTTTGAACCCATGGGTACTCTACCTTCCCCGCGAAAGCAAAATTCATATTTTTCTTCATGCTGGATATTTATTGGTTTTTCGAGAGCAGTGACCCATGTCAGCTTTGCGATGTGCTAGGACCATATCTGAGTGCATGTATCTTCCATCCATTGCAGTCTTTCATCTGATAGCCCACGCAGCACTTCTGCCTTGCACATTATCATTGCATCTTGCCATTTATTTTCAGTGGACATTGTTCATTTAATTGCTAAGAACGACTCTTTAAAGCATGTTGTGCCTTCAAGTTTCTTCTTGCATATCTTCTCATTACGAGGAAGCAGTTGTAGTTTTACTGTGTGTGCCTAGAAGGTGCTTCTGATTCTACATTGTGCGAGATGAACAAGACATTGGGCTTCCACTAGGGGAGATTCTTGTGGCACCAAAACCTTAGGCGATCCTGACGCATGAGGTATTAGTCAAAACACATAACAGCTACCATTTGTGGCCTGTCTCCCTGTGGCGCTCATGTCAAAGTACCACTTGTTAGACAGTTCCGGATGGCGAAGATCCTCTACCTTATCCAACCCGAGCCCATGATGTGCATCATATTTGTATTGCTTAACCTGTCACTTTCGTCTGTGTGTCAATTCATTTCTGCCACCAGTAAATTACCCTTTGTACCGTTGGCTATCAACATTTGATCTTCTGTGTGTATTAAGAACATTTGGGTAATAAATAGGGAAGAGACCTGCGTTGAATTTTACATTGGTATCACTACCAAGTTGCCAGTATTGAGGTCTTGAGAGGGTGTCTGACGTGTCTGTAGGAACCAGAGTATACACATTTGAAACATATGAGGTAGGGTATCTGGTTGTCTGCGAGTGAGTTTGTGGCATTGTAAATATTGGTGGAGAATAAATAATCATCATGTACATAAATTACTTTTTCACTTTCATTCATTACAAGTAGCCCCTGCTGTGGTGACACTATTGTGCGATTTTTGTGTAATGTTTAAGGAGGTACTGTAGTCCCATATTAGTCTCACCCCATCCATATTACTTTGCCCCTTCTTCTATTAGTTTTCCCCCTCCTCTTCTATGTCACCAACAATAAAAGAAATGCTCCAGTACATTCCAAAACAGAACAGAATTATTGAAAACACGATGGCTGTGAAATAAAGGCCGCAATCATATGAATATGCCCTAGTGGTGCTTATTTAATTCCTTCTGCTATCTGACTGACTTCTAGCAGTAGCAAGTGGCCTTGTTTCCACCATTGAAGTACCTACAGAGTGGGATATAATGTGCTACGCATTCTTTCAGTTAAGACGAGATGGGAGCAGTAACAGAACAGGTGCAACATCATGGAAACCAAGTGTAAAGAGGGAGAGGGAGAGAGAAAGACATATAGATACATATACACATTGATATTTCACTTATTTATATACATATTTTTCTGAAATGCAGTGTTACTTCTATGCTCTTAGCTGCCTGGTATTGCGCCTTTTCTCCCAACACCTCTCAAGGCGCTGCTACTTCGAATACATTTTCTCGCGCTACATCTGGTGCTATACTATCTTGAGCCTTTCTGACATCTGACAGGTGGATCCAACAGGTCCATGAAATCATGGAGAATGCCACCTCTCACAAAGCTGCGAACGTAAACCAGTTCCCCAGGCATTAGATGTTTTGTTGGGCAGTCAAGGTGTCTTTTTCACTTTCTCTGGTGAATGGTGGGGCTGTCTGTTTAGCAATGGTTCGTACTGCCCTTGTGAGCTTTGTGAGGTACTCTTTAAATTCCTCACCTAACACTGTTGCTGTTCTGTGTACATCCTTCTGACTGGGGATAATGGTGTTTGCGCACGTCTACCAGTTACTATTTCATGAGGGGACAAATGGGGGTCTTTGCTAGGTTGAGTGTGCAGTTGGAATAAGGCCAGTGGAAGACAATAGACCCAGTTCTTTTTGAGAATGTGGCAAAGTTTAGACAACCTACTTTTGAGGAGGCCTTTGATTTTTTCCACCATCCCATCCGCTTGCGGGTGGTAAATTGAACACATTTTATGTTTTATTCCCAGTAATGTAGTTACGTCTTTGAAAAGGTAATTCACAAAATGTGTCCCGTAGTCGGAGCGTATGACATTGCATATGCCCCACTGTGGGAACACTTCCCTCACTAAAAATGTTGCTGCACACTTCACGTCTGGGTGGGCGCAGGGCCCTGCCTCCAACCAACGCAAAAAGGGACAGACAACTACTATAAGATACCTTGTGCCATTGCACCTCTCTCCCATGTCTGCATAATCAATGTGCAGTTCACGGAAAGGTCCGATGGGGCAGGGCATTGCTCCTTGCAGCGTCCTTAGTGCCATCCCTGAATTACATGTTTGGCATGTGATGCATTCAATAGTACATTTAGTAAGGTATTCCTGGAGGTTTGGGATAAACCAGTCCTCCTAGAGGTCTGCAGCTATATACTGTTTTGAGGTGTGGGTGGAAAAGTGCAAGTGCTGGAATGCTATTTACAATAATTCTGCTGGCACCACTATCTTTCCTGTTATGTCCTGTCTCCATAGGAGATCTGTAGGTGAGAGAGTGCATTCCTGTTTTGTCCAGAGTTCTTGTTCTGACTGTGGTGCTTTCTTTTGGATGTCTATTATCTGTGCTATTGGGAGTGCATTGTATCAGTTTTCTTTGGGCTCTTCTACTCTACCTTTTAACACGCATTCTGTTTTGATCTCTTTCTGAAAATATGCTGCTTGTTATGGAGTGGCATCTGCCGCTGTGTTCCCTAATGATATTTCATCACTTTTATTGGTGTGTGCTTGGCATTATACGAATGCTACTACTGATGGTTCTGCAAGTTCTTTGATCAATTAGTTCAATAATTCAGCATGTTGTACTGGAGACCCATCCGCCCTTCGAAACCCTCTTTTCCATCTAGATAGTCCAGCATGTACCGTGGTGGTTATCTATGATGAATCGAAATATATTGTTACCGCACACCCTTTTGCTGCACTGAGCACTTCAACTAATGCTATCAATTCTGCTGCTTGGGCTGAATAGTGCATGGGCAATCGTTTCTGTATCAGTATTCCATATTCTACTTCTTCCAACCTTACTACTGCTGCCCCAAAATGTTTTTCTCCAGTCTCCGGGCAAATGGATGCTGATCCATCTACAAAGTACACCTCTCCATCGCTCAATGCATTTTCACTTGCTTTGGGAATGTCATTTCCTTCTCCCTCATAAGTGGCACAATCATGGTTCTGAATCCTCTACTGTGCACGGCTCTGTGAGGATTGTAGCTGGGTTGACAGTTTTGCAAGGTATCACATGGATGCTTGGGCTTGAGATGATAATTTCATAGGCTGTAGCCCTCTGTGTCGTGAGCGTGGATTTGGACCGTTCAAGTATGGCAAACAAGGAGTGTTCTACAAACAGTGTGATGGAGCATCCCATCACAATTGTGGCACTTTTTTCAATGGTGAAGGTAGCCACTGTAAGCGCTTGTTCGCAAGCGTAATAGCCTTGCATTACTGAGTCAAGGGTACCGCTGTAGTAGGCTAGTGGTTTGTGGCCTAGGGATGTTTTCTGTGTCAGTACTGCGGTCATAAGAGTTCCATTTGAATGCGAGAACAGGAAAAATTCCCACTCATAATCAGGTGTATCTATGACGGGGGTGTGCATATCCGTTCTTTTAGTGTTGTGAAAGCAGTATGCATTCCAGGTGTCCATGTTATTGCTGCGCTCTCTTGTGTGCTTCTTTTAGTCCTTTTAATAGGGGTCGGGTGTAGGCGGCATAATCTAAAATCCATGCCATGCAAAAGTTACATATGCCAAGAAAAAAGTGCATCTCTTTTACTGTGTGGGGTCTGGCTGCTGCTCGCACTGTTACTGCTCTGTAGTAGTCTCTTACCATCTTTCAAGATCAATTGGCCCAGATACAACACTTCTGCTAAACATTATTGAAGTTTATTCTTGTCTACCTTGTACCCCTTGTGAGCCAGTAATGTGAGTATGGTAACCGAGTCTTTCCTGCATATTTCTTCCCCCTCGCTGCACACTAGGAGGTTGTCAACATATTGACTTATTGCTCTGAAAAGCAATATTGCAGATGTTTTCACGCAATAATCTGTTAAAAATACTTGGGCTTTCGCAGTACCATTTACTATCAATTTAATATGAATACGGCAACACAGTGTTTTGTCAACTGATGACACAGTGAGACTAAGGTATTTGTCTTTACATGCTTTGAGTCACGATACGCGTGTGTATGCTCCGATATTGACATAACGTCGGTGTGTGATACTCAACTATTCTTCAATGCATTTCTTACACCCAATAGGGACAGGAATCATTCAAACTAGACCCATCAAGGCAGCAGCCGCTAATCACATGCGGTCTAGCAACAGTGCCCTGTGCTAGAAGATTTACTAGAATGTTGAGTCCACGACCTCCTCTAGACACACTGTATTGTATACAGGTAAGCCAGTCAGATTGCACCTTGGCTTACACTACTAGATATGAGGTTCTTACATTGACTATGCAGATTCAGATCTGACGCCTTCCTTCATTCCACAGGTTGCACTTCACTAATGAGAAGTAAGAAGTCAGTTAATAGGTCACCGAATTTGCCACTGGTGTCCATTCCTTGCAGAATTACTTTTTCTTCCGACACGGTAAGACATTTTAACCATTCATTTATTGAAACATAAATCATTAGTAATGTTCATTCTCTCACCTATCGCTTGACACCCAAGTACTGACACTGGTCTATTTGTTTCATCTTATAGACAGCACACTTATAGAACAGTCCATTCTGCATCTTCTTCATCCTGATGAAGGCCCGCTCAAGAACAGCTGTCACTACAGCCAGTAAGGGCCGAAACACACCTGTGTAGATGACTCTCTCAACTCTTAAGTGCAGTGTAAAATTGTCAACACTGCTTCTATTCACAAAGTTTGTTGTTAAATCAATGTAATAATTGTTCTAACCCCTGTTGTGGTGGATCACAACAGTAGGTAATGCACTGTCTAATCCCATTGCACTGAATGTTGAGTCCTAATTATCTCTAAAATGTATGTTCTACATCATCATGTATTTGTTTCATGTTTTTGAATGGAAAGCTTTATGTTTATGTGTGCTACCAGATCATTAGGTCTTTACCTTTGAATACACACACTTTTTATCCATAAAAGATGGTGTGTCTTGTACATTGTATACAACAAATTATTGGGTAATCTACGTAGGCGAGACTGACCCTGTTCATATTGTTCTTCACTATAGAACCCTCCTGGGCAGAAGAGGGTCATAACCAGGAGCCCTTATATTGTTTCTTGGACTTAAAGCTACATATAGCATCTGAATATGATAACACTGGGGAAGTGGCAGTGCTGGGTAAAGGAAATCAGCTTGCCTGGACCGACCGTAATCTGGCCAGGGCTAGTATATGGAGTAAGAATCTGAGGGCTGACACAATGACAATGTGCTCAGCAGATGGAATTGTCGGTTGGATATCGAAATGTATGTATGGTATGATGCCTACGGGGGGCAAATTACCGCCCCAGCAACAGACCGCCCACCATGCATCGCCCTATGATAAGGTGATTAATCTAGAAAAGAGAAAAATGCATAGAGCGGTAAAGGCTCTAGAACATACAGTTTCCTCTGCCACTCAATATAGATTGGCAAAATGAAAGTTAAAGAACAAATATAGAAAATGGATACATATCTATAGAGCTTCTAACAATAATACTAACTGGCAAATCATGGTTAAGATTCTTCTGGCAGGTGACACAAAACAATTCTGGGCAAATTTTAGAGCAATAAATAATAAAAACAATCAGGAATTAGCCTGTTGTATTGATAGTGTAACTTGGGTGAAATATCTAGCTGTGAAATTTAAAGGAGAGATCACGATCGTAGATAAGAAACCTATTAAAAACGTCTTAATAAATCGGGAACACGTTAGAACTATAATAATGTAATTAAAAACATCAAGAGCACCAGGTTTTTGGACGGTCTGTGCAATATAATCATTAAAGAAAATGTGGATGTCTGGGCAGACCTCCTAATGATTATCAGCAGGTCATAGATACTGGGATTATCCCCAAGTCTTGGAAGACCTCTATTACTAACCCCATCTTTAAAAATGAACAGAGGAATTTGCCTGAAAATGATCACCTGCTGACGCTCTCAGACGTTCCAAGTAAGATATTCTGTGCATGTGTTCTCAATAAATGATTGGATAGTAGAAAATAACATTCTGAACAGGGCTCAAACTGGCTTTCGCAGAGGATGTGCTACTTCCAATAATATTCTCCTGGCAAATACTCTCATTGAACAGGCTAAATGCTCCTCCAACCTACCTTTGTATATTCTCTTTGTGGATTCTACATCTGCTTTTGACATGGTAAAGCTCTGGGTCAAACAAGAGTGTATGGGTATGCCACCTCACCTTCTATATATCTGCAAGCTAATGTACGAAGACAATAGTACCACGGTCAGACTGTACAACGCAGGCCTTATTATTTTTCAATTTGTTTTTGGATGATTTTGGAGAAATCTTCATAGAAAAAATTAATGCATTTCCCAGGATCGCCATGGACAAGGCGGGTTGGATCAGTTATCCTGATGACATTGTCATTTTTGACAATACATATCGTGGCATATGCAACAGCACTAAGGCTATTTGCGTATGTGCTCATAAAAATGGTCTGAAAATAAACCTAATATAGACACAATTTATGGCCATAGGAAAAAGGCAATGTAAGAAGAACATCATACCTTGCCGGATAGGCAATGTAAAAAGGGTGACGGTATGTAAATATCTTGGATATGAAGTCACTGTAGGAACACCTTGTGTCCATGCAGCCTTACAGACTAATAAAGGAGTTAAGGTACTGGCCACTTTGGGTGCGTTGCTCCCTTTTTCGAAGCGATCCGCAGGCTACAGCCTCAATGCAATTCATACTATATATAAGGAGAAATTATCTGCGGCCTTCCTCTATGCTCTGGAAGCATCATACACAGATTGGTTGGCTTGGGCAGACAAACTCAAAGGAGTTATCTGGCATAAAATTCTGGGCCTTAGTAACTATATGCCGATTTAGGCGATCAGACTTGAGTTGGGCTTAATATCACTCACTACTCTGATTAAAATCAATCGAGCAAAGTTGTATATGAAGATAAGGTATGCTAGATGAAATACTCTCTTGTCAAGCTTCCACTAAGCATTAGCGGGTGGAATGAGGCTAACAGTGAACAGATTCAAGGCTATTAATGAACAGTTTTTTGAGAGTCTGTGCTGGACGCCGAGATGGGAATACAGAGAGGGTGCTTTGGTAAAATCATTAAAGAACTGTGCAGAAATGTTTGACTGGATCAAAAGTCATGAAAAGGTTGCCAGTCTGAAATCTCTGCACACCGACTAATATTTATGAGCATTCGATTAAATAGTTTTAATGTGTTAGAAATTAGAGTGCCCTGGTCTGGCATACCAACAAATGAAAGATCTTGCAGAGTATGCACTGATAAAAACGAAGTAGAATCTGCAAGGCACATTCTTACTAATTGCCCAGGAATGAGATTGGCACATGAGTGGTACCTCTCTGAATATGTTGAAGACTCTGAATATATTAAAGGAGAGGCTTTCCGGTTAAGATGCATGTCGGGTCCTAGCAGGACTTTAACCATAGCTATCACGCAGATCTGGAAATGTGCTGACACGCTCTTGAGAAAGTTCGAGGAAGATGTAAAACTGCTGGAAGAGCTCTCAAATTCGCTTTTATATGTAACAACGACCGCTAGACATCTCTCCTGTATTGATTCTGCTTTCTAAGCCCTTTAGGACTACTTACTTCTCCTTCTTCTGTATATGCTTTTCTTGTTAATTGATTTTGCAGTGGACTAAGGATTATACTTATCTTTTGATATCATTTTAACTATTTATTTTATACTTTCTCCTGTACCCAAAGTAGTGGGGATATGTTAATATGACTAAATCTGTGTAAAATGTTTATATTAATCCGATTTATGAGTTCAGATATGTTGTTACAATGCAAAATGTTAATCTATGTAAAAGTTTTGTTATAACTGTACACATAATAAAAATTTAAAACATTTAAAATAAAAAAGCAAAATAGGGTGAAATAGCCGAAAGCTAAAAACTGGCCAATATCTACTATATTAAACGTCTGTCTCGGAACCCCTTTTTCCCCATCTCCAATGTGGCTGCCCTGCTTAACTTTGTCAGAGATGAATACACAGATGAAATAACTCTTCGTGATGAAAGGAGGCGACTGCAGAATTTGCCCATGAAAGATGATTTGTGCTTACAATTGGTGCAGCGTTGCACAGTATTGCTATGATTGCTAGGGACAGCAGGCTTGCACAGCCACACACCCCTGAACTGAAAATTTAAGAGGCTGTTAACATGAGAGCGGCTGTAAGCAGTGTGGCCTACTTCGTATCAATGCTTTGTCTCTACACTTCTCAAATCCCAAACTATCGCACTCACAATGCAATCTTTCTGGTGCTCCATCTTCATGCTTGTTTTTGATGCCTTAGCAGAAAGTTTGGCTTTGCCGCATAAGGACCTTGAGATACACAGCCAAAAAACGTGACCCTGTAAAACCCAATATTAGGTGCACCCACCCGGTACCCCCCAGACTCACGCTCAACTCACCTTTACTCACTCGAGTTCTCTCTGGACTAAAAGCAGCAGGGCACTAGGGCTGCCTCCAAACCGGGCTCCATTACCGGGTTCCTTCAATGAGGAATAACCGGGTCATTCCAACATTGGAGGACCCGGTAATTCCTCCTTGAAGGAACCATTCCCCATTCCCATTTGTGCCCCCATAGGGCTCAATGGGAATGGGGAGGGAGGTAATAACTGGCACATTACAAATGGCCCTTTATTACCTCTCTCTTCCCCTCGCGGGACCCGGAAAGGACATTTGGTTTTAGCAGACGTCTGTTCCGAGTCCCGCAAAGGGAACCTCGTAATAGGCACTCCCGAAATGAAGGGTGCCAGTCCCGTACTGGCACCCTTCATTGCAGGAGTGCCAGGGTCGTAATGAGGCCCATAATGTTCTATGAGAAATACAAACACAGCAAAATACATATTACTTACCTTTAAATTGTAGACCACCCAAACTGTGTAACGTAAAAATAAAGTAAAATAAGAACATATGAAATATACAGAGTCATCTACATCTACACAGCTCAAGTTCACTTGCAGGATGGATAGCTCACTGTGCTTGATAGCTGCTGCTAATAACTGTGCTCACACAGCAGATCACATGGTCAAGTCACAGAAGGGCTACATTTTTGTTTTCCTTCTGTGGTAAATAAAACATGTGCCATTGAAATGGCTTAGATTAACACCAGTGTCATCTGCAACCTCCAGCACTATTGCCACTGTCCTCACTCTACGCCACCATCCACAAAACGATACAGCATGCCACATTCCTGGCAACATCCTTTGCCAATGTACAAATCATCCACATTCATTAATAACATTATCCTCCGGCACCATATGCATCCATATCCAGGGCAAACCCACCATCAGGCTATGCCACCATACGTATCACTATCCACACATGCACACCAAGAGACCGTTCATATGAGATAGGACAGAGGCCACACCATCTTTCACAAAAAATCATGGCCATGCATTTAACTGGGCTTGACCACCATTGGCTTTTTCCAAAACCTCTGCTGCCACTGCCTGCTCTCCTCAACGGACACAGCCACCACCCACCTCATCCACAGGCCACCCACGACTACACCTCTTTCATCTGAGAATTCAAGGACTTGCTCACTGCCATGTCTATCACACACGCCAACAACATCTTCCTCAGCGACATAAACATTCCTGGCAGCCTAGCAACCAAGTTCATGAAGGAAGATCTCCACTGACTTCACAACACTCTGAACCTCACACTGCACATGAAAGACCAAACCCAGAGAAAAGGTAATATCGTCAATCTCATTGTCACCGCCCTACCCACCCTCACTCACAGCTCCCCATTTCTGTTGCACTGATAAGACCATCTGCAAATCCCTTTTGACATCATTCACACCACCACAGTCATGCACACCAATCGGAAACCTAGCAAACAAGCATTTAGATCATTCAAGAACTTTCTACTGAAAGCTCTCACAGAAGACCTCACTGACATCCCACGCGGGCTGTTCTATCTCACATGGGGCAATCTACTTTGGATGAACCAGAACTGCGATTCTCTTGTCCAAGAACTCAGCATCACCCTCGCAACCAAAAAACGACCATTATGCCCCAGTGAAACAACGTACCCTCAAACTTAAACCATCCACATCCTGATACACCCAATACCTCAACCTCATCAAAAGAAGCATCAGAAAACAAGAAAACATTTTGTGACAATACCAAAGCACAGCCAACCTTACCCTCCTCAAGGAACTCTATGCAACACTCAAAGGACTGATCACCACTGCCATGGCCAAATACTATCAGAACACCATAGCCAAAGTGAACAACAAAAGAAAAGCCCTCTGTAAAGCAGGCATGCTTTGCATCAACTTCCTCCCGACCCACCTACACAACAATCCTATTGGAAAATACATCGCCAACAGCTCTTTCTTCATCAACAAGACCAGCATGATCAACTAGCACATAGACACCAATGCCACAAATGCACACCACACATTCCATCTTGCAAAACGACTGCTACCTCGATAACTTTGAACGTACTCAACATTGAAGACATGACTCCCACCTTAGCAATTCTCAAGTCCACAGCATACATGGACGACTGGACGTGATCATACCTTCCTCCATACTTAAGACTGTTACAACTGAAGCACTCCTCATTTACCTGGCAGTCATCAACAGTGTGTTTGCTCAGGGCCCCTTCCCCTTGACCCTCAAGATCAGACAAATCCTCCTTCTTCTCCAGAACCAATTCTGGACCCTGATGTTCTCATCAATTACCGCCCCAAGAACAAGTCTTGCTATGTCCATGCTCAATAAATAACCTAATAACAATATGCTATTATGCACCTATGCTGCCAATTACCACCATCCTGTCACAATCCACACGCTCTGCACTAAACCATCCACATCCACAAAATCTTTTGCCACAGTCAGCACCCTTTGCCACAATTAGGAAACATCCAAAAAATCTATTATCTTTGCCACAATCGACACCATCTGCTGCAATACTCATTCCCCTTTCCACACAAAACACTCAGCCACAATCTGCTAACATTTACCTACATTGTAATTTAAATGTAATAATAAAAACTAGTGAAGGCATACATTTTTCAAAAGAGCTTAGGTTACGATCAATAAAAAGTCAAATCTATGAGCAGTGGAAATTATTGAATGTTTATGGTAACCTTACCAATGTTATTTCCAAACTATGTATTATTGATAGGAAACTTAATTCAGTACTCAGTCAATTTACCAAAGCAAATTTCAGAGTGGTACATTTCACTGCAACCATAATATCGAATAATAACGAAAATATTAAATAAATATATAGAGGGTAGTGGGGTAAGGGGTTAAACTGGCTCGGGATGGGGTTGGGTGGTGTTATAAGGATACAAAAAAGGGGTGATTGGGGGTGCCGCCTTCAAATTGAAGAAACATAACATTCTGTATTTTTGAAGTATTTTGGTTGTGGTGAAATATACCACTCTGAAATGTGCTTTGGTAATATCACATACAACCCTTAATTCTTATTAAAACATGTTTTTTTCGCTGATATATATTGTCATGTAGGTGACAGGATGAATGACTAGATAGACACCACAGAAAACTTAATTTCAAAGTGTTTGACGAAATAATAAACAGTAATGGAGTCACGTGTAACTGAAATGTGCGTGCATAGGTTCTGTGATTTCTTACTAAATATGAAGGGCAACTAAAAGTCCAGACATGTATTTTCTGCAGCATTAGAATGAGCTAGAGTTTCCCTTATTGGGTCACAGTTTGTTATTAAAAAAAAGAAGTCTTTAAATATGTTTTAAGTCGCGTCTTTAAATACTGTAAGGTGCCTTATAAATGACATCTTATCATCATATCATATCATATCAAGTATAGTCTCAGGATTCCCAGTATCTGGGACTTGCCTTCTTCCGGAACACATGGACAGTACCTAGCTATCCCGTGGTTCAAGTTTAGTCTCAGCTTTTTTTTTCTCCTCTTCTTTTTTGTCTTGTTCTTACTAGTCACTGGTCTCTTGTCCTCCTCCAGGATCTCAGGCTTCTATAACTCAAAGCATTCTGCCCCTGTGGGAGCCTCTAAATCTGGTGTGTAGAGGAAAGAGG
The DNA here is from genome assembly GCF_040938575.1 of Ambystoma mexicanum. Lineage (NCBI taxonomy): Eukaryota > Metazoa > Chordata > Amphibia > Caudata > Ambystomatidae > Ambystoma > Ambystoma mexicanum. Next base: position 431,622,338 of record NC_090931.1, on the reverse strand, counting down.
GTTTGGGAGTGGGCATGGAGGTTCCAAAGTCCTGGATGTGGACCCAGACTGTAGAGCAGATCTGGAGGGTGGCCAACTATGCTAACTCTCCCTACTATGGTTCCTTTATACCTTGCTCCTTCCTGACCTGTTTGCACCCCTCTACTCCGATCCTCGAGCTCTCACAAACATAATTGCCCTTGCTCCTCTAGCAACGATATCCCGGCTTTACACCCATCCATTTCTTGTCTTTATTCTTGCACTGCTGAATACCCATTGGGCCTAATTCACAGACGTGTTTTATAATGGTGCAATCCCAATGGAAACCAGTCTGTGAATCAGACCCATTTTCTCTCCCAGCTTCCCCACCCATTCGGCCCCTTCTTTGTAATCAGTTGTTATCAAGTCTTTCTTATCTCTCCCACTGTTACAACTCCTTATCTTTACCTCTGGGGAGCGCTGTCTGCAGGCTGGATGGTGGCAACTGCCACCCGAGAATAGCCAGAATCACAAATCGAGCTCTAGGTGTAGCAATCTCTGTTTGCAGAAAACTGGATTATTATGCCCACAATATCTGAAATACCCAGCACCCTAATCCAGACACTCTCTCAGACGTTAAATTGTATGCACACAGGTTTCATGATGAATGGAAGAAGGGACGTGTATTTCAAAGGACTGCAATACTCAAAATGTCAGGGCAATTACTGTGATTTCGTCTCTATACTGAAACTCCTGGAGTTCGTCAGCAGTGGTACCTCTTTCAAAGTCATTGCAAAAGATTGGATCTATCTGCACCTGTGACTGCTTGTATGCAGCCCATCATAAGGCTTCACAATGGGATTCCTTCATGCTAGCACTGTTTAGAAGTAGCCACGCTCTGAAGATCCTTGTTCATTCATTGCGTGTTGAACATGTGGTAGCTGGAACCTGTTTTGAATAGTTCTGTGCTTTGCCCGTGTGTGTTTTCTGCGCCTCTGGTGTCTTGCTCCATTTTCGTAAACCCTGCCTTGGAAGCTCAGTTCTTCCCTCTCTGCCTTCAACCAGGCAGCATGCTCCTCTGGTTTGTGTGGTGTTCCTACAGCTTGTAGACTCTGCTGCTTGCCCTGTTTCCCTGCAACTTCCTATTCCTGCTCTGTGTCTTGTGTCACTGCAGTCTCCATTCTCTCTTCCTTACGCTCTGTTTCTGCAACCTCCGGTCCATGATCCTATTACTGTGTCTTGCAGTCTCCACCTCAGCTCGCTGTTTTGCTCCTTTACTCGAGTCTCAATATTTACAAAAGACAGCAACTGTTTTTCTTCTCAAGGAAATCTCTAGAAAGGCACTAGAACCCAAGTAACTGTAGTAAGGGACTAGAAGGATCTGACTGTGGCCAGGGAATGGAAAGGAGGTAACTAGCAATCTTTATCAAGGCACTGAACCTAGGTAACTGGAGCAAAGGACTCTGAACTAAGGAGAAAAGAGTTCCAGTTCAGATTCCTATGCTCCTGCCTGCTTTCGATAGCTTGTGTGTTTCCAGTACAGTTTCAACCTTGCTCCAGTTACCTAGATCCAGTACCTTGATACAGATTGCGAGTTAACTCATTTACATTCACTCCTTTATCTCCTGCATTATTATTATTATTTTATTTTGCATCGTTTAACTCATAATTGCACCCCCTCCTCAACTAGATCATCCCAGATGCCTTTGAGATCAAAAGGAGTGCTTTCGTCCAATCCAAGAAGAGACAGCAACCTTCATGCATGCATTATGGTCTTAATCCTACATCTTTGGAAAGTATTCTAATTAACATTAAATGTGATTAAGAAATAGTGGTCTTTTGTTGTACATGTAAAGCATAAAGTACTTAATTCTTCTTAGTAATGAATTTACCAATTTGCGGGAGGTTTTTCCTCTACCTTACCTCCAAATCCAAAGTTTGGCAGTGCAGTAATGTGGCAGAAATGCAGTGGTAATGTATCAGTGAACCTCCATCAAAAGTAATCCCAATAAAGAAAAGTAATCCAAAAAAGGAGTGTGTCGCATGCAAGAAGTAACACAGGTTTATTAGGCCCAAACAGCTGGGAGACACTGTTTAGACAGCCCCCTGGAACTGAACTGAATGAAATGAGTTCTCAATGCCACCCACTACGGCTGGACATGCTATACACAAATTACAGAATGACCACACAACATCTTAGTTAAATTATTGGGGCAGGTCACAGGAGCTGATTGGTGGAAATGCGTCAGACCCCTATAGACATATTTACCCTAGGTGACCTTATTGGATAAAACATTTCTTGGAACAAAATTATAGTGACACCATCGGGACATCACAAATCTTCCCTTTGATCGGTCAAAAAACAATTACTGGTCATTGGTTGGCACTGGTCAATAAACAAGTGAATATCCTGCTCTCTGCTGATTGGACATGGCACCTTGAGACGGCACGGGGCAAAACATTCTCACAGAGTCTGGCCAATAATGTGCCCTGCGAATATCAACGAGGACACTTTTCAATGTTGCACCCTAGAGACACTGAAACCTCTGGTTCCCTTTTGCGCACTCCATAACCCCTAACCCATTGCTCTAGCTCCCCAGCTCCTTTCTCACGCCTCTCTGCCAGGCGTGCTTCTCAAAACGTATCTGACAATGTGAATATATTTTAATTGACTGTCTTTGATTCCTTTTTCCCTTCCAATTCTTCTGGGACACCCAAGTGCCTAGCTCTGTGGCCTCAAAAGGATCTCATGAAGAGACCCTGCTAGGACTGCGTTCTGCTGGCAAACTTCAGTCTTGCAATATTAGTGTGCAAGTGTGCTATTTCTGCCGCAAAGGTCTGTAGCCCTTCATTATGAGCTGTCCAAAAAAAGGCTTTCTTAACATGGGTCTACAAAACATGGCTCCTCTTATGGTCACATATTGCTCAAAAGTCTTGTACTCTATGAGATCTTGCATGCCCACAACTGTGCCCGCGCTGTGCCACCTACCCCATCACTAAAACAAATTACACACCCTACATTGCTTTCCCCAAAGGAACATCTCATGCTACGCTGGCTCCTGTGTCTTAACAAACTATACCTATGCTACATGCGCCATGTTTAAAAATGTCCCCAGTCCCGATGTCACTGTATAAAGGGACCCATTTGGAAATATACCACCAAAATATATTTTAAAAACCAACTCCACTGACGAGTGGGCATCATGCAGGCAACAAAGAGGTTTATTAACAAAAAACCCTCACCCTGTTACAACTGGGGGATAGAAATTCCGAAACAGCCTTGCTGGCTGAAAGAAAGAGTTTTCAACTCCGCCTTTACAATAATAAGCTTTTAAAGACATGCATGCAGTACTGATATATTAGAAACGTCGAATATTTCGATTTGCTGAGTGATTTGCATTGAACACCCACACCACCCAATTTCTAGCACTATCCCCTGAGAACCCCTCCCTTTCCCTGACATCATCATTTACTGAGCAGCCGATTTAGCCTTGGGAAAATACTGGTTCTCACCAGATGCCGTTTGCCTGGACAATGAAAGGAGACGATGTTCAGCACCAAGGTCATTTTACAGCAAACCTTTGTCTCACCTCACTTCTGATTGGCTTGTTCTGTTGTCTCTATCTTTTCAATGCTTTGAGTCAGGTTTTAGTTACAAAACCCTTTGCAAAGGCACTACTAATATCTTTATTCCCTTCTATTTGATTCTATTTAATATTATATTTTTAGTTTCAGAGTCAGCACCTTGCTTTCTGAGCATCATTCTTCTTCCCACTGGGACATTCTTTTCCTTGTACTCTAGCCTCGAGATTTAGTATTAAATTATCGTATCTGCTAAGAAAGTCTTTTTAATGTGCCTGTGTCTTACACAGATGTTCTTCTTTTATAAATGCACATTCAACCTAATGTCTGTGTATCTTAATTCTTGCCTTCTTTAGCTCACACTGTGTTCATTATTATTACTGCCCCTGCTTAGAGTATGGGTGGCACAGTTGATTAAGTAATTAACACTTCTCCTTTTTACAATATTGGACCAGGGAGCGGCAAGAGCTCTGAGTGACATGTTCATCTGTCCATTAACAGTGGGAGGGGCAGTAGATATTTATCTACCCCTTAACATCACCCACCATGTAACTAATACATCACCATGTTACTTGCATAACTGGTACATGTGCCCCCTCCCTTTGCAGTGCTGGATCTAGAGCCTTACAACAGTAACTCTGTTACCACTGCATTAACACTGTTTTTGGCCTCACTCATAATGAGGCCCAATTTGTCCTTTAACTACGCTTGTCACCCACATGGCCCGCATTTCACAGTCCTCAAATGATTTGATTTTCGATGTGAAAATGACTTGGCACTTCACTATGTCTGTGACCTCTGGGCTCTCTACCCCTCACTGTAGCCGGTGCTACTTTATTAGCACTAGCAGCCTCCAGCCCCTTACAGGGTTGGCAACACCAAGCCACTCTACACATCAGGCTGATGGTGACCAGCACTAATAAAATAGAACAGATTATAGAGTGGCCAAGAGCTCAGACAACCAGAACATAGTGGAGAAGTTCCCAGATGCTTTCTCAGAGAAACTACGATGCATGAAATGTTTTCAACATCAGATGAAGCTTAATAGGGCCTCTGTACCTGTCAAACATAAAGTCAGGCCCAATGCAATACTTAAGTGGGAGAAACTAAATAAGATTCTTAGTAAATTACTTCAATAAGGAATAATAGAGGTGGTGGACAAACATTATGGTGGATTCCCACTCTTTACCTAACTTCTCAGAACTGCTCTGTTAGGATGGATGAACACATATTCCGTTCTTGACCTATGCTCAACATTTCACCAGATTCTCCTCCATTCAAAGTCTAAGGAGCAAACTACATACATCACTCCAGAAGGTTTATACCTCTTCCAATGCATGGCTATTTGGCCTTGCCTTAGTGGCCTCTGTGTTCCAGAGGGTAATGCAGAAGCGGCTGAGGGGGTGCCAAGAGGGTGATAGCTTTCCAAGATGATATCCAGATTCATGCTCCCGCAACTGAGGAGCATGCAAAGTTAATGGAGAAAGTAGTGACAATTCTACAAGAGAATGACATGACACTGAAGAGGCAAAAGTGCTGACTGTTCCCAAAGGAAATGAACTATTTTTGATATATTTATTTATAGAACGCTTTACACCAATTGACTATATCATATCGGAAAATGGGGTCAGGCCAAAGGAGAGCCTGTTGAAGATCAGTGATGGTGCGCTGTACCCTAAGGAATGAGACTAGCTTCATTATTTTATTGATCTCTATGAGTATTATTGCATATTAGTACCCTTCTTTGCTTCAACCATGAGGCCACGCACATCCCTCCTACAGAAGGGCATGAAATTTGAGTGAGTGGGGGGGCAGTGCCACGTGTTCTGCACTATTATGGAACATATTGCATCAGCCCCAGCCTTCCACCCTTTTGATCCCCTGAGGTTGTCAATTGTAACAGTTTATACTAGTCCCTATGGATTTGGGTGGTTCTTTCTCAATATACGGATGGAGGGGAAGAGAATGTAGTTTATGCTACAAAGGTTCTAAGGGCTACAGAGCAAAATTACTCAGTCATCGACACGTAGGGCCTAGCATCTGTTGGGTCAGTGCAGAAATGTAGGTACTACCTGTCGGCAGCACACATCACCCTTAGGACAGACCATAAACCCTCAGTAGGTCTGCTGTCCAAACCTACTTCCAACATAATCTCTCGGAGAATCATCAAACTCATTTCTAGACTCAAGGAGTACACCTTCATGGTGGTAGACTTCATAGGAAGGGAGACCAAGATTTCGCACTGTCTCGCTTGCCAGTAGAAGAGATGAAGAACCGCGCATGATGTTTTCATAACTGAAATGACACACAGAAGTGTGAAGTAGAGTGGGGCCAATTAAAACTAGTAGGATAGTGAGGTATGGGGAGATCCCCTGATGGCTAAACTGGTGGAGCATGAACTGTTGCCTTTCCAACAGATTCAGGATCAGCTCTCTCAAAGGGGTGCTGTTATGGAAAGAAGACATGGTAGCTCCTACCATGGGTATGAGCAAGTAATGGCTGAAGAGTTCCCACGTTAGGCACTTGAGAATGACCAGCAGTGAACAAGGTGTCTGTTCAGGTTACTTGTGGCCCCACATGGATGCTGATGCAGATAGAACAGTGAGGGAATGCTTGTTATGTGCGAGCTGTGAGAAGGTATTGAAGATCCAAGTAGTTCATGTGACACCCATTGAGCTGCCAGAAGGGGTCTGGGGTAGGCATCGACATTGCACAACCAAGATGTTATGGCATTGTGCTCATTGATTACTCTTGCAAATGGCAGCAGACGCCTTTTGTCAGTGCCCCAAAATCGGTAAACGTTATTAGCTTTCTGCAGAATGACTTCAGGAGAGAGGGTTATCCTCAATATGTCGTCTCAGGTAATAGTGCTCAATTCTGCTCCAAAGAAATGTAAACGTTCATAGATGGTTGCAAATTATGGCACATAATGACCTAGGTCAATCAGTGTTTTACAGAAGACTAGAAACCAGTCCCAGTGCCAGCAAACATTGGGAAATATGTCATGCAGCAAATGCTGTGGTATTAGCACATATTTCCCATTCCAAAACGGGACTAATAACATTTGAGGCCATGATGGCGAGGCTTAAGGAAGCAAACTTTAGGCCTCGGAAGCCATTTTGTGAAAGGGTGAGCAAGCCAGGCAACCAGGAGGTGGTGCGAGCAAAAGTGCAGATGAAGCAAGCCATTGACAAAAAGAGGTATGACTCCCATAGGGCTGAGCGGGCCAGAGAAATAATTGGTGATTGGTGTGGTGTTGTCCCCTTTAAGAATGTGTGTCATGATTTCGTCATTACTGACTCACAGTAAAAGCATCCTCAGGCGCTAGATGTGGCAAAATGACTGCAGACTTCATGAATTGCACTTCTGTCTCTGTATCTCATTGCGCTGTCTGAGCAGGGTACTGCAGCCACCACGTATCTGGGTGCCCCTAGATCAGTATGTGTACCCTTGGGTGCCCCCAGGCCACCATCAAGCTGTGTGACCACAGCTCAGAGCGCCTGGCAACCGTAAGTGTAGGAGCTGGGTGTCCCCAGCAACCATCTGGTTGGCCCGTGTGCCCACAAGGCAGCCCACAACAGCGGCAACTGAAGATTATGCTGGGTGCCCCAAGCGATGCTCAGGGTGGTCCATGTGCCTGTGATGGTGTGGGGCGATGGCAGGCCCCACCTGCAGACACACACACACGCATTCAGCACTCGCACCAAGAGACATGCCAGAGACGTGTTGCTGCTCTGGTCTCAGGCGCGAACTGCCGGCCGGGTCCGTCTTTATTCAATGCGCGCATGCGCAAGCCTCGTTATGGGCCACGCATGCGCAGAACCGCGTATTCACTACGCCACATCCCTCCTTTTTCCCCAAACAATCAACATTGACTAACAGTGTAACTTAACAACATATTCTTCAAACATAAACGTTCCAGCACGACCTAGATTACTAAGCAGGGTCCATAATAAAGTCTTGGAACCTCTGCGGCGGCTTTAGCCCCGCCCGGCTCGGGTACCTGCGTGCCTGAGGCAGCTCTTGTGTCCCTTGAGTCTCGGCCAGTCCATCGGGTCTCGGTGGCGGTCCATCGCTTGGCTCAGGTGCCGGAGGGTCGACTTCCTCCGTTTCGGCAGATCCCACGCGCTTGAAAAACGAGACATTCCTGGTGACAGTTCCACGTGCGTTGGCCGCTGTGACCATCGAGCCCTTTACATGCGTCACCCCCAGGGGCTGGGTTTCGTAGGTTAGCGATAACTTTCCTTCTGCTCTTCTGTTTCGCACCAATACGGTATCCCCCACCGCAATCGGCCTCTCCGAGAGCTTCCTCCTGATCGTCTCATTTTCGTTCTGCACCACCCTCTCCGTTCGCACGTGATCCTTTTCAATCTCCCCCGGCTGCCGGCCTTCCATTTCGGGCAGGAGCCCTCTTGGTACACGCTTAAAGAGGGCTTCGGCTGGGGCGACCCCGGTTGACTGATGTGGGGTCGAACGATACTCTCGAAGGAAGTCCACTAAGTTGCGTCGGAGGTCTGCCGCTCCATCTGCTGATATGCGAACACTTTGTTGAGCGTTCGCATGAAGCGCTCTAGCTCCCCGTTTGCCCTCGGCCAGAGAGGTGTGACTTTCCTATGGCGTATTCCCCTCACCTCACAATACTGAGCAAAACGTTGCCCCCGAAATGGTGCCTCATTGTCTGAGCATATCTCCACCGGAAATCCATGCGTGGTGAACATTTTCTCCAGCGCCATGATGGTGTGGTCACTCGCCGTCGACTCCACCAGTTCAACCTCCGGATAGCGGGACCACTGGTCTGTCACCACTAGAAAGTAGAGCCCTCGGCTGGTCACTTCTCTCCATAGTTTGGATTGGCGGGGCCCTCTCCACCGGGTGTGCTGCTTGGCAGGGGATGCACCATCTCACAAACTCCTCCACTCTACTTTCCAGGTCGGGGAAACAGACCTTGAGTCTCAGTCTTGCTTTCATCTTGGCTATCCCTTGGTGCCCATTGTGTGCGAGCTGCAGAACCTTGTCAACCAGTGTTCTCGGGATGACAATCTGGAGACCCCTTAGCAGGAGGCCATCCTCGGCTACCGAGAGCTCATGGCGTACTTTCCAGAGGGCCTGCAGGTCTTTCTGAGCCCCTGCGTTTCTTCGGGAGTTGTCCTGGAGGACCTCTCGCCATTCTCCATTTGCCATAGCAAGCTTGATCCTTGTGAATGTCTCGTCCATGTTGGAGTCTTCGGCGATCTCCTGGCGGGATAGGGCAATGGGCAGCGCCGATTCGACCGCGAGATGTATTGCTTCGACACCCTCTGCCACCTCCACTGTGTCTTTTGGCCTCCCCGCACCTGGATGGCGGGACAGGTAGTCTGCCGGGTTGTCAGGGCCTGTTCGATACAGCAGTTTGACCCCGTACTCCATTAATGACAGCATCCATCTCTCTATTCTAGGCGGTGGTTTGGATGATGTTCCGGACAAGATCGGGATGAGAGGCTTGTGGTCGGTTACCACAACGACCGGTTTTCCCAAAATATATATCCGGAAATGCTTGCAACCCCATAGGATGGCCAGAGCTTCCCGCTCAATCTGAGAGTACCGTCTCTCCGTCTCCGTTAGCGCCTTGCTGGCATATGCGATGGGCCTCATGGTTCCTTGATTGTCGGCCTGCATGAGGACAGCCCCCAGTCCTATGGGACTGGCATCGACTACAATTTCGGACTCCCGATCCGGATTGAAGTATGCCATTGTTTCTTGTTCCGATAGGGCATTTTTGATGTTGTCGAAAGCCCTCTGTTCTTTCTCCCCCCAGCTCCAGGCGATGACATTTCTGGTTAGCGCTCTCAGGGGTTCCGACAGGGAGGCCAGATCACAGATGAAGCGACCACAATACGTCACCATACCCAGGAAGCTTCTGATTTCAGATGGTGAGGTTGGCGGGGTAGCTTCCCGGATGTCTTTCACTTTTTCGGGATCAGGTGATATGCCCCCCGCGTGGAAGACAAACCCGAAAAATTCCACCTGTCTCTCAGGAACTCACACTTCTCTTTGTGCGGTGTCAACCCTAGGTCGCGCAGCCTCACCAGTGTGCTTTCCAGGCGCTTTAGGTGTTCAGCCTCGGAACGGGCAAAGACCAGAATGTCATCCAACATGTTTATCACTCCCTTGAGTCCAGACAAGGCTCCCCTGGTGGTATTCTGGAAGACCTCTGCCGCGGAGGAGATACCAAAAGTGAGTCTTTTATATTGGTATAACCCCTCGTGATTCGTAAACGTTGTGATGTATCTTGACTCGGGGTGGAGCTCCAACTGATGGTACCCAGATCTCAAATCCAGTTTTGAGAACACTTTCGCCCCTTGAAGCTCCCCAATGATGTTGTCCAGGGTGGGTGTTATGTGGCGCGCTCTTTTGATCGCTAGGTTGGGAAGCCTCATGTCCACGCAGATGCGTACCGCACCCGGCTGTTTGGGCTTTGGGGCTACCACGATCGGGGAGACCCACGGGGTGGGACCCTCTACCTTCTCAATGATGTCCTTGTCTATCAGGGATTGCAGCTCGCGTTCCACCTGTGTCCTCAGATGGAAAGGGACGCGGCAGTGTTTGAGAGCCGTTGGTCTCACAGACCCATCGATGTGGAGGCGTATTGGGTCAGCCTTTAGTTTCCCTAACCCTCGGAATATCGTTTCAAAACGACTCAACAGATTTTCCAAGTCAGTGTGGTAGACCGCAAATGAGAAGTGCACAATGTCCAATGCCTCAGCCGCAGCACAACTGAGAAGGGAATGTGGGCTCACATCTGTGACAAAGAATCTTGCCCTTATTCTATTTTGTCCGTGAGTGACTGGGGCCACGAATACTCCTTGGATGGGGAGCGGTGTGTGTCCTCCGAAAGCGTATATACGTGCTGTGGACTCGGCTAGGCCAGGTGCACCAGGGAGTGTGTTGTAGTGTTCCGTCGCAAGCACACAGACGGACGCTCCAGTGTCTATCAAGACAGGTGTGGGTGTTTCCCCAATGTTAACTGTGCACTTGGGTTGTCGTCTCCTGCCGGGGCCTTCAGCTACGCTCGAGATGAAGAAGATTTTATCTTCCTCCTCCTCCTCCTCGGCGATGTTTAGGTCCTGTATACCTTGTTCAATGGATGATACACCCCTCACTCTCCGAGTGCTGCCTCTGGCAACCCTTTCGGGCCCACTCGACACAGCGACAGGTGCTAATGCTCTGCACACCCTAGCATAATGTCCTGGGGTGTTACACCGGCCACAGGTTCTCGATTTTGCTGGACAGTCACCCATGTGTGGCAGGTCGTACCCACAATATTGGCACGAGGGAGCGTTGCTATGCTCCCCCGGGCTATCACCACCTCTTGATGTCCACCTTGACTTTCCTGGGTTAGTGCGGCCAATTGCAAAAGCCTCACCTTCGTTTCTCCCATGCGTGGCTGCATCCATTTTTACACCCCTCACGTCAGCCAGCTCATAGGCCCTCCCTGTGTCCAGAATCTGTTGTAGGGTCAGACCAGGTTCCCTCAATATCTTCCTCCTCAGTTTACCGGAGCTGCAGCCCTGCAACAACTGGTTCTGAACCATCTCCTCTTCATTTCCCCATCTACAGGAGCTTGCCAGAACTCTGAGTCGTGCACAAAATTGATCCAATGACTCTTCCTCTCGTTGTCTTTCCGCACTCATGACGAACCTATCAAAGTCTACATTCGCCATTGGCAGAAAGTGATCTCGGAGCGCCTGCTTCACTGCAGCATATGTCGCAACCGGAATGTTCAGAGAGTCATATATCTTGTGAACCTCGGCCCCTGCCGAGTACACCACGATTGCAATTCTTTCTCCGTCCTCCGTGATCCCCGAGGCCGTGAAGAACATCTCCAACCTCTTCACCCAAAGGAGCCATTTAGGCCCCAACTTGGAAGGTGGGCCCGTGGTATCAAATTTGGGCATGGGGGCTAGTGTGCTGTTCACCCTGCAAGGGATGTGGGCAGGAGCGCCATCCTGTTCTTCTTCCTCCCCATTTCTCTGCCCCCATTTCTCTGCGTGATACTCACAGGAATACGTTGAACTGCTTTGAAGACGGGGCCCCGGATCACCCGTGGCGCAATATCTTCTCCAGTGCCACTCTTCTTTTTTTTTTTTTCGACAGAATGCCACAACCTTGCAGCTGCACAGGCTGTGGAGGGTCCACAAATTGATGATTTTCGGTGCAAATCGCAGATGGCGCACGAGCACCCTCACAGGCCGCAACCACTGCGTTCTGCGCACAATCCAAGATGGCCGCCGGCCACACGTGTGAGCCCGTGCCGACACGGAGCAGCATTCTCCTCCCTGGACGCTACCGGAGCGGAGGACTGCTCCCGCGCCGTCCTCATCGCCAGTGTGATGGTGTGGGGCGATGGCAGGCCCCACCTGCAGACACACACTCACGCATTCAGCACTCGCACCAAGAGACACGCCGGAGACGTGTTGCTGCTCTGGTCTCCGGCGCGAACTGCCAGCCGGGACAGTCTTTATTCAATACGCGCATGCGCGAGCCTCGTTATGGGCCGCGCATGCGCAGAACCGCGTATTCACTACGCAACAGTGCCCACGGGAGGGCCCATTACAATGGCGATGAAGGAGTACGAACGAACCCCTGCGGTGAGCTCAGAAGTCCTGCACCTGATCAGCAGTGAGACCACTCTTCCGAGGGTGCTCCCTGAGCTGCTGAGCAGTGAATTCTGTGTGCTCCGAAATCAGACCTTGAAAAAGAAAAGAGGCAAATGAAGGAGTGAGCTGTCTTCGTGAGCGGAGCGGAGCGAAACAGTGAAGAATAAATTGCTCGGTGTCGGAGCCGGAAAAAAAGAAATAAAGAAAGGAAAAAAGGTAAATGAGTCGCGCGGGTGTCACAGGGTATGCCTGCACGCTGCCGTGCCAGCGCTCATCTCCTCTGTGCTCCCGGGCCACCACCAGGCGGTGAGTTTCATCTGCTTTGATCAGAGCTTTAAAAAAACACAAAGAAGAGAAGTGGAGGCAAGTCATGCTGCTGCCCACCACCATTCGTGGGAGAACACGAGCAGCAGCACATGCCTGCATTCGCCTGTGCCGATGCTCTCAAGGGATTCCTGGGCAGACAAGGCGGTGAACTGCCTGTGCTCCGTAACCAGAGCTTGGGGGAAAAGTACCTGCTCCTCCGCATACACCGAGCAGTACTGGCAGTACATTTCGGTGGGCTCCAGTGTCGGAGCAAAGAGAAAGAAAAGGGAAGAGAAAAGTGCTGCCTGTACGCTCAGTACTCAGAGCTAAGGAAAAAGTAGTACCTGCCTGTGCTCTGTACTTGAAGCTCCAATGGGGGGAATGTGGCCCAGACACTGCCACCCACCAGTGTCTTAAAAACAACTCTTGCCTGGTGAGTGTGGCCCGGACACGCTGCTACCAGGTCTCTGTCTGATGGGAGACCTGATAAACGCACCCTCCCGACAAGGAAGGTGCCCAGACAGCCTTCAACAAGGGGCATGTTCCTAACAAGAATAGGGTAGTTGCTGCAGATGTAACCCCTACCCCACCGAGCGTGGCCTTGCCTGCTGGAGCAAGGGAACACCCATATCCCTCTTGGACTAAAAGTAAACAGAAGTGCAGACATGTATGCATTACAATGCATCCAGTGAGACACTGAGCCAGGGGCATAGGAGACCCATAAAATCTGGGGGGGGACAGGGGACACCTCGGGGACTTTGCTTTTTTACATTTATTTATTGTGTTTTAGTCAAAGAACTCGACTTTTCACTACATTAAAATAGAAGTACGTATTAAATTACATATATCATCACTGTATAAAACGAGAGAAAAGAAGTAAAGAAAACAGAAGAAAATTAAGAAAAAGAAAAGCAGTTCAGAGTATAAAATAGAGTATAGAGTATGAACATTTGTGAACATTGGCCTGCGTTGCATCTAGATAGAATTGTGAATATTAGCATGTCCACACTTAGAAAGAATTGTGAACATTGGCCTGCGTTGCATCTAGATAGAATGTGAATATTAGCATGTCCACACTTAGATAGAATTGTGAACATTAGCCTGCGTTGCGTCCGGACAGAATCGTGAATGTTAGCATGTCCTCACTTAGATAGAACTGGTAAATATTAGCGTGTCCACACTTAGATAGAATTGTGAATATTAGCATGTCCACACTTAGAATTGTGAACATTGGCCTGTGTCACATCTAGATAGAATTGTGAATATTAGCATGTCCACACTTAGATAGAATTGTGAATATTAGGATGTCCACACTTAGAATTGTGAACATTGGCCTGCGTCGCATCTAGATAGAATTGTGAATATTAGCATGTCCACACTCAGATAGAATTTGAATATTAGCATTTCCACACTTAGAATTGTGAAAATTAGCCTGCGTCGCGTCTGGACAGAATTGTGAATATTAGCATGTGCACACTTAGATAGAATTGTGAACATTAGCCTGCGTCGCGTCCGGACAGAATAGTGAATGTTAGCATGTCCGCACTTAGATGGAACTGGTAAATATTAGCATGTCCACACTCAGATAGAATTTGAATATTAGCATTTCCACACTTAGATAGAATTGTGAACATTAGCCTGCGTCGCGTCCGGACAGAATCATGAATGTTAGCATGTCCGCACTTAGATAGAACTGGTAAATATTAGCATGTGCACACTTAGATAGAATTGTGAATATTAGCATGTCCATACTTAGATAGAATTGTGAACATTAGCCTGCGTCGCATCTAGATATGATTTTGACTGAAGGATAGCATGCCCGCACCTAGAGGAAAGTTGAATGTTAGCATGTGCCACACTCAGAACGGTGAACACCAGCCTGCACCTCATCTAGATATGGCTGTGAATGTTAGCATGCCCACACCTAGATAGAACTCTGAACATTGGCCTGCGCCGCACCTAGATAGGATTGTGAAGGCCAACAAGTGCCACACTTAGACAATACTGTGAATGTTAGCATGCAAAAGGTCATGTAACCCACTAATCAATATAACCTCAAACTCTGCATACTTATCTCACTCAAAAACTCACACAACCATCTCTCGCACCACAAGCTGCACGCACTTCACAAGACTGCAACAACACATAAGCCGGAGCAACAGCACACGCGGACTGACACTGATCCAATACCCGCACCAAAGCTCAGCACCCGGTGTATACCGAGTTGAAGCTGCCAACAGAACACCACTCCTCTCACTATCCTACTCCTTCTTCACCTTACTAACCCATCCCCCCTTATCGTTTGCAGATCCGCCAGAGCGCCTGGGGACCAATTCCGTTGGTGGCGGTGCGCGGTACAAATACCATTAACATTTAACATTTAACATTTATACAATCATCCCAGCGATCAACATTTAGAGAGATCTTTTATAATACTCTCACCTGCGCTTTAAGTGCAGATGCTTTATGGAATTTGGCCAACCCATCCTATCCTATTCCACTTGAACCCTCAATGATGGAACATGAGTGTGCCCCTTTGCAGCAGTTTATGGGCTGCAATCATACCTCGGCACCAGGGTATTCACTGGATTTACATGGATAGCGGAACAAGTGCTGTTTTGAATCTCGAGGCTCTGCTTTATTTTTTCTGGGTCACCAAGGTGGTTTATGGTGGCATCTATTAAAACTTGACTACAACTCATTATTCAGCTGATGGTGGGTACCAAAAATGCAGTTCCATCCCTATTATGAAACAAGCGTTGGCAACGACAACCATTTCGGGTTTAATGTAGGCATGGAAAAGGCAATTGCAAAGCACCGCCATCGTGTTATTAGGTACCCACTGATGGTGCAGTGAAGGAAATGCATAGTGCAAAATGGTGCAGTGAAGGAAATGCATAGTGCTAATAGAGTGGCTGAAGGCATCCCTGGATAAGACATTTGTATTACACCAGTAGTATGTCCCCAGCTCCAATTAAGTTATTAACTACACAGGGCTTGTAGTAAACATCCCTAAGCCAGTGGCTTTATCTAAACCAGAAGTGGCACTTTACATACCCTTTATATTTCATTCTAGTGTTTTTTTAAAGGAATAGGTTATGGCGTAAAATGAATCTGTGGCCTGCGTGGCATTCATCCACCAAAAACCCATGAAGGTTGCTAAGATAGCCCAAATAACATGATGCTGTGTTGCAAGGCAAGATGCCACGCACCCTAGCACCAGCTCCCACTACAGGACAGGTCAGAGGTGAATAAATACCGCATTTGAGGTTAGTCCTGACTTCAGACCTAGGCTGCAGCTAGGATTGAGTGAAAAGGGAGTTGATGCAGGAACAGCCTGCTATGACTGTCTCTTCCTAGAGAGGAACCAGACAGGAGTGCAGATGACACTGGGGCAGTGGGAGAGCGCCGAGCCTGAGCTCCCACGTTCCCTCTAATAAATCCTCCCCATGCCGGCCTGCACCTGGGAGAAGGGGGCCATGGTGTGTATTATCAGGCTCAATCAAGGCGCAGACAGATATGGTGTAGTGTATATATCTGCAATTATTTCAACAAACGACTTCTAATCGTCCTCGTGCAGGCCTCATGAGCATGGATCAAGTGTTAGAAGAAGACGCATTCGTGACTGCACCTTTTATCTGGGAAAATGAGGCAAGCCACCATTCTTCCTTGTACAAATCTCCCCTCTGTACCCTTCTCTACTCCACACTCTTGTCTGCTATACACCCTTTTCACCCAAGTCCCTTCCCTGCACCCCACACCAAGTCACTCCTCTGACACACTGCCCTCTGCACTTTCTCACTTGTCTGTACTTCACTCTCATTTGCAAAACCCGAAGCACCTCCTATGTCATTTCTGCCGTAAACCACTCTCCCTGTGTTCTGGTCTTTCCTGGACCCCTCTCTCCCAAGCACACACTCTCTTTTTCTGTCCTCTGCACCCTTTCTACCCTTTTTCATTTTGCAGTCCCACACTCTACTGCACCCAAGTCCCCCGCTTCCCATTCCCCCATGGCCAGCACCCCACACAACTCTCATCTGGACACTTACTCAGCACTTTCTCCTCAATCTTCAGAGCACCCTCGATATCCTGGCTTACATTTCACAGAATTTCACTTGCCGCCTTGCATGAACAACCACTCCATAGCTTCTCAGAATAAGCTGGAACAGGCATGCCAGATACATGACCTTAGAAGGGCCCATTGATACCTGCAAGAATTAACTCTTAAGAAATAGTCAGGAGCATGGATATTTGGAATGGGGGGACAGACACAGAAGTCACTAAATCCACGTACTGCCGAGGCTTTACCACGAAAATCTGATCGCACTGCAACCACTCAAGTACGCTGACAGAAACAGCCAGGCTGAATAAAACAGGGTGAAGCTTAGCCAAGACCTACAGAAGATTAGCGCTTGATTTCTTTTGAGAGATGCACAGGATGGGCACCAACAAATGGTTTATTTTGGGCAGGGACAGAGTTCAAGTCTGGGCTGGTAATAGTTTGTTTTATGGAATATAATAACACTTTGATCATAGTGCTTCATGCTAGATGCTTTCAGTTTCTAGGCAATGTAACAGCAGGTATTATTTCCCTCATTTGAATGGTACTGAATTTATGAACGGTTAAGTGGACCCGGCTGGTGCTGGGTTTGAACCAACAAAATGCAGGTAGCCCTCATGTCAGAGACCAAGCTTTAAGTGTGGTACCATCAGTGGTCGAAGTGAGCGGGAGCGGTCGGGAGCGGTGCTCCTCTACTTTTTTAAGTTACGTTTTACAGCTCCTATACTTTTATTTTAAAAAGAAACCGCTCTGGAATGGTTTCGTTTTAAAATAAAAGTATAGGAAAACGTTGCAGCTTGCACTTTCAGTGCACTGCACTGAACGTTCCCTCAAACAGCAGGTGCAAGAGTTTTTTTTTTGTTATTGTGTGTGGGAGGGGGCGTGGTGATGGGGTTTGTGGGGAGTGGGTGTAGGCCAGCAGGGAACATAGTTCCACTACTTCCTTTTGGACACTTCGAACACTGGGCACCATCCAAACCTCAAGCAAGTGTGAGTTGGTGGAAAGAGGTGGAGGGGTGTGTCTTAAGTCCTACTGATATTAGAGTATACATCAAGTGTTTTCCCTTGCCTACCTTAGACAATACTATGGAAAAGAGCACACATCCCACGTAGTGGCCCTTCTTGAGATTGGCTCATCCTCCTTTTACTTTATATGGTTTCATGAGGATTTCGTATACAATGGGCCTCATTACAACCCAGGCGTTAAGGGTTAACGCCGTTGTTAACCCTTAACGCCTATTCTGATTTTAACGGCTGCTTTTAGCAGCCGTTAAAATCCATGGCGCTAACCTGCCATGATGCTAATTACGCCACCATAATTTACGGTGGCGTAATTAGCGCCTTCCCCACTCCCATTATGCCCTATGGGGCAAAAATGGGAATGGAGAAGGGAAAATGGGAAATGGGGATTTACCGCCCCACTCACCTTGGAATGGGGCGGTAAATCCGCCATCCACCATGGTGTAAACGTAGTTTACACCATGGTGGTAAAGTTGGCGCAATTAGCGCCTCGGTTGTAATGACCCCCAATGTCAGGCTGATATTTCAGGCAGTGTCTGCACTTTGCAAGCCAGGCCTGGGGTACAGGGACATATTAGAGAAAATCCAGTCTTTGCCAGATTCTGTGATCCTGGGCAAATCGTGTGACTCTCCCCCCACTGTGCATTATTTTCTCTATAGATTTACTTGGGATCACCTAGAAGTGACTCAGTTGGTAGTGTACACTATTGCCTCAATCGTAAATGTTCTAACAGAGTTTCTTGTTGCTCCATGTATGCTAAGCATATTGAGTGAGTGTGAAGAGGGACAACGTGTCACAGCAATAGATGTCACCTCCTGCTGGGGGACTGGGTCTCATTTTGGGAAGCAGTTATAGATACATTCATAGAATTTGTAATTTTTTTTGCAGAGAAACATGTCAGGTGCAGTCAGCGTGATCCAACTCTAAGGAAATAAACTAGGAACAATCTCAAAGTAACCTGACAGTTTAGGGGCACTAGTGTACGCAGCAAAAATAATCGTCACGCCCTTCTCCTTAAAAAAGGCAATGCATAATATATTACACAGTGTTGTGCCTGGCATTTGTATAGAAACTGCATGTACATGTCAATACTGTTAGGAAAGATTTCCATTTATGTGTAATTTTCCCTCCAATTGTGTACCCCCCAACTTTTTGCTGCTGTTTAACACCATGGTCTGACTTGTTGCAACTTTTCTGCAACATGTAATAAGTGCACAATGTACCTTCCAATACAGTGCACTTGGGTCTCTTAGTCATTTCCAAAGGCCCTAGATACTCTCGAAGGATTATTTAGGAGATGTGCAGATTTGTCACGGACAGGGCTGGTGGCAGCTTACCTTTTCATATCATTTCAACACTTTGATGCCAGGTAAACCACGATAACCACGTTTGGCATGAATAGGTGGCCTGGCTCCAAAATGGTCATGCCACAAGGTTCTTTGTCCTGTCCTTTGGCCATCTTGCCCCTTCGCCTTCCCCAGGTCGAGTCGACCCGGGTCAATCCTTTTTTGGGCATGCATTTTCCCATGAAACGCCAAGCTTTTGCAGGCTTCTGCATGCCTTGTGTGTGTGCCTCCAGGATGTGGGCTGGGGTGTCTGTCCCCAATACACATCCAGGGTGCCAGAGAGTCTGGAGTGCTGTGAATGCCTGGGAACACCGTGGTCCGTGATCGTCCAAGTATGGCATGCGTGAATGTGAGCAGATCGCCCATTGGGTCCTCTTCGTTTTGGCGTGAAGGAGATTCTGGATAAGAGAAGCCCTGAAACAGTCATACCATGTCGATCTCTGGAGATCTCACTGTGGGATGTTTTAACCCACTAGGCTCTGCCCTGCAACATCCCTGTGTGATGATGGTGCAAGAATCATCAAAATGGCCGCAAAAGCACTATGCATGCCAAAACCTATGAAAATTGCGCTTTGAAACCGGAAAAGATGGCTGCCAAATCTACTTTGCCTGTTGTCAGTAGTGGAAAGGAGACCTCACTGCTGAAACATGTTACTGGGCTGCCCACCAAGTAAAAATGGAAACTACATGAAAGGCAGTGCTTTCTTGAAAGAAACCCAGAAATTGCTCTTAAATCCCTTTTTCTTGGTTGCTGAAAATACAAAATACTGGTGCAAAACACCACAAAACATCCAATATTTTTGCTGGGTGTTAACCGCCACTTCATATTGCCCCAAAGTCAATATGAACATACAATGTCATGGAAAGTGGAATCTGTCATCAAAATATCCACAGTAAAAAGTGTGCTTGCTTGTGAAAATCTGTCAAAATATGGGCGCAGTACCAGCGGCCGCCTGTCATTAGTTGCATCAGAAGCTTAAACTTGTACAATTGAGATCAAATGTCTGGAAATTAAGTGACCTGTTATCAAAAGTAATATAGATTGTAACTATTTAATCTCCATGGTTTAGATAATGGAATTAGAGTTCTAGTTACCTGTTTAAAAATTGCAAGTTTTATTTTAAACCAAGAAAAATGTAAGAAATTGACAGTGAATTTAAGCTGAACTCAAAGTCACCAAACCAGTTCCCCCCAGCTTCCCCCAACAAAAGGCACCTCTCCTGCTTCCCACCAAAGTCAGGAACTTACACCGTTGTGTTGATTAAATCAGGGGAGGAGATTTTATGCTGCTGCTGAAGGAGCACAATGGACCTTCCTGGGCTGAAAGGATATGCAGATTGTAAAGTGTCAAAGTGGCCTCTGCCAGGAGGTAGAGGGAGGAGATTGCTCTGGAGCTGCAATATGGAGATGGAGGCAGGGACAGACACTTTTGTTGATTCACAAAGCACAGAAAGCATATTTTTGAAAAAGACTGATAAAGGACTGTGCAAATTTGTAAAAATTATAGAATTAACAGTATAGTTAATGTGATTTTTTTTGTGCACATTTTAAAAGGAGCCAGAACTCTGTGCGATGTTCTGAGAAGGCGCAGTGAAAATTCTGGATTTGTAGCAATTGTATTTATGTCAGAAGCATGAAATTTCATACGATTATGCCCAGATACCATGCACACATATGTACACAATTTTGGACAAATCAGATGGACAGAAAGTGCAACAATTTGTCAAATCCAGACCCAAGACCTCACAGCTACGGGGCGTGGAAGAATATTTGCTCCACAAAATATGGGATCTATGTATGTTATTGGTATGAAGATTGTACACAATGTAAAGATGTATTATATCAAAAATAGATTTTATGAGCAAAAGGCAAAGGGGAGGATGTTTTACCTCATAAAACACATCATCATGATGACACTCTGTTTTCTCCTCCAATCAAAGGAGAGAGCAGACTTTAGCCAATAGACTACTTAGGGGGTGCGACTAGGATAATTCAGCTTACCCATCCCTTTATCAAACACATAAATAGAGAAAGCTGAGGACTTAGAAAACACACTGATCCACCCACCATCTCGAATTTGGCAAAGCACTCTGAAGGAGATCCATTCATACTCCTTGTTCCAGACTACAGAAACTTTGCAAGCAGTAAGGCTCTGAGCATAGCTGAACCACTTTCAGCTGGGCCTAACTTCCAGAACTCATCCCTCAACTTAAAGTGGAAACCAATGAAGCAGCCAGGCTGTGCTGTAACTGCTTGGCTGCCAAAGAATTATCTACATAACCAGAAGGGCAGATTAAACCCTGCCTGGTGCTGTACTGTGCTGTGCAGACCAGAGAGCCATTGTAGACCCAGTCCAGTCGTGTTGTGCAGTGTAGACCAGAGCGCCTTGTCCAGTCCTGCCATGCGGTGTCCAGAGCGCCTTGCTGATCGCTGAACCAGACCAGTCCGGTGTGCCCCGAAGTCTGTCCCAGAAAGAATCCCTGACCAGAGCCAGATTCCTGACGGTTCCATTCAAAACATTGGTACTGAGTATCCATAGTATAGGATTGTCACTAGCCTATGTACTGTCCATAATCATCCTTATCCAAATCAAGTCTATCTTATATCCATTAACTACAAAAAAGGAGTCGATAGGTAATCGCCTCCCATCTATACCTCAGTATTTCAAGACATTAACGACACATTAACTTTGTTTTAATAACAAAGTTATTCCTAACACTGAGTCCCTAATACAAAAACTGATTGGCCCTATGTGTACATAATCTCGTGCTCCATCTTAAAAACCCTAGTGGGTGCTGGTGTGCCGACTGCAAGGTGATGTCGAGATCCTGGCCCTATCCTCTCTAAGCCACTTTCCTACTATCTAAAAGTAAGTGCACACTGTTTTGGGGGTCGGTATCTAGATTTAATGTTTCCGCCTCCAAAGTGTGTGTCTTATTAAGAAATATAAAATAAAAGAGTGAAAAATTCTATGACATTTGGTCAATGGAATTATATTAAAAAGGCTCTTTCACTCTACACTGTATTGTGACCGTGCAGAGAAACAAAGAGTTGTGATAACTGTATAGATTTCTTTTAAAGAGCCCTTTACTCAATATGTAAGGGTGTCGGAGTCTGGGTTATCAACCAATACTACTGTGACAACAGTCAACCGGTTTCAGCGGGATTCACAAGTAGCCGCTTTCTTCAGGACGAATATTTGTAGCTTTAATATTCTTTTGGCGGTCTTCACTATTATAAAACTTTTTGAGGATGTCTTCAGTAGTCAACCAGGTTGGTTGGGTCAATCCCTAAATCCTATAGGATAAAAACAAGAGAGACAAGGGGGACTATCATCAATCTCAGAGTACGTCTAAAGCCTACTTTGTGAACTATTTTGGTTATTCACCTCCCTCGGGGGTGAGGCTCATCTTACCTCATATGCCAAGTCTCTTGATCTTGCCTGCTCTATGCTGAGTATTTCTGTAACACTACTACCGTTCCATTCTGCTTGTCAGTGAGCAGAGTTGTATATAAAAAACAGGGTTCTGGTTTTCACCTGTCTTCACTGATCCTTCCTATGGGGGAGGAGGAGGCGCTCTTTTCTTTCTTGTCTCCTCGGAGTTGCTTCCTGTAATCAAAACAGGAGACCTCAAGTAGTGCTGTATGTTTACAAATAGCATTTCTCTATATTCTTACAGGAAAGCCCAGCCGTTACACATACGGCTTGGACTGCTGTGCAAACTCTCTACAATATCATTGTCGCTCTGCTCAAATTGAATCAGGTAGAACCCCGCGGGTGCCATGCCTCTTTATGGAGCTCCTTTAGGCACCCAATCTTCCCCATGGTGAGAGGAGGGGTCCTAAGTTCCAATTCCTGTTTTGATCTACAAAATTGTAAAGTGCCTTCCCATAAGACCTCTAATACAGAGTCTAGTACGCAGGCTAGTATATGCGTTATTGTGACCGCTTACCTCGGTTGCTTCTCTCGTTGCCGTTCTGCCTTCTGCGGTCAGTATCTGCGCCATTTTGTGCTCAATGTGTGTAAATGTAGTAGCGTCGCGATCATGTGATCGCGCGCAAATTACAGATTTGTCCCAGGGGGAGTAGGGAAATGTAGTAGCTCTTACCTCTGGCGCTTTACTTTCGCAATCGAGATGTGCGTCGTTTTACGCTCCACATTTGTTGTAGTCGCGTCACGGTCACGTGATCGTGCGCGAACTACAGTTGTGTCCCCGGCAGAGTTGGGAAGTGTAGTTGACCTGGTATGTTGCTATATGTATATTCGAAATATCAGTGTGCCATGCTCTGTCACTATGCATATTACTGGAATCTGTCATTCGTAATTCATGTTGATATGTAGCCACATTCCAGTTGGTCGTCCTTTTACTTGTGACCCACTGTGCATGGAATATAATTCGTGGTTGAGCTCATGTCTAGCTAATACGTGCGGTCTTTGTCGTAATCTCTGTCAGTAAATGCTGTTTGCCAAATAGTTCTCTATTTGGGGATAAATATGCATCCGGACTCAGGTGTTACTTAATTTTTACCCGGACAGTATTAAAGTTTATAATGGTGACCCGAAGCTCTACTAGGCATGTATTCATGTCATCAGTTTTCAACTATAGGACCCTAGTGCTTCATAAGCATATATTGGGTATTCTGTCAGGCTACTGCTCGCCATTGACATACATGGCTAAAGGGTATAGGCCATGATGCTGGCCATCAGCAGATCGTGGTTGTTTTCCAAAATGATTATATGGGCAATGTTGTCCCATCTACTATTGACTTATGTTCATACTGGGTCAGGTCTACAATAATGACTTGGATACCTTCATAGGACTGCCAAGGCTTGCCAGAAGATTTCTTCATTCAGGCCTGTTATGTGGCTCCTGTAGGTGCCTTTCCCCGGCTTACTGCGTGTGAGAGAAAATAAAATAGCCGACACAACCCCTTGTCGGGGAAAGAGGCACTGAGACCCGGCTGCAAGAGTTCAAAGGATGGTTTATTTCTCCAGCTAGGAAATAACCCAAAACAACCCTCTCCTCTCATTATATCACGCTTGTATTTATATCAATTAAAGTAACTTTAACAAAAAATGCTAAATGGACCCGATTGGCCAGGCGATATGGTCCTGTAGGTGTGGGTGGCATCTCTTCCTTCTGGTTGGCTGAGTGGCTGACGAGATGACGGACGTCAGATAACTTGTGCTCCACGCAGGTCAGGGTCCGGTCACTGTGGTCACTACCTAAGCTAATATGTTACACATTAAATAACAAATTATCTAAAACATTTTATGCTACTTTTCACATTTATACATAAGTCATACACAATTATTATTGTCAGTACAATTGGGTCATTCGTGGCTTTGTAATTGAAGGCCTTGACCCTTATTGTGCATGTAAAAGAATCAGGCTGTGTTTCACATCTTTCCTAGGTTTCAAACTCATTAGTACAAGTAAAAACATATATTGTAGTAAAATGCTTAAGGTTAGTAGTGGGTGTGTTGGGTGGGTTTCGCAGCACAGGCGAGGGTCTGGCACTTGAAAGAAATACCTTACAGGCAGCGTAGGGTCAGGAGGGCAATAAATTGTTCTTAATGGGGGTGGGTGGCTTGCACGTTTATGGGGACGAACGAGCAGAAAGTGCTTAGTTCATCTTGGTTCACATGCTGGTTCTCATGCTAACAGTGATCTCAGAGGAAGAAAACTGTAGCATATTGATTGTTGCAACTTTCTCCAGCTTCAGCGTGAGAAATGGAAGCGCAGAGCTTTCCTTCGTAGTGGGAGTGCAAGGGTAGGGGCCAGCCAGCTGCCTGCGCGCCTTGTGTGTGTGTCTCTGTCCTTGGCTGCTGCGGTGGAAGGGGGGGGGCTGAGCATTGCTGTACTATCGCAGTGAGGCCTGTTTACCCAAGATGGAGTCAAAAGGGGGCACAAAAGATGGATGCCCCATGTCCTGCTCAGTAGTCCCATCTATGTAGCAGTCAACCGTGGTTAACTTTACATAAGGGCAAGGGGCAATTCCACTACCGGAGGCACATGGTCCAAGCTTTGTACTGAGGAGTGTACGACGCAAGGGGGCCTGAGGACCCCTCGCTCCCATACATACCCCCCCTTCGTTACATCTAAAGTAACGAACTACTTATCTCGTTCTTTCCGTTCTCCCTTCGGTAGAGCTCAGCTTCAGCCACAGCCTCATCCCAAGCGGGTGTACCCTTTATTGGCATCCATGCTTTGCACACACTTCTTAAGCTGTTTCCTCTTCTTGCGTACTCTTCTGGGGTGACGATTAAGTATATCCCACCATCCCCGTCTAAATCTATCCAAACCTCGTTATACCACAGCAAGTTCTTTGGTTCTTTAATGGTAGTGTGATGTAGACTATCAACCACGTCCCCATACTGCCTATAGATGGCAGTCATTCTATACTGCGGTGTGGTGTATTCTCCAGTTTGTACTTTGGCATCTATCATGGTAGCCACCGTTGTCTGTCGGCCCACTGTTACCATCATCATTGCTGAATTAGGCATATTATTTTCACAGCATCTTAGTCCCAATTGACACACACAGAATATTAGGAGAAGAAAGACAATAATGGGAATGAGTATCTTCACTGCTATGTTCACCCATGATGGTATCCAGCTGAACAGATTGTCGAACCACGTGTCGTTATCTGCTCCACCTTCTGCTCTCATTCTTTCTCTTAAATTATGCACTGCTGTTATCACATGTGACAGTGTCCCGTTATCAGCATCTGAGGTTGATACGAACGTGCAACACGCCCCCCCAATTTTTTTGCAAACACCACCGTCCATCGCCGTGATAAGATCTAAGACATATCTGTTTTGCATCGTCATCAGGCGCAGTGCACAGAGCTCTATTTCTATGATGTTGAATCCTTCTTCAGTGTCGTTAGCCAGCTGGATGAGCTCCCAGCGTGTTATCTGCAGCCATTTCGCGTTTGTCCTTGCTTGAACGCCTGGTGCTAGAAATGATGCAAAAAATGTCTCTGCAGATGAGAAAAGCCTGTACTGCTGCGTGATTTCAGCAAGGAGTTCTGACGATTTGGACGAAATATAATTGGATCTTTTGCTGCGTGACAACTTGGTTTTCAAGGTTTCTTCTGACAATAGTTCGTATGCTGGGGACTCGGTGATTGTCTCATCGGGCGCTGTCGATGGTTCAGCCGATTGCCCTGCTGCCGATGTGTCAGCCGATTGGCCTGCTGTCGAACTGTCAGCCGAAGGCCTTGCTGTAAACAGAACGTGGCTCTCTGGTATCACCATTAATGCTGAGTGAAGTGTGGCTAGTGCACAAGTGCCCCTCCAGGATGCTGGGAGATGCAGGTAAGCTTGTTTGCCACAGATCCAGCATATGTCTATTAATGCGGCAGTGCCTTTTTTCATATCTGGTATTATTATAGTCTTATTGCACTGCTGTAACGCTCACCTGATTCCCGCAGAGGCGCCGGTCTTGACTGGGTGAATGCTGTATCTTCAAAGGTGATGTGTAACACACGGTTGGCTCTTTGGGCTGGACCTCTGTGCACTGTATGTCTGACTCGAAGAGTAAGATGTCTGCAGATAGAAAATATGGGATTAATGAACTGGGTTTATTGGGTGCCTCTCTCCTCTTCCCTTTCTCTTCTCCTGTAGAACCCCAAAGGTTAACGCCCTCACCTTAGGTAAGTGAACGCCGAGCTCTCCATCTGCCTCGGGGCAGGGTGCTGTAACCAGTTTGTTCACTGGATAAGGGTGCAGGCCTCTTGACCTCAGAGGACTGCTGTCCGTCGTTAACTGCACGAACGGTAAGTTCTGGGCACTTCAAATGTCTTAAAAGTCTTTTGTAATGATATCTCTTGTTGTGCAGGGTTCCGGCGATGGCGGATGGCGGGCTGATGAGAGTTGAGGATCGAACCCGCGTGAGGAATAGAAGCGCCTGGAAGCACGTAAGTAAGCGCTTGTAGCCTGCTCCACGATGCGCACTAACTGTCCCTTTTATCTTGCAGGTACAAGTTCGTAGCTTTAGAGAAGCTGAAGGGTGCTGGAATACCCACTGGATTCAGCGTGGGAAGGAGTAATGGCACGTGAGTAATAAAGTTGCCCAATGTCTTTAAACGCACCTTCTTTTGTCTTTCAGATGCGGGATGCAGCGCCGAAGGCCTCCGGAGCGTGCGAAGAGCTGGTAAGCTTTTGTCTTTCAGATGCCTGAATGCAGTCCGAAGACCTCCGGAGCATGCGAAGAGTAGGTAAGCCTTTGTCTTTCAGATGCCGGAATGCAGCGCGAGGCGTTGGTGACAGCCGATGGACCAGGTAAGAGATGCGCTGCCACTGAAGAACGTAGTGCTAACCTGTTCTTTCTTTGTCTTTACAGGTGCTGCTGAAGACTGGATTCCAGGATGGTAAGCCTTTGTTCCCTTAGGCCCAGGATCAGAAGCAGAAGATACGATGAGCGTTCTGCTGCAGAGAATGCAGAATAACGCAAAGCAAGATTCATCCATCAGGTGTGGTTTAAATTGCCTCCTGTAGTGCTTAGGTGTCTCCTTCCACAGCCACGCCTAGGTAAGAAAAGAGTTCCTGCTTTCCAGAAGAGTTCCAGTGTTCTGAACCTAGGGAGTGGCTCCTGCCCCACCCAACAGGAAAAGTAGTCCCAAACAGAAGAGGATCAGGGGTTCAACTGGCAGGTAAGTAAGCAGCATGGTGTGCTGCAGGTAAGTCCACCCAAGCATTATGAGCCCGGTGCTTCCAGCGCTGGGACTGGGCATCTTTATGAGCCTGGTGCCTCTGGCGCCAGGACAGGGTCCAAAAGGTCCCAATTGGGACTGGCTGGCACTCGGAACCGGAGTTATGGGTCTGCTTCCAAGGGAGTCGGGCAAGTCCTGATCTTTTGGAAGCAGAGATCATGACAGCACCCCCCCTCAAGGCCCATCCCAAACCGGGCTTCTCCGGGGGTTTGGGCTTGTTAGGAAATGTTCGATGAAATCTTTTGATTAGACGAGGCGCGTGGACATATGCTGCAGGTTCCCAGGATCTTTCTTGGGGACCGTAGCCTTTCCAGTCAATCAGGTAAAATAGTTTAGATTTGGAGATCTTGGAATCCAGGATGCTTTTGACTTCAAACTCGAGTTCTCCATCAACTAGAATAGGTTTTGGAGATGTAGTTAGTCGGGTTTGAGGTTGCACAGGTTTTAATAGAGAGACGTGGAAGACCGGATGTATCTTCATGTGAGGGGGCAAGTCCAACTTGACCGCTACTGGATTTACTATGGTAGTGATGGAATAGGGACCAAGGTATCTTGGGTTGAATGTGCGTGGTCCTTTTAGAGGTAGATATTTGGTGGATAACCAGACTTGATCTCCTACTTGATATTGGGCGGCTTCCTTCCGATGTTGGTCTGCTCCTTTCTTGTATTGTTCTTTAGCCCTTTGAAGGTGAGAAACGGCTTCCTTAAAGGCTTGGGTGATTGTAGAATGCAGGTGGTCTACTGCTGGTGTTCCAAGATCTTGGAGTGGATCCAACTCTGAGGTTCGAGGGTGACTACCGTATAAAAGAAAAAACGGGGTCTTCCCAGTTCCCGAGTGGACAGAGTTATTGTAGGCATATTCGGCTATCCAAAGGATATCTTTCCAAGTTTTTTCAGTTTGTTGTAGCATGCAGCGCAAATACTGTTCCAGAGTTTGATTGGTCCTCTTGGTTTGTCCGTCGGTTTGAGGGTGGTGGCTGGTCGAAAGTCTCACATCAATTTGAGCCGACCGACAGCAACTTCGCCAAAAATGAGAAATAAATTGACTACCTCGATCCGAAATTAGAACTGAAGGAAAACCGTGCAGTCGGACCATGTTTTCGAGAAATTCTCGGGCCAGAGTTGCTGCTGTTGGTAAGCCTTTGAGTGGAATGAAATGCGCCATCTTGGAGAATAGGTCCACGATTACTAGGATCGTATTGTATCCGGAGCATGGAGGTAGATCGGTGATGAAGTCCATAGAAAGCGTATGCCAAGGGCGAGGCGGGATGTCAATAGGGCGTAAGAGGCTGGCTGGTTTTTCCTTTTGACTCTTGTTTTGGGTGCATACTCCACAGGACATTATAAAGTCTCTGATATCTTTTTTCCAAGACGGCCACCAGAAGTAGCGCTTGATCTTTTCCAAGGTCTTGGTCATACCGGGATGTCCTTCCATTAAAGAATCGTGATAACAAGAGATTACCTTTTTCTGTAAATCTGTGCTGGGCAGGTATAACCGTTCTTGGAAATATAATAGGTTGTCCTTCACCGTAAAGTCCTTTCCCTGCAGATGCCAATTCTGTATGTCTGCTGGAGTTACCAGTAGCCTGGCTTTATCCTTAACTTCCTCTATGGATTGTGTGGCGATTACACCTAGAATTCTTTGTTCTGGAATGATAGGTACAGGTTTATGATTGATCAAATGTTCTTCCACTCCCATCCGAGAAAGGGCATCAGCTTTACCGTTTTTTGTACCAGGTCGATAGGTAATTATGAAGTCAAACTCGGCAAAGAATAGTGCCCAACGGAGTTGCCTAGAGGATTGAGCTTTTGCGGTTTTCAAATATTGCAGGTTTCGGTGATCTGTAATCACAGTAACGGTGTGTCGGGCCCCCAGAAGATAATGCCGCCAAGCCTTAAAGGCGGACTTGATAGCTAGAAGTTCCTTATCAGTAATAGTGTAATTGATTTCAGGAGGCGAGAATTTGCGGGACCAAAATGCCACGGGATGCAACTGATTGGTTACTGGGTCCTTTTGTGATAGAACTGCCCCCATGGCAAGGCTCGAAGCATCAGTTTCAACGATGTAGGGGAGTTCTGGGCGAGGATGTTTTAAGATCGGTGCAGAGATAAATCTAGTCTTCAAATTCTGGAAAGCTTGTTCCGCCTCGGTAGACCATTCAAAACGTTTGTTTTTCTTTAACAAGGCGGTGATGGGCTGGACTATTCGAGAGAATTCGGGGATAAACCTGCGGTAAAAGTTAGCGAAGCCTAACATGCTTTGAACACCTTTTACGGAGGATGGCGATGGCCATTTGAGAATTGCATCGACCTTCTTTGAATCCATACGCACTCCGCTAGGTGATAATATGAATCCCAAGAATTCAACTTCAGTCACGTTGAAAACGCATTTTTCCAACTTAGCGAAAAGTTTGTGTTGACGCAATCTCTCGAGGACCATTTTCACGTGTTTCCGATGTTCAGTTTCCGATGAAGAATAAACGAGGATGTCGTCAATGTAAACAACAACACACACATCTATGAGCTCTCTGAGGACATTGTTCATAAAATATTGAAAGGCGGCCGGGGCATTACAAAGTCCGAAGGGCATGACCTGATATTCAAATAGCCCATACTTGGTGCGGAAGGCCGTCTTCCATTCATCGCCCTCTTTTACTCGTACCAAGTGGTAGGCTCCTCTAAGATCCAGCTTTGTATATATGCATGCTTTTCTGACTTGGTCCAGGAGTTCAGGGATCAAAGGTAACGGATATCTATTCTTAACGGTGATCTGGTTCAGGGCGCGATAATCTATACAAGTTCTAAAGTCCCCTTCTTTTTTTGGAACGAAGAACAAAGCTGAGGAAGCAGGGGACTTGGAAGGACGAATAAACCCATTCGCTAGGTATTCATCCAGGTATTGTCGGAGGTGAAGATTCTCAGGCTCGGTGAGGGCATAAATTCTACTACAAGGAGGAGTAGATCCAGGTATCAGGTCTATCTGGCAGTCATAAGACCTATGAGGAGGTAGAGAGTTAGCCTGATCCTTCCGGAAAACATCTTGGAATTCTAGGTATTCAGGAGGTAACTGGGGAGCCTCCGAGGAAATTGCTGCCAGTGCAACACCAGGTCGAGGGTGACAAGTAGAGACACATTCTGGAAACTGAACCGTTCTTGCTCGCCAATCGATCTGAGGATTGTGCTTCTCTAACCAAGGAATTCCTAGAATAATCTGGAACTGAGGGGCCTTGATCACATCGAACACGATCTTCTCATGGTGTCCATCTTGACTTACTAGCGTCACTTCTTGGGTGGTATGCGTTACTGGTCCGGAGGCTATCTCCGTACCATCCACCGTAGTAATGACGTCCTTTACAGCCTTTGGACAAAGAGTCAGATTCATCCTCAAAACCATTTCATGATCCACATAATTGCCGATGGCACCGCTGTCGACGTAAGCTTCAATCGCATGTAATCGATCCGGATGTTCAGGGCTAATGAGGACCATAGGTATCACGAAATGCGAGGTCACGAAACTGGTTTTAACGCTCGGCAAGAGGACCTCTATTCTTGTCGGGCGAGGTCGTTTCCCTGCTCAGAGTTTGTGACCCTGGTAACTGCAGCTCCTACTGCCTTCTTGGCTGGTTTCACCGGACAGTCTCGAAGAAAGTGCCCCGAGTTTCCGCAATAGAGGCATAATTGCAGCTGTTTTCTCCTTTCCCGCTCCTTTTGTGTTAGTGGTCCTTTCAGGCCCCCTATTTGCATGGGTTCCCCGGAGTCTACTCCTTTGGTAGGAGTTGGTGGTTTGGAAAATACTCGAGCATCAAACTTGGAACGATCGTCTTTCCTGTTCTGCAGTCTGTGGTCAATTTGAACGACTAAGTCAATATAGTCCGAACAATCTTGCAGGGGATTCACTACTTGGGCTAACACATCTTTGAGCTCTCCACGTAGACCTCTATAAAACAGCGTAATCCTTTTGTCCTCAGGCCATCGAGTTTCCACTATCAGTCTGTTGAAAGACGCAATATAAGCCAAAAGGTCTTGATTACCCTGTCGCAATGAAAGGAGCTCATTGTCCAAGGCCTGCCCCTGTGAATGTCTTGCAAACAGTTTTTCCATACTGAGCTGAAAAGCTTGAAAATCATGGAGAACCGGATCATCTTGATTAACTAGAGGGATCGACCAGTCTGCCGCATTGCCACTAAGGTACGAAAGCACGAAAGCTACCTTAGCTTGATCAGTTGGAAAGGCTGCTGGCCGGCATAAGAAGTGCAACCGGCACTGACTAATAAATACTGCAAACCTCTTTGGGTCGCCAGAAAATCGTTCGGGCGGAGCCAGAGGTACATTCCCAGGTAGGTTGATCTGCACTGGGTTCGTAGAGGATGTTGAAGGACGATTTGCCCCTGATGCGGGTAACGGTGTTTGTCCGGCTTGTGACTGTAGCAATTGTCTAGCGAGATCGTCTGTTCGCTCCTTGGAAATAATCAGTTCCCTTCTTATAGCATTAGTTTCCTGATGGGCTGCATGCACTTCTGCTCTTAGTTCCCCAAGTAACTGGGCTAGCTGGTCGGTATCCAAGGTTTCCATAGCGCCTGGGTGGGAGTTTTGCGGTAGGCTTTGCGTTCTGTAACGCTCACCTGATTCCCGCAGAGGCGCCGGTCTTGACTGGGTGAATGCTGTATCTTCAAAGGTGATGTGTAACACACGGTTGGCTCTTTGGGCTGGACCTCTGTGCACTGTATGTCTGACTCGAAGAGTAAGATGTCTGCAGATAGAAAATATGGGATTAATGAACTGGGTTTATTGGGTGCCTCTCTCCTCTTCCCTTTCTCTTCTCCTGTAGAACCCCAAAGGTTAACGCCCTCACCTTAGGTAAGTGAACGCCGAGCTCTCCATCTGCCTCGGGGCAGGGTGCCTTAACCAGTTTCTGCACTGGATAAGGGTGCAGGCCTCTTGACCTCAGAGGACTGCTGTCCATCGTTAACTGCACGAACGGTAAGTTCTGGGCACTTCAAATGTCTTAAAAGTCTTTTGTAATGATATCTCTTGTTTTGCAGGGTTCCGGCGATGGCGGATGGCGGGCTGATGAGAGTTGAGGATCGAACCCGCGTGAGGAATAGAAGTGCCTGGAAGCACGTAAGTAAGCGCTTGTAGCCTGCTCCACGATGCGCACTAACTGTCCCTTTTATCTTGCAGGTACAAGTTCGTAGCTTTAGAGAAGCTGAAGGGTGCTGGAATACCCACTGGATTCGGCGTGGGAAGGAGTAATGGCACGTGAGTAATAAAGTTGCCCAATGTCTTTAAATGCACCTTCTTTTGTCTTTCAGATGCGGGATGCAGCGCCGAAGGCCTCCGGAGCGTGCGAAGAGCTGGTAAGCTTTTGTCTTTCAGATGCCGGAATGCAGTGCGAAGACCTCCGGAGCATGCGAAGAGTAGGTAAGCCTTTGTCTTTCAGATGCCGGAATGCAGCGCGAGGCGTTGGTGACAGCCGATGGACCAGGTAAGAGATGCGCTGCCACTGAAGACCGTAGTGCTAACCTGTTCTTTCTTTGTCTTTACAGGTGCTGCTGAAGACTGGATTCCAGGATGGTAAGCCTTTGTTCCCTTAGGCCCAGGATCAGAAGCAGAAGATACGATGAGCGTTCTGCTGCAGAGAATGCAGAATAACGCAAAGCAAGATTCATCCATCGGGTGTGGTTTAAATAGCCTCCTGTAGTGCTTAGGTGTCTCCTTCCACAGCCACGCCTAGGTAAGAAAAGAGTTCCTGCTTTCCAGAAGAGTTCCAGTGTTCTGAACCTAGGGAGTGGCTCCTGCCCCACCCAACAGGAAAAGTAGTCCCAAACAGAAGAGGATCAGGGGTTCAACTGGCAGGTAAGTAAGCAGCATGGTGTGCTGCAGGTAAGTCCACCCAAGCATTATGAGCCCGGCGCTTCCAGCGCTGGGACTGGGCATCTTTATGAGCCTGGTGCCTCTGGCGCCAGGACAGGGTCCAAAAGGTCCCAATTGGGACTGGCTGGCACTCGGAACCGGGGTTATGGGTCTGCTTCCAAGGGAGTCGGGCAAGTCCTGATCTTTTGGAAGCAGAGATCATGACAACTGCTGCACGGATCCCATATTCACCTTCCCTTCTCCATGGAAGCAGAGTTCGTGCGGTATTTCTCTTTGAATCTTTATGGGCCTCTCCAGGGGTGTGACCCATGTCAGCTTGGTGATATGCTGTGACCAGATGGGGATGCGTCGCATTGGCTCATGTTGAACCTATGTGGGCGAGACAAATTCGTTAAGTCATCACGAAACTCGTATGTTTCGTCTGGCAGCCCTCGAAGCCCCTCAGCTTTGCATTTAATCGTTTCATCATGCCACTTGTCGTCTGCATACCTTGTCCCTTTTATGATGAAAAATGGCTCTTGGAGGCAGATTACTCCTTGTCGTCTGCTGGTGCAAGTTTGTTCCTTTTCCTATTTTTTCATGGCGATTGTGTGTGCCTGAAATGTCTTTTTATATTCTACACAGCATCAGATGAATCAAACATTGGGCCTCAGACAAGGGTACTTCCTGTGGGATTAACATTTTTGGGGTTCCAGTTGGATGAGGAATAAGTGAGCACACGTAGCAACTTTCATTACTAGCTTGCTTTGCTGCGGCGCTCATGTCTGAATACCATTTATTTGATTGGTCGGGGTGTCGGGGGTCCTCTATTTCATCTAACCCCAGGTTATGATAAATATCGTACCTGTTTTTTCCCATCCCCCTTTTTCTCCTCCTTTTGTTTTTTAATTGGGTACCAACTCGTTGATATTGCAGCAGGAATATTCTGGACCATGCATCATCTATGTTGTTCATAGTGACATGTGGGTGTTCAGTAGTGGTTTCTGGTGCTGGGTGTGTGTGTATGCTTGTATTTCTGGAGTTAGTCAACCAATAGTAATCATCATTTACATTCCATCCAAGCTCTATTTCCTTGGCCAAAGTATTACTCAACAATGGAATAGCAGTTTTGTTCACATGCAATTGTTCATAGGGTGACGTTGTCTTTCTACTATTCGATTCAATGTTATAAGTGTCCTTCAAAATAGTCGTTGCTCCAGTCCATATTAGTTTAGACCCTGGTTTTGTCATATTAGCCCCGTTCCCCCCTTTGTTCATTTCGTTTGCCACAAATAAAACAACGTTATACCAAATAAAATAAAACATCATTATTGCAAATAGTATGGCAGCATATTTTATAACACATTCCACATTACTTAATCTACTGGCCCTGGTGGCATCCCTATTTCTATCTAACATCTCAGCCTGCTCAGCCGTTTTGTCGCATTGGCTCATGTTGAACCTATGTGGGCGAGACAAATTCGTTAAGTCATCATGAAAGAAACATATTTGTAATTGTTCATTTTTTTTTTCATCTCTTTGCTCAATTTCTTAACAATTTCTTTTCATTTATCGTAAAAATAATGAAGAAAAATAGAAAAAAACAACACGATTTACATGAGAAGAAAAGAAAGAGAGAGAGACACAGAGAGAGAGAGCAAGAGAGAGAGAGAGAGGGAGACAGAGAGAGAGAGACAAAATATGTAAAAACATTTTGCTTTTCCACTATACTTTCCCTGTTTAACTTGCAATGTTCATCATGTCAAACTGTGCTAGCGATGGCATCCACACAGTCGGTTTCATTTTGGGGAAGTGCGACGCTGTGCGCCCTTCTCACATCTGAGAGGTGCACCCAGTATTTCAACCCCTTCACTTTAACTGCAGTTGGGGTGCTGTACACCACTCTGTATGGACCATGAAATCTTGGTGAATTCCACCTTCTTACAAAATTTCTAACATAGATGTATTCCCCTGGCATTAATGGCCCCTCCGGGCTATCTGCTGCCGGCAATGCGGTGTCTGTTGCTACATCTTCAGTAAATGGTGGAACAATTTGTTTTGCTATGCTGCGTACTGCGCGCGTCAGCTGTGCTAGGTATTCCTTAAACTCTTCTCCCAGCACTGTGGCAGCCCTGTGCGCATCAGACGCCCTCCTAACAGGAGAGAGCGGCATGTGCATTCTTCTCCCCGTCACGATTTCGTGCGGGCTTAAATGGTGATCCTTGCATGGTTGATTTCTGAGTTGGAACAGTGCTAGGGGCAGACAATATACCCAATTTTTTTTCAACGTGCTGCATAGTTTCGATAAATTGCTTTTGAGCAGCCCGTTGATCCTCTCCACAACTCCATTGGCCATTGGATGATAAATCGAACATAGTTTATGTTTCACCCCCAGAAGGGAGGTTACTTCTTTGAAGAGATCAT
Organism: Ambystoma mexicanum; assembly: GCF_040938575.1. Taxonomy (NCBI): domain Eukaryota; kingdom Metazoa; phylum Chordata; class Amphibia; order Caudata; family Ambystomatidae; genus Ambystoma; species Ambystoma mexicanum. The sequence continues at coordinate 431,586,431 of NC_090931.1, read as the reverse complement.
TCACAAAGTGCGTGCCGTTTTCTGAACGGATCACGTCACAGATTCCCCACCGCGAGAATACTTCTCGCACAAGGAACTTGGCAGCACATTTTGCATCCGGATGGGGACAGGGGCCCGCTTCCACCCACCGTGAAAAAGGGCATAGTACCACAATCAAGTATCTTGCTCCATTACATCTTTCTCCCATATCGGCGTAGTCGATATGTAATTCTCTGAATGGACCTGTAGCACATTCAATCACAAATTTAGACAAGTATTCATGCAGATTAGGAACAAACCAATCCTCCTGAATATCTGAGACGATGTGTTGTTTTGCAACGTGAGCTGGGAAATGCAGTTGTTGGAATGCTACTTCTAATAATTCTACAGGCATCACTACCTTGCCTGTTGTTTCCTGTCTCCAAATGAGATCTGTGGCTGATTGCTTACACCCTTGTTTGCCCCACAACTCCTGCTCTTCCGGTGGGGCCCTTCTCTGGAGTTCTATCAATTGTGCTATGGGGGTGTTACTGTATGCTTCTGCTGGTGGTTCTGCTGTGGCTGTTTTTACAACGTACTCTGATGTTGGTGTCTTATTGAAGTACAAGGCTTCCTTCGCTGCTGCGTCGGCTGCCGCGTCGGCTGCCGCGTTCCCCAATGAGACGGCGTCTTTGGTATGGGCTTGGCATTTAACCACTTCTGCTACCGATGGCTCTGCTAAAGCTTCTATTAGTTCATTTAGTAACGTGGCATGTTGTACGGGGGACCCGTCTGCTCTTCTGAACCCTCTCCTTCGCCAGCGTGATAGCCCTGAGTGAACTGTGGTGGTGACATAAGCTGAGTCTGAATATATTGTTACGGCAAATTCTTTGGCTGTGTGTAACGCACTGATTAGTGCGGTCAGTTCAGCTGCTTGCGCAGAGTAATGTGAGGGGAGGTGCTTTTGAACAATCACTTCGTATGTGTCTTCTTCCATGCACACTACTGCCATCCCCACATGTTTCTCTCCTGTCTCTGAGTTTATGGATGCTGACCCGTCTATGAAATAAATTTCTCCTTCTGTAAGGGCATTTTCTCTTGCTTTGGGAATGTCATCGCCCTCTTCCTCATACGTGCTACAATCGTGTTCCTGTAAATCCTGAGTTGTGCATGGCTCTGTAATGAATGTGGCTGGGTTCACTGTCTTGCATCTGACCACATGTACATTTGGACTTGATATTATTATTTCATAAGCAGAGGCTCTCTGTGTTGTGAGAGTAGATTTTGATCTTTCCAAGATAGCAAATAATGAGTGTTCCGCATATAGCGTCACTGAACATCCCATTACGATCGTGGCACTTTTCTCAATGGCGAAGGCCGCTGCAGCGAGGGCCTGTTCGCAAGCAAAATGTCCCTGCATTACTGGGTCTAATATTCCACTGTAATACGCTAATGGTTTGTGGCCTAGCGATGTCTTTTGTTTCAATACAGCTGTAATTAATGTTCCATTGCTGTGTGAAAACAGGAAAAATTCCCTTTCATAATCTGGATTTGCAAGGACTGGGGCGTCTGAAATAAGGTCTTTTAATCGAGAGAATTGGGCAATTGTCTCCTGTGTCCATTTTATTGAGGCTCTGTTCTTTTGTGCTTCTTTCAGTGCTTGTAGCATTGGCCGTGTGTATGCTGCGTAATCGAGGATCCACGCTTGGCAATAGTTACATATGCCAAGAAATTTCTGCATGTCCTTCACTGTTTTTGGTATGATAATGTGTCGAATGGCAGCAGCTCTGTCTGGTAGTATTCTTTTTCCATCTTTAGATATTTGCTGACCGAGATATACAACGTCTGCAAGGCAGTATTGTATCTTTCCTTTGTCCACCTTGTATCCCTTGGCAGCCAATACGTTAAGCAGTGTTATTGAGTCTTCTCTACACTCTTCTTCTGTTTTGCTGCAGACAAGTATATCGTCTACATACTGTATAATGGTGCTCCCTACATCTATGTTGCCGATGTCTTCTCGCAGTACTCTGTTAAAAATGATTGGGCTCTCGCAATACCCCTGTGGGAGTCTGCGGTGTTCATATCTGCTGTTTCCTAATGTAAAAGCTGTGAGGTACTGCGATTCTGGTGCAAGTGGCACAGAGAAAAAGGCATTTTTCAGATCAATGATAGTGAAGCAAGTTGCCTCTTTTGGTATACTGCACAATATTGATGCCGGGTTAGGCACTGATGGGAACTCTTTTTGGGTGACGTCATTGAGTGGCCGGAGGTCCTGGACCATTCTCCACGCCCCTCCTTTCGCTTTTTTAATCGGAAAAATCGCTGTGTTGCATGGGGAAGTTGATGGCACTAAGATACCTTGGCTTAGGAGTGCATTCACTGTTTCTCTAATACCTTCCTCTGCTTCTTTGGATATTGGGTATTGTTTCACTCTGGGTGGGAGGGCACCTGGTTTCAGTTTTATCTTTATGGGAGTCACCTCATGCAACAATCCCACATCGTGTGGCCCTGTAGTCCAAATTTCAGGTGCTACGCTGGTCATGTCTTCCTCAAATATTGTCAGTGGGGCCTTTATGTTAGCCATGAGTGGGTTGTGCATTTCTCTGTATTGGATCATAATGTCACATGGTATGCTTATTTCCATTATTATTTCTCCATCCCCCTCGTAATCGGGAAACAATTCTTCATCAGTTATATCTTTTAGCATTATGTTTGGCTCTATGCATAGCACACTTCTCCACTCGCGTCCCTGCGCGTCCAGGCCTATGACCACAATGCGTTTGTTGGAAACTTGAACTGCCTCAATGTCTATAGATATAATTGTGCCTGGCACTAAACTGTTGGTGTGATTGGGCGGAATATGAAGTCTGATGGTATTCTCCACTCTTTTTGTGTTATTTCAGGCACTACTCGGGCTAATACCTGTATTCCATAGACGAACATGTCCAAGTCAATGGGGATCCCTCTTACTGCAATTTCCTTTGCAATCGTGCTTATTATCAGGAGTGCTCGTACGGGGCATACCCCTGGCGTCGAGCACACTATTCCTCTTTCAGTAAAGGCTATGGTCATGTTTAACTTACTGAGTCTCGTCCCATCAAATTGATTGGCGCGTCTTCGTAATACAATAAGGGTGCGCGCACTGTTTTTCACCCTACTGTTACATCAAGATCTTTTGTATAAGGAACTTTTAAAATAGCCCCAGAGAACTCCTGTGTCTCCAAATTTCTTCCCGAGAGCTGGAACCGCCCTTCTGTGAGGCATGATTTTTCTGCTCCAGAGTCTACCATAAAGATAAACTGCTTGTTTCCTATCTCTGCCGCCACTAGTGGTTCCTCATTTGCACTTTGTGTGATGGATAGGACTGGACACGCAAGTGCTCCCTGTGGGCTGTCCTTGTCTTGGTATCTTTGCTGACCTGGCACTGAAAAAACTTTGTCACCTACGACTGTTACGCCGCAGAATGGTGCAGCGGCACCGTTTGCGGCCGCTGCAAAAGGGTTATTATTTATGTTACCTACTGGGTTTTGTCTTGCCATGGGCTGTAGTGCGTTTTGCTGTTGTGGCTGCTGCTGTTGCTGCTGTTGTGGGGCTGGCTGTCTTTGTTGTATTTGGGGGTTATAGCAGTAATGATCTTGTTGTCCCCCCCTCCCCATTGGAGCTCCACAAGCGCTACCTGGGTGTGGGCAGCCCCACCCCTGTTCATTGGTCATGGCTGCTGTTGCTGTTGCTGAAAATACCCTAATGGTCGCATTCTACAATCTCGTGAATAATGTCCCCATCTTCCACAATTCCAACACGACCCCTGTTGTCCTCCTCTTGGTCCTTGCCCACCATACCCTCTGTTTCTCATTCCTCCGTATCCTCCCCTCTGCCCGCGGTACCCACCTCTTCCTTGGGCCTGCCTGTTCTGCCACTGTGATCCTTGGCATGGCTGTTCCTCTTTGTTCCACTGTCCTTGGACCTCTCCAACCCACTGCGCTGCTATCCCAACGGGCCTTCCTCCTGCGTTTTCCTCTCCTTCGTTTCCTCTGTCTGCTGTTACACTGGCAGTAATGGCGGCAACCTTCACTAATTTCGTCTGTACTAATTTTGCTTCGTCGGCCAGCCTCTTTTGCGTGACCTCCTTTTCCTTCTCTTTGATCCTCCTCCAGTGATGTACAATTATGCTCTGAATTTCAGGCTTCAATCCCAGCTATTTTGTCCAAGGCCTTCTGCACCTCTTTCGGCAACCCCTTTTTAATGATAAAATAGAATAAAGCTGTTGATTGATTCCATGCCGTACCAGTTTCGCTTCTCCATAAGTCTTGCACTTGCGAAATGAATTGCGCAGTATCTTCGTTCTCCTCCATCGTGCACTGCATCACTGCATGTAAATCTGGAACGTCTGGAAATGCACGCCGCAATGCATCCCACACTTGTGCTCGAACATTGTTGAATGGTGATCCATCGTGTCGATCACAGCTCATTGTTACTCCCGGGAACCCTGCCCTTTCCCAGATTGTGTCTGCTTGGTCCCCGATTGCTGATACAAATAAGCTTTTTACATCACCTATAGCCAACGGCACACCTGCCGTGTTCTTCTCAAATACATGTATCCACTTACCTGCCCCTCCAGTCAGCGGGGGGAGGAGTTTTAATAGGTTGGTTTTGTCCATTTGGGCCCACGGAATATAGTTTGGCCTACCTGCTCCTTTATGTATCAGTGGCATTTGTAGTTTCTGTTTCTTTCCCGTTTTGCTCGTTCTCCCTTTTTTCGTTTTACTTACCAGTATGTTCCCTGTCCTCCCTGTTCATTGTCTTAATCTACCTTGCCATAATGGTGGTGATAGTGTGTCTAGGTAACGGCAGTTTGGCAGTGGGGAATCCTCTGCGGCAGCTGCCTCTTTGTATTCATCTAAATCATCCCATATCTCTTCTACTTCTGACTCTAGCTCGTTATTATCCTCCCAGTTTTCCTTGGGTTCACTTCCTTGTCTTTCACCCTGATCTCCACTTTGTTGACTCTCTGGTGTATCTGGGCGTATAATTCTCACTGGTTTGTTATTCAATTGGAACAGGAACTGTCCTGACTGCCACTCTTGTTCTTGTCTTTGCTGCGATGACGTCCCTTGTGATACTATAGACTGCCCTGATACCGAGGCTGCTGGGGTTGCATTGCTTGCTGCCCCTATCGGGGGTGTGAGATCTGCCAGTGACAGCGGGGGTACCTCCCCTCCCCCTGGCAGCATTTGCCCTTTGTCACATAAAGCTCTTAACCGTGTTATTTCCATTTTTGCGTGTGCTAACTGGCGGTCTAAATCCCCTGTTAAGCGTGCTATGTCCACAGGAGGTGCACTCATGGGGCGATACAGGCCTCCTTTGTCATATGGTGGAGGTGGCGGTGGGTGGTATATACAGGGGTTCACTAAACCCTACCACTGGCCTAGTCATTAAGGGATAGATTTTTGTTACTTCGTTTTCGGTTGTAGTTGTTGAGCATTCCCCTTTTGGTGTCCCGCCTACTTCTTCAGGTTTTTTCTGCTTTTCTGTCATTCGGCTTGTGCCTACCTCTGCCGTGGCGGTAACTTCTTCGAACATTCGCCATAAATCTAATACTTCTCTTCGGTTCTGTAACTGTTTCCCTTTGTATCGTGCTAGTAAATGTGCTGATACTAGGTCCAACACTCTTTTGTCAAATGACCCTCCTTCTGGCCAAATTGGTGTAACCCCGTCTCCTTTTATCTCAGTGATCCACTGATCGTGATACTTCTGTATCCTGTCGCTATATAGTGGAAGGTGCTGGCAAATATGTGCCAGTGGTGTTACTCCCCCCATGGTAATGTTTCTTTTCCTTTCTTGTGTATTCTGGTACCCTTGGATCTCTTCCCACCTCTCACTTGGTATGTCAGTTACAATATGTGGAAATAATACGTTCTTTATCAATGCTCACAATTACCATATGTCACATTAGCTTTCTGAGAGGTGTTACCTGGTCACCTCTCACAATTTATTTCTTTGCTTTATCTTATATCAATCACAAGTTACTTGTACTGAAATACTTTAGCGTATTCAACAAGACATATACACAAAAGCAGACCGACAAACATATAATCATGCAACATACACATGCACTGCCTGCGCGCGTTTGTTCCACGGAAAAATAATATTCTAAAAAACTACTCCGAGTCTACTCGAGACCCCTACTATTTTTCTCTTTATCTCTGTTCTGCACTTGGTCGGGACAAATGCTATGCGGCGCCGCCTTCTACCCCGTATGGGCTAGTATACCACTTCTCTTCTTCTCACTTTTTACAACACCTATTGGCCATATAAAGGATAGATCAGAAAAGCCTCACCGTCACTCACACAGACCCTATTCTTAACTACCTTCCCTTTGTTGCCAATTCCCTTCTTCCTGTATTTCCCCTTACCTTCCTTTGGGGTCTTTGCAACCGGGACTCCACGTGTTCAGTCAGGTATTCTGAGGGTCGCCGCTCACAGCCGGACCTCGCTCAGGTCCGTCCCCCAACCAAGCCGTGGCCTGCCTTGGCGAGCTGCTTTTTCGATCGTGTATTCGTCAACCGGGAACCCTTGACCCTTTCTTCTTGGTGTGCACAGTCTGGTCAACTGCGGAGGCGATGGTTTTGTTGGGGGCGCCCTGGATCTCAAGGCACCTCTCTAAATCACGTCGCGGGGGTCACCAAAAATGTAGGTGCCTTTTCCCGGCTTACTACGTGTGAGAGAAAATAAAATAGCCGACACAATCCCTTGTCTGGGAAAGAGGCACTGAGACCCGCCTGCAAAAGTTCAAAGGATGGTTTATTTCTCCAGCTAGGAAATAACCCAAAAAAACCCTGTCCTCTCATTACATCACGCTTGTATTTATATCAATTAAAGTAACTTTAACAAAAAATGCTAAATGGACACGATTGGCCAGGCGATATGGTGCTGTAGGTGTGGGTGGCATCTCTTCCTTCTGGTTGGCTGAGTGGCTGACGAGATGACGGACGTCAAATATCTTGTGCTCCACGCAGGTCAGGGTCCGGTCACTGTGGTCACTACCTAAGCTAATATGTTACACATTAAATAACAAATTATCTAAAACATTTTATGCTACTTTTCACATTTCTACATAAGTTATACACAATGATTATTGTCAGTACAATTGGGTCATTCATGGCTTGTAATTGAAGGCCTTGACCCTTATTGTGCATGTAAAAGAATCAGGCTGTGTTTCGCATCTTTCCTAGGTTTCAAACTCATTAGTACAAGTAAAAACATATATTGTCGTAAAATGCTTAAGGTTAGTAGTGGGTGTGTTGGGTGGATTTCGCAGCACAGGCGGGCACTTGAAAGAAATACCTTACAGGGAGCGTAGGGTCAGGAGGGCAATAAATTGTTCTTAATGGGGGTGGGTGGCTTGCACATTTATGGGGACGAACCAGCAGAAAGTGCTTAGTTCATCTTGGTTCACATGCTGGTTCTCATGCTAACAGTGATCTCAGAGGAAGAAAACTGTATTGATTGCTGCAACTTTCTCCGGCTTCAGCATGAGAATTGGAAGCGCAGAGCTTTCCTTCGCAGGGGGAGTGCAAGGGTGGGGGCCAGCCAGCTGCCTGCACGCCTTGTGTGTGTGTCTCTGTCCTTGGCTGCTGCGGTGGAAGGGGAGCTGAGCATTGCTGTACTATCGCAGTGAGGCCTGTTTACCCAAGATGGAGTCGAAAGGGGGCACAAAAGATGGATGTCCTGTGTCCTGCTCAGTAGTCCCATCTATGTAGCAGTCAACCGTGGTTAACTTTACATAAGGACAAGGGGCAATCCCACTACCGGAGGCACATGGTCCAAGCTTTGTACTGAGGAGCGTACGACACGAGGGGGCCTGAGGACCCCTCGCTCCCATACATTCCGGATCCTGTAGATCCATTGTTGCTCTCTCCTCAATAAGAGGGTTGATATATTTCCCGCGTGCGCTTGCATTGCCTGTATTTTTGAGCATTAGGCTCCTCTCTTCTTAAGGATCGGACTGCCTCATAGTTAGGAGTGTGTTGGATGTAGAAGGGGCTAATGACTATTTGCACTGCCTGTTTCCTTCCCCTTTAGGTTGTGGACCCATTTCATGCTTTAACCCTTTAGACCCCATTGGTCTTGTACATATGTATTTTGATAGTATTGTGTTGGTCTAAATAGTATTACTGTGATTTGATTGTGTTTGAAACTCAACGGCCCTGAAATACATGTATATGTATTTTTAATATATCTGCAACTGACTGGGAGTGATTTGTAAGTGTCCTTTACTCTGTGTGCTCATTGAGGTCTTTCAGTCACCCTCACCCCTCCTGAGACCTAGTCTTGACCTAGTCTTGACTACCGCCAAGCTACCTTGATTGGTCTGGCTTATCCAGAAGGTTACCCTGTTCCAAGAAAACTAGGTTGGCCTCCTAAACCTCTGCCCACCAGGTCAGAGTTCAGAAATCCATCTTAACAAATACCAGCTCCCATTGTGCACCTCTGCTGTATCAGTGAATGGCCTCCGTATTTTGTTTGTTGGGTCTTGTAAGCCCGTGTTGGCCAATGTTTGGAGCTTAAATGTGAGCCCTGGCTGCCCAACAGTAAGGAACGAACAAAGAGCTGTTCCAATGTGATGTTCCTCTTTGGCAGGGACACCCTTTCATGAATTGAAAAACCGGCATCAGGTTTTTCAATTCATGAAAGTGTGCCAACGTCAGATATACAGTTTCTAAACACGCACAGTGGATTGCAAACTGATCAGGGAATCCTGGCCTCTTAAAGTTTCATCATAAAACATTAAAAGTCCAGGATTTCCATCAATTTTGCAACGCGCTGCACATGTTTAGAAACTGTATATCTGACGTTGGCAGTGGCACATAGCCTTTAACAAATCCTCCCCATGTCGCCCTGCACCTAGGATAGGGGGGCCACGCAACTTGATTTACCTTACGGTGGAGGTCTCAGGCGGAGGTCGAGTCGCAGTCGGACTCAGAGTCTTTCTCACTCTGTCTCCCTCGATAACACATGCTATCGCAGAGTCAATGGAGCACGGGTCGCTGCCTGGCTTCTCCTTCATTCTTTTCGTGAAGGTGAAGCAGATCCTAAGGAGGGTGCCGGTGGCATCCCTCAAACAAGTTGATGTGAGAGGTGTGATGCTTACATTTTGCGATTTGCGTAAACACATTTTGAGGAAATCTTTATTATATTATGACCAGTTTGTCAGGGGCACAATGAAGCCATTCTAGTCGGCACTATTTGAGAATGGCCTTAAGTACTACCTTGTAGGAAGCCTGCACATGTTAATCTTCCCCATTTCAATGTCTCTCATTTTACTGTTCTAAGCAAGATAAAGGGCTCTGTTGGGCACATGTGACATGTGATTGACTCCTCCTATTCTCTACTGGTCTTTAAGAGGGACCTGTGTTTAATAATAGCCACCTGGGTGCATTGCTTATGTAGAGGGGCTGCTTCCCACATAGGTTTATGCTTTATAAAACCAATGCATTCATACATTACACAATTCTGTGGCAGACATTTGATGGCAGTCAGAAGAACAGAAGGTTATGTAGGAAGATCCAACATGTAACTGCCTCAGCCCTAGAACAGTCTTGGAAGTAACAGCATCTATAATACTTCTGGAATATTAGAAATCAGTTTTTCTTTTACTGCCCGCTGAAAGATACATGGACATACCCGACCCACCTGACCTGACACGCGACTGCCTCTAATCCCCCAGCTCTGCCTTTCAACGACAGCATAAGAAATGCACACATTTCAATATTATGCGACCCCCCTCCACCTACCAGTGCTGTGCTGCAGTTCCATTATCCCCTCCCCCCTTCTCTCTCCTGGCTGAGTATCGCCCCCTGTTTGTACAAGGCAGCTTATGCTGGTTCTCCAAATATTGGGCTATCTGAGTATTGTATAGTGCCAGGATTATACAAAAGCGCTACATTATCGGCACAAGGGGAACATTTTTTCTTTTGTGACTAGGCTCGTCTTTCAAGGTGAATAATTTGTTATCAAAATGCTTCCAAAAATATCTCACAGGAGGCGACACAGAGTGTTGGCATGGCGACTGATGTGGCCAAAAAGGGACAGCAATGCTGACACAGAAGCCTGGCAACAAAAGCGCACCCAGGCATTGACCGGCCGAGGGAGTGGGGGCATCCGTGACAGTGGCACAGGCAGCTCTCCATGCAGAGGCAAGGGAGTGCCCGGGGAGGGCCAAGGGTAGCACCACTGCAGCGGAAGGGCGGTGGAGGGCACATGGGTGCTACTGTGGCACTGAATACAGCGGGGAGCAGTGGGTGAGTCACCTTGTGTGGCAGTGCATGCATTGTGGCCAAGGGGTGAAGGGAGGAGGCAGGTCCGGAAATGGGGTATTGCCACATTAGGGTGAAAGGATTTGGAGGGGTTTGGGTTCTGGCATTACATGCGCTTGATGGGGGAGAGAAAGGGTGTGTCTTCACACTGTGCATGTAGTGGGGGTGCAGTGAAATAGATGGGCTGTGTTTTGTCACTGTGTAAAAGGGAGCTAGAGTGTGTGTGTTCTGGTGGTGCTTTCTTTAGGCGTTGCATGCATTATGTTGGGGAGTGTGGGTGATCTAACAATGCATGCATTGGGGGTAAGAACGTTATATGGTGTGTGTGCTGGCACTGCATGCATTGTGGAAAGAAATTTGGGTTTTGTTGGGGGACTGAATGCAGTTGTAAAAATATGGTGTGCTCTGACACTGCATGCGAGCAAGGAAGATAGAGCGATTGTGAACTGGGGCAGGCAGCAATGCGCCCTCCCTTCCTCGCCACAGCCCTTAACCCAGGACTACAGCGACAAAGACACCAGATGAAAAGGTGTGTGTGCTCTGGCACTTTGTGTACTGGGCAGCAGAGAGAACAACCAGCGTGCTCTGTCACTGCGGGTGAGGGGCGGGGGAGTTCTGGTCCTGAAACAGGGAGGTGTTTTATGGCACCGCAGCACAGGGTCGGACTGGAACAAGAAATAGGCCTGGTCACCCAAAAAAAAGTGTCCCATCCCTCGCCTCAAAAAAGTGTTTCACCCCTTGCCTCACGACCCTTGGCCTCAGATGACATCACCAGAAGTGATGATGTCATTTGACCCCACCCCAAAGTGACATCCCGGGGAGTGATGAAACACAACCTTTTACCCAATGACACCCCTTGACAAAACGGGAAGTCGCATCAAATAGCATTGTTCTTAAGTACACTATGAAAAATATGGTTAGAATTTACATTTCATACAAGAATGGATCACCATATGTATCATTAATATCTGTGTGTATACATCCATATTGTCAAATTACTATGAATGCAAGCAGACGTCCAAGGCCAAATGATAATATGTTATTGTATAGCACTTATGCTTAAACTCTTTTTTATAAAACAAATATGCATACAATATCATCCAACCTGTGTTGGTACTCATTTATCGACCTAAGAAGGATGAAAGGCTGAGATGGCCTTGCTGGGATTCGAACCTGCAGATCACAAACACGTCTCAGCAGCGAGCCCTCAACCCACTGAGCTATCATATTGGCTATAGTAAAATGAGCAATTATTCTGTAGTGGATACCATTAAACTGGTAACTGAGATTTAACAGCAGACCAGTTAAGTTCATCTGCAAAATAATTGTTTATTTTTCAAATCTTTTAGTTTTTTATAAACTTTTTTTTTTTTCTTCAAACCGACCCAGGCGTGCCAGAAACCGGACCCCTCTCCCCAGGGACGATTTCGGCCCAGCCACGGGCCAATCCAACCCTGTCGCAGGAATGAAACACACACACGTGTCATTGAGGTGAAGGCGCTAGAGACACACATTCTGGGGGGATAAAAGCTATTATATCCCCCCACTTAAAATTGTGGGGGGATGTGTCCCACCATACCACCCATGTCCTACGCCCATGCACTGAGCAGTGATGTATCCTGCAATGTGAAGCTGTATTCCTACATGTGCAGTATGCATGAAAGTGGATCCAGTTACAAGACATGTCGTTATTGTTCTACCAGCATGTCCCAAGCACTACCGTCATCAGTGAACTGATCGACCAAATGTTATAAAGGGTTGAGGTTTCAGTGTGGATAATGTGTCTTATAAAGTCTTATAAAGCACCAAAGAGTACCATGATGTCTGATTAAAGCTGTCGTCCTGCTTTGCCCGTAATGGTCCTAATCCCAAGGTGGGTATGATCCTTTGTGGCCCTGTGCAATTACACATGTGTGTGACATCAAACCGGTTTCCTGCATCTCCCCAAGTGCTCAAGGAGCACTCAGTCAATATGTACCATTGAGGCTGTGAGCCCGCAATTCATTGATGTGCTTAAAATGGTCGCAGTAATTAAGTGTGTGTGAAGATGTGATCCCGCAGATTGTTGGCATGCTCAATATGGGTCCAGTAACTGACAATGGTATTGTCCTTTGGTTGGAGTTCCATCCTCCACTGCTGAACAAAGTTGCTCCTATAATGTGCTAGAACTGCCAGTACCACCAGCAGTCCACCAACTCTGACCGTCACCCGCAAAATATGTAGAGAGTGGTTGGCGTGTTTTTTAATGTTTGTAACTGATGGAGTTCTAATGTATGTAGTTATTGCTTTAATTAGTATTTTTTATTTTTTTATTTATTAAACATTCAGTTTTATCATATAAAACGTTTGCTTACCATCCATATTCCCTCAAAATAAAATACATCAACGGATCCTTTTTAGGATCCAAGTGTACAACACACAAGTAATTCATCTTGAGATGCTATTTGTCACGATATAAAGGGCCACCAATGACCAAAGATTTGAAGAGGACCTTGTTAAGATGACCTAACGTCATCTAAATTCTTTCACATCAAGTCCAGAAGTCAGTTCTATAACGAAACATACAAAGAACCAAGTTAGATTATTTTTTATTAGGTACTGTATATAATCGATGGTCAATCTGCTGCACCAATGAATCCTTAGATTTCTCTCTGAAAAATCCTCTCAAGGAATGCCACCAGACATCTGATTAGTGCAGGGCTAGATCCTCCATAAGGTCTCTCTCACCAGGCATCAGCGTCTGTGTGTTCCACCTTTTCCATCTTCTCATAAAGGAGCAAGTTTCTTTCAGTTCTTAGCTTTGCACAAAACAGGATTAAATGTTGCAGAGTTTCTTCTTGTAGATCACAAAATTGGCAGTTTTTATAAGTTATTTTGTTTCCATAACGAGATAGAGTGTGGCTCATTGAGATGAAATCTCAGAAAGAAGTCTCGATACCCAGGATTTGGAGACTTACTAAGATATTCTGGGGTGATGTTTGGCAGTCTATTCAGAGTTTTTGATAGAGTATAGGTTTTTGATGCCGATCTAATGGCTTCTGTTTCAGACCAGTCAGTTGCCCATAGAGCTCTTTTTATCAAGAGAGGATTCTCACACAAAGTTTTCACGGAGAAGTCTAGTTGGACTAAGATTTCTGCACATTTAAGCTACCATTGGTTCAAAGCCCAATTGTTCATTCTTTCATGTCTCATCTTATTTATGTTATATTGAGCTGGACAACACAGTGAGTTTAGTTTCCCATAGACGGTTAAGGTTTTTCTGATGATTCTTACATATAAGGATGAGAGACCCAACTCATGTCTTATTACCGTCATAGGAACTGCATTAGGCAGTCTTAGGATGCGTTTCCAATATTTACTTTCTAACTTCTCCCAGATTTCCCAGCACAAACCAAGGCCAGCCTCTCCTGCATATGACAATGCTGGGACCACCTTTTGGTTAAAGAAATTGATGATCAGTAACAGAGAGAATTATCCATACTTTCTTCCAATAATTAGGCCTTGCGCTGTCAGTTGCTTCGTCTTCAAGATCAAATTTGAGATGCATGCTGTTTCACCCTTATTGGCACTAATCATGATCCAGAGATATTTTAAGGAGGCCGTTGGAGTTATTTGATTATTTCCCAGCATCCAACTTGGGAATTTTCTCTTCCTTCCACCTGGGTTTTGTATCAGCAGAATCTCAGTTTGTCGTCATTTATTTTTTATTTGTTCTTTTCTACATAAGCTTGCAGGGCATACAGTTTTTCCTGAAGGCCAATAGGTGTTCTGTCTATCAGCATTAAGTCATCTGCATAGAGAAGCCATCCCGCCAAAGAACCATTGATTCTTGAGGGATAGGATCTAGCTGTATCTAATATATATTTCGTATCATTTATGAAAAAATTATATAGAATCGCAGCAAAAGGGCAGCCCTGTTTAAGACCTCTGGTAGTAAAGATTTTCCATGTCAAGTTCCCTTCTTTGTCCAGCAGGATCTGCAACAATGTTCCAGAATAAAGATCTTTAATGGCAGACAGGAGATCAACAGGGCAACCGCTTTCTGACATTTTTGACCATAAAAGACCCCTGTCGAATGAGTCAAAGGCAGTCTCCATATCAACACAAGTAATGTAGAGACATTCTATTCTCCTTGATGCATTGATCTTCAGAAGGCTAAGGAGTAATAGATTCAGGCCACAATCAGTGTTTTTGACAAAACACGTTTGCCTTGTATCATAGGATTCCATAGTTGTGATCCATTCCTTCAAATGCTTCAGCAAAATTCCAGCAAAAACTTTACCCAGGACGTCAAGGAGAGAAATGGGCAAATAGTTTTTAGGATTGAGTCCATCTCCCTTTTTAAAAATTGGGCCCATAACTGATCGTTTCCATGAGGAAGGCATTCTTCCTTGTTGCAGTATTTTTTTAAATAGAATCATGCAAAAGTCAGGCCACAGGTCAGGAGCTTCTTTCTGCATGGCATTAGTCATACCATCCGGGCCGAGTGCTCTTTATGAGCTAGATTTTGAGATGATACTTCTTATTTCTGCTTGGCCACGGTTCCTAATTTCTCATTTGGTCAGGGCTCTCAAAGTTCTTCTTAGAACCGAGTGAGGATTCAAAGTAGGTGACCCATACCGACATACCGATTCCTGTATGGGGTTAAGTTGTAAATCACCCTTGTTTTCTTCCTTGCCGTTGAGTAGTGACCACAGGTTCTTTGCGTTATTAGTGGTTATCGCCTGCATCATTCTTTCAGCATCTTTCTGAAAAAGGATTGATCTATGTGATTTGGCCCAGTCTCGATATTTCTGCTTTAAGCAATTTCTCTCCTGTTGTCTTGATGGTCCCACCAGGTATTTTAGTTTCCTAAGTGCTTGATGTAATGAGCGTTTTGTGTAGGAAACATTATGTATTAGTGTGACTGTATAAATATTTTTATTGTTTGGGTTTCTTTTTTAGTTATTGCTGAAATTGGTTATCTTGTTCTTATTCTTTTCCATTGATGTGATTTTATTATCATGTATTTTCGTTTTTTTTTTTTGGTTGTTGCTTATACTGTGTATTATGAAATGTATTTTTTAAATCTTCTTGTAAAGGTTTTTTTATAAACCATAAACAATAAAAAACAAAAAAATTAGCCTTTTTTTGCGCCAATTATTTTATCGAAGACATGTTTGTTCTTAAATGATGGTTTACCCAGGTGTCCTGGTCCTTCTTTAAAAATGGGCAGGCAGGATTCATGGTCCAAACTTTCTGCCGTATTCTCTGTCCAACCATTTAAGGATCTAGTCAGGGCAGGAAGTGACTTTGCATTGATTCTCAATCTATTGCACCCCGGCTCTAGTGTCACTTTGTGCTTCCAGGTGCGACCCCTTTTCTCCTTTTTCTCCATTCCATTAGGTTTCGAGCATGTATGAACCATAGGATTATGGTCACTTTGGTCTGAGTGGAAGATATTCAGGGTTACAGCTCACAAAGAAGTAGTCTAAAGTTGCACTTGAATGAGCTGAATGCCATGTTTTTGCGCCCTATTTATCTCCTCCTATATGGCCATTTAAAATGTGCATGTCTCTAGCTTCTGTTTCTTCCATCCACAGACGACCTCTTGACATTTTTGAATTTTGAGTCATCTTCTCTTCCTTGAAATTTCTTTTCAGAAGAGGGGATAGACAATCTATGTTCAAGTCGCCACATAGTACTATCCAGGGATCAATTAGTTGAACTCTTAACTCATCAATCCATTTTATTATTGTTGGAACAAAGCAGTCTGATGTCTTGCTGTTATGATTCCAATAGACGTAAAAGAGAACCATTATTCCTTCTTTCGGGGAAGGTTTCTCTACCAGGTTTGTTAGAAGGATTTAAATTAATGGATTAGGATGAATTATCCTGATTACTCTTCCAAGGGAGTTTATTTTACCAAGGTTAACAGCCGTGAACTTGGTCTTCCTTTCAAGCCCTTGGTTGCACTATTCAAGATACCTGTGTAGCCATCCAGTAAAGGGGTCTCACTCATTCAAGATTCTTGGAAACACAGGACATCAGCTTTGTTCAGTCTAAGGTGTATAGCACGTAGCAGATGGGCGAATCCTCTGGTATTCCAGGATCCTATCTGCAATCCAACCAGGCTCACCTCCTCCTAAATCTAGTGATGGCATGAGTTTTGCTGTTCGTGACTGTTGATTTATTTGATGCCCATTGATGTTGTATTTGATTTGTTTATTATGTAAAAGGAGGAGTGTGCTAATGTCTCTTTTAAGTATGTGTGTCATGATTGACTCTCAATAAAAGGAGCCTCAGCTGGCACGTGCGGGAGGACAGCGGCAGACTCCATGATTGACCCTTCAGTCTCTGTATCTCATTATTGGGCCTGCAGGCTGATTCAGTATGACCACGGTAATGCAGCCACCATTGATCTCAGTGCCCCAGGTGAGTGTGTGTACCGTGGCAGACCCCAGGCCACTGTCAAGCTGTGTGACCACAGCCCAGTTGCGAGTCCATGAGCTCCCAGCAACTGATGTCAGCCGTGTGACCACGGCAACCGTAAGTGTATGCTGGGTCCCCCAGCAAACATCCGGCTGGCCGTGTGCCCACGAGCCAGACCACAACGACGACATCTGAAGATGGTGATGGGTGCCCCCAGCGATACTCAGGACGGCCTGTGTGCCCATGGGACAGCGTATAACAATTGGGTTTGCATCAAGCTGCCATGTTCACTAAGCTTTGGGAACATAAAAAGATTATCTCTACTTCTCCAATTGCACGCAGTGAGGGGCTCTTCTGTTGGGGCCCGTGATGGGAGAGTGTAGAACATGCATATGGTGGCATTTGTTAGAACCGCTCCTACCTATGTATGTGTTTGGGCATGTAATGCAGTTGGGCATGTAGTGCAGTTTGCTAGCCTCTGTAAATTCAGTGAGAGCGGGAGTGAAGGATAACAAGCGTGCCATCTCCACTCCCAACAGATTCTTCTGAGACGGAGTCCCCGCCGGAAGGAGGCATACTATATGCCTGGAAATCAGGCTAAAGCCCACTCCAATCACGTTCAGGAGAAAACAGAATACCTTAATATTTACAAAATGTCTTCAGATAGCCCCCAAAGAATTGACCCGTGGTATCCTCTGGACCTAAAAGTGACCTAAATAAATAGAAAATATCCAGCGTCCCCCCACCCACTTTCTCCGGACTCAAGAGCATAAACAATCTGCAAATAATCTACTCTTCCATACACACCCATAACTTTATAATTGCACACGTTTTGTTTGTCTCCTCACCAGACTCTCTTTGCAGTGCTCCATTGCCTCTTGTAGGCAGGTTCGTGCATCAGAAATGCCATTAAAAAAGTCACTGGGCTTCATTACAGTTACGGCGGTCACCCTGCTGGTGCTACCAGCGGGTTGCCGCCGGACCGTAATGATTTACCGGCGCCTGACTTCTCAGTGCCACCGACTCGTTACGAATCCGGCGGCCCGGAAACTCAGGCGCAGGCAATATGTTAGTCCCCATTCCCATAGATTCCTATGGGAATCTATGGGAGTAAGGAAACGGGTGCACTGGTACCGTTAGCACCTGTAAAGAGTTTGCCTACGCTGGCTGCTGTACCTGGCAGGGTCAGACCTGTCGGGCACATCGGCCATGGCAGGCAGACACAGGAAACAAGGGTTCCGGTGAGATTACCGGCACCCTTGATTCCAGACAGACAATCTCCTAATGAGGCCCACTGACTGCAATCTCTGCTTCCAGGTTGCTTCCAAAAAAAATCTCTGAGCTGAAAAGGTTCTTCTACCACTATTTACTCAAATCTACCACTTAACATGGAGATAGGATTGAGGTAGGAAGTGATGCCCTCAGGTCGGAGGCAGAGCTGGGGCAGAAGTATGTGAGGCTGGGAGCCTCATGCTTAACACTGCTAACCTATTTTCACATTAGTTCTTGTGAGCTGATGCTTATGGAATGTAACTTCTTATTCTCGATAAACTTACTAGGGATCTAAAGCAACATCTTTTAACTTTAAGCATTCCTATGTCATGATAATACACTTTTACAATGCATGCCCTCTGAAACACATAGCAGGGGGTTTACCTTCCGGAATGATGGTAGTTTCTTCCATTTGCTGTCCAATTTCTGTGTTGATGGAAATGGGACTGGAATGAGATGCGATTAAAATGGTGAGCTATTCCGTCCTTTTATCTTTGGGGATGTTCAAAATAATATGCACCATACAAAGGATTCACAAAGACAAAACAAGTAAGGAAACCTGACACCTACATTTCTTATGGGACAGGAGTGCAAGAGTTCTGGGACCATAACAATGGAAACATGGAACTCCCATACGAGAGAAGTACATGTTTTCTGATGACATAG
This sequence comes from Ambystoma mexicanum, assembly GCF_040938575.1. Lineage (NCBI taxonomy): Eukaryota > Metazoa > Chordata > Amphibia > Caudata > Ambystomatidae > Ambystoma > Ambystoma mexicanum. The sequence goes on along the minus strand of NC_090931.1, from coordinate 431,567,808 downwards.
ATCTGGAGATCTTCATATCTTGTATAACTGAATCAAGGGGGTCTAGTTTTTTCTGATGGAACATGATGTTTGGAGAAGTTGCTCTAGCACGGCAAGATGACTGCAGTTATGGCTTTTTCTTTCTGACAACGAATATGAATGAATGTAACTCAATGTTATTATGACATGTTCAAAAATATAAGCAGTGGAAACGCAAGAGTATTTCATATGGAAAAGATGTTATTATCACATGGGCTTCCAAGACTCTCCTGGATTTCAAAAGGTTTCCAATGCTATTTATGTCTAATGGTACACCATTAAAACGGTCTACCATTAGAAATACATATCATGGCAAACCTTTTTAAATCCAGGAGAGTCTGGAAGCCCATATGATAATAACAGCTTTCCATAAGATATACTCTTGCTTTTCCACTCCTTGTATAGTTTAACAATGGAGGTGAGAGAAAGCCCTTTGTACAAAGGTGTTGTGGGCACACTGAGAAACTGGAAGCCAGTAGTGGAAGAACTGAAGGGTTGATATGGTATAACTAATATGATTTTTGTCAAAGGGATATATATGTACCACTGAAAGGTGTTTTAATCATGCAAAAAGATTATTTCACATTCACACCTGAAGCAAATGTTTCAGAGACCACCTCCAAACCCCCACCCCCTCCTCCTCCACGACACAATAGCAAGGATGGGACCTCCGTGGAGATATTTTTCTTTTTTTGTGTAAATTACTGGGAGTTCAGAATGACCGGTTAAACAGAAGAAGAGCTGAAGATCCCTTTCTGTTTCTCCATTTCTCCAACAGATCACTGGTGTTTGCCTTTCTTTATGTTATATTAGGTATACTTGTAAAGGCACACTGACGTCACAAGTGGTTTCCTGGTACTGACCAGAGAACAAGAGGGAGGCTTTGCAGATCAAAGGAGAAGAACCAGGTTGTTCATTTACGGTGTAACACATCCAGGGTAGTGTTACGCCTTGGCAATGCAGATCACGGGTGGTACTCACCCTACGTCAATCAACTCCTGGACGCAGCTCTCATGGTTGTTCCCCTCTGGCTCCCGGCCCCGCGGGTCCTGCTGGGGAGTTTGGGTGCTGGCCGCAGAGGTTACTGCCCCTGTGTCACCGGCTGCTTCCTCTTTGGCGGTTGTCATGGCGACTACAGGACACTAGGAGGGCGTCTGTAGTCGCTCGCTGTCAACGTCCCGAGTCACGTGATGCGTTCCTACGGCTACCGCCATAAAAGCCGTTCAGAGATGGAGTGCGTTGCTTCTCAGCTGATTGTTTTGCAGCCTGTGCAGCGCTTTACCTTGTCCTCATTTTTGCTCATGGATCGCTTTGTCTACTCGTCCCCTGGCCTGTGTTACTCCAGACTCTCTTTTTGGATCGTCCTTCTGTTTTGGTACTCTGGGACTCTTGCTGGATTTTCTGCCTCATTTGACCATCGGATCTGCTTACCTGGACAACCGCTTGGATCTCCCCATGGCTACAATTTTTTGGGCCCCTCTCAGCTAACGAATCCGGACTGTTTATTGGACTTCTACTGCCTGCCCCTCTAATTGTACTACTTTTGGAGCCTGGTGCCTTCGGGTCTCTCCCAGAACCCGCTCTTGGCCGCAGTTCTCTTCTTGTGGCACCACCTACTGGGCTTTACTTCCCTAAGACTCCCACAGTTTCCTGGAACTCTGTTCACTCCACAGCATAATTTGGGCGAGGAAGCACCTCCGGGCCTCCTGGAGACTGGTATCCCTCCTTGCCCATACTGTTACTGCAGTCCCCTTCTAGGTAGGTGCACTGAGTTTTGGTTGGCCCTTTGTTTTAATTGATGATTACCTGTTCATTGCTTAACCGTATCATTTTTTCCCTTTAGCTACCCTGGGTCTCGCCGCTGCTGTTCCAGTTAACCTGTGGCCTCAATGACTGGCCAGTGAGTAACACTACCTCTCTCTGGCTGGTACTTGGGGACGGAGGTATTCCATATCTTCGCTGCAACCGCAGTTCTTGACAGGTAGCAGTGGATCTGAGGTCAGCGCAAGGAGTTCCAGTAGGAGGGGGGAACAAAGCACTGCCTCAATTGTGGGAAAAGCAGAAATGGGAAACTGACAGGAGGCTCTTGCAGTAGGACTGCAGGTGGTGTTTTTAGATAGAGTAAGCAGGGGGACCAAGATATACTGAAATTGCATAATTTAGGCAGGATTAATGAGAGCAGATACAACAGAGATACAAGCAGAGTGAGAAAGGAAAGTGAGGATCTGGCACAGGAAATTAATATAGAAGTGGCGGAATGATGACAAAAGGGGGGTTACGGGAGTGAAGGTGAGAGTGTTGTCGAACATCATGCTGGTGTTTCTGATTTTAGGGACAAGGATGGAGAAAGTACCTCAAGATGGAGGACATAGGGATGAATCCCAAGCACAATGGGGACGTCAAATAGAGAAATTCCCTGAGCTGAGTTGAGGAGAATTGGTATTCATCCAAGAATAGATAGCCGGCAGGCAGTGTTGGGATTTAGAGGCAGTGCATCCAGCTTCTTGATCATTTAACACACCTTTTTGGGAGATAGGTGTAGGCAGGCAAACAATATACAGCTTAAACCTTCACTTATAGCACAGCCGGTCTCCAAAACCCACTCTCCTGGGTTTAACATCACCCCAGTGTGCCTCGCTATGAAAGTGTTAAGGGTAGGGACCATCAAGAGGTTAGGGCAGGCAGGATCCCAAAATACCCTGAAGGAGAAAACACACGATTAAAGTAACTGGAGCAAGAAAGGAAAGGAGGACAAAGGGAATGCTGGGGTACTGTTCTTTAGTTGTTTAAAGCTTACCATTCCACTTCCAATAAAACAACAGGGTTTTGTGAGGTTTTTTTTTAAAAAAGGGGCAAAACACAAGAGTGCTCTTCCTACTCGTGCAGCTGACTTCCACCCTGACACATCCCTCTCTAACCTGCATCTTTCCATCTCCAACACCTTGAACATCCTTGTCCCTGTCATGAGAATCTGTCGATAGCTTACCTCCAAGTGCAACTCTTGGTATGACTCTGATCTTGCTGCCCTAAAACGCAAGTGCAAGGTGGCTTAGATGAAGTTCAGGGTTTCGGGCGAATTCTCTGATAAACTGGCTTTCCCCCTGCTCTAAAGGCAATACAGACTCTCTGTCGTCTCCAAGAAGAGGGTCCATATCCAAGCCCACGTCTCTGCGCCATCTAACAACACAGCTGTGAAATCTTTAATATCTGCAAGGGGCTGGTCAATCCTACTGCAGTCTCCACCTCTCCTGTTCCCCCAAGTCCCTCTATATGTCCTTGGCATCTCATTTCACCAGTAAAACTCAGGACATCCTGTCCTCATTTTCCTGTTCCTCTCTCTCTCTCTCTCTCTCTCTCTCCCTCTTCCTACCCCAGGCCCCCTTTGGCCGCCTCTTCCTCTCCTCTTCCTTTATCCTCCTTCTCTCTGACAATACCTGACGATGTTTCCAGACAAGTTCGATCTATGAAAGTGTCATCCAAACAGGTGCTCCCCTGCTCCTCCAGAACTATTAAAGACCACATTTCCACCCTTGCACCAGTCTTGGCTGATTTCTGTAATCATTATTTTGCCACAGGATCTTTCCCCCTCTCTCCTCAAGCACTCCCTTGTTAACCACCTCCTAAAAAAGCATTCTGCCGATCCTACCTGTTCTGCAAGTTATTACCTGATTTCTTTCACTCCTTTCCTGGGCAAACTTCTCAAAAATCTGTCCATCTCCCAGCTTGAAATACACACTGAATCTGTTAGTAATCTCCATAGCCATCAGTTTGGCCTCAGAGTAGCCAGAGGCACAGAAACTGCTCTCCTGAACAACTGTGAAGATCTGCTCTCTAATCTTGATTCCAGCTCTCCCTCTGTCCTCATCCTCCTGGACCTTTCCTCTGCCTTTGATATGGTCAATCACTCCAACCTGATCAATCGTCTCTGTGAGAACCTGGGCATCACGGATCAGGCCCTGGCGTGTTTGATCTCCTTCCTACTGGAACGTCCCTCCCAGCTCCCACTTGGGTACTTTCTCTCCAGCACCACTCTCTCTCCACATTTGGTGTCCCTAGGGCTGTATCCTCTCAACGTGGCTCTTCAATCTCTAACTGGCCCCTTAGGCCCACCTGGTCTCCACCTTCTCTTCTAACTCTGTGTTATGCAGATGACACTGAGATCCTTTTCAAACTTCCCTCAGCCTCCTCTCCTTCTCCACTCATTCCTAATTATCTATCCGTGATTCAGGCTTGGTGCGCCTCCAACTATCTCTGCCTTAATGTCACTAAGGCTGAGATCCTTCCCATTAGGACCCCTGCTCCTGCTTTCCCGCTTTCACTCTGGCCGCCCTCCTTGGGCTCTCTTCCCTAGCCGTCCTGTGAGGTAACAAAAAAACCTTGGTGTCATCTTCGAGTCCACTCTCTCCTTATCTCCTCACATCATGGACCCTGCCAAGAAGGCCCACTTCCAGCTGCACCTCCTCAGAGGTATTCTACCTTTTCTCACCTTCCCCCAGAAGCCCACTGTCTCCAGAGCCCTGGTTCTCTCCAGGCTTGACTACTGCAACAGCCTCTTTCTCAATCTTCCTAACTCTTTTCTTCGCCCCCTGGAATTAATCCAGAACAGGACTGCAAGATTTATCCTTGGCCTCAAGCCCAGGGACCGCATCTCTCCTGCCCTGAAATCTCTTCACTGGCTCCCGGGGGTAGCAAGGATCAAGTTCATGACCCTCTGCATCGCCCACAAGGCTTTCTGAGCCTTGGCCCTCACTATATCCAACTCTCCCTGCCTAAATACCTTCCTTCTGGAGCCCTTCACTCAGCTACCTCTAAATCTCTGAGGGTCAGATATTTCTCCAAGCAGAGAGTGAGGGGTAGCACTCCCTCCTCTGCTGGTGCTTCCCACTGGAACGGCCACCCGGCCCCTCTCAAACTTGAGCCAGACCACCTGAAGGTCAGGAAGCGGCTCAAGACCTTCCTTTTCTCCTCTGCCTTCTCTCTTTCTCTTCCTTGCTAACTTACCTGTCTGTGGCTCTGACTGGTTGTTTGGTACCCCCAGAGTCTCACTGGACACCAGGCTCCTCCATTACCAATCTTCCTTGCACTACCTCCTGTCCTACCGCGCACTTGGGGGCTGCAATCTGTAACCCTTAGAGCCCCCTGCCTCCTTGTACTTACCCAGAGCCGTGCTGCCATGGCTGGACTTACTCAGAGCCATGCCCTGATCGCACTTCTCCCTACCTCTCCCCTGTACTTCCCCCTCTCCCTTCCCCCTGCACTTCTCATTGTCGCATTTGCACAATCCCAATGTCACAAGGCCTATTAGGATTGTTTGTCTTGTCTCCTCTCTGTCTCCCCTCCCTTGTCTTGTGAAGTCTAGAAACACTTGTGTCAGGCGCGTTAGAAATATATCATGTAATATTTACAAATTAACTTAAACCTAGCAGCTATGTAACTAAAAAATAAAACACACAACTATAAAAAAGAGTCCTTTAAAAATATAAAACTGTCTTAAAAAATATATACAAAGTCTATACAGTGCACTGTATTAAAAACTATTTATAATGACCTTACTTGCAATGCAAAACAACCTTGCCAGGGTTGTCTCAAGGTCCTTGCTGCTGCTCTAGGGTTCTTCTTTCTTTCAGCGCTCTTTGGTGGTGGCCATTGTATCAGTAGCAAGCAGCAGCAACAGGCAGCAGCAAGAATTGAGGCCCCAAAGTCTTACTTGGGCTGGGATGCTTGACAAGATGTAGCCCAGCACTCACTTGCAAAGTGGGCGGCCCTACATAGCTTTTCACACCTCAGCCACGTCTGCTAGGTGTGGCCCAGGTCTCAGTCAAGGGGATGGACCCTTCCCTTAAATTACAGTCCCAGGTTGGCTAAAAACACATTGAGTGCTCCCCAGCCATGGAGAGTTCTGTTAACTCAGGGAGCCCCAGGCCCAGCAGTGACTAAAGGCCCCCTGGAGGGGTGCAGTAATGTTTCAGACACTCCCCTGCATGTCAGGGAAGTGCCAAATTAAAGGTGCAGCAGCGGTGACAAGGCGCAGAGTGGAGCAACTGCAACCCTGTTGAAGGGTTCCACCAACTGTCAACCAGCGCTCTGCTTGTGCCGGTGACTGTTTTTTTTCTTTTAGAGTAATGGGTCTCTCGCATGCCCACGTGTGAAGGTCCCTTACTCTAATCCCTTTTTCTTTCTTCTTGGTCCTCGATGGTGACTTTTCAGTTTTGGGATCCCCTGCACATCTTGATGCGCCAGCGATCATCTCAATAATCCCCTGACCCGGGGGTTACATGCTCCTCCCCTTTGAGCTATCCTCGGTTCTGAGGATAGCCTTGGCCTGCTCAATTAATTTATCTAGCTATGATTCAGGAGAGGCCACCGGTTGTCACCCAGTACCCTTAATCTCAGGCACCTCCCACATTACCCCTGAACTCCCAGTAACCTGCTCTAGAGAATGAGGAATGTAAAACTGAGAGAAACGGATTGGAACCTCACACTAGACCCCTGGTGTTTTATATGTTAACTTCATAACAGGTCTGCTCTCCCTGTTGCTATGATGGAGAGCAGCTGGGGCCTAATCTAGGTTTTCCCCTGACTGGGCAAAGCACTCGTCTCCAGGTTGGTGACCCTATCTTTCAGTGGAGGAATGTGCAAGGGTTACTCTAGCACGACTAGTGTGGCAGGAGCGATTTGAGAAGTATCGGGAACAACCTCTGAAGGAACATTCTCAGGATGGGGCTCTGATTCGCTAAGAGTGGAATCTGACTCTGTGGGTGTAGGGAACCATTGGTCTGGGTAGACACCAAACTGATCACCCTCCGCATATTCACTGGCTTCTGGCTGACCTTCTGATGATCTCTTGGCCTTAATAGATGGAGAAGCTTCCAGGGATTGAGCCTTCAAAGGTTCCACTTTGGGCTTTTCAGCACAGAGGTGCTGCTGTCTGGTTACCAGCCCCTATGCCGGTTCTTCATTGGTCCCCTCCGGTATCAGCTGAACCTCATTCCTGACTGGGAGCAGGTGGTTCTGGTGCAAGGTCTTGATATTCCCTGGTCATGCTTCCTCTCCCAGTCAGTAGACAGGGAGCTCTCCCAGCTGATGCTCTACGATGAAAGGCTGAGACTCCCACTTGTCCCCTAGCTGGTTGCTGCCTCTCTTTCCCAGGCTGCAGATCAACACATGATCGCTAGGTTGAAGAGCTGAAACCTGACCTTGGAGTCGTAGCAGCATTTGCTCCCTTCCGCGGTCTTCTCTGCGGCAGCCTCGGCAAGCTGATATGAGTGCTCCAGTTGACGCTTGAACTGTTTAACATAGCTGGCATAGTTCTTGCTTGCTGCCAGGTGCAGTGCTGGCAATCCACATCTGCTGCTAGTTTGGGCCAGAAAAACTTTGAGCGGACCAACTTGAAGGTTCTGTCACTGCCAAGATGCCTGTGTGGGTCGTGGAATGCATACAATACAGCTGGGCGGAATCTCTGTGGAAAAAAACAGAGGATGTAGTAGCCGGTCCCCAACTTTGCTTTCCTTGTACAAGATTCCACTCTTCTGCATGAGCGTCTTCCACTCCGTCAGCATTGCAGCTTGTACTGGGTCATGAAGGACATCTCTGGACATATCCACACCTGTGGTCTTGGCTTTCAGGAATGGAGCAATGACAGGGTTTGCTGGCTGTGAAATACAGATCTCATCTCATGTCAGACGTGTTACTTCAGATACCTCCACACTGGTGATGTTGCAGTAGACAGCGGGTACCATCTCAGCTGAGAATCCCAAACAATCTGCATTACTGGATCTGCCTGGCTCCTGCTTACTTGCAGACTGGCAGATAGCTCTGACCCCTGCTGAAGAAAACTCCTTCCACTAGGTGGATCCAGCTGTATAATCCGGGTGAGCATGAGGCCTCCGAGAGAGGGCATCAGCATTGATGTTAGTGCACCCAGGTGTGTACTGTAGACTGAAGTTGTATGTGACAGCGCGGCAAACCAACAGTGTTGGGTAGCATCCAGCTTCGTCGACTTCAACACATTTGTAATGGGGTTGTTGTCTATCCTCAATGTGAAGGTGGCGCCATAGAGGTAATCCTGGAACTTCTGTGTAACGGCCCACTTCAATGTCAAAAATTCCAAATTGTGTACTGGGTCATTCTTCTTTGCCTCATGCAGGCCTCAGCTGGAGAAAGCGACTGATCTCATCTCACCGTTGGTCTCCTTGTAGAGAACCAATCATTCCAGCCTCACGCCCACATGCAGGATGTAAGGTAACTGTGGATCCATGTAGGCCACAACTGGTGCTGTGGTGAGGGTCCGCCTGAGCACCTCAAAGGCCTGCTGGCATTGGTCAGTGTACCGCTCATGAAAGGGCTCCTGTGGATGATATAGATGGTCTTCAGATCAGAGTTGGCTTTGTTCTTTTGGCTCCTCTGGGAAGGTGAGGTTCACAAGTGGTCGGGTGATGTTGTCATATCCCATGACGAACCTCCTGTAGTAATTACAGAATCCCAGGGAACTCTGTAACTCCTTGAGGGTTTGGGGAATTGGCCAGGTGAGTAGGGCACCCATTGTTGCCAGATCCACAGCGATGACATCCGCTGAGATGATGTGTCTGATGTACTTGACACTGACACTTAGTCCTTGCTCCCGCAGGTGATCCAGCACCTTCATGAGCCTCCTGTTTTGTTCATCCAGGGTTCTTCTGAAAATAATGATGTCATCTAGGTACGCCAGTATCTCCAGGAGGTTCATGTCGCTGACAGTATTTTCCAAAAGGCGCTGGAAAGTCGCTGGCGCACCGGAGATCCCCTGCAGCATCCTGATGAACTCGTTAAATCCCAAGGGACAGATGACAGCTGTCTTCTCATGATCCGCCAGATGCATCAGGATCTGGTAGTAGCGACTCTGCAAGTCCAGGGCCAAAAACCACTTACTCCCAGACAGGCAGTCTAGTGCCTCGTCCACCCGGGGCATGGTGTATGGGTCCAGAATAGTGCGGGTGTTGAGTCGACGGTAGTTGATGCAGGTCCGGACATCCCCGTTGTTCTTCTGGGTGATGACAATGGGAGAAGCATAGGTGCTCCTGGACTTCTGCATAATCCCGGCCTGCAGAAGATCTTCCAAATTGCGGCGTATATCCTCTAAGTCTCCTGGGGCCAGGCGTTATCTGATGTTCAACTCCATGGGTCTTGCCAATGTCACAGGGGCTTGTGGAGAATGCCCCGGTGGACAGGGCGAGATCCTCCCTTAAGTGGTCCTTGTCCCTCGCTGAGATCGGGGAGTCTCCAAAGTCCAAGGTTTTCAGATCCAGCGCTGGCTCGGATGAGCTGGTGACGACACTGGTTGGGGCTATAGATGCAGTCAGGTGGAACAGTGCAATGATGATGCATCCTGGTACACGGATGGTCCTATTGGTTACATTAATGACCGGTACCTTGATGGTCTTTAGGTCCCTTCCATCCGTTGTCACCAGGGTTCGATGTACAAGTAAACCCCCTAGGAGCAGGGTTTTGTGAGGTTTTTTTAAGACACTAAAACAAATTACCTTAAACCTAGCAGATATGTAACTAAAAAATATAAAAAGAGTCCTTTAAAAATATGTGTCTTTAAAAATACATACAACGTCTATACAGTGCACTGTATTAAAAACTAATTTGAATGAACTTACTTGCAAGACAACCTGGACAGGGTTGTTCCAATGTCCTTCCTGCTGCTCTCAGATTCTTCTTTATTCCTGCGCTCTTTGATGGTGGCTCTTGTGGCAGTAAGGGGCAGATAGATGCAACTGGCAGCAGCTTGGATGGAAGCCTCAAAGTCTTACTTGGGTTGGGTTGTTCGAGAAGATGCAGCCAACCATGCACTTGCAACGTGGGGGCCCCTAAAGAGCTTTTCACACATGGGCCATGTCTGCCAGTTGTGGCCCAGGTCTCAGTGGGCCAATTGTCAAGGAGGTGGCCAATTCCTTTAAATTACAGCTGCAGGAGGGCTAAAAACACATTGAGCGCTCCTTAGCTATGGCGAGCGCTGTTAAATTGTGGTGCCCCGAGCCCAGCAGTGATTATAGGCCACCTGGGTGGGTGGCAATGATGTTTCAGGCACACCCCTGCCTGTCAGGGGAATGCCAAGTTAAAGGGCCATTTTTTTTAACCAATTTTTCTTTCTTCCAGTTCCCCGGTGTGGCTCTGGCACCGGGGATCCGATTTTCTTTTTCTTTCAGTTTTGGGATCCCCAGCATGGCTTGACGCGCCGGGAATCCTCTCATTAATCCTCTGACCCAGGGTTTACATGCTCATCCAAAACAGATTAGGAGTTTAGAGCCTTTGGCATAGGTAAGGAATGAGTTTACAAAATAGGGGATAACAGAGGAAGGAGTGTGCACATTATGGTTGCGTTAAGACGGCCAGGAAAGACCCAAATCACGCAGAGGTTCTGGAGCCAGTACACTCCGAACTCAATGGCGGAAATAGAGAAATTGCAAGGCAAAATCCAGCGTTATCATCAAAATAAAGGAGGGACAGCATACAAGCATAGAATTCTTGGCACCCTCGACATGCTTATAAAAAACAATGGTTTATATATTCAGCATTTGTCATAAATGACATCATACTGTAATCTTTGTTACCAAAGCCTATGGGGGTACGGGGTTTGGCTAATAATGGTGATTACATATACTTCATATCAGGGTTTCATTTCTAATTGGGTAACAATTGTCTGATGGTTCCTCCTGCAACCACCTCTCTATTGATAATAGTAAAAACATAATTTCTACAATATGTAATTGGCTGGCAAAGTACTTCATGGGCAGCATAACATTGGGGGGTTTCGTTGGTTGGCTTCTTACTAACAAACCTTGGACAACTGACAGGTCATCAAGACATGAACCAGACAGGAGTAGGGGGAGAAAGGTCCCCGGACTGCTTTCCTTTCAATAAAAGAAGATACCATCCCTCATTTCTAGGCCAAGAGCCAGGGTGATCTATTTGTATTTAGCGTTGTGTCATGTCTCATGTGTGGGGATGCGTGTTAGGAGTAAGGCAGGTGTCCTGTCTGTGTTAGTTGCTAATGAATATACAGTGTTATCCAGTTATGGATCACGTATGATGGAATTATTTCGCCCTTCATTTATTGAGAGTTTCGCTAAGTTTGATGTAAGTATTATGTTTTCTTTGCCACTGGAGACACTCTTGAGTTATTCTTTGTGGCGTCCTTTGGCTTATAGCTGTCCTGCACTTGGCTTACTAAGGCTGGTTGTACTCTTATAAGACTTTAATTGATCTGGGAGTATCCTTCTTATGTCCTGGGAATTGCTATCTCATGCTTTCACTAAAATGTTCTGACCCTCCCTTAATTCGCAGTAACCTTGGCTGTGGTTGCCAGCTCCTGTCTGAGCGATGCATGAATCTGTATTTTTTAAAACTTTTTGCATTCTGAATTTTCGCGAAGCCTTGAGGCCTTTCGTTTAATTAGACGCATGTTGTGGTTTCCATTTTTGAAAACATGGCTGTCCATTACTCTTGTGTTTCTTTGTTGGTGAGCTATATTGGTGTGTCGTTCATGATGCATTCAGCTTATACATTGCTTATGTTAGAATTTTTCATGTCTTATGGATGCTTTGTTAATAATCTTCATGTATAAATGCATATATTACCTAATGTATATGTTCTTCAGTTTGAGTGCACATTTGCTTTGTGCCTAATGCATGCACATTTATTGACACAACGTTAGTATGATTACTCGTGCCATCTTCAGCTCAGATTGCATCCTGGGAATTGCTGTCTCATGCATTCACTGCAACATTCTGACCCTCCTTTAATAAGCAGTAAACTTGGCTGCGGTCAGGCCTGGACCTGCCCAGCGAGAAACCCGGATTTTCCCTGGTAGGCCTCTGGTCATAGGGCCTCTTTTCTTGGGGGAGGAAGGATACAAACATGTGTGCGCATTGTGATGATGCTGCCCATGCCTTGGCGGCCTGCACCTGTGAATAGTTGGGGGCACAAAACCACACATACCCTAGTGCGCTTGGGAGGCCCCTCAGTATCTGTCAGAGCCATGTGAAGGTCCTGTTGTGAACGGAAGGAGCCTGGAACTGAAGGCGAGCCCAAGGGAAACAAGCGTAGGCGCAATGGGCTGGCTGGAGGTGCCCAACTTGCAGCCCCATGAGTCCCTTGTCATGTTGCTCTCCCTGCACATGTTATTTTCCCTGCACACCAAGGGTGAGGCCATAAAGCGTGCTGTGTGCCCTGAGCCTGCGACAAGGTTCCGCCACTATGACAGCTTTATTATACATGTGATCAGTTTGCAAAAATGGCCTTCCTTTTTCATAGCTAACGACTCACTGTAGCAAACTTTATATGGGGGGGGGGGTTCTTGCAGGATGTTCAAGCACTGGCCATCCGCAGTGTGTGAAGCTCGGTGCAAGTCACTATAATGTTTTGCGTCAAACATTTGGGTTCATAATTTATACTGTTGGAGCCGTTCTTTGTAAATGTGGGACGGCATTCCATTAATAAGCATATGTTTGACTAAAATAAGAGTCCTGTACCTGTATGCATTTTTGGGAGATCAACACCCAATCTGCCAGAAAGCCCACAACGTTTTCTGTGGTGGGTCAATATCTGCATTGCAACACCTGCCCGCCCCCCCCCCCCCTACTTTTTGCAGACTTGAAATCTTTTGCAATGTGCACAGCCTGCCCCTCACATACGCCGGTTCACACATTGCAGGAGCGCGGGCAGTTTCCGTGGATAATCACAGTACATCTGGCGCAATAGTTTTCTTTGTTACAAACTAATCAAATGCAAACGGTATTTGAGAGCAGTTCTTTAATTATGGAAGCAAGCTTGCACTGTGGCGTTGCGTTGGGTAGCAGCACACAACATGCACACCAGGGGCTGGATTAGAGGCAACAAAAATGTATATCAAAGATCAACATTAGCACCTTGGTGGCAATCCGTGGGCTAAGAAACTCGTGTTGCCTATCAACAATGCAATGCACGTTTAGGAGTTTACCTACGTTGTTGAGATTGGGACTAACCGTATTTAGTTTGCGTGGCCAAACCTACGTACACGAAGAGCGCGCTTTATTTAGGTGTTTTTTTATGCAGATCCCTGTAACGGAAACCCGTGAAGCCAATATGCTAGAAACGGCATCTGTGCTGCCCGCGGCTGCCTGTGTTTCTATGTGCTCTTCGATTAAAGTGTGCGTGGAATGCAGCTCCCTGGGTGAAGCACCGTAAGTCATGGGCTGCTTCAACGATGTCTTATAGATTATATGATCTTTTTGCTCTGAATATTACCCTTTTAAATTCGGCACGTGTGGCATGCACACACAGTTTAATATGTCATGCATTATCATAACTGGTGACCTCACGCATGTCACGCAGAATGTGGTTGGTGACAACATAAATATTCCCACTGCAGATATGGGACAGGCTCACTTGCACTGTGCAGCGACCATAGTCTCTGCACTGCATTGCCCGTTGGCAGGGAATAAGGGTATGCGTGTACACTGTAGTCAATAGCCCACAGCTTTTAGCGTTGTAACGAGAGTCCTCGACAGGGACATTGTTTGCCTAGCTTGAACTTTCATTCGAGAGACATCGAGGTGGGAGAATGTCTTAGATGGTAACATCAGGCATATTTCCATTTTCTGGCTAGAATGAGTGGTAAATGCCGCTAATGATAATGATGTGTTATTTATAGAGCGCCTTTATCCAAAGCGCTTTATACAGAGCACATACTTACATATAGTATCACCCAACCAAAATTGGTACTTATTTATCAACCTCGGAAGGATGAAAGGCTGAGTTGGTCTTGCCGGGATTCAAACTTGCGACCTGCAGTTCAGGCTCAGATCCCAGCAGCGAGTGCTCAACCTGCTGAGCTATCTTACCGGCATTTGTAATGTTTGTAATGTCAGTGCCATGGTAGTCCAACCGAGCCCACACATTCCTCTACTGCTTATAGGACTGGTGGGAGTCTTCTAGAAAATGGCAGTCTTGGCAACCTTTCTTCTGGATGACCAGCTCTTGCAAGTTAAACTTCACCAGCTGGTGGTTCAAGGAAGAGTGATCTATATTATCCTGCACCTCCATTGCAGTAACATTAATAGTTTCCGTTAAAAAACAAAAAAATGAATGCCAGATCACAAGGTTTTGGAGCCAGTAAGAGTAAAAAGACCAGGGTACTTGATTATGCAACCTTTTTTCTTTCTTTATCTGACTTGGGCAACCAACATTTGGTAAACCGGTATTTTTGTTTATCCAACACCATTTTTCTCCCAATCCGGCTTTCCTTGTACTTATAAAGAGGCCAGAACACAGGTGTTTAGTGACTGTAATAGAGAGTGAGGGAACTTGATTTCAATGTTTCCATTGAAGCATGGCTACCTTTGGTGCTTTTATGTTGTGTTATGTTTTTGGGTCTGGCTGTGCCCCAAACACCTTTCATGATCCTTTTACCAAATTTAGGATAGCAATATGTAGGGAATGGGGATCTTAGCCAGCCACTTAAAAAAAACACCTCATTAGAATTATCCGACAGATTTTCAATTAGAAAACACTACCTTTTTAACTCGAAAAAGGACTTTCAGGTTTTGAAAAGATCCTGAAGCCAGAAGCTGGAGGAGTGCCCACTCTCCTCTGTCTTTTATCATATTCATGGAAGAAGGACCCCAAACTAACCCCCTCTACGTTTGCAATACGCTTAATTAGCTTCCATCTGATAGTGTGGAAGTCACATTTTCATAGTGAAAGACATCAACGTTGTTTCCTTTTTATTTTCTGGTTTTAAGTCCCTTTTGCTTTATATTTGCTCTGGGGGTGTTTCCCCATCCACTATGCCATATCCCTCCCTACCCAGTTTCTCTGCTCCTCAGCATATCCTGGATTTACTTGTGAGGCTCACCATCTCCCACACCCTCCCCAAGCGAGCCCCGAGCACCAGGTGCACAAATGCACATAAAATCCCTCTCTTGCACCTTAACTACCTACAATTGCGCCCCCCCCCCCCCGATTTGGCCCAGATTCTGGCGCCTAACTGCTCCAGTGAGACGAGTGTTTAGTGGATTTGATAGCTTTTATGACTTGCAAGCACTTTCTGGGGGTAATGCACTGGGAAAGGGCCCTCAAATGTGGCCCTTGATTGATGGTGGGCATGATTAGTGACTTGACGTTAGGGAGGCCCACAGGGTGCTCAGTTTGCTCTGGGTTAGTTGGCACTTCAGAGGGTGTCAACGTTTGCCAGCAGGAAGGGTAGGCACTGGAGTAGGTGGTCAATACAGAAACATAAGTCCCCATTTTGTACATCCAACGTTCCGTCTGTCGAATGTACCCTCATTTTGTTTTTTGATGAAACACATAGGGCCTCATTACACGGATGGCGGTAATGGTTAACGGTCACCGTTAATGGTAACGGTGACCGTTAACCATTACCGCCTTACTACGAGGTCCCTTAGCGGGTTGGTGCTTTAACGCCTGCTTTTTGCAGGCGTTAAAAACCAACCCGCTAAGGGACCTTGGTGCTAATTACGGCACCGCAAAATTGCGGTGACGTAATTAGCACCTTCCCCATTCCCATTATGCCCTATGAGGCAAAAATGGGAATGGGGAAGGGCAGTGGTGGAAGGGGGAATTACTGCCCCGCCAACCTTGGAATGGGGCGGTAATTCCCCTTTCCACCAAGGCGGTGCCGGTATTTTACCGGCATGGACCAAGGTGCTAGTAGCACCTTGGTCCATGTGCTAATGCCGCCATCCGTGTAATGAGGCCTTTTTACTTTGTGCGATGTAAAAATGCGCTAAAATCGAGATTGTAAGTGCAGTGTAGCACACGTTTACAAGTGCGATGCCTGCCCTACAGCGAGTTACTTTCACATGCATTGTAAAAGCTGGCAGCTTAATCTTCTCCCACTGACTTCACAGCCCGGAAATAGACTGGGTGTTCACAGGGGACAAGCTTCAGGCTCTGTTTTCAACTAGAAAGTGGTGCCCAAAGCTTTCAACTATTCCAAATTCCGCCGAGGGTGCCCTGACATTGACCTACTTGCCAACCCTACAGATTTAGGCAGTAGGCTACTGCTTTTTGAACATTCCTACCGCATACAAATTTGGGTGACAGATCCTATTGCTTTTCACAGTGGCAGGTAATTTATGAAAGGCAGGCTGAAGGACAAAGCATGAAACACATTAATTAGTCTGTCTGTACAGTGGGCTGGTAGGGGAATACTTTGATTGGGATCAGACCAATCCACTGACCTGACAGCTACGTGACTCTGTCCTGCACTATTGCAGGTACAGCCCTTAGGCGAACCACCAGTGAATGAAGGCAAGTGACAGAGGGTAACACCATCACACAGCATCTGCCTATGAGACTGAGGGGGGTATCAGTCTCCCTGTCATTCAGTGTTCAACTTACACTGCAGGAATACA
Source organism: Ambystoma mexicanum (assembly GCF_040938575.1). Taxonomy (NCBI): domain Eukaryota; kingdom Metazoa; phylum Chordata; class Amphibia; order Caudata; family Ambystomatidae; genus Ambystoma; species Ambystoma mexicanum. The sequence continues at coordinate 431,551,390 of NC_090931.1, read as the reverse complement.
TATGTACTGCCAGGCTGCTGCTACAGAACAGTGGCAAATGTTGCCTACTAGCTCTGTGTGATTACCTTCCATGTAATTGAATTTGGTGTTACCTTACCATTCAGAATAATACATTTTTAACATTTGCCCACTGTTTCATGTTGTGCTGTTGGATGGGTTGTGTATTTTAGAATGCTTCAATGGTGCCAACAATGTATGTTTTGAATGTTCCTGTGATGTAATTGTTATGCAAATTATTATTTTTGAATCTTGAAAAATCCTACATCTTTTTGGTCACAGAATTTTGGCAAGTATGCTTTGAAATCCCTATTCCTCCGAAAGCTTCCTTTGTAGGGAATTGCAGTGGGTGAATGTTTTGCAAGTTCGCAGCAGGAAACAGGCAATCGTTTTAACAACAATGCAGGGTAAAATGTGGGATAAACCCATCAAGTGAGGGACACACAAGAGCTATGTTTTTCTGGCTGAAAGGCAGCTTGAAAAGGTTAGAAAGTGTTTCGAATTTAAACAGTTTCTACCTGATTCATGGAATTATTTGCGCGTAAAACGCAGAATTGCGCGCCATTCTGCCCGAAAATCCCCAGACCTCAAACAGGGATTTACAGGCAGAATGGAGCCCAAATCTGCGTTTTATGCGCAAATAATTCCATGAATCAGGGGCTTTATCTTTCAACTCATGTAGCTAAACACGGCACGTGCTGTGGTTTATTCAGCCAACTAATTTCCTCAGGAGAAATGCTATTGAAGCGCAGCGGGTGCCTAAGATGCATTCTGGACACTTTACGGTGCTGGGGTGTTTTTCTCTAGTCTAGTTAGTTAATGGCACAAGGACATCAACTGGCACGTCCTTAGCAGTTAATAGGTTTAAAGACAAATGTCAAACATTCCATTGACTGTTGGTGATGTCAAAAGGTGGACTCTTATGTTACATTCATGTGCTACCCTTGGATACAGAATGTCAGTGAAATGTAAACCAACCAGTGGTGTATTGGCCCGCAGGGAACTCTAGAGATTTCCCAGTAGGCCTCTGCGCCATGCACCCTCATGGGCCACATTTGTGTAGGAATTTCCAAATTTTCACATAGAAAAAAATGTTGGGCTTGCTGAAAATGTGTAATATGGGGCCACTTCGAAAATTATTTCCAGGGCCTCTCTTGGATCCCAGTCCACCCTTGGCTGCAGTTGCCAGCTCCTTCCTGAGATGTGCACGGATCTGTATTTGTGATTTCAGTATTTTGAGTTTTCATGAAGCCTTGAGGCCTCCCGTTTAATTAGAAGCATGCTGGGACTTCCATTTTAGAAAAGATGGCTCAACTTGCAGCACCCCTCGGAGTTGGAGCGGGCAGGAGCCCTTCTCCCCTTCTACCTCAGCATTGCCAGCCTGCAGATCGATGCACAACCACGTGCCTTCAGAGAGAGCTGATCGATCTACAGCGTCCTGATTGAGCCCACTTATCCCTACTTGCAGTAAAATGCTCTGGTGAGCAAGCTGTAACCAGCTTTTATTTCAAATTGCATTTGTCTGCATGAAAAGCACCTCTGCATCCGCTTCGCGCACCGAGATCAGCTGTTTGCAGAAGCCGTGCCTGGCTCCAAAATGGCCGGCGCAACACGGCCCCATAACGAGGCTGTGTTCAGTTGCTAGGCAACTGGCCTCTTTTTCCCTTGTCCACATCCGCCGGCAGGCGGAAGGAAGCCGGGCACCCGAAGAAGGCCATTGAAAAAGGCCTTGTTTGCCTTTGTTCGCCGCTGGGCGCCTGGTCGCCACCACGCTCTAAGACACCAGAGGAACAGGAGCCTCGCCTCCACTGCAGGAGCAGTGTGACGTCGCGGAGGGAAGCAGGAGCTTCCCGCACATATTAAGGTAGGCCCCCTGGGCTTGCTAGTTCATATTTAAAGTTCGCGCATTCCTGCCGAAATTACGCACCAACTCTGCTTTTTTAACCCTGACCCCCGATTTCTGCTGCAATCTGCATGAAAGTGCCATTTCACCGCAGCATCCTGCCAGAAACCAGCGCGCCCCCCCTTTGTTGTCTACTGGACTGCCTCTCCAAGATGGCCGCCCGCCATGGCCAATCATACTTCCATTGATCTTGGTCCTCACAGGCTACCAGCCTCACCTTCATTGGCCGCTCTGACCTAGTAAGCAGCCTATCACCAGCCGGCCAACCTGCCCCCTGCTCGGAACACTGATCGTGATCTATGAAGACTTTGTCCATAAGGTACTGTACTAACTTTGCACCGGCCTATCACTACTGGAGCAGTTACCTCCCTCCCCCCACTGCCTTAAGGTAGCCGGCCCTCTACAAGACACGGTAGTATTGTAGTTTTAGGTACGACTCTGTACCCAGTTGTGGCCCCACTGCATTATATCATTATCCTAATGTGTCCTACCTGAATCCATGTGTCGCATAACTGCATCTCAGCTGATGTATCACTCTGAACTTAGATGCTACCCCGCTGCATTATATGCTGGCCTATGGTCGCTAATAGACCACATTTGATTTATGTTGTGCCTTATGGTCGCTAATGGACCATATTTGATTTATCTTGTGCTTTATGGTCGCTAATGGACCACATTTTATCTATGTTGTGCCTCATGGTCGCTAATAGACTACATCTGATTTATGTTGCACCTTATGGATCTATGTTGTGTCTTATGGTCGCTAATAGACCACATTTGATCTATGTTGTGCCTTATGGTTGCTAATGGACCACATTTGATCTATGTTGTGACATATGGTCGCTAATGGACCACATTTGATCTATGTTGTGCCTTATGGTCGCTAATAGACTACATCTGATTTATGTTGCACCTTATGGTCGCTAATAGACCACATTTGATCTATGTTGTGCCTTATGGTCGCTAATGGACCACATTTGATCTATGTTGTGCCTTATGGTCGCTAGTAGGTCACCCTGTGACCCATTCTAGACCTCCTGGTCGCATGCCAGTTGTTAACAACTCGCAAGTCATGTATTTTAATCATTATAGTGAATTTTGAATCTAGGCAAACCTATCTGTACTCTACACACTTAGACCTTTAGAATAAAAAAACACCTGACTATCACAAGATAACCGGCTAACAAACACCTTTATGACATCCTTCACGCCCAACACATCCATTGGATACCTAGCCATACTCTCTACACTTTCTGCCTTAGCTTTTACAATAGCCCCTCGCTACATTCTGCCTACAGAAAGGCAACCTATCAGAAAGATGTACACACAGCCACCACCTAAACAGACTGCTCCCCTGACCTGGAACCAGCTGAATCAGGTTTGTCCCACCGGACTAAGGAACTCTAGACTAGGTACTAGACTACCCAAACAGCCTGCCTCCCTATCCCAGACCCAACTGAGTCAGGTGGATCGTGTCGCACTAAGGGACTCTAGACTAGGCACTAGACTACCTAAACAGCCTGCGCCCTTCACCCAGATCCTACAGAGTCAAGCCTACCCTACCGAACTACGGAACCTCAGACTAGGCTACAGACTTCCCAAACCACCTAGCATTCACATACCCCTCAGCCACGCTAAGAAGGAGCTCAAACACACCAGCCGAAACAGGCACACAAGGAAACCCAGCTGCAATCTAACCCTTTGCACCAATTCCTCTGAAACTCTGCCCAACAAGGTCCACACTAGCAATAACACACAAATAACTCAAAACCTCAAGGGTGGTCTTATCAATGCTAGATCCCTAATAGCTCACGCCTCGGAAATTGCTGACATCATCACCTGTAACCAACTTGACTTCCTAGCAGTTACTGAAACATGGCTTCACAAAGCCGCTGGCCCTGCCCTCATGATAGCCATACCCCCTAACTTCACCATCTTCAGAAAAGACAGGGAAACTTCCAAAGGAGGAGGCATAGCTTTTATTTGCAGAGCCAATCTCACCATCAAAGAAATAGACAGCCTCACTATGCCGTCAGCTGAACTACTCTCCCTTAAACTAGAAATCTCTGCCACACGTACTATCCCAGTACACCTGATCTACAGACCCCCTGGTCCACTAGGCACCTTTGAAGAGGACTTAACCACCCTACTAAATACTAATGCCAAAACGGGAACACAAATCATCCTATTAGACGATTTCAACTTAGGCTACAAAGACCCAAAAGACTCTAATGCCTCCACTATAGCTAACACTATTGAGGAAGCAGGCCTCACTATTCGAAATAACGTCCCTACTCATTCTAAAGGCCGCACATTGGACTGGGTCGCAGACATCAATTGCATTTCCCTCATAACGGCAATTGAACCCTGTATTTGGACAGATCACCATCTGATCTCATTGACTATCTTGGACCTCCCACAACCTAAATCTACCAAACTTCATGCTCCACCTGCCCTCACCCGTTGCAAAAAAAATATAACACTCGCTAATCTTCTCGCCCTGCTCCAACCTATCACTAATCACTCCAGCCAGTTCTCTAACCCTAACGATCTAGTCGACCTGTACAAGAACACCATCAACTCGGCGATCGACGCCATTGCGCCGCTGAAACCCACTAAATCAAAACCTATGGCCCATCTGAACACTTGGTTCACCCCTGCGCTAAAAGCCTTACGCAAAGAGAAACGACATGCAGAAGCCTGCTGGAGAAAAAACCCCTCCCCCCACAACAAAGACCTTCTCACTGCCCTTACTAACAGCTACAAAAAACAAATCATTCAGGCTAAAAAAGAGACTTTCAATGACAGAATCAAAAAAGCCAATTCGAACACCAGGGAAATCTTGTCCATTCTGAGAGAATTAGAATCCCCAATTGCACCCATAGACTCTTGCACCAAAGACAAAGTCTGGTGCACTAACATTCAAAAAAGCCCTATGCAACAAAATCACAATGCTACAAGACAAAATACGAGCTAAAAAATCCGCCCTCCACAACATCGCCCTCTATACGCAAGAAACCATCCTCCAGGAACTTGCCACTAACGAAACTAAACCCCCTAACCAATTTAGCTTTAGAGCCATCTCTACTGCAGAAACTAAGAACATCATCTTGTCCTTAAAACCGTCCCGATGCCTCGGGGACACCTGTCCAGCCCCAATTATTAAAGAGGCTGCACATGAACTAGCCCCCTTCGTCACATCATTCATTAACTCCTCATTTAAATCATGCTCTGTGCCAACAAACCTTAAAGACGCATGGATACTACCTCTACAAAAAAAGTTAACCCGGACCACAACGTCCCAACAAAGTATAGGCCAATAACAACTGTCCCGTTCCTCCTTAAAATCTTAGATAAAGCCGCATACCTTCAGACCCAAGATTATCTGGAGAGCAACAATCTACTAGGGTCAAGACAATCTGGATTTAGGCCTAGACATCGAACCGAAACGGCTCTCCTTGATCTTAAAAACCAGCTAGACGAGCTTAAAGACAGAGGAGATGTGTCTATTCTCCTACTCCTAGACCTATCAGCTGCTTTCGACCTGGTAGATCACAAGGTACTGTGCAATCACCTCAAATCGGCAGCCAACTTCTCCACAAAAGCCACGGCATGGATAAATTCATTCCTGGACCAGAGAACCATAAGAGTCTTCTCTCCTTCATCAGCAGCGGATCCAGTCCCCATCACCTGCGGTGTCCCTCAAGGGTCATGTGTTTCCCCCACGCTATACAATATTTTTACAAAGCCTCTCTTTGATATATTGGACAAGCTAGGGGTCTCATATACCAATTACGCCGATGATACCCAGATCCTTATCCCAATCCAAGGTGACTATGAAAAAGACACCAGACTCATAAACAAAATTTACCAAATCATCCAAACTTGGATGGCCACTCATGGCCTATGTCTTAACGACGATAAGACCGAGCTCTTAATCATTGGTTCTACCAATAAACTGGACAAACTACCCCAGCTTTACAATTCCATCACGATCGACGACATCAAAATAAAGGTAGCTAAGGAAGTTAAAACCTTAGGCTTCTACCTAGACTCAGCTCTCACCCTCGACAAGCAAGTAAATGCCACAGCCTCAGCAACCGGCTACACCTGCAAACTCATCCATGCCTGCAAACCATACCTTTCCATAGATAGTTGCACCACCATTGCGCGAGCCCTCATCCTCTCCAAATTAGACTACTGCAATGCACTGTACCTAGGTACCAGTAAACATAACACTAACAAACTCCAGACCCTGCAGAACAATGCCCTCAGAACAGCCCTAGGCATACCCAAAGGACAACACATATTTACCCACAGAAGAGCCGTCAACTGGCTGGCCATCAATGACCGTATCAAACTCAAAACTCTGAACATTACACATAACTGTCTGAACAACAAAGCTCCTGCTTACCTGTCAGAAAAATTCACAGAGCACACTTCTGAACGCCCCATCAGAAAGGCCCTCTCAAATAGTATCAAAGTCCCTAACTTTAAACTGAAAAGAACTGGTGGGTCTAGCTTCCCGGTTCGAGCAGCGCAGCTCTGGAACTCCATACCAGATGCACTTAGAGCCACCCCCTCCTTCCATGTGTTCAAAGCCAACGCTAAACTCTGGCTTAAAAATAACGACCGCTAAATGCCCCAACTGTACCAAATACTCTGTATATTTATTGCAAACACTGTAACTGTAACTTATCTATACTTTAAGTCATCCGACAGTGCTACACAAAAGATTTTGATAAATGTAACATATCTCTCTTGTAAGTAAAAATGCCTTGTAAGCAATGCTCGATATATGAGCCTGTAATATATGATCCTGTAACCTAAGAAATGTATTGTAACTGTAATATATGATCCTGTAACCTAAGAAATGTAACATATTCATGTACCTGTAACCCAAGATTTATTTCTCTGCAAGCACCCAGTTGCTTAACGGCCAGGCGCGCTCTATAAATAAATAAATAAACAATACAATACAATACATTACTGTTGCATTTCTATGTTAGTGAGCTATATTCACGTGTCGTTCGTGGCGCATTCAGCTTATACATTGTTTTTATATCAGTATTCGTCATGTCTTATGGGTGCTATGTTCATATTCTTAGTGTATAAATGCATATATTACCTAAAGTATATGTACGTCATGTTGAGTGCACATTTGCTTTGTGTCTAATGCATGCACATGTATTGTCACAACATTAGTTTGGTTACTCATGCCATCTTCAGCTCAGATTGTGTCCATCTCTGGCTGTACATGCCTGGGCTAAGGACTGTACTGTTGTCTTAGTGAGTAACGTTTCTCACTTGTGCAGAATTGAGCTGGGGTCGGGGGCAGAAACTATGGATGACATATTTATCTGCCTCTCAATAGTTGAACAAGGCAGCAGAGGGGCAATAGCACTGGGAAATACCAGAAAAAAGTCAATAGGGTTGGGAGAGAGATTGGGAGCGGTTGGAGAAAGATAAGATATGATATGATATGATATGATATGATATGATATGATATGATATGATATGATATGATATGGCATAACGAGGCAAACCAGGACCAGCAGGTGCCTGTGATGCCACATTCACAGAGGCTGGGCAGGAGGATTGCATGGTGTAAAATAGGGGCCTCCAACCTCCTGCTCTCCAAAGAGATACGGTGAAAGTTTGCTGGGATGAGATGAGGGTAGGTTTCTTAAGAAGATGTGTGATAATAGCGGTTTTGAAAGAGGGGGAACAAAACCAGAGTTCAGTGAGAGGTTAATGAATGGAAGAAGCGCCTCACGGTTAGGAAAGGGGAAGACTTTGAGCCTTTTGATCAGTCATGGGCAGAGCTGGCTTAAAGTTTTGATAGGTGACGAGTAAGGTTATTGCAGGAAAGTGAGTCAAAAAATCAAGCAAGAAGTCAAGAGGGGTGGTGGAGAGGGAATTGGGACGTGTAGCAACGGAATAAAGGAAATGGCAGGGGTCATATAGTAGACCATGCAGCTTTGACTTCCTCAATAAAGATAGTGGAGTGATGCTTGCATAGATCGAGAGAAGGGGAAAGAGAGGCTGCACAGGCTGCAGGGTATGAAAACCAGTGGAAAATAGCAAAGAGTTATTTTTTGGGGGTTTAGTTTAGTTTTGTTTAGTTTAGTTTATTTATGAAGCGCTCCAAGCCCTTAGGCAACTGGGCGTTAATCTTACATGTTACTAAAATACAGACAGTTTATGATGAAACACAAAAGCAGTTTTACAAAATGTACAGCAAGTTTACAGCTATACAGCAATATGACAAAGACTACACAATTTCCAGATATGTGTAGTGACTAAGCTTCCCCTGGACATTGATTAGAATGCATGGAATGTTGGAGTGAGTGACATAGAATGTAGCCTGAGAGAATGTTGATGTATGAGTGGTGATCTGTGAGAGTCAGTTGGAAATGCAGACCCCCTGAAAGAGGATGCCGGTGCATGTTGCCCTTAACGTATGTGTACCTGACCTTATGTACCTGGCGTAATGTACAAGGAACTTATTAAAGGAGTCACTGGTACATCCCAGGATGTCAGAGTCATCTTTGGCCAGGAACCATCTTTACAATGGCGACGAGGATGCTGGCTGTGCTGGGGGCCCAACCAAAGAAGAAGACCCTCTCTCTGGTAGGGGCAGCCCTGTTTGTGAGTAGGCGCAGAGAAGGCCAGCGCTGGATGCGCTGGATGTAGAGGGCAGTACCAGGGCCAGGCGCCAGCGAGGTGCCAGCCAGCAGGCAAAAGGACATTGGATAAAGGAGCTGTGAAGAATTAGTGCCTGGGTGGGGGTGAGGTCCCATAACATGAAGGGGCTTGGAGCCCATTGCTGCACATTGGAGGGGCTTGGACCTCAGTTGCAGTAATGAAGGGGCTTGGAGCCTTTGCAGCGCTTTGAAGGGGCTTATATGTCCTCTAGCAGAGGACTTGGAGGGGCCTGGAGCCCATAGCAGCACTTTGGAGGGGCTGAGAAGCTCGAATTGTGACTTTGCTGAGGAATGAAAGCACTACAGGAGTTGTTGATTCAGTACTGTGAGGCTTAAGGGGTGAGCTGGAGAGAAAGCCTTACCTCATTATGGGTGCTGCTCGTGGGTGGCACTGCTAGGGTGTTGGGCAATGTAGCAGATAAAGGAAATGAAGAGAATGCCGGCGAACAACTGCAGTACACTGGGCATTCACAGAAGAGTACTGGCAGAGTTATTGGAAATGGGCTGGTCAAGAAACCAGTGGGAAGAGGGGCCATGTCCCCAGAGGTACTTTTGTTTTAAGTTGATGCTGACAGGAGGAGCAGCAATGAAGACAAATTGGTTTATTTGTTTTGGTTAGGGTTATTAGTTGTTATAGTAGTAGTGATGTGAGGCCTGTAGATATTCTATGATGAATGTGATGAGATGGTGAGTGCAACTGATTTTGTGTGCACTGGATGAGTTTGGGAGTTATGGCCTCTATTAGGAATGCACAGTAGTGAAGTGGATATATGTGAGTTAATAGTAAAAGTTATGTTTAACAGTTTTTCCCACAGATGGACTTTAACGAGTAATAGGCAGTGTGGGCTGGTTAGTTTTGCAGTAAATGGAGTTCAGAAACGTGATTTGTGAAATTTTGCCACACTAATGATTTCGTTTTTAGGGACTTTAATTCATGCTAGAGAAATTAGAAGTTTAAGAATAGAACTCATTGTTGGTAGAAATGCAAAGTTATTGAAATTGTATGACATGTTGAAGTGTTAGTGGAGAAAATTGTTGACTTATGTCCTGTGTTATGATGAATAGTTGTATGATGCGGTGAGTGGTGTTATGAAGAGCTCCCTGTAGTTGAAGAAGTGTGTGTAGAAGGTGTTTTTCAACACATGCAGAATTGTGACAATGAGTGCTGTGGTGTTGGCTATCCGGGTATTCGGAATATCCAGCCTAGTTGAATGGACAATGTGGTGTGTGCAGCCAGTGAGTTGGGGTATGGAGAGGGTTGTGAGGGAGCCGGGTGAATGATGTGATGTTGTGCGTTGTGAGATGTGAAAACTTGTAGAAGGGCTGGTATGCCTGATAATGTTGAGGAGGTTGGAAGGGTATCTTTGTTGATGTTGATGGTGTCTATTCTTTACTGTGTAGAAAAGGGGAGAGACATTGTTTGGAGAAGTAATTGTCCCACAGGGTGAGGACAGTCTTAGGGTTTGTGTGTGTGTGTGTAGAGTGTTCCTGTTTTGAGGCAAGAGATGCGCGTGCATTGGATGGTGTGTGTTTGTGAGTGTGTGTCTTCTGCTGGTAGGTGTTGTTTGTTATTATTAAGGGGGGAGATATGTAGTGACTAAGCTTCCCCTGGACCCTGATTAGAATGCATGGAATGTTGGAGTGAGTGACATAGAATGTATCCTGAGAGAATGTTGATGTATGAGTGGTGATCTGTGAGAGCGAGTTGAAGATACAGACCCCCTGAGAGAGGATGCCGGTGCATGTTGCCCTTAACTTATGGGTACCGGGTCTTATGTACCTGATGTAATGTACAAGGAACTTATTAAAGGAGTCACTGGTACATCCCAGAATGTCAGAGTCATCTTTGGCCAGGACCCATTTTTACAATATGCATAACAAAACCAGCCTGAGCTGCAGGGTGAAATCTATACATAAGAATATAAAGCAAGTTTAGTACATAGTTGGACAATGGGTCTGGATTCTTGCTCGTGAAGCCATACTTTATTCTTTTTTCGGAATAGGTGGTAAGATGGTTCGTCTCTTAAGGTCAAAGGGAGGGCATGCCATGTTTTTGCAGCAAGGACAGGGAAGCTGGCCCCATCTGCTCATTGTTGCCTGAAGCGAGGAATCTTGACACATTGCCTCATGGCTGATCTGATGGGGCGTGTGGATGTGTGACGGGAAAAGGTGTCAGACAGGTAGGTAGGGGCTTGGTTGGAGAGGCATTTGTGAGTGAGGGAAAGTGTTTTGTATGTTATTCTTTGGTTAATGTTGAGCCATTTCAGTGAATGTCTGGTTTCCGATATGTGGGAATTCCTTGGAATGTTTGCAGAACTTGCATTTTTATTAAGGTTCTGTTTAGAAGTCCCCAAGTATAGTGCATTACAATAATCCATTTTAGAGAGGACTAATGCTCTGGCTATTGTAATGCAGTTGGCTGGGGATAGGTATGGGTGGCAAGCTGTAATAAGTTTATAGTTGTAGGCGGATGAGGAAGCCATGGCGTTGGTTTTTCTTGTTAGTGTTAGTGCAGAATCTAGGTAAATTCCTAGAGTTTTCACCACATTGGCTACTTTAATTGTGTTGCCATCAATGTTAAATGAGGAAAATAGTGCATCCAAGTTGTTCAGCTTAGCGGGAGAGCCCAGGAGGAGCAGCTCTGTCTTATCATCATTAAGACAGAGCCGCGCTTCGCCATCCAAGCTTGTATGATATGGTAAATGTTGTTGAGTGTCCCACTATCCACAATATAATCACCAGTGATAGGGATCATTATCTGGGTATCGTCGGCATAGTTGGTGTAAGTGACAACCAGATAGTCAAGCTCATCAAAGAGAGGTTTGGTGAATATATTGTAGAGAGTAGGAGATACACATGAACCCTGGGGCACCCCACAAGTGACGGGAGTAGGTGAAGCAGAGGCAGAAGGTACAAAGACCCTCATATATCTGTTATTGAGGAAGGATTCAATCCAAGCATTAGCTTGGTCTGAAAAGTGGGTTGCTGTAGAGAGGTGTTTGCATGGTATTTTGTGATTCACCAAATCAAAGGCCGCAGATAAGTCTAGTAAGAGAAGCAAGGCCAAGTTGTCTTTGTCTTTCAGTGACTGTATTTGGGTTTTGAGGTCGATAAGGGCGGTTTCAGTTCCGTGTCTGGGTCTAAATTCTGATTGCCTCAGTCCTATTAAGTTGTTGGATTCTAGGTAATGTTGTATTTGCAAAAATGCAGCACAGTGAAGAATTTTCAACAGAAAGGGGACCATTGTGATCGGTCTGTAGTTAGATGGAATGTTAGGGTCTAGTGAATGTTTTTTAGTAGCGGGAGTACCCACACATCCTTTAGATTGTTAGTTACTATGCTGGATTGGAAAGAGGCGTTAATAACTCTGGTGATAAAAAGGGCTAGTTCCTTGACAGCTTCCTTGACAAGAGGTGTAGGGCAAGCGTCTCCTTTGCAATTTGATGGTTTGAGTTTCAGTATAATGGTTTCTACCTCTTTAATGGATAATGGTGAGAAGTTGAAGTGAGGTTGTTCGTTGATGCTAGTAAGGTGTGAATTCGTAATAGGGTTCGCATTAGAAATGAGTGATTTCTTCATTTCTATTTTATTTTGGAGCATAGTAATTTTGTCCTGGAGTGCGTTCCAGATATTAGTGCACCATTGGGTGTCTTTAATGCATGTGTCAGGAGGTGGGACGTGAGATTCTAACTCCTTCAAGATGTTAAAGAGTTCCTTTGTGTTGGACTCAGCTTTGGAAATACAGTCATTATAGTTGTCTTTTTTGGCTCGTACTATGGCTATTTTGTAGTTGAAAAAGGCTGCAGTAAAGTTGGTTGGTTGGTTGGTTTAATGAGGATGGGGTATTTTTCCAAGATGACTCTGCAGATCTTATAATTTTCCTAAGAGATTTAAGTTTTGGGGTGTACCAAGTGTTTAAGTGGGTACGTGGTTTAGATTTGTATAGTTTCATGGGTGCCAGTGTGTTGATTGCTTTAAGAATAGTATGATTGTAAATATCGACTAGAACTGTGGGGTCTGAGGTGGTCGTGGTAGGGGTGGTGATAGGCTGTAACAAAGGGATGAGTTTGTCTAATGTTAAATTGCATTTGTTCCTGGTCATAGTTAGCTGGTGCTTGTGTGTTGGTGGTAGGTGAGGCAGTTTCTTTGATGTTCAATAGAATGAGGTGATGGTCAGTCCAAACGCATGGGTTGCTGTCTTGTTCAATGTGGAATAAAACAGGAATTTAGTGGTGTTGACGCAAGACGTGAGAATTTGTGGTTTGAGTAGTTGTCTGTAGTGTGTCTGTAGTGTGATTTAGAAGTGGGGTGCAAAAGACATGTCAGAGCTTATCAGTGACTTTATTGTTGGATTTAAGGTTATATAGTTCAGCAATTAACTGTTTAGGTGGAGGTAGGCAGGTTTTAAAAGTTATGCTTTAAAGGGAATAGAAAGGTCAAGGGGAGAAACAAGGGTAAGAGACCTGTGTTGACCATTGTGGTATGAAAGTGAACATTAAGTTTGTGTTTGTGCGTGGAGAAAAGCAGGTGAATGGTGAAGAAGAGGAATGGTGTGAAGCAGGAAGCAGGATCGTGAAAGCGGTGGAATATGGAGCAGTCCAGATAAGCAGGAGGGGTGGAAGGGCTTTCAGAAGGTCAGGTGTGCTAAAGATCAAGTCTAAGGTATATCTGGTGAGATGTGTGGGACCAAATAGCAGCATAGAGATACTGTAGATAGACCTATTTGCAAGAGGTTACTGCATAGCGGGGAGGGAAGGAAAATCATTGAAATCTCCAGGTACCAGGAGATGAGGGTGAATTCTCAAAGAAAGAAAGATTGTCAAGGAAACAGTCAGTAAAGGTATGCTCAGCAACTGATTGGTGATAGACAATTGCCAGATAGTCAGGGTAGAGGAGGTAATAGAACAGGAAGGCAGGTGATAACTCTGAAGCTTTCTTGCCAATGTATTGACTGGCACCTCACACCCTTTTACTCAACAAGTGCACACTGAAACTATTGCTCCGACTCCAAAAGCGGACTGGCATAAACACCTTTCTTTCTCTCTTACCCAGTAAATAATGACTTTCTATGACACAATTGTTAAGATTAGACCTAGACTTTTAAATGTGTGTAATGTCAAAGCTGTGGATGTGGGCTAGATATTTCTTTCTCTCTTGCTCATTGGACAAGGTGGAGGTATCGGTCTTTGTAATACCTAATTGGGAGCCCAGATATATTTCCGTATCATACAACAGGAGGTCTGGAAATCACTCAACTCAAAAGAGCCCTGGATATCTCTGCTCCTATACCTTTCTTTTATCAATGCAACTTAAGGGCTGGGAGTGTATCTCAGACTCCATAAAAAGGATGTTGATTTCTGTCACAGCCCAAAGGTTGACCCTCACGTGATCATCCTCTTTCTCTGTTCAATGATTAATGGGAATGTGGGTTTGACGGGGGTCCATTACTACACATTATGGCATTCCGCCCTTCAAGCAGAATAATACACTGTGTGCGTTCTGCCAAGTCATTCAACCCACTATTCAAAGGTCATCCCACAATATAGGACATTTCTAAACCCTCACACCCTATACTTTGTATCTGCCCTGGCTAAACATCTCGTCAATTAGCCTTGCTATTATTTTATCAATATACAATATTGTTTACTTGCCTGTCATAGGGTAATATGTGCAGTGCCTGGCTGTCAACAGGCTATCCTGGTGTTACATTTAAAGAATTTAGAGCAGTGAAGTGTGTCATAATCCATCCTTTCATCCCTTCACAGGATTCTAGAACACCTTTACAGGCCTAACACTGGCTTCCATATAGCCATCCCCAGTCACAACTTCCTATTTAGTACTACTTTTCCAATTCACAGCTTAGTGAATACTATACATATACACTATATTTGTAGAGATATGCTAATCCTGGTGTGTCACCTGACTTAACAGATCCAGAGATCACTTGGGTACACACAAAGCTGTTTATTCAGGATGAATAATCATCTTTCATGAAAGGACTGACCTATGGGCTAAAGAGCTGACACCATTTCTTTAGTTTCTCTGAGCAGCATCAGCAAAATATGCAGACAGGGATAACAGGAAGTTAGATGTGGGCCCTTGCCAGCATCCTTTTATCCATGCAAGTATGATGTTCGTTGACACATTGGTGCAAACAGTTTTTTTTAACATTCCCATTAACATATACAACAGGCCAATGAGCCCATTGATAACGAGCAGGTGTTTCACCCTTACCCACCTGCCACACGCTGAAAGTGGGAGTAGTATTAAAGATGGTCAGGATTGTTTTTGGCTTCAACACATCGAGATGAGGGGCACCGCTATTGGGTCGACTACCTTTCTTCTTTACCTCAGCATGTCTTCAGTGTAGAGACACTTTAGCAATTATATGTTGCATCTTCAATGGAAACCGCCATGGACTTTACGGTAATGGACATTCCATTGATCAGAAGGTAGGCATGGGCTTTGGCGTTTGCCAACACAAGTACATTGTAAGATGGTACAAGGAGAGAGGGATATGTAACTGTTACCAGCAAACGATGGAACCTACTCCCGCTGGCTTTGTGAGCCGAGCAATCATACTGGGCCTTCTGTAAATCACTAAAGACGTGGCTGTTTGCATAAACAATGATTGGGAAACTCTGGATCTTTTGACCGTCTGAAATTTCCTGATCTTTTAACTGTCTGTCCATTTTTTCCAAGTCACTGGTTCATTAAACAGCGCCTTGATGCCCTTGAGTTTGGTGTGCTTTATAAATGCAAAATAAATAAATAATACATAGATTGTGTGGACATCGGTGAGGAAGAGCATCCAAGGGGTGTCTCAGGTTTAACATCAGGGCTCTGTGGGTTGTCCATGAAAGCTCACAATTTGAATGTATCTTTGTCTCAGTTGAAAAGAGAAAAATGGTGGCATGATGTAGTGTAGCTAGGAAGTTGAATAATATTTCTGCATTTTAATTTTCCTTTTATTCCAGACGTAGGGCTATTGTCAAGCCCAGTGTAGCCCACCCTCTTCTGATAGTTTTTCGTGAGCAAAGATTTGTTCCTGGAGACTGGTGGAATGTGCCTAGGTCCGTCCATTGTGCATTTGTGTGACAGAGATTTATGCTAGCTTGGGGCTCTGACCTTGGGGACTGTGAGATCAGCCGGCAGAATAAGTCCTCCACTGTCTCTCCAAAGAAAAAATTGATACAAATGTGGGCAGATAGTGCATAATTGTTAGGCATTGGGTGAATGAAAGGAAGTGGACTGGGCTAGCCACCACCTGCTTCTTTGTATAATTAGATGTATCTGAGGAGGGGCACCAGAGCAGAGCAGAGAATCCCTTTGTGCAGTGTCCTACTCCTAGGGGCCAACAACCACTAATGCACACGATTATTATTACTCCACCTATGTTTTCTTTGTCATTGTTTGGGCAAAGGCAGCTGTGTTTCTTCATTAGGGTATACGGTATAGGATAATCAAGCTGATATTCGCCTTCCCTACCACAGAGCTCCATACTCCCAATGATATGTGCAGGAGCTTCTTTGGGTCCACTGTAGAGTTGAGATTCTGGGTATGTGTGATCATTCATAGCCAAGTTTTGCTGGCTTTCTGACTCGTGCTGGGGCTACAACTGATCTGCCTAACCCTAATATATCAAAATATGTCAGGTTTGTTTGTTGTCCTGATACTCAGGCAAAGTATAATTTTAGTGTTTAACAAACATGCCTGCTTGATTGTAGAGGTCACTGTGAGTTCAAATGTACTTTTTATATGAAAGTGGCTAAAAAGAAATGGACATGCTGGCTCTCAAAGTATTTAACTGTGGTGTCCTTAACCTCTCAGAATTATTAGCCACTATTGCTAACAATCTTTTTAGTTGTGCCTCAAACAATGCTAAAATTACCTCACTCATAATGTGTTGCATCTGGCCTCAAGAACACACCAATTCTTAAAGACAGTTCAAGGGTTTTTATTGACTGCTCAGCAAAGGAGTTCAGTAGTGCCATCCCTCTCTCTCTCATCTCGTGAACAGTGCCCTCCCTAGCGCAGGTGTCCCTCAAAGCCAGCAGGGTCTCTAAGTATTGGTAACCCCTACTGAATACCAAATGACGCACTGCTCTTGATGGCCTAAGGGCAAACACCTTTTCTCTCGTTCTACCTCTTGGAACAATCTAGGTGCATTTAGATCCCACAGACACATTATAGGAGGTGCCTTCCAGACATTTGGAGCCCAACTGGTCCTTTACTTGCATTTTCTTATACTCCTTGCCCTGATGTTCTTTTCTTCCTCTCCCTTCCTTCTCCTTGCCTCCCTTTCTTCCCCCAACTCTCCTTCATCTCCCCCTCTCTCCCGCTTCCCTTCTGTCCCTCTGATGGTTGCTCTCTTTACTACTTCTCTCCTTCCCCTCTGCCACTAATCACCCCTCCACACTAGTACTCTACCCTTGCAACACTACTTATCGTCACTCCCCACACTACTACTTTCCCTCTCTACACTGCTGTTTAGAAATTGAAACCTGAATGAAGACCCACAGGTGGCTGTAACCAGATATTCAAAGAAACCCTCTCATTTGCTTTCGAGTTCGGGTCTGGCTACTTTTACAATCACATTAATTTGACTTTTGGTCAGGACTCTCACCCTAGCAGAGACATCAGGATTGAGATGATGGATGCTGGTTTTGTATGGTTGAAGATTTTCTTTAATGGTCTTTTGTCCCTTCATAGCCAGAACCATCAACAAATCCAGGGAACTCTTGTTTGCAAGCCTCCATAGAGGGTGACACCCGTAGGAGGTCATCAACATATTAAGCCAACACTGATCCTGTTTTGAACACCAGTGAGTCAAGATCTCTCTTTAAAATCTGTGAAAAGTGTCAGACTTTCCACATATCCCTGGGGCAGCTTTGTGGCATAATGGTGAAGATTTGTAAAGCATAGAAAAGAAGGTAGAACACTTGTTTAACACAATGAAGTGTGTAACACTGGTGCAGGACAGAACAGGCGCAGGATTATGAACATCAGGGAAAGCAGGTAGTGTGAAAACAGAATCAAAATATCGAGGCTGAGTACCCCAAAAGGAAGCACACCGAACACGGGTTACAAAGGAACATACAAAGTACTTTATTCTATACTTAATCCATTTACAAAAACAGAGCAAAATCATATAGCTATCGGCCCTCAGTACAACACAACGAACTCCAGCGTGGTTCAGAGTGTTCAGCGAGAGACGTTGTACATTAGAATGCATTCGCTTTTTATACACTTGGTGGGCACGATGTCCAGCCCCACTTCGGGTTAATATTCCATGTAATAGATCACCGATCTAGGGTTCGTGCCAAGTCTCGAACAACCGCATATAAATGGTTTGTCTTTAATACATGTATCAACAAGCCTGTGTATTCTTAACATTTTTCCATGCAGGCTTTCTCAAACATTAATACAATGTAGTAAAACAAGTGTTCTACGTTCAGCATTTGAAAACATTGTTTCAACATATGCTCGTGGATTAGTTTAATTGCACGAGTAATCCTTTTACACACAGGTCAACAAAGGACAAGGTCTCAGTTCACAACCTCAACAAGCGGCCTGCAGGCAAGTTACATATTAGCTATCTACAGAGGTCAAGACGGCCATGTTGTATTTTGGAATGACAACGTCCACCATTTTAACTCACAGGGTGACTTTTACAAAGCGAATCCTAAAATGGCGGATTGGCCTAAAATGGCGGCTTACATTGATTTAAGGTCAGGACCTTGCAACACGGATTCTCTCGCAAGCGACTTTCGAGCAGCTTGGCGTAGGCCAATATACATATATTTATTGCAATAGGAGGCACGATATAATTTCTCTTTTGACAAACCCTCCTTTTGGCCTATGCCAAGTGCTAAAAACTACTTTGGATCTCCTTGCAAATAACTCCATGCATCATCGTCCATGCACCCTGAATCACTATCGGAAATATCTATTGCCATTAGGTCATTTGCTAAAATATCTTTCAACACATATTCTTTGGAAGTTTTATCCGGGGCCTACATTTTATGTCCTATCGAACCTATCGCTTGTGCGCAACATCCCCCTATCATCGAACACATACCAGGTAGACACTGAATACAGCAACAAAGAAACAACAGGATTCCCAAAATAATTAGCAAGACCAAAAGTACCTTCCAACCACAAGATCGCAAGAAGTCCCAGAACCAAGCACTTAGATCCCAGTTTCCCTCAGGAACATGCACTTCGGAACTAAGGACATGCAGATTCTGTATTGCCTTGAAGATAGTTGGGGTGGAATCTGGTACGAAAACACAGCAAGCGGACCCCACTAATTTACACTCTCCACCACGCTCAGCCAGAATGACATCTAATGTCATTCGGTTTTGAAGTGCTACTAATCTTATCACCTTTTGTTCTAACGTCATATTATAGAGGATGTCCCTGGTCCGATTGATGGTTCTCTCCAGTACTCTCGCTAGTTTTCTGATATCTTCTGAATTCGCTATCTGCCCCAAAATGGCACAACTGATTTAGCTATATCTCCCAAAATGTGTTCTGGGGTGTCACCATTCTCGTCCCGCCGTGGACGAGCCTTTGAAAATTCTCTTGTGCTAGTTATAAACACCCCAGGTAACATGATCCCTAAATAACAGGTTCCCTACCATTCCCTGGGCAACCATGGGAATGCTACATTACCGCAGTCAAAGTAGACAGGTTTGCCTACATACAAAGGTCTGTTTTCCCCAGTCAAATTTCCAACGTTGGCACAACCTAGAAAATTTCCCATTGACTGAGTTCAATTCCTTTGTATGCAAAAAGAAACTGAATTAGGGCTATGATTAACAGTGTAAGAAGGAGGCATGGCATCCTTATTGCCTATTGGAGCCATTTTAAAGGATATCAAAGATTGGAAAGGGCGAGACAATTTATCAGAAGGCCTAATAGAAGCAACATTCGGTTTACTCCTGTTTGCGAAAAGCGAGCATCCCAGGGGAGTCAAAACACGATTCTCAAAACTATTCAAATTGGTGCCATCAAAGTTCCCTGAGATGCTATCATTCCACCGGCCAAAGAACAGTGCTCTAAGAGAAGCATAGCAATCAGTTGTCAAAGGTAAAGGATGAATATACCAAGCTAGCTCCTTATCCCCGTGTTGCGGTAAATGTGAGCAGACCCAACAGTTAGATTTGTTAAAAATGGCGTGTGTAGCATTCATGATAAGCAGTAGAGTGTTATTGTGGTACCTTTGTCTGTGATGAGAATCCCTAGGGGATAGAGTATGCAAATGTACAAAGGGAGTAGGAACAATAGGTGTACTTTCAGTAGGCAACAAAAGTTCTGAAGAATGAGTTTCCTCGAGGTACCACAATCCTAAGGCAGTGACTATTAAAAAACCAAATATCATTATAAAGATACAGCAATACATTTTCGGGGCCCAGGCATTTTGTCCATTGTCCCGGTTGGTCACCCCCTAATTTACAAGTCCCATACGAGCGGTAGCGGTAGCAGGCATTGTAGTCTTCAAATGGATACTCCAAAGTTCGTTGCTGGCGACCTCCCGGTCGAGCGACTTCTTAGTCCTTCCACAACCCTAGCCAACAGAATCCCCTTTCTCAAATTTTTGGGCAAAAACGAGCCCTCCATGGCCGAACCGTGCCGTATGTCTATCAGATGCACAGCAAAACCGTGCCGTAAGTCTATCAGATGCACAGCAAAACCGTGCCGTAAGTGTATCAGATGCACAGCAAAATCGTGCCGTAAGTCTATTTCCTCGGACGTAGATTGTACCTTACTTTTCCCGGTACTGATTGATCCGGAAACAATATGTCGTCACTTCCAGCTGGAAGCAACGTGTCGGAAGCAAGTGAAGGTGCCGAATTTGAAATGGCAGTTTCCGGATGCAAAACTTTTGGAGAGTGTTGAGACAAAATGGCAACTTCCCCAAGCCTCACAGGCTCAGAGAGATTCTCTGACACACTCTCTGTACTACTTACTGCTTTGGGATCGTTGGTTGCAGTATCAGCGAGGGGTTCTGTTTCTTCTGTAACGTGTGGCACAGAGTGAGGAGGTTTCTTGACGTGGGACGCGTGGATCCAGCTCTTTCTCCCAGCGACCCGCACCGCTGTCTGGGTGACCAACAGGACTTGGAATGGCCCACGCCAGCGAGGCGCGAGGCAAGAGGAGCACTCAATCTATTTGACGAGCACCCGACTTCCAGGCCGTATGCTGTGGCCCGGGCCCTCGTATCGCAAAGGTAAAGCTTCTCGTACCTGGTGATAAATCAAATACAGGTTTTTAGTCAATTGACTACAGTAATCTGAAAGTAATACATTTTCAACATTTCTCAATGACTTGTGTTTGGGAAGGTTCCAAATGTAGGCAGGTCTCCCCATTACCACCTCAAATGGAGAGATCACAGTCTTAGTTTGAGGGGTTGTACGCATGGATAACAACACGATCGGTAAGGCGTCCGGCCATTTTAGTTTGGTGCCGGCACACGTTTTAGCGAGCTTGTTCTTAATGATACCGTTGTGCCTTTCTACTAGTCCGGCGCTCTGAGCATGTCTGGCCGAATGGAACCATTTGTCAATTCGTAATGCTGTACATATCTTCAGAATTACAGCAGCGACAAAATGTGGACCATTGTCCGACCAGATAACTCTTGGTAGCCCGAACCGCGGGAAGTATTCCCTTAACATGATTTTTGCAGTAGTCATAGCTGTAGCATCTTTAACAGGGAAAGCCTCAACCCATTTACTAAAGGCGCAGATAACCACCAGCACATATTTCTTATTATCACATCATTCCATTTCAATAAAGTCAAAGTGGATCACTTCGAAGGGGACAGAGGGTGGCCCAAAACTTCCCCTTGGAGTTACTGTCCCCTTTCCCACATTGTGTTGTAGGCAAATCATGCAATCCTGGACGTAGCGCTGGGCAATTTTCGAAATCTTGTCATTTACCCAAACTTTCTCTAAAATATTTGTCATTTGTCTTCTGGGCACATACATGCGTAGGATCATGGGCCATGATGACCATCATCATTACATACGCGTCAGGGAGTAGCCATTTCCCTTCCACTATATCCACCCAACACCCGTCATCATCATGTTTCCCCAAGCCTTCAGCCCACCTTTTGGATTCTTCTAACGTGGCATCAGATTGGATATCCCTACAGACCCAACACCCTCATCCATTGCATAAGCATTTACAGTCTCCCTTGAAACATACATCTCCGTATGTGGATCGGTAGCAGTTTGTCTAGCTATCTGATCAGTGAAAGCATTCCCTTTCCCTATATCATCTGTAATCTTTCGATGTGCTGCACATTTCATAACTGCTAACTGAGTAGGGAGCGCAAGCGCTGAGAGTAATTGTACTATTAGGGAGCCATGTTGTATTTTGGTGCCATGTGAAGTTAGAAACCCTCTCTCTGACCAAAGTCTCCCAAAGTTGTGAACTACCCCAAAGGCATACTGACTATCAGTATATATATTTACTGCAAGCCCTTCGGAAAGTACACAGGCTCGGGTCAGTGCTATAATCTCTGCGGCCTGCGCAGAATTATGCGTGATTCTCTTAGTTTCCACAACTGTGCTTAATGTAGTGATCGCATAAGTAGCTGTGGATGTACCATCCGGAAGTTTGAAGCAGGAGCCATCTCAAAACAGCTTTCCTTGTGGATCATCCAAAGGAATATCTTTCAAATCAATTCTACACTTTGTCTCTTGCTCAGTCATATATAAACAATCATGTGGCACTTCATCGCCGCAAGTAGTATCTTGCGGGAAAGGTAGGAGTTCAGCCAGATTAAGAACACAACACCTCTTAATTTGAATGTGAGGAGCAAACAAGATCAATTCATATCTTGTCAACTGTGCAGAAGTGAGGTGTTGCGTTTGAGTTCGGTTCAGTAGAACATCTACAGAGTGAGGCACCATCAGGGTTAGATCATGGCCTAGGACCATTCCCTCACTCTGTTTTACAGATGCAGCAGCAGCGACAGCTCGCAAACATCTTGGCAAAGCGCATGCTACAGGATCAAGGGCGGAAGAAAAGTAACTTCACGGCCTATTCTTCCCTCCATGTTCCTGCGTTAATACAGCCAAAGCACATCCATCACATTCATGCACAAACAACACAAAGGCCTTTTCATAGTTTGGTGTGCCCAAAACTGGTGCAGAGCATAATGCAGTCTTAAGCAAGTCAAACGATTGCTGGTGTCCCGCGTTCCATGGCAATGGCAAAGAAATGCCCTTCTTCGTCAAAGCCAACATCGGTTTGATCACTAGTGAAAAATTTGGGATCCACAACCTACAGTAAGAAGCCATACCTATCAAGGCTCTAACTTCCTTCTGTGTATTTGGGACAGACATGCCAGAAATGTGTTTTATTCTTTCAGGTGTCAATCTTCTTCCCTCCTTTGACAGGAGATAGCCTAAATAGGCGACCTCCCAACAACAATATTGACATTTTTTAAGCGAAGCTTTGTGACCATGCTTGGCTAGATGGATAAGCAATAACACAGTGCCCTCCTTACAGGCACACTCAGGGTCAGCAGCTAAAGGCAAATCATCAAATTACTGAAGCAAAGTACAGGTAGAGGGCGATTCAAGGGTATCAAGTTGTTCTTTCAAAGCCCTACTATAAATGCTGGGACTCTCTGTGTACCCTTGAGGTGCACGAGTAAATGTGAACGAGCGTCCCCGTAAGGTGAACGCGAACAAATATCTACTATCCTTGTGTATAGGAATACTAAAGAAAGCATTCTTTAGATCCACCACACTGAAGTAAGTAGCTGTAGCTGGAATCATGGTTAGGATTGTCGTTACATCAGGCACAATTGGAAATTGTGGAGCCACGACTTTATTAATGGCAGGTAAATCAATTATGAAACGGAATGGAATTGCATTATCGCCTTTCTTGTACGCGGGTAACATCGGACTATTACACAAACTTCCTGAAATTTCTTCAATCACCCCCCGCTGCACAAAATCGGAAACAATGCATTTCAAAGCTCGCTCGCCCTCAACTGAAATCTTATACTGGGGAATGCGTAGCAGCTCAATTCCATGTTTGAAAACTATCTTGACAGGTTCAATCTGTAAAACACTGACATCATTGTCGTCGACAGCCCACAAGCTCTCTGGTACATTAATGAATTCTGGAGGCTAAGGTCTAGTCAAGAATTGCGAGACAGAAAATTGCTCTGGTGAAATCATCAAGCGCACTCCATCAAAAGAACAATAAATCACTGCATTTAATTCTTTTAACAGATTCAACCCCAGCAAGTTCTGAAGAGGGAAAATTGAGGTCAAACCCATGCCCCCTCACCCCAGGCACATATACAGAAGAACAGCAGGAAGAACAAGGAGCGCACTTATCATTTGAACCAGGCCCCAGCGCACCCATGGGTGACAAATATGCTGAAACACACCCACTTCACCAACAGTGCAACTTCCATGCTACATTAGAATCAATGCTGCAATATCAGAATCTACAAACACAAAAATCCCTGTTTAAAGGCTTGCAAATGCCTATATGAATTAACATGGTCTAATTGCACAGTGTAAAGCCATGTTTCAGGAAAATTACAGCCAAGTTCATTTCTCTCACTGAACACTGGCTGCAGAAGCCTTCAGCAATGCTCCTCGCAAAACCCACGAGCAGCCAAGGTCGCGCATTCAAGGTAAGATTGCTTTCTGCAGACAAACATTTTTAATTCTCCACAAATGCGAATAAACCACAGCAACCCAGTGTGTTTTTTTCTTTTCTTTCTGGGAAAGAAAGACATTTTCGCAAAGACTTGCACAACATTTGAAACATAATTGTAACAAGAATGGCTCAGCCCAGCCAATCAGCGCTCAGAGCTCAGGTGCGAACTGCTTGCTTCAGCTAAAAAGTTATGGGAACAACGTCATAATGCAACAAGTTAGAATTAGGTAATGGGGAGCTGGCACAGCTAATCCAACCCACTGACGCAAAAGGCTAACATCCAATTGTCAGGCTCTCTATAGGGGCTACATAGGTAACCTATCACTTAGCAGCCAATAGCAGGAGGAGATAGGTTTCTGGGAGCTGATCCAATTCTGTGAGGTCAGCCTGCAGTGTGATTACAAAGCTGGCTTGCAAGCCAGCCCCGGGGGAGACGGCGCCTGAACTCTCGATGTGCACGATGCTCTGCGTGTTTTTTTCTTTTTTTGCTGCCCAGAAATAAACGCAGTTTGGAACATGTGGCTGCCTGCTGGGGTCTCTGTTGCATTTCTGTGGGCCATATGGGAGGTGTTGGGGTCTCCCATAGCTGGTGAGGGTATGGCTGCTGGCCCCCCACAGCCCTGGTGGGGGTCCAGCTTCTCCCCAAAAAGTTGGTGCCCTCTGTGAGGCTCATTGCTCATTGTAACATGGGTGAATGAGCACTGCCTGCGCAAGCCCTGCGTTGAACTGCACTCCCTGCCGCCGACTCAAGGAAGCTGTGGGACCCTCGCCTGCACCTGAAGACCACCGGAAAATGCGTAACCGGCTAAAGGCATCGGGGGCCACTTGGAAATACCCCGCTTGAGGGCAGGTGAGAGCCCTGCAGGAGAAGGGGTCCGGTGAAGCGCCTTGAGGGGGTGTCCAGCAGCAGAGCAAGTGCCAGTGCAGCATAGAAAATGTAAGTCAACCAGCAACATGGGCTTTGAGGGGGGGAAATGTTTAAAGTATTATGATGCATTGTTGATCAGTATGTTGCAGAAATGTTAAGTTCTTTTGTTTGGGTAGAAACTGGGGGAGGCATTGTAAATTGGGTGGTGGGTGATTGTACATTGTCGCAAAATTCGGTGCATTGGTGGTGATCGGCACGTGAATTGTTGGGACTGGAGCGGTGGTAGTTGCCACTTCTTGTGTTTATGAGGATATTGGGTGGGGTAGTGACTCCCCACATATAGAAAGGAGTGCCGCGCTGGTTGGTCCGGATGGCGATTTCATGTACAGGGGTGTGGATATCCTATGAATTGACGTTGTAGATCAATGAGTAGATGAGGTTCCCTGCTAATTGAGCGTTTTAGTTCAGTGAGTGGATGATGTTTCCCCGCAGGAGGTAGCTAGATTGTTCCCGAGTGCGGAAGATAGTTGGCTGGTTAAGGTCCCCTGGTGAGGAGCGTATCAACGCGAGGCGACGCAGCGTGCGCAGTCCAATTATAAGAGTTTTTATTGTGGTTTACCTTGTTCCAGTTGAGACAGGAAGACAGCTGTGGGGATTGTGGGGTTTTATTTTGGGATTTTTGTGGGGTTGGGAGAAATGGGTTATTGTTCTGTGTATGCACATTTGTCTGTTCATTTGCACTGTGCTTTTAGTTTGGTGACGTCACCTTCAGATTGATGCGTAGGACACAGAGTTTTGATGGTGAGGAGATAGTGGTGTGGTTTTGGATTTGGAGAATAGGTGACCCACAGGCGGTGTGTGGAAGACACATGCGCAAGATTGTGGGGGTGTGCCGGAGAAGGCAATGGTTTGGTGAAGATGGGCTGCACGTGGAGTGCACTGGCTAAGGTGCGGAGCCAAGAAGGCTCACAGAAGTTGAAAAATGTTCAATTATCTTTTAACTTTTGCTCCCTGAACAGCGGACTATCGAAATTTTCAAATTGAATAGAGGTAAAATGTATCACACAATACAGAAATGACTCCCCATCACCTGTTGTGTAGCACACAGCTTCCATGCCGAAATAAGTCAGTAAAACATAGTGTGCAAAGATTCAAAAGTACTGAAGGTAAATTAAAAAAGACCATGGCTGCTCATAGGCGGCTTCTCCAGAAGCGTGCAGCAATCGCTAAGGACACACATACACAGCACTTACACGGGAATAGCTTTAAAAGCACATGGCTACAGTTGAACTGTGTCCACGAAGGAAAGGGAAGATGCAAGGGGTCGGGCTGATGCTGAACCAGCACGAGCAGAGGGAAGAGGGGACTCACCCTTCTGAACCTCCGGGAGTGTAATATTTGATGACACAGATGGTAAGCAAGGAATGCATTGCATGAGAGAACTGAAAACAGCAGAAGGACATTTAAACACCACACACATACACACACACAATCACAATACACTAAAGCGAACAAACAGGAAGGTGCAGAACAACCCACTAGCAGCACAGGAGTGAGCAAGGGAGGGTTGCAGTGCATGGAAGCAGATTTGAAGGCACAGGTACAGAGGAATTAAATTTAAAGGGAAGATAACGGGGGAGGTGCAAGGAGTAACAATAGCAACAGAGAGGGGGAACTGGAAAGGGAAGAAAGGGATTGGAGGAGGAGAGAAGGACTGAACGAGACAGCACAGCCAAACATGATAGAGGATCAGTAAGGGGTGGTGCAGCATGCATGGGGTTATGGAAGGTAGGAAGGAAGGATAGCGCGCTAGACATTGACTGTGTGCATTGTAGATTGTGGCAAGAGAACGGCAGGGGCAGAGAAAGGCAGATGAGGACAAGTAGGCACAAAATAAATTATTAAAGTATGCAATGGGAGGGGCAGTTAAAAACAGCCTCAACACACACGCACAAGAATCACAATAGCAGTGTCAACAACCACCACAATATGCACCGCCCATGTGGGGAGGATACATGGGGCAGGACGGGATCATTTCAGCAGACACCACAAGCACCAACGCCGGCACTGTCACCACTACATGTACAGACACAACAAATGACAGCACCACTACCCCAGGACTGACAAGAATCACAACACAGGGGCACTGCACAGCAGCCAGCACCCATATAGAGCACTGACACAATAGCAATGGTACCGGTTACATGACTGGTAGGGGTCTTCCTGATGGGGAACAAACCTTTCAAAGGACATAGATTGACATTATACCCTTAATAGGACAGCCCAAGACAAACTTGATTTGACTCACTCTGCCACACACACTCATGCTCCACCTCCCCGACAGAGCGGGCGAGACGCACGCCGACACACACACTCACGCACACTCAATAATGCAGAGGACAATTGCATAGGGGTGGTGATAGGTATAAAAACATTTTCTTTTCTGGGTGACAGTGGGGCGACCAGGCCATGCATTAGGGAAGAGACATTTGTGACATCATGAGCGATGTGGATATGACCACCTTATTAACAGAGAAATCCATAACTTGTTAAACACCAGGCATACACATGTTGAAAGTAAGGAAGATTGTTTAAGCATAATGGGGGTGCACGGTACAGAGGGGGGTGCATAATGATAGCGCATCACAAGAGAGTACATTTAGCTACATTTTGAGCACACATTTTTCAGTGAGGAGACTGGGCTCATGAATACACGAATAACACAGAACAATTAAATGAGACACACAAGGTGGAAGAAGGTGCACTTGAGGGGGGTGGCCTACATTTCATTGACGGTTCACCACGGGAGGAGAGAAATAGGGGTAAAGGGTGGATGATCCATGTTCCCAACAGAATGAATTTGGCGACAAAATAACAGTGCAAGTGGTAATGCCACTAGCGCTTTTGAAAACAGCACTGGCACAAATGCATTAGCCAACACATATAGGGAAAGAGGTCATTGCTGCACGAACTGGAGAATGATGGTTGTATTAAAATTTGAGAGCAGATAATGGGGGGATAAATATATTGTTTAAATGTAACAGTAATTACAGTAGTGGAGTAACAAAATACTAGACTAAATGAGTAGTTAACAGAGTAGGTAGGGTTTAAAAAGTGGACATGGGGTGGGATAGAGAGAATGGGAGTAAATTGTGACGGTTGGGTTTGAAAGAAAAGAGGAAGTCAATAAATAAATAAATAAATAAAATACAAAGAGGGGGGGAGGGACAGGTAGCGAATAATTGGTAGTGAATTTCATTAGCACCGGCTGAAAGTGCTTGCAGTTCACTGTGAGACACGCCCTGAGAAGTTGAGAGAGGAGCCATAGAAAAAAAGATTTAAAAACCCTTGCGATTATCTTAACTAAGTAACATGGTCTACTTAATTTAGAAACACAGCCACCCTATATCACAAATTTACCACCCTGATGTTTCCCTGTTTAGCTTGTCAGTGCCTAATGCCCCACGACACAAAGGCACGCACTATAAATAGCTTACAACAAAAGCACAGTAAATATAAAGATCCAAAGGCCCATTTGTACACTAGCACCTAAATTGCGTATATATGATCAAAGTGAGTATCTTCACATAAATTAAGTGCCAACCCATTTTCCGGTACATTTCAAATAGTGCAAAAAGTTACGGTCAGACCGTCATTGAACGCCACCAGGTGGTGAAAGGATGGTGCATAAATGTACCATTGGCTCTTCCCACTAGGACACTGAATAGTGCAAGAGTAGTGCAGAGAGGTTAGGTCAAGAAAATGAAGAATTTGTAAATGCTCAGGTCTCAAGCGCTTCCATTTAATTTCTCGCCAGATATAAAGGACCCAGGGCAGGCCTGAAGAAAACGGACAACCAACACCCAATGGCTATGGACTACAGTGGGACATTTTCCCATCCTGACAGACTTTGTTAGATTGTCACCCGCAGGCGTTCCGCTTGGCGGCTTCTCCCGCGTTGGAAATTAGGACACAGGTATGCAGGGCACTAGTCCCTCCTTTGTGTCCATCACGCTTCTTCCTCACGACGCGGGGCCGCTGGGAGTATAATTACCTTCCCGGCCCAGCGGTCCCTGCGTTGCAACTGTCCAGTGGAAGCCCTCGTTGCTTCCTGGTTCTTCGCTCCTACCCCGTTCAGCTTCCGTCTACTCTGCTCTGCTCTGCTCTGCTCTCGCGCCCCTTCACGGCGTACGTTTTTTTCTCTTACCTCTCTCTCCTCCAGTTTTCCCTGTAGTCACCGTGCCTCAGCGACTTTTGTTTCAGTTCTCTGCGGTTCCGTCCTCGCGGATAGGCTCCGCCCCTTTTTTCCTTCGTTCCTCTGCTTTCTCTCTGGACTGCCTTGCCGGTGCCTTGCCGGTGCTTTTTTCCTGACCTCCTCCCATTCCTGGTCCTCGCCCCGCTAGTTGCTTGGCTGGCAGGGGTTTCGGGGATTCTTCCACTCAGTAGGACCCCCCTGCTGCTTTGCTGTTCCTGCAACCAACGCGGATCCTGCTTATTACTTTCTCCTGCTCACCTGCACGGCCACGTACAATACTACCTTGCTGACAACCTGAGGAGTCCCAGGGTTTTTTCCCCATCTGGGGTTTTTTCCCCTATTTTCGGCTTAGTCCCGGAAGGGAGGTCCCCGGCCAGCTGTTCCCAGCAGCAGTCAAGGTGGCCTCCCTCCGTGACAAGCAGGCACATCGAAAAAAGGAGAAGGACTATCTTACTCGACGGCGGCTACAGGATCCCAGCAGTAATTCCGGCAGTTCAGGTGAGGAGAGCTGGACAGAAGGGGGAGAAAAGGGAAATCAGGCACCTAAACCATCACAGATTGCAACGCCAAGTAAAGACACGATGTCCGCTGAGGGACAAGTGCAAGAGCTTTGGAAGGCGATCCAAGCTATGTCTCAAGAACTCCAGGGAGTCAAGGCGGAGAACGCCCTCCTTAGACAAATGGTTTCCGCCAGGGAACCCCCTCCTCCAGAACTACCACCTACGATACTATCCTCGGGAAAGTTTGACGGTGCCCCCAAGAAGGTGAAGGAATTCCTAGAGGCATGTACTGTCTACTTTACTTTCCGACCCCGCACCTTCTCTACGGATCAAGCTAAAGTCGGCTTCCTAATCTCGAATATGACCGGCAATGCTTTGACTTGGGCTACTCCCCTAGTCATAAGCAACAATGCCATACTTCAAGACTACTCAGCATTTCAGAATTCTCTGAGACAGACATTCGAACGCCCAGAATTATCATTCACTGCTTCTGAAGAATTGTTGGATGTCAAGCAGGGTTCCTTGGATGTCCTGTCGTATATTTCGGCCTTTAAGACAGTAGCTTCTGGCGCTGGCTGGCCAGAACCTGCACAGTATGCCATTTTCAGGAGGGGTCTCAAAGAGGAAATTAAGGACGAGTTAGCCAGGTCTACTCGCTCGCCTACTTTTTCGGACCTACTAACGGCTGCACTGCATATCGAGTATCGTCTACAAGAAAGGAAGACAGAAAGACGCAGACAACGTGGCTCAGGATTCCCCCTGGATGTTCGGGCATGCTCTCCCCCTCGTCGCTCTTCCACTGCCGCGTCAGAAGAACCCATGCAGATAGGCGCCACAAGAGCACCTTTGACTGCTGCCGAAAGACGGCGAAGAAGGGAAAAGGGACTTTGTGCCTATTGTGGGTCAGACCAACACCTTCTTAAGGATTGTTCTGAATTGCCTAGCAAGAGGCAGGGAAACGAGCACCCTCGGCATCAATAGGGACTAGTGTCCGGGGGTTTCCAGTTCTCTCTACTCGTCCCTATGTTTCGCTTACAGTTTCTTCTTCTGAACCCAAGGAAGATACCAGACTCATGGTAGTTACTGCCACTCTTACGGTAAAAGGCGAGAAGGTGGAGACTCTCGCGTTACTGGACTGCGGAGCAGCCGGCAACTTTGTTGATACCCTGTGGGCAGACCAGGTCGGTCTACGCAGGATACCCCGGAAGGAAGGACAGAAGATAGAAGGAGTCGACGGCTCTCCCTTATCATCCGGACTCATCACCCATACCACTGAAGATCTGTCCTTAACAGTTTTTCAACATTCAGAAGTGGTAAGATTCGACATTATCCGGGCTGCACATTTCCCAATCATACTGGGAATCACATGGCTTCGCAAACACAATCCCCAGATCGATTGGACTAAGAACCAGCTGAGCTTTGGTTCTTCATACTGCACCGAACATTGTCTTCCTCCGAAGAGCCAGAAGGGCCCTGAATCCGTTACGGCCTATACCTCGGACTGTGTGAGAGTGTTTGCATTGCCCAACTATTGTTCAAAATACTCTGAGGTGTTCCGGGAGAACCTTCACTCCATACTGCCACCTCACCGGCCCGAAGACTGTACCATAGATCTGGTACCCAATGCCCTAGTTCCCTTTGGCAGAATGTTCTCCCTTACTCTGGCCGAGAAACTTGTGTTACGACACTATCTGGACACTAATATGAAGAACGGGTTGATTCAGCCTTCAAAATCCCCAGCAGGGGCTCCTCTGTTTTTCATAAAAAAAAGAGACTCTACTGATCTGAGACCCTGTATCGATTACAGAGGTCTCAACAAGGTGACGATCCGTGATTGTTATCCTATGCCACTTATCTCCGACATCATCGAGGCGGTACAAGGGGCCAGAATATTTACAAAACTTGACCTCAGAAACGCTTATCATCTGCTCAGAATCTCCCAGGGTGACGAATGGAAGACGGCATTCCGCACTCCATTCGGCCTATATGAGTATAAGGTGATGCCATTCGGGCTAGTTAACGCCCCGGCTGTGTTCCAAAGATTTATGGACAGAATGTTTTCTGACATGCTCTCTACTTCCGTCATCATCTATTTGGATGATATCCTTATCTACTCCCCCAACCTACAAGAACATATCGGGCATGTCACTCAAGTCCTGGAACGTCTACAAAAGAACGAGCTGTTAGTGAAGGCTGAGAAGTGTAAATTCGCGGTCCCTTCCGTGCAGTATCTGGGCTATCAGCTGTCCGAAGAGGGTATAGATATGGATCAGAGGAAGGTTCAGGCCATCCTCGAATGGCCCGCACCCACATCTGTCCGGGAGGTGCAAAGGTTTCTGGGACTTTCCAATTATTACAGAAGATTCATCCCCAACTTCTCTGAAGTAGTATATCCCATCACTCGCCTACTCAAGAAAGAGGCCTCTCCGTTCTACTGGTCGCCCGATACCGAAAACAGTTTCAGACTACTCAAACATCTTTTCTGCTCGGCTCCGATCCTCCACCACCCAGATCAGACTTTGCCCTTCATCCTGGAGACTGACGCTTCTGCAATCGCGATTGGAGCGGTTCTACTTCAGACTGTCAACGGTGTGGAGCATCCAGTAGCCTACTTATCCAAGACTCTCTCACCTAGCCAATTGAATTATTCGGTCCTAGAAAAGGAGTTGTTGGCTATGAAATTGGCTTGTGACGAATGGCGCCATTTACTCATGGGGGCCAGGCATCCATTCCTCATCAGGACTGACCACAAAAACCTGAAAGCCCTCCAAGAAATGGAGTGCTCAAATTCCAGGCAAGCTCGTTGGGCCTATCTTTTCTCACAATATGATTTTCAGATCTCTTACATTCCCGGTTCGCTTAACCGTCTGGCAGACGCTCTATCTCGCAAGGACTCCAGCAAGGAAAGGGCTTCACTAGACACTGAACCCATGTTTCATCACAATCGGATATTGGCCCAGGTCAGTACTTTCCTACAAGGGGTTAAGACCGCCGTGAGTCAAGAGCTTCCTCGAATTGCGTTGCACCCCACTTCTCCTTATCAAGAGAAAGACGGCTGGCTGTTCTTCAAGAAACGTCTATACATTCCGGAAGGCCCGCTGCGGAAGAAGATTCTGGATTGGTGTCACACATCCCGCCTTGCGGGTCATCGCGGGGGAATCAACACTCTGGAGCTCATCTCGAGAACCTTTTCCTGGCCCACCGTGAGGAGAGACACCCTAGACTTTGTGAAGACCTGTCCTATTTGTGCCCGATCAAAATATCCGACGGGGAAACCGTTGGGATTACTTACCCAAGTTGAAATGCCTACTCGCCCTTGGGGGTTGGTTTCTACGGATTTCATTGTAGACCTCCCGGAATCTGGATCATGTACCTGCATCATGGTCACGGTAGATGCATTCTCCAAGATGGCACACTTCTCCCCTCTTTCTGGGGTTCCCACAGCCACCAAGATGGCTGAAGTGTTTGCACGAGACATTTTCAGGCTACACGGTCTACCCGACAAGATCATCTCGGACCGGGGAAGCCAGTACACTTCGAGATTCTGGACAGCCCTGTGTACCCGTTTAGGAATTGAGAGAGCACTCTCTTCGGGTTTTCATCCCCAGTCCAACGGGATGACGGAACGACTTAATGCCACTCTCGAACTATATCTGAGATGTTACGTCACTCAACACCAGGAGAATTGGGTTTCCCTACTCCCTACTGCAGAATTCTCGTATAACAATGCCAAACACACTGCCATAGGTCTTTCACCTTTCTTTTGTACCTATGGGGTTCACCCTAAGTCCTTTCTCCCTGCAATTCCCAGTTTCACCAATTCCCCGACGGCCGAAGAGGTGTTAGATCAGATCAAGGATGCCCATGACACAGCATTACAGAGTTTGGAGAACAGCAGGAGACGATCTAAGATGGGAGTGGATAAACATCGCAAAGAATGTCCGGACTGGAAGCCAGGCGACAAGGTGTGGCTGTCCACCCGGTTTCTACCCAAATGGACAAGACCCTCTAAACTGTCCCCTCGTTATCTGGGTCCTTTTCCCATTCTTCTCAAAATCAATCCTGTGGCTTACCGTCTTCGGCTGCCGCCTTCTCTAAGTCGCATTCACCCAGTCTTTCATTCCTCTCTCCTTAAAGACTTCTATTTCGATTCCCATCACAGACCAGTGCCCAGACTTGCTCCATCACAGACCCCCACTCAAGCAGAATATGAAGTCTCCAACATTAGGGACTCTAGGTTCTATCGAGGCAGGTTGGAATACCTTTTGTCCTGGAAGGGTTATCCGGAGTCGGAGGACTCTTGGGAACCTGCTTCTCAGGTGCATGCGCCTCGCTTGCTCGCTAGATTTCACCGCCTGCACCCAGGGAAGCCGGGGGTGATACGATCTGGAAGGGGGCATACTGTCACCCGCAGGCGTTCCGCTTGGCGGCTTCTCCCGCGTTGGAAATTAGGACACAGGTATGCAGGGCACTAGTCCCTCCTTTGTGTCCATCACGCTTCTTCCTCACGACGCGGGGCCGCTGGGAGTATAATTACCTTCCCGGCCCAGCGGTCCCTGCGTTGCAACTGTCCAGTGGAAGCCCTCGTTGCTTCCTGGTTCTTCGCTCCTACCCCGTTCAGCTTCCGTCTACTCTGCTCTGCTCTGCTCTGCTCTCGCGCCCCTTCACGGCGTACGTTTTTTTCTCTTACCTCTCTCTCCTCCAGTTTTCCCTGTAGTCACCGTGCCTCGGCGACTTTTGTTTCAGTTCTCTGCGGTTCCGTCCTCGCGGATAGGCTCCGCCCCTTTTTTCCTTCGTTCCTCTGCTTTCTCTCTGGACTGCCTTGCCGGTGCCTTGCCGGTGCTTTTTTCCTGACCTCCTCCCATTCCTGGTCCTCGCCCCGCTAGTTGCTTGGCTGGCAGGGGTTTCGGGGATTCTTCCACTCAGTAGGACCCCCCTGCTGCTTTGCTGTTCCTGCAACCAACGCGGATCCTGCTTATTACTTTCTCCTGCTCACCTGCACGGCCACGTACAATACTACCTTGCTGACAACCTGAGGAGTCCCAGGGTTTTTTCCCCATCTGGGGTTTTTTCCCCTATTTTCGGCTTAGTCCCGGAAGGGAGGTCCCTGGCCAGCTGTTCCCAGCAGCAGTCAAGGTGGCCTCCCTCCGTGACAAGCAGGCACATCGAAAAAAGGAGAAGGACTATCTTACTCGACGGCGGCTACAGGATCCCAGCAGTAATTCCGGCAGTTCAGGTGAGGAGAGCTGGACAGAAGGGGGAGAAAAGGGAAATCAGGCACCTAAACCATCACATAGATGTATGAGGTGTCAAGCCCTACAAAGCGGTGGCCACCCTGGCAACGAGGGAGGAACGATCAACAGGGCCAACGCAAGAGATTTTCATGAACTGCAAAATAGCACGAACACTCCCGAGTTAGGGAAACATGGCCATCCTATGGTCCAACGCACACTAGCAACTAGAATAAGGACCGACACACCCATGTCCAAAGTTTAATTGAGTTTCATATTACATTTTGTGCACCTACAGCTGTAACACTGTTTTGTTCCTTCTCTTTTCCCCGCACATGCAGGTTGTTGCGTATGTATGCTGTTAGAAATGTGTAGGAAATTTCCTTAATGTTATCTTCCATTAGTAACACTGAGGACTACTAATTAAAGGATCGTGAAGCATTCCCCACTCAATTGCCCACCCTATCAGGAACCTCAGACCCCTTAGAGCATGTTTCCCTGAAGTATATTTCCTTGCTTCCATTGAATAAACAGCCCAAGATTTTCCCTACCCATATTGAGAAATTTTGAAAACACGAAATGTCCAGGGGGAGGTCTGATTTTTGCCCTTAGTGATTGTTTAGTTCGCGGAGCTTGAGGTTAATAAGAAGTACTAACGTATTAACGCCTTTCTTGCGATTTTCAGGCGGGCAACTTTATCATCTCATCAGCTGCAAGGACCCAGCAGCGTAAGTGGTTATGGGCAAGCAAATAAGGACATTTACCTTCACGATGGGACTATTAATGATGAACGAAATAATGGGGGTGGTAATTTGAAAATGATTTGTAATAGTGAGCATTACCGCTGTATCCCCTGCTAACATTCCCTAACCTAAGCAGGAAGAGTTACGGCGTCAGTGGGTGAGGAAAAGATGCTGCTAAAGTAAGGAGAGTTAAGGGCAGACACAAAGGGAGTAAAACATACACATAACACACATAGCAGAAGTGACCAACAACATGCACACATGTACAAAATTGGTAGGGACACCACTGGAGAGAGCTGTCCTGACTGTTCTTTAACATATGCCGGAAGAGAATTGATTACAACAGAAATTACTGCAGCAGAGCACGACGCCCATGTATCCCGAGGTGCAAAGAAGATTGCAAGGGAAGACAGCAATATTGAGATTGATTAAAAAAAAAAATAATACATTTAAAAAAAGAAAAAGGGGGTAATCCCCTGTGGAAGATGATTACATAAAGCAGCTAATTGGAGAACAACTGTATGTGGAAAGTGACCAGAGAGAGAAGAAACAACGAGCAAATGCACAAGTGAGCAAGCTGCAAGAGAAAAAAACAAAAGGATAAATAAATAAATAAATAATAAAAGAAGAAAGAAAAACAAAAAGAGAGAAGAAAAAATAAAATAAAAGAGACAAAAATATGATAAGTGCCTAACGGAGTGAGACAAAAGAGCGAAGATAGTCACTTGGGTGGAGAATGAAGACGGACGTATACTGTTAAGGTACCAGTGTTATGTTACCAGTACAACAGTGACAAGAAGTGGACAATCATGCTGGACGCAAGAAGGTTGAGAGAAGTTGCGAGATGAGAGCAGGAACATCACTGCTTATGGACTACTATTGAGCACATGCATCCAAAGATCAAGAGAAACTACCACTGAATTGGGGAGGAGACTGTTCATTGGTGCACATCAGCATGCCCTTGTTGGTGATGACCAAGGAAGATGTGAAGAATGACACATTCACCAAGATGGAAAACAACGGAAGAAGAGAAACAGACAGAGGAGTAAAAAGAGGGGGGAATTACTTCTCGAGCGAGACAGAAGGATGATTGGGTGAAGTACCAGCATACTAAAGAATGATCAGCAAAAAATGCATCTGAAAAGAGAAAGCAAAGAACTAGCTAGTGCTTGCATGGTAATGGATGACATCATGACTGCCTGGTTGATTGAAGGTGATAACGGAAGGACTAGTACTGAGCACAGCATCATTGTGCAAGATAGAGATAAATTGCAAGATGTAAGAGAACAACAAAAGAAGACATCGGAATGCAAATAAGAGACATGATGAAAGGAAGAGCTGGACTAAGGGAGAACATAGCGGTGTGCGACATGGTTCCAGCAGTAATAAAGGTGGCCACTCCCTGTGATCAGAGGAAGTACGAAGGGAAGTGAGTGTGGTGGAACACAGAAGGAGAACACTCCTATATGTACTGTTCATCAACAACAATGCAAAAAAATTATGGACACTTCAAGGAATTGACAAAGATATGAAGACCGGAAGGAGGTGAATGTTGCTTGGTGGTGTGGTCGACAAAGTCGACCAGAGGGGGGACTGAAGAGGGAAAATCGAGATCAAACCCATGCCCCCTCACCCCAGGCGCATATACAGAAGAACAGCAGGAAGAACAAGGAGCGCACTTATCATTTGAACCAGGCCCCAGTGCACCCATGGGTGACAAATATGCTGAAACACACCCACTTCACCAACAGTGCAACTTCCATGCTACATTAGAATCAATGCTGCAATATCAGAATCTACAAACACAAAAATCCCTGTTTAAAGGCTTGCAAATGTCTATATGAATTAAGATGGTCTAATTACACAGTGTAAAGCCATGTTTCAGGAAAATTACAGCCAAGTTCATTTCTCTCACTGAACACTGGGTGCAGAAGCCTTCAGCAATGCTCCTCGCAAAACCCACGAGCAGCCAAGGTCGCGCATTCAAGATAAGATTGCTTTCTGCAGACAAACATTTTTAATTCTCCACAAATGCGAATAAACCACGGCAACCCAGTGTGTTTTTTTCTTTTCTTTCTGGGAAAGAAAGACATTTTCGCAAAGACTTGCACAACATTTGAAACATAATTGTAACAAGAATGGCTCAGCCCAGCCAATCAGCGCTCAGAGCTCAGGTGCGAACTGCTTGCTTCAGCTAAAAAGTTATGGGAACAAAGTCATAATGCAACAAGTTAGAATTAGGTAATGGGGGGCTGGCACAGCTAAACCAACCCACTGACGCAAAAGGCTAACATCCAATTGTCAGGCTCTCTATAAGGGCTACATAGGTAACCTATCACTTAGCAGCCAATAGCAGGAGGAGATAGGTTTCTGGGAGCTGATCCAATTCTGTGAGGTCAGCCTGCAGTGTGATTACAAAGCTGGCTTGCAAGCCAGCCCCGGGGGAGACGACGCCTGAACTCTCGATGTGCACGATGCTCTGCGTGTTTTTTTCTTTTTTTTTGCTGCCCAGAAATAAACGCAGTTTGGAACATGTGGCTGCCTGCTGGGGTCTCTGTTGCATTTCTGTGGGCCATATGGGAGGTGTTGGGGTCTCCCATAGCTGGTGAGGGTATGGCTGCTGGCCCCCCACAGCCCTGGTGGGGGTCCAGCTTCTCCCCAACAGTTCTCTAAGCAATCTGAAGTCAACAGAAATGGACAATGGTCCGTAAATGGACCCAAAGAAATAGGTACCGGCATAGAAACCGTACAAACAACTGGTGTGCCAGAAAACCCTACAGAAACATTGGTTTGCCCTGACAGTGGAATGTTTGGAACCCGTGAATGATCAATGGAACACTTCTGTGCTCCAGTGTCTATCAAAAACTGATGTTTCCTATGTCCCACCACCATTTCAATGTAGGGACCTTTCTGATTGACGGGAATAGGTGTAGGTTCCAAACCCTGCTTCGGGCAATCCTAACGAAACAGAATGTCATCAAAAGGAAGCTCTTCAGATAAATATACAGCGGAAGGATGATCAAATATGTTCCTGGTGTCCACACTCGACGTCTGATTGTCCTGCGAGAAAGGTTGCTGAGGGTCCTGTGCAAACTGACCTCTACCAGGGCCCCCTACACCCGGGCGACCTCTGGATCTCCTACCCATATTTCCAAATGTATTATTTGCCCTTTGTTGAAGGACGGGGCATTGTGCTCGCCAATGACCCTCTCGACGACAATAAGCGCACTGGTTAATGTTCACAGGACCCAAGGCCACATTCCCCTGCGGGACATACTGACCTCTAACCTGAGAACTACCCCCTCTGGTGCCTCTAACAATTTGCTGCAATAGCACTTTAGTTTTCAAATCGCCTTTTCGTTTTTCAACCCTATCTTTTTCATTATTGACACGGTTCTCGTAGTACTGAGCCATGTGCAGTACTTCTGATTGTGATTTCGCCTGCCAAGCGCTCTCAGAAGACATAATTTGTGAATTGATGTCATGCAGCAATCCACGCACAAATTTGTCCACGAACAACCTTTTCCCAGACTCTGTGCCTAGGTCTTGTCCACAGAAATCCGAGAATACCTGTTCGAACCGATTAAAGAACTCGGTAGCACCCTCAGACTTTCCTTGGACACAGGCCGTACGTTTGTCCCATATAATTCTTTTTTCTGGAATTATAGTTTTTAATTTTGCAATAATTCTATCAGGCAAAGTTAGTATCACCTGAGGCGGTCTTTCACCAGCTGGCCTTTCTTCTTTCGAGTCTAGTTAGATTCACCCATGTATCTCCCAACCCTGGTACGTCGTCAATAGTTCTAACTTGTTTCCACAAATCTATGGGTAGGAGTACAGGGAATAACAAATCGATATCACCCAAGGTGAACACTGAGGATTGCAAGACGGACTCTATTTCTTTATAGAATCCTGTCGGATTTTTCCTAATATCAGGAATGGATTTCCTAATGGTATTCACTTCCTGTCTTGAGAACGTGACGTGAACAAACTGTGATACATAATGTGCGGGAATGTTCACAGCAACTATATTATGTGCAGGATTGGCCGCAACTTCGACCTTTGGGACAAATGTCGGGGGGACCTCTCTCATAGGCAACTGAGAAGTAGGTGACTCCAAACGCTTACGAAGCAACAGAGCTAAATCGAGCGTTAAAGCAGTCGAAGAAGTGTCAAGTGAAAAAGCTCTCTTGTAAATACTCAATAACTCTGTGGGACAACTAATCTCTCTTTTTACACAATCATCCTGTAGGTACTCTATCATTACCTGTATCACTTTCCTCTGCATTTCTGGCGTATACTGACTATACGTGTCATATACTTCAACTGGAGTTATCGACATATCCGAAATCCATCTAAGTGCATCTTTCGTACAAATTCGTGCTTCCTCAGATATCGATTTACGACAAGGAAGGAACCGTTTCTGTACATACATATTTTCCTCCTTGTCATCCTCATTCTGTAACTTATCTAACTCCTTTCTATACCCAAATAACCTCTTGACATGCTCATTTACCTTCTCCACAGTGTCTCTAGAAAACGCTAGAGTATTTAGATCCCTTAACCCTTGCGGAAGATCCGCATTATTTAATTTTCCCCACATTATACATAACTGAATCCCTAAACCTTCAATAAAAACATTTTTCTCAGGAAAATTATCCATATTACAAAGTGTGGCAAAAACACTAGCTTGATCATCCTTCTCCATACAATGCTTAGCCCATGCAATTAACTCACGTTTCTTCTCCGGTGGTACAATATTGCGAGTAACAACCTTAGACCCTGCACCTCGATTGATTACAAGCGGCTCAGGACCACTTGGAAGAGAGGGAGCAGGCAAATTCAATGGAGGTACTGTAACTGGTGCGATAAGAAGAGGTAGAGGAGCTGGAGAAAAGGGAACATTAGGTGGATCAAGGACAACAGCAGGTGGAGCAGGAAAAACAGGAGGAAGAGGCAAAGCATTAGGAAAGAGGAACATACAGAGGTGGCGCAGAAGCACCAGGGCTTTGTTCATTTAATAATTTATCTATAAATTCATCGGAAGCATGGAGATCTTTGGATGGATATATTTTTTGAATTCCAAGTGAGAAAGCCCTGTCCATATTTCTAGTCGATTCAAAATGTTTATCTTGGTCATACAATAATGCTTTTTGGCGTTCGTCTTATGACGGCGCCTATGCGTCTCTCTACTTTTAAGTTGTTGCAACGCTTCTTTTTTCCAATCCTGCAAAACATCAAATGCTGCAGGTCTGGCCTTTTTCTTTAATAGAATTGACTCTAAATACTCAATACGAGGGATTTCGAAACTACCATTGATTGGCCACTGAAGTTCGGAGGCATGTCTGGTTTGTCTATGCCAAATGTCATTAAATACTATACTTCCAATGCCATGCTTACACTACATAGTACATGCCGGCGACCCCCTCCTGTGGTGCCGGATGGCTAAATTCCAAAGATTGTTTATCGCTGCGGAACAATGCTCTGAAGCAGGTAGACAATTTCCCAGGCATATCAAATTATTGGTGTTACCTGGTCAATAATTGTGACTGCAGATACAATGCGCCAAATTTAAATTTTCAGGGTTGTATTAAGAATCGGGTCACGACACACCTGAACAAAACTAAGGAGGTCCGATCGGATTTCAACGAATCTTACCTAACTAATCTTACCTCGTGTATGGTGATTTCGGCAAATCTGATCGCCTTGATAAGTGGACCCTCGTCAAGATGCCGTCTCAGACCACAAGCTAATCGTCCAGGGATCGGGTCATGCAGTGCTGCTGAGGTGTCGCGTCTCGTTCAGTGTGGCCCCTTTTTGTCACACCGTCCGATCCCGGTCCGATAGCGTGCGTCAACCTTCAACAATCCGGCATCAATCTTGAGAGTCCCTATTCGGGCGCCAACTGTGAAAACAGAATCAAAATATCGAGGCTGAGTACCCCAAAAGGAAATACACCGACCACGGGTTACAAAGGAACATACAAAGTAATTTATTCTATACTGAATCCAGTTACAAAAACAGAGCAAAATCAGATAGCTATCGGCCCTCAGTACAACACAAAGAACTCGCAGCGTGGTTCAGAATGTTCAGTGAGAGACGTTGTACATTAGAATGCATTCGCTTTTTATACACTTGGTGGGCACGATGTCCAGCCCCACTTCGGGTTAATATTCCATGTAATACATCACCGATCTAGGGTTCGTGCCAAGTCTCGAACAACTGCATATAAATGGTTTGCCTTTAATACATGTATCAACAAGCCTATGCAATAACTGTGTATTCTTAACATTTTTCCATGCAGGCCTTCTCAAACATTAATACAATGTAGTAAAACAAGTGTTCTACGTTCAGTATTTGAATACATTGTTTCAACATATGCTCGTGGATTAGTTTCATTGCACGAGTAATCCTTTTACACACAGGACAACGAAGGA
Organism: Ambystoma mexicanum; assembly: GCF_040938575.1. Lineage (NCBI taxonomy): Eukaryota > Metazoa > Chordata > Amphibia > Caudata > Ambystomatidae > Ambystoma > Ambystoma mexicanum. The sequence continues at coordinate 431,509,053 of NC_090931.1, read as the reverse complement.
CAAGGTCTCAGTTCACAACCTCAACAAGCGGCCTGCAGGCAAGTTACATATTAGCTATGTACAGAGGTCAAGACGGCCATGTTGTATTTTGGAATGACATCGTCCACCACTTAAACTCCCAGGGTGACTTTTACAAAGCGAATCCTAAAATGGCGATTGGCCTAAAATGGCGTCTTACATTGATTTAGGTTAGGACCTTGCAACACGGATTCTCTCGCAAGCGACTTTCGAGCAGCTTGGCGTAGGCCACTATACATATATTTATTGCAATAGGAGGCACAATATAATTTCTCTTTTGACAGTAGAACTGCAGCATTATTATTATGAAGGTCTTGCACAAATTGATAAGTATCTTTTCAGGCTTTTCCATTGGAAAAATAGGAGTATTATAATACAGGTGAGCACAATAGTTCCTTGCTTAAGTAATGCCTGAATGACAGACTTCATTCCTTCCTCAGCTTCCTTCGAAATTTGGTTCTGTATGATGCAAGGAAGAGGTTTAACTGGGTTCAGAGTAATAAGTACTAGTTCCACATTCACCACAGGTCCTGCTTCATTTGCATGGATGGACCACAATTACAGCAGAACCCGGTCCCACTGTCCCTGTTTCAATGAGAGAGCATCGTTCCACAGCTCCTCTTCTGAAATTGGGGATTCTTTTAACACAGCCAAAGAATACACTTCCCCATATTGTGGGACATTGAGATGAATAACATTGGAAGAACAGCACGTAGTGCAACCTATTTCACACAACAAGTCCAATCCCAATAAGTTCACAGGTGTACAATGGCTCAAAGGAAAAGTGTGGTCCACAGAGCTAAGGCCCAAATGACAGACATGGGTGAGTAACTGGATGGGGTATTGGTCAACTCCCAATTCCTACAGCACTTAACACTTTGTGTGAACAAGGACCATGTGAAAACGACCATGTGAAGACGTAGAGACTCTTAAATAGAAGGGTGACGCTTCTCTATCAACAGAACTGTAAACACTCCTGCAACTAGCAGCATAATTAACATAAGGTGCAGACGTATTAAGAGGCATCATATGTAACCCCTGGCTGCCTGATTGCATATTAAGCAAACGGTGGGACTTTGATAAGGAGTGTGAGGCTATCCAGAAGAGCAGATGGTTTGAATTGTGCATGGGCTTTGTATGTTTTGTCATTTATTCAATAATATTTCATACAAGAACACCAACTAACTCATTGCACTGATTACGTACCCCGCTAAACATTGTGAATGGATAAAGGGTCTTTAAATGTACAACTCTTATTTTTCTGACAGCTGGCTATCTCCTGACCAGAAGGAGATTATTAACACAGAGTGCTCTTTTTAACAAATCCAGATTACTATTTACTGGAGACAGACATAGTAGACAGGCCAAACACAAAACAATGACATAAAAACAGATCTCTCTTCCAGTTGACAAATTGCCTCCCCTGCCTACGAATCTCCACTTTAGTGAAATCCCCATTAAGACAATGGTCTTGCATTCTTTAATGGGCCCAGGGTTTGTCGCTGAGAAGCCTGTGCGGAGCAATCTCTGGGGTGCGCCACCAATAGTTTCTGAGTCGCAGGCACCAAATTGATGAAGAAAACCTAAGGCACAGTGTCCAATTTGGGTGAGGTTAGTTCAGTAGATATTTGAAAGCAGGAGCTGTGGGGAATGACACTGGAATGTGCACCAACACAAACTTCAGGCAAGTCTTGCATAACCCCCAGCTCGCTGGTACATCACTTTATATAGACTTTCAAATGCATTGCAGTCTGTGAGCACAGCAAAGAGAGTATGGCTTCTTTAAGGTGGTTTTTCACACGTCCACTTATCGCATTAGCATTGCTACATGAAAGCAGCCAAACTCAAAGCTCTCTTGAATGCTTTTTACACCTTCTGAGCGATATCCACGCAGCTGTACACTTTCATACCAAACCTACAATCCCTTAACAGAGCTCAGGCTGGACATTAGCTGTGCGTGCAGAGATAGATAAGCAAAGGCTTGTGCTGTCGTTTCCAAGAATTAGATCATATAATGTTGTGAGGAGCACCACGCTGAAAGGCGGTTTGGTTTCCCTGGAATATGGTAAAGCTAGGTGTAATACTAATAGAGTACACAACAGCAATCTGACCATAGTGTTCGTATACATTGTGTTCGCAACACTCACTATGTTTTGAAAAACGACAACTCAGCGTCTGTATATTTCCTATTTCACCGATGCAAATGGTTGCATTCTTTAGGGTATTTTGTTGAGATTTGGTGCCTGACGGTTTTTTCTTACCGCCGAAAAATAACTTAGCAACAATCACTCCTTGTATTCAGATTGGGCCATGTACAACAATAATACAGTGGACATGCATTATTTCAGCACATAGACATGCGTATTTGGTATGCGTGGTTGGTATGCGTGGTTGGTGGTATTTTGGTGAGCATAATTCCCTTGTTTTATTTGTGGCCCCAATATCCAGAACCCCTTATTTTTGTTTACATTTTTCGTGTAATCACTAGAGAGACCTCAGGCTTGCATTTCAGGAACACCACATTTTCATTTTTAGTGCTCCACCATGGGCAATTTCTCTCTGTCTTATCTACGGCAGCGAGATATCATGTGGTATTTTCACTATCTTATATACGGTAGTGAACTATGTCCCCGGCCTCCCTTTTTGCCGACTCATAGACCTCCGACAAACTACAACACACACAGTTAGTTATAATTGCTCATACTGAATTACATTGTACACACGGCTGCAGTCAAATTTGATGTTTAGCTACCTTGAAAATGACAATTGCACTGTCTAAACATCTCCCCACATCATCAGCACTGTATTGGTAAATATAAAACACACCACCCGTCTGCTTTCAAATATTTTTGTGTATTATAAAAGTTGCATTTAAACACGATCTCACTCTTTACAGAAATAAATAAAATAGCACAGTAACAGCATTGTCTGTGATACACTGAAAAGAGAGTGGCGGAGACAAGAACTCAATTTGCAACATTAAACATGTGAGTAAAGCACAGGAATCTCCTTTCCTACACTGACTGATTATTCTCGTACACACTCAGCCCCCACACTTCTGTAATTACCTTATCTGTTCAGCATGAGTTTTCTTCAGCTGTTCTCTTTCTGAATTTGGCTCCCTTAAAGATTAACCCCAGTGAAAACAAGCGTCTTTCGTTCTCAAACCAGGGTTATTGCCTGGAATTCTCAGCTTTTGCAGCAGGAATGCTTCAGCCAGGAAACAGGTCCTTCTCCCAGCTCTGCCAAATCTTGATTGTCCTACCCCTCTCCTCAAGCTCCCCCAGCAAAACTCTAATCACTGCCTCTAGCATGATACTTGCTATGACGCTGCTCCAATCAGAATCAATCATGCCATCTCCTCCCTCACTACACAATGGCTCATTTCTACAGTAACCATTTGTAACCAACTGATTTCCTGTTCCTTCGAGCCCTTTGCTTCCTGTAGTTATGTGGACAGAGCAGCAGAGAAAAAGAAAAAAAATGAATGTGCGTTTAAAAGTTCACTTTCAGAGTAGGCCTAATTCTGCAGTGGAGACACATTTTTATTAGTGGGTTATGTTAAATGCAGTTTTATTAGTCAGGTTAGTTATTAATAAGGTTAGTTATTAATTTTCAAATGTGTCTCTTGCACCATAGGCATTTCAGGTGAAAAATAGTGTGCATTTTTGAATGTGCACGTGTGCTTTTAACTGTAAAAATAGATTTGCATCTTATATGTTAAAATCGTTTTTGACTGAATAGCCTGTCTTTACTTATATGTCCATGTTAATCTGGCAACACATATAGCAATGCACCACACCCATGTGGTGGTGCTGCATCAAAAAAAATTGCTACCTGAGCAGTAGTGCTGTACTCTGTGCTGTAACACGCCAAATATCCTTACAATTCTCTCAGATAATGTACAATAATCTGTGATGAGTACCCTTGTATGTTTTAAATTGTATCGCTTATGTATGTTGATACACAATACATTTGTTTTTATACAATTTTAATGTACTACTAGCTCATCCTTCATGAGCTAGACCTGTCAATAATCTCTAGCTCAATGTTTAATTATTGCATCGACATAGGGATCATGGGAGTTTTCTGGCTTCCCGAATGTTACATGGCACGGGTTCAATGTGGACAGCCCAGCAGAAAAATCATATATCTTCCCAGACGACTAGTTCTGTTATTCATGGCGTTCACTTAAAGGATAACAGATTTGAGTCGTCACTATGCATTTCTCCTCTGCATTTCTGGATTGTGACTGGTCAGAACATTGTATCAAGTTCTTTGTATCCCATTTCTTATAATAAGTGTGGTGGAGTGACATTAGTTAAATTAAAACAATTCAAATAGAGCTTAAGTAAAACTTAATTTACTTTCAAGTATGATGTTTCCCTTGTCACCCGGATCTGTATTCTTATGAACAATTGTTTCATGTTAGTCATTGCATCAAGTTACAGACTTTGTAACCCACTTCTTTCTTGCTCGTGCCTTCTTCAATTGCTTTCTCAGTCCCAAATTCCCCCTTCCCTATGCTCCTCTTCAGTTTGGAGTATCTGGGTTACTTCACCTTTCAAAAGTATTTCATTTATTTTCTCGAATTCCCAGAGTTGCCAACACAGGAGTTGAATTTTCCAATGTGTTAATACTTAATTCTCGGGGATACTTTTTAGTCTTAAAACCTCTTCTTCAGGTTAAGGTCATGGCCTAGGTTGTTGAGGATTAGTTAACTATCCCAATTTTTTGCAGATTTGTACTCGATCCCACAAGGTCCAAGATAGATTCTGGCTTTTATCATCTTTCACTCAAGTGGTTTTGGGGTTCTTGCTCGTAGAACACTTTTACATTTGTCATCCAATTAAAAAGTATAGATAGTTAGCTTATTACACAAAGAGGCTCATTATCCAATTCTCAGAGTGTAAAATAATGTGCTAAATATAGGCGTAAATCCTTTACATCTGTGTTAACAGCTTTTTTTTTCTTTCCAAGGGACTTTCTTTGTTTTTGCAGGTAGAGTGGGGGCACAGAACTGGATGTATGCTTCTACCATGCATTCCAGCCCCGCCTGCAAAGCCGCCTGGTTTGAGGGCATTGTGCTGTTTACATGCTGATATAAAACGGATTCCTATTGTTATCTGTGAGGAAAGATTTCAATTTATGTGTAATTTTACCTCCAGTTGTGTACTCCCCAACTTCTTGCTGTTGTCTGCTCACTTCGCTATGGCTTCGCTCACTTTGCTATGGGGAAACTAATATGCCCTTAAAGAGATTCACTACTGGGAGACTTTGTTTGCCCTAGTCCTTTCCTATGTTGCAACTTTTCTGCAACATGTTTCCAGTGCACAATGTACAGTGTGCCGGGGTCCTCCTTTCGTTTCCAAAGGCCCTAGACTCCCTCAAAGGATTTTTTGGTAGAATTACTGATGTGCCTTGGACAGGGCTGGTGGCAGCATTTACATTTGCATATTTTTAAAGCTTTCTTTCCATGCAAACTGCATTTACCATTCTCGACGGGCAAAGTTTTGTCTGGAGTGCGCCTTAGATCGATGAGTTCTTGCAACCCTTACTGGTGGTCCCTGGCACATCCATCCATTTTTACGCACGAGTGTCCCCTGAGGGGCCACTCACCTTTATCGAGGTAGGCTGTGCTACCGAGCTATTCCCAATTCTTTGAGTCTGTTCTGCCCTCTTGGGGAGACACTCATCGAATAGTGGGAACTTATTCTTCACTGCCTCACCTGCCTTCCTGAGCTGCTACAGCCCCTCTGTTTTTGCCCAACTGCATGATCGCGTGCATCTGCATCAGAAAGTAGATTTGAGGATTCAGCTCCACTCTTCGTAGGGACTGGACGGCCTTTCAGTTAGGGTTGATAAAGTGAAGGACTGCCTAAAGAATATTCACACTCTTTGCTCCTTTCCCTTACAGGTTGTGGACCCTTACTGTGTGCCATTCCTGTAGGCCATAGTAACTGTATATATGTTCTATAGTAGTGTGGTTTTAGTTTAACTCTTACTGTTGATCTTTGCTTGTGTTTGATTTAAAAGGCCTTTAATACATGTATATGTATTTTTGATATACACCTGGCTGAGAGTAATTTGTAGTGTCCTTCACTGTGTTCTCATCGTGGGCTTTCAATCACCCTCACCCCTCCTGAGACCTAGTCTTGACTGCCACCAATGCTCCTTGATTGGTCTTGCTTGTCCAGAAGGGTACCCTGTTCCAAGAAACCAGGCTGGCCTTCTCAACCTTTGCCCACCAGGTCAGAGTTCAGAAATCCATCTTAACAGTATCTACCTGTTTTTTTGCACCTGATAAAAGCGAGCAGAATACATAGGAATCCATTGTAAATGTTGTCTGCAATGTGTAAATCAATCAATTCAGCTTTATTATGGCATTTACAAGACAAAAACACATTCAAATAAAAGATCATAAATTCTGATAATACATACACAACACAATTGTATGTGAATGTAGAGCAAACAAAGGGTGAAAAATTGATTTTGTCTGTTTTAATATTTGGACTATGGGCCTCATTACATGGAAGGCGGTGAGCCATGGCGCTATTAGCGCCATGGCTCATGCCGGTAAAATACTGGCACCGCCTTGGCGGAAAGGGGATTTACCGCCCCATTCCAAGGTTGGTGGGGCGGTAAATCCCCCTTCCGCCATTGCCCTTCCCCATTCCCATTTCTGCCCCATAGGGCTCTATGGGAATGGGGAAGGCGCTAATTACGGCACCGCAATTTTGCGGTGCCGTAATTAGCTCCGAGGTCCCTTAGCGGGTTGGTTTTTAACGCCTGCAAAAAGCAGGCGTTAAAGCACCAACCCGCTAAGGGACCTCGTAGTAAGGCGGTAATGGTTAACGGTCACCGTTACCATTAACGGTGGCCGTTAACCATTACCGCCTTCCGTGTAATGAGGCCCTATGTCTTGCAAAAGTGCATGTCAGATCCATTGTTGGTAGTCCACCCGATGCAATTACCACTTTTTAGAAAATTATTCCCTTAATGTTTTTCTTCTTTACAGAATGCTTTGGGACCTTTCTCCAACCTCAGAACGCAGCCATGACTTGACACTTGTATTTCTCAGTCACAAAAGACTTTGGGCCTTCTACTACCATTCCCCAGTGTGGACTTGTTTTAATTTGTTTGGTTGCCAGCACCTTGGACTGCCCAAGCAGCCCTCTGAGCTCTTCACCAAAATCTCAGTTGGCTTTCCACCGGAGTCTTAGCTTCTTGCTCCTCTCCGCAGCTGCCTTGGCTCTACACTGTCATCTCAGTAGCCTGTCCCTGGCAATATCTTGCTTGGCGTCCCACAGGTGGTTCATGGGCTTGCTCCCCACAGCTCCCCTATTGACTCTTCACTGTTATCTCAGTTGCTTGTGCCTTGGAACCTCTTCTTGATTCAAATTCCTCAGGCGCTTTGAAGGGATGGTTAGATACTAACTTCTTCCCTTTCTTTGTTTCTACGCTCCTGCTGGCAGCATAACATGTGGTACTTCAGTATTTTTCATGTCCTGTGTCTTTCCAGTGCTTCCTTTGCATCTTGCACGTGTGTGTCTTTCCTTTATTAGGTCTCGCTCAGCTGCACCTAACCAGCATACACATAGCAGTGAATTTAGTCTGTCTTCTATCCATGACATCAAATACAAATGGTCACTAGAGAGTGACTCGTCAAAGGAGTGTATTGGGAAAATGTACTTTGCATACCTTCGGGATGTGAAATTAGTCAATCATGAAAAACATGGTGGCTGTCATTAGAATTGATTATCATGGTCTCCGCCTGCTCTTTGCAAAAAGCAGCCAGAGACCCTAGGATCCCTGCTTCTGCACCTGCATCAAATACTGATGCAGCGGAGAAACATTGAGAACATTCGGAAGGAGTGGTGAAACACAGTGTGGATTTGCGATTGTGTGTTTTCCTATTAATTCAGGGGAAACAACAAAGGAAATTGATACGGACGTGTGAAAACCCATGGACAGTCTATTCCCACAGGTGTTCACGCTTCAATGCAATTTTCCTCATTAATCAAAAGGTGGACAAACTGGTATTTATTGGGTTGGAGCTGTTCATGAACAACTAGTTCATAGTTCCACCTTAATTCTAAACAGAGTATCGGTCGGACTGGGACAAGCAATAGGCCCGGAAACCCAAAAAAAATGGCACACCCCTTGCCTCAAAAAAGTGGGCCACCCCTCGCCTCAAAAAAAGTGGCCCTCAAACCATCATCCATTAATCGCGTCAATTCACGACTTTACAGAAAGTGATTTCATGTATCTGTTGCATGTTATGTTTTGTGTAAACGCTTGAGAACGTGATAACATTCCTTTTGTTCTTTTTTAAAAAAACATCATCACATAGCTAAATACTTATTTTGCAGAACCCGACTCAAGGCATGCCTACTCGTTGCCACCAGTAATGAAAATAGAGTTGCATTCAATAAGCAGTACAGCCAAATGAGGACACCTGAAAGTACCTTGCCAGTTGCATTTATGCTCAAATATTACATTACAACACATTTCCTGGTTCCCTTGATGCCGCTATCATTCATCATCCTCTATAACTTCCATCCATTCAATGTACGTGCCCAAGGTGGTCGCTGCGCCGGGAAGAATCTAATGTTGGCCTTTCAATCAAGATAGGAAGCAGAAAACACCCAGTCTGATGAACAAATGAAGAGGCACTACGAGCAGCTGCTGAAAGAAAACAAAGGAACCAATTCTCGTTTGGATGAAATGCTCGGCAGTATAAAACAAATGTCAACACAACTTGTTGAGACATGAGCCTCGTTTGCAAATAGTGTTCATGGTGGAATAGACGTAGGGACACAAAGCAAAATAGAGGCAGACATACTTGTCACAGGCATGCTGAATGACAAAAATAATACTGTCACGGGGTCCAATTCAAACATATTCATTGACTTAACACAAAAAAGCGCAAATATGCCATCCATGTCGATGATGAAGGCTACCGCCCCAGAAGCAAAGGAGAATGCTGACAGCAGGAAACACCAGACTGTGGCCGGCATTAAAGAATTGAATGTTGAAATCATCAAAAGAGTCAGAGGGACTAAGATGACACCTGAGAAGTGTTCAGAGACCCCATCGTGCTCCACAGCAAAAGCATTGTATGGTATATTTAGCGGTCCCGCAAAAAATCTACAGAATTACAGTGAGCAAAAGAAAATCGAATACAGAGATAAATGCTCCTGTAAAAGAAAAAGACAGACAAAAAAAAGAATACTCAGGCCTTAACAAAACACAGAAGTAACACAAGACAGTTTATAAGAAACTTGACCACACCTGTGAAACCAAAGGCATTTGAAAGCGACTTATCCGGCAGACCAAATAGAAATAATAAGGAAGGAAAAGCAGAGAAAAAAACGGGATCTGTTAGCAAAGTGATTACAAACCCAAAAAAGCGGATGAGAATTGAATCTGATCAGAGCTCGTCCGTCTCTGGGGATCTAATGGAAGAACTATGCAACTTGTCTACTTACTCTGACAATGACATTGAGGAATGTCCTCGAGGGTCTGCTGTGGACTTTTCGTACACGTCTAAAAGTAGTTCAGAATCACCAAGACACAGTAAACAAGAGAAACATACTTTAAAGAAAACACGTTGCAATAAAACTGCAAAAGGAGAGATCCAAGAGAAAGAAAGAGATACTAGTGAGCAACCAACAGAACGGAATAAAGGACTTGTAGATTGCAACTCAAAGTCATTAAACAAATTACGTTCATTGTTGAACCCGAAATATACAGCAACCCACATCCAAAACTATTCTAACTCAATGTATGAAGTCACTCGAAGTGAGCAAAAGGCACCCTCTCAAAAAATTAAGATCGAAAACATGTTCACTGATGAACTGGATGTCAATTTGAACCGTACAAATATAATGCGTCAATTGCATGCAGTGCCAGTGCTACGGACCATTAGGTCTGAAGACATCCGAATAGTAGAATACTTGTCGGAAGATCGAGTGGACTGTGTATTATTACACATTAATTCCAAGCGGTACGTAATATGTTATTGACCGCGAAAGAAGAATTTCTGTGCTTAGGGTTTGAGATTTCATCCAAAGAAACAGCAGGAAGACAAGTCTCTGTTGCAGCGACTGAATTCAAAAGTGCGAAAGACTCCATGGACCAGCAACGAAAAGGCTTGAGGAGACATCTAAATACCACACCATTCTTAAATTTAAAGAATAGGAATGCTGCCGCTGAGTCGAGGAAATATTAGCTTTTGGAAAAGGAAAATGATTCCCCTGTGACCGTGGAATACCAGAGGGTTTAGCCACCTATGTAATGACTTCCCTGTAGATCTAACTGATCATTTTGCAATCTGTCTCCAGGAAACCTGGATGCGTTTGCCACCAGCAAAAGACGGCTATGTAACACTGTTAAATCCTGCAGGAAAAAACAACAAGGGACGTCCATTTTCCGGACTAATCACAATGATAAAGTCAGGAACAAATTGGGAAGTAATTAAAGAAATTAACCCCAATAGATACGTCCAAGGAACATTACTTCAAAATCGGAATGATCGAAACCATAAAAAATACACCCTACTCCTGTTGAATGTGTACTGGAACCCATTAAAAATCTCGGGTGGTGCATTCATATCAGCTGTGACGAAAATAATAGATAATTACCAAAGGACTTGTCTGGACATTGCAATTATCCTATATGGAGACTTGAATATCTCCTGGTTTAACGAACATAAGAAGTTCATTGTGGATAAATCGATAGATGGATCTCTAGGAAATGCAAGAAGATCACAATGGAGCAATGAAATGAAAGCTTGCGACTGTCTGATGGTAAATGGACATGTGAGAGGTGACATACCACCAAATTTCATCTGGCAAAACATGGGTTACGAAAAGATTATTGATTACTTCTGGACATCAAGAAATGTGTTTGTTACAATTAACAAATTACAAACTATACCAACTACAAATAGTGATCATTGCGCATTAGTAATGTCATAGCCGCTAATGTGTAAAATGAGATCTGACACTAAGTGTCATGCTCTAGAGGTAAATCGACTAAGAATAAAAGAAAATCAGATTTTTAAAATGTCAAATGACATACAGGAGGCAAACCATGATATTACTGACCCATTAGACTATATACCCTTGCTGTCATGCTTGAACTCGGGCTTTTCCAAAACAAATCTCAAAAACAGCTTAGGAAAGATTTAACCAAATTAAAAAAAAAACACAGAAAAAATGCCTCGACCGTATTGAAACGGAGGAAACAATATTATCGAAACTGGCTAAAAACATTTTCGCACCAGAGAGATCAAGAGCGTGGGGAAGAAATGTTGGCATTGATTAAAAAAACAACTCAAGAGAAACTTGGATAATCCTGAACAAAGAAACAGTTAATCAGGATGCTTTAATGACAAATGGAGTGGCTGAAAACGACTGGGTAATGCACTTCCAGAAGGTGTTCACAGGAATGGAGACGCCGAATTCATCAATAAGTGGAAAAGATGAAACAGTCTGGGATATAATAGAAACCAGTGAAGATATCCATACAGCCATTACCAAGCTAAAGACATCAAGAGCTGCAGGCCCAGATGGCATTAGCAACACAATGCTAAAGGAACACAAACATGCGTGGTCGATATTCATTGAAAAGCTGTTTGTGGCAATAGCTAACAGAAAGAAGATACCAAGTTCATGGACCGAGGCAATAATAGTACCAGTGTTTAAGAAGGGCAATCGGAACGATCCCGCTAACTATCGTCCCATTGCCCTTCTGGACATTATTGGTAAAGTGTTGGCGACATTTCTTCAAACAAAATTGTCTGCATGGGCCAAGGAAGTAGGCATAAACAACGATAGACAAACAGGATTCACTAAGGGCGTGGGAACAGAAAATAATTTAGCATTGGTGAACCTGATGAAGCTTGAAGCATTACAGAAGAAGAACAACGTTTTCATGGCATTTATCGATATGCAGCAGGCATTCGACTCCATAAATCGTAATAAATAATGGGAGAAGTTGGAAAACAGAAATTGTCCGAATGCTCTGCTGTTACCAATAAAGGCATTACATTCCAACACATCAATCAGAGCCAGATTGAATGCAAGAGGAGACCTGTCTAAATCCATTAGTACCACCAGAGGAGTGAAACAGGGATGTCCTCTGGCAGCCGTCCTGTTTAAACTTTATATTGCTGATATCTCCACAGATTTAGCGAGTGTCAACTGCTTTCTTCCAAAAATTAACGGACATCATTTAAGTTATATGGTTTACGCTGATGACCTGGTTCTGTGTGACAGGACTCGGATAGGTCTACAGCGGCTTTTGTCAAAACTTGAAACCTATATGACCAACAATGATTTATCAATTAACGTGAAAAAAACAAAAATCATGAAGTTTGGCAGTGACTTGGCCAAAAAAAACAAGAAATTTAAATGGCGAATTGACAATAAATTGATTGAGGAAGTAACAGAAATTCGTTATTTAGGAATTCTGATGAACACTTCGATACGAGGATGGAGTTAGGTACAAGACTTATTCTTTCGGACCCGAATGCTTGTCTTACAAGGAGCAAGACTTCATACGTTATACGGAAAATTTTCAGTAATTCTGCTCCGCACGTTTTATCTTCAAAAAGTGGTTCCTACAATAACTTTTGGTGCGGACGCTGGTTGGAACATAGACCAGAAGATCTGGTCCCAATTGGAAGGCATATTCTGGCATCAAGTCTTGAGATTACCCAAATATCGATCAATGACTATAATACGCCACGAGCTGGCCCTGGAAAGTCTTTATGGAACAGTACTATGGAAATCCATGTCCTTGTTACGAAATATGGAAATATCGGATCCAGTACCAGCATATAAAATACTAAGATCAGAAGGAACATATCAACACAAAGGTTTGCTCTTAAGATGGTCAGAAAAAGTGAAAGCTATCAAGCATAATGTAAATATCTTGATGGATACACTGACAAATCGTCCCCAAATTGCGAGATCGAAGCTGAAAGAGTGGCTGTGGATCGACAACCTGGACAAGTATGAAGTGATGCCGACAGCCTTAGATTTAGGACCGACAAAGAATAAAGTGGATAAAATGCCAAAATACCTATGCCAATTCCCCTCGAGATATCATCGTGATAAATTTCTCAGACTAAGAATGAATATATATAAAACAAACCAAATGGTGGTGATGAGACAAATGAAGACTGCTACAGATGATGCTTGTCGGCACTGCCTAACACATTCAGAGTCATTGAAACATCTGATAAGCAAATGTGCGGCTATAAGTGATTTGAGATCCATCCATCTGAGACAATTTAAGCCTGAAAATGACATGATGGAAGATCTGTGGATCCGGATCTTGAGTGGAAGTTCCGTACATTTAACTTGTTCAGTGATAAATTTCCTAGACAAAGCCATAAACTGAAAGGCTAGAGAACTTAATCTGACTTCGGAAAGCGCAACTACTGAATAGATGAAATGTGTTGTAATAAAAGTTTGTAAGAAACTAGATGTTACAAAAAAAAAAGAACAAAAAAAATGTTCTTTCAATTAAGAAACATATACAATGTAGCTCAGTGGGTGAAGCGCCAGCGTGGACTTCCATAATCTGAAAGTGTTTTGAAGGGTAATTTTAGTCCCTAGAATGTCCACCATTGGGTACTGTCGCAATAGTGACCACACACGCCCCTCTCACCTCAACCCAGAAATTGCTGGACTATCTGTTACCTCTGATAAAGTGTCTACCACAGGGGTCGTGTGTGGGGTTCTGTGGCAGCCACATGTATTTTACCTGCAGATGCGAAGGGTGGCAGGGGCTGAAATCCGTGCCTCACCTCAGTGTGTACTATAAAGTTCCTGGGGCAGCTCGGAATACTGTGAAAGTCACTGTAGTGCACTATGTCACCAGTCTGAGTGAGTCCATGGGTCCCTCAGCTTCTTCCCACCAGCGGAGGTGTTGTAGGTTGGCCAGCTGTGCAGCAGTTTAGAGAGGCACTGGCTCCCCTGCAAGAGATCAGCCCAACATGTGCAGATTTCCCACTGTCCCACAGAAAGCCTTCACCAGCCTCGCACAGAACCAGGAGGCAGCAACAGCCTGCTGCAGACCCGGGCAGCTGGTCACAGATCCTGGGTGACAAGGAGGTCCTCGAGCCACCGCCGAAACTGCGTGGCCCTGTGGCTCCACTTCTCTCCCTGCCACACTGTGCCGTCCCCTCTGGCATTCACTGTCCGCTTCGTTGCAGGGTACAGTGCTCCTGTGGCCCTCGGACCTCAGGATGATACAGCTGATCTCAGCCCCACAGTAGTTGCTGAGCCAGACTGGAGTTTCAGCACTGGTTCCTGCTCATAATCTGCCTCCTTTATCTACCAGATGTGCTGCCGACACAGGCAGTTAACAGGTGCAACCTCCACAGGTTACAGCGCCATTCCACAGAGGCTTGAGGCTAAGTGGCCATTTCGCTAGGCTGCTCCCAGCCGGTCCATTCCCCCCCTTTCAAACCTGTCTGACTGCATCTCTCAATACTCCCCAACAGGCTTTCAGATCTTTGATTATGGACAACCTCTTTGTTCCTTGCCCCAATGTCACCTCATACTTTCGTTCGTTCTCTTTGGGACCCTGAAGCTGAACTTATACCAATACAAATCACTTGGAGGGAGCAGGCCGGGCTGAGGCACCCACAGCCCTGCCCAACCCTGCCGCTCCCAGTGTTTTGTAACACTGACTGCTGCTGGCATCATGGTGTCGTGGCAGTCGGCCGCCGGCCCGCCGCATTCATCAAAGAATGTAACACTTTGGTGTTGCTTTCTCTGCATCAGCGGACAGCTGGCGCCGGCGGGGAAGCAAACAAAGGATCTCAATGTAAGTTGCATTCATCCGGCGAGGCCCTGGAAGCCGGTTCGCCCACAGGCCCTCGCCCGCCTCATCATGATTTTGGCCCAGCCACAGGCCGAATGGCAGACGGGCCAATCCGACCCTGCATAGTATAATACCATTGAGTGTGTGAAGTAGGTGTTTGGGAAATATAATTATTGGAACACAATGCGCTATCTATCAAATACTATACTGCTGGGAGGGGGGTGGTCATAACGATATTTCTGTTCAGGAGTATGGCCACTTTAAACCAAAACGACACACTGACCTGCTCATTCTAACCCAGGTTTGCCATGCACCTGATCATTCATAATAGGTATTTTGCAATACAAGAAAGTAAGCTTTGTGTGGTGGAGGGAAGGGTGAAGGGAAAGAAGTGCAGCTGTGGCTTTAACACTGAGACCACAGTTCCTGTTCTAGACTTCCATTGATTATTTTCTTCTACACACATTTTTTCAATTTGTGGGAGTACAATATAAAGCACGAGCAGCATACAGCAACCACTCACTCACATCAGGATCTTTCCCGGAATCCCTAAAAACCTCCTACATCAAACCCATCCCCAAAAATCGACACTCCACCCACTCCTCCCCCAGAACTACCGGCCAATCTCCAACACATGCTTCATCGCCATACTCATGGACCGAGCAGCATACAAGCAGTTTGGCCTCTTCACCGAAACCAACAATCTCCTAGACCCTGCACAATCTGGCTGCAGGCCACTGAGGGGAACAGAATCCTCCCTAGTGTCCGTCTGGGACGACCTAAAAAGAACAGCCGACGCAGAAGGCTGTGCTGTACTCCTCCTACTGGACCTCTCTGCAGCCTTCGATAAAATCGATCACAACATCCTGCTAGATAGGCTACAAACACTAGGAATCAGCAACACAGCCCTCTCATTGATATCCTCTTTCAACTCAAATCGCTCACAAATCATACAGATCCACCTCACGACCAGTGAGGAAAGGTGTCCCACAAGGAGCATCCCTACCTCCCCTAATCTTCAACTTCTACCAAACATCCCTGCCTGCAATCATCCGTTCTTACAATCTTACTTGCTACAACTATGCAGACAACACCCAGATCATCCTTAAAATCCCAACATCTCGAGACTCCGGCGACCCAGACTTGTCATCATGCCTCTCAAATATTGACCACTGGATGATGACCAACCACCTCATCCTCAGCCCTGGGAAAACTGAAATCCTAGTTTGTGAAAAAACTGCCCTCCTTCCCCAACTGATTCAATGGCCTCAATCCTCAGGACAAGCACCAGCCATTTCAAACATAGTAAAAAACCTTGGATGGTCTCTGGACACAAAGCTATCCCTCTCTCAACACAACACCTCCATATCCAAAACCTGTTTCTTCCATCGACGGATTCTCAGGTGTATTTTCCTTTACCTCACCTATCCCCACCATTTTTCGGCCATCAACTCCATCATCCTATCCCGCCTAGACTACGCAAACTGACTCTACCTATGCACAACAGCGCTTCAACTTAGGAAACTCCAAAGAGTCCAAAAAGTGGTAGCACGCCTGCTCATTAACCTACCCCCCAGAGAACACATCAGCCCTACACTAAAAGTCCTTCAGTGACACCCGATTGTCTGACGCACTACCTTGAAAGCCATGTTCATCACCCACAGCGCCATCCACAACACTGGCCGAGAATTCCTTCAAGACAAAATTCGGCCCTAGCAGCCCTCAAGGAATCTCAGATCTCACACAGCATCCTGCCTAGTGGTCCCACCTCACAAGTCCTCCAGACTGGGCGGGTCCTCATTTTTCGTCCAAGCACCAACTATCTGGAACTCCCTACCCCTACAAATTTGCAACACTGAAAATCACCTGAAATTCAGAAAGGCCCAAAAAACCGGGCTCTCCCCAACGTCATCCTGAACGCATCCCCCTATCTCAAAAACATTCCTATACACCATTCGCAGCTCTGATGCTGGCACCATTCACAGCGGCTCATATGACAAACTGTCCCCCCGTGCACAACAACACGCCTACATGATAAATACCATGGGGAAGCCAGCAGCATTCGCAGAGGCACACCACAATAAACCTTAATCCTCCACCAATTTATACACGAACGGCAACATTTTCATCGCTTCACTGTGACAAACTACCGCCCCATTAACAACAACATTCCGATCTCACAAATACACAAGGGAAGCCAGCAGCTTTTGCTCTGGCACACCGCAATAAACTCACTCGCCCTTACCGCTCACACTCTTGCCCCAGAGAGACCATGAATAAGGAGACCATACCGTCCACACTGGACAAAGATGGCTGCAGCCAAACAACATAGAAGCCTACAGTATGTATACCCACACCACGTATGTGGACTCAGGCCGCAGGCACAGCCAAACATCCATGCACCGTAGAATGCAGCTAAGGATATGCTCATCAGGTCTAGCAGTGCACATAGCCGGATACACTGTAACAAGTGATGTACCTCAACATCTCTGCCATTAGCATCCAGCGACTGCCAACAAAGGAAATCTGGTAAAGCTGGCCACAAATCGACTCTTCAACAATAGCACTCTATCACAACCCACCAACAGCGCCCACCCACGTGCCTGACCTTTTTTGGGCTGCTTAGTCGAGCCAAGCCAGCCACCTAAGTCCTAGACCAGCGAAAATGCACACACACATCTCCAAATTTAAAATCCTTAGATCCTTCAGCACATTGACTACTGTCACTGAGGGCGTTCCTACCACAAAGCACATTGAGGCCATACAAATGGGGAAAGAGAGCTACATAAATAACCGGATACAATACATATTTAGTCATGTAAGGTTCATCAGGGAAGATGTTATATGGCCAAACATTATAGGAGACCCCTTGCATCTCCTACCAAATCTTTCATAAATTGCCTTTAGCTGTGTAATCTGTAATTCTTTCTGTAAGAAAGATACACGCATATTTTGCTGTAGTGGGAATGCGTGTGAAACACTGACATTGTGGCATTCCCACAGGGCACCACAGTGGAAACTATGGCTGCCTCGCATTACTCGCTATGCTAATATGATGCAACATACTTACTATGGGTCCAATAAGTAATATGTACCAAAGGTCCGCTACTTCTGTTTTCCAAACCTTATGTCTGTTAGTTTACTATTTAAAGAACCACATTTCCTATTATTCCATAATCTGTCCTCCCGGCTCAACCGGCACACCATCTATATCCTCCTGAAAAAATAAGGCTTGTTGCTACTCAATGAGAATTGTGTACCCCCTCCACCCCACATTATGACATTTCTCACACTCTCGGCAACTTGGATTAACCTTAGCCTACCTTGTGGAGTCCCTTTCTGCTCAGCCCCTGAACCTTACGATTAGCCGCATATTGCCAAACTTCTGCCCTTGCCCCACATACTGGCTGCTCAGCCCCTGGCCTTTGATGCTGCGCCCAGGTCATATTAAGAAATTGGCTGTTATTTTAAACAGGCTAATATTCGCTCCTGAGTATATAGTGCTCAGAACATGCTGCAGGAAAGGATAGGAAACCTTACTGCCACATTTCCAGATTGCATAGTGAAAGGAAGATTGTCTTTGCCATGCAGTACTTGCCTGTGATTTTACTTTTTTTTGGTAAAAAGATGCAGGATTTCCTTTGCCTTGCACCAAACCACTGCCCTTGCTCCATGGACTGGCTTCACAGCCCCGAAACCTTGCCGCTGGCCCCATTTTGCCAAACAATTGCTCGAGTACGACTGGCTGCCTGCTCGAACCCTTGAAGCCACCTGCCCATTGATAAAATCTCTGCTACTGTTCCAAGAACGGCCTGCTCTATCCCTGAACCTTTACGCTTCCCCACACATTGCCAAAATTCTGCTTTTGAACCAGGGACTGCATTCTCAGTCTCTGAACAGTGATGCCACCCCCACGTTTGCCAGTACAGCCTCTGTCATTCCATAGTCTGCTTTTTGACCCTAATACATTTTTATCTCCAACTGTTCTTGGTCTCTGATATGTGTGCCATCTGATTCGGGTCTAGGAGTTTCTTACATCCATGATCCATGTTCCATCGCCGGTCTCCCCTATCCGTAGCAACACAAGCTGAGAAGGCTTTTCTGTGCAGGTTCCTTGGGATCTGAAAGGGGATATTAAGCACAGCCATAAGGCTTGAAGAAGGTATCAGATAAGTTGGCCTAGTGACGTGATACACCTGAAGCCTCCACTGAAGTGTGTCTGACTCTGGACCAACAACAATGATCCTTTGCATCAACTCACAAAAGCGGATGTTCCGAGCATTGTCGGTGAAGGACTGGACCCCTGGCTTTTTTATGCTGAAGGGAGCGTGCAAGGTCTGTGTGGTACAAAGTTATGATGGGAGAGTGGAGAGTCTAGACGCTGTGTAAAAAAGGAATGTATGAGGGACACCAGAAGATATGTGCAAAGATAATGCTCTACGGCTTAATGAAAGTGTGTTGGCAAAAGCAGAAGATATGTTCTCAGAAAATGCTGCTCTGAGCTATGCCTGCTGTGATAAAGACATGATTCTGGCTCCATCCCATGTCCAGGAAAGCCGGCATACCCAGTTGCTCCCGGAACAGTGACCTACCAGAAGGCAGCATAGGCTGAGACATCCAGACCTCCAAATTTGTGGGGTATTATATAGTTCTACCATGAGGGTGCTGAGAGAGCCAAGCACTTGCAGTGACCTTGCTGGTTTCAGCAATGCATGTCTCAACTCGTCCCTCAGAGACCTCACGACCCAGACTAAGAAATGGCCATGTGGGCATGACCAATATTTCTCTAAAGAAAGTGGTGGATGAGGCATTCTGCAGGACCCCAAATGCTGAGGGGAAGTCCTACCAGCAGACATTGAGGCCAAACCCTCATGCAGGAAAGATAGAGAGGAAACTGTGAGGCCACCTGAGCTCGCAGGTCGAGGTGGAGATCCCACAAACTATTCTCCTGAAAGTACTTGATGGAAGAGGTGTAGGGGATGGAAAGTCAATCGTACTGCAGAAGTAGACAGAAAGGAGCCCCAAGTAGCCAAAGGCTCAAGTGGGAGTGCAACAAAATGGATTCTGCTCTGCAGGAGTTAAAGGATGAGTAGGGATAGAATGGCTGACTTAGCCCTCACACCTCTACAAACTAAAACCTAATGCAAACATAAAGATAAAACAGGAACAGTTAAGAGATATACCTCCTTTGCTTTTTGTGGAAATTGGGCTGAGGGAAGGCAATGCACTTAAGAGGGGTGTGAAGTTGAACCAGTAGTGACTTAAACAACACAGTTACACAGTCCAAAATAAAGGGAATGCCCAATCAAGGTATCAAGGTTCTCTCTCTCTCTCTCTCTCTCTCTCTATATATATATATATATATATATATATATATATATATATATATATATATATATATATATATATATATATATATATATATATATGTATATATATATATATATATATACTTTAATTAAACTCACCATCTGCAATAAAATAGAAAATACTTTACAAAAACACACCCAAAAGGAGAACAGAGAAGATGCGATATACTAAGGAAAGTAGCACTCTGAGCGTAGTTCCAGGGGCGGTAGGTGAGTTATTAGCCACAAAAAGGATATGCTGTTGTTAAAAACAGGTGCAATCATGACCTGACAAGTCTCTCAGGACCAAGCGGACCGAAGGGGCAGTTCGTAGTCAGCAGTACCTGGATCCGGTTCTCTCTGGGTGGACGAAGTCAGACCCGGTGTCGAACATGGAGGCGAGTGGATCAAGCTCAATTCGGGCACATTGGATTATATGGGCTCAAGCAAGCGTCGAGTAGCGGATGAATGCGGTTGCTCTGTGCAGATGAAAGGGGTTTCTCAGTGATGCAAGTGGGGGCAGTCCCAGGATCTTGTCGCAGTTGGGGCAGGCTGAGTCGAGCTTTAGCCGCTGGGAAGGGTCAATGCATGAATCTGTAGAGGTTCGAATCGGCAGGTGACGGTCTTCAAAGTGGGGATTTTGGGGGTGTTGATGTGCAGGTCTGTGAGGCGGCTGTTCAATGGCTAGCCGGGTTGAGCCATGTTTATAACCCCCGGTCATAGTCGGCGTGTGACTCACCAGTGATTTGGATTGAGTCCCCGCACCAAGCAGTTGATTCGGGCCCAGCAGGTGACGGCCTCAGCAAGGCCACGATGCAGCATCGAGATAGTTCGAAGGGCAAGCAATAGGTCTGATTGGTGGAGGAGTGCAAAAGCCATTGCTGGTGTCTTCCCTCTCGTTTGAGGTGCTGTGAGCACTGAGCGACCGGTTCAGTGCGGGAGAGCAGGGAGCCACACTTGGTCTGGCTCTCCACCGGATGTGAGGACCACTCAGGGGGGCTCAAGGAAAGGATGGTTCGGTTCAGGGTCTTCTCTCCCAGCTTTAGGGGATTCCAGTGCAGAGTGGCAGGTCCTGGTCCATGGCAAGGTCACTCCCAATGTGCCATGGCAGTGGATAGAGGCAGAGCTCTCTTCTGCCTTGGATTGTTCCATCTTCACCTCATGCTAAGGTCTTTGGAAAGTGCAAATTTCCCGAAAGAAGTCCAGTGAGTTCTTCTAAGGTGAATCTTTGTGTCTTGAGGGAATCCAAGAGGATCTGAGAGAATCTGGAGAAGGGGTGGGAAACCCCTTCTTTTAAATGCACAAATCCATCCAGATGGTGGTTGCACTAAAGCTATCCTGCACAGTGGCCCAATCCCTGCTCTTGAAAGGAGTGTACATTGCCCATCTGATGTCACACCCAAAGTGCCTTGCTCTAGAGGAAGTAGACGGGACAGGAAGGAGAAAGAGACAGAGAGAAACAAGATAGTGGAACTCTCCTTCCATTGGACAGAGCACTACTACCTTCTCTAATCCCACCCCCTTCCCTTCTCACTAAGAAGGAAGGCCTTTAGAGATGCAGCACCCTGGTGTGAGGCTACTCCTTTTGAATGGGTGTTCTCCTTTGATGCCTGGGCCCAGGACAGCTTCCTGCTGTGCAGCTCTCTCTGGCAGAGGGTGTCACCTGCCCTCACAAAGAGATTAAAAAAGAGGCCCGGTCCTCCAGATTCCCATACTGTCATTTGGCAGTCTCCACCTGTATGACCAGAATACACATCACCTTCCACAGCAGAGGTGGCTCACAGCAGCTTGCATATATGTGATATCAATTGTGATGGGGCGGTCATGATCATAAGTAGTACCATGAACTGTGGGTAAACTCAGGCATAACATTATTTACAGTTTACCCTGCCACCAGCCTGGTTACTTGTGATCATCGTAGTTTTGGTACAGGGGGTCATATATTAAATGCCACCCCTGCGCTGCAAAGACTTGGCTATCACTGCATCTGTCTAGTTTGCATCTTGTGACTTTTGAACCTGCTCTATGCCACGAGTAGAGCAGGCACTGCAGTTCGGCTACTGATGCAACCGTGCACCAGTGCACTATGTTTTTGGCATGGAGATGGCAAAAGGGGAATCTGGCTAGCCGATTACCTTTTTGAAGATGGAATTTCCTTCATCATTTTATGTCTTGCATACAAATCCAAAAAGCCAGGACGTTCACACCCTTGCCAAAAGACAATCCATCACAGGGAGGTGTAGAGCAAAGTCAGCCTCAAGATGGCCATCAGGCCATTTAAAGGTTATGCGCACAGAGGACCCAAAAAGAGATAGACAAATCAAGAAAAATACTATCAATTATTCAATCACAAGGTCACAGAGGTAAAAGATCAAACTCGTAGCAATAGTAAGGGGGAAGCCAATCAAAAGGCCTGTATAAAGATACCCTAGACTTAGAGGGCATAGCAACACCAACAGGGAAAATGAGGCAAGTCAGGTAGACACACTGCAGACAGAGAGCAGAAGCAGGCTTGATCATAGCAGGTAAGAAAGCAAGAGGAGAAGCTGACCCATAGGAGCAATCAGCACCTCGAGTGGGAGAAAGCCAGAGATCAGAGGCTAGAGTAGAGAGCCTAAGACTGGCCCTCGAGCCTGTTGGAAGACACAATGGCCTTGACAAATAATGAGAGGTCTTAGGAGTTTGAACAAATTGCCACCTGAAGAGATGAGCACTGCACGCCGGTGAGAAGCACACTATGGGCCTCATTACGAGTTCAGTGGTGTGGTAAAACAGTGGTGGTAATTCTGTTACCTCCATTTTTTTGGCAGTACCAGAATTACTGTGTTTTTGCCACACTGAAGAATTCCGAGTATGGAATCCGCAAAATTACCGTTGCAGCAATTCTGCCAAAAACCCCATGGGGTCCTACAGACTCCAAAAATTAGGACTAACACTGCCCTACCACCACTTGTAATCCCATGGTAAGCCCACGGGACCAAGTGGTGGTAACGGTAACCAATTTTGATGGTAATTCGGCAGAATGGCCATCTAATCACTGCCAAACTCAGAATGAGGCCCTATATCTTTTATTGTGAGGGTGGGGTGTATGGGCTCCATATCCCTTATTAAGAGAAAGTTAGAAAACCATCACATCCCCCATTGAAAAGAAGAGGGGAAACATATCCCATATTGTGAGTGAGAAACGTACCACATGCTTTATTAAGAAGTGGGAAGGGCAGCATATCCCTTGCCAGTGAACTCAAGGCAGCATATCCCTTACCAGTGAACTCGGGTACTATTACCCCAGATGTCAAGCACTATCCCATTCGCTAGATTACAAATTGCGAGTTTGGCGCCATATCCCTGTGAAGAGAAAATATGGCAAAGAACCGCCTGGGCACTATACCGCTTTGACTGTAACTTGAGCAAATAAGCTGCTAGGCCTCCCCTTTGACTCTGAATTTGAATCAAGAGGTGACTGGCTTCTATACAATGGTGGAGCTACTCCAGAGCCCCCATAGCTAGCCCTTCCCCACCCTTCACTGAACTGCTTCTCCGAATATTATCATCTGAAAAGGCTTGTGTCTGTGTAAAATGAAACAGGCCCTGTGGTTTAAAGCTATCCCCCCAGTGCACTAATCACAGTTAAATTGGCAAACCTTTACCTGACAGCTGGTAAAAAGCACTGTGTTCGAGTTCCGTAGAAGGGCTCCTGATCGAGTCACCTATGGCACCTTGAACAAAGAAAATTGCCCTCGAGAAGTTGTCGGAGAGTGCCCTGAGTCGGCGGAGTCTAACAGAGAGCACTTTTGTCTGCGGAAAGGTGAAATCTGGCATCTTTGGAGATCCGCAACTGCAGCTTATGACCACGGCACACAAAATGGCAAGCAGAGAGCTGGAACTCCAATATTACTGAGGCGAAGGCTGACGAACATATAGAGCAGCACAGGAATGGACCCCGGGAGGTTTTGGTGCTTGCCTTGGCTTGTGGCTTGAGCTGGGCGCTAATCAAGAGGTGGAGGTGCCGCTCCGAGAGAGGAAGTGGTAACAGCAAAGGAGTCGGTGTCCCACTCAGGCTAAAATAATACACAGGAGCAGGAGGCGCACTGAGGGGACCCGCTCTGGTGCCTGAGACAGTGAAGATAAAGCGTGTTGGAGGTGAGGAGCGGGGGTGGGCAGGCTCAACGGCCGGAGACGTTTACCAGAGCTGCTTGTGGGTCCCTTATCCCCCATCCCCAAGACGAATCGACTTCGGATCCGGTGATGCTGCATATGCCCATTGGCGGCCCGACAAGACGGGTGCTGGGGGCTGGCTGACACTCGCGGGGTGCACAGCCCCAGAGTAGAGGTGGTCTGTCCTCCTACACTTGCCTGCAGTGACGTACACAATTAGGGGGCAAGCGAGAGGCAACAGCCCCCTGGAGATTGGCTGATCCGCCGGTGTTGGCCTTGGAAAGGAAACAGAAGCTGGATTTGGATGAGTCCACTAATATGTCCCTAACTTTCCTGTTCCATTACTAAAGGGAAGAAGAATAAAGGGAAACATCCGCTCTGAACAGGGCGGATTATTGCCAATTATGAATTACGCGTGACAGAAACAGTCGCCATACCTGTAGCCAGCCTGGTATCTCGCTGTGGAGGGACTCTGGGACACCCTCGATTGGGGCTTGTGCAACAGTTGGTTTGTGTAAAATAAGCTTAGTGGTGGCACTGTACAGTCACTTGATTTGACAATGCCAAAGGCTGCACAAAAACCCAAAGGGACCGATATTACAGTGTTTCTGACGCCTGCAAGCCCTGGAGACCAGAAAATGCAGTCTACAAAAGTAGATGTTCACACTCCACAAGAAGCTGAACCACTCACCGAATCTGCCTTATC
Organism: Ambystoma mexicanum; assembly: GCF_040938575.1. Taxonomy (NCBI): domain Eukaryota; kingdom Metazoa; phylum Chordata; class Amphibia; order Caudata; family Ambystomatidae; genus Ambystoma; species Ambystoma mexicanum. Next base: position 431,483,982 of record NC_090931.1, on the reverse strand, counting down.
TAAACAATATTTCGAGGAGATGATGAGAACCCTCAAGCAGGACATAACTCAAGAAATAAAATTGGAAATAAAATCCTCTAAAGATTCCCTTCCTCGCTTTATCGCCGAGTTGAATCCTCATTTGAGTGATTTGGAAGACAGAGTTAATGAGTTAGAGAACATAACGTGTGAGCGGGGGAATGACTATTAGGAGCTCACCAAGAGAGCCTAGAACATGGAAGATCGGCTTGAGGAATTATGGGTGAAGCAAGCAGATTTGGAAAATTGTTCAAGAAGAAAGAATATTCGCCTACGTGGAATCCCGAGAACAGTTCTGGATCAAGATCTCCCGTAATACATCAGAGCTCTCTTTAAATCTATTTTGAAACTTGAAGATTCTGACGAGTTGATCCTGGATAGGACTCATCGAGTCTATTCCTCAATTCAGCAGAGAAGGATCCTCTTGCCCAAAGTCCTCTCCAGGGTTCACTTTTTCCACCAGAAAGAAGAAATCATGGCAGCAGCCAGAAAGGCTGAACCAGTGAAATTCTGGGGTTCCTTGTTGATCCTGTTCCAGGACCTTTCCCCCTATACACTAGCAAACCGCAAGTGCCTCCAGAAGGTCACGGCCTGGCTTCAGGAGAAAAACGTCAGTTATAGGTGGGGGTTTCCATCCAAATTGATCTTCGAATTTCACAATCAACCCTACACTATTTGTTCGGAGGAGGAAGCTAAAGAACTGCTGTTGGGGTCTGATGGGGATGAAGCTCGCATGAGTGCTGATGAACCTGAAGAATTGTCTCGATGGCCCATGCCGAAAGATATGAGAAGGAGCCCCAAAGGTTTGCGTGCTGTGAAAGGGGCTGCGGATATGGCGAAAGGAGGTGCAGACCCTACAGAACAGCAAGAGAGCGATAGTTCCCGGAGAGGACACACAGATAAACAGTCTGTATCCTCTTAAATGGGGACTGCAGGCCTGCGGGTCGAGCGCCATCAAAGATCCTCGTCCGATGACAAATTACTTTTGTACCTGCAATGAAGAACCTGGTCTACTTTGACAACAAACGGATGCAAGTTAACTGGCATTCTATGTATCATCTCAAGTCCCTGCCTACGAGGGAACTGTTATTCCTTATGCAGCAATGAATTAGATGGCATTATCGTTTGACTGCTCCAGTGAGCTTCTCTGATTAGTAACTAAAAACAGTTGCTTCTGCTTTCTTATTTTTGGGCAATATCAATTTAAAAGGAAAAGGGCGAATATGGAGTTTAATCTGATCAGGTGCCCAGACCACGGAATACGCCCGTTACTGTAACCCTGAGAGGGTTGTTGATCAATTTCACGATGGCTTTACAAGCCTCACAATTCATGTTTTCCTTTTTTGTTTTCTTTGTTCTGCATGATACCTTATGGAGTTTGAGTTTTAGATTTTGTTATAATATATGTCAGTCCTTTTGTCTATGTTACTCTGACTACACTGTCGGCGTTGAGGTGGTGTCGGCATTTACAATTGAAGGTCGGCTGACTTTGAGAACATTATGCTCCTCTTGGCCCACTCTGGTGGAGTACATGCTGGGTGGGTTGCTGAGCCGGGCTGTGGAAGCTCTCCGAAGCTGGTTCCTGTGTGGGGGTTTGGCTGTTTAGGTCTGCGTAGGGGTTCGACTGACACCAGAATCTCGAATATTAATTGTGTTACCTTGAATGTCCAAGGACTAAATTCCCCTCTAAAATGAAAGGCCTTGATTCATCAGATGGCCACCCTTGACCCCTCTCTCTTGTTTCTTCAGGAGACTCATCTCCTACCATCAGACGAATTTCAGCTTAACAATAAACTATACCCACTAGGTTTTGTGCTTCCTCTGGGTTGAAGAGTTGTGGGTTGGCCAATCTGGTGTGAAAGGGTGTCCCCCTGAAGGTTCACAGGATTCTGCAGGATAAAGGTGGCAGATATGTCTTACTGGTGGCCACGCTACAGGGGCGGGGGACGACCATGGTTTCGCTCTATGCGCCCAATTCTCAACAAGATTTGTTTTTTGCCTCCTTGTCTAAGATACTTTTTGACACCGAGCCTCTTTAGCGAGAAGCGGGAGATAAGCCAGCGGGAATGCTGCTTGCTCAATCTCCTGCCATATAGCAGGTTCCAGTGATTTCCCCCAAGTCAGCATTGCAGCAACCAGAGCTGCCCTGCAGTAGCGCAAAATCGAAGGGAGCCCCAAGCCACCCATCATCTTCCCCCTAGTAAGGAGTTTACAAGGAACTCTAGGCTTCTTCTTCCTCCAGATAAACTCGCCTATTGCCTTCTGCATAGCGATGAGCTCACTTTCAGGGATTAGCACTGGCAAGGAATGAAAAGCATAGAGGAACCTCGGGACAAGGGTCATCATGACTGCGCTAACCCGGCCCAACCATGACATTTCTTGAGAGTTACAATATTGGAGCCACTCTTTGTCCTCCTTCAATAGAGTAGGTATATTAGCTTTAAAGAGGCCTGTGTAAGTCGGTGTCAATTTTATTCCTCAGTAAGGGATGTCTGTGGACGACTAGGGGATGGGGAATGCCACTTGGATGTCCAATAGCCTATTAGGGGTTTCCGTTAGGGTCATTCCCACCGATTTAGTTGGGTTCACCTCAAATCAGGATATCATAGCGAACCTGGCCAGCAGTTCCATAGGGGGTGGAATAGATCTGGGGACATCATTTAAAAAACACAGCACGTCATCCGCATTTAAAGCCACCTTATGGCACTGTCCCGCATATTCGAAACCGAGGATTTCAGGGTGAAGCTGAATCTGTTGGGCTAGGGGCTCCATCGCTAGTGCGAAGACCAAGGGGGACAGAGGACATCCTTTTCTAGTGCCTCTACCCAAAACAATCAGCGGGGTCCAGCGCGCATTCATTTTTAATCTCGTCGAGGGGCTCCACGTATTCCTAGGACATGCTGTGAAAAGCCCTTTGGCATCCAAGGATAGTAGGGACAGTCTGCCCGGATCCTGGGGGCCAAGGGAATCAGGTTTATCGCCGGATGGATGTTATTGTGTGTTGAACGGTCACGTGTAAAACCTGTTTGATCCTTCTCTATCAGCGATGGGAGAATCTCCCCCAGGCGGCCAGCTATTATTTTACTCAATAGCTTTGCGTCCGTGTTCTGTAAAGCAATGGGCTGATAGGACGCGCAGTCCATGGGATTCTTCCCCGGCTTCAGAATTAAAGTCGTGACGGATTCAGCCATAGATCCGGAAACTGAACCAGTAGCCCTAATGACATTAAAGAGCTTTGTTAAATAGCGAGAATGCACAGCGCTAAAGGTTCTATAGAATTTTTTTGTGAGACCGTCTGGTCCCGGGGCCTTTCCCAAAGGAAGGGATTGAATGGCTGTTTACGTTTCTCGTAATGTAATTGGCTCCTCCAGGAGATTCAGGGATAGTCTGGATTCATTGCATGTAGCCTGCTTGGCCTGGGAGAGGGAATTGGGCATGGAGATCCCGGAGGAGTCGTGGCAAAAGATATGGTACAGAGCCCAGTAGAGCTCCCGATGTACTGCAGTGAAGGAGAATGCTATCAAGATCTGTTTTTGGTGGTACTTACCCCCAAGCAGGTTACCTGCAATGAATCCAGACTATCCAGATACATGCTGGGATGGCTGTGGAGACCGGGGGGGATTTAGCGCATATGTGGTGGCACTGCTCAGTCATAGAAACGTTCTGGCTGGAGGTGAGATCCAAAATCAAGGAAATCACTGGATCCTTGTCCCCATGGATCCACAGGTCCTGCTACTGCGGGACGTTCCATAAGATGGGTCCTTCCCGATGACAGGTCACAAGGCAGCCCTAATCTCCCAGTTGATTATAGCAGCTCGAATCACAAGGGCCCATTTTTGGAAATCTGTAGAGGGACCACATATATCATACTGTTGGTTGAAAGTGTGGGAGTTACTGGGTCTCGAAATGTTTACGGCCATGCTAGAGTGGAACATCTCGAAATTCACACGCACTTGTAGCCCATTCTTGGACTTTGCTTGAGACAGACAGCAAATGTTCTTCCAGCCGATACTGATGAAATATTTTATAAATCCTTGATGTTGACATTGGGAATCTTTGGCCTGCCGACACTTTTTTTTCTCTCTTCTTCTTTCTATCTTCTCTTCCTACCTTCTTTCCCCTTCTAGTGGCTTTTTGGTTAACTGAATTCCCCCTCCTATCCCTGATAAGTTTAATGAATTCGGATGACAAAATGTAAAATGGTGATGGAAATTAATGTTGATGTATTGTGAATTGTTATGTATTGTTCTGCCACTTGTTGATTCAAATGTTCTGAAAATTGTATAAAAAATAACTTTTTTAAAAAAGCATTGTGTTCTCCCTGAGGAAAGATTGAGATCAAGATTGCATTTCTTTGTACACTCATCACTTTTGCAGTGCCAAGAAAGTAAATCACTGACTTTGATGACAACCAAAGCACAGTGCAGGCGTGCATGTATTTAGGAATTTGTTTTGTGGAATCTACAAAATCCAGACAGGATCATGCCAGAAGAGAGGCAGCATGCAGGTTATGTCTGTAAGAGAATGTCTGCCATTTGTGCCACTTTATGTGAAGGTGTGGCAGACATGATGCAATGGTTCCCAATCTTAGAGTGGGCAACACACTACATGGTGAAGGAAAATGAACAGCACTTCACTGGACAGTTCCTACACAATAGATATATTAGCAGATGACTGGACAGACATTTTAACACTTCCCTCCCCTAAGAAACTCACTACTCTATTCATCAAAAAAGTATGTATTGTACTCCCCGAGTGGTAATACCGTCAAAATCCCCATGGAGTCCTATGGACTCCAATTAATGGGGACTAACACCACCTATCATCACTTGTAATCCAGTGGTAATACCACCGGACCAAGTGGTGGTAATGGTAATACTAATAGGTGCTATCTTTGTGGTGTTACTGCTGGGATACCACCAAACATGTAATGAGACTGAGATGAAGCTGGCTGTTCACCAGGCAGCCCGAGGTATCGTGCCCTCACCTTTCATGCAGATGTATGGTTTATTATGTTGTACAGCAAGAATGTTTTTATCTCATGAATGTCCCAAAGAGCCATGACCGTAGACAGGAGAAAGGAAAATGCTTAATGAACAAAGTTAGCCACTGGCTGAGGCATAGGAGGGGGTGCCTGTCAGTGATTCACAGTGACCTGATCTCATGTGAGAGGCTATTACACCCACAGGGGACGGACACCATCAAAGTCAGGGTGAAGGATCCTCTTCTCACCAAGGGCATCCTCAAAATGGAGCAGTGGACCCTACCCCTGACTCAGCTACAGATTTCCATCAAAATGTCCCTGCCTGAGTGGAATCTGTCTCCCCCTGTGGGGGGCTCTAGGCACCAGTTGGGCTGGCTAAGTGGACCTTACCGCAAGCCAGGTCCACAGCAACACACTTTCCAGCCTCCCAGCATCTGGCCCTATACTGGGAGCATTCCTAGAGGCATTGAAAGGTGTACAAGGTTCACTATGATGCCTTGTCCCAACAGTACCGGGATTCAAGAATGGCTAGTTCAGCTCAGCCAAAACCAGGGGTTGGGCTACAGTACCTGAAGTTCTGCTCATTCTGCTCTCACGCGTAAAGAAGATAACAGGGTGCTGCAAGCAAATCCATCCCATTGCGTGGCAGATAGTTGGACATCATTATTGCCCAGGGTGAGGGTTCTGTCATGAAACATAGCCTGGGTCAATAAGTACCTCATTGATGAAGACTGGCGCATATTAGGGAGTCTGAGGTGATTTCGCTCGAGGAACCCTGGGCCCTGGAACCTACGCACTTGCAGGTGTATGCAACCTTCTCCATCCCAGCATCCAAGGGAGCGAGGGGGCATCCGTATGGGGGCTTGGTGACTTGGGTGGATGTGACCTTATTTAAAACAGTTACAGTGATAGATATGCATTCGCCTGATGTCTTGGCGCTATACATAAAATTGTTGGACAGCACATCCTTGCTGCTTGTTAATTTTAATAACAAGGGTGTCCCATGGAGGTGGGGGTGGCACTTGTAGAAAGGATCACTAAATCATGGACCTTAATGCACAGATTGAGCCAGTGTGTGTCCTGGAAGATATCATGACAGAGGAGGATAGTCTCTGGGGTCTGGCCCCCCTGATTCCCACTCCCCCTAGAAGGCTGCGGAAGAAATGGTAATTCTGTTAGCCTCGGTCAACCTCAGTGTGTGTAACAGCCGATTTCCTGGGGGCTGGCCTGCTGCCCCCAACCTTTGATAACGACTGATCCTTTAGTAAAATTGATTATATGCGTGTTAATCTCGAGGCGTGGAGATTTATCAGGGCATTTTAAGTCATAGAGGGGGTGGAGAGTGATCATCAACCCCTATGTGTTGTGGGATGTTTTTACCCATGCATCCGAGCCCTACCACAAAAACTGTGCAGTACTGGCATTGAAAACATCATGATGGCCAGAGCTTCCCAGAAAATGCCCAGGGAAATGCATGAAGAATAGGCTGCCACCCATTTTTGCCGATGTTATGGGCACAGAAGGGCACTGCCTAAAACCACCATTGGACTACCCACACAGTAGCCTGAAACCATTGGGAATGGCAATGCTGATTGCCAAAAGCAACCTAGAACTGTGGGGAATTCATTTCTTAAATCCCAAAAATGGTTGCATTACCAGTACTCACCACTATCAGAAAGCCGGCGTTTTAAAACAACACCAGACATTTGTGTAAAACTGAATAAATGAACCCAAAGCAGGCCAAAGAAAGACTTACTAAGAGGTGGATACAATGTAAAGTTATATTCTGAAGTGACTTGAAGGTTTATAACAAGACTGGCTGAGCTCTGCAGGTCTGCAGCGGCTTAAACTGAAACTGGATTTAAAATTACCAAAAATCGAAATGTGTAAATAAACTGAGGGACAGACTTGTGACTGCCACATAGTTTGTCACTGTTAAAATGTCATAGTTTTGAACTTAGAATCAGCATTATAGCTGCATATGTAAAAATTGTCTTGACTTAAAACGGGGAACAAAAAGTGACATTTTATCTGAAACCTGGCTTAATGAAACTGAATTTTGCCCACCAGCTACCCCCGACAGGAGTTGAGACTTGCACAACAGCTGTGTTCCCAGGCCTAGCTGCCTTTTGCTGCTCCCACCAAAAGGGATATGACACTTCCCTGATTGAATTACCTGGGCTCTGCAGGAAATTGAACAAAGCCCTGTCCTGACTCAGGCAAATGTTTTATTATGGGGGTCGTAAAAGTGGCTTCCTCCTGGAAGGAAAGGGGAGGAGCACTGCCTGTGAGAGCAAGCTGGCTTGGCAGAACTGGAAAAACCAGAAATTCAACCTTGTGCTGGGGGAAACCACACCCCTTTGGGGCCAGAACATAAATCTAAAAAGATGGATCATTCATAGAGCGGACTTGTGAACATTTTATAAGTGATATCATTATTCTTGTGATTTTTCTGTGCACATTTGAAGACGTGTTAGAACCCGGTGGTATGTTCAGGGGGGTTTTAGCGGAAAAGAGAATATTACTCTAAACGTATGTATGTTAAAAATCTGACACTCCACCACCTAATGCCTACACACCATGGGCACATCTGTGTAAATGCGGGGAAAAATCCAATATTGGTAACCCGACTAAAAAGTGAAATATGTTGCCATTTTTGAACCCAAGCTCCTAGGAAGAGCAGATTTGGGACAGAGACTACCTCATGTGATAGGTAATATGTACATGCAATGACAAACCACTATGTATTTGACAAATGTGCATTTTGAATCAAATATAGATTTGTGGGCAAACTGACCAGGGGAGGATCCTCTGACCCATAAAACCTACAGCATCACTCTGACTCACAGTTCCTTCCCCAATCATGGGAGAGGGGAGAATTGGGCCAATGACAAGTTGAAAGAGGGGCTGGCTAGTGATGCTGCACACACACCCACTTTCAAAACACATAAAAGCAGACAGTCAGGACAGATAGAGACATTCAATTCCATTTGCTGCAGAGCATGCTGATCGACGACTTCACATCCAGAGATCCAGACTTCAAATCCATCAATCTCCAGAACCTGTAGCAGTACCTAGAAAGCAGAGCAGTATCCAGAATCCAGAGACGCTACACTAGCAGAGCAGAGCTGACCCAGACCGCTGTTAGCAGAACCAGAGAGCTGATCCAGATCACTGTGAAGAGACCCAGACCAGACCGGAGTCCAGTCCAAAACCTGACCAGATCCGTGGCGAGGCCTAATTCAAAAATATATTGTGAGTACCTAGCAGAACTGTGCAGACCCAATCTCTTAGTTAAAAAAATATAATTCAATCTATTTTAATCTAACCAGAACTGCCTAAAAGCTGTCACCTGTCATTTTCTATCTGCAAGCTGTAACCTGTCGCTTTGAACTTTTAAAATTTCAAATCCAAAAAACTACCTTTATTTAATCGTCCGTATCTCTGGAACCGTTTACTTTTGCCGTAATCACGATTCTCGCACTTGCGAATTTTATTGCGATTGCGATTTGGTTAAAAATCCAGCCACGTGTGAAAACAGCAGCTTCCTTGCTTTCCTTGCTAAAAATTCGTTTGCCTCTTAAGAACCATCCCTGAATCATTGCTAGAGTGAGTCTGGACTAATATTAACTAGATACCACTCACCCTGAACCTCTAGAGGGAATTAAAAGCATTTTAGCATATTTTTCACTTCATTGCCAGCACATATAAAAGCATTTTAGCATATTTTTCACTTCATGGCCAGCACATATAAAAGCATTTTGGGCCTGTGTTTCAAACTTCTGTAGTCTAAGCTTGCTGGGGTGAACTGAATTACATTTGATTGCATTTCTGAGAACTGTGTGCTTTCCTTCCATTTCCTTGCATTGCATAAACGGGGGGGGTGAATTGTCCAAGAAAGTGATTACATTTTGTTGTTGAAATCATATTGAGTATTTTCTGTATTGCATTTTCATTCCACATTGCATCCATTTGAAACCATAAAAGTATTGTTGCTATCTTATCCATCTATAACCACTCATCATTGATTATAAAGAAGTGTGCTAGTGCCGGACTATCCATTATTGATTACTGCTCAGATTAAGTGTGATATTCAATTATAAATTTATTATAAAGTGTGATATATATATATATTGTTTAAATGATCAAATAAACCGTTTAAACTTGCAAAACAGAACTACTTCGTGGCTCAGTGGGGTCAGGGGGATTCCAAGAGAGGGGTGTTATATAGGGGTAGTCATCCAGAACGCATGAACTGGACGTAAAGATATATCAATAAGGGTTTCCATTCAGTATCCCAGACTAGGCATTGACTTAGCTGTAGTGTTGAATTGAATCCTCTTACAAATTGGGGGCTCGTCCGGGATGTTTGGGTTAGATCTATCACTTGTGCAGATTAATACAGTGTGCCAGTGTGCCAGATACACATATCCGGTCGGATCACCACGCTGTGTTACGCTGTAAAGCACTCCTCAAAGGAACACTCTAAGGAAAAGGTCTGTTTTGCAAAAATAAAATACAAACTTCTGTAAGTCAGGAAGGAACTCAAATTCCAGAATGACAACCTTGGTAGATATGAAAATAGCCAGAGAGCACTTCTTACATAAGCTATTTGTGAGAGGTGAGTGGACTCATCAGGACCAGACGGTCTGGTTTCAGGCAATCGCACCCCAGATCACTGAAACAGGGTCATATATATGGAGAGATCAGGGTCCCTTACATGTGGCCCTGAGTGAACTATACATGGCTCCTAAAGCTAAGGATGAACAAGACAAGATGGTTAGGATAGCGACATACCTGTACCTATATATGGGAGACATGCAGGATAAATGTACGGAAAGCCAAGATCTGGCGAGTAAGCGACAGATGGCGTTAGAGAAGGTCCAATCTGACCTGGTCTCTTCTGAGCAGAGGCTGCAGGGGAGCCAGGAGTCAGAAAATGATAGTAGGCAGTATATCATTAAAATAAAAGAGGACATGGATATACTGCAACAGGAAAAGACAGACCAGGATACCAGAATTCTGGCCTTGCAGAAGGAACGCCAAGACAGTTTGGACTCCCTACTGCAGAGCCAGAAAAAGCTGGAGCAACAGATCAATTTCAACAGGGCATGCACAGAGCAGGTAGCCACCCTGCAAATCCAACTAGACAGAGAGAAAGAGGAGAGCAATAAACTGATCCTGAAAGACCTGGATACCCAGGCAGAGTTTGATCAGGAGCGCCAGAAAGCTGGTGTCTTCCAAAGGCAAAGGGACGACCTGGCGTCACAAATTCAAGCTCTTGGTCAGGAAAGGGACACCTTAGGCCAGGAAGTCTGCCACTTAAGAAGAAAAATGGAAGAAAATCACCTGGCCCTCCAGGGACTGGGTGACCTCCAAAAAGAACACCAGAACTTGTTAGAGCACACCAGGAGGGTGGAGGATGCTCTGGCAAGAAAGGAGCAGGCCAATAGGGACACAGCTCAGGAGGTCACCCTCCTGCAGCAAAGACTGGCCCAGTGCTCCAGGACCAATCAGGAAACGCAGAGAGAGAATGAGGCTCTCTGCCAGCACAATGATAGGCTCCAACAACAGGTAGTGATGCAGGAGAGACTGATAGAGTCTAGTAAGGCCTTAACTGAGGAACTGAAGGCACAGGCTCTTGCATTGCAACAGGGAGCAGGGGCGAATAGAGACCAGGTTCGCTGGGAAAGGGAAACTCCTGAGCATAACCTCAGGAGCCCTAGTACCAGAGGCCTTTATCTCTCTCAGTCCCTGGACTCTGCCACCCCCATGTCCCCTGGCGCACATGAGCACCGGGCCACAGGGATGGCAGATTACTATCCAGCCAGAAGCATGGGGCTCATAGGCCAGTACCTCCCAGGAATGGATGGGCGGGCATCCGGGTACGGGCACCCAAGCACAGTGCAATTTAGTGGGGAACCCCAGGAGAGTAGGCCCATTAAGGGCATCCTGAAAACCTCTGCCCAGTTAGGTCAGTGGGGGGGGTACCCATCAAATCCTGGCAGCAAGGAGGAATCTGAAGACTCCTCTGAACGGCGCAGGACACAGGAGACCAGGTCCCCACATTCTGCCAGCCACTCCCAGGCTCGCAGAATCCGGGAAAACCTGGAAGATCAGACAGGAACCTCTGGGAGCAGTGCCTCTGAGTCAGAGGATGAATGGACCAGGGTTACCCGAACCAAAAAGGCCAATAAGGCAAAAAGGGCCTTGCTTAAGGACCCATTGAAACAGATTAAGGCAATCAGGAGTGTCATCACGCCTTATCATAAGAACGCCAAGTATTCTGTTTGGGAATACTTGGAGCTCTATGAGCAAATGATGGAGACCTTTCATTTGAAGGACAGCCAAAGCTGTATTCAGTATGTAAAGTGGACATTCTCACCAGAATACTCCAGTTTCTTTGCGGGGCTGGAGGACCAAAATCATTTAAGATGGTCCACCTATAAGGCGGCCATCTTGAAACATTTTTCTGTTCACAGAAATCCTCAAGAGGCTCGCAAGGCAGCCTACAATTTGCAATGTGGGGAGGATCAGGCCCCACAAGAATTCGTGCAAGAATTGAAACGTGCCTTTGTGCAGACCACCAGAAGGGTGCGCACAGACAGCAGAGAATTTGTCAATACATTTTTCCATGCCTTGCCCAAATATATAATGACCCAGCTCGTGAGAGATTTTCATGAGAAAAGATCTTTAGACTGGGTAATTGAACAGGCTACCCGGATCTATGAGGTACAGAAGCCTATAGAATTTAAAAATAACGTGCGGAAAAACCCCAAAACCAACAGCACCCCTGCTGCTGCCAAGGTGGCAGAGGTAAAGGTCACCCCCGTTTTGGATTTGGAGATGGGGGGGCCTAAAAACCTACCTGCACCTAATAATGCTAGGCCCAGAAGGTCCTCGGGCCAGTCACAGACAGGGAGTGAAAGAGGTAGTCCCACAAATGGGGTCCCTCGCTCTCCTGACTATGTAAGTCCCCGTTACAAGGGAAACAGACCAATCCTGGGTTATGTGTGGACTCCTCCAGACCAAGGGGGGGATCCAGCCAAGCACCTAACCCAGGGAACTTCCCTCCTAACTTCCCACTGGAGGGCAGAAATTCTCCAAATCCTGGGCAGAACTTTTTCCCCAGGTATCCACCCAACTTCCAACCCCAAAATCATCCATCCTTCTTTCCCCAATTCCCTGAGCCCAGACAACCTAATCCGGGAGAGGGGAGGCCAAGGGTGGAGGGGTACCAAAATCTTCCCAACCAGGGGTACTACCAGAGAAGGGATAGCTACCCTTCCCGGGATCAGCCCAGGGGAGAAAATAGAGCCCCGTATCAGCCTGAGCGGGTTTCCCAGTTAGAGCGCCAGGTCCAAAATATGGCACGGGATCTGGGTCACATACTGAGGGCTCAACAGAACCCTCAGATGAGCGTGCCACCGCAGAATGCCCCAAACTCTGGACCTGGTACTCCAGAACAATGACGGGGGCAGCACCCCGATAACACACCGGTTCCTAGGGAGGAGGCACAAGGGGAAGGGGGGTGTAAAGCCTTGGAGGAAGCTTCCTTCCCAACTTGTAAACAGCCCCTGGAAAACCAGGAACCGGAAACAAAATCTTCTGCCCCTGAAAGCCTGCCTCCCAAGGAGCAGAGGGGGGGTAGGAGAAACAAAGGACCCAAACAGGCCCACTTTGTGGAGGAGGTACAGGTCTTCCAATTTGAGGGAGAGGGATCCTCAGAGGATCCTGGGGAAAGAACCTTCTCCTTCAGAGATGGGGGAACTCCTCCCAAGGAAAAATGGGTCCCAAGGGATGCCAATTCAGACTGGGGAGATATGGAGACTGAGCTACCGCCGCCCATCATCTCATCCCAGAACCCACAATACCAAAATCCCCTGGTTCAAACCCATCCTGATGACTGCCTCCAAAAAGGGGGGGGCGGCCCAGAACCGGAACCCGGGGAACCCACAATGGCTCTGATCTCCAGTTGCCAACTTTTTCTTTCAGATTCCCAAGGCTCTCCACAGAATTCTGCCCAAATTTCTTCTCTTGCAATGTCCAAAACCAGAAAGTTAGCCCACCAGTTGTCCAAAAATGTGCATTATCTGTGCCCCCTTGAGGAGAAGGAGGGAAGATATTATGCCCCCGGTACAAGTACAGGGGCAGGGTACGATTTCAGCGCTGGTGGACACGGGATCTCAAGCTACCCTTCTGACCAGAAGGGCCTTTGATGAACTGAATGCAGGAAGGGGGGAGAATTACCGAATTCCTCTCACCTCTCTTCCTGGACAACTGCAGAACTTTGACGGGAAGGAAATTCCTGTTGAGGGGACTGCAGACTTGGACATTAAAATTGGGCGACACAAGGTGAAACACCCGGTCATAGTAGTGACTCCAGAGGGCACCCCTTGTTTACTAGGGAATGACCTCCTGAGAAGGTTGTCACCCCTAATAGATTGTGTCAACAAGGTCCTCTGGACCCAGACTAGCCGACCAATAAAATTAAAACAGAGTGTCAACCATGTTAGTTTAAATGGCACCTGCCACATGGTTGAACAAAAATCTTACCAAGTAGAATATCACTTCCAGAAAAAACAAATTCCAGAAGTGACAGTAATAGCTGTAGCACAACAGACTGGTGATGGGGGGTCATCTCTATTTCTGAAAATCAACCTTCCTTCCAGTTTAAAGTGGTATTCCACACTGGAAGGAAACACCCTGAAATTCTTTACTAATCCACAATCAGAAACTCCCACTCCTATAGTCCAGAAAGATGTGAAATCAGCTCAGAGCCTGGCTGATATTCAGCAAATTGGAGAGCAGTTGTTCATCCCTGTTCAGTTAAATGATGGGAAGGACTCTGTTCTCGCTCGAGTGTGCGTGAACAATGGTAAGAGCTTCATCAGCGAAGCCATGTTCCGCCAACTCCCAAAAGATCCAGCCATTCCCACATTCAAACTGATAGACAAATGGGAAATGGACCTGGAAGCACCCAATTCCAAACATCTCCTGCCAAGCAGGTGTATGCTCAAAATCTCCATTGGCAACAAGAGCATAGTCCACAATTGTTGGGTCGTGTGAGACGTCACTGCCGCTTTTTACTTAGGCAGTGACATTCTCAATCGCTTTGCCATTAGTTTGGACCTAATAAACTTCAAAGCTTGGTCCCGATTAGCGGATAATCCCATGGGCTTTGATGATCCAGAAAAAGCATTTAGGTCAGCTCAATTGCTACCTTATGCAGTTGAAATTCAGATCAAAGAGGAAGTCACCATCCCAGAAAGGACCCGACAATTCTCCCTGGAAGTGAAAGTTAAAAGAGGACAACATTTGAAAAACCCTGATGCTTATATACATCTAAATGCTTCTCTCCAACAGCAAGGGTTGGGGGTAAACCCAACTCCATTAGTCAACATAGAACATGACACCATTCTAATAGAGGTGGATAACAGCGACTTAAAGAGTATTACTCTAGCCGCAGGGACCATTATTGGAATGGCGGTTGATGACCGACATTTTTCCATCGATTTAGGAAATGAACTGTTAGGACCAATCCCCAAGGACTGTTTTGACAGTGACAGTGAGGACAATACAACACCAGACAGGATGGTTACCCGGCATGGGGGGAACTTCCTGGTGTACACTTCCTGCCCTTATGGTAAGGAAGATGTGACTTGTGACTTCAGGAGGGATGAGGTGATTTTCCAGGTCCATGAGGGTTGCCTTTCCCACCTGAAGCCTCCAGTCCAAATCAGCACTCTGACCAGGGACTTCTCCACCCAGCTGGAGGAGGCCGCTGAGATAGCCAAACCAGAAGTCTTTCCAGGCTTCAGGCAGATGGTGGAAGAGAGAGTCAACCTAGCTGATGCCTGTGTGACTCTGGAACAAAAGCAAAAGTTGAAACAAGTTTTCTTGGATTTCCAAGATCTCTTTGCGGTAGACTCATATGACTGTGGTCGCACCGACATCCACACAACAACAATCCCCACGGACCCTGGCATGACTCCAGTGTTTGTGAAGCAATATCGCTTGCCTCTCGCATCAATGGAGTCCCTTACTGAAATAATTAAGAAGCTTGAGTCCAGGGGAATAATCCGTCCCGTCCACAGCACCTTCAATAATCCGGTGCTGGGAATATTGAAGCCAAACGGCCAGTGGAGACTCTGCGCCGACCTCAGGGAGCTCAACAAACGGGTCCATACTTCCCGATGGCCTCTGCCCTACATTGACCAAGGGCTGGCCCAGATCCAGGGGTCACAGGTATTCACAGCAATAGACCTGACCAATGGATACTGGACCGTGCCTGTCAGTAGGGAGGACCAATACAAGCTGGCTTTTACCTTTGGGGGCCAGCAGTACACAGGGACCCGGACTCCCTTCGGATACCTCAACTCCGGCAATGAATTCAACATTTTCCTACACAAGGCCATGCCCGACCTGGGTGCAAGGGGTAACCTGGCTTATGTAGATGATGTCCTCATCAAAAGTTCATCTGTGGAGGAACACATAGCGGAGATCCGTTATGTTCTGACGCAGTTGAGGGCCGCCGGAGCAAAACTTTCCTTTCAGAAAGCACAGTGGTGTAGAACCCGTGTTAATTTCTTGGGGCATGAGATTACTCCTCAGGGTCTCTGTCCCCAGGAAAAGAAGGTGGAAGCACTCCAAAAACTGAAAGACCCCACAACTCTGCCGGAACTAAGGAGCCTCCTTGGACTGACTAATTACAGCAGAAAGTTCATTGAGGGCTACGCAGAAATCACCAGACCCCTGATTCATCTCCTGAAGGGGGGGGTCAAGTGGGAATGGGGTCCAGAACAACCCGAGGCAGTAAGACAACTCAAAACAAGCCTCTCACAAGCGCCTTGCCTAGCTTACCCTGTCAGAAACAAGGAGTTCTTCCTGGAGACGGGGTTCTCTAATACGTGCTTGACGGCAGTATTATACCAAAAGCATGACAAGGTCAATAAAGTAATCTCCTATGCGAGCAAAACTTTATCCTCTGTGGAGGAAAAATTCAACGATTGTGAGAAGGCACTCCTGGCAACGGTGTGGGCATTGAAGAATTACCACCCGTTTATCCAGGGGGAACACATCATAGTGGAGACTCCACACCAGCCTCTGCAATATCTCCAAAGTGACAGAATCCGGGCCGGAAATGTGAGTAATTCCCGAATTACTTCCTGGATTCTGTCAATGCAAGGCTTTCCTGTGGAGGTCCGATATGGCCAAAACAAGAAGAGTCCCCTCGCGCAAGGTCTGGCTGACTTGCATGATTGTGCCAGAGAAAACTGTCTCGAGGACGAAAGTCTAAAGATCAAGGACAACACGGAGGCATACCTTAATTCCCCACACAAAGTCTTTGAAGAGGTCAAGTGTGAGGGAATGCCCACTGTCTATGTGGATGGATGCTCTTACCATGTTGACAACGACGGGGAGAAAGAAATGGTGGCTGGTGTGGGGAATGCATGGGTGAAGGAGTTTCCCGAACCCTCCGCTGGATACAAAATTGGTCCCCGAAGTAGTCAGGTGGCAGAATTGATGGCTGTGCATCAAGCCATCCTCACTGCTGTCCAACATCAACTCCACTAACTGGTCATAATCACAGATTCGGATTATGTACGGAACGGGTTCGTGGAGCACCTGGTTAATTGGAAAACCAGAGGCATGTTATGTGCTAACAACAAACCCCTGAAACATGGGAAGCTAATCCAAAACATTGATGATCTGGTCACATCGAATGGGATGACCATGTACTGGAAAAAGATCAAGGGTCATTCCAAAGTAGAGGGACCAGACAAAACTGGAAATGACTTAGCTGATCAGCTGGCCAAAACCGGGGCCATCCAAGGGGATCTAATTGAGATTGAGTCCCTGTTGGGGGAAATCCAGGTCACTGCTATCACTAGGTCCCAGACAAATGCTCACAATGATCTTTCAATTGCACAATGGAGTAAGGAGACCCCTGATGCTGATTTGATTACAGCTCAGAAGGGGGATCCAATTATCGGTAAGTTTTACCAACACCTTGAGGACCCTGAGAACTTTCCCCTGACGGATACCGATTACATTGGGAAAGAGGACCTAAGAGTGTTGTTGAAATGTCCAAAAATGTTCCGAATCCAAGACGGTTTGCTGGTAAGGAAATCCAAAGCTGGCCACGATCAGTGGGTGGTTCCTACCTCATTCCGAAGCCTGATGTTAAGTCACGCCCATGATGCGGCCACCGCCGGTCATAGGGGGTTTCACACAACACTGGAAATCTTAAGAGAGGTTGCATACTGGCCACACATGGGGCAGGACCTTGACCAATACTTGAAGGGGTGTCTTGTGTGTGCACAATTTCAGCCATCATCGCTCACGCACCGTGCACTCCTCCAAAAGAGGGGGATGACACTGCAATGGTCAGATTTGCAAATCGACTTTGTACGCCCCGTGATTCGCTCTGCTAGGGGGAATAAGTACATGTTGACTGTGACATGCTTGTTTACCAAGTGGGTGGAATGTCTCCCAGCCCCAAACTGCAAGGCAGAAACGGCAGCTGCCTTGATGATTAACCACATATTTTCCCGTTTTGGTCTACCTCAAAGGATTGAGTCAGACAGAGGTAGCCACTTCACCAGTGAAGTGATGACAAAGATGTGGGAGATACTGGGGGTCAAAAGGAAGTTGCATATTGCTTACCGGCCAGCTTCTTCTGGGGCAGTAGAGAGATACAACCGAACCATTGTGAGCATATTAAAGAAGTTTGTGGCAGATTCTGGGCCAAGTTGGGATATCCGATTACCTCTGGTCCTAATGGCCATCAGATCTACCCCTTCATCTGCAACCAAAATGTCACCATTTGAGTTGATGACTGGACGCAAGATGGTGCTTCCTCAGCATTTGCTCTACAGGACCCAAGAGCAGACACTAATAAATGCCTCCACAACTCATGAGTATGTGGAGAATTTAAGGAAACACCTTCAACATGCTTTTGCCTATGCTCAGCGGAATCTAGAAAGATCAGCCGAGAGTATGAAGACCCACTATGACCTGAAAACTTCCAGGAAGGAATATCAGGTGGGAGACCGGGTCTATTTATACAATTTCCAAAGGAACCAGGCCAAACAGAGGACATTTTTGCCTACATGGAAGGGACCCTTTGAGATTATAGACAAGATCTCCCCTGTGGCCTACAAGATCCGCATCCCCAAAGGCGGTTTGGCAGAGGGGGAAGACAAGTGGGTCCACATTAACCAGTTGAAGTGTTGCCATCCCAGGCACACTCTGCACCAACTGGAGGAATCCTCTGGAATCCTAGAGGGTACTGTCTCAGATTAATTCAGTACTAACTTAAAATATCCTATATATCGCCTATCAAATTCTGGGTTTCTCAATGTGGGTGTTTTCGCTTTTGAATGCAAAAAGAAATGCGCATGTTCATATGTTTTGACTATAAATTTATATGCCACCCCACTATATCAATGGTGGGGGAAAAATGTCTATGAATAGGTATTGCCGCTCTTCCTCTGTCGTCCTAGGAGAAAGAAAACCTTGAGACTGGCCAGGGAGGACGATCCGGAGACCGGGAGCAGAGACGCAAGGGGCCCGGGGTACCGCCCAATCTTCCCATCAGGACCGGTGAGGAGAACCGATCGATCCGACCGGATGGAGAAAAAGATGCTGAACTGTGCCATCTATTGGAAGAAGATGAGGAAACATCCCAGATCTTGCGAGTTCCATCAGTGAAACAGAATGGCCATCGCAAGAGGGGGGCTTGTGGGATGTTTTTACCCATGCATCTGAGCCCTACCACAAAAACTGTGCAGTACTGCCATTGAAAACATCATGATGGCCAGAGCTTCCCAGAAAATGCCCAGGGAAATGCATGAAGAATAGGCTGCCACCCATTTTTGCCGATGTTATGGGCACAGAAGGGCACTGCCTAAAACCACCATTGGACTACCCACACAGTAGCCTGAAACCATTGGGAATGGCAATGCTGATTGCCAAAAGCAACCTAGAACTGTGGGGAATTCATTTCTTAAATCCCAAAAATGGTTGCATTACCAGTACTCACCACTATCAGAAAGCCGGCGTTTTAAAACAACACCAGACATTTGTGTAAAACTGAATAAATGAACCCAAAGCAGGCCAAAGAAAGACTTACTAAGAGGTGGATACAATGTAAAGTTATATTCTGAAGTGACTTGAAGGTTTATAACAAGACTGGCTGAGCTCTGCAGGTCTGCAGTGGCTTAAACTGAAACTGGATTTAAAATTACCAAAAATCGAAATGTGTAAATAAACTGAGGGACAGACTTGTGACTGCCACATAGTTTGTCACTGTTAAAATGTCATAGTTTTGAACTTAGAATCAGCATTATAGCTGCATATGTAAAAATTGTCTTGACTTAAAATGGGGAACAAAAAGTGACATTTTATCTGAAACCTGGCTTAATGAAACTGAATTTTGCCCACCAGCTACCCCCGACAGGAGTTGAGACTTGCACAACAGCTGTGTTCCCAGGCCTAGCTGCCTTTTGCTGCTCCCACCAAAAGGGATATGACACTTCCCTGATTGAATTACCTGGGCTCTGCAGGAAATTGAACAAAGCCCTGTCCTGACTCAGGCAAATGTTTTATTATGGGGGTCGTAAAAGTGGCTTCCTCCTGGAAGGAAAGGGGAGGAGCACTGCCTGTGAGAGCAAGCTGGCTTGGCAGAACTGGAAAAAACAGAAATTCAACCTTGTGCTGGGGGAAACCACACCCCTTTGGGGCCAGAACATAAATCTAAAAAGATGGATCATTCATAGAGCGGACTTGTGAAAATTTTATAAGTGATATCATTATTCTTGTGATTTTTCTGTGCACATTTGAAGACGTGTTAGGACCCGGTGGTATGTTCAGGGGGGTTTTAGCGGAAAAGAGGATATTACTCTAAATGTATGTATGTTAAAAATCTGACACTCCACCACCTAATGCCCACACACCATGGGCACATCTGTGTAAATGCGGGGAAAAATCCAATATTGGTAACCCGACTAAAAAGTGAAATATGATGCCATTTTTGAACCCAAGCTCCTAGGAAGAGCAGATTTGGGACAGAGACTACCTCATGTGATAGGTAATATGTACATGCAATGACAAACCACTATGTATTTGAGAAATGTGCATTTTGAATCAAATATAGATTTGTGGGCAAACTGACCAGGGGAGGATCCTCTGACCCATAAAACCTACAGCATCACTCTGACTCACAGTTCCTTCCCCAATCATGGGAGAGGGGAGAATTGGGCCAATGACAAGTTGAAAGAGGGGCTGGCTAGTGATGCTGCACACACACCCACTTTCAAAACACATAAAAGCAGACAGTCAGGACAGATAGAGACATTCAATTCCATTTGCTGCGGAGCATGCTGATCGACGACTTCACATCCAGAGATCCAGACTTCAAATCCATCAATCTCCAGAACCTGTAGCAGTACCTAGAAAGCAGAGCAGTATCCAGAATCCAGAGAGGCTAGACTAGCAGAGCAGAGCTGACCCAGACCGCTGTTAGCAGAACCAGAGAGCTGACCCAGATCACTGTGAAGAGACCCAGACCAGACCGGAGTCCAGTCCAAAACCTGACCAGATCCGTGGCGAGGCCTAATTCAAAAATATATTGTGAGTACCTAGCAGAACTGTGCAGAACCAATCTCTTAGTTAAAATAATATAATTCAATCTATTTTAATCTAACCAGAACTGCCTAAAAGCTGTCACCTGTCATTTTCTATCTGCAAGCTGTAACCTGTCGCTTTGAACTTTTAAAATTTCAAATCCAAACAACTATCTTTATTTAATCGTCCGTATCTCTGGAACCGTTTTACCGCGATTGCGATTTGGTTAAAAATCCAGCCACGTGTGAAAACAGCAGCTTCCTTGCTTTCCTTGCTAAAAATTCGTTTGCCTCTTAAGAACCATCCCTGAATTATTGCTAGAGTGAGCCTGGACTAATATTAACTAGATACCACTCACCCTGAACCTCTAGAGGGAATTAAAGCATATTTTTCACTTCATTGCCAGCACATATAAAAGCATTTTAGCATATTTTTCACTTCATTGCCAGCACATATAAAAGCATTTTAGCATATTTTTCACTTCATGGCCAGCACATATAAAACCATTTTGGGCCTGTGTTTCAAACTTCTGTAGTCTAAGCTTGCCGGGGTGAACTGAATTACATTTGATTGCATTTCTGAGAACTGTGTGCTTTCCTTCCATTTCCTTGCATTGCATAAAGGGGGGGGGGGTGAATTGTCCAAGAAAGTGATTACATTGTGTTGTTGAAATCATATTGAGTATTTTCTGTATTGCATTTTCATTCCACATTGCATCCATTTGAAACCATAAAAGTATTGTTGCTATCGTATCCATCTATAACCACTCATCATTGATTATAAAGAAGTGTGCTAGTGCTGGACTATCCATTATTGATTACTGCTCAGATTAAGTGTGATATTCAATTATTAATTTATTATAAAGTGTGATATATATATATATATATATTGTTTAAATTATCAAATAAACCGTTTAAACTTGCAAAACAGAACTACTTTGTGGCTCAGTGGGGTCAGGGGGATTCCAAGAGAGGGGTGTTATATAGGGGTAGTCATCCAGAACGCATGAACTGGACGTAAAGATATATCAATAAGGGTTTCCATTCAGTATCCCAGACTAGGCATTGACTTAGCTGTAGTGTTGAATTGAATCCTCTTACAGTGTGGTGGTGAGGAATGACTTTTGGGGTGCTAGGTGGGAGACAAGCTGTAGATGGGTGAAGAGTACTCACCCTTGAATCCCTTGGCAAGGCCAGAAAGAATATGAGATGGGGTGGCTTGGATATGGAGGGAGTTTTCCCACGTGTGTATGCTGACATCTGTCCCCTCCTTGAGGCCTTTGCGAGTTTGGATCCGAGTGACGCCACAGAGTTGATCAAACTCCATGAGTAAATTATAGCGCAGGTGGAAGCTATTGCTCTAAACCAGCTAAAGAAGCCCATAACTTTACAGAGAAAGCAACCCCCTGGTATGATAAGGAGTGCCAGGAGGCCAAGGGGCAGCTCATATCGGCCACTAAGATTCAAGGGCCCCAGAGGTGTGCTGAGCTTAGACGGGTAAGAGTCGAGTACCACAAGATGTTGAATAACAAGAAAAGGGGGTGGCATGATGACTTATGGAAGGCACTCCTGGAAGCAATTGGCAGCAAGGCCTCAAAGGGCTTCTGGTCTAAGATGGGGGCTGTTCACGGAGGAAGCATATATATAGTCAGCCATATGGCTTGATCCCTGAAGCAGCATGGGCATTATACTATGGTAACCTCTATCAAGAGGATTGTGGGACTCTGAGGGAGTTTTCTACTATCAAGGAACGTGCAGCTCCAGCTGGGGCCCCACTCCACTGTTCTCACCGATGACCAGGTAGAGCTTGCGCTGGTGCACCAAAAGTTAGGTAAGGCGCCGGGCCCAGACAAAGTATTGATAGACTTTTTCAGAAATGAGTCTGCGGTCTGGGTACCTTATTTGACTAAACTATTCAAAGTAGTGCTGTCTAGTATGCAAGTCCCGGAGTCTTGGACCTCGGCAGAAATTGGCCCTATACATAAAAAGGGGGCACATGATGATCCTATTTCCCTGTTAGATGCTGGGGAGACGACGGGCACTGTGATTCCACCTGGATGACCAGACTCTGAGTAACAGGGTAATAGACCACTGCCAGGCAGGGTTTTGTGAGGGCTTCAGCACCATCAATCAAAGCCTCCGACTCCGACTAGTTTATGAGAAATATGCTGTACTTAGAAAGACAAATGTATATGCATTGTTTGTTGATTTACGAACTGCCTTCGACACTGTACCCCAAGCACATCTCTGTAAGATGCTTGAGGCGCTTGACATCCGAGTCGCATTGCTCTCAGCTATCCAGAGCCTTTATACAGGGAACTCTGCAGTGGTCCGCTGGGCCGCTGATGGAAGTACCTCCCGCAGCATTGACATTCACAAGGGAGTTCATCAGGATATGCGTTGGCACCCAAGTTGTTCTGTATCTTGATTAATGAAGTCCTGAAGAGGCTCTTGGCCTCCCAGACTGACGCCACTTCGCTAGCAGCGATAAGTTCCCAGCACTGTTGTTGGCAGATAATGAAGTACTTCTCTCCCTAACACCTGCCGGGGCCCGTAAGCAACTGGAGATCTTTGTGGATTTTACTAAAAGGTACAGGCTCTCCCTGAATATTAGCAAAAACAAGGCCATGATTTCCAATGCCAACGCCAGGAAGAAGCAGAAGGCTCTAACTCTCTCTTTGGAGGATGGTGCGATGGAGCAAGTCCAGTCGTTTGATTATCTAGGTCTGGTAGTCATGGCGTCATGTGGCTGGAAAATGCAGGTTGAGAAGGCCAAGTTAATGCTGGTTAGATATAGTGGGGCCCTTGGTAGATTCACTAATGAGCATGGGAACGTGGCGGTACGGGTCTCGCTGGAGGCTTATAAAGCACAGGCATGCCAGGCAGCGTTGTATGGGGCTGAACTCTGGGGACATGTGGTGATACAGCCCCTTGTAGTGGAAGAGAGGGCTTTCACAAAAATATCCTTGGACTGCCCACCACTGCCCCGAACATTCCAGTGTTACTGGAAACTAGTCTAGAAGGGTTTAAGAAGATTTGCAAACTACACCCGGTGCTCTATTGGGCCCGTTTATGGTCAAATAACCATCTGCGCAAATATAAACAGGCAGTCATGGATGTTTTGTCCCATCAAGGGAGCAGCTCTCGGAAGTGGATTGTCCACATGAAAAGTTATTTGGGTCAGCTGGGCTTGGGAGGAGTATTGGTTTAACCCCTCTGTAATAACATCTGCATCTAAGGAAATGATCAAGAGTGCAGCCGGGGCTAAGGCCCAGCGTGATATCCTGGAGATATCTAGGGTCTCAGAGCAACTGGCCCGATACCTTGCTATCAAGAAAGAGTACCTGGATTATGTCACCTCCAGGTGGGAAAGGGCTGTGTATTTAAAGCTCTGCGTTGGTGTTTTGCCCACAGCCGCACTCCGGCACCGATGGAACGATTCTGTTTCTGCAACATGTATTCTTTGCGGCGAGGCGGACAGCACTGTGCAACATTACCTATTCCTTTGCCGGGTGACTAAGTCCTTGAAGAAGCGTTTTTTTAAGCCCTTGTCTTTAAATCGCAGCTGCAGGACACTAGGTGAAATAATGGCTAAGTGCTTGGATTCTGCAGGCGTATTGGCCGTTTCTGCAACCAGCAACTATCTGAGCTGGGCAGGAAAAATTCATATGAGAAAGTACAAGGTATTAGCTCAATGTCCTGTTGACGAGGAAACTACTTGTTTTTAAGCTGCTTCTATCAGGTAAAACAATTAATTTGTTCTTGATTGTAAGTTGCTTATGTTTTAAGTGATTATGACGTTGATGTATTTACTTTTTATTGTGTACTGCTTTTATGACTTTCTTGTCGAAATATATCTTCTGAAATGCCAAATTGTTATACTGTAAGCCATGACATTTATTTATGCATTATTCATGTCGATGAACATTTGTTTGTGAAAGATCAATTAATAGAAATAAGACAGACCTGTCTATAGTGCTGACAACTCGACTCATGTTGTGTAACTTTATTAATTTCGGAGTGCTAGTATGAGAAGAAATATACTCAGGGCCTCATTACACGGAAGGCGGTAAGGGTTAACGGTCACCGGTAATGGTACCGGTAACCGTTAACCCTTACCGCCTTACTACGAGGTCCCTTTGCGGGTTGGTACTTTAACGCCTGCTTTTTAGCAGGCGTTAAAAACCAACCTGCAAAGGGACCAGGGTGCTAATTACGGTACCCCAATTTGCGGTGCCGTAATTAGCACCTTCCCCATTCCCAGTATGCCCTATGGGGCAAAAATGGGGAAGGGCAATGGAGGAAGGGGGAATTACCGCCCCGCCAACATTGGAATAGGGCGGTAATTCCCCTTTCCACTAAGGCGGTGCCGGTATTTTACCGGCATGGACCAAGGTGCTAATAGCACCTTGGTCCACCGCCTACCGTGTAATGAGGCCCTCAGTGTCTACAATAATCAATACAGCCTAGTTTATCTTCTAAGCAGGAATTCAATCTGAAATCACAATGGAAAATGTTTGTATTGATTGGAACGTACAAAACAACATGAACATTAAATATCGTAACATCACTCACTCAGCAATTACTGTTGACTGGACTCTGGTAATCCTGTGTGTATAGAAACTCTTACTAATGCAGGGATTGCCCCTGGTTGCAAGTGCGTTGTTTACAGTTTCTCATCATTATTTTATTTTTCTTTTCCCACTTTTGTAATAAACTAAGTGCTAGTTTGGAAATTGCTGATGGTATTTTGTCATGGCATTTGCAATTGCTACTGTCCTTTCCATCCAGAGGTTAATGTGTTGTGCTGACAAGGAGGGATGTTGCCTCTCAGGGCTGCTGTCACCTGTACGCTATATAAGTGTTTGGCCTTACTCAGTGACTCATTCCACATGGAAGATTTGCAACTCATTGGGGTGGGAAGTTTGAATCACAGTGGATATTATGCGGAGCCTGGTGTGAATAAAAGCTGCAAAGTGAATTATGGAAAGTTCCAGAAAATAGAGGTTGTTAGCCTCGAATCTTCGTTATAATACACAAAAGAAAACAACGAGGCTGAAAATACCGAATTTTTTCAATCGAACATCAAAAATACCTTTTCTTTATATTGCACTTTCTTTCGAATGTCAATGCGGTAGAGACCCCCAGAAGCCAACCCCATAACTTTATATATTGCCTAGCCCAACACCCAGTGATTTTTTCGAAAATAAGTGCAAAAATATAGTAAAAACTGGACTTAAATAAATAGGTGTTTTCTGACTACTACCGCAGTGTAACTTCAGTGTGACAACATATCAGCCTTGCAATAACAACCTGCATGCTAGGCTATCATCACTGTCATCAAAACACATTGCTACTACTCACCTGGTAGAGGCAATGCACACCACTGCAGATATGGACAGAGTCACACTTGGGCTCCATCCTACAGATCCCTCATTCATAGCCCACAGAAGCTGTACCAGAGTACATCTCTAGTCATAGTTCACAAAACCTAATGCCGCAGAGTACACATGCCTACGCGGTGCCTTGCACCAAGCATCACTGGCATGATCTTCCCAGCTGGATTGATGCAGAGTACCGCCATCATGCCCCTAATATCTTTGATATCTGCACATATTAGATGCAGCAGTATGAATGTAATGCCAAAATTGGGGTTCATTTCTGAACTTCACAGATAACACCAAGCCTGTTCAACATAGGACATATGCCAACAACACAAAATTCAATCCACACATCCAGGCTCCTGGTCTCTGGACAGGCGACAAGCATTATGAGGCCAAACTATTTTATGTTGTGCATTTTTTTTTATACTCCAGCAATTGTCATTTCCATAGCCTCTTGGGGGTTTCTGTGTGTGGGAGATAGTCCTTAATAGGGTTAGTTGACCTTTGTGAGGTTTGTATGGAAAGCAGAATTGCCATTTCCCCCAACCCTTATAGTTGACAATGAATGTGGGTTGTTGGCAGGGAGTGTTCTGGCTTTGGGGCTTTATGCTGCATCTGGGTGTTAGTGTTAATTTGAATATGTTCATTTATGCAGTTGCTCAGGCTTGTGTCTTGTGTGTGTGCTGTGTGGTACCAGTTTGTGCACTTTGAAGTAGCTGTGCAGAGAGATGTCTGCATTATATAGTAGGTGTACTTGGTGTTGTGCATTGGTTGGTGTGTGTCTTATTATATGATATGAGAGGTTATTTATAATGTGCTTAATACCCAGAGGTTTCGAAGCACGGACCCGGAGATCGAACCTGTGTTGCTCCATGTTGTCTTGCTTCCAAGGCGAGCACGTTGCCGCTTAGCTATCCTCCCGAGACTTATGGTGCGTGACTTATGGAGGCCATGCCAAGCTAGAGTGGGTAAATGTTTTGTTATGTGGGATTTATGAAGCACATCCCTGCCATTTTCATGACTTTATGGCACTGAGGATGGTCTTGAGTGACCACTGTTGAATTGGAGTGTGGAAGGGCTAACACTGTATAAGTATGTAGGAGTGATGAAGTGTGTAGTCCTGCCTGGAGGACGGGGGAGAGTGAGTCAGGTACGGTTATGCCTTCCCCATCTTCTACCTGTTCGAAGGCTAATAGAGTCTAATTTTGGGTGCTAGGCGGGTTGTGCAGTCCTAGTAGGGGCCCAGTCCTAGGAGGGGCCCAGTCCACTCCCCAGTACATGATTGCCTAAAAGAGTCAGTCTGATCAACTATTCAATCTAACTGCCAGTGCATGTCTTGAACTGAGAAGGAAGTCACTTACTCTTCAGTCCAGTGGTCAGTACATGCCACTGTTTGAGAAAGTCAGTCAGTGGTACAGGATTGTCCAACTCCAGGCCTCAAGGGCCGGAAACCTAACGGGTTTTCAGGATATCCCTCTTTTCTTTTTTTAAAAAAATTCTGGTGGAAAAGAAATAACATTTAACCTTTCAATATTGTTCATCATCAACAATTCATAACTTTACATTTCATTATCCACAAAGCAAGTAAAAAACAAAAAACACTGACACAAAAGAGAGCAATCAGATAACCGTCACCTATACATTTTTCACTAACAATAATTTCGTTTTTAAATACATGTCTAAATACTCAAAAAATGTAATTGTTGCTAAAATTACACAAATACGTTCACCTAAAAAGATCTTTCGAATGGATTGTGTCCTCCCACTTATTCCTCATCTTATGATAACTCGTTGTCTCCAGCTTTGCTGCTTCGGAAAAAAAATTCTCTCGGCAGAGGGCGCTGTGCTCGAGGTCGTGGCGTCGATTGTCCCTCGACGGACTCCGTACTCTGTCGATGTCACCGATGGTATAAATAGCTCGAGCCGCGCCCGTTGCTTCAGTTCCGTTTTTCCGATCGCTTCGCTATCGAGAACGGCGCGCTTCAGATTTTCTGTGAAGAAAATGTCGTCATCGTCGACTCCTTCGACACCCAAGACTGGGTTCAAGAAGTGTGTAGATTGTGGATCAAAAATGTCGATCACGGATCCCCACCGGGTTTGTCTCTGGTGTCTCGGTTCCAGTCACCGAACTGACGACTGCGGTTCCTGCCAATCCATGACCGAGAAAGCTCTTCGTGAGAGGAGAGGTAAACTGTTGGTGGGGAGGGAAGCCTCTAAGAAGGCTATGTCTAAAAAACATAAGAAAGCGACTGATTCGAAGGAATCGAATCGCCATGGGCACTCCAAGAGATCTCGATCTAGGAGTGGATCGAGACACTCTTCGTCATCGTCTAAAAAAATGAAGAGGAGACATAGATCTCCCTCATCATCTTCTTCTTCAGAGTCGACCGAAGAAATTCGATGTCCGACAAAATCGATTCTCCCAGTAAATGGGAAGAATTCCATAAAAAGATGATGGAGGTTTTCGAGAACGCGGCCCGACCCCCTCGAAAGAACCTCGAAAAAGCCATGCCAAAGGTCGCTCCATTGGACGACAAAGGGAAGTCCAAGACTACAATGGTAAAAACCAGTATTTTCGAGGATACTAAAAAACTTGAGTCGACGCCAAGCCGTCGAAGACTCTTCGAGAGTTGAGCACTTCTCCGGTGCCATACAAAAAACACAAGTCGTCGAAGGCTTCGACGACTTCATCGACGCCGTCGGTGTCGACCGTTTCGGCACCAAAACCAAAAACATCCTCGTTGCCTGTGTCGAAGTCATCGACAACTTCGAAGGATTTATCAATCCCTTCAACGCGTATGGTAGAAGAAGAAAGGAGATTCGCTCCTCAATTTATGAGGAATCTGGCTCAGAAGAAGACAAAGTTACTCCTTTTGGAGTTTCTTATGGCACAAAGCAAATTCCTGAGGAATTTATTGACCAGGAATCTAGAATGAGAGACCTGAGTGATACTCTACATTCTGCCAGTGGAATTGACACCTCCCCAGAATTCGAGTTTGCCAGACCTGATCCTGCAGAGCATGCAGATGCTGGGTACAGGGGTCTTATGACCAGAGTAATAGAATATATGGGTTGGGGTAACACTTCACCCGTTTTTTTGAACAGGATGACATGACGGATATAATTGTCAGAGGGCCTCAAAAAGATCCAGTTCTCCCCTTTCACAGGGCTCTTCAGAGGACGGTGGAGAAAAACTGGGATAGACCTGAGAGTATTGCTGATGCAGATAGCACTTTTCCCAAAAAATATAGACCAGCTGGAACGGATCCTGAATACTTAAATAAGCATCCGACTCCAGAAAGTCTAGTCATTCAGGCAGCATCTACATCAAGACAGACTGCATATCCCACTATTCCTCCAGATAGAGAGGATAAAAAAGTTGACGCATGGGCACGTAAAGTTTTCACGTCAGGCAGTATGGCCCTTAAATTGACAAATGTCACCTGTACCCTGGCCAGGTTTACCCATACCCTGTGGGACTGTATTTCGGCGGCGGCTGATCATATTCCGAAAGTCGAGGAAAGGGAAGGCTTCCTGAATATAGTCAAAGACGGGAAGGAGGCAATGGGGGAATGTCTCCACTCTGGACTGGATACTGCTGATAGTATCAGCAGGTCCATGGCTGCAAGCGTTGTGCTACGCAGATTTGCGTGGTTGAGGAGGTCGGGGTTTGCACCAGATGTGCAAGCGAGACTCCTTAACATGCCCTTTGATGGCTCGAGGCTGTTTGGCAGCAAGGCTGATGAAAGCCTAGAAAAACTTCAGACCTCGAAAGCGGCAGCTAAATCGCTTAGCGCCTCTATGCGCCAGCCTCTAAAACCCTATTCCGGCTGATCTTCCTGGAGGGGTCGTTCTTTTCGATACTACTCCTCTTTTGGTAGAGGAAGAGGACAGGCTTCTCAAAGGGGCAAAAGAAACTTCCCTCGTGGAGCACGAGGAAGAGGTGCAAAATCAGCCTCATGAGCGGCATCTGTACCCTCAGCCACTCCTGCAGCTGCCTCCAAATCCCTCGGAGACCTTGTTACAAAAAACACCAGTGGGAGGCAGGATCTCTCGGCATCTGAAGGAATGGCGGGGCATTAACTCAGATGCTTGGTCTCTGGAAACAGTAGCCCAAGGTTACTGTCTCCCCTTCCTAAAAAGGCCTCAGAATCATCCACCGGGAGCCAACTCTGTCAAAACTCCAGATCCGCTCCTATTGCAGGAAATTTTAACCCTGCTAGAGAAAGGTGCCATAGAACTGGTACCTGTAGCGGAGAGGAACAGGGGTTGGTAATCCCCATATTTTCTCATTCCAAAAAAGGACAGAGGACTGAGACCCATCTTGGACTTGAGAAACTTGAACAAGTTCCTCAGGAAGGACAAGTTCAAGATGGTGACTCTTTCTCAGATCCTTCAGGCTCTCTAGCTCCAAGATTGGTTAGTATCATTGGACCTTCAGGATGCTTACTTTCATGTGCCAATCCATCCAAAGCACAGAAAGTACCTGAGGTTCGCGATTGGCAATTCTCATTATCAGTTTCGAGTTCTGCCATTCGGGTTGACCTCTGCCCCAAGGGTTTTCACCAAACTGTTGGCAGTTGTGGCAGCGAGTCTCAGGAGAGGCGGTATTCACATATATCCCTACCTGGACGACTGGTTGATCAGAGCAAGTTCTCCAGAACAAGCTCAGGAACATCTTTCGATCACCTGCCACTTCCTCCACAAATTGGGCTTCTCCCTCAATTTCAAGAAGTCCCACATGATACCATCCCAGAAGCTCCAGTTTATCGGAGCAGTCTTGGACACTTCCTCTGGAAAAGCCTCGCCTCCCGAAGTGAGAGCTTTCCACATCCAGCAGATGGTAACAAAATTCCAGAATGCCCAATGTCTACCAGCCTTCGATTTTCTCAGGTTGCTCGGCCTCATGCCATCCTGCTTTTTGCTAGTACCAGAGGCCAGGTTGAGAATGAGATCCCTTCAATGGGCACTCAGACCTCAGTGGTCCCAGTTCTCAGGGAATATGTCGGATCTTCTGCAAGTCCCAGAGCGCAGTTGCTCAGGATCTTCTATGGTGGGCTTGCAACGAAAACATTCTCAAGGGAGAGTCTTTTTGGCAACCATGGCCGGAGATAACAGTAGTGACGGACGCCTCACTCACAGGTTGGGGAGCACACACCAACGATCTGACAATCAGCGGTCATTGGTCTCCATCGGAGTCCAAACTACACATCAACCTTTTGGAGCTGAGGGCAATCAGACTAGCGCTGAAGGCCTTTCTGCCCTCTGTACAGGGAAAGAATGTCCTGATAATGACGGACAATACAGTGGCAATGTACTACCTCAACAAGAGAGGAGGTGTAGGGTCACTACCACTGTGCAGAGAGGCAATGCAGCTCTGGTTCTGGGCAATGAAAGGAGGAATCTCTTTAACAGCAATTCACCTAAAACTAGTACTGCCGCCTCCAAAATTGTCACTGCTATGGGAGTCTATCATAAGATGAGGAATACGTGGGAGGACACAATCCATTCGAAGAACAAGTTACTTACCAACTGTAACGTTCTTTCGACTGGATGTTCCTCCCACGTATTCCTCATCGACCCTCCCATCCTACCCCACAGTACAGTTTACGTTTTCTTACACTTTCCTCTCATGATGAGTGCATCAGTTATGGGGCATGCCTGGGTGTTCCTCCTATATGTTTCATCAAAAAAACAGAACTGAAGCAACGGGCGCAGCTCGAGCTATTTATACCATCGGTGACGTCGACAGAGTACAGAGTCCGTCAAGGGACAATCGATGCCACGACCTCGAGCACAGCGCCCTCTGCCGAGAGACATTTCTTTCCAAAGCAGAAAAGCTGGAGACAACGAGTTATCATAAAATGAGGAATACGTGGGAGGAACATCCAGTCGAAAGAACGTTACAGTTGGTAAGTAAGTTGTTCTTATCCATAAATTATCCATTGTTAAATCTCTAAAATCTTTAAAAAGATGTTGCAAAAAAGATTTTTGTTGCATCAATAAATTCACCCATTGGACCACCAAGTGTTTGGACGTTTCTTCCTGAGCTTGGTTATTGCAATACCAACAACTTTGTTCTACCTGCCCAATATTCAATCTCCTACTTAGTAACTCTCTGGTAGGCCATAACTTAAATCAAAATCTTAAAATAAAGCTCTATATTTGGGGCTGGAAATGTCTTTAGGTAAGGCACAAGTTGATTAAAAGATGTTTTAATAAATTAACCATTCCTCAACATGTTATATTTGTCACATTGCTCTCTAGTGGTTTTCTAATCATAGGCCCATAATTTCGTCTTTGCCCTGTCTGTATTTGCAATCAACAAA
Organism: Ambystoma mexicanum; assembly: GCF_040938575.1. NCBI lineage: Eukaryota > Metazoa > Chordata > Amphibia > Caudata > Ambystomatidae > Ambystoma > Ambystoma mexicanum. The sequence goes on along the minus strand of NC_090931.1, from coordinate 431,451,638 downwards.
TCCTGTGTGATATCAGCATCAATCATTAACTTTCTCGCCAGTTTCATCCACAATTGTGATGATAGATCAGTTTCCAAATTCAACAGCAAGGCTACAGCTGGCAATATCGAATGCGAATCGTTAGAAATCACAATATATTTTCTATACAAATATAAGATTTGCCGCATATAAATGATATTTAGTGATAGCAAACCCATCTCATTCCGAATCATCTATATTGGCACGCTAAGTGGGAGGGATAGAACCTTTTTCCAAAATTGACCTATTTTATTCCATATTGCCACGACCTCCACCATCTTTGCTTCTGCTCCATAGGCTACCATTGGGACCACCTTCTGCTTATAAAAGGTAAGGACCGGTTCATATGAGAATTTACCATATTTCCTATGGATTATTGTAGCTTGTGAGGCAACCATGGCCCTTTTCTTTCTTAGATCAGCTTTGTAGGGTAGTTTTAGAAGGCAACTATTAGTGGATATACCCAAGTAACGATATTCCATAACCTGTGTCAAAGGACTATTGTAAAAACACCACTTAAAACGCCTGCCCTTTCGACACTTTGGAACAATAATCAAAATGTTGGTCTTATCCACATTTACAGTTAGGTTATTCATAATAGTATATTTTTTCAGGGCGCCCAAAGATTTTTGGAGGCCTATTGGGGTCTTATCCACAATGACCATATCATCTGCATACAGAAGTCAGGGCAAAAGAACAGACCCTAACCTCAGAGAATATGCTGTAAATTCCTTTACATGTAATCCAATATCTGTAAAAAAAAATAATTACCAAGGCCTGCGCTAAAATATAGCCTTGTTTTAAGCCTCTGAATGTCAGAATTGATTGTGATAGAAGACCTTGTTGTGTCAACCTAATCTGCATAGAAGTATTAGATTATAATTGTGATACCAAAGCCAAAATATATTCTGGCCATCCTGCCTCTTTCACCTTTGCTAATAAACGCTTGAAAACGCTTGAAATTGAATCAAAGTCCATTTTGAAGTCAATGAAGGCTATGTAAATCGGTTGGCCTGTCTTGATAGCTCTCCTTTTGACCAGGGACAGAACAAACAAATTAATCGATGTGCCCAAACCCGGGACAAAGCCAGAGTGCAGCTCATCTCCCAACACCTGTTGCTGCGTCCATTTAAGTAATATCTCTCAGAAGCAGGTGGTGTATCCAATAGAGCGATAGGGGGGATGGTTTTGTGGACACTCTCTATCTCCCTTCTTGAATAATTGAATGATAATTGATTTTTCCAGGATTGAGGAATTTCCTTCTGATGAATCACCTGTTTGAATGTGGCCAAAAGACTTCTTGCCCAGGGCCTGGATGGGTTTTTAACATATAATTTGGAAGCCCAGCCGGGCCTAGGGCTCTGCATGAACTCAACTTTTGAATTTGGAGATATATATCATCCAGGTCAAAGGATAGGTTCTTCTCTCCCTCTCTGGGCCAGCCATAAGTCACCATCCCCACCCCTGAGTGATCTGGGACACACAACTCTCGAAAATATTTCACCCAGACTGCCTCCTGGATTGGATTTATTTGAAATGCCATTTGTACTACGTTAATAGCTTTGTTCAGTAACACCCAGACCTGCGCAGCATTTCTTGATTGTGAGGTACATAGCATTTTTCCACATCTCGTTGATACATGAACGCATGATGGGACTTTAGCGAGTTCTTATAAGCCAATTACAATTTCCAAATTTCATAAAGTCTGCTAGGTAAATCAAGAGGACTGGCTGCATTCACAGCCCACTTCAGTTGTGCGTTCCTCTCTCTTATTTCTGTGTCGAAGACATGGGTGTATTTGAATGTTGGGCATCACGCAATACCATTCTGTTGAGTGAAGAGACTCAAAGCTGCCACGTATTTATCCTTCTCTTTTACCAGACCAGTATTTGGCCCTGTCTGCTGGTTTGTTATGGAGGCCTCTAATTTACTTATGGAAACAGGCGTCCATCTAAATCTATTCCTACCCTCATCAGTTCCAAGTACGGGCCATAATAAGAGGCTTTCTGAGCCACCATAGGCCAAACCCATGTTATGCATAGCAGTCCATGATCACTATTATTTTGCGAATGAACTTTGAAATCCCTTACGGACATGATAAGATTTCTTTGTACAAAAATGTAGTCAATGGTAGATGATTGCCCCATTCTACACCAAGTTGGCTTATGAGGGATGTCTCCCTTTATGGCCCCATTCAACATTAACATATTCCTTGTGTTCATAAGTTTCAGCCATCTATGGGCTGAGTTTGTTAATTTAGCAGTCTTATCGATTAATGTTCAAATCGCCTCCTATTACAACTGCTGTGGTATTAAACTCTTGAGTGACCCTGCCCAACAAATCATCTAACCACTGTAAAAATAAATCATCAGTTATGCCTTCATGATTCTAGTAGACATTCAGCAGGTCAAATTGGCCAGTTGGGCATGTTAATTTTGTGAGCTGTGTAAAAGGGTTAGTAGAAGTTCATACTTCCAAAGAGAACCCTGTGTCTTTCTTACAGGCTGTGAGTAGACCAGCCGAGTGCCTGCCTTTCTTCTATTTGATAGCCGGGGATAGCTACCACTGCATAGCCCTCCCAGACCGGTATCATGACCAGTACCTCCGAGAGACACTGCAACCCATCACTCGGGACTTCACTAGAGAGTTTGTGGCATAAAAAGCACCCCGCCTGGAATAAAACCCAGGGAGATCAAGAGAGGGCCACCTGGACCCTGTCCTCGCATCATTGGCACCGGGCTCATGGTAAAGGATTAAGAAGCCTGTTAGACAAAACCAACACAGGCTGCCAACAGGCTCGAACATCTTTAACTGCTGCCTCAGAAATGGGTGTGGCAAGTATGGGCGTGGCCAGCAGAACATGCTCCAAGATGTTGGGTGTGGCTGGGCCTGGCTATATAAACCCAGCCGATGCTTTGCCAGTCGCTTCGCGTTAAACTGCCCATGGCAGCAGAACACTCTCTGCTGAAATCCAATCCACGGAAAGAATTCCAGCAATCTACGAGCATGTGAAGACTCCTGCTTACCTAAACACTTACCCTGTGATCCTCGGCGCCTGCAGCGGACCCGCGTCATTCTCCATCTCGCACTACAGCTGATTCAGCCTGCTGAATCGTCTCCGACGTTCTGCTCCTTCTTCTGCAAAGCTGTCGCGCCTACGGAGAAAGAGAGGAAGAAAAGCAAACAAGGTTAGTCCAGTGAGAAGGAACTCGTGAGCAACACTCTCTCACGCGACTGCAGCATACATACCTCTCCACAGCGTCCGACGCTTGACACAGCAGTTCCATCTGTGCTCTTGCTGTTTACACATCATCCGACGTCCGGAACCTGTTGGAGGAGAAGAGACATTGGTATTATACATAAGGTACATTAGAGAAGACAAGGGAACAGGGATTAACGAACAGTGATCCTAATTGCACTCAAATTGCAAGAACATTAGGAAAACAGATTACCAAAGCGCACGCAAGCAACACCAAGAAAGAAAGACTCACCAGTTGCACCGGATCAGTGGAGCAACTCAATCCAAAAGAACATTGCACCGGATCAGTGGAGCAACTTGACCCAAAAGAACATTGCATCCCTGCCAAGATGAGCAGGAAGGAGAACACATCACTAATATCTCTAAGGTGAGCAGTCGCGACATAGGGTAACAAGAAACTGAATCTGGAGATGCAAGGGAAGGGTCTACCGGTGAAGGCACAAGCCCACTTATATTTCTTCTATTTCTCATCAGGAGCTGACCCCAGGCCAATCCAAGAAAAGACAAGTGCACCAGAGCAGACCAGTCTAGGGAGTGGAGAACAACCACGCTGGAACAGACCAAATGACCTTGCTCGCATTCGACGCCCCATGGAGACAAGGTGAGCGTAAGAACTGGGGCTTTCATTTACCAAATCTCTTGGAACATGACTATATCTAGATTCCTTAATGGATTATCTTCTTCCCTCAACAGATGCTTAAAATCCCTTGTATTCCATGATGTCACTTTCCAACTCTGACAGTCTACTGGTTTTAGCAGTTACTTTCTTGGGTCTCTCGTATGTCCTGACCTGCTCCCTGTCAACCTGGGCGGATTTAGGTCATCCTGATCCAAAAACTGGGCCTGCCTAGCGGATCTGGCTTCTGAGTTCTGCCTATTACCTGAGCTCCCTTTTGACCTATAGGATCTTCTCTCCCCCTGGAGCGTGAGTGATTATCCCAGCCTCTGCCATTTCTTGTGTGCCACAGCCTTTCTTCATTCAATGTGAAACCTAATACAAACAGCTCCGTTTTTGCCCTCAATAAGACCTAAGAAACCAATAAGGACCGAATTAATAACCTCATTTTACCCAGGTCGTAATCACTCATGAATTCAACCTGGTCAATATCAGAGGATGCACCTCCTCCAAAGCTGGTATATCGTGAAATATGTTCATTATACTTGATCTATTCAAGATACATTTCTCAAATTAGCCACCCCTAAATTCTATTACCAAGCTATAGTAGCTTTATTGCCCTAGGCGATCTAGGGGGGCATCCTCTTGAATTTGAGAAACAGGCAGGGGGGGCTTTCCATCTTGTGGCTTCGTTAAATCCTCTGTCTTTTTTACCGTTCCCTTGGATTAGACTTTTAGCCGAGTGAGCACTGAAGTCCCTCTGGTACTACCATCAGGGATGTCCTCGCTCAGTCCCTTCCCACCGGAGTTGTAAGGTACTACTTGTCTATTTCCTCTCTTTGATGGCAATGAAGATTCAACCATAAAAGAGGAGATATCCGAATCATCCAAACCGTCGTCCTGGATAGCATACTCCACCTGCCTCCTTTTGCCACTCTGTTCAGAGGTTATAATTTCTTGTAGAGAGTCATTTGAATCCAACTGAACCGATATTTCTAGTAAGTCTAAGAGCTTGCCTATTGCTTCTACCTCCTGACTCTCTTCACCCAGGTTGGGGGTTTCAGGCATTAACGTCTTATTAAATTTGATTTTCCTTTTAATTTTATTTTTACCCTTAGAGGTGATTTTTTTCTCCACACCCTTCAGTTGGCCAAGTTCTTTGGGTGGGGTAGTTAGATTTCCTATACATTTTCTTCAGCCATAAAAGGTTGACCTAGAACGAGCTCTTTGATTTTTCAATTTTTTCAATTTGAGGCCCTCTTTTTCTTAGAGAAGATATCAAATACCTGTCCTCCAGGCCGGGGGCTTTTTTCTCCCTCTTTGGCCGTTGTTTCCCACCCACTAGTCGGATTGGATTCATTATACTCTATTTCATAAAGAACCAAAGGGAGAGCCCTACCTCCATTATCACCTATTAAAACAGGTTCCTTGTTCACTACTACCTGGCGGGGTAACAGTGAAACCCTCAACTCATTGTCACAGGTGATAATCAAGCACTTCAAGTCATGAACCAGTCTCTCAGGGACAGGCTCCATGATAGAGGTCAACATTTTAAATTTCGAGTTAACCGTCATATTCCCCATCTTTAGTACCTCCCGTCCAGCTAGAGTTTCTATTGTTAATTTAGTTACTACTGCTGCAAGGAGGTCTCCCTGATTCACCATTTTTCCATGTAGTGTTTCATACAGTTTTGCCATCGCCAATAAGGCAGTGTTCATGGCAGATAAGGTAACCTCAATTGGGGCAGGCTGTACCAACCACGTCCCAACGACCGCTGAGGAGTAGGATTAATATAGGAAGCAGGGGAGGACAAGGAAGAGTTAAGGGAGGAGTTCTGGGAATCTGGGAAAAGTATAGGAGACTGTAATAAATTCAATCGAACTGGTGAAAAAAAGGGAGGTGGTTGGGTCTCCTGCACCACCTTGCCCCCCAAAAATGAACTTTTACCTAAATCACTTTCTTCCCACTCACTCCCTTCTCTCTCGTCTCCCCTGGTTTCCACCCGGGAGGTACTAGGATCGTTCTTACCTCCTAGCTGTTGATTGTGGACGTTTCTGCATATGTGCCATAGCCACTATTAAGTGCTCATTCTCAATGACCCTCAAGGACAAGTCCTTGTTATTTATACCATCTGTCCTCAGTATCTCAGCTGCACAGCAGAACCAGGAACCGCTGAGAGATCAATTAGGAGCCCCGACCGTGGGGGCGACAAGTAATTGTTTGGCTGGTCCGACCCTATAGCTTCCTCCATTACCACAACCTCCCCATTCCCTGTCATCTGTGGCTTAACACAGTAACTCCTAATATCAGATATTAAAGGTTTCTCTCTCTCTTTTGGAATTGGAGGAGAGCATGTCTGAGGTAGTCCCATGTTCTCCATTATAAATAGAGAATTAGTAGATGGATCCATTATTTCCTGTCGTTGTGGGTTAATTGACATAGCTGTTTTCAAGGTATAAGCGTAAGTCATTTTACTTCCCTCCATAATCAATTACCCTGTGTCTAGCCGCATTGGCCTCTATTCTTTTTACAAATGATTTGTACACAACCCAAACGAAGTATGTATAACTTTAAAAATACATGGGTTTCACAGAAAACAATGAAAACAGCCACAGCCAAAGTCCGCTGCCCAACTGCCTAACTGCACTAATCGAGAACTCCTTAATACTTGCGCACAGAAGCGCGTGTGACAGTTCAGATAGTTTTGGGCGTAAAGTGGGCAGAGCCAAAGTCAGTGAACAACAGTGTTGTCTTTAACGTTCCCCAAAAACAGAAAAAGGCTGTAATAAATAAAGATCAAATCACAGCATGGTTTCCACTAGACCCTGCAGCGGTCTTCAAGTAGACAGTCTCCTTCGCTGTACCTCTGGTAATTCATATCCGCCACAAAACAAAACGCCACAGGAGCCTAACTGCACTCGTTGAGCACTCCTTGATGCGCGCGTGACAGTTCAAATAGTTTTTGGCATAAAGTGGGCGGAGCCAAGGTCCGTGAACATTGTTGTTGTCTTTAATGTTCCCCAAAAATAGAAAAATAGCTCTGGTAATTCATATCCGCCACAAAGAAAAACACTACAGGAGCCTGACTGCACTTGACGAGCACTCCTTGATGTGATATCCCTCATTAATATTCATGAGAAAAAATGTGCATACATTTAGAATCACTGTATGCAAATGTATCTCAAATATTAACAAGGGGTATCCTGAAAATCCGACATGGATCTGGCCCTTGAGGCCTGGAGTTGGACAACCCTGAAGGGTGTGGATGAGGACTTTAGAGAAAGTAATCATTATCGTCATTCATGATCATTTCTGAGTTCTTACATTCAAAGGTCAATCAAAAGGGAACTGTTCGTTTTTCAGTTGGAAAACTGAATAGAATAGGTTTACCCACATGCATTCTGCATACTGTTCTATACTCAAGCAGTTGAGTAAACATCACACTGAGGTCCTTCTCTGCCCATGCTTCTTCAACATGAACAAATATGTGCATGCCTTACATTTGATCATAACCACCCACCTCAGTCAACCTGCATGCAGAGTGCTGAGTAGGTGCTGGAAGAGAGTTCCTATGGGGCTAATAGGTATGTACGTGGATTGTGATTATGAACAAATAATGCACTTATTTTAGAAATTTAGACTGCTGAAAAAAGTCTGCTGCTAATATGTAATGGCTTTGCATATATATTACTTCAGAAGAACCCCTGTGCTGTCTTTAAAAGTGATTTTTTCTGAAAAGTATCTTGTTTTCACCAAAAAGCCGTTAGCCCAGTCGTTCTCCAAAAATGCACCATTCTGCTCTTATTTCATACACAGTTCTTTGGAGAACAACCCTAAGCACTCATACAGCTACCTTACAAATTAAACCACTATTTTGCGTAGATCAGCAAGGAAATGGCTTGGCATAGCTAGGCCTAGGCCCGCAATCATACTTATATGGCATTGTCCCTACTGCTATATCCCTGAGTCTGTTTTTAGTTTATGGAACCTGGGGTATCCCAGCATCGGCACTGGAAACAGATCCTGGCTGACACTGTCATTTTTCCATGACACATAGTCCACCTCCAGTAGGAAATCTGGTGTTTATTTGGAGGATAAGAATCCAACTGTTGATTCCCCCCAAATCCCTTTTCTGTTTGCTAGGCAGAGCAAGTTGAGAATTGCTTGGGAGTTTATCCCTCAAGGATGGGGACGGACATGATTTTAGTTTACTAAGGAGCTCAGAAAACCTGTTACAGTGTTTTATTTGGCCCACTTTTTGTTTAGAGTCATGTTTCAAATCCATTCCTAGACCCTCACTGTGTTTATCCCAACAAACCTCTGTGTCTGAATAAGAAACTGTTTGAAGCGTCATTTTATGTGCCTTATAATTTGTTGATGTGTACTGTGTAACCTACTTTGACAGCAAACATGAGTGTGGTCTGGCATTCTGTTTGGCCAGGACAATGGGCCTCATTACACGGATGGCGGTAAGGATTTACCGGTACCGGTAAAATACCGGTACCGGTAAATCCTTACCGCCTTACTACGAGGTCCCTTTGCGGGTTGGGGGATTTAACGCCTGCTTTTTGCAGGCGTTAAAATCCAACCCGCTAAGGGACCTCGGAGCTAATTACGGCACCGCAAAATTGCGGTGCCGTAATTAGCGCCTACCCCATTCCTATAGAGCCCTATAGAGCCCCAGAAATGGGAATGGGGAAGGGCAATGGTGGAAGGGGGATTTACCGCCCCTCCAACCTTGGAATGGGGCGGTAAATCCCCTTTCCACCAAGGCAGTGCCGGTATTTTACCGGCATGAGCCATGGCGCTAAGGTTGGCAGAATGGGTTTACCGGCACCGGTAATGGTGCCAGTACCGGTAAACCCATTCCGCCCTATTACGAGGTTCCCTTACGGGACCCGCTCAGAACATCTGGCCAGACCAGACGAGCTAATAACGGGCCATTTATTAACTGGCCCGTTATTAGCTCCATCACCATTCCCATTGAGCCCTATGGGGGCTCGAGTGAGAATGGGGATTGGTTTTGTGAATGAGGAATTACCGGGTCCTCCAAGGTTGGAATGACCCGGTAATTCCTCATTCACAGAACCCGGACACGGACATTGGGCCTCATTACACGGAAGGCGGTAATGCTTAACGGCCACCGTTAATGGTAACGGTGACCGTTAACCATTACCGCCTTACTACGAGGTCCCTTAGCAGGTTGGTGCTTTAACGCCTGCTTTTTGCAGGCGTTAAAAACCAACCTGCTAAGGGAGCTCGGAGCTAATTACGGCACCGCAAAATTGCGGTGCCGTAATTAGCGCCTTCCCCATTCCCATAGAGCCCTATGGGGCAGAAATGGGAATGGGGAAGGGCAATGGCGGAAGGGGGATTTACCGCCCCACCAACCTTGGAATGGGGCGGTAAATCCCCTTTCCGCCAAGGCGGTGCCGGGATTTTACCGGCATGAGCCATGGCGCTAATAGCGCCATCGCTCACCGCCTTCCGTTTAATGAGGCCCATTATTTTGGAGGCAGCCATGGCGCTATTAGCACTATGGCTACCTCCAAACTCGTAATGAGGCCCTACATCTCCAATGGACCTGGAGCGTGCGCGCACAATACTCAAGTTAAAAGATCCTGTTCACTAAACATCTGTGCTTCTCAACAGATGCTGAAGGCCAGACGTGTTCTCTGTGTGTTGACGAGCCGATATCCAGCTTGTAGAATGCCTATTGCATTCTTTCACCTTCTCTACGGATTGCCCTGCTGGAGTAGTGTCTTGCCGCACAGGGACCTACAGAATGACTTGGCACAGCATCTCACTGCACTTCGACAGTGGATCTTCCCTGGCTGGACTGGTACCCGATTGTTCACACACCCAAGGTCTCTCTTGCTGGAGCAACACATGGCTGCTCAGGGATTTGAGGATTGGACTTATTGAGACAGCAAGGTACACAAAAGAGGTGGGGGGATTAAACTGTGGATCAAAACGCCCCCTAACTTTAGGAACACCTAAAAAATATAAACTAAAGAATGATCCACAGTATAGTATCACGGTGTCACGTATCCAGCCTCACTAATTAGAAGGCGGAAATAAGGGTAAACAGTACCCAATTAACATATCTCTAAACATTAGTGCTTGGCATTATAGACACTACACAAGGGGAATAGAACCAGATATACAATTATTAATTTTATTAACCTTCAATGGTAAATATACATCATAAAAATGCCAACATGGCACAGTGCATCATTAAATACAAAAATAGCACAATCCTTAAAAACTTTTAATGCATGAAAACAACCAAATCGCATCAGTGACAATATAAGTACACCGGGAGACAGAAGGTGTACATGTAAACCTAGGAAACCACACAGTCAAGGATTACAATAAGCACAAAGAAATAAATCAATATGTTACTACTAAACCTAACCACAATAATTGGGTTAGAGAAAAGAAAAAATACCACAACTAAAATAACTAATGACTACCACATTCCTTCACTCCCATTTAACCCGACATGTTTCATTCCTCACTCATTTCATACACACGCAGTCAGGGGAAATTCATCAGGGGTGTATACTTAAAAAACACGATGTGTCTCAATTGGTCGTTTTATGCGGCAAAGCTGAAGTTACCGCCTCACAACCTAAATGGTTCAAAGTAAACATTTAATGTTCTACACCTATTCAGCCAACCACCGCGTTTAGAAATACGCGAACACTGGCTTTAGCAAAGGCACCTGGACCCATACACTTTGCAATTAGTTCGAAAGTGAACTGTAAAAGCGTCCGATACAAAAACAGTTAATTTCTTGAAGTTAGAGTAAAGTTCGGACTGCCCTCCCGCGAGGAACGGACACGTGACACCTGTGAAAAGACAAGGGGAGAAAGACCAATCATTATAGTCCCTCATTCTTTAAGACTGTTACATTACGAAGTCAAAGGAGCTAGCAAAAGCTCCAACCTTGTCACATTTTAGGGCTGATCAAACGGAAAACCGGACTCCTTATGTTAAAAATTATCAACACTTACTATTGGAAAAACACATGGAGCGAATACCTCTCTAAAGGGCCCAGTTACTCATAGGCCAGCACGTCATTATAAGATATTAAAACGTGCAATACAGATCATCACAAAGCTTACCTTGCGGTTGCTTGCAAAGTACTTCAACAACGGACGATATGTGATGGGTATCTGAACAAATACCAGTGTCCTCTATCACCTCTCTACACAGATTCCACTGAAAGGCGCTTAAGGTATCTATTAAACCAAGTATAGGGGAAAGGAAGGGGGAAAGAAGGGTGAAAGGTGCTATTGACAATGTCTCAAAACTATTTCTACTCTAAAGATTAATGTATTCAAAAGATCACTGTGCCTTACCTTAAGTTAAAGGCGGTGTGTGTCGCTCTAATACACTTCTACGTATAGCGAAAAAAGTTGCCATGTTGCGCCACCCGGTCAAGTATATCTACAAAGATAAAGAAAATATAAATGTATATATATGGAGACCGAGTCTAATTCCGTAAGACTGCACATGCCTGTTAATTAAGCATCAACAGAATATAGAATATAGCGCATCAAGGCACCTACGTCCTGGCTTAGGAAGCACCATACGTAGCGAGCTCAGACCAAAACCAAAGTGGCGGCTGCAAAATCTAGATTACGGCAGTCTTTATCACCAGGGATAAATATTCGTACTCATAGTTAACAGCTTAAAATACAGCCGCCAGTAACGTCTTTAGCACAGGCATATGTGGCCCTTTAGGCGAGTTAACAGATAATTGACGTCAGCAACCTCCAAGTCAGAGGAAGCATGCAATATACTGCCCTCCCCCGTTTTAGCTGGCTAACAAATCGACACACACAGCAAGTAGCTGGTGTAGGTGTCAGGCTCACAGCGAACGTTGTTTACCGTTGCAAGGTCGACAACCCTTCAGCACAGCCCATCAGCTACTCGCGTGTCATCGGGTGAGATGCAGCCCGGTTTAGTGTGGGTCTCGTCGCGTCGCGTTGGTCAGTTTCTGGCCGGCGAAGAATCAATGCTCAGCTCTTCCATTGAAATAGGCGTGTCAGTCATTTGCTTACGTGTCTCATTTAGTTAGAGGCAGCTGTAATAGCTGTCGTACCCTAGGGCGTCTACATTTCAAAGGATGGTGGGACTTGCAGTCCCAAATTCGCACTAGATGTTTAGTCCCACCAAATAACGAGCCGTCCCTGGAACAGCTCTAAACGGATGAGAACAGTAAACCTCATATTATCGCTAAAATTAAAACGATTATGATTAGTTGAAAAGGGTAATAACCCAAAAGCCGTCCTGCCTCAAGTTACCTATATTTGCTAACGCCTACGCATGGTTGCCTTCACAGACACTCTGCCCTGCTGCAAGGAGCCCGCACGCTGTTCTTTAAAACTAAAAAATGTTTTTGAAAAAATATAAGTGTACTGACAAAAGGGCGCAAGATGACTCATCAAAGGGGTCCCAAGAAAATAGAGGATTAGAACCATTAACCCAATGATGTTAACTAGGGTCTTAAACACATCCTCGGGTGGGCTGTTACGAACATGTGTCTACACATTTGTATTAAAACGGAATGCTCTATGCCAACCTAGGTAAGCCAGTCGAGTCTATCATTCAGACCTGTTACTGAGCTATTTGTGAGGAAAATCATACGTTGTTCCTTCTGTAATAATCTTACTTTGTCGCGGTTGATGTCTCCAGATGGAATGATTTTCCAAAGGACGCTCCACTGTAAGTCTTCTACTTTATGTATAGACTCTACCCAATGGTCTACCAAAGGGGCATTCTGGGTCCTATTCCTGATACAACTCTTATGTTCCCCTATTCTTGTTTTAATTTTCCGCTCTGTTTTTCCAATATACAGTCGGTTACACGGGCACCAAATTGCATAGATGAGCATCATAGAGTTGCAGTTACTGAACTGTGTTTGTCGCCAAGGGGTTTTAAGTCCCAAATTCACTTCTGTGCTTCTAGAGGTAGAGCTACAACAAGTACAATGACCGCAAGCTGAGTGGCCGGCTAGTTTGGGAAAACCCCATTTTTCCGGAAGTGTACTTTGTTTTATAGTCCTCAAGCTCACATCGTTACGTGTGATTAATTCCTTTAGGTTTAGACTTCTTTTAAAAGCAACAATAGGTCTTTTGAGTGGTTTTTCCCCAGTCTCCAGGACATTCCAATTTTTCAACAAGATCTTTTTAATCTGGTTAGAGAAATGGCTGAAGGTATTGACGAATACCAGTTTCTCATCATCCTTAGTCTTAACATTGGTTTTATATTCCAATAACGCTTGCCTATTGTTGTTAAAGGCTCGCTTTTTGGCCAGATATGTCAGTTTAGCTGGATAACCTCTTGCGATTAATCTTTTACTGAGGCCCTCTGCTTCTTCTTTGAAGTTAAATGTAGAGGAACTATTCCTTTTCAAACGCAAAAACTGACCCAGCGGCAAGTTGTCTTTGACGTGCTTAGGATGAAAACTCTCATAGTGTAAAAGGGAGTTTTTATCAGTTTTCTTATGGAACGGTTTAACACTGAGCAACTTAGTGATAGCATTCGAAGTTATTGTGATACCTAAGAAGTTGAGTTCTGCATTACTCTGACTCATCGTAAACTTCAAAAACCGATCTTGTACATTAAGCCACTTGAAAAACTCATCTAGTTCTTCTATAGTACCATTCCATATGACGAAAATGTCGTCTATGTACCTTTTCCATGTTCTAATCTTATGTCTGAAGGTATTGGCTGAGGATAAAATTGTGTGAGTTTCAAACTGTTCCATATATAGGTTCGCCACACTCGGTGCTAAGGTGGCCCCCATTGCCGTACCCTGTATCTGCCTAAAGTACTTGCCGTTGAAATGGAAATAGCTCTCGGTGAGGGCCATTTCAGCACACCATAATACAAATGACATGGGTACTGCAGATTCTGGGTATTCAGACAATAGGCGTTCTTCCAGCATTTCTAATGAGGCTTGTTGGGGTATACTCGTATAAAGAGCCACAACATCTAGACCCACTAGTAGTTCACAGCTTGGATCGAAAGCTAGATTTTCCACCTCGTTAATCATTTGTATCGTGTCCTGTACGTAAGATTGCATTTTACGTACAAGGGGTTGGAGGAAAAAATCAGTGAACCTAGAAAGAGGTTCTAAAACTGAATTCACCCCCGAAACAATCGGTCTTCCTGGTGGGGGTGATATATTTTTGTGGATCTTTGGCAGTGTGTAGAATTGCGGAGTCTGTGGTTTCACAGCACTCAAGAAGTCGGACTCTTTTGTTGTAATCCACCCACGTTCTCTAGCCTTCATAACTTTCAGGCGGATCCGTTGTTGTAGCTCTAGCGTGGGATCCCCTGGTAAAGGTGTATAACACTGCAAATCAAGAAGTTGTCTATAGCATTCCGCTAAATAAGACTCACGATTCTGGAGTACTATTGCACCCCCCTTATCTGCTTTGCGGATAATGATGGCTTTGTTCTCAAAAAGATCCATCGTGGCTGTCTTTTCACGATTACTGATGTTATGGAAAGTAGATCTCTTCTTCGCTTGAGACTCCAGGTTCTTCAAATCGCGCATTACTCTTCTTTCGAAGACCAATGCTTCAGCTGTCCTCTCACTATTAGGTACACAAAAATGAGATTTGATATGAAGTCCTGTGGTTCCACTGTCACTTTCAAATTGCTTGTCTTGAAAGTACTGTTTTAAATGAACTTTCCGCATGAAAGCAAAGAATTCTTGTCGAAAGAGAAACTCATTGTGTAGGTTCGTAAATACGAACCCCACGCCCTTCTCTAACACTGACGTTTCATCGTCTGTGAGTTGATGAGAGGAGAGGTTCACCACAAGGCCTGCATACTTCTTGTCACTCGTGCCTCTGGTTCCCAGAACATTTGGCCCAGGTCTAAAAAAGAAGAAGAAGAGGCAGAACCAGGAGCTTGCGAGATATTGCTGTCTCTGTTACCACGAGTCCCACAATTTCCAGTATTTCTCCCACGATAATTATTTCGCCTATTACTCTGTCCTCGTTTATGGCCACCTCGAGTAGTACTGGGGTCACCATAATTACTTCCGTCACTAGAACTAAACGAGGTGTTTCGAAAGGTAACCCGTTTTTTGTTCCCCATTGCTGGTAGATTGGAGGGATCGTCTGGTTTATAGTCATCAGCTGTGTAATAAAACGCCTTGTCATGTGTGAAGTTCTGAATGTCTTTGTTCAATCTCCTTACTCGATCTTTGAGGGTATCTTCCTTGAAAGCATTCATTTCTGCTAGGAGGGACTCTGCTTGTTTTTTATACAGGTCAAGGGGGATTGCTTTTTTGATCTCTTCTTCCAGCGTAGAAAGCTCAATCAAGATTTTCTCTGACATTTCATTAGCCGTAAAAATGATCAAAATCATCCAGTCCCTTACACATTTAGTGGCAACATAGCTCCTTTGTAGTATAAAGTTTTTGTTATCAAGAAAAAGTCGGGGTTCATTTCTAACGACCAAACCCTGCGGTAAGATACCCTTTCTAAGATATTCGAGCATGATGGACCCGTGGAGCTCCGTACGGATCAATCTTTTCTTAATCTGAGAAAGTTCATCCCACTTTGTAATATTTGCTGTTACATCTGCCGTCCCTCCCAATAGCGAGGATTTATTGAGGAGTTCGGTAACGTACTCATCATTGTAACTTCTGCATCGTTCCAACGCCATACTACTACGGTATGGGGAACAAGGTGGGATAAGGAGAGAGAGAGCACAAAGAAAAATAGGGAAGGAAAGCTTGAACTCAGCCCGAAGAGAGCTTCTACGTGTGCTGAGAGGGAAAGGGGAAAACTAGTGATAAAAGGAGCCCGGTATAGAATGGACCAGTCCTAAAGTGGAATGATCTACCTCACAGCCAAATGGCTGTACTAGGACAGCAAGGTACACAAAAGAGGTGGGGGGATTAAACTGTGGATCAAAACGCCCCCTAACTTTAGGAACACCTAAAAAATATAAACTAAAGAATGATCCACAGTATAGTATCACGGTGTCACGTATCCAGCCTCACTAATTAGAAGGCGGGAATAAGGGTAAACAGTACCCAATTAACATATCTCTAAACATTAGTGCTTGGCATTATAGACACTACACAAGGGGAATAGAACCAGATATACAATTATTAATTTTATTAACCTTCAATGGTAAATATACATCATAAAAATGCCAACATGGCACAGTGCATCATTAAATACAAAAATAGCACAATCCTTAAAAACTTTTAATACATGAAAACAACCAAATCGCATCAGTGACAATATAAGTACACCGGGAGACAGAAGGTGTACATGTAAACCTAGGAAACCACACAGTCAAGGATTACAATAAGCACAAAGAAATAAATCAATATGTTACTACTAAACCTAACCACAATAATTGGGTTAGAGAAAAGAAAAAATACCACAACTAAAATAACTAATGACTACCACATTCCTTCACTCCCATTTAACCCGACATGTTTCATTCCTCACTCATTTCATACACACGCAGTCAGGGGAAATTCATCAGGGGTGTATACTTAAAAAACACGATGTGTCTCAATTGGTCGTTTTATGCGGCAAAGCTGCCATAGTCACTATTAAGTGCTCATTCTCAAAGACCCGCAAGGACAAGTCCTTGTTATTTATACCATCTCTCCTCAGTATCTCAGCTGCACAGCAGAACCAGGAACCGCTGAGAGATCAATTAGGAGCCCCGACCGTGGGGGCGACAAGTAATTGTTTGGCTGGTCCGACCCTATAGCTTCCTCCATTACCACAACCTCCCCATTCCCTGTCATCTGTGGCTTAACACAGTAACTCCTAATATCAGATGTTAAAGGTTTCTCTCTCTCTTTTGGAATTGGAGGAGAGCATGTCTGAGGTAGTCCCATGTTCTCCATTATAAATAGAGAATTAGTAGATGGATGCATTATTTCCTGTCGTTGTGGGTTAATTGACATAGCTGTTTTCAAGGTATAAGCGTAAGTCATTTTACTTCCCTCCATAATCAATTACCCTGTGTCTAGCCGCATTGGCCTCTATTCTTTTTACAAATGATTTGTACACAACCCAAACGAAGTATGTATAACTTTAAAAATACATGGGTTTCACAGAAAACAATGAAAACAGCCACAGCCAAAGCCCGCTGCCCAACTGCCTAACTGCACTAATCGAGAACTCCTTAATACTTGCGCACAGAAGCGCGTGTGACCGTTCAGATAGTTTTGGGCGTAAAGTGGGCAGAGCCAAAGTCAGTGAACAACAGTGTTGTCTTTAACGTTCCCCAAAAACAGAAAAAGGCTGTAATAAATAAAGATCAAATCACAGCATGGTTTCCACTAGACCCTGCAGCGGTCTTCAAGTAGACAGTCTCCTTCGCTGTACCTCTGGTAATTCATATCCGCCACAAAACAAAACGCCACAGGAGCCTAACTGCACTCGTTGAGCACTCCTTGATGCGCGCGTGACAGTTCAAATAGTTTTTGGCATAAAGTGGGCGGAGCCAAGGTCCGTGAACATTGTTGTTGTCTTTAATGTTCCCCAAAAATAGAAAAATAGCTCTGGTAATTCATATCCGCCACAAAGAAAAACACTACAGGAGCCTGACTGCACTTGACGAGCACTCCTTGATGTGATATCCCTCATTAATATTCATGAGAAAAAATGTGCATACATTTAGAATCACTGTATGCAAATGTATCTCAAATATTAACAAGGGGTATCCTGAAAATCCGACATGGATCTGGCCCTTGAGGCCTGGAGTTGGACAACCCTGAAGGGTGTGGATGAGGACTTTAGAGAAAGTAGTGCCCTGCAAAGTAATCATTATCTTCATTCATGATCATTTCTGAGTTCTTGCATTCAAAGGTCAATCAAAAGGGAACTGTTCGTTTTTCAGTTGGAAAACTGAATAGAATAGGTTTACCCACATGCATTCTGCATACTGTTCTATACTCAAGCAGTTAAGTAAACATTACACTGAGGTCCTTCTCTGCCCATGCTTCTTCAACATGAACAAATATGTGCATGCCTTACATTTGATCATAACCACCCACCTCAGTCAACCTGCATGCAGAGTGCTGAGTAGGTGCTGGAAGAGAGTTCCTATGGGGCTAATAGGTATGTACGTGGATTGTGATTATGAACAAATAATGCACTTATTTTAGAAATTTAGACTGCTGAAAAAAGTCTGCTGCTAATATGTAATGGCTTTGCATATATATTACTTCAGAAGAACCCCTGTGCTGTCTTTAAAAGTGATTTTTTCTGAAAAGTATCTTGTTTTCACCAAAAAGCCGTTAGCCCAGTCATTCTCCAAAAATGCACCATTCTGCTCTTATTTCATACACAGTTCTTTGGAGAACAACCCTAAGCACTCATACAGCTACCTTACAAATTAAACCAATATTTTGCATAGATCAGCAAGGAAATGGCTTGGCATAGCTAGGCCTAGGCCCGCAATCATACTTATATGGCATTGTCCCTACTGCTATATCCCTGAGTCTGTTTTTAGTTTATGGAACCTGGGGTATCCCAGCATCGGCACTGGAAACAGATCCAGGCTGACACTGTCATTTTTCCATGACACATAGTCCACCTCCAGTAGGAAATCTGGTGTTTATTTGGAGGATAAGAATCCAACTGTTGATTCCCCCCAAATCCCTTTTCTGTTTGCTAGGCAGAGCAAGTTGAGAATTGCTTGGGAGTTTATCCCTCAAGGATGGGGACATGATTTTAGTTTACTAAGGAGCTCAGAAAACCTGTTACAGTGTTTTATTTGGCCCACTTTTTGTTTAGAGTCATGTTTCAAATCCATTCCTAGACCCTCACGGTGTTTATCCCAACAAACCTCTGTGTCTGAATAAGAAACTGTTTGAAGCGTCATTTTATGTGCCTTATAATTTGTTGATGTGTACTGTGTAACCTACTTTGACAGCAAACATGAGTGTGGTCTGGCATTCTATTTGGCCAGGACAATGGGCCTCATTACACGGATGGCGGTAAGGATTTACCGGTACCGGTAAAATACCGGTACCGGTAAATCCTTACCGCCTTACTACGAGGTCCCTTTGCGGGTTGGGGGATTTAACGCCTGCTTTTTGCAGGCGTTAAAATCCAACCCGCTAAGGGACCTCGGAGCTAATTACGGCACCGCAAAATTGCGGTGCCGTAATTAGCGCCTACCCCATTCCTATAGAGCCCTATAGAGCCCCAGAAATGGGAATGGGGAAGGGCAATGGTGGAAGGGGGATTTACCGCCCCTCCAACCTTGGAATGGGGCGGTAAATCCCCTTTCCACCAAGGCGGTGCCGGTATTTTACCGGCATGAGCCATGGCGCTAAGGTTGGCAGAATGGGTTTACCGGCACCGGTAATGGTGCCAGTACCGGTAAACCCATTCCGCCCTATTACGAGGTTCCCTTACGGGACCCGCTCAGAACATCTGGCCAGACCAGACGAGCTAATAACGGGCCATTTATTAACTGGCCCGTTATTAGCTCCATCACCATTCCCATTGAGCCCTATGGGGGCTCGAGTGAGAATGGGGATTGGTTTTGTGAATGAGGAATTACCGGGTCCTCCAAGGTTGGAATGACCCGGTAATTCCTCATTCACAGAACCCGGACACGGACATTGGGCCTCATTACACGGAAGGCGGTAATGGTTAACGGCCACCGTTAATGGTAACGGTGACCGTTAACCATTACCGCCTTACTACGAGGTCCCTTAGCAGGTTGGTGCTTTAACGCCTGCTTGCAGGCGTTAAAAACCAACCTGCTAAGCGAGCTCGGAGCTAATTACGGCACCGCAAAATTGCGGTGCCATAATTAGCGCCTTCCCCATTCCCATAGAGCCCTATGGGGCAGAAATGGGAATGGGGAAGGGCAATGGCGGAAGGGATCTTCCCTGGCTGGACTGGTACCCGATTGTTCACACACCCAAGGTCTCTCTTGCTGGAGCAACACATGGCTGCTCAGGGATTTGAGGATTGGACTTATTGAGACAGCACCTTGCTGTTCACTGGACTCCCAGAGTGGGCAGATTTATTCAAACCTTTCCTGGATTAAAACTTGTGGTAGGCATTTGCCACATGGAACCCTTGTGAGACGGTTGCATCCTTGTGCCATAGGGTGCATCCTTGTGCCAGCAAGTTACAGAACCCCAGATGACTTTGGACACCGCTACAGTGTTCTTCAGCCAAGGACTTTAGTAGGTATCACAGAAGGTTCTAAGGAGGAAGTGGGGTGATTGCAGGGAGTACTGCAATGCATCTTAACCTGTCCTTTGTTCATTTCCAGCCTTGTCGAGTTCAGATGTTCTACTGCACACCTAGATGGCCATCATCCTCCCTATCTCTCACTCCACATGTCTTCTGGGCATCTTATTGTCAAGGTGTAGAGGGTAGGTAGTGTGAAAGGTTGTGAGGGTTGACGTCCAGGAATTGCCCACTTTGACACACGGCACATGGCCAAAGAGAGACCAAACATCGTTAACCAAGACACAATAGG
Source organism: Ambystoma mexicanum (assembly GCF_040938575.1). NCBI lineage: Eukaryota > Metazoa > Chordata > Amphibia > Caudata > Ambystomatidae > Ambystoma > Ambystoma mexicanum. The sequence continues at coordinate 431,431,230 of NC_090931.1, read as the reverse complement.
GTACAGGTACTCAACAGGTTACCTATGCAACAGTTATTAAACCCTATGCCATGAGGCTCATCCTGTCTTCTCCACTAACTCTTACTAAAACTCTCCATACTCCAGCAAACACACCACACGCTCACCAACTATGCCACCCACACACAGCATATATGGCACCTCCACCCCACACCGACACCAAATAGAAAAAAATCCAAACCTCTTCAGAAAACTCACAGAATCTCAACAAGGCCAATGCATCCCTATGCCGTGAGCGTGCAATGCCTCCCAAATGGATTCAAGCACCCACACGTGCACCAACCCATACCACGTAGAAGCAAACTCACACACAGTGACCAGTTTTTCCAAACTGAAACTACCAACACCTAAGCAAAATCACTTGTGTGCTCTTTCTCTCCACTCACTAACAAACACACCATTCCCCTCTTATTATTCAGATCCACCAGAGCCCCTGGTGACCAGGTAACTAGCAGAGATGCACAGTATAAATCCCATCCACATAACTCTGGTATATAAGGGGATGCAGGATGACACAATGCAAGCTTTGAACTGGCACATCCATCCAATAAGCTCAGGCTGAAAAAGGAATGTTCCGACATTGGCAAATGGCAATTTCTGATGGTTTGCAATCAACTTGGGGGTGCAATTTTTTAAGTTTTTTTTCACTTAAAACAAACCAACATTACCTGGGATTTCATACACCAATGAAGTGCTCCCTACGACACACACTCTCACTCAATCTCCCTTTCTATGGGCCTCATTATAGGTTTGACTGTCCGGAAACAACAGTGCCAGTAAGCCTACCGGCACCATTGTTTCCGGACCGTCAAACTACAAGTCTGCCTGCTGGGGCCACTGTGCCTGACAGGTCTGACCCTGCCGGGCACAGCGGCCACGGTAGGCAGGCCGGTCACGGCAGCACCAGCACCGTTGTTAACGGTGCCAGTGCTCCCATGTCCCCATTCCCACGAAATTACCGGCGCCTGACTTCCCAGCCGCCGAATGTGGAATAGCCTGGTGGCACCGGGAAGTCAGGCGCTGGTAATTAATTCAGAGTCCGGCAGCAGCCCGCCGGTAGTACCGGCAGGGTTACCACCAGACTCGGAATGCGGCCCTATGTCTCTGTCTCCTTCTATGAGATAGGAGTTGCGTAGTCAGGTTTCCATTTGATAGAGCCACCCCAATCTTTGCTGGCAGTAGCACAACCTGTGGAAGCACAGAAAAAATACAGATATTGTGAAGGGGGAATGGGCTGTGTTTTCTTGGCAAAAGAAGCAATAAAAAACAAACAAAACATTTTTTATTGGGACTAAAATTGTAAATTAGCTCTATTTAAAATGTGTAATGTTCATTTTCAATGGATACTACCATTATATCCTGAAGCCAAAATAAGAACATAATACTTAGCTTACTGAGCTAATCATATTAATTATTATTATCGTTCCAACATTGGCAGTCTGGTGCTCTCCTGTTGTACTCGTTCAGGTGCCACTGTAATTTCATAATAGTATCAATCATATAGATGAGGGTGCAATTTGTACCCCAAATATTTATTTGCAAATATGAGAGAAGAGCACCCGACATATGATCGATGCCTGAAGGACGCTTTCTCAAGGCTGCTATGTGTTGTTTTGTTGGTCGATACATTTTGAAAGTACTGCAGATCCCCTCTGATTGCTGGAATTACTGCTGAATTCTCAGTAGATTATTTAAAGAAGAATAATCAATTCCATGTGGTATTTTAAGTTGCTATCAGGCACCTTGCCTTTCAATATGCTGCATGCCTTGTTGACTTTAGTTGCAGTCTTCTGCCTGTTGCAGGTTCTGCTATCTGTGGTCCTCAACTGCATTTATAGCTGTTAACTGTTAACTATAACTGTCCTTTCCAACTGTTTCTATTTTTTACCGACTATGGAAGGATGAAAGGGAGAATATGTCCTACCGGGAATGCAAACCTGTGACCTGCAGGGCAGATCAGAGCTCTTCAATGCAGGTCATTGCAGTATTGTGATACCTCAATGCAGAGCGTTGCTACATGCATAGCCATTGCAGATACACAACACTCCTCTGCCCCTTGCTAGCCAGCCTTACCTTGCTTGAAACCCAGCTCTCCGCCCCTTGATAGCCATCCTTACCTTGCTTGAAACCCAGCGAAACCCAGCTCTCCGCCCTTTGCTAGCCATCCTTACCTTACTTGAAACCCAGCTCTCTGACCCTTGCTAGCCATCCTTACCTTGCTTGAAACCCAGATCTCTGCCCCTTGCTAGCCATCCTTACCTTGCTTTAAACCCAGCTCTCTGCCCCTTGCTAGCCATCCTTACCTTGCTTGAAACCCAGCTCTCTGCCCCTTGCTAGCCATCCTTACCTTGCTTGAAACCCACCTCTCTGCCCCTTGCTAGCCATACTTACCTTGCTTGAAACCCAGCTCTCTGCCCCTTGCTAGCCAGCCGTACCTTGCTTGAAACCCAGCTCTCTGCCCCTTGCTAGCCAGTCTTACCTTGCTTGAAACCCAGCTCTCTGCCCCTTGCTAGCCAGCCTTACCTTGCTTGAAACCCAGCTCTCTGCCCCTTGCTAGCCATACTTACCTTGCTTGAAACCCAGCTCTCTGCCCCTTGCTAGCCAGCCTTACCTTGCTTGAAGCCCAGCTCTCTGCCCCTTGCTAGCCAGCCTTACCTTGCTTGAAACCCAGCTCTCTGCCCCTTGCTAGCTAGACTTACCTTGCTTGAAACCCAGCTCTCTGCCCCTTGCGAGCCAGCCTTACCTTGCTTGAAACCCAGCTCTCTGCCCCTCGCTAGCCATACTTACCTTGCTTGAAACCCAGCTCTCTGCCCCTCGCTAGCCATACTTACCTTGCTTGAAACCCAGCTCTCTGCCCCTCGTTAGCCAGCCTTACCTTGCTTGAAACCCAGCTCTCTGCCCCTCGCTAGCCAGCCTTACCTTGCTTGAAACCCAGCTCTCTGGCCCTTGCTAGCCATACTTACCTTGCTTGAAACCCAGCTCTCTGCCCCTTGCTAGCTAGCCTTACCTTGCTTGAAACCCAGCTCTCTGCCCCTTGCTAGCTAGCCTTACCTTGCTTGAAACCCAGCTCTCTGCCCCTTGCTAGCCAGCCTTACCTTGCTTGAAACCCAGCTCTGTGCCCCTTGCGAGCCAGCCTTACCTTGCTTGAAACCCAGCTCTCTGCCCCTTGCTAGCCAGCCTTACCTTGCTTGAAACCCAGCTCTGTGCCCCTTGCGAGCCAGCCTTACCTTGCTTGAAACCCAGCTCTCTGCCCCTTGCTAGCCAGCCTTACCTTGCTTGAAACCCAGCTCTCTGCCCCTTGCTAGCCAGCCTTACCTTGCTTGAAACCCAGCTCTCTGCCCCTTGCGAGCCAGCCTTACGTTGCTTGAAACCCAGCTCTCTGCCCCTCGCTAGCCAGCCTTACCTTGCTTGAAACCCAGCTCTCTGCCCCTCGTTAGCCAGCCTTACCTTGCTTGAAACCCAGCTCTATGACCCTTGCTAGCCATACTTACCTTGCTTGAAACCCAGCTCTCTGCCCCTTGCTAGCCAGCCTTACCTTGCTTGAAACCCAGCTCTATGACCCTTGCTAGCCATACTTACCTTGCTTGAAATCCAGCTCTCTGCCCCTTGCTAGCCAGCCTTACCTTGCTTGAAACCCAGCTCTCTGCCCCTTGCTAGCCAGCCTTACCTTGCTTGAAACCCAGCTCTCTGCCCCTTGCGAGCCAGCCTTACCTTGCTTGAAACCCAGCTCTCTGCCCCTCGCTAGCCATACTTACCTTGCTTGAAACCCAGCTCTCTGCCCCTCGCTAGCCATACTTACCTTGCTTGAAACCCAGCTCTGCCCCTTGTTAGCCAGCCTTACCTTGCTTGAAACCCAGCTCTCTGCCCCTCGCTAGCCATACTTACCTTGCTTGAAACCCAGCTCTGCCCCTTGTTAGCCAGCCTTACCTTGCTTGAAACCCAGCTCTCTGACCCTTGGTAGCCATACTTACCTTGCTTGAAACCCAGCTCTCTGCCCCTTGCTAGCCAGCCTTACCTTGCTTGAAACCCAGCTCTCTGCCTCTTGCTAGCCAGCCTTACCTTGCTTGAAACCCAGCTCTCTGCTCCTTGCGAGCCAGCCTTACCTTGCTTGAAACCCAGCTCTCTGCCCCTTGCTAGCTATCCTTACCTTGCTTGAACCCCAGCTCTCTGCCCCTTGCTAGCCAGCCTTACCTTGCTTAAAACCCAGCTCTCCTTTTTGCTTCTTCTATCTCTCATCTTCTGCAGATCTATCACGTAATTGTTTTTAACTAGCAATTTTTGCACCAAAACTTGCACCTCCCTAACAGCACATGGAGATGTTTGGCCCTCAGGAGATTTGGGCAGGTTCATTCTGCATGCAACGTTTGTGCAGACCCTTGAACTCCCTACCAAAAATACTATTTGAAATGTTCACCGTGGCCTACCTAGGAACTGCAGTAGATACCACCTGTATAGAGCCTCAGAATTCTAATGCTTTTCTTCATTTGTAAACACTACTTCTCCCTCATAAATGTCCCTAAAATCTACTCTAGTCTGACCAATACAACAGTTAAGAAAAACACAGTCTGGAAGTGATTTGGCTATTGGACTATGAAACGTGCCCAGGATTTGAATAGTGCTTCGTAACCGTGGGGTGGGGGTTCGAGGGGAGAGTTCAGCTCAATTGAAAAGCAACCTGGGCACCATCGAGAAACACAGTGGTATTACTGGCAACGCGTATACAGGATTGGACTGGCCTATAGGGCAATACCTGACCCAAAAACACAACATGCTAGTGTTGGCCATTTTTTGGGTGGACACTTTTTTGGACAATGTGGGCCAGATTGATAAATTGCTTCACCTTGCGGCCAGCAGTTTTGACCAGTGTTACCACACAAAAGGAATGAATAGCCATTCATAGTCCGGCCCTGCGCGCGCGTATACATTCTGAATATCAACGTTGGCTTTTAAGATGAATACCAGGGCATAGGATGAAAGCAACGCGGATGGCATTTCTTTTGGCATAGAAGATGTTTGCTGCTACAACAACTGTGATGGCCGTTGCACCTCGTATCAGACTGTTTAAAAGAAATGTTACGTGTCAGGCAGAGGATTTATGATGGCCCCCGTTTTTCCACTGAGGCGCAATATTTTGGAGCCACTTTTTTAAAGGTGGTTTAACGATTTGTGTGCGTCACATCTCTTCCAAGTGCACACATTTTGTATAGGCAGGTGAATGCATTCGCTACTGCAGAGCCGCAATGCGCCTGGATACTGCGGGAGTCTATGGATTATTTCACGCGTTTTTCCAAAGAACTACAAAAGCGCGCTGTAAAATGTACCTTTTGAATCCATTTTTCCATATGAATTGGACAGAAATATCCCCAAAATTCAAATACATGAATGAGTCTGTGCAGTATGCGGTTATTAAAATGTGTTGGGGAGATTTTGTTCCTCAGTCCAGCCTCGAGCACATGTCTCCTGAATCACACGTTTATTTGCGTAGGGAGGATAGCTCAGGGGCAACGTGCTCGACGACACGGGGCAACACAGGTTCGATCTCCGGGTCTGCGTTTAAAAACCTCTGGGTATTAAGCGCGTTATAAATAACCTATCATATCATAGCAATAGAAAAAATATGCTGCTGATTGTAGACCAAGTAGTACACGGTTTCATGTGTCAACCCGGTCTCAGATTCCCAACCAAGCCCCAAACTGTCTATGCATCCTTTTTTTAAAAGGCCCACACTAAATCCAGGCCATGACTCCACCACATATCCCTAATTTGAATGAAGAAGGGCATTCATAGTTCTCAAACGCTACACCCACCAAATAGTGACTGAGGTGAGGCAAGGCCTCCATTCTTTGAAGAGAGAACATACTTTTTTTAATCCAAATATGTTGTACATTATTCTACAAACTAGGCAGTGTTTTCATTTTCCATGAACGGCAAAAAAAAAGATTCTGCTTTTTTAAAACTTTATTTATAAACAGGTTCACAGCGCATAAAAGAACAGTTTTCATAGACAGTTAAAGTTACATTCATTGTTACATTACAATATGGTAGCTCGGCAGTTCTGAAGCTAATGTCACAGACAGGCGATGGATGGTAAAGGATATTGAATACAACCAGTAACGTAGTTCCAGACAAAGGGCCTCATTATAACATTGCCGGTATCCTGTCGGTAGAGCCACCAGGATACCAGTAAATATTGTTACTGTTTTCGCCAACTGGATTACAGTGTTAATCCCCATAGGACTCCATGAAGGGATTTTCTTTAATTCCCTAAGGATGGCTATTTTTGCTGGTAGGCCGCCTGCCTTAATACAGGTGCCCCACCGGCAAATCTGTAGTCGGCCGGTCCGGTAAAGTGCTGGTATTTGTGAATACCAGCACTTTATCACCAGACCGGCCAACAATGAGGCCCAAAGTGCAGTTTAGACATACCATAGACACAATCAAAACCCAGAGACTGGGCTATGCCTCTGGACCTCCAGCCACTCCTGTATCCCCAGTCGCCACATTTTGAAGGAAGACTCTAACAGGGTCCCAGATGTTATGAGGCCTGGATGATGCTAACAACATTGCACAGTACTCCGTTTCCATGTCACAACACCAGGCCAGATCCTGTAACCTTTAATAAGGAGATGGGGCTCCAGACTGGACCATAGCTTTAGGATGCACCTATTGGCCAGCAACAGACACATGGATAATCATTTCCGCGCCCCCCTTGGCAATTCCTATGAGCCTACCAAACAAGCAGCACAGTATACTACAGGGCACCTTGTGGTTGGTCATGCGACCTGTCATGTCAGTCACCTGCCGCCAAAAACTAAACAACCGTGGGCAATACCAGAAAACGTGGATACATTCAGCCCCCTCTTCCTTACATCTATAGCAGCACCCGTCTGTAGCCTTATCACATTTCTTCTGGGAGCCCCGGGAAGTATCTTGTATTGTATCAGTTTGAATCTGGTATTAATCACTATCCTCTAGGTATATGTACACATATAGTTCCACATCGTGTCTTCAATCTCCCGCCCTACATCCAGGGACCATTGCGATTGACATGGCAAGACCCACTTTGGAGTACACTCTGCACCATCTGATATATTGTGGAGACCACCCTTCTCGAGTTAGCAGAGTTAACTAAGAACATTAGGAGTGGAAACATCTGTGGTTCCGCAGGGAAACTCGGGAACCAGGTTCGGAAGGCTGCCATGAGTCGGAAGTATTGAAACGCCAATCCGAACTCTCCACCCAACCTGGCCTCCACTTGTTCCCAAGCGACAAATTCCCCAACAATGTTAAAATCCGACATGGAGTTAATCCCCAGTCCTGTCCACAGCACCCGTCTCGTGTCATCACAAGCTGGGTCCAAAACCTGAACACCCCAGACCCAAAGCTCTGAGGTATACGGACTCAGCACCTGTAAACCTTGAAAAATCGAGATCCTGGCCACCCAGGTATATTAAGAAACATACACAGGAGTTTAGGCAGGATTACCATTTTCATGATAGCTATGCAGCCCAGAAGAGATTTTGGGAGAGTATTCCACCTTTCAATTTTGCCTCAGAGCTGCTCTAGACAGGCCAAATCCTTCGGCAAGGAGGCCCGGTTCCTACTCACTTTTATTCGTAAATACTGCACAGAGGTTTGTTCCTACCGAAATATCTCCACCCCCAAGGGCTCCCCGGTCCCATGAGTCAGCAGAAATAATATGGACTTGGCTCAATTAATGTGCAGACCTGACGCTCTGGCAAAGGCCTCGTCCTCATCAGTAAGCAGGTTTAGGATGTGCTCCGTGTCTTTTATATATGATATGATATCTTCTGCATATAATTACACTATTTCCCTTATCCCACCCATCGAAAGCCCGCGTTGTCAGTGTATCATTCTCAAGTGGACTGCCAGAGGCCCCATGCCAATTGCAAAGAGAAGTGGGGATAACGTCCCAACGCAAAGGAGGCTGATCACCTGCCAAAGAGCTTGATCCTAGCAGTAACTCCTGCATACAGTAGTTTAACGCATTGTAAAAAGTATTCTTCACCCACTAGAGAACCGCAAATAAATAGTCGCAAGCAACGGAATCAAAATGCTTTCTCCATACCCAAAAGCGCTCCCATCGCCTGAACTGAGGAATCAATCTACGCTAGGATGGCGAACATTCGCTGCAAGTTCAGCGCCGTGGAACAGTCCGGATTGATCTAAGTGTATGATAGAGGGAAGGTTGGGAAATAGCTTGTCGGCTAGTATTTTGGAAAATATTTTTATGACTAGGTTAATGAGACATATTGGCCTATATGAGGCGCAATTAGTTGTGGGATCTTTGACCGGCTTCAATATTAAAGAGATAATACCCTTGCGCATAGTGGGGGTTAGCAAACCATTACCTAACACCTCCTGCCATACTTCCAACAGATGGTCAGCAGCATTGGGGCCAAACTCCTTGAAAATGCCATCTGACCCGGAAGCCTTCAAGGTCGATAGATCCCTAATCGCCACCAGAACATCTGCCAAGGTGATACAGGCATCTAAGACCTCTCTCACCTCCCCATCATGCTCAGCTTGGGGAGCATAATGTACAAACAAATGCATGGTTTCATGGTCCACCCTCCCTTTTGCAGCATATCATTTCCTAAAATTCCCCCAAAATCACGTCTGTCTCGGACGCAGTATGGCCTTATTCTGTCATAATCAGAGGAATATCAGCCTGCCCTCTCTCGCCCCTCAACACATTGGCCAGACCAACCCCCTCGCCCCCATGGCATCCCATCCTCAACATATTTGTGGTCCAATCTTGGGATGGTGAGACATTGCACATCCTGGGTCTGCCACTGTCTTTAAGAGATCCACAGTCATTCGTATCGCTGCCGGATTGCTCTCCAAAGGAGACCATTCATCCCTCAATTGTAATATTTTTAATTCAGATTCCAAATTCGTCAATTGATGATGGATATCCAGGGAAATATAGGGAAATACAGCGCCAGCACAAATATACCTTACCTCTCCCAGAGTACCCCGACAGAAATCACTGACCCCACATTAATTTTTTATTTTTTATTTTTTTTTATTTTTTTTGCTGCTAATTTTGAAAAACAAATGAATAACCTCTAGAACCTCACTGCAGAATACAATGTCCATGGGAGTCTGCCTCTTGAAACACAAGTGAGGCCTGTGCAGTTCAAGATTCTCGAATTGGAACCTCCACAACAGTGGGGGGTGGTCAGACAGAGTCCTCTGGTGCAGAGAGCACTCCTTAGTGACATTCACCATATCTGGCTTGGCCATATTGTAGCCTATACGGGATCCCATATCGTGGACCGAGGAATAGAAAAAAAGCTCTGTCCCTTCCGGTTTTAATGTCCTCCATAGGTCCAGCAGTCCCAAATCCTCCATGCCCCCAAGAATTGACCTAGTGGCCGTGGATAATGGCGTATTGCTTACCATGGATCTGTCAAGCCCAGTTTGCAGAATAATGTCCAAGTTACCCGGAACAATAAACTTGGTTTGAGACACCTACTCCATAGACATTTGTAAAATTCTGTGTCATCTACGTTCGGACCATACACATTAACAAACGTCACTTGGGCACAAGCTAGTACCCCAGACACAATAGCAAAGCACCCATTTGGATCACATTCTTGATGCAATAGTCTGAACCCCAGCAATTTATGAATGAGGGTCAGGACGCCACAGGTGAATGATGAAAAGAGGAGTAAAAGCTAGCATCGCCCCAAGCTCTAACAAACGTTATGTTCATTCCCCCCATTAAGTGCATTCACTGGAGCATGAGTAACTTAGCCCCATGCCATTCACAGTACGCCAGAACCTTTTGCATCTTCGCATAATTGTTAAGAACCCGAACATTCCAGTTAACAAGTGTGCACACCTTTGGATGACGCCTCTCAGCCCCCATCATCACATCAGGGGAATTTTTGCACTAGAGCCAACACAGCCAACGCAGCCTGTCTATAAGCCCAAGCTTCCAGGCCTAAATCCTGATGCAACATGAACCTTATTTTAAAGAACATGCACCTTTACCAAAAACTGTGGGGACAAAGGGGGGTTAGCCAGCACCTCGTTGATAAATCCGTACATGAAAACCTCCATATTACGTTGGGGTATCAATTCAGGTATCCCCACCACCCTAATGTTGTTGCATCAAGACCTCGCTTCTAGGTCCTCATTTTTGGACTGTACATGGTTCACCTATTGATGTAGGGAGTGAAGAGTACGACTAATTTCTGTAGAATCATCATCCAAAGACCCAATGCGCTGTTCATCTTCAGAGATTCTGCCGATCTCCTTTTCGATCCATCGTTGAATACAGTCCATCTTAAAGATTAGGTTATCCAAATTGTTGTTGACGGAGTCGAAACGTGATTTAATTTGTGTTGCAATAGTAATCATATCCGTCACCTGGCCCTGGGCATTGCTCTCCAACTCACTTGCCATTGTGCCACTCTCAACTAACATTTTGCTCCCGTTACTATGTCTGGGTCTAGCCCGAGGTACCCCTGGTCGTGTCTTAGGTGGTATTTCTGTATGCACAAAGGGCTGTTTGGCCAGCTTCTTGACACCTTTCGCCATTCACACCCTCACAGCCTGCACCAGAAAAGAAGCCTCCCAGGCAAAAGAGACAGTCCCTGGGCCACACTACTGGGCAAGCACCCCCCTCTAGCAGTTCAAAGGGCCAGAGGGGCCAGGCGCCCTTTAAGCGAACTGCAAGAACAGTAACAACGGCAGGGGGTCAGCCACTCCACTTCAGAATCCAGTAGCAAACATAGCAAGTGTAAAAAGATATGCCCAAACGCACTTCCAATACGCATGTTGAGCTCTCTCCCCAGCGCAGTCTCCCATTGGGGCCTCAGCAATCTGTCCAGCCCTACTGTATGGCAAGAGACACCGCGCCACACTCCAGGGCCTCCGTGCCGCGTCCTCGTAGAGGAACGTGCAGGGCCAAAGCTCTGCAACACTGGCAAGGATATTCCCCAGCAGGTCCCAACCGGATATGTCATCAGCCGAAGCCTCACCGCTCCTCCTCTCTGCAGCCTCCTGAAGGCATTCAGCCCATCTGGAGGGCCGCACAGTCAGAAACAACCGCAGCGGGGGAGACCTCCGTCACCATGGCCGTGCCTCCAGCACCAGCCCCCCACCATAGCCTCACTGCACGGCTCACAGCGCTCAAGACAGAGCCCATACAATCCCACGATATAAGGAGCCGTTTTACTTGCCGCCGAGGTCCCATCTATGCAGCAAGATTGCGCATACTTTTCAGGTGTTCTCATCACTCTCATTGGGTGCAGTCTCTCTCCTGCTCCCCCTCCTACATACCTCAGCACAAAGCGGCCATCACAGCTGGGGCCCCTAGTGTCCCCCAGATTCTGCTTTCTGAAATGTGAAAGTAAATGGAGATTCCTGTGGGAACATAAAAATGAAATTAGGGCATTTTATAAACTGCATGAAAACGCAGGTAGAGCCCTCCACTATAAACTACCAGTGTGAATTTTATAATTTGGAATCCTCTGAGAGAGAAATGTCAACCATGAAGTGTGTGAGTTTCATATGTAAACATCAATGTATTTTCATAAACGTACTGAAAGTATATGTTTGCATGTCTTGGTGGTCAGTATTACTACTACTAAAGTTATGAATAACAGTCCGGATCGTTTTATTTTATTAGCGCCCATCAATTCCACATTGAAGTCAATGTTGCCAGTGTGCTCCTCCCACCACCAATCACTATAGGCAGACCTGAGGTGTGTGCGCAGACTAACAGACTTTTACCGGATTCCACTTTTGTTACATGGAACACATACTCCATTTCCCTGTCTTCTATAACACCTGCGGAAGTTGTCACACACTCTCTGAGCTCCTTTAGAAACTAAGGGTGAATGAATCCTATTTCGTTCCTCTGTGTTTCATATCTTTAAATGTTTTACTTTGCGATGCTCTCTCTCTTCTGTGAATGGATTGATCACCCCCACCCATCCCCACAGATCACTCTCCTTTGGCAGATGTATGCTGCCTCTCCACCACACCTCGTCTTAAACACTGAATGTGGACAAGCTACCAGTTGCTATACATACACTGACACATGCAAGCATGTATTACATTACATTTAAGGCTACCTGTAATTGCTATATTTATGTTAGGATCTGCTTGTGCTCTTCCAGGCATGGAGAGCATTCTATGCAACCCCCCCACCATCCCTCCCCGTTGACGTTGATAAACACATCTCTTTTAAGGCCCAGTTGGAGATCTAATAGTGATTATTTGGGGTATTTCCCAAGGTATTGCCAAAGTAAGAGTCTTGCTTTGGGTTAATTCTGACCATGTTTTTATTTAGTGTGCACACATTCTCGGAAATGCTTTAAAAAGATCTCAAATCCTAAAGCCCATAATTGGTAGTGACAGCTCTCTCCCAGTTTGCACCTTATTAAGCACAATAGCCTTAATCTTCCTCGGCGAACATTGGTTATGGCTTGCATAAAGCCCTTGGGACCCCCTTGGGACCCCTTGCCATTGGTGTGTCCCTCTTCCATACGTTCTAGTCCTTGTACCACTTGTTCATGCACATTGGCACTCGCGAGTGCCTTGGTCAATCTCTCATCACTTCGTCGGTTTCTTGCCCAAGTGCTTCGCTGTGTGGTTGCATGAAAGGACTATCTTCTGATGGCAGACAAATGATGCCTCTCCGTGTCTGTTCTGCAATGATACTTGGAAACGTCTTCTTTGTTCAGCTTCACAAACTAAACACTAAGTCCACCTGCCAAGGAATACCATAGGATTCCTCTCAAATGATTATCCTGCAGTCAGTCCTTTAAACTAGATAAGCCTTGGGCATCTTTTCTTCAGGGTATTGGATCCAGAGCCCACCATGCACTGGCCCAGGTATCGTTCTTGTGGTTCTGGACCTGTGAAGTCCGCCTGGTTGGTGAGATCTCCACGGGCACACACCCAATACATTGTTGCCACAAAACACCCAAATGCTTCCTAGAGGTCACTTGTCTGGGTGTATAATGAGAAATAAGAAATATGATGAAAGTGTGCCTAGTCAGGCTTTTGGCGTGTCCCTCTACTGAACTAGCTCAAATGGAAGTTAAGGTTAACCCCTAATCGCATTTCGTTATATCTATCCATACTACTCACTCCTTCCCCACATTCAAAGTCAGAATAGCTCAATGCTAATTACAGTACATTATGCAAAGCTTGACAATTACACCCATATGCATTGTGAGGACACCCATAACTCAGAATGAGACTATGGCTCAATCACAAGACACACATGTTAAAAACCTTCCTACCCTCCTTACGTGCATGTTAGTTCTGTAAGTCTTGTTCGTCCATATGGTCTATTTTACAAATATGCTATATAACTAGTAGATTATTAAAACTGCATTTTATGCATTAGAATATAACTTTATACTAATTATAAAAGGTTATATTGTTGCACAAGAAATGTTAATGAACGTTTCATACTATAGCCATGTGTGGCATTGTAACATTACACCTGTTGTTTTAAAATGGTACACACATCTTACATATCTAATGGATTCCATACAATACTTAAACCCAAAAAAGTTAGGCTTAGTCTGGTTCTTTTGAACACCTATCTCAAGATCCGGCAATTGAACTTTCACTAAATACCTAACAGGTAATTGTGCCTGCTTGCTGGACTTATTCGAACATGGGATCTAGTGATGGGACTTTTTTTTCTCCATATTCCCTTAATTCACTTTCATCCCTTTCCATGTGGAATTCATTCTCATCCTTCTGCTTTAATAATCTGCATCTTGTGGAATGCTGACCTTTTTGCCCTAATCCACTCTAAAGTGTAAGCCAGTTAACTATGATTGAGCGTCTGAAACATCTAATTGACCTCCAGCACAGAGCTAGTAATAAATAAACCTGTCTGGATGGTGGTTTAACTGTGGGATGGACATGTATATTTTTAAAGAGTGCTGGTAAAAAGAGACTGAACTGGTAAATATTAAACCAAGAGGACAAGGTTTTGGTACTTCTCTCAAATGTGGTCTGCCAAAGAGAAAAGTAACCAAATTGTAGATATAAGTGAGTTTGAGCTGTGGAAGCACGCCTGGTTTCCAAATTGCACTTAATTCATACTTGGCAATGGATGTGTACATTATTAAGATACCTGAGCCACAACCGAACATAAATACTTCTGGTCTCCAAATCTCCATAAAGATTAGTATTCACTATCTAAAAGGCCACCAAAGGGTACTCAGCTCACCCACGAGTCTCCTTTCCTTCAATTTTGCTGAGCATCATAAACACTTCAGTTAATTTTGGTGAGCCGGCTTCCTCTGCCATTAAATTCTGTGGTTGGAAAGGACTTCCATTGTAAACTATCTCAGAACCTTAAAGTGGTCACCATAACTTAGGAGCACGTTCTTCTCTACTTCCACGTCCTCTTGCTCAATGTTCTTGAGTGATTCAAAGCCTTGGCAGAAGAGGATGATTTAAAAAATACATTCAGTACATTTTGTTCTCGTCCTCCAGTGTGTCTCCCCAATTGTCAATAAGCCAAATAAAGCCTTGCCAAACGTCCAGTATAAACAATGGGAATAAAGCCTGAGTGAAGTTAAGGGCGATTTTCTTTCTACCCACTGTTTCACTGTGCTGCGAGCCTGACACTCAGCAACATTTTTCATCCCCTCCACTTACGGGGGCACGAGGACGTGGAGGTCGAGGAGGTGCAGCTTCAGCCTCAGCTGCATCACAAGCCAGCATTAGCCAGCACTAGCCAGCAAGCCAGCGTGTGTCCTGAAGTGCTGTGGACCAACAGACTCAAAGTCCCAGCATCCATCAGTCACCAGCACTGCTGTGAATACGGAGCTTTCACCTTAAGAAAGCATGGACTGTTTGTTCCGCCCACTGGAAGCCCTGCATAAATAACAAGGACCTGCACCCTTGTGGCGTAAAGCCAGAGTGAAGTTAAAGGTGATTTTTTTTTCTACCCACTGTTTCACTGTTTGCTGCTTCGCTGTGAGCCGGGATCGGTCGTCTTACCTGTGACTGGAGTTACAAGGGGCGGAAGGTCAATAGCAGGAGTAGTTTCAAAAAAAGGCATTTACTGTACACAGGAGCCAAGTCAGTGTCATTCAAGAGAAGGTAAAGTGAATCTTCGCTATCTGCCTTATTGAACATAAAAAACAAATACTTTAGTTCATTTTGGCCAGTTTGAACAGCATGTCTAGAATGGTACTATCTCCTGCAATTGAAATATGTAAAGAAACGTTGTCCCATGAGAACCTTCTTCAAATCCAGGGGGAAGGTTTACCAACATTACCACCCCAGCCACCTAATTCTAGTAACAACAATGGCACTCAAATACCCCTTATACGCAAACAATTGATCTCTGACCTTACAGCTGGGGAGGACGAGGTGACGGAGGTTGCTTGCTCGCCAAAGAGTGAGGACGGGGCGCCTTTGCCACTTCTAGTCAGCTCTCAGCTAGCCTCTTCTTCTCTGCTCACTTCTCCCAAAGATACTCAGGCTACGTGCAATGGAGCAGAAACACCTAAAGTTCCACCGAGCTTAGAAGCTGGAGACGGTGGGAAAGTGTCCTTTGTTCCAACTCCAAGGAACTTGTTTACCTTCGGAACTGAACCTCTGCTTAGTCAGAAACTTTCCTGTCACAATCGTTCTGTTAAAAGCTGGAACCCCATGGGACTATTATCACACTTAGGTGCCTATCCAGATATATATTCTTCAAGACGTAGTCCCACAAATGTAAACACAGGAGCACAACCCAATAGGGCCTTGAATGCAATTAATGCTCCGCTAAAAAGCAGCCCATCACAGGTGGATCGGGCCAAGCGTCCAAAGGCGCATTCTAATGATAATCTCGTCCACCAAAGCTATGTGTCACAAACACCTGGGAGAAATTTCAGTACATTTTCACAAGTGGAATCCCGACAGCAGGCTCCATTTTCTAGCAAAAGACAATGCTGTATAACTCCTTTGTCGGACGAGGATCTCTTGTTGGACCTAGCCGCCGCCCAGGTCGAAGAGCAGATGCAAGGAGTGGAACAGATTGACAAAAAATGATTTCAGCATTTGCCATCACTATGTCTCCCTTCATGAAATTAAGTGAGACGCAGAACGAACAACTACGAGACAACACTACAGTCCTCGCCATGCTGCATTCAAAGTTAATCTTTGTTGAAGGTTTCATAACAGCTTTGCAGTCCAATTTGGACAAAAACACAGACCAAATTACTCAAATTCTTAAGAACATATTGGAACCTATTATCCTTCAAAAAGAAAAACGGCGAGCGGACAGACTAAGTTGCAATTCCTTGTCAAAAAATGGACAAATAGACTCCCTGTGTAGCGAAGATTTGGCTTCTTCTATTGTTCAAGATCCTCCAACCGGAACCACGTCTGAAAGGGACGACTCAATACGACTAGTGGCTATAAGAGATGCTTCTACGGAAACAGACAATGTTCTGATGACTAGATCCACCATGGAGATCATAGACCCTGTTCCTAATAAGACAACAGCAGGCCTTCAGCCTCCGCCGGTTAATAATGCGATGGGTAGTCACAAGGGTCCGACCAAAACGTACGATATGTTTAAAGCCCCCAACAAAGGTTCAAGGATGGTGCACAGTCCGGTTATGGTCCTCAACAAAAAGGGAACCAACACCTACCCGAAGAAACTCCAACCTCTAGAACCAAAGTCTTCAGAAGAAATTGTAGCCACGGATCAGACACAAATGAGTGTTTGTAGGAAGGTTAGGCAAAACAAATGTAACCTCCCAAAAAATATACAAATCCAAGGAAGAGGGGTAAACGTTTTAAGTTTTATGCCAAATACAAAAATACCCCAACTTCAAATTGGAACGGATTCAGACACGGCCAGTGAAGAGGACTACGAATTTGCTTCATCTACTAGTGACTTAGACGATGAGCTGCTGAATATGTCTACTTATTCAGAAAGCACAGGCCCAGGGGCTGACGAGCCCAAGACACGTCTTCAGAAGGACACAAGTGTTCCACCCCCAAGGGTTTTGGTAACTTCGAATGCCACATTCAAGCCCTCCCTTGGTGTGCCAAAGGAAAATGCGGGGGTAGACTCCAAAAGGCAGGGGGGACCGGAACCCCGGGCAATGACTGGGGAAAGGACCCCGTCAAATCCCAAATGGAGTTCTCAATTAAAGAACAATGTGGAAATCTCTGACTATTCGTCGGATTCAGGAGAAGATAACTCTCATATCAAACGTGAGATAACCTTCCGGACAATGGAGCAAAAGAGAACTATGGTAGCTTAGAGGACGCAGTTGGAGGTGGGGAACAAATGCTCGAGCAATATTGAAGGTAACAATCATATTGACAAAAGACGATCCGTGTCTTGGGCCGAAGACAGTAAGACTGCGGGTGGTGTCACAAAGTCAATCCATGCTACAATGAAAGCTCCGAGCAGCCCTTTGCAACTTAGAGTATTTAAATTATCGGTAGCAAGAACCTTAGGCTTCTCAGATAATTTGATTATGAACAGAAACAACTAATGAGGCTTCTGCGAAGCATACAGGCTTTGGATCAAGTAAAATCAAATGATATTGATTTAATTGAATTTCCGAGTGAATCAAGACTTGACAAAGTAATTTTGCACATAACATCACAAAACATCAGAAATGCACTTGTCAAGAAAGGTGCAAAATTGAACTCCCATGGATTCACACTGAAGGAACTGGACAATCAGATTGCAAAGTCAAGTGCAATTCCTTACCAGTTCGTGGACGAAAGTGAAAAGGCTGTTTATCAAGCAAAATCTGGGGATCCAAATCCCTCGGGAACTGGCCTTAAGGAAGGAACAGATGACCTTAAAATCAGCTTCCACAAGAGTAGTAGGAGAGTCATCTTGAAGAAACCAGAGGGACAAAAGGAGGAGTGCGTTGAAGACTGGAGTTGGCTAGCTGAAGCCCTGGCACGTCCTCTATAACGCCAGAATAGGAGCCTTACCAGCCCTGTTGCGACTAAGAAAATAATCAGTTGGAACAATGGGGGTTTTATGCACCTGTTTGGTCGAAGTGAAACTATTCTAACATCACATGACATCATCTGTCTCCAGGAAACCTGGTTGAGGGAGTCTCCTGCCCTGGAAGGATTTGAAGTATACATAAATCCAGCAATAAAGGGGGATAAAGGTCGCCCGAGGGCAGGACTCATAACTGCCATAAAAAAATCAAGCGGCATTAAGGTCACCAGCTCTACAAATATAAGTATGGAAATCCAACTTACTGCAGTTCAAATTACTTCTTCGAATTGGCAACCTAAGAACCAGATGCTCCTAATTATTAACATATGCTGGGGAAACCGTCCAGGATTGAAGCAAAATACTAAAAACACCATGCTAAGAGTTATCGACGAGGCCAGGTTTACCTCGCCTAACTCGGCCATACTCCTGTGTGAGACTTCAACATGGAGTGCTTCGATAAGCTAGGTGCCAAAATAGAGGTGTTAACAACAGCTCCTACAGGGAACGTCAGCAGGGGTCTGTCCATGATAGAGGAATTATTGGAGAGAAACATTCAGATGGTAAATGGCAACCTTAAGGGAGACATACCAGCGGCTGGAACATGGAAACGAGGGTCACAAATAAGTACCATTGACTACTTTTTTGCCACAGAAGATCTTATGGCTAAATTGATTTCTCTGCAAGTCCAAACAACGGATTCAAGTGACCATAATCTTCTCGAGTTCGAATGTATTGACTGGGGAACGAGCAATACATTAAAGGGCATTTATCATGAAAATCAGACCCTTGAGGTTACATTAGGAGGAAATCGACTCCGAATAAACAAAAGAAATCTGCCCTGTGTAACATCAACTCTGTTGGCCTTGAATCACGACCCGCATTGTACCAGAGGAGGTATTTTACTGACTTTCTACTAGCTTTCTACGAAAAACAGGGAGCGTCTAAAAGGCCTGATTTTACACCCAAGTACGCCTACAATCACCAGATTGCTGTGAGGAAGCGAGAGGTAAACAAACTGGGGAGACTGGTGAAAAAAAAATCACTCTCTTAACCTAGCAAAACTTAAAAAAGCTAAAAATACCTTTAAGAACTGGTTACACCAATACAAACAGTAAACCTTTCAGCAAGATGGTGAAAGAATGCTGACGCTAGCCACTCAGAAAAATATAGCAGGAGTCTGGAAGCTAATTAATGAATTGAACACTCCGGAGGGTGCGAAAATTACAAATTCAGTCTCAGCAAAAGTGTGGGAGGAGCACTTTAAACATCTGTACGCATCAAAAGGGGGGGAACAAATTGAGCCATTACTTCGCTCAGATGCCCCATGGGACTTTGAAATTGATTATGAAGAAATACTCGACCTAATCCACAACTCAAACATGTCGAGGGCAGCAGGCCCGGATGGGTTGACCAATGAGATTCTGAAGAAATATCCCGCAGGGTGGGCATCTTTTATGCTAAAACTGTTCACAACGGCGACAAAGGCAAAGAAAATTCCAGCATCCTGGACCCGCTCCATTGTTGTTCCTATCTTCAAGAGGGGTGATAGGGCCAATCCATGCAATTACAGGCCTATCACCCTTCTTGATGTGATAGGCAAGATTTTCGCAGCAATTATCCTGCGGCACCTTAATGAAGGGAGTTCGAAGTCAAACCATCAGGACAAGTGGCAGTCGGGTTTCCGAAAAGGTATTGGCACAAACCTAAACATCTTCATTATAAACATACTTAAGTGCCTGGTCCACCAGAAAAAGATCTGTGCAGTTTACATCGCATCGGTCGACCTGGAAAAGGCGTTTGATTAAGTCGATAACAGAATCCCGTGGCACAAATTAAAGAAATGGGGCTGCCCTCAAGCATTAACAGAACCCATGGAAGAACTGCAGACAAATACAAGTCTTAAAATCAGGCTGGATAGAAATGGCTCACTATCAGATGAAATTTGTTCGGACAATGGGTTAAAGCAGGGTTGTCGTTTGGCACCAGCAGTGTTCTGCCTTTTTATATCCGACATGGCCGAAGCTTTTGAAAAAACTAGATCCTTTCCACCTAAAATTGCCGGCCACCCTGTGGGTCGTCTACTCTTTGCAGACGATCTGTTACTGCTGGATCAAACGGAAATCGGGCTGCAGAGACAATTGACGGATTTGTCACACTACATTCATGACAACGCATTAAAGATAAATGCTAAAAAATCCAAGATACTGATCTTGGGAGACAACGGGAGGGCCAGGAAGCGGAAGAAATGGTCCTGGCTACTGAATGGTGAACAATACCAGTGGTTAGTTCAATGGTATATTTGAGGACCACCTTAATTAACAGCTCGATCGACGCTCCAGGAATTCAACATCTCAGAAGCAAAGCCAAAAATTTGGCATCTCAAGCGCTTCTCATTAAAGGGCGTTATTGTAAGTTCTCGCTGTTACCAGTTTTGGACTTTTATAAACTAAAAGTGGTGCCAATACTCACCTATGCGGCAGAGGCTAACCTCTTCATTGAACCCAAGAATTGGAATCGCTTGGAAAGCTTATTTTGGAAGAGGGTTCTGGCCCTACCGAATTCAATACCCATTGAACGGGTACAGAGGGAAATGGGCCTGACATCCTTATACTCCACGATGGAATGGAAGTCCCTATCACTCATGAGGAAATGTCTTGAACCACCAGGAGTGAGTGGGTTTTCCATTATTAAGGAGGTCATAGAAGGGAAGCAGGTTGAAATTCTAAAGACCTGGTATGAGTCGTGTTCTGCAATTCTGTCTAATGTTGCTCTTTCAGGAAAGTCACTCATCGAAAATCCAATGAGGGTCAAGTGTAAACTACTTTACTTGGATTGGATCCGGACCGAGTGGACAGTGAAATCATATAAACTGTTTGCTGATGAACCTGAGGAGTTCTACAGAAGAGTCTTTGTGATGCCTTACTTGGCTAAATTTCCATCACAAACGGAGCGACAAAGTTTTGTAAGACTATGTCTGAATTTATATCCATCATGGGAGGTCATAGCAAGGAGAACAAAGGCCCAGGAAGAGCGAAATTCGACCTGTCGATTGTGCAACAAAAATATGGAGACCTTACAGCATTTAGTACCAGTGTGCGAGCCCATAAGTTCCATAAGAAATCGACTCCTGGGGAGATTCCTCGAGGAATCACCATTAAAATCGCAGGAGGACTGGTGGGCATGCATTAGATGGGGTAGTCGCCTCTCCCTATCACTAGCTGTTCTCCAACTAACTAGGATAATCTTCTCTAATTTGGAGGCCAAAGAAACTGCTTCGACATGTTGAAAAAGCTCCATTACAAAAACTTCAATTTTTTCTTGTTGTTTTTGTTGTTTTTTTTTCTTTTTTTTCTCTTTCTTGTTGTTTGACCTCCCGTGATTACGTTACTTTACGTTTTGTGATGGATTTTTTTTTTTTTTTTTTTTTTTATTTTAATGTTTTTGATTGTTATCAAAGTCTTTTATACATGGTTGCATCAAAGGTTTAATCAAAACTAAATGATGTAAATAAAATTTAAAAAAAAACAATGGGAATAAGGGGGATGTACATTATTAAGTGAGGAATCTCCCACGTCACACCAAGTAGAGGAAAATACCCAATACAGACATTGCAGCGAAAAATCAACAAGAGGCAGTTTGGAATCTATAATACACGTTCTACAACTTCACCAGGACAATGATGCTTTAAATCAATCTTCATGCATAAATCAAGTGTGAGCATGCACATGTGTCGTGAAAACGAACTACAAAACCATCAATTGATACAACCAATAGTATAGATTTTCTGTATAAAACAATAAATAATTGATATATATATATTGTCCCTTGTGTTCCCTGCATGCTGTGCTTTCTTTAATAAACGTGTTCCAAGTCATTTTTTCTTGGTCACTTTGTTTACCTAATGTGGCATCCCTTGATCCAGAGTGCGGTTCTCCTACCTTTTGTTAGGTTTTTGTCTGGATATATACATATGTTAATCAGACTCTGCTTGGAAGCGAACAGCGCTGGATGAGTACTTTACACCATGAAGTACCCTGCCAAACCTGAGCCGTGTCATGTATGTGTTCTGCTGACATTAGACCTTTGATGGATGGCAATCAGCATGGCATGAGCAATGTTCCGGTTCATGAATCCTATCTACAAACACTGACGTCCTTGGTGTGACGTCAGTCGTTTTCTCCACATCCAACGGCACTTGCTCATTACAAGGCAACTCCAGCGAGCGTGGTCCTGAGCACGCTGAGCCCTGGCTATCTCTGTGTATCACTCCCCACTGCTGGGGATTACCGGATTCTTTCAAGAAGGTGGCTCACACTTCCTATTTTGGAAAACTTCCCAGAAATGGACTACACTAGTTTTGGAATGTGTGCACCGCTGGACACTGATGGTGATCGGGCTCTGCTCACTCCACAGTCCTTTCACGTCCTCCGCTGATGTTATAAACTGAAAGGAGAAACAGATTACATCAAAGGGAATCATCACATAGAAATAGGCAGGCTTTTGCTTTCTCTTCTATAGTTGCCAGACATACATTCAAATATGATTTTTTTAGGTTTCATTCATGTTCACATTGTTACAAATTATTCAGTTATTATTGTAAACATTTTTCCTATAAATAAAACACGATCCTTACTCATCATGTCAGTGGTAAATTACCTTACCTCTATGCGTTGACAATTAGATACTCAAACTAGCCTGCAAATCTTATGTAACCATGCACAAGTAAATGAGCCACTGAAGTTCAGCAGGTACTGGAACCTATGTCACCTTAACCCCCAGAAGTGTTGTAACCTATGAAGACTATCACATCACTGATGACATCACATAGGACATCACTTATGATATCATTGGGGACATCACTGGAAACTAGCGCACACAGATAACATCACAAATTACAAAACGTACTCCATCACATATGACTCCACTTTTGGCAGTACTTATGTCATCTTCGATGATATCACTTAAAACGAAAGCACAAGATGACATCACTGATGCCATCACTCAAGGTCCCACTTATGATATCATTGATGACATCAATGGGAGCAGACATTACAACTGAAAGTGGGAGAGATGCAATGTTAAAATAAAACAATACTACCACACACACTTAAGGGGGGGGGGAATCAAGGGCATGTTGGTCTTAATTTCACATCTACCTCCTCAAATTAATGTCACTTTTTAGCTGTCAAATACGAACAGTCCTGAGTCAGCGAGTAATACAAAAATATATCCTAATCAAAGAAATTCCAATGCAGCCATTAGACTGGAATGTAGGTTCTGAAATTGATAGATTGTGCATGAAAGCCATTTCCACTAAGCTGCAGAGTCAAATTATTTGAAAAGTAGTAACGTCGGCCTCCAGGAAATGTGAAAAGGTTGTCTGTATGGAAACAGTCACACGTTAACAACCCCCCAGCACACTCTTTCAAAGCATGGTGATGAAAGGTAAAGAAGGCGTGCATGGTGTAATAATAACTTTACAGCATTCCACAGAAGAAGAGTAATAAAAAAAAGCCCCAAATCCCCTTTTCATATCAAAACTAGAAATCTGCTGTTCCACGGGGAACATGGTCCCATTCCACACAACATGGTAATGCTTCAGTAGGATTACAGTTCCAGCTCAATCTCGAGGAATCATAGTTACACGCTTCGGGGTGTTAGGACAGAGGAAGATGATAAAGTTGCACACTAAGCGGTGCACTCATTCTACTTGCCAAGGAGGCTGGAGTCTTTCTAGACCCTGAGGTTCATCTTGAAAAGCTCGATTCACTGAAAGTTTATGTTTCTCTTTTGGTAGCATACACTAAGGGGCAGATTCTAAAAGCATTTTTGGGCGCCAATGAGGAGAAGCGCCAGTTCATAAAGGCCATCTGAATGGCCTCATTCAGATGGCCTTTCCCCCCTTTCAACATTGGCGCAGAGAAGCGGGCTTTTCTGCTCATTTTAAAGCGCATCCTGAATTCTCAAACGGGATGCCCGTTGAAATGCACACACATGACAGTTATCGCTGGGCGTTTTTTAAAACAGACGCGGGGAGAAGCGAAAATCATGGCAGGGTAATTTCCGAATCCTGCCATTATTTGTTTTTAAACTGTGTGATAGTCGCGGGTTGAACCCCAGTTGTTACACTACATTTACATCCCCCCAAACAGGGAGGGAAACGCTTTTTTGTGTCATTTGACCAAAGCATGCCCCTAAACGGCCCATCTCGTAGAAATTCACTCCCAGCGAGCACATGGTTGCTGTCATACATTAGTGTCTGGAGCACGCTCGCGACACGAATGTACGGAGAGGGATTGGACAGCACATCTTTGCGCCATGTGCAGTCCCT
The DNA here is from genome assembly GCF_040938575.1 of Ambystoma mexicanum. Lineage (NCBI taxonomy): Eukaryota > Metazoa > Chordata > Amphibia > Caudata > Ambystomatidae > Ambystoma > Ambystoma mexicanum. The sequence continues at coordinate 431,406,892 of NC_090931.1, read as the reverse complement.
CCTGAAATGCGCAATGGAGAATAAGGTGACCTGCACATTTCTAAAAATAGCACACCTTTCATTTCCGCTATTTTTTGAGAATCTGCCCAAAATGTATAACTGTGGAATGTTTCCGAAATGTCTTGAAAAAAAGGAAATGCATTTTTCATACTTAAATTTACTTTTCAGTGGTGTCATTTGCTATGTCATCAGTGTGCTCTAGTTTGCAGCAATGTCATACGTGGTACCATTCGTGATGTTATCAGTGTGTTCACGGGCTGCGCAATGGAGTGGCTTGGCATTAAGGTGGTGTCACTTCTAACACCTGCTGAATTTCAGAGGTTCTGTTGCGCCAAACTGACATCTTAACATCACTTCAACTAAAAGTTTTTCGCTGAATATTAAGGGCTTTATTCCGTGGACTTGATTTAGTTAAACAGTTTCTTAACTGAAAGGTTTTTACTACATTTCAAGGGTTTTAATGTTCACACTATCTGCAATAGGAACGTTTTCATTTTTATATTATGATTGATGTCAAGTGCAAACTTATGAGTGGATTTCTAAGCTGCACATTATGGGGTTCCTCCCATTGAGGGTCTGCGAGCCACGGGACATGCTCTATAGCCCTGATCAGTGGCTACTTTATCTGGCCCATGGCACGTGACCATGACATATGCCCTGTTTTCCCACTCAATGAGGCAAAGGAGGAGGAAAAGGGACAATGAAGAAAAAGGGGCACTGGAACAAGGAAGAGAGGTAAGAAAGAGAAAGTATGACTGTGACGAGGATGCAGCCACAGAACTACAACGAGGATACACGTGAGAGACAGTGACCATGATGCACGCGAGGGACAGTGAGGAGGATGCACGTAAGATACGGTGATGAGGGATGCACACACGTCGGTGTAATGGAGTACTAATCGGGAACTGGGACAAGGATGCTGGAGGCAGGGGTAATGTAATGGATTACTAATGTGGTACCAGGAAGAGGAAGGTGAGGGTAATGTAATAGATAACTAATGGAGTACAAAGACAAGAAGAGGGAGGAGTGGGTGATGTAATGGATAACTAATTGAGTGCCGAGACGAGAAAGAGGGAGGCCATGGTAATGCAGTGGATTACTGAGTCGATCTCTCCTCTGCCTTTGACACTGTCAACCATGCCATCCTGCTCAACCGTCTCCGTGATAACCTGGGTATCACTGGTCAGGCTCTGGCATGGCTGACCTCTTTCCTTTCTGGTCGACCCTCCCAGGTCCAAATGGGCTCCTTCCTCTCTGACATCTTTTTCTCCACCTGTGGTGTCCCCCAGGGATCCAACCTCTCTCCCTGGCTCTTCAATCAGTATCTGGCACTCCTTGCCTACCGCATCGCCGCTCTCTGCCCCCACTTTCAGTGCTATGCGGACGATACCCAGCTCATTTTCAGGCTACCCTCGGCCTCCTCCTCTCCTTCCCTCATCTCCGACTGTCTGTCTACTATCCAGGAATGGTGTGCCGCCAATGACCTCTGCCTTAACGCCAGTAAGACTGAGATTCTACTCATCGGCACACCCACTCCCTCCTTTCCTGCAGCTCTCTGGCCGGCCTCCCTTGGCCCCCTTCCTGCCACTACCTGCAAAGCTAAAAACCTCGGGGTCATCTTCGACTCCACACTCTCCTTCTCTCCTCATATTTCCGACGTCTCTAAGAAGTCACATTACCAGCTGCACCTCCTCAGAGGTATTCTTCCCTTCCTCTCCTTCCCCCAGAAGCTCACTGTCTCCCGAGCCCTGGTTCTCTCAAGGCTGGACTACTGTAATAGCCTCTATCTTAATCTGCCTGCCTCCACTCTCCGCCCTCTGCAACTTATCCAGAACAGAACTGCGAGACTTGTCCTTGGCCTCAAGCCCAGGGACCGTATCTCTCCAGGACTGAAATCTCTTCACTGGCTCCCAGTGGCTGCGAGGATTAAGTTCAAAACCCTCTGCATTGTCCACAAGGCCTTCTGGGGCCTGGGGCCACAATACCTTCAACTCTCTCTTCCTAAATATCTGCCTTCACGAGCCCTTCGCTCATCCGTCTCCAACTCTCTCATGGTCAGCCGCTTCTCGAAGCAACGAGCTGGGGGCAGATCTCTCTCCGCAGCAGGGGCCTCCCTCTGGAACAGCCTTCCTGCCTCCCTGAAACTTGAGGAGAACCATCTCCGGTTCCGGAAGCACCTCAAAACCTTCCTCTTTGCTTCTGCCTTCTCTCTCCCTCTCCCCTGCTAAACCTGCTTAACTCCCCTTCGAAGTCTGCACTTAACCTGCATCTGGGCCACTCTGTGACCTCGGCCCAGGGCCCAGCCACTCTCCACTTGCACTGCCTCCCTGGCCCCCCCTGCACTGCGGGACTGTCACTGCATCCCTACAGCCGCCTTCCCAGCACTTGCTCTGCACTTACCTCGCACTTGCCACCAGCTGGCCCTTTTATTTATTATTTATTATTTTATTACGCTACTTACCCTGTATTGCACTTTCCCCCCCACCTCCTCCCCCTGCACTTCTCCTTTTCCCATTACCTCTGCACTTGCGCGATCTGAATGACACCTGGCCTAGTAGGATCGTTTGTCTGTCTTCCCCTTGTTTCCCCCCCTCCCTGCCTCGTCGCGCCTTGAAACACTCGTGTATAGGCGCGTTACAAATACCATATCATATCATATCATATCAGGGACAAGGAAGAGTGAGGGGGAGAGAGTGTACTTGGTTATTAATGAGGTACTGGTGATGGGGGATGTGTGCAAGATGGAGTACAATTGGGAACTGGGACAAGGATGCAGGAAGCAGGGGTACTGCAATGGATTACTAAAGTGGGAGCAGGCTCAGGAAGTGGTAGGTGGGGTAATGTAATAGATTACTAATGTAGTACAGAGACAAAGAAGAGAGAAGAGTCAGTGATGTAATGGATAACTAACCGGAACAGGAAAGAGGGAGGCCAGGGCGATATACTGGATTACTGATGGGGTGCTGGGACAAGGGAGAGGGAGGCCTGAGACAGTGCAATGGATTATTAATGAGGTACCAACATCAGTAGGCGGGAGTAATGCAATGGATTACTAATAGGGACTGGGATGAGGTAGAGGGAGGAGAGGCTGGGGGTGAAGTAATGGATTACCAATAGCTTACTTGGACGAGGAAAAGAGAGACAGTGGTAATGTAATGCATACTAATGGGGTAACTGACAAAAAAGAGGGCAGTGGGGGTAAAGTAATGAAATTACTAATAGGGTACCAAGACGAGAAAGAGGGAGACAGTGATAATGTAGAGGATATCAGAGGGAGCAACCGTTTATTAATGGGGTACCTGGATGAGGAACAGAGAGTCAGGTCAATGGGGGACTGGAATGAGGAAGAGTGAGGCCAGGGTATTGAGGTGCTGGGAAAGCAAAGAGTTAGGCTGGAGAAATGGGGTACTGTGACGAGGAAGAGGGAGACTGGAATATTGGGGAACATCCCCCCTGATATCATTGATTGTGTTTCATGGAAATGGTTGCCATCTTGTATCGATCATAGAAATCATTGTTTCTATAACAATACACAACACTTTATAAATTAAATACCTTAAAAGAATTTCAAAGGGCAGGATAATCTCTACTTTGCATTGGCTGGTTTGCTCATTCAGCTAAAACGCGGAGCTTGTATAGACTTTTGCTGTGAAAAGAGCTTATTTAATGAGACGGCTTCACGTGTCATAAGTATTGAACACTATAGCAGCACAACTTATTACAACTGCAGTTTTACCAGACCAGCATTTAAAACATTTTTAGGAATAACATATTCGCTACAATATTTCTTTTTACCATTCCATTCAAAAGCAGATTGTAGCGAAAATTAAACACGTCAGAGGAATTTTGCTTTTTGAAAAACCACTGCTTCAGCTTCAAGCAATGCGTCATGGCAGATAACATATACCCGGCACCCATTTACGCATCTAATTTTAAAGAAAGTACTGGATGGACTTACACAAAACAAAAAAAGGAATATCAACAACACTTTGTGGCCAACATGTCTCTGTGGTTTTTGCTGTGCATGTGTTCAAATCAAGCAATTTTTGGTATTTGGGGAAAATGAATGGGCTTGGTCAAAAACTATTTTTTTCTCTCCATACTTAATAACGTTTAAACAGTTGAATGACTTTGACCCCAAATCTCCCAGTTTGGAGATAAAGGGGGATTGTACCAGGAAATTTTCAGTAAGAACATTTCAGCCAGATCGGTCAAGCAAGTCAAACGTTATTAGTAATAGAATGTTCACAAAAATCGTTGTTCATATGTTTTCCCTTAACTGTAGGGTGTCGGGCTATAGTTAAAGTGTTTACATAGACTTCACCCTAAATCCTAGTGCTAATCATGTTTAACTCCAGGACATATTTGTATGAATTTGTTCATGAAAATAGTTTCTCCCGGACTCCCACACCAAACTGGACATTTTGGGGAAAATGTGTTAAAAGGCAGAAAAATTATTGAGGAAACAAGAAGACACTGTTGAGAAAACCACTTAACACATTTGCACCAAATGAGAAAGAAGTTGGATACAAAGCGCCGCAGATGTGCCTTTTGCTGATTTGGAGTAAATCCGTCCAGTATTCTTTAAGATATTTTACAGAGATGTGGGTACCCCCTGCTTCCCGAATTCTTGTATATATTTCCAATGATGCTTTGCAACAGAGAGGATTAGAGCCTTTTCAAAAAGGAAAACGTGTCATGTGGTTTTTATTTTTGCTCGATGCAAGCGATTCCCCCAGTAATCCTGGGGAAGCTGAACTTGAAAAGTGCTCAACAGAGGTAGATAAAGGGCCTCATTACGAGTCAGGCGTTAAGGGGTTAACGGCGCCGTAAACGGCGCCGACCCTTAACGCCTGATTCCGAGGTCCCTTTGCGCCATGGTGAGTTTAACGCATGCTTTTTGCAGGCGTTAAAATCCATGGTGCTAAGGGACCATGGTGCTAATTACACCACCGTAATTTACGGTGGCGTAATTAGCGCCTTCCCCACTCCCATTATGCCCTATGGGGCAAAAATGGGAATGGGGAAGGGTAAATGGGAAATGGGGATTTACCACCCCACTCACCTTGGAATGGGGCGGTAAATCCGCCATCCACCATGGTGTAAACGTAGTTTACACCATGGTGGTAAGGGTACGACCCAGGCGGTAACTTACCGCCTGGGTCGTAATGAGGCCCAAAGTGTGTTAAAATTAAGCTACAGATGGGGAGAAGGTTAGAGGAGCACATTTGCAGTGAGGGAGCTTGAGGTGGGCTGGGACCAAGTTGGGGGAGAAGGTTTTTTGGCTTATCAGCAGAATCTTGCGAGATTACCACAATAAAAGAGTGACAGGGGGTAATTGCATAGGGTCAGGGGGTAAATACACATGAGAGGGAAGTGGGGGGACTTAGAAAGGAGGAGAGGGACACATTGTGAGTGCCAGTGAGGACAGAGAAGACATTTTAATTCTCAAGCGTTTTTCCGTTACCGTAGAAAAATGTTACCTTGTAACAGGAATCACACTTTATTATCACAGGAAAATTTGCTGGGAATGATTTCTGCTGGAAGAAGCTGTCAGCGTGATAAATGATTGCAGGAATAAAAAAATTGGGAAAAAATAACCAACAGCTTATGGACTACTGAGGCTTAGTCGTGGTCTTTTAAACTTGCAAAGAGGTAGGATGTACTACATTGGCAGTGGACTATGGCAGTGGTCGAAGGCTAGCGGAGCTTGAGGCTGGTGGGATCTGGTTAAGTGCTGGGGAGGGGGCCTTAGTTTTTTTAAGTTGATCTAAAAACCTTAAAATTCATTGAACAACACTTTAGTTAAGCAAGAGTTAAGGTCATGGCCTGTGACCTTACCTTTTCTGAGTAATTGTTGTAACATGGCCAAAGGCCCTGGCTAGATGCCATAAACAAATGTAGGATATCCGAACCTTTGAAATTCACAGAAAAAAAACTTTAGTTAAGAGGGAGTAAAGGTGAGCAGCTTGTTTGCAACAAAACCCTTAAAATTCAGAGGGGTGGAAAGAAACTCAGTGTTACTCCACCCCATCCCCCAATGCAAAGCCCATAAGCACATACATGATATCACATGATATCTCAGAAGGGATTCACAGTGACATACACAATTACATGATGGGGCACATCTACGGGTGAGTGCAGAGTAAAAATAGTCATCACTTTCCACACCCGCTGATTTTAAAGGGTTTTATTGTGATAAATAGGCCCAGCTTAACTCTCCTAACTAAAGTTTTTTCCAGTGGATACACATATTCTAAAAGCAAAATCAGTCCATTATATAGAAGATATTATAGTGTCACTACTGTGACTTTAGCAGAACAAAATGGCTGAAAGGATATGAATGAATCATAACCCCTGGCATTGCTCTGAGCAATCCCCCACCCCTATGTTTTTTTGCCTGCCTTGCCATTACAGAAGGAGAAAGACAATATGAAAATCAGGCGTGGCCCCACCCCAAACGGGGCAGTCCAGCATGAACTCCTGGTTTGCATCCCTTCTGCATGAGACCAGAACCAACTCCGGACATGTTGCAGGCTCATTGACCATCATCAGTGAGGTGTACCTTTGCTCTCTAGGCCTACCTATCAGAGTATGCTTAGGATAACCGCAAACCACAGTTATATTATACCTTTATGTTAATAATGAGATTGGGTGTAGGACTTTATAATGATATATTTATATATCAATCCCAAAACTTCTAATGCAATGTAATTGTACATAAATGATTTCCAGTTGTAAACAATTTTTATTTCCATCAATACAACTTACCATGTAAGGATTGCTCCAGTCTCCTGGTCCTGCGATATTGACGCCTCTCACACATAGGAAATACCTGGTGGTGGGCATCAGTTTTATAATACGAACTGAGTTTTTGTGAATGTTGGAAAAGAGCCAGGAGCTTCTTCCGTGTTCATCCATGTCCACATTCCCTGAGATCAGCTCCTGCAACTTCAGCTGGTAGAAGTTCAGCTGTTGGGTACATGGCAACCAAAATATCTAATGGGAATGAAAAACAGATGCAAGGCGATTAAGATGCTTTAGTGGTGTTGGGAGTCAAATTGCAATGGCATGTTATGTTCATGTATGGTGCAGGGAGGCAATCAAAAGAGGTCTAATAGTATCTGCCTCAGAAGTAGATGCTGACAGGAGAGAAAAAGAGAACAATACCAGATGCATACAGATTCTGTCATAAACTTGACACGGTATCAATATATACAAAGAGTTTCTGAGTTCCAAATTATATAGACAGAATCTCTAGGCTGAGATAAACCTGTTTAATTAAGATGAGACGTGTATATAGTAAGGACCAGGTGGTTCAGAATATCAAACCCTAGCCATCTTGCCATGAAGCAGGGGACTTTTAGAGTATATATTTTGGAATATTATCCAGATAGCTTTATGTATCAAAGGAAGTACTTTGAAACCAACACATCTTAGTACCGGAACCAAGCAAATTACTGAAACTATTCACATGATGGTCTGGAATATTTTTTTAGTTTATAAAGATTTCAAGGGGGAAATCTAAAAAACGGCATTAAAATAAGCATGCATGCACAATGAAACAGTTCATACAATAATATTGTTGTCAGAGCTCAAAAAGTGAATATCTTTATGATTGTGTGATGTGATAAAGAGAATTTAGTGACTTGTGGAGCCTGTAGTTTGAAAGATAGCATTGGCTCAAACTGTAGGCAAAGTTAGCAAACTTGTTCAGCAGGAAAAAGGGCTGAATCCAGAAATACAGATAATGAAGGTTAAGTATTATTGTTTGCAATCAGAACGACGTCAGTCGATTTCATTCAGGAAAAGGCAATTTGTCTTAATTCATTTAGAGGTAATGGTTATGTATTTCGAAATCTCTCCGTATCCTGCACTCTGTAAGAACACAGCAAGAAGATGCATGCGTCAATGTTGCGGAAACGGGTCTACTTGTTTCTGAGAGGGGATTTCTTCGTATCAATCCAGCAAAAATCCCAGCAGAGTCTAATGGATTCCAGAAATGGGGATATCCACCAAATTACAAGCACTCTTAATCCTGTGGTAATGCCACAGGACCGAGTGGTGGTAATGGTAAGCGATTTTGATGGTAAATCAGCAGATTTACTACCAAACTCGTAATCAGGACTTTTAGACTACTAATGCCTTTACAGTAATATGAAGCCATGGACAGCTTAAGGAACCCAATATACTAATTTCATTGACACCTTCAAATATATTACTACGAACCTGGTCTTCATATCAATGAACTGTTTTCTTACTTCCTAGTACTGCCATCAGCTATTTACTTTGTAATGCCAACACTGCAATAAGACGTCATGGCCTGTATAATGGACAGTGGGGAAAAATGAGGCTTTGGTGTATCCCAGGGTCCCTTCTATCTATCATAATTTTGTCACAGGCTTTTGACACTGTAGATAGTGAACGAATGTAGGGGAAATTGAGGCTAAGGGGTATCCCAGAGTCTCTTCTACCCATCATGATAAAGCTACTTAATATGTCAGCTCTGATGATAAGGCTATATGCCAGAGAAAATCTATCCATTCAAATCTAGACCTATACATGAGTGAGACAGGGGTGTATGCTGGCTCCATGCCTCTTTAAAATATCTAGAAGATTTGGCCACTGAACTGCAAGGAAGGGGACTCTCTAATCTGGTGGTTGGCAAGGAGAGGTTGAATTGGGTTGCATACGCAGACAACATCGTGCTACTGGATTAGACCCCCAAAGGACTTCAGAGATTACTGGAAGCATTGGGTGATTATGCAAGGGCTAATAATCTAACGATCAACCCGGCCAATTCTAAAATAGTTACTTTCAAATGCCCTCTCACTAGGGAATCCCACTTTATATGAAAATTGTCCAATCAAGTCATCTCCAAAGGCAAGGATGTCTTATATCTGGGGTATAATATCCGATCTTTCCCATCAAGAGAGCATATAGAGGGCATTCTTGAGGATAAATTGACTAACCTTGCCTGTCAGATGAAGAAACTGTGTGGCTCGTTCTGCAAAGTCTCGATAAAGCGTCTCTTAAAATTCTACGCCAGCAGAATTATCCCAATTCTGTCACAATAAATAGGTAGGTCCAAAGAGAAGTGTTCTCTTTCTTACGCAATCTCTCCCTATGGCTTCACTGAGATATGACTGGGTCTTCTCTCACACCGCTATCCCGGAGAGTGGAGAATAGTGTCCACACTAAGACTTATTGGCTGCCCACAAAACCAATACTGTGTGTGAAGACCTTAATGTTGAGCTTTTGAAAGCAGGGAACCTGTTTTTGGCAGGTCTCGCTGCCTATGCACAGGTTATTCTGATTTCTTGTGATTGTCAAATTAGCGATTTGCATAACAATCCAATGTATGTTAAAAAAAGAGTAAGAAGAAAGGTTTGGATAGAGACAATCACAGAAAAGAGATCTAAGAAATGGTTGCCGTCCCATTCACTCCATGATAAACCATTGGGCTTTCTACCGGGTGCATTGGGGCGATTTCCCAATGCCAAAGGTCGGTCCGATTTTGTCAGATTTCGTTTAAATATCCTACCCACGAGGGAAATCCTCCGCTCAAGGGACAAGGAAATCTACAGGGATAATATCTGCCAACACTGCACTGAAGCCTGTGTAGAAACCGTGCAACATATTCTTATTGAATGTCCAGGAACTCGCTCCCTCAGATTGGAAAAGTTTGCTAAGTTATGATATGATATGATATTTTATTTATATTGCGCTCATACACAGGTGTTTCAGAGCGCGACAAGGCAAGGGAGGGGAAAAGGGGAGAACAAAACAACGATCTTACTGGGCCCAGTGACATTGAGAACGTGCAAGTGCATGGGAGAGGGGGAGGGGAAAAGTGCATGGAAGAGAGGGAGAAAGTAGAAAGTGCAGAGCAAAGGAGAAAGAGAATAAATAATAATAAAATAAATAAATAATAAAATCAGCAAAAGTGGTAGTGCAGTAGAGTGGCAAGTGCTAGGTTTAAGGCAGCAGACAAGGGGGGTCTGATAAGTGCAGGAGGGAGAAAAAAGGGGGCGGCTGTATGGGTACAGATACAAATCCCAGTGCAATGGGTGGCCCGGAGGCAGTGCGGTAGGGTGGCAGGGTCAGCAGGAACCTGGGACCAGAGGACAGAGGGTGTACCGATGCACGGTGCCAAGAGAGAACAGATCAGCAGGGGAGAGGGTGGAGGGACAAGACAGAAGCAAAGAGGAAGGTCTTGAGGTGAGACGGAGGGATAGCTGAAGGTATTTTGGAATTGTACGAACGGACCGAAAAAAAGGTCAGACCGCACAAAAAGTCCAAAAAATGCATAACACCAAAGGTTCGAACACCAAAAGTTCAAACCTTTGGTGGCATGCAATGTAGGTAAGTAAACAAAAAAAAGTCTGCAGCGGTATGTGGTATAGTGAGCGGGGTGTTGCGTGGGAAACCCCTGCAGCTGCCCATAAAAAAAAGGACCCTGCGGCGTCGGTTCCCGATCACGGAAGTGAAATGCGCAGGTGTTGCGGGGGACACCTCCGCAACACACCCAAGAAAGAAAATGAAAAAAATGGGTGCTGCGGGGGTGTCCCCCACAACACCCCAAGCACTTTACTTTACAGTATAGTGAGCGGGGTTTGCGGGGGAAACCCCTGCAGCTGCCCGTAAAAAAAAAAGGACCCTGCGGCGCCGGTTCCCGATCACGGAAGTGAAATGGAACCGGCGCTGCAGGGACACAGTGTGAAGAAAAGGTAGGTAGGGTTTGTTTATGTTGAGGGCATGGGTGGGAGGTGTGTCGTGGGTGTGTTGTGGGTGTGGGTGGAGGTGTGGGTATGTGTGATTTGCAGTGTTTGTTCGCATGGGAAATGTACAAAACTTTGGTGGTGCGTACATTTCCCATGCAAACTTTTCCGTCACAGACTTTTCCATGACGGAAAAATCATGCAGATCCGGTATTTTGGACCCAGGCCTCAGAAAGCCTTGTGGACAATACTGAGGGTTTTAAATGTAATCCTTACATCCACTGGGAGCCAATGGAGAGATTTCAGAGCTGGAGAGATACGATCCCAGGGCTTGAGGCCAAGGACAAGTCTTGCAGTCCTGTTCTGGACTAGTTGCAGAGGGCGGAGGGAAGAGGCAGGTAGATTTAATAAGAGGCTGTCACAATAGTCCAACCTAGAGAGAACCAGAGCTTGGGAGACAGTGGGGAAGGAGAGGAAAGGTAGAGTACCTCTAAGGAGGTGCAGTAGGAAGTTTGACTTTTTCGAGACCTCAAAGATGTGGGCAGAGAAGGAAAGTGTAGAATCAAAGATGACCCCGAGGTTCTTAGCCTCGCAGGTGGGGGTAGGAGGAGGGGCAAGGGAGGCCGGCCAGAGAGTAAGGGGAAAAGATGGAGAAGATGTCCCGATGAGGAGGATTTCAGTCTTGCTGGCATTCAGACAGAGACCGTTAGTGGAACACCAATCTTGAATGGCAGTAAGGCAATCAGAGATGAGAGAAGGAGAGGAGGTGGCTGAGGGCAGCTTGAAGATGAGTTTAGTATCATCAGCGTAGCACTGGAAATTTTAGCAGAAAATGGCAATGCAGTGGGCGAGAGTTGCCAAGTATTGGTTGAAAACCCAGGGTGAGAGTTTAGATCCCTGGGGAACACCACACATAGAGAGGGAGATAGATGATAGGAAGGACCCAAGTTTGACCTGGGAGGGTTGATCAGAGAGGAAAGAGGTCAGCCAGGCCAGAGCCTGATCAGTGATACCTAGGTTATCACAGAGACGGTTGATGAGGATGGTATGGTTGACCATGTCAAAGGCAGATCAGAGATCGAGTAGGATGAGGACAGAGGGAATGTTAGCGTCAAGGTTGGAGAGCAGATCCTCACGGATGTTCAGGAGAGCAGTTTCCGTGCTTCTGCCAGCTCTGAAGCCAGATTGGTGGTCATGGAGACAGCCAACAGAGTCAGAATGAAGGTTAAGCTGAGAGTAGGCCAGTTGTTCCAGTTTGTGGATAAAGCTTGGTGGCTAGAGACCCAATCTTTTTGGGATCGTCTTAGTTCTGGGAATGAAAGTGTACTAACTTGGGTAATAATAATCTTGATAATCTTTTTACGCTAACTCAGTTTCTTAAAGTAATTTAATGAATTGAGATGTGAATTATGTGATTTGGGTTGTTTTTATTCTTTATATTTTATTTCATTTCATTTTTCTCTTAGAGATGAAATTAGTAAGAAATTGTCTTTTTTTCTTTTAGAATGTAATCATTTAGATTTTAAGTAGAAATCCGCTTTTTTTTTTTTACTGTTAATAGAACATTTTGTGAAAAGCCATAATTGAAACATTTACGTTGACTGTAACACAAAACAATGAAAAAATAAAAAGTATAATGGACAGTTTTCAATGTGGCAGTGAACTTTTGCAAGGTAACATTTTGTCACAGTGCCTAAATGCAATAAAATAATACATATCTGTACCTGTACATTGTTTGCCCGCTTGATAATGCCAGTGCAAAATTGCACTGCACTAATGCCAAGGGACCTATGTATACAGCAAGGAAAGATACATTGTGTGCTATGTCATATCATTAGGGTTTGCACCATGTGCTGCAGCCACTTGCATTGTCTCGAAGGCGCTTTGGTGGATCTGCAAGAGCGTGGGTGGATTTGGTTAGTTGGGAGCCACGGCTGAGGAGCTGTATCACCTGTCTTAGATTTATATGGGGAGCAGGCTATTCCTGCAGCGCTATTTGGGGCCGAATTATGGGGGTATGCAAATCTTGCAAAACTGACAAGTGAGCAAACATTTCTGAAAAAAATGGTTTTGCTACCTAAGAGTACTCCGTCCACCTTGGTACTTCTGGAACAAGATGTAACCCCGGTGGGTGTTTTGGCATCACTTAGCACAGAACCAGGCAGTATTGGAAAAATATAGAGAGGCCCTAAGTCATTTGATGTCCCTGAATGGGGGGAAATTGATTAAATGGCTTTGTCATGTCGAAAAACTCTGTATAACCTAGGGGAAGGTAATTTATGGGAAAACTCCCGTAACCAGCCAATAGGACTGAGGAAAACAATAAGGAATGGTGCTCTCTCAAGAGCACGGGATCAGCTGGTGGCTGGTGCAATGTCATTAAAACAAGGCCCAGAATACCTCGAACTGAAGATAACTGGTAGCAAATCCTACTTACACCTGATTACACCACCTTTTAAAAAGTCCTTAAACATACGAGTAAGATTAGGGACATGCCCTGTGGCTGTATTTACGCAATCATGGAAAGATTCAGTTTTGGATCAATGTGGGATTCGCGGAGAGGCAAGAGAGACAATCATTTCAAGTTGGTTTGTGCCAAAAGGAAGTACCTGCGGTGTATGTACTTAAAACCAATACTGAAGGAGGAGGGTATGAGGGCCACTGCAATAGCTATGAAGTTTTGGAGGCAGAGTAGTCAACCTCATGTAGTCTTTGCCACAGCTCGATATACGCATAGGTCCTGGCTGTTGCAAAGGAAACTTCTGAACTCTGTTGTTAACTGTAATGTGATTTGTTAAAATAACTGCTGGAGGCTGCGAGCAGAGATCTCCTCCGTGATTTGATTTGATTTGATTTGTTCTGTTGTATTTTAAGCATAATAATTTATGGAATTGTCGTGATTGTTTTTATATGTATAGACTTGATGATTTTATATCTAATAAAAGTGTGTTGAATGACTGACTGTTAGTTGGGAGCAGAGGGAAAGGCGGGATTACTGTGCTTTGTGTTGAGGTTGCTGATTGCAAGAACCCTGAGCGCTGTACTTGTAAGCTTTATAAGTGTGAAGTGTAGGAGCCACCAAAGGCATTGTGCCCAAAAGGGTAGTCTTGTGCGCACAATGTGGGAATGTGTTGGTCAGGGGCTGAGTATGTCATTTGCATTTAGAGGTGTAATGTGTGCTATTCAAAGTCTGGTGAGTTTTCTTTTTTAAATGCTGCATGCGAGTGGCTGGTTTGCATTTCTTTGTGGTGAGTAAGGTGGAGAGAAATGGAGGGTTAAACCTAAGGTGGGGAGTTTTCTTCAGGTTTACACAGTTCTTTCAAAATATTGGTCTTGGTGTTGGTTGCCTTAAAGTCAGAGGTGTCTGGCTTTAGTGGTTGATGTGTGACGATATCCTGTGTTGGTGTTTAGATATTCTGGGAGATAGGAAAGCGTTGTCCCAGGGGTTTTTGTGGTGCCTTGATATGATATCTTCTTGTCATTTCAGTTTCCTGAGTGCCGTGTGATTCACTCTAGGTAGACGAGTGAGTGCCTGTATGGCGTCTCCTTAGGTTGTTTGTGCATATGACATTAAAATGTTCTTACAATTATGAAATCTAACAATTTATTGGTGTTCTGATGCTCCATTCATGAAATACCTACAGGACCACGTCAAGGTAAGCAGGTGGATGGTTTTGCAGATGAAGCAAACATTTGTGTTGAAAAAAATGCACCAAAGAAATTCATAAAGAGTAGGTTTGCATTAAGAACACGTTTAATTGCTTTACACCACACCAACAGAAATACCATGATTGTTAGTGTGGTGTAAAACAATTAAATGTGTTCTTAATGCAAACCTACTCTTTATGAGCTTGTTTTATTACTGCCTTCCCCTAAACAAATTGTTATTTTGTGGGCTATTTATAAAGGTCACAGCATATAGATGCTGGAAATATAACAGATGGCAGTATATGACTTCCAAAAATATGGAAACAATGATAAGGCCATAGCTTTTCCATGGTGTCTTGGTCTCTCGAGCAGCGTGCTGGACGGCTTTTTATAGGAGTCAGTCTGGCATATGGGCTCCTGGGAGTAGGGGGCTGCCACCATTCAGGTGGGAGAAGACCATTGCTTGGACAACTGTTCTGAAACTCAGGGCAGGTATAAAAGGATTGACTTTATAGAGGAACAATGGATGGTACAATTCGAAGTGGGTCTTCTTGGAAATGTGTATCATTTAGAACTAGTATATTTAGATGTAGGTTTATGACGGAGATACTTTTGAGGGAGTCAAGCAGTAAACTGGAAGTCTCTGGCGGCCAGGTTGAGCTGCTTGGTATGGGGTTGCGGCCCCTACCCGTGCTGTACGGGGAGTCCCTGAGATACACCAACACAGCATATTGTAAACCACCTAATAAGGAATGGTCTCTGGCTGACACACCCTCACAGATGTGTTATGGAAGGTTCTCCTACATTAAAACATCAGAGGGGGGGGTGATCCCACGGGGCAGAACTAACTAGAACCCCAGCATATGAAGTAAATTAAGAGAGCGAGAGCAAGAGCGAGAGAGAGAGAGAGTGACAGAGAGAGAGAGACAAAGTATATGCAGCAAGCTCACAGCACAGCAGAATCCCTCTGCAAATCCTGAACCATGGTTCTCAGGATTACTAATTGCCCAGAAGCCCAGACTGGAATGGAGATCAGAGCCCAAGGGAAAGTGGTTTTTACAGGCATGAAGAAAGAAATTGATGATATGTGCACATCATAATAACAGAACTGAAATCTGTGGTGCAGGGAGCCAGAGCGCAAGTCCGACAGGTTGAAACTACCTCGTTCAAAGATGGCAGATGGCACTCTTTAGCCCTCGGCCCACGGATCACTGAAAACAAATACAAAACATGTGATATGAATCTGACTAAAACACATGAGAATGAGGTGGGCCTACCAAACGCCAGCCAATACCATGACACTGATCTGGGTACATGGGGACTTAGCCAATCACAACCATTATTGGGACATTTAAAGTCCATGCCACAGTATAAAAGGAGTTAGAAGTAGGTCTGAAGCATGGGAATTAGGACAGTGTTTCAGAGATTTGGTGTGCTGGTGATAAAGCAGAACAGGAGGTGGCTAAGCCAAATAGAATACCTATTGAAGGGGTTTCGAAAGAGATGTGCTCAGAGATTGATGTGGGCTGTCACCCAAAATCTAGCAGAAGCCACAAAGTACTAAGTGGGAACAATCACTTGGGCCTGATAGGGGCCATAGCCCAGATCCTTATGGGGAACTCTTATATCAACAGGGTTGAGGAATAGGAAAGATTGAAGTGTTGTCACCCTGCTACCACTGGAGCCTGGCAACTACTGGAAAGTAGATTGTGGAGAGCTAAAGCTAAAGCGAACCTTTGCTACAGGTTACAATTACTGCAGACTTAAAAGTACCCAGGCAGAATAAGAGAAAAACCTACCCAAAGAGAGGAGTGACACGGTCTTGCCCTAGCTGGAGTGTGTCATTTAGTGGGCCAGCGGGCAAGGTTCAGAAAGCAACAGTCTTGCCCTGCTAAAAGGCTCTTGGAACTTCAAGCACAGACTCCAAGAAAGTAACACATCTGCTGAGACCAAGTGTCTCAACCAAGAAAAAAGCATGCTGGGCCACTTTGAACCGCTCCCTTAATGTGAGTGAACTGAAATATCTTTCTAGTGTGACTCAACCTGGGCCCTTCCATACATATAAAAGTAATAGAAGGTTGTTAGAGAATTTATGGTGAAATACACAATCTGAGCCACAGGTGCATTAACATTTGCAAAATTAAAATTAGTATAAGAGTATAGTAGGGTTAGACTTTCCTAAGCCACACAAATAACAGCATAGCCGCAGGTGCATAAACACAGCAGGGCTTGCGAAAATTCAAGTGGAAATTAAACGTGAACAGCTGCGCTTCATGAAGAAAGATTCACAGCGTGGTGAGGGAATGTGGTCTGAGCGAGGTGAATCAAGAAGAGAAGCAAATCAGTACCATACCGATGGAGAGCTTGATTGATCACATGACCAGGTCAAAGGGGAAGCCAGGGAAAATGACTCCAAGACTTCTGTAGGTAGCATGAGGTCCTTACCAAATGGAATGCTGTTCAAAAGTCACCCTAGAGCAAAGAAAAAAGGGAAAGCTACACAAATTAGCACGTGACGTGGTGAGAGGTGAAAGCACATAGAAAAGGTTGGCCAAAGGTAAAGAATAATATATAGAGGGGAAGATAGGGCGAGAGAAGAAAAACAAAGAGAGGAAAGTACAAATCGTAGATGTGGAGTTTGTGAGCCCTCTGACTGTTGTGCTGGGGAGTTTCGGGGACCGGCACATGGCTAAAGGACTGATAAAAGACGGTCTGAGGCCTATCGTGGGGAAAACAGTTTTGAAAGCAGCCTGACCTGGCAGCGAGTGCGGGGGAGATGAAAGTCCAGACTGGAAAGGAAGAATCCAGTGATGAATAGTCAAGGTCGGGACCTAGACGTCCCAGGCGAGGCAAAGAATCAGTTTAAATAGTGAGACATGAAAAATAAATAAATATATAAATAAAGTGCCTTGCACAGCTAATTGGCTAAGCATCAATTATGCCATAAAACAGCGTTTTGTTGACCTTATAGTATCGACGGCTATGCAATAGTCTATTCTAAATTTAGATGGAAGATCTTCCTCATAGCGCAAAGGCTTCAAAATATAACGTGCCACCTGATCATAGATGGGGTTGGAACAAGCTAAATCAGACACTGAGATTTGACAGCAGAATGTTTTTCACAGATTGTCCATCCAAGTTGACACATTAACTAATGAATGCAGTAAATTATTCACATTGTTATTTCCATGCTAGATTAAATCTTGGATCACACGTGTTTCATGGATGTTGTAGAATGTGTATACCATGCTGTATATCAAAGTTAACAGTTTCAAGGTGATGAGATTTCATAAGTAGACAGTAAAGATGCATAATTGTGACAGTGTGTGGGAGTATTTATTTGTGTCATGCAGTGACTAAAGAATATTACCATATCACAGTGATAAGTCTGATGATGCCTAGTTGAAGGTCTTATATAAGATAACAAATTGGCGAAGAGTGAGAGACAAGCAAATCGTCCTACATATTATTTTGGTGAAGAAGAACACAGTCATCATTCAGCAGGTGCACATTGGGCAGGTGTGATGACATTACTTTATCCGTAGCGTGCCGTGTATTTCAGAAGTGAACTGCATGTTAAGCTGCAGAGGCTTTAGATTGGAAGCTGTAATAAAATGCTGAAGGAGATTCAGTGTGTATTGTTGTGAGGAAGTAAAATAGTTAAAGTAATTAATACTGCCCAATGAGAAATGTGGCAGAGGTTAGCAGATCACATTTAGGAGCTTGTGCAGACTCTAGATTCTTGGACTTGCATCTTGGTCATCTGATACATTGGGTACAAGGTGTGGATGCTCCATTTCTGAGGTTGCCTAGGAATCTCCAGATCATTTATTTGAGGAGGACACTATTTTCCATACATGTTTGGTTAAATAATTCTACTACTATGATAGACAATGACAGGGAGATGGTGAAATGCAGCTGGGCGCCAAGTTGTGGCTCATGTTCCAGAGAGAATTGAATGTTAGAAGCCATGAATTGCAGATACAAATGATGTATCAACATGAATTGGCAGAGTTGCGTGAAAGAGTAAATCAACTGGAAAGTGGTGCCGACGGTGAGGGGCCAGAGTTATTACAGATGCAAGCCAGATGTGAAGATTTGGTGGAAGAGTTGACACAGTTACAGATGCATTCTCTGTGGTGAAATGCAGCCCAAAGTGAATTAGAGGTACAAAATAAACAAATGCAAGAATATTCTGAACGAATTGAGCTGTTTAAAGGTGAGATTGAAGATACTCAAGCTGATAGGAAAGAGCCCAGGATGACAGCGCATACATTGCAGCAAAAGAAGCAATAACTGTCACGTGATATTCAGTGCTTGAAAGACAAGGTCACTGACTTGATGTCAGAATGGGACAAGAGTATGAAAATAATGAACGATTATAAAATACAGGTCACAGAAATTAGGTGAATAATTGCATGGTTATAATGAGAACAGTACAGAAGTATTGCAGTTCAGGATGAGCCAGAATCTTTAAAAATACAGGTTTGGGAAATGAAGGTTAATGAATAAACAGGGAAATATATGATGTTTATGCATCAATAAACTGCAACACATTGCAATGAGTGAATACGTGCTACGTGCAGATCTGGGAACTGAGCCAGCAGTCCACCAGCCACGTACTGGATGAAATCCAGACTCTATCTGGAAGGAGTACACAACGCCACCTTTTAGAAGTGACAGAAGGAGAGATGTAGCAGCTCATGCAAGGAATATGGCTTTCCCTAATGGGAAAGAGAAACACAGTCAAGGCAGTTACATAGTACGTGACAGAGGAAGAGCATACAGTGCATACTTAGTTGCTTTGACAAGGGGAAAAGAGACACAGGGCCTCATTACGAGTTGCCCGGTAAAAGCGGGTTCATTACTGGCATGTCGGAATGAGCGGGTCCGTGCTCGTATAAACCCGCTAACAGCGGGTGATTACAAGTGCGCGAGCACGCGCCTTCCCCCATGCCGGTAGTGGCAATACCGCTATGCTGGTAAAGGGCCACCAACCCCCCTATACCGGCATTGCGGGGCCCGCCCATAGCGTTACAGCATCATAACAACCCCTAAATACCGGCACGGTATTACCGTGTTCGCAAAAAACGGACCCGGAAATTACGTCATCGTGCAGGAACGGGAAATGGGCCGGCGGCCATCTTTAGAAACACAATCCATTGCCATCCTCCACAACCACCAGTTCTTTTGTGTTGTTCTGTGGCAGAACAGAAGCAGGATGTCCAAGGCTACCAAGAAGGCGACCCAAAGGAAGAGAAAACAGCGTTTTTCAGACGCTGAACTAAGCATGCTTGCTGACACCCTGGCCCAGGATGCGGACACGATCAGGAGCACTGACATGAAGCATGCGGCCCAAACCAAAAAAAAAGAAGACTGGCAGGAGGCCGAACAGAGGGTGTCGGCAGTGGGAACCACCCCAAGGAGTGTGCGTGACTGTAGGAAGCGGTGGGATGACCTCCACCTCAGGGTGAGGAAGATCCTGGCGGAGAACAAGAGGGCCGCAATGGCGACAGGCGGGGGCCCACACTCCCCAGTGAAGTTGACGGCATTGGAGGAGACCGCCAGTACCTTCATTGACCCTGAATCCATCAAGGGATTTGGAGACCAGGAGGCGGGCGCCGCATCATCCACAGAAGAAGGTGAGTGAACCATCATATCCGTGTAGGCTAAACCATGATGTGGCACAAGTGATGTGGAAGTGAGACTAGGCAAGGCAATGCATGTCCCAGGCCCACATCAACATATCCAATCAAGAATGTGTGGCTCACACTGCAACACACGCATGCTGAGTGCCAATCCCAATGCCAACACAAGTCCAACATGACCCAACCCTGCCCATGGAACTCACCACACAGACACCATACCAATGCCATGCCACCAGCCATGCATTAATTGCCCACATGCCCCCTCAGAACACCAAATGCCACACCCCAGAAATAATCTGATGCATGAATGTATGAACATATCGCAGCGCAATACATCATAGCTGCCATGTGACACCATCACTGATGACCTGCATCTCGTCTATCCCCCAGGCACCGATGAGGAAGATGGAACGCAAGACAGGGGTGCAAGATCATCCACTGCACGGCAAGGGACTAGGGCCACCGCCACCCCCCAGTCCAAGAAACTGCCCAGAGCAACAGGCAGTGTGCCACACCGGGCAGTAACCCTGCAGGAGACACCTGCAGCCACAGTACAGCAGCAGCCACCCACAACAGTGGGAGGCGTTTCCATTCCCGATCTGCCAGCCACCGCGGATGTTGTGGATACCGAAGTGGAGAATGAGGGTGACATCATGTCTGGCACACCCACCCCAAGCCCCATTACCAGCCTACCCCACCCTACAGAGACCGAGAGCATGGACGATCCCTGCCTTCACGACTCGGACCTTGGAGACTCAGACATAGACCTCTTTGAGGAGGACTGTGCCCTGGACGTGGGCCCCGCGCAGGTGCCATCCACCACCGTGCCATCCACCACCCTGCCTACCACCACCCTGCCTACCACCACCCTGCCCACCAGTACTCCTGCAGCCAATGACTCCTTCGAGGTTCGCCTGTCAAGGGTTGAGGCTCGACAGAAGTCGACGCTCGGACTCATGCGGCAACAAATATCCAACGGGAATGACTCCATGAAGGCCATTGCCACAGCCATTGCAGCCAACACTGCTGCTGTTGAGGCATCGACACGTGACATGAGGGAGTGTGTGGGGGCACTTACACAGGCCCTGCTTGCGAATCTACCTCAAACTCAGTGCCCACACCCTGGGGCAGGCATGGGACTGATCATCGACACCTCCACTGCCACAACCCCTTCTACCTCGGCCCAATCGAGCCCCGTGCGGTTGACATGGAGGAGTGCACGGCGCTTGACCATGGCACCCCCGGATCCCAAAATTGCAAAGAAATAGAGTGGGCAGACAATGACATTTTGAAAATGTACGTTGGTGAAGGGACCAGTGTTTGTTGGACATATGGGGACATTTGGGGTTTGTAGGGTGGGTGAGGTAGTTTACTTGGGTATTTTTGGGGTTTGTAGGGTGGGTGAGGGTGTTCACTGGGGGTTGTGAGGGGATTTTGTTCACATTATCACGTGTCTGGAAAATACACCCGTTGTGTGCAAGAAAATCATTGGCTGGACATACTTATTTTTGTGCATGTACATTTAATCTGTGATGGTGTACAGTGGGGCAATTCCAACAAAACAAGTGTGCATGTCCACATGCAGACAGTGTGTCACAGGCACATTACATTTATGGTCCCTGTGTTTCAAAAGTATTCGTCAATTAGTGCTTGGCGTACAGAATGGCCATCCCGTGCATCACGTACTGGAAGGGGGGCTCCTTCGCCTCCGTCTCCATCCACTTCATCCTCACCCGGCCCATGCATGTAAATGTCAGGTGGCAGTGGTACATTCCTTCGGACGCACATGTTGTGCAGCATGACACAGGCCATGGTGATCTTCGCCACCTTCTCAGGCCTATAAAGGAGTGCCCCACCAGACCTGCTTAGGCAGCGGAACCGCGCCTTCAACAGGCCAAAGGTCTGCTCAATCACAACACGGGCACGAGTGTGCACACGATTGTACTCCTCTTCATGGCTGTTCTGCGGGTTCCGCACAGGGGTAAGTAGCCACGGCCTCAAGGGATTTCCTCCATCACCTGCAAGCAGATACAAATAGGTGTGTGTCACTCTGAACTGCCACCTTCAGGGAGCACAGTCATGGCAGCAGCTATTTGGTGTGGGCATGCACATGTCCCTGTACGTGTACAAAATAGTCACCTAGATGCAATGTATACTGTAATGAGGTGTGGTACACTGGATGGGGTTCAATAGATGATGCAGGGTGTAATCATGCATGCTCTGGCAGATGTGCTGTGGTAGTGCGAAAATGTTTGGCCTCCAAATCATGCTGTATATTCTTTACTATGCATGGTCACACTAGCCGCATTGCCACTGTTGCCATCCTATTCAGACATGCATTGCTTGCCATCACCATGGTGCCCTGGTTGTGCTTCTTACTTGTTGTCATCCATATGCAATATTTGTGATATGTGGCCCAGTGATGTGTTATGCTCCGTTTGGCTGGTTCAGGTGAGGAGTGTTTAGCTCTGCATGCATTCTCCACTCACTGGCTAGTGCCACACAGGTGCACTATTCCCCCCCTTTCCCACCCAGGTGCACTATTCCCCCCCGTTTACCACCCGGGTGCAGTAGCCCCCCCCCCCTTCTGCATCCGCACACATCAGTACCCCACAGCATGGCCATGGCCCTGTTGTGCAACTCACCGAGCAGCCAGGCATGTGGTCTCGCATGTCGCTCCATGTGACGGGGTAGCGTGGAGTTGCGCAGTACCATGGCATCATGTGTGGATCCAGGAAATCGGGCGCAGCAATGTGTGATGATCTTGCTGGAGTCACATACCATTTGCACATTGATGGAGTGGTATTGCTTGCAATTGTGGTACACTGCCTCTATGGCATGGGGGACTACCAATTCCACATGGGTGCAGTCGATGTCATCAACCCAATTGGGCATGCCTGCCAGTGCATGGAAGCCTACTTTGGTTTCGGCTATCTCCTGGGCAGTCCGTGGTAGGGATATATGGGTGCTTGTGTGCTTCAGAAGGGCATCCAGCACTTGGTTCAGCACGCGTGAGAATAGTGGTTGTGAAATGCCATGCAGCTGGCCCACTGTGTGTTGGTAGGTGCCTGTGGCCAGGAAGTGTAGCACAGACACCTCCTTTAGTAGTGGGGGGATGGCAGTGCGTATTTCCATGTGGCTGGAAATGTTGTTCTGTATCATGTCCACTATGGTGGTGATGGTGTCACGGTCCAACCGGTACAGGGTGTGGATCTGCTCAGGGGTTAGGTTGAATGGGCTGGGTCTGGTGCGAGGGATTGGTGGCTGCCTACGAGGCACTGGTGGCTGCGCTGGTGGTAATTGCTGGGCCTGTCTCACCCTCCTTCTTCTCCTGCGTCTCCTCTGAGCTGCCTGTTCTTGATGCTGTAGTTGTTGCTGTTGTTGCTGTAGTTGTAGCAGTATAGGCATGTCCTCCAGCGCCATGATTGCAACTGCTAGCGGTAGCATTTTGGTGTAGGAAGAGGTGTGGTGTGTAGGTGTGCTCCTTTTGTACTGGGCCACTCTACATTGTCTACACCTGTGGGGGGGTTGTGGTGTGTGGGTGTGTTCAGTTTATACTGGCACAGCCTCCATTGACTCCACCTGTGGGGATTCTGTGCACCTGTGGCAGCTGCCTTGTATCCTGCTTGCTGTTTGCGGGTGGTCCGCGATGCCTGTATGGCCGGCATCGTGCAGCCCGTGATTACCGGCTTCGCGGTGCCGGTATTTACATGTATGCTTGGGTTGGAATTACCCCCTATTACCGGCATGCCGGTATTTGCTCCCTGAAGGGGCGTGTGTACGCGCCTATGCCACTATTAGCGGCACCGTTGTTTAGTGTGCCGCTAATACTGGGTTTGCGGGTCGGAATGCAACGGGACGGTAAACGATGCCGGTATTACCATACCGCATCGTTTTTGCCTTACCAGCATACCTCGTAATGAGGCTCACAGACTAGGAAGGTGGAAAGGGCAGGAGGTTAGTTGAATAGGGCAGTTTTTAGCGCTTTCCTGAATACTGAAAGGGATTGTTCTGCTCTCAGTGAATTGAGGAGTGCATTCCAGAGTTTGGGTGCAATATGGGGGAAGCCAATGTTTCCTGCTTTCAACCTTTTTATGGTCGGGGTGCAGAGTTTGTTGGCATGAGCACTTCTTTTTGGGTGAGTGGATACATCTCGTGCAATGGTGTCAGAGAGGTAGGGTGGGGCATTCAGTGTGAGACACTTGTGCGTGAGCGTCTTGAATGTGATCCGATCTTTCACAGGGAGCCAGTGCGCGTCACGCGTTGCTTGTGTGATATGATCCCTTTTAGGTAGGTTGAGAGTGGCTCTAAGGGTGTTGTTCTGGATAACCTGCAGACGGTTTTGATTTTTTGTGGAGGTTCCTGCAAGTGCACATCTTAGTGCAGAAAAGAAAAAGGGATGACATCATATGAACCCCACAGATTTAGACAAAACATTGCATATAGAGCCAGTTAAAATAACGAAGACGCCTTAAGAAATCTGAAAACCATTCACAAAAGATTCTGATGGCTCCATTGAGCAACATTCTGACCAGGTGAAACAGATGTAGCAAACCCTGATGTACCAAAAGAGCTTTATATGAAATCCTTCCCTTGGACAGCGGACCCGAAACACGCTAGGTTTTTACGTAGCCTAACCAAGCAGAATATTATATCATGGAATTAGTATAAGGAGGAAGTTAGGAAATATTCCTCACCATACCGTTCACTACAAGAGGCAAAGCGGGCAGTCTATGCATTGTCAGCAGATCCCGATGTTCCCCCAGACAATTTCAACAGATACTAAGAAGGGCTTTCTTAAGATTTGATTAAAAAAGTGACTTTAACTCAAAAGAATTGAAGGTCACATGTTTTCACACCTTGGACCAGCCAGTTGTAGCGCAGATAGCAAGGGAATTCTCAAATAAGAGGTGCATTCACTGGGTGATAGATTCAAGCAAAGAAAACATAGGAAATCATGAGACATACAGAAATGAAGAGTAAGGGACATAAACATAAATTGAAAGAACTGCCAACTGAACCTAAAGAAGCAGTGATTAAGTAAGGGAAGAGTATGGCATTGGAAGCAGGAAAGACAAAGAACATCATGTACTAAAACCAGAAGGAACTGCCAAAACAAGGAAAGGCAGGCTGAGGTGGAGCACAGTAATCAAATTTAACAAAGATATGTACATATTCATTGAACCAGGTTCCCAACAAAGAGAACAGTGTCAGTCTACTGATAGACCTACTGTTGTGTACAGCTCACGCACATATAACCAAGTCACAGCACGGAATGCTTATGGACAAGGGGAAACACCACGCTTTCCCCTCACAGTTGTCACAGGAGGTTACGGGAAATACAACCAGAAGGTAACCATGGTAACCATAACAGGCTCTGGCAATTTTAATCAAATCAATATAGACCTAGAGTACAAAGAAATGAATCCAGGGGTCAAGACAGATTTCTGAGTTTAGAGACACAAGTGAGGATGCTTGCTGAGTAGGTAGGGAGACTGTGTCCTAGCCAAAGAAACCACCAACAAATGATAACCCGCAGAGATCAGCATAAGAGTGCTTCTGCACAGGAGACCAGGAATGTATTAATGTATCTATTTATTTGGGACTTTATAGCACCTTATTCTAAAGTGCTTAACATAGCAACAATATAAAAACAGTACAATAGTAAACAAATGAAAGATCAACCCTGCTGGATCAGATAAAGTTTCAACGATTTGCGGAATAAAGAATAGGTAGTGATAGAACGTAAAGAAAGAGGAAGAGCATTCCAATGGAGAGGGGCAAGGTAAACAATTGTGCAAAAGCATGAATGGCGACAGAGGAGGGCTGGTACTACAAGACGAAACTGAAAGCTAGAGCCAAGAGAGCGAGGGGGAGAATAAAATGAGACCATTGAGGAGAGGTATTGCAGGGTAAGACCGTAGAGAGATTTAAAGACAAGGGATAGAAAGTTAAGATGGCTGCTTCCATTAACTGACCAAAGTCTGGCACAGATACAAGGGTCAAAGATCTTCACCATATTAGATTTAAGGGCTAGAAACGGGTGCATATCTTTAGCAAGGTACATACAAAACATATTCTCGTTCTCCTTCAAAGTAAAACAGTATGCGTAGCAAAGGGTTCCTTTCGGTTACATGGATAGCGGAAACTCATTTTGAGTTTTTTTTAATAAGGCAATGCGTGACAAGGCCAAAAGAGAAACCATAGTTAAAGTGGATGATATCCTGATAAAAAAATGTGGACATAAAACACAACAGGGCTCATTACGGGTCTGGCGGTAACCGTGCTGGTGCTACCGGTAGGTTGTCGCCGGACCCATAAGTATTTTCCTGGGGCCTGACTTCCCGGTGCCACTGGGAGATTAGAACCCCGGCAGCCTGGAAAGTCAGGCGCCAGTAAAATGCTGTTCCCCATTCCCATAGAGTCCGGTAGGACTCTATGGGAATGGGGACGCAGAAGCATCAGCACCATAGTTAACTGTGCCGGTGCTTCCGTGACGGGTCTGCCTACTATGGCTGCTGTGCCCGGCAGGTTCAGACCTGTCGGGCACTGCGGCTTCGGCAAGTAGACCTGTAATATGCCAGTCTGGAAACAAGGGTCCCGGTAAACTTACCAGCACTCTTGTTTCCAGACCAGCAGGGTCTGAATGATGCCCAATTTCAGTGAAATAAGACATGTGCTCAGGCAATTTCAAAAGACTGGAGCAAAAAATATCATTGCAGACAGCCCAATGGTGCGTAAAACAGGTCAGTTTCCAGCATCTGAGCCTGCAGAAGAAGGTGGAAACTATCCAAAATATGAAGTTTACAATCAATGTGAAGAGTTTGAAAAGTCTATTAGGTATGGCAAGTTATGGGTTGGAGTTAACAGGGACATGTGGCACATGTCACACCCATGCCACGTTCATCTCCAACCCCTTCTCACTCGGCTTCCTTGCAGCACACATACAGGAACCAGGAAGCTCTCTCAACTGTACATGGCCCCCCTGGAGAGAAAAAGGATAGACAACGTGACAGAATAATAGCAGGCAGTGAGATAATAGGAGGTGCTGAGAGAAAAGGAGGAGGGAGTGGTGAGACAGAAAGAGATAAAACTGGAGTAGGAGAGACATCGGGAAAAGGTGGTAAAAAGCCGAAAGGAGGGGGTGTTAGAAAGGTGGGGGGAACAAAACATCATCAGGAGAGAACAGCGCAGTGATAGAACAGCTAGTAGTGGTAGAGCAATGTGAGGGTTGGGAGCAGAGGAGAGAGAGAGAGAGAGAGAGAGAGGGAAGCCCTCGGTAGAGAGGAAAGGCAACTCAGATACACTAGGTTTGCAGAACCAGTGTGGAAGGGAGGAGGTCTGAGCTCATTGCGAAGCAATAAGGGGGAAACAGAAGTGAAATGTGAGGCACAATAAATTAGTAAAGGTGAGAAAGGGGAATTTTAAACTGAGAACGTGGTAGAGCATGAGGAAAAAAGCAAAAAGGATGAGTTGAATGTCAGTCAGAAGCAATGAGAAACCTTACTTGCCTCTTTTCACTGGTCACTTATGCCCAGACATCAGCGCTGTGTTACCCCTGTACCCACATAGAAGGTGGATAAAGCGAATACTACGGCTGTCGGATTTATGGAAAATATGCTTTGGGGACACTTAAAACACCATGGACTGTAAGTGACTGAAGACCCCAAGGATTGCCCGGAGGGACATAGGAATGTTAAAATGCTGAAAACCCATGAAAATTGAACATATAGTCCTTAATCAGTAACCTGTCATGCAACGGACGGGATGCAGAATAACTCTTACGCCAAATAATCAGGGACATAGGAATGTTAAAATGCTGAAAACCCATGAAAATTGAACATATAGTCCTTAATCAGTAACCTGTCATGCAACGGACGGGATGCAGAATAACTCTTACGCCAAATAATCAGATCGACTCAGGAAGTTGGCAAAGTGTCATCCGACTGTAGTAATATCAATTGTCTAAAACAGGGAGTTAGAACGCACATCAACAGACATTCAATCGTGCTCCCAGCACACAAACCATAAAAATACACTTATATAGCAAAAACATGTCGTACATGACATTATACTACATGGCAAATAAGAAAAACGTACTAGGGATCGGGATTGGCTTGAGGGGAACATCTGAGTATACTTTCTATACTGGGGCAGGTTGTGATAGGACATCTACTGTCAGGTGGACAACGTAAGCCTGCCTCTAGTGCAAGTCACCCTCAACATTTATTAAGTACACAGAATAGTATTGGTTCTTAAACTAAAAGGCCCTTTGTTACATGGCCCTCTACAATTGGTTGGCACACTCATGCCATGCCTGGAACATTCGGCTCATCAGCAGCATGTAAGCTCACACCAAGGTGCCGGGAGTTAGACATGACATTTCTTCCCACCCAATTAGCCCCACATCTCTCATTGCCCATGCCTTCTGGCATGCAGCCTGTCTGTGAACTTGCCCATGTGGTAGATTCTCTTCTCTTGGGAATAAAAGGGAGTTTGGGTACACGCTTAACACAGTTCTAGTCTGCATGCCCAACTTCTATTTCCATCCTTGGCTCACGTGACAGGAGACCGCAATTCAGACCATTTCACAACATTTAATTGTCTTGAATTAATAAGCTTGACACTCATAGTGTTCCTTCCTTGCACCTTAACAAGAGATAATTCAGGTTCTCACGTTCACTTTTCTTCATGCATAGATAAACGGCCTTGGCTTGCTCCAGCTTTGATACCACGCCAAACAGCTTCGGCCTTCAAATCTGCGATCTCCAGCTAATTCTTTGCTGCGACACACACAGCTCTCGATCCTTCTTTCTCTGTGGGTTTGAACTTACTAAAATGTGTCCAGATACATTGGTGGCTTCACCTGCAGTCGATTCACTACATATAGCCAGCTACTGTGATCACTTAGTCTACTTGCGTTGTTGCGTCTGTACATTCATTGAACGACTTGCATTTTCTGCAGTGTGTCACACACACACACACACAATCTTCCTTTCTTCATTAGGACGTTCTCTCTATTCCTCATTCCCTCATCAGTGTCTATAAGGTCCATGCATCTTCTTCTTCTTATCTTCTTAGTGCGTCACTCTTACTTCTTGTGAGGTCACCAGCTTCTTGTGCTCTTATTTTCATATTCCTTCGGGGGCCTCTTCCAAGAGACTGTCATCTCTTTGTGTATACATTGGGTATGGCTTTCTTAATGGAAATCTTTTCTTGAACACTTTTGGCGGTATGGTCACAACTACTGGTGTCAAGCATGGTGCAGTTTCAGGCTTCCAACATACAGGCATTAGGGGGGTGTCACTTTCTGCAGAGGCATGCAGCTGCTCCTCTACACTCCCCTCTCTGGTTGATCCATCAACCACACCTACATCAGTCTCCACATCTTGATACATTTTCTTGAAGATGTGCTTCTTAGGAGTCCAAATCTTCATCACTCCCTTCAGGCAACCAGCTGATGTAACATGTTTGTCCACGCTCCAGTTTATGCAACTGCACTGTCCATTTGGATTACAATAGACCTATAGTCCCATGTATGTCTAGTGGTTCTTCGGATACAGGAACTGTGTTGCTTCAGGTGCTACAATGCTGGCCTTTATGTATCTTCTGATTTCATCATCATCCTTGGGTTCAAATCCTGATTCAACATTAGCCATGATTTTCATCCCCACTGGTTTCCTGGCTGTCTTCTTTCATGGTGCAATTACTATGCTGATCACACAGAATCCAAAAATCACTATCACCAATATGGCTCCAAGAAACTTGAAGATGTTCACCATCCACTGTGGTACCTATGAGAAAATGGACGGGAACCACTGATCATCTATGATGTCTTCTTTCTCGTCTTCTATCTTGTTATGCAGGTTTGTCAGCAACGTTATAGCCTCTGTCAAGGTCCCATTCTCATCATCGTGAGAAGACATGAATGTGCAACATGATGGCCCAATTATGGTGCAAACTCCTCCTTCCATTGCTGTGATCATATCTAGGACATATATTGTCTGTAGGGGGATCAATAGTATGGCTCTCAGCTCTTCCTTGATAGCATTAAATGCTTTTATGGTGGTGTTTATTGTCTGAAAAAGCTCCCAGCGAGTGATTTGTTACCACTTTGTATTAGCCATAGTCTGGATACCAGGTATAAATATAACCGTAAATACAGAAGCAGTCTTGCTGAACAACCTGTGCTCATATGGGATAGAATCAAAGGCTTTTATTGATTTTGCTGAGAAATAATTCTCCCTTCTTGTTTGATTGAGAAATGTGAGTGATCTTCTTCTCCTTAGATGGGAATCTACTTTCAGAAATTCACCAATGTTCAGGTCACTCTAAGGAATCACTAACACTGGAACATGTATGAGCACTAAGGTACATGTTTCCCCGTAATCCATGGCCAGCTTCATGTAGGCTTTGGTTCCACAAGCCCAATAATTTTCCATTAAGACAGCTGTCCCATCCTTCATAGGTGGTACATCAAAGAATCAGCCACACTGGCGATTCTCTTCAACCTTCTTTGTGCCATTATTTCTGAAAAATAAGGATGCGTCCTTCAGAAGTAGTATCTGCAATTGTCCTCCTTGATCGTCAACCCATGTCAATAATTTTATAATCTTCGGCCATTGATCTTTGCATTCTTTTTCTGCATTCTCCACAACTGCTTCCCACTGTCTGGTCTATGCTGCTGCTTTGCACACAACCAGCCTATCAACCCATCCTTTGTGAGTCAGTACTTTTCCTTAAATGTGTAGTTGTCCTCTTTCCCAACATATCCGTATCTCTTCTTGATTCTTGCCTTGGCAATTGAGCATCTTATTTTCTTTGACCTTGATTCCAGCTCCATTCATTACATGCTGCTCATATTTTATTATTTGATGGCTTCTCTCTTGTCTTTAAATCTTGCACATAATTGTCTTCTCATTGAGATGTCGTTTAATTCATCCACACTATAGATGCTTTTCTGCCTTGGAACTGACCTCTTGTCAGGCAAAGTGCAAGATGCATCAGGCAATGGCCTTTTTTCATTGGTACTTATGTGGCTATGAATATTTTGGAGGTTTCTAAAGCATAGGTATGAGGGAACACACGTAGCAACCCTCCTTAGATGTTCTCTCTCCCACCTTTTCCATGTGCTGATACCACATGTTATTACCCAGGTGTGCTGCATTATCCAAGTATGTATTTGTTTGCTCATTATCATCCTCTGCGCTTCCCTTGTGTCTCCCCAACATAGTGGTTGCAGCCCATGGAAACAACTCTAAAGCAGCTGTTCTATGGGAAGAAAATACAAGCGGTTTTGGCTCATCAGTAATCAACAATAGTTCCTGGAGTGGGGAGGATTAAATGGACATCTGCCTTGTTTGGATCAATGAAATAGAAAAGGCAAATCAGGAGAAACAGAAAGACACGAAGCACAAATGTACACGTGTATATCACAAACCAACATATTAGCCCCCACCATTTGTACCATTCTGGAATTTCTTGGGCTTGCTCATTCTCCGAAATCGTGTACAGCTCCTTATTCCCCATCTATACTGTGATCATTTAAAGAAAAAAGAAGCACTTTACTCCTGAAGTTGTAAATGTTTTCAATAATTGCGATTAGCAACCTTCTAATCACTGGCCCATTTTTAGGTTCCTGTAAAAAAAGTGTGAATATCAATGTCTCTTCTGACAAGAGCAAGATAAACTTGAAGAATAAACACAAAAACAGCAAGCACAAGATGATGCACATCACTGTCTGTGAGGACCATAGAGCTAGCCAAATAGATACTCAGTGAGAAACAAGTCACAGTATTTGCTCTTGTTTCCAATTCTTAATCAGGTATTGTCATTTAGGCATAACCGTCATACATCAATATTTCTCTAAAGTAAATTTTCAAAGATTCCTATGACTCTTGGCAAAGACCTGCACTCCTCCTATAATATCTATAAGGAGTGTTCAAGGGGAGTCACAGTCCAAATGCAAATCTGCATTTATCAGCTGGTAACTTTATCGTCCTTTTTCCTTGTCATCGATCGAGTCTGCACACGCTGAAATTCTTCTTCTTATCTTGCTTCTAAATTGTCAGCTGGGTTGGTACGGTCTCACCGGTGTAAAATTTTACATTGTTCAGATGAAGCCAAGCTCGTCCGCCTTGGACTTTTACTGCTGAGGGAGTGACATTTTCAACACAAAAGGGGCCGCTAAATAGTGGCTTGTGCCACTGGTAACATTTCTAATTAGTACGGCGTATCCAATAAACAGTTTAAGTACTGATAATAGTTCAATTGATCTGGTTGCTGAAAGGTTTTCATCTGTGTTCTGAGAACGACCCCCCCGGAGCTTGAGTTGATCTGAAATGAGAGAGATGTTAGATGTCATACATGTCAAATATTCATTTAATTCATCTCCTAACATTTTTACTGTACTCTGGGCATCACTTCTATTCCTCGATGGAGGTGTAAGAGGCGTTCTCATTCGCCTCCCTGTTATTAGTTTGTGGGGGGTGAGGTGATGGTCCGAACCAGGCTGATTCCTTAGGGCATACAGAGGTAAGGGCAGGCAGTATAGTCATCCCTTCTTCAAAGTTAGCTTGACCTTGGCAATCTTTTCTTCAAGGAGGCCATTGAGTCTCTCACATATGCCCTTCACTTGGGGGTGATAAGCAGAAGAAAATGTATGCTTAATGCTTAACAAAAGCCCTATTTCTTCGAATATTTCATTGACAAAATGTGGCCCATTGTCGGATCTCAGCACTTCACACACACCCCACCTTGGAAAGACTTTGCCTACTAGAAACTTTACTGCGTAAGTGGCATCAGGGTGTGTACACTGACCTGCCTTGATCCACCTGGAGAAGGGACACACCACTACTATCAGATAGCTGTTTCCACTACACACCTGCAGCATATCAGCATAGTCAATATGTAAATGCTGAAAAACACCATTCGGTCAAGTAATTACTGCTCTAATCACTCTCAGTGTATGCCCAGCAGTAACCTTTTGACATGCGATGCAGTTGACTACATAAAATGCAACGTGTTCTAACAGATTTGGAATAAGCCAGTCTTCCGCAATTATTGCAGCAAGACTTTACCTAGTTACATGCGTGGGATAATGCAGTTGTTCAAGCGCTTCCTTTAATAATGCTACTGGCATCACCCGGTTTCCAGTGCTATCCTGTCGCCATAATGCATTAATTAGGTCATCTGTAATTTAATAAACCCCTCTTGTATCACCATAACTGTGACTACCTTTTCTTTGACATTTTGTGTATCAAAACTTGAAATATCTGGAGAATATGCAACTCTCTTAGCTTCTATGTCTGCAGCTTTGTTCCCGCAAGAAATAAAGTCAGTTTGATTAGTGTTGGGCTGGAGCCCCTCCTTTTCCAATGCGCTAACCCTGCGTGTACGGTGACATCACATAGGCAGAGTCACTGTACACCATCACTTCCTGCCCTTTGTGTTTCTCAAGCGCGACAATTAGCCCTACCAATTCCGCTGCTTGTGCTGAATAGTGAGATATAGTCTTACACATGCTAGCACTTGAAATTCGCTTTTTGCCTCACTGCAGCTGTACCAGAATGCCTTTCTCCACTAGCTTGATCAATTTTCAAAGAACCATCAATAAAGAGAACTTCCCCTCCTAGCAATGCATTCTCTTTTATGCAAGGTATATGATCGTAAAATTCAACATAATTTGCACAATCATGCACATGGTCTCCCTCTATCACTGGCTCAGCTATAAACGTGGCAGGATTCACTATTTTACACCTGACAATTTTGATTGTTGGATCCGAAATTATTACTACATAAACAGAAGCTCTCTGAGACGTCAATGTGCCCTTAGGTTTCTCTAAAATGGCAAACAATGCATGCTCCACAAAAAGCGTCATGGAGCAGCCCATCATAATGCTTGTGGATTTGCCAATTGCGAACACGCCAGCTGCCAATGACTGTTCGCAAGGAAAGTGTCCTTTCGTAACTGGGTCTAAAATCCCACTGTAATACGCTAAAGGGTTATAGCCTAATGTAGTCCTCTGTGTAAGCAGGGCAGTCATGACTGTCCCATTCATATGCGAGAATAAATAAAAGTCCTCTGCAAAATTAGGAGTCTCCAAAACAGGAGCTGTACAAATTGCTTTTTTCAACTCCTCAAATCATTCCTCCATCTCCTCAGTCCATTCTATTGTAACTTTGTCCTCTTGTGCCTTTTTAAAAGCCTGCAAAAGGGGTCTTGTGTATGAACTGTAATCAGACACCCAGACTCTAACATAATTGCATAGTCCCAAAAACAGTTGCATCTATTTTACCGTGTTTGGTTTGCAGTTTTCATAATTGCCTCAGCTCTTTCAAGAGTCACCTTCTTTCCCTTATGTGAGATCAACTGTCCTATGTATAACACCTCTTCTTGACAATACTGTAATTTGTCCTTGTCTACCTTGTATCTCTTGTCTGCTAGGATAGTCATCAACTGAATCGAGTCTTGTCTGAACTCATCTTCTGTAGTGCTACAAATTAAAATGTCATCTACGTGCTGTATCACCATACTTTACAAATCAACATTGCCTAGGTCCATCTGGAGGACTCTGTTAAAGATCGATGAAGACTCACAGTGCCATTGGGGCAGCCTAGTATGTTTCAGACAAGTATGGCGAAATGTAAATGAAGTCAAGTCTTGTGAGTCCTTGTGCAATGGGATTGAGAAAAACACATTCTTCAAATCAATCACTGTAAAATATCAAGCTTATACTGGGATACTCCATAGTATGGTTGCCGGGTTAAGAACTAAAGGAAACTCAGCATCTACAATCTGGTTAATCATTTTCATGTCCTGTATGAATCTCTACAACCCTTCCTTTGATTTTTTCATAGGATACACCGCAGAGTTGCACAATGATTCTGATGGCACCAGAATACCTTGTTCCTTCAGTGCTGAAATGGTCTTGAATATACCCTCATTGGCCTCTCGGAACATGTGGTACTGTCTTGCTCAAGGTAAAATTGCCCCTGGCTTCAGCTTTATTTTTACTTCCCCTATTCCCTTTAATAGTCCTATGTCATAAGGGCCTGCAGTCCATGGGACGCTTGGCACTTTGTCTAAGTCTTCTTCAAAAAATGCTGGACACTGCCGCATTATTGCCATTCGCTGTGGAACTTCCCTTTTCTCTATCCTTATCCAATATGTAAGGCTCATAAAGAACGTCATCATCTGTTGGGTCATCTTTAAACATGTCATCATCAGTAATATAAGTTAACCTGTACCCTTCTTCGAGAGCTATCACTGTCCTCCATAGTCTACCCTCATCATCCGTTCCTTTGAGCATTGCCATTTCCCTTCGTACTATGGCTGCTTCTATCTCTATAGGGATAGTCTGTCCCTCTCCTCGTCCATAGGTATCTGTTGTCTAAACAAAAACTTGTCAGGTATTCTCACCGTCTTCCCCACTAAGTCATGTAACCATGTTAATAGAATGCTCACCCCATAAAGAAAACCTCTGGCTCAACTGGAAGGCTTCGAAGAGCCACTTGCCCTGTGAATGCCAGTATAAATCCACCCACGTTTAAATAGTGTATTCCAGGAGTGGAACACTCTATCCCTTCATCAGTAAATGAAATTATCATGTTGAATTTTGTCATCAAATCTCTTCCCAAAATGTTAACCGGTGTCTGTCGTGAATACAACAATGGAACAGACATGTCACACTCTCCTATAGATACTGGTAATTCATCAGTAAAAGGAACTAGACTTGTAGCTCCAGAGAACCCTTGAGCATTCATGGCAATTCCCGACATTGGCTATTTTCCCTCTAGTATACATTAACGAGTAGCCCCAGTATCTCATAAAAAAGAAACAGATGGGCCTCCTATTGTTACATCGACCCTTGATTCCTCTTGGGGGTCTGGTGTCACAGATAGTACTGAACACATCAAATCATCCTGTGAGCTATCTTATTGTGGGTATATGCACACCCCTGTACCTGTGAAAAGATTCCCTCCCACCACAGTGGCACCTCCTACTCTGGGTGTCAATAATTGGCCTGCGTTTGCATGCTGCTGTGTCTGCATGTGGGCATGTTGCGATTGCCCTTGTGGTGGATTCATTTGTATTTGCTCTGGTTGTGGTGTCTGTTGCATTTGCGGCACTTGCGTCTGATCTTGGGCAAACCCTACCATCCCATAAGTCCAACATACAGGGGGAGACCGCCTGAATAGTCCCCCTTGATTGAATCTTCCTTGAATATTCTGATTCTCATTTTGCGCATTTTGAAAGCCACCTTGATTATTTTGAAATCCACCTCTTCCTCCATCTCCCATACCTCTGCCTCTTGGCAAGAACTCATTCCCTCCTTGGTCCATCGGGCATTGATATTTGCCTGCGATACACCCACTGTTTGCTGCACTCCCAATTCTTCTCCACTTGTCAATACCGCCCCTTTTATGGCATATTTTGACCATTTCTTCTGAACTAATTTAGCTTCCTCAGTTTTCCTAACCTCATCCTTCTTCTTGTTTTTCTGCTGTAATAGCCAACAGTGATGCACTATTGTCAGCTGTATCTCAGCTCACAGTTTGGCTTCCATTGCCACCAATTTCTTCATTTGTCTCTGGACTGGCTCAGGCAACCCTTAACATAAAATGTGGTAAAATAATGCTGCTGCTTTTTCCCATCGCTCTTTCGTTTCAAGTTGCCACCACTCTTGAATATCCTGAATGTAAGAAATAGGGTCTTCATCTTTTTTCATTGTATGTGTCATGATTGCACCCACATATCTGATGTGTCAGGATATTGTACCCTGAGAGCCCTCCACACGTCTGCTCTACAATCATTAAACGGTACTCCATCATGCACTATATTTTGTGCTGTTAGACTGGCATATCCTGCTCTCTTCCATATGTCATCAGCTCTCTCTCCAATAATGGGTGCCAAGAGACCCTTAATGTCCCCTATGGCCAACGCATTCCTCCCGTCATCTTTTCTAACTCATATATCCATTTCCCAGCACATGATGTCAAACTCAGGGGCTTGCAACTTAAATTAGCCATGGAATATACTGTGGTCTTGTTCCCCCTTTTTCCAATAAGAGAAACTGTGTAAACCCCAACTTGCAGTCGGCTCCCATCTTCTGTCTATCCTTGGTGGTGACAACCACTCCTAACCGTCTCCTTGCTGGTAACAATCTTAACCTGCTCACATATGGTGGTGATTCTCCCTTCTCATTATATGATCTTCCTCAGGGACGTTCTGGATATGGTATGGGATCTAAGCGTCCTGTACTCAGGTTGTTCCAGATCCGACCATCTTACTTCTTTGTCTGTCTGCAGACTACCTTCGGGGGCACATGCACTTCCTTCCTCCTCCCCAAGGAGGGATTTTCTTTCTTCGTCTAACATTTCTTGTCCCCAAGAAGTATGACTACTCTCCCCTTTACCCTGTTCTAGGTTCAGTCTGCTTAAGTACAAGGCTATATAGTGAAGACAAAACAGATTCTCTTCTTCGCTTCATGTTTTAAATGCTGGGGACGCATCATCCCTTTCCCTCGGCTTTCATAGCTGCTACTTCCCTTTCATTCCTGATAGGTCTATCAATCCTGTGTCCGATTCTTCCTATGTCAATGTTTTCCTCTTCTAATGTTACCCTAGATGCCTCTGGCATTGCCTCTTTCATCAGTAAAACTCTTCTATTCTGTTCCATCATATTGCTGGACTCGACCGTAATGGCTGCCTTCTAGCAAGGCTAGATTCAGAATCTTGTTTCATTCTAATTCTTTGTCTAATTCCCTTTGTTTTCTCGCCTCCCTTCATATTCTCTCCTCCTGTTGTTTTATCTCTTCTCTCCTCACTCCCGCTCTCCTTTCTTCCTCTTCTCTTCGTCTCTGTATCCTTTTGTCCATTAATTCCTGCCCTTCTTCCTCTTCTCTCTTTCTTTCTTTCTCTTCTATCCTTTTCTTCCATCGCTCTCTGTCTATTATCATATTTTCTTTGCTCTTCTGCCCTCTCTTCTTTCTTGTGTTGCTCCTCCTGATACATCTGTTCTCACCTCTCTTTGCTCTTCCTTGTGTGTTCGTCTTCCTTCATCTTTCTTCGCATTCCCTGTCTTTTCTATCCTGTTCATCCTTATCCTCTTTTTGCCTAACTTCCTCAATGCTTTTCCCATCTAACTTAAGTAATATCTGGCCTCCCATCCATTTGTTCTGCACGAGCATTATCTCGTCATCTTTATCTTGTTCTCCTTTCCATCTTGCAATCTCTCATTCTATTTCTGTCGATACATTCAATCGCTCACTCTTCTCTTCTTTACCTTGTATGATCTTACAGATCTCCTCTTTTCTCTTACTCTCTTCTGGACTATCGTCACTGCTATAAGTGGGCGGTTCGTATATCGGATTACTATACCCTGCTGCTGCCTTCAGTTCCTTTTATGGATACAATCCTACATCTTCTATATCAACGCCTTTCACTTCAGGCGAGACAAGGGGAGTCGGAGGCTCGTCACCTTCCTCCTTACGTTGGCTAAGCAGGCACTCAATTCAATTCAATTCCTCAGGTGGCGGATCTTCCTTTCTTCCTGGTACATCTTCCAAAGCTCTAAAATAGCTAACCTTTTCTCAAATCTCTTACCCTTGTACGCAGCGTGCAAGTATGTGGTCATGTGTTGCAATACCGCTTTTGACAGTAATCCCCCTTGTCGCCTTGGCATGAACATCTTATCTGCCGTGTCTTTCACCCATTCCGCACTATACTGTTTGAGCTTGGGCACGTGCTTTGGCAATGTTTTACATAAATACATCAGAGGAGTGACATCTTCCATTGTCACGAGTTCCAATTGACTGTCAATACTTAACAGTTTTTATAAACCAGCTTTCACCACTTTCAATACTTTTAAAACAACAAATATGAGCGCACTCCAACAATCACCACTCAAACCTCTACCCTTTTTTCAATTATCTCCCTGTCTCTGAATTGGCACCAATTTCTCCACTACAGTATCTACTTATAGCTTCTCAATTCTTCTCAACAATAATTTCACAGCTTCTACTGCCTCTTCAATACTTCTACTTCAACAGACAAACAAGACAAACTAGTCGACTTTTCACATATGCTTAAAATACCACATGATCACCATTTTTTTCCTTTTCCTTTGCCTCTAATCAATTACTCTGTAACAAAGGTTAAATTGTCTCTTTCTATGAACCTTTCATACACAGCCTAGAGACTCCAAATGGAGTGTGAGACAAGTTCTTCTGGAACTCCCTTGAGTCAGGACTCGTTAGGCGTCATCTCTATCTCTTCACACAATATTTCCCATTATTTTAAAATTACCACAATCCCATCCCCTTAATTTGCTATTCCCCTCAATCTACTCACCATTCGATCGTTTGACTTAAGGCCTTTGGTATTGTCTCCTCCTCCAACCGACCACTTTCACCTACCGTCCACAAAGTACCTGTGGAAACCAGGTAGGGATTTCGTCAAAGAGGGACCCTTCCCACCATCTTGATTTTCTTGCAAGAATTCTATTCAGCCGCTCTCAACAGGAAACCCTGCGATCTTCTGGCTAAATGGCAGAGGATGTCTGATCGTCCGAAACTCTGGAGCTTAACAGGTCAATCAGTCTTTAACCATCCGACAGTGCTACCACATGAACATATAGTCCTTAATCAGTAACCTGTCATGCAAAGGATGGGATGCTGAATAACTTTTACACCAAATAATCAGACCGACTCAGGAAGTTGGCAAAGTCTCATTTGACTGTTTTAATATCAATTGTCTAAAACAGGGAGTTACAAAGGACATCAACGGACGTTCGATCGTGCCCTGAGCGCAAACCACATAAAAATACACTTATATAGCAAAAATGTATCATACATGATGTCATACTATGTGGAAAATAAGAAAAACCTACTAGGGATCGGGATTGGATTAAGGGGAACATCTAAGTATACTTTCTATACTGGGGCGGGTTGTGATAGGACATCTACTGGCAGGTGGACAACTTAAGCTTGCCTCTAGTGCAAGTCATCCTCAACACTTATTAAGTACACAGAATACTATTGGTTCTTAAACGATAAGGCCCTTCATTATATGACCCTCTACAATTGGTTGGCACACTCATGCCATGTCTGGAACATTCGGCTCCTCAGCAGCATGTACGCTCATATCCAGGTGCCGGGAGGTGGACTTGACTTTTCTTCCCACCCTATTAGCCCCACATCTCTCATTGCACATGCCCTCTGCCATGCAGACTGCCTTTGAACTTGGACTTGGGGCAGATTCTCTTTTCTTGGGAATAAAAGGGAATATGGGTACATGCTTATCACAGTTCTAGTCTGCATGCCTATTTCCATCCTTGGCTCATGTGACAAGAGACCACAATTCGGCCCATTTTATAGCATTTAATTTTCTTGAATTAATAAACTTGGCACTCATGGTGTTCCTTCTTTGCACCTTAACGAGGGATAATTCAGCTTCTCACGCTCACTGTTCTTCATGGCTAGATAACCGGCCTTGGCTTGCTCCAGCTTTGATACCACACCAAACAGCTTTGCCCTTCAAGTTCGCGATCTCCAACTAATTCTTTGCTGCGACACACACACAGCTCTCGATCCTTCTTTCTCGGTGGGATTAAACTTACTAAAATGTGTGGAACCGATGTCCAGACACTAGACAATGCCAACTTCGCCTGCAGTCTATTCACTGCGTATAGCCAGCTTCTATGATCACTTAGTCTACTTGTGTTGCTGTGTCTCTAGATTCAATGAACGACTTGCATTTTCAGCAGTGTGTCACACACACAATCTTCCTTCATAAGGACGTTCATTCAAGTCCTTATTCCATCATCCGTTTCTATAAGGTCCATACATCTTCTCATTATCATCTTAGTGCATCAGTCTCACTTCTAGTAACGTCACCAGCTTCTTTCTCTTATTTTCATATTCCTTCGGGGACTTCTTCCAAGAGACGGTCATCTCTTTGTGTATACATCTGGTACGGCTTTCTTAATGGATATCTTTTCTTGAACACTTGTGGTGGTCTGGTCACAACTACTGGTGTCAAGCATGGTGCAGTTTCAGGCTTCCAACATACAGGCAGTAGGGGGGGGCGGGACTTTCTGCAGAGGCATTCGGCCGCTCCTCTACAATAGTTTTTTAGTTTGTTTTCAGTGAAAGGAGAAACCATCTTGCTATTTTGTTTTAAGTCGATGCCCTTAGCTTGAAATGACGGCAATATGAACTGTGTTAAAACTTCAAGCTCTGGTCTATGGGTCTCCTCACTCGGTGTTGTGACTCTTATAAATGAAGTATAGATGAATACTAAACAAGCATTGGTAACAGTGACTTTGAAAGTGTAGAAGCTACAATTGTTTGCGAATCTCCCCAGACTACAATAAAGACTACTCTTCTACATTTGCAAACGCATGCCTATTGTCATCGCCATTGTGTGTTATTGTGAATTTGCCTTTGAAGAGAATTCCCAGTGTTTCTACCAACCTCCCTATTTTCTTAGTAGACCTATTTGTGTTTTCATTTCTCCGACCAGCGTCTATCATGAATGCACCAGAAAGCAGCCAGGGCTCATTTGCATTCCTACGAAGCCCTATTGTCTTTAGATAGGAGAATACTGCTTTCTTCCTGTAAATCATTTTATGTTGTCACACACGATGGATTAAAACAAGGTTACTTGGAGTGAGTTGAGTGGATGGACTACTGTCCACTGTTAAGAATAAACAAAGGACTTGCTTTGCAACCACTTGTTGAGTACAGTGCACTGACAAAAAATATCACACCCAGTTTTTACTAAGGGCACACAAGACACAGCACCGACCAAAAGCTGTGTTCATTTTAATTGAAGGAATTAAATTCCTGTGCCAAAATATTTGTTTGTAAATGAAAATGCCCTTCTTAATATAGTGCAGATATTTACCCGCTATAAGCGTTGTTAAATAGTGCACCCCAAACATGCCACACGCAGGGAAACTGGACACCAAAAAGGCTCCCAAATAATTTAATAAAGTGATTAATTCAATAAAATGCATGGATACATGGCACAGCCCTAAATTGTCATATACAAATTGCACACATAATAGAAACATCACAGACTTGGCACACTCAAGTAAATGATAACTATATTCAAGCATTCCAAGATGTCGCATATGAAGATGCTACTTTAGTTACGAAGCAATAGTCAATCAAAGGCACTCTCAGCATCCCTGAGCAGCTGCTTGTTATGAATGTGGAGCCTCATTATTACATTATTTAACCAGGCTGCAATGCAGAATGAAAGTGTCAAGATACTGAGCAGCATAATAACAAGTGAGGCTCTTCAAATCATCATCTGACAACTTAATCCCCAGCTTACACAATTGCACAAGCATTTACAAAATGTCTGACACTGTGATAAAGCTTTTGCCATAAACCACAAATCTGCATCATGGTACAACTGAGCGACACCAGGGGCTCTCTGGCAGAGTCCTAAAGCGCACTCTATCCATTCTTAAAAAGAGTAATACCATACATGTTCGCTTTTAATTTAGAGCTGCCACGTGGCTCACTGTTGTTTCACATTGTTACTATTTCAGGTGTTATGCACTTTTGATCCAGCTGTTGTCAGCTGGGCTGCTTACTAGCAGCTTGCTGCTGTCATTATGTATACGTAAGAACCCATAAGTGGTGGAGTAATAAAACAAGTCTGACCCTCAGATTTTAACACAACAAAGGCAAACTTTCCATTGGCCCTCATTACGACCCTGGCGGAGATCGTGGTGCAATATGCACCATGGAGCACGGCGGAAAGCTGCCGATACCGCCATGGGGGTTGGCGGATTTACCGCCCCATTCCCACCTTGGCGGGGCGGTAAATCCCCATTCCCCATTTTACCCTTCCCCATTCCCATTTTTGCCCCATAGGGTATAATGGGAGTGGGGAAGGCGTTAATTACGCCACCGTAAAATACGGTGGCGTAATTAACAACAAGGTCCCGTAGCGCCATGGATTTCTCCGCCCGGAAAAACCAGGCGGAAACCGCTCCATGGCGCTACGGGAACTCGTAGTAGGGCGGAAGGGTCCGCCGCGAATACCGCTGGCGTAAACCCACTCCGCCAGGGTCGTAATGAGGGCCATTGTAGTGTAGCTCAACAGATGCAGAAATTACAGGGCTTAGCTTTGTCTGTATGCTGTTAGGTAAGGCTCACTTATGTGCACTTCTTAATTTGTAATAAATTGAATTTAACTTGACTAACTATTAAAGTCATCAAGTATAAATGTGTTGTTGGCTGTTGTATTTGCCCTGATCTAAAAACCTAATAAACTATTTGTCGCAAGCCAAACTTTCTTGACAACGGCACACTAAATCCTGGCATTCTAAACACTTAACTTTTGCAGTGCTGTGATCCACTGTGTGTTTATATATCAGAGGTGCTGCCGGTACCTCCACCTCCAGGGCAAAAGCCAACCCTGAGCTGGTGACTGAGCTTCTGTCATCACTGCTCGAACTGCTGTCTTCCGGCCCCACGCCACTTGTTTCTGGATGCAGGTGGATGCCCGACAGGTGCCAGCCCCACTTTCTGAAGTCCCAAGCGAGAGATGAGCTTCCAAACAGGGTCTGTGGTCTGTTCATAGAATCAAAGTAAAAGATGGAAAGAGAATGAGCATTAAAGGTCAGGTATTTAAACGAACTTAAAACATTAATGTTTCCTCCTTAGCTGTTGCCTTCGCATGTCTCTGTAAGCCTGCAGACCTCTCACAATTCCATCACTTGGACCCCATAAACAACTTTGCCAATGCAGCACATACCTTGGAAGCACTGCTCTCGTTATGGCAAAGCAGAGAAAC
This sequence comes from Ambystoma mexicanum, assembly GCF_040938575.1. Lineage (NCBI taxonomy): Eukaryota > Metazoa > Chordata > Amphibia > Caudata > Ambystomatidae > Ambystoma > Ambystoma mexicanum. Next base: position 431,363,058 of record NC_090931.1, on the reverse strand, counting down.
ACAGCATCAGACGCCAGTTATACCCTGTAATGTCTTATTCTTCTTCATTCTAGAACCCACACACGGCTCTTCTAGAGCACCCACACCTAACCAGTGGGTTTTCGGCTTTTTGAAGCGCGGAAAAAGTCCAAAAAAGGGTTCAAAGATATGGAATAGGAAGTCAAAGACTTACATAGCTTGATATATGATGTTTTATGTATAGGTTGCACATGGCTTACATTTGGATTCTAGTTGTGAAGCCTCAGAAATATTCTTAAATAAAATTGATTGTCTCCTATGGTGTCCTTCACTATACTCCCTGTGGCCAGATTTGGGCTATTACAAATCTAAACGTCACTTTGTCTTCCATTTTGTTTTGAGACTTGAAAAATAAAAAACGGGAAAAGTCTACCTGTCTTTATAGCTAGCAAGTTAAGGAAAGGTGTAGAAAAGTAAGGACAATGTACTCACTCGAGTGACTACTGTATTCCTAGTTTAAACTCCCTTTTCCTCCATACTTTTGGGACATTCCGTCTTACCGGACTGAATCTGTTTTTGCACCACCAAAAAGTGTGTCCTTTTTTGTTTTTACTTGAAGCTGGGCAAATGCACAGTCACTGTCTGCCTGCCCCTGACCCAACTTCACTTCTCTGTTTTCCCATCTGCTGTGGTCAGAGCCTGGCTAATGACTAAGCTGTTTAAGAGGGAAGGAGGACAGGTATGGAGGAAAGGGGACTGTGCACTAGGAGTACAGTAGTCACTAGGGTGAGTAACTTTTCCTTACTCCTACGTCCCGTCCCATTTCCTCCATGCTTTTGGGAGATTCCTAAGCACTTATTACATAGGAAGGTTTCTCCTTATTACCAGCTGAGTTAAATATATTTTTGAGGACCACCTGTACAAACTGGGCCTCAGATCTGGAGCTCCTATCCATACATACCAACCTATACTACCCCTTCAGCCTGCAGAAGGCTGATGGGGTAGTACTGGTTGCAGCCCTGGCTGTTGTCTTCCAGAGGACGTGCCGTTGAAAGGCGACAGTTGCCGCTTTAGCTCTCAATAGGTGGGCATGAAGCCCTTTAGGAGGACGTAAGCACTGAGCCGAATAGCTTTCCATGATACATGATACAATCCACCTCAAATAATGGATTTGGATGCTTGGAGTTTTTGTTGGAGTTGCCAAATGCAACAAAAAGTTTTCTTGATGATCTGACGTCTTTTGTTATGTCCAGATAAAATCTTAGGGCCCCCTTTAGTATAGGCAGTGGAGGGCTCTTTCCGTCTCCGATGACGGATTTGGGAAGAAAACTGTGAGAGATATCTCCTGGTTTTGATGAAAGTCCAAGCTTACCTTCACTAAAAAGGACAGATAAGTGAGGAGGACAACCATAACTCTGTGGCATACTGGGAAAGGATCACACACTAAGGCTTGTATCTTACCTATCTGTCTCGTGGATGTGATTGCCACCAAGAAAGCGACCTTGCAGGAGACCAAGACTTCCCTTCAAAGAGAGCTAGTCATCTAAAAAGGCTGACAGAGGATTCTTATGTTTCTCTAGGCACTAGGATGTTTTTCTTGCCCCTTGTATGATGCACATATTGTTTGTACAAGAATTTGTTTGGTGCTGCAAAGGATGCTTCTGTCCTGTCCCCATATGATGGACTGTACTAAAGGTGTGGAGAAAAGGAGGCGGGCTGTAGGAGTATAATAGCACATGAAGACATTTGAAGATTTGAGACTAAGATCTGACATCAAGCCATTCCAACATTCGTAACGTGTGCAGTCAGCGAGGGCCCATAATGTCTTTTGTTGCTTGCTGCACGAAGGGAGCTCAGGTAGCATTGAAGCTTCCCACAGTGCCATGTACAATATGAGGCCACATTTCCATTGCTTCCACTGACCAGCATCTAGGTAACTACATTATCTTTGATGGTAGGTCCTTCATTCCCCAGAGTTATCTTATGCACTATCAAACCACAAGCAGCAGACTCTGAATGAATACCCCTTTACCTGTATGTACAACATCCTCTCCATCATAGGATATTCCATAGTAGACCTCACCTCCAGCCAAAAGGTCACTTAATTGCACCCATATGTGCGTGAAAGATGTTTGCATTCCACATCCACCAAAAGTGAGATTTGTATTGAATCTATGAAGCCTTTCTGGTGTGTAGAACCAATAATACACTGTTTAATATTGTAGCTATGACACTTGAACACGCTGTGACGTCTTGTGAGCTGTTCCACTCAATCCTGCCCATCAGACCTCATCTAGAGGAATCTAAACACTCTCCCCTAACCATTCTTAAAGCGATCAGGACCCAGGTCCGTTAATTTGGATAAAACTTAGTAGAGAGCTGATACAAGCAAGCGACCTCCAGTCAGATATCGGCTCTGTTCATGGTATCAAAGGGTTTGTGCAGACAGCTCTCAAAACTACAGTGAGATCTCACTGTGACAGCCTTCTCTGTGCAAACAGGTGATATAAGCTGTCAAAGTGAAGCTTGACCATCGGATTGGAAAGAGAAAATATCTGCTGATGTGAGTTGAGGTAGGCTCCCAAAGCTGAGAGTTATATCCTTTATGATTCTATCCATATATTTGTGAACCCAGACTTCACCTGAAAGATAGACATCTAAAGTGGCTGCCAGAGGATTCATGTGTTTCCTGGGCACCTGGATGCTTTCCTCGCCCTTGTATGATGCACATATTGTCTGTGGAGAGTCTCAGTTAACCTAATGACATCTCCCCAAGCACCATACCACTAATTGTATTGATTGTGGGGGTAAGGGAAGTGTGTGCAGTACCTGGCCCTCCATTTGGCACACCACATCTGGATGATCGGGAAGATTGGTGGAATAGTACATAGCTTTATAAGTTCGAAAAACCAAAATCTCGCTGGACACTATGATAGTGTGAAAATCAAGGAGCAATTGTTAGATTTATGAAATTTCAGGAGTGCTCGATGAACTAGAATAAGAGGGGGAAACGCAAAGGGGTGCACTGGTAGAATATCCCTCGAGGCAAACAAAATTTGTGTGATTTCTTCATTCAGCTCCCACTCTTGATTGGCAGCAGTTAGGCAATTTAGTAAGTCAATTTTGTTGTTCTCAAATCCTTGTAGGTGGACCACCTAAAGAATCATTCTTTGGTCGACTGCCCATTCCCACATTTTTATGACAGAAGGGTTAGTGGCTGGAATTTCATACCACTCAGCTTCTTCACATAAAACATTACTGCTAAGTTGTGTGTTAGAATACAAACTGTTTTCTTCTAATTGTTGGGCAGATATGCTATCATGGCAAGATAAATGGCTCTCAGCTCCAGGACACTGTTAATGAAGTCTTAGAAATGCTGGTTATAGGTCAAAGGTTCGAATCAAAAGGACCGAAAACAAAAGGTTCGAAATTTTTATTTTTATTTTACATTTTTTGTGGTAAAAACCACTTTTTTTTACCTATACGGAAACCCTCAAAAATATAAATAATTAAAAAAAAATTACAACCTTTTGTTTTCGATCCTATTGACTCTCACCTTTTGTATTCAAACCTTTTGTATTCGATCCTTTAACTGGACACCGAAATGCTGAGGCGCTGGTCGCCAGAAGACACCACAAAGTGATGATTCCAGAAAGAGCAAGAAGAAACCCCCTTTTGATCTGCCACGGGCAGGTGGAAAAACTACTCCAAAACTCGGGCTTAGGGGAAGGAATCATTAGAAAGGTGGGACAAGAGAAAAGGGTAAAAAGGCCTGTAGTGCTGCCCACATCCAGTCCTGACCACGTAAAGAAAAGGACAGTGGAGCAACGCCTATGGCCGGGCATGGGGAGGCAGGGAGGTGGCCACGCATGTGCCTGGCTTTTTACAAGAATTCATTTGATGCTGCAAAAGACAATTCTGTCCTGTCCCCATATGATGAAATGTACCAAAAGTATGGAGGAGAGGAGACATGTTGTAGGAGTATAATAGAACATTAACACATTTGAAGAATTGAGACTAAGATCTGACATGAAACCAGTCCAACATTCCTAACTTGTGCAGACAGTGAAGGCCCAAAATGTATTTTGTTGCCTGCTGCAGGAAGGGAGCTCAGGTATTATTGAAACGTCCCACAGTACCACATATAATATGAGGCCACATTGCCATTGTTTCCACTTACCAGAATCTAGGTAACTACATTATCTTTAATTGTAGTTCCTTCATTCCCATAGCTATCCTATGCACCAGTTAATCGCAAGCAGCAGACTGAATTAATACTCCTTCACCTGTATATGCAACATCCCCTCCATCATAGGATATTCCAAGCAATTTATTAGGCTGGGGCTACCTGAAATAGGGTAACTGAGGATTTATATACTAGTGGACCCCCCCATTAGCCAAAAGGTCACAGAAGTGCACTCAGATGTGTGTGAAGCAGGTTTGCTTTCCACACCCTCCAACAGTGAGATTTGTATTGAATGTCGAAAGCCTTTCTGGTGTGTAGAACCAACAATTCATTATTTTGTATTGTAATTCTGACACTTGAACACTATGGGAGGTCTTGTGAGCAGTTCCCTTCACTCTTTCCCAGAGACTTCACCTAGATGAATCAAAAACACTTTCTCCCATCCAATCTTATAGCGGTCAGGACCTGGGTCCTTCCATTTGGATAACACTTTGTTGAGAGCTGATATTACTCCTATGGACAACCTCACCTGCTGGAGCGTCTTCTATAGCTCAGCGATGGAGCTAGTTCCACCACCCTAAATAAAGGGATACAATGCCCAGAGATTTATTTGCCAGTATTAAAAAGTTGAACCTTCTGGGAGCCAAAGCTATTTCTGCATTTCGTAAAGTTTTTATTTCCCCACACTAATTAGGCCTGCCAATTTAATGTAGTCAGCCTTTAACCAATTAATAAAAGCCTGCTCAATGGAGCAATTCATTCCATGGAGGGCTTTAAAAAAATGTGCTTTAAACACAGTGCTTAATTTGTGTGGGGGACGGAGAGCTGCCAGGGCTCAGTCCTGGCATTTATTTCTGAGCCCCGGCAGACATTAGTAAGCCCAGCATGATTATGTTGTGGTGTTCTGGAAGCTTTATTATTTTAACTATCAGTCTGTCATAGTAACATAACAATCAACAACAGTGTGCACTGGCCAGGGTCTCTGCGTCCTGGGCTGGCACGTTGTTATTTACAAACCTGATGACCCAGGTTGGCAGGGCAGGACTAGTTATCAATTTTCATGACAAACAATGAGATGCAAGGTGACAATCCTGGGCACTGATGCAGGCCATGTCCACAAACTTCTACACTCAGCCTGCATGACATTCCTGCAAATTCTCTTGTGTAATAACCAGCAGGTTGGGTTGACAACAACAGGACAGCCACCAGCCCCAACACAGGGGCAAAGTCAGTGAAAAGACCCATATCGAAGAGGAGAGCCACTCATGAGTGGCAACCTAAACAAGACGATCTTGCTGCACTGCTTGACAGGAAACTCATCAGTTCAGTAATGATTTTTCCTACATTTGTCCAACAATTTACCGTAGAAGTAAAGGAATTTCGCTCTTTTTCCTATGGTTAGATGATTAACATGCTCTACTTGACACTGCGCAAAATGTTAACGATGATGTGTTTTAAAGAAACACTTATTTATTTTATTTCAAGACACAACTAATATGTTAAGTTGAATTCACCCTCAGTGAACCAGTGGGAGTTGGAGATTTAACCCCAAATATTTTGACAGCATATGGAGCAGCCGGGTGACACTGTATTGAGCAACAGTGGGTGGTCTCAACAGTAGACGGGGAGATGCTCCTCTCCCCGTGCAAGAAAATATATGGGCCCTGGCACTTATTTTGTTACAAATGAAGCACTGCTTATACAGTCAGAATCTTATTGCACTGTGGTGATGAACAACAATGACACACATGACAACAAAATGTGTTCAAAACAGCAGGTGTTACTACTTCGTTTTCTACTTATGGGTTGGAGCAAAGGCTATATCAACTCAAGGCGTCTCTATTAATAAAAAGGGACTTCTAACTCAGAACAGTGTCAGGAAAGGGATTAACATAAAGTAAAGGAGTCCTCCAGTGTCCATCACCTCCAGTTACAAACCATAAATTATAATTTTGTTTTATAAATCCTCATTACTCCTGGGACTCCCTAATCTATAACACAATGTTCCAAAGAAGTGACCAACAGAAAGTCCCAAACCTATGCTTAAGTTCTTATTCTCGCAGCTAGACCCTAAACTAAAGTACCATTGTTCCAATTCCTGGCTGACAGAAGAGTTCACAATTCCTATGTTAATCCCAAAAGAATGCTTATCTGAAAACACAAAAGAAAGACGCATTGTTGGCATTGTTTGTGAAGGCTCTATAGAGTGTAATCACAGTCACAGTCTGGATCCTCTGTGGTAACTCTATGTACACTTTCAGCCATCAGACCTTTCCCAGGTCCCTGAATTTCCAGCTCTTCCAACTGAGTAGTTGGATTTATCTCTACCTCAGGCTCTCCACCAACTGGTTGTTGTCAGAACAGTACAACACATATCGGCCTTCCTCGCAGACCTTAGGGGGTTCTCGGACGTAGATTGTGATATTATCTTGCTTCTGTTATTCATTTGAGTGGGTTGCAGCTTAATTACCAGCTTTCCTTGGATTACTTCTCACCACAACCTAGGTTCAGCATTTACTTTGGCTGCACTCTTGTGAGCTGGGATTCAGTATTCACTTTGGGCAGGTCTCTCTCTGCGACCTGGGATTCCAAATTCACTCTGGATAGGTGCCTCCATGACCTAGGGTTCAGTGTTCTTTTTCCAGTTCTTCTCAAGGACCTAGTGACAGCTTTGCATCCTTATGTCAGGGCTTAAAAACGAAACCCTTCCTCCAACAAGGTCACCAGTTTTCCCGAGGTGGCGTTCTCTCTACTCTGGTAGAAGGTGTCAAGGAACATGTTCTCTTTTCCCCTTGAAATGGATTCTACTCACAATGCCACCACATTAAGTAGGCTTTTCTAGTCCCTTTCATATGGACTTTTACCTGGCCTTCTATGTGTCAGCCGTGCTGATTGGTGGGCATGTCACAGCCTTGTTCCCTTGTTTGGGATTAGTTGATCTTTAACAGATGTTTTTTAATGGCTTTGATTGAGCCACTCTCCAGTTGCTGTTTGCTAGGATCTCCTCACATGAGTAATCTGTAGCTTCATATGTGGTACACAATTATGCCACCATCTTGGAAATTCTCCTGTATGTGTTCACAGTGAGAGCCCTCCTCAGTTCTCTGCATCATCCACTTGTGGACACTTTGGTCGCGGTCTCCTGATTCCCCCACTTCAAAAGACAAATTCGGGTACTTTGTTTTATTCATCTGCAAACTAGGCATCTGTATTGTTCAATTTGGGGAGTTTAAAGTTGTATGGGCTTTCCCCAGAACACCACCAGAGATTCATTTTCCCTTATGCGAGGTAGGTGGGATTTACAGAATGTTCAAGACCAATTTGGATAGACTTGTGCAGGTACGGGAGAAACTCACGAAGGAGTCTGTAGCACAGTGTCACCCTCTCCATTCTGGATGTTGGGTTTTTATAAAAGACCCACCGGAGTAAGGACTTCTTATCAGCAAGGTGGTTGGGGCATGTGAGGTTGTGCTAGTTACAAATACAGTAGTTGTCTGCAGAGATGTCCGAGTCTGGATCCACATAAGCTTCTGTCAGCCAGTGAGGCTGCCGGTCTGCAAAGTGTCTGCAGGGTTTGGGTCTATTTGACCTAAACATTTGACCTAATCACATTTGATCGAATTTATTTGACCTTTTTTTCGATCAAAAATAAGGGGGGGTATCCCCCGCACCACTTCCCCTCAACCTAATCGATACCCTTAGCCACTCCCATATATATATATATTTAATTCAATTAAACAGAAAAAAAGGTCAAAAAAATTCGATCAAATGTTTTAGGTCAAATGTTTTTAGGTCAATAATGCTAATACTGTCTGCAAATCATGTTAGTGATTCTATTTAGTGGAATAGTTAATTTGCTACTAAACTGGGACTCAGATGAGAGAAATTCTCCTAGGCGTTTTGTTTTAAGAGACTGATTATTTACTGATTGAGAAGGGGGATGCACTAAATAACATCAGAGGAAATTAGGGATTGGGCTTGCTGGAATCAAAGACAAATAGTATTGTGCCAGGGAGGGAATTGTGGGACAGCATCAAGAAAGTGTTAAATTATTTATTATTTATTTTATTTATTTTTATTTATTGAACATTTGTATGGCACTGATATAGCAGAAAATGTATCCAGGCGCCACAACACATAAAGGGGGTTCGGGGATAGGAGAACACAACAATAACGGTCCTACTAGGCCTTGTGACATTCGATGGTGCAAGTGCAGTATCAAGAAGTGCAGGGGGAGGGGGAAGGTCAAGGAAAAGTGATGGGATATGGGGAGGGAAACAGGGAGAAGTGCTGGAAGGAGGGAGCCCAGGGGGCTGTGCAAGTGCTGAGGTGTGCCCAGGTGAGCTAGTATCAGGGGAGGCCAGGGACAGGATAATAGTGCGGGGGAGGGGAGCCCAGCCTTGGAATGCTAATCAGGGAAGGGAGCCTAATGGTAAGTACTGGTAGGAAGGGATGAGAATGGGAGGCTGGATGAAGGATGGCGTGTCCCCAGGGAGATTCATAAGGGACACAGGCATCCAGTCATAGCGGCAGGAGGAGACTAGCCGGGGACGGGGAGAGAGAAGGAGGAAGAGAAATCAAGGTCTTGAGTAGCTACCAGATCTTGAGGAGATCTGGCTCAAGACGGAGAGGGGCAGTGAGTGTTGCGCTCACCTGGTATCTGCAGAGGCGTTGGGGCACGGTTGTAGCCCTCCCGAGGGTGAGGTCGCTCGGGTCCAACTTCGCCCTCGGTGCTTATGTGGTGACTGGTGGCAATAGGTGATGCTGCTCGGGACTGCTCCTGCGTGGAGAATAGGGGGCGTGAGTATGCCAGCTTGTGCGCCTGATCCCCTTCCAGACCTCTTCTCCCAAACCATGGTACCCGTGGGATGCGCTGTCCCTGGAAAGCTCACCTGTTGATTAGTTTTGGCGAGCGCTCCGTCCTGCTGCTTCTGGCAGGGGCGCTTGTATGATATGGACCGAGTCCCTTCACTGGTCCCTTGCACCTGGTAGTCCAGTCCTGCTGTGACTAAGCCACTATACTTCAGGTAAGTGTTCCTGTTTGCCTTTGTCTTTCCTCATCTGTTTTTGATGTACTGTAAAGTGTGTTGTCTTGTATTGCTGTCCGTACCACTTTTGATGTTTGCTCTTTTGCTTTCTTCTCTTGCAGGTGATGTTGCCCGCCTGGCAGAAGCTGCGGAGCTTGAGGCGACAGCCGGAGGGAATGAGGAACGAAGCTGCAGTGGTACAGTAGCTGGTAAATTGTTAACTAGGGGGCGCGCAGCGTTCAAATGCGGCGCGGCCCTAGGTCGTATGTTCTAACCCTGTCTGTGCTGCGGCGTCGGGATCAAGATCACTGGATGTCAGTAGATGAGTCTGCAGATGAAGCGATGAAGCACCGGTTTCCTGGAGGTGAGTATGCAGGAGAACACCTGGTTTCAAAGGTAAGTAAACCGGTCCAAGCGGCGGCGAGCGGCACATTGCACACGAGTGCACAGTAACGCGAATCACCGGCCTTAAGGATGGAGCAGCTTATATAGCTGAGCTTGTGAAGCCACGCCAACCAGGTTCAGCTTGCCTGCCCCACCCGATGAGTCAGAACATGAAGACCAGGCCTAGGGAGCCACACCCGACGAGTCAGCACATGAGAATGGATTAAAGGCTTTCAGCTCCTGGAAAGTTCTTGTAAAATAAAGGCACCAGGACTGAGTCCAGCCAGGGCCCCTGTGTTTATAGATCCCAAAGGGACATAAGTGAGTCAAGTGACCCATTGCCCCCATCACTAGATGGTGTGGTTTTTGTGTTCTGGGGCCTGTGGCCATGACAATTAAGTCGTTGCAGAGGGAGGCTCCTGCCGAAGTGAGAGTACTACCACCCCACTCTCCGCTTGGAGAAACGTCTGATCTGCAGAGCATTGGAGCTAGAGGACCAAAGGACTCTAGCAGGGAATTATTTAGGGAGATCGAGTTGAATATAGCAAGGTCCCAGGGCCCAGAAAGCCTTGTGGATGATGCAGAGGGTCTTGAATTTGATTCTTGCAACCACCGGGAGCCAGTGGAGAGATTCTAGGGCTGGAGAGATGCATGCAGTTCCTTGGTTTGAGGCCAAGGATACGTCTCACAGTCCTATTCTGGATTAGTTGAAGAGGGCAGAGAGAGGAGTTAGGCAGATTAAGGAAGAGGCTGTTGCAGTAGTCAAGCCTTGAGAGAACCAGAGCTCTGGAGACATTGAGTTATTGGGGGAAAGTGAGGAAAGGGAGAATGCCTCCAAGGAGGTGAAGCTGATAGTGGGCCTTCTTGGCGAGGTCAGCGATATGAGATAAGGAGGAGAGACAGGAGTCGAAGGACACCCACGTTTTTTGCCTCGCACAAGGTTGAGAGGAGGGGGCCTAAGGAGGGCAGCCAGAGTTTAGGGGGGAAGGAGGGAATAGGGGTCCCAATGAGAAGGACCTGAGTCTGACTGGCATTAAGGCAGAAATCGTTAGCAGTACACCATGCATGATTAGCAGTCAGACAGTCGGGAATGAGAGAGGATGAAGAGGAGGAAGATGAGGAAAGCTGTGTGTCATTAGCATAACACTAGAAATGAGGAGAGAGAGAAGGAGGAGATCAAGTGGTCAAGGGGGGCAAGGTATATGTTAAAAAGCCACAGCGAGAGGATAGCTCCATAAGGGACACTGCAGTTCGAGAGTGAGGTAGAGGAGAGAAAGGGGCCAAGGTGAACTTGCGAAGGCCGATTTGAGAGGAAGGAGGTTAACTAATCCAGTGCCCGGTCTGTGTTGCCCAGGGTATCACAGAGCCTATTTATGAGGATGGAGTGTTTGACCATGTCAAAAGCAGAGGAAACATCGAGGAGAATAAGGGCAGAGGGAGAGTTGGAGTGGAGGTGTGAGAGTAGGTCATCACAGGTGTTCAGAAGAGCAGTTTCCATGCCTCTCGATGCCCTGAAGCTAGACTGGGGGTCATGAAGGCAGCCAACAGATTCAGTCAGATGAATTGATTGGGAGATGACCAACTTTTCCAAGGGTTTGCCAAGAATGGTGTAGTGGAGATAGGACGATAGTTAGCCGGGCAGGAAGGGTCTGCAGATGGCTTTTTTAGGAGGGGGTGCACAAGGGAGTGCTTGAGGGGTGAAGAGAAGGAGCCAGTGGAAAAAGAGTAGTTACAGAACGCAGCAAAGGAGGGAGCGAGAGAGGCAATGTTTTCCTTAAAAGTTCTAGAGGGGCAAGAAAGCACCTGTTTGGAGGAGACTTTCATAGAGCAAACTGTCTTGGTGACCTCATCAGGTGCTATGGGTGAAAGGGGGAGAGAAGGGGAAAGGGAGAGGGGGGACTAAGAGGAGCCTTGCATGCAAGCGAGGAAGGGATCGGGGTAGAGGAGAGAGAGGCAGGATATCCTGGGTCTTAGTTGTGAAATGGGTGGCCAACGCCATGCAGAGGGCCTGAAAGGGAAGAGGGGAGGTGGAGACTGCAGTAGGATTGGCAGCAAGTTACTAGCAGATTTTGAAAAGTTCAGCCATGTTGTTAGTGGCACCAGAGAAGTGGGGTTGGATATGGGCCTGTTTCTTGGAGCACAGAGAGAGTCTGTATTGCCTTTGGAGCAGGCGACAGCCCAGTTTGTCAGATGTTGTGCTAGAAGCCAGCCACTTCCATTCCACCGCTTGCACTTGCGTTTCAATGAGGCTAAGTCAGAGTCATACCAAATATTGCACTTGGAAGCTTGCTTCAAGCGGATCCTCATGGCAGGGGCAAGGATGTCAAGGGTTTTGGAGATGGAGAGGTGAAGGTTAGCAAGAGCTGAGTCGGCGTGAGAATGAGTAGTAGGAGTGTGGGGGTGAAGGAGGCCACAAAAGCAGCTACTGACCCTCGTTTCATTAGTCGAGTGAAGGAGAAGGAGACTGGCAGTGCGGGCAGAGGCCTAGCCGTGGGCTCAGGAGCTGCAGAAGGGATGAGAGGAATGAATGGTCAGACCAGGCGAGAGGAGTAGTGAGAGAGTTACACAGGGAGATATCAACTGAGATGAGCATATTCAGGGTGTGCCCGACTGAGTGGGTTGGGCCAAAGGGAAGGATGGTGAGAGAGAGAGTCGCAGAGGTTGCGAAAGAGAAGAGTGCTAGCATCCGGAGAATCCAGATGGATATTGAAGTCTCTAAGGAGGAGAGGTTTAGAAGAAGTCAGTACAGAGGAGGAAAGGTCAGCCCACTCAGAGAGGAAGGGGGAGGTCGGCTCAGGAGGCCTGCAGATTGTAGCGAGAGTGAGCGAAAGGGTAGGAGAAACGCAAAGCCTGCAGACAAGACATTGAAAGAAGGAGTAGGATTTAATGGGTATGATTGAAGCAGGGACCCATTCAGGGTAGTCAAGAGCCATTCTGGCTCCAGACCGGTTAGTACTGGGCTTGGTGAGGATCTTGTAGAACTCAGAAAGGAGAGTGTCAAAAGCAGTGCCAGAGCTGGTATTGAACATGTCTCGTGAGAGCGAGGATGTCAAGGTTTAAGTCTTCAAGAAGGTGAAAGATATCAGAGGAATGTTTGACAGCAGAGCGAGAATTAAGGGTAGCTAGGCAAAGCAGATTGGCATCTTTAAAGATTTTCCGAGGCGTGGTACAGCGGCGGGGTACACGGTTGGTGGGATCAATGAGTCCAGAGGAGTTGTAGGAGAAGGCAGGAAGTTAATGAGAGAGGGAAGATGCCTATCAAGAAGGAGGAGGTTGAGCTGAGAGCCCTGGGCCATGATAGTGCCATTCTGGTAGACATTAATGATGCATGTGGAAGATAGGAATTATGCCAAGAGGACTTCCCACCTTGTTCCACCATTAATGGGATAGGAGGAAAAAGAGAGGAGAGAGACAATATAGGGAGTCCATAGGTCAGTACAGGGGACAGTAAAGAGGATGTCAGTAATAGTCTGCCTGGAGAAAGCATTGACGTAGGTATCCGCAATAGGCAGTCCTGGATTAGCGGCCAGGAGTGCTTTCTTACATTTTTCCCTTCCAGGCTTCGAGAGAGGGGTAGGAAAGGTGATAAAGTAGCAATTAAAGTAGTTAGGAGAGATAGAGAGTACCATAGCTGCAAAAATGGGGGAACAGATGAAGGGACTGCATGATACACGAGGAATTCACCAGGCAGCCTAGCAGCAGATCGAATCATGAAGAGTCAATGCAGCAGATAAGACAGTGGGAACTGAGACTGAGACTGACAGGCAGATCAGAAGACATATTGAGAATTAGGAAGGGATCCAGCTAGGCCCACAGACTTGCCCATATATCGCTCACCAGTTGAACATAAATAAACAACCTAAAATGCTTGGGCCCTCATTAAGCGGGTTACTCGCATACTCGCCTTACCGTTTCCAATGCACGATATCCCGGTGCTACCGGGATAGTACGGGTGGCAGAGGAACAGTAAGTTTCCATTTCCATGGAGCCCCATAGGACTCCATGAGACTGGGAACCCGGAAGCACCATTAGTAACGGTGCTGGTGCTTCAGTGAAAAATCTGCCGATAGGGGCGAGAACTACCAGCAGGTCAGGCCTGGCAGTAGTTCACAGCCTCTAATGGCAGACTTGCAGTTTGCCGGGCTGGAAAAGGTGCTGTAACGGTTCTTACCAGCACTTTTTTCCGGAGTGGCAAACTTGTAATGAGGGCTTAATTTCTGTCAGAGCTGCCACCCTGTAAAGGGCTAAGATCGTCATCTTTTCTGCTTTGCTGGATAATCTTCCACAAAAAGTATGCATTCTCTTCATCTATCACTTTATTTGAAGCGATCTGGACTAGAAACCAAAACATCACCAGGCTAGAATCTTATAAATACAGTAAAGAAAAAAGCAGAAAAACATGCATTCTACAGTCAAGTACACCGAATTATGTATAATCTATCAGCGCAAATCAGAATTGCCCTATTTCTCCTCCACTTCAGGAAGGAATAGAAGACCCTGCTCTTAAAACAGCACCTCATCACCCATTGACCCCCTGATAGAACTCTGTTCCCATTTTCTTGTCTATCAGATGTGATGGGGTGTCCACCACAAATAACCACTCTGACTCTGTCTTGTCAGTCCAAGGGTGTTTATTGAATATTACAAGTAGTTTTGCCCGAGGTATTCTTGGATAGTTTAGGCCAATCGGGTTCTTGGGGGAAGCTTGGCACTAGAGGTGTCCCTCTCTGACTAATCCCCATCAGTTTACTCCCTCCCTTGTCCAGGCGTCCTTAGCAGGGGTTAGTTGTATCACCAGGTGACACCTATCTGTCTTGTTGTACCTTAGTCTGTAGGTGGTTTCCCTAAGGTGGTGGCTAACTAACTACTTAGGGGTCTTTTAGCTGTCTCTGACCTAGCCCTGTTTAGTGCTTTAGGGGAGTTATGGGGACGGTGCCTTCTTTCAGCCCATACCACTGACTCGTCACACACACATGGTTTCACCTGACCCTCTTCTCTAAACTGTATCCCAAGATGTTCTTCTCCCACTACTCCAGTATCCCTCAGATCTTACACTCTGCCTTCCTACCTCCACTTTTTGATGTTACATCTTCTCCTCTGCTCAGTTCCTCCATTCACCAGTGTCACCTCCGCCTGCTACATCTGAAGTACCACTCTTGCCTGCCTGTCTACTACTTCATGACCTTGTCACCAATATCGCTATGCTACTACTTCCACCTCTCTTCTTGCACCACTACTCCTACTCTACTACTTACTCTCACTACTACCAAATCTCTATTACCGCTGCCACCTCTCACTACTTCTACTACTACTCCCCTTCTACTGTAACTACACTTCTCCTCTCTTTCTCCCTCGCTACTGTCACTGCCACCCTACTACTACTTCTTCCAGTCACAATTGACACTATCTTCTCCTACTCCTATTCTACTCCTAATACACTCATGCCTCACTCTCGTGCACAACCAATCCATTGACCCTTTCCTCCAATAACATCCACACTTCTTCCATCCTCTCCTCCTCAGGTCTCTCTGACATCCTCAACCTCCTGTCCTCACCCAACTAACCCACACTGAACAACTCCCAGGCTTGACCTTAAATATCCCTCCCCTTGCCAGGATTGACCAATTTACCCTGACCAATTACCCTGACTTACATTTCTGGAGGGGCTAACAGGAGAAGGGCTTGGAGAAGTTTGTTGAGGCTTAAAAGGGTGTGTAAGCCCCACCCCCTTCCGTCTGACTGTATTGTGGGCATGAAAGGGCATTGTTGCACTTGTTCACAGACATTCTTGCAGGCCTCGTAATATTGCTATTCCCTGATGGGCTAGTGGGATTACATCTATCCTGGCCTTTCTGGAGGCCTTTACTTAAAAACAATCCCTGGTGTTGTAGTGGGTTGTCTTTGAACCGTTAGGTCCTTTTTAAATGAGGAAGCGTGTCATTACATGGATGGGGGAGCAGAATAGGTCTCACACCGATAACCAGACAGACTCAGGAAGTTGGCAAACAAAAGCTGTTTTATTGTCAATTGTCTAAAACAGGGAGTACAACGAACATCAACGGAAGTCTCACAGCATAATCTCCAAGCATCAAATGAAAAAACATTCTTATATAGCAAAACCTCATCATATATGATGTTATACTACGTGACAAACTAAGAAAACTTATTTGGGATTGTGATAGGTCTACAGGGAACATCTAGGTATATTTTCTGTAGGAAATTGGATTGTGATTGGGTCTCTATAATCAGATGGACAACTTAGAGTCAGCCCTTGTGCAATTCATTCTCAATAGTTGTTAGATACACGATGCACCATTGGCTCTTAAACTATAAGGCTCTTCAATACATGGCCCTCTAGAATTGGTTGGCACGCTTGTACCCTTCTGGAATATTTGACGTGCTAGCAGCATGTAAGCTGGTACCACAGGTGCTTGTGGGTGGACTTGACCATGCCTCCCCACCCAATTAGCCCACCATCCATCATCACTCATGTTGTCTGCCATTCGAATTGTCTTTGAACTCGGCCTTGCAAAGTATCACTGCACCTGAGAACAGAAGGGAGTGTGAGCCCGTTCTTATCTTCAAGTCTCAATTCAGCTCGCCCATTTTCTATTTCCACCCATCCCACGTTGATAGGAGACCACGTTTGAGCTCCTTTCTTCGTATTTAATGATATTAGATGAATAACACTTGGCACTCATAGTGTTTCTCACGTTCTTTGTGTCTCCTTGAATAAATTACCAGTTCTTGGCTGCCCCAATGCTTGATACTGGGCCAGGCAGCCTTCTCGATTCTTCCATGATTTGTAGCTGCTTTTCTCTACTGCGCTACACTTTCAGCACTTCTCTTCCATGGGTCCTGGTTTACTAAAGTTGCAACACCGATTATCCAGACTCTATAAATAGATATATATATATATTGGCGGCACCACCTGCAGTCTATTCACTACGTATAGCCAGCCTTCATGATTACTTAGTCTACTTGCGTTGCAGCATATGTACAGTTATAAAGCGCCTTGTATTTTCTTCAGTGTTCTTTGTAGGTGCAATCTTCATTTCGCACATAAACTGTCACTCGATTCTTTATCTCGTCATCAGTTTCCATAAGGACTATGCATTCTCTTCTTTGATCATCCCTCTCAGTGCGTCATTCTCATTTCTGGTGATGTCACCATCCTCTTGCGTTTATTGCTTCACATTTATACAGTGACCTCTGCTAAGAGTCTGTCATCTCTCTGGGGTACATGTTATAGGGCTTTCTCAATGGATACCTTGTCTCGAAGATCTTTTGCGGTATAGGTATCATTATCAGCGTTATGCATGTCGCAATTTCCAGCTTCCAACATATAGGCGAATTAGGAGCGGGATTTCCGGTAGAGCCATTTTGCTCCTCCTCTACACTCCCCCCTCTGGTTTATTTATCGACCACCTCTCCTAGATAGATTTATGACTGGTAGCACATCCCTCACGTAGGTGCATTGTGAATGATAGCATTGTCCCACTCTTTGTTGGAATTGCGAAAGATAGCATGTACCACATTTAGGCACAATTGTGATAAATAGCATGTGCCCTAATTGCATCACTATGTTAGAGTGGAATCTAGAAAGTGTGCCCTAATAGCACCACTGTGTTAAAGTTCAATTTAGAAAGTGTGCCAACTAGCGTCACTGTGTTAATGTTGAATTTAGAGGGTATTCCCATCATCATTGAGTGTGCTCTAATAGCGTCCCTGTGTTAATGTTGAACTTAGAAAGTGTGCCTAATAGCGTCACCGTGTTAATGTTGAATTCAGAGGGTATTCCCAACATCATTGAGTGTGCCCTAATTAGCATCACTGTGGTAAAGTGGAACTTAGAAAGTGTGCCCTAATAGTGCCACTTTGTTAAAGTTGAATCTAGAAAGTATGCCTAATAGTGTCACTGTGTTAAAGTTGAATTTAGAAAGTGTGCTCTAATAGCGTCACTGTGTTAAAGTTGAACTTAGAAAGTGTGCCCTAATAGCATCACTGTGATAAAGTTGAACTTCGAAAGTGTGCCCTAATAACGTCACTGTATTAAAGTTGAACTTAGAAAACGTGCCTTAATAGCATCACTGTGCTAATGTTGAATCTAGACGCTATTCCCAAAATCACTGAGTGTGCCCCAATAGCGTCACTGTGGTAAAGTTGAACTTAGAAAGTGTGCCCTAATAGCGCCACTGTGTTAAAGTTGAATCTAGAAAGTATGCCTAATAGTGTCACTGTGTTAAAGTTGAATTTAGAAAGTGTGCTCTAATAGCGTCACTGTGTTAAAGTTGAACTTAGAAAGTGTGCCCTAATAGCATCACTGTGATAAAGTTGAACTTAGAAAGTGTGCCCTAATAGCGCCACTGTGTTAAAGTTGAATCTAGAAAGTATGCCTAATAGTGTCACTGTGTTAAAGTTGAATTTAGAAAGTGTGCTCTAATAGCGTCACTGTGTTAAAGTTGAACTTAGAAAACGTGCCTTAATAGCATCACTGTGCTAATGTTGAATCTAGACGCTATTCCCAAAATCACTGAGTGTGCCCCAATAGCGTCACTGTGTTAAAGTTGAACTTAGAAGTATTCCCTAATAGCGCCACTGTATTAGAATTGAAATAAGTTGGTATTCCCAACATCATTGAATGTGCCCTAATAGCGTCACTGTGTTAAATGTTGAATTTAGAAGGTATTCCCAACATCATTGTCTGCCTGGTCGCATACACTTTATTGATTACCACAATATCACACTACTACGCTCACTCTCTCCTATACTCCACCATTCAACTAGAACACAGCAGTACTATGACACATTCGGTAAAGCTGTTCCCATACTAACATGACTCATCAAACTACCCATCATCCTAATAAAACACAGCTAGCAAGCGCATACCGGCTAGCTTAGGCGTCTCCTCAGGCCTAATGCAGCCAGAACTCAGTCTGGATGTCCACCCTCCAGACTGAACACATTCAACTGATCTCCTCAGGACAACACCTACCGCTAAGAAGCAGCTATCACACAACAACCACACCAGCTGCACACATACCTGGTGCGCCCACGCACTTTACGACTCTCTCTCAACTGACTTGAACTGCGGTTCCCGAGGGCATTCAACCTACCAGCACTTTGAGATCATACCAATGATACATAAGACGCTATACAAATGCAAAATAACATAACATAACATCAGTCTTCACATCTAGACATCCTCATCTGAAAAAGTGTTTCTTTGGAGTCCATATCTTCATTACTCTGTTCAGAGATCCTGCTGACTTTACATGGTCATCAACACTCCAGGTCATGTGGCTAAATTGTCCATTCGGGCTGCAGTAGATCCATCGTCCCACATACTTCTTGTGGTTTCTCAGATACAGGAACTTCATTCCCTTAGGTGCTAGAATACTTGCTTCTACATATTTTTCTGATTTCTTCATCTGTCAGCACTTTGGGTCCAAACCCAGACTCAACATCGATCATGATCTTCATCCCTACTGCTTTCTTTGCTGTCTTCTTGCACTGTGTGATTATTATCCTGATCACACAGAATCCAAACATGATCATCACCAATAGTGCTCCAAGAAACTTAAAATATTTGCCATCCATTGTGGAACTCATGAGAAGATCGATGCAAACCAGCCGTCATCTGCAATATCTTCTGTCTCATCTTCCATCTTGATGTGCAAGTTTGTTAGCAACTTTATGTCTTCTGTGTAAGTCCCATTCTCATCATTGTGAGAAGGTATGAATGTGCAACATGATTCCCGAATTTGGCACAAACACCACCATCCATTGCTGTAATCATGGTCAGGACATACCTATTCTGGAGAGTCATCAGTCTTATGTCTCTCAATTCTTTCTTGATTGCGTTCAATCCCTTTATGGTAGTGTTGATCGCCTGCAGGAGCTCCCAGCGAGTGATTTGCAACCACTTTGCATTCTCCATCATCTGGATCCCGGACATAAAGATGGTCGTGAGTACTGCAGCAGTCTGAATGAACAACCTGTGTTCATATGGAATGGAATTGTGGGCTTCTATTGACTTAGCTGAAAAGTAATACTCCCTCTTTGTCTGATTGATAAATCCAAATGTTCTCCTCTTCTTCAGTTGAGCATCTGCTTTTGGAAACTCTCCAATGTTCAGGTCACTCTTCGGAATCACCAATGCTGCAACATGAATAAGTACTATGGAACAGAGACCTCCCCAATCTCTGGGCAACTTCATATAAGCTCTGGATCCACAGGCCCAGTAGTGGTCCATTAACACTAGTGTCACATCCTTCATTCCTGGTACATCAAAAATTCGGCCACACTGCTGATTCATTCCAACCTTTCTCGTGCCATTGTTTCTGAAACACAGGAATGCATTCGCTAGAGGTACTATCTGTAAAGGTCCTCCTTTATCATCGACCCATGTCAGCAATTTCACAATTTTCAACCAATGATGTTTGCATTCATTCGCTGCAGTTTCTTTGACTGGTTCATAATATCCTGTTAGTGCTAATGCGTTACATACAATCAGGCCTTCAGCCCATCATTCTGGAGTCAGCACCGTTCCCTTGATTTGCAGCTGACCTCTTTCCTTGCATCTTCGTATTTCTTCATGGTTCTTTCCTTGACATTTGAGCATTTTGTTCTCTTCTGATTCCTGCCCCATTTATTCCAGGTTGTTCATATCTGATCACTTGATTCCTTGTCTCTGATTTTTCTCTTATCTTTAAATCTTGCACATAGTCATCTTCTCATGGAGCTGTCTTCTCAGTCACCCATATCAAGGATGCTGTTCGACCCTGGAACTGACCTCTTGTCTGGCAGAGTGCAAGGTGTGTCAGGCAAGGAGCTTTTTGGACTGCTACTTCTTTAGCTATGAATATCTTAGAAGTCCCCATAGCATAAGGTATGAGAGCACAAACATAGCAAATCTCTTTCTAGGTTCTCTCTCCTACCTTTTTTATGCGCTGACACCGCATGTTATTACCCAAGTGTGCTGTGCTGTCTAGATAATTGTTTAATTCATGATCATCTTCGCTTGTGCTTCTCTTGTGTCTCTCTCTCACAAAGTGAGTGCTTGCATAATACTCAAGAAGCATATCAGTAATGGTCCTTCCTACAGGGGGAAATCATAAGTTCATTCATTTTAGCAATAGGCAATCCTACACTAGCTACTGGTGGGGGGAAATCACAAATGGTCTTGGCCTTTCAGCAATAGATAATTCTGCATTAGTCACTGGAGTGGGACGAATCAAAGGGACTTCCACCTTGCTTGGATCAATGAAGTAAACCGTATGGATCAAAAGAACCAGGAAAACCAGAATAAATGCTGAACATGCATATATTATACACCAATACATTAATCCCCACCATGTGCGATTCTCTGTACTTCGTTGGACTTTCTCACTTTCCAAAACTGTAACACTTTTAAAATTCCTCATTATACCTGTGTACTGCTTTAAGGAAGGAAAAAAACTTTTAATCAGGCAATTCTGGTAAATCAGGTAGCTGCAGGATCTGTTCAACTATTGCCAAAAGTAGCCTCCTTATCACAGGGCCATTTTTAGGATCATGCAGAAAAGTAGGTATGCTGACACTATGCCCAACAAGAGCAGGATAAGATCTAAGAATAAATATGAAAACAACGATAATGATCCTATAAGTTAAATTTTCAAAAGATTTCTGCGGCTCAAGGACTGAGTTTGCACTCCTGCTATAATATCTATAAAGAGTGTCTGGGGTCAGCCACAGTCCAAATGCACACTTGCATGTATTTAATCAGCAACCTTAGTGTCCTTCTTCCTCGTCATTGATTGAATCTGCAAGTGCTGAACTTCTCCTTGTCTTGCTTCCGAATCGATTGTTGTGTCAGCCTCACCAGCATATGGTTTTACATCATTCAAATGGATCCAAGCATGTCTCCCTTGGACTTTGACTACTGAGGTATTACTGTCCGCTACCAGATAGAGTCCACTAAACCGCTGCTCATGCCACCTTCTAGTAAAGTTCCAAATTAGAATTGCATCTCCAATAAAAGGTCTAGGTACAGGTAGTAATTCTGAAATTCTGGTTGCTGAATGGTCTTCATCTGTGTCCTGAGACCGACCTCCCTGGTGCTTGAGTTGATCTGAAATGACAGAGATACTAGCGGTCATACATGTCAAATACGCACATAACTCATTTTCTAACATTTCTGCAATCTTCTAGGTATCACTTCGATGGAGGAGACAAAGGCATTCTTATTCGCATCCCTGTCACTAACTCATGGGGTACGTGAGGTGGTGGTCTGACCCAAATAATGCATTTAAGGTTAGGGGTAGGCAATATAGCCATCCCTTCTTCAGTGTTAATTTAAGTTTTGTGATCCTTTCCCTAAGGAGACCATTGAGTCTCTCACATATCCCATTCACTTGCAGGTGATAAGCAGAAGAAAATGTGAGCTCAATATTAAATGATAGAGTACTCTGTTCAAATACTTCAATAACAAAATTAGGCCTATTATCAGATCTCTGCACCTCACACACTCCTCATCTTGGAAAGACTTCTCGTACTAAAAATGTTGCTGTGCAAGTGGCATCAGGGTGTGTACAAGGAGCTGCTTCAATCCACCTGGAGAAGGGACACACGACCACTATCCTATACCTGTATCCACTACATACTTGCAGCATATCAACATAATCAATATGTAAATGCAGAAAAGGACCATTTGGTCGAGGAATCACAGTGTATGCCCAGCAGTAAACTTTTGACATATGATGCAATTTACTACATAAAATGCAATGTGTTCTAACAGGTTTGGTACAAACTAGTCCTCCGCAATAGTTGCTGCAAGGCTCTCCCATGCGCAGGGTAGTGCAGCTGTTCAAGTGCTACCTTTAATAATGCAATTGGCATCACTGGCTTCCCAGTGCTGTTTTGTCACTATAATGTCACTATAATGCTTCAGAGGAGGATATAGAACACCCCTTTCGTTTCCATATCTCTTGCTCGTCCTGTGGTGCACTGCTCTGAATTTCCACCAACTGTTTTCTTGTAAAATGATTAAACCCTTCATTTACTACCATAATCGTGATTATTTTCTCCTCTACATCTGAATTATGAAAACATGAAATATCTTGTGAATATGTAACCCTTTTGGCCTTGCTACTGGGAGTTGTAGTGCTTTAATAAGCGTGTCCAATAATGCTGCGTGCTTCACTGAAGGGCCATCCACTCGGAGGTATCCCTCCTTTTCCAACGTGCTAATCCCGCATGCACGGTTGACGTCACATAGGCAGAGTCACTGTGCACCGTCACTTCCAGCCCTGCATGATTTTCCAGTACGACAATAAGCACCAATTCTGTTCTTGCATGGAAAAGAGAGACAGTAGTCTTGCTACAACCTCAAATTCGCCATTTGCTCTATGTCTCACAACAGCTGCGCCAGATGCCTCTCCCATGTTCATCTCATATGTTGAAGCTCTCTGAGATGTCAATGGGCCTCATTACAAGTTTGGCGGTAGCCTTGCTGGTAAAACCGGCAGGCTGCTGCTGAACTTGCACATAGGGAAATACAGGGGCATTACAGCCCTGGCAGACCCTGTATTTCCCCATTGCCAGGCACTGGAATTCATTACTCCCATTCCCATTTGAGTCGCATAGAATTCAACGGGAATGGGGAGGCCCGCTGCACCAGCACCATTCATGAATGGTGCCGGTGCATCTGTTGAGGTCTGCTCGCGGGTGCTGGTATGCCCACCAGGTCAGATCTGGCAGGCGGGAAGGCACCTGCGAGCAGAACTTGTAGTTTGCCGGTCCGGTAACAACGGTACTGGCAAGCTTACCGGTATCGTTGCTACCGGACCAGCAAACTTGTAATGAGGCCCAATGTACGCTTATGTTTTTCCAAAATGGCAAACAAAGCATGCTCCACAAAGAGTGTCATACAACACCCCATCACAATTGATTGATTGATTGATATTTTATTTCTATCGCGATCGTACACAAGTGTTTCAGAGCGCGACAAGGCAAGGGAGGGGAACAGGGGAGAACAAAACAGCGATCAATACTGGTAGACTTCTCAATTGCAAAAGGGGCTGCTGCCAGCGACTGTTCGCAAGGAAATGCCCCTTCATAACTGGATCCAGAATCCCACTGTAATACGTCAATGGTTTATAACCCAATGTAGTCCTCTGTGTAAGTACTGCTGTAATAACTGTCCCATTCGTATGTGGATAAAAGAACTCCTCATCATAATTGGGAATTCCTAAAACTGGAGCTGTACAAATTGCTTTCTTCAATTCTTCAAACCCTGCCTCCATTTCTTATGACCATTTTATTTTCTCTTTGTTTACCTGGGCTTCTTTTAGAGCTCGCAAAAGAGGTCTTGTGTATGAACTATAATCAAACACCCATGCTCTGACATAATTGCATAGTCCCAAAAACTGATGCATTTGCTTTACTGTGTGCGGTTTTGCTGTTTTCATAATTGCCTCAGCTCTCTCAGGTGTGACCCTTTTTCCCTCATATGAGATCAACAGGCCTATAAACAATACCTCTTTTTGACAATACTGTAACTTTTCTTTATCTACCTTATATCCTTTGTCTGCTAGGATAGTCATGAACAGAATCAAGTCTTACCTGCACTCGTCTTCTGTAGTGCTACAAATCAGAATGTAATCTATGTACTGTATCATAATGCTATTCAAATCGACATTGCCTAGGTCCATCTGGAGGACCCTATTAAAGATCGATGGAGACTCACAGAACTCTTCGGGCAGCCTAGTATGTTTCAGATGAGTCTGGCGGAAGTCAAGTCTTGTGAGACCTTGTGCAACGGGATTGAGAAAAATGCATTTTTCAAGTCAATCACGATAAAATATCGCTCCTCTACTGGAATAATGTATAGTATCATTGCTGGATTAGGAACTTAAGGAAACTCTGCCTCTACAATCTGGTTAATCGGTCTCATCTCTTGTATGAATCTCCATGACCCCCCCTTTGATTTCTCGATAGGATACACTGCAGTATTGCACAATGATTCTGACGATACCAGAATTCCTTGTTCCATCAGTGCTGAAATAGTCTTAAACATTGCCTCATCCGCCTCTGGAGACATGGGGTACTGTCTTGCTCGAGGTAAAATTACTCCTGGCTTCAACTTTATCTTAACCTCCCCTTTCCCCTTCAATAGGCCTATGTCACAGGGGCCTGTAGTCCATAAAGCGCATGGCACCTTTTCCAAGTCCTCATCAAAAAATGCTGGTCGCTGCCGCACTATTGCCATTTGCTGTGGGATCTCTCTTTTTTCTATTCTAATCCAATATGTAATACTCATCTTGAATGTTACTTAATCATCTGTCAGATGATATCTAAACATATCATTGTCAGTGACGTCAGTCAGTCTACACCCTTCCCCAATGGCAATCACTGTTCTCCATGTCCTGCCCTCATTATCTGTTCCTTCGAGTATTGCCATTTCCCCTCGTACTATGGCAGCATTTAATTCTAGGGGAATAGTCTGTCCCCCATATTCGTCCATAGGTATCTGTGGCCTGAACAAGAATTTATCAGATATTCTCATAATCTTTACCACTAAGCCGGGAAGCCATGTCAACAGAATGCGTACCCCATAAAGAAAGACTTCTGGCTCTAGAGGCATTCCTCACAGTGCCAGTTGCCCTGTAAATGGCAATATAAATTTGCCCACGTTCATATAATGTATCCCTGGAGTAGAGCACACTATGCCTTCATCAGTAAAATAAATCATCATGTTAAGCTTTGTCATTAAATCTCGTCCTAGAATATTAACTGGTGTCTGCCTTTAATACAATAATGGAACAGGCATGTCACACTCTCCTATGGAGACTGATCATTTATCAGTAAAAGGAACTCTATTCTTAGCTCCAGAGAAACTCTGAGCATTCATGGCAATCCCCGACATTGTGTATTTTCCCACTTGTATACATGACCGAGTAGCCACAGTGTCTACTAAAAAAAAAAAAAAAAATTGCCTCCTATCATCACATCAACCCTTGGTTCCTCTTGGGGATCTGGTGTTACTGAAAGTACTGAACACATCAAGTCACCCTGTGAGCTGTCCTATTGTGGATACATGCATGCCCCTGTACATATAAAAGGACTTCCTCCCACCACAGTGACAACCCCTATTCTAGGTGTCAATAATTGTCCTGTGTTTGCGTTCTGCTGTATCTGCATGGGTGCATGCTGCGATTGGCCTTGTGGTGGGTTCAATGGTGCTTGTTGTGGCTGTGGTGCTTGTTTTTATTTGCAGCGCTTGTGCCTGATACACTGTCTGATCTTGGGCAAACCCATCCCCAGCTTGTGAGCTATATGCTGGAGGATAAGCTGTACCACCTTTTGAAAATTGCTCATTCTGTACATACCCTTGACTCCCACAGGGACGCGCAATGTGCCCTGTAATCCCACAAGTCCAACATATAGGAGTAGCTCTTCTGACTATTCCCCCTTGGTAAAGTCCTCCTTGCACATTCTGATTATCATTCTGCATGTTCTGAAAACTGCCTTGCTTAATCTGAAAACCACCCCTTCCTCTGTAACCCATTCCTTTTCCTCGTGGCACAAGCCCATTCCCTCCTTGATCCATTTGGTGCTGATTATTCAACTGTGATGTGCCCACTGCTTGCTGTATTCCCAGTCCTTCTCTACTTGTCAATACCGCCCATTCTTTGGCATAATTTGACAATGTCTTCTGAACTAACTTGGCTCCCTCAAGTTTTCTAGCATCTTCCTTCTTCCTATTCTTCTCCTGTAATAGCCGACAGTGATGCACTATAGTCTCTGCCCATGGCTTTGCTTCCATTCCCACTAGTTTCTTGAGTTGCCTCTGTACTTGATCGGGCAACCCCTAAAATAAAATGTGGAAAAATACTGCCTCTGTTTTACCCCAAAGCTCTCGAGTTTCAAGAGTCCACCGTTCCTGAATGTCCTGAATGTAAGCGGATCTTTGTCTTCTTTCATCTTACGTGTCATAATTGCACCCATATCGGATGTGTCAGGATACTGCACTCTGAGAGCTCTCCAGACATCTGCTCTACAATTATTAAAT
The DNA here is from genome assembly GCF_040938575.1 of Ambystoma mexicanum. Lineage (NCBI taxonomy): Eukaryota > Metazoa > Chordata > Amphibia > Caudata > Ambystomatidae > Ambystoma > Ambystoma mexicanum. Next base: position 431,336,450 of record NC_090931.1, on the reverse strand, counting down.
GGTGCACCACTCTGCGCTGTGTTCTGTGCCGTGACACTTGAATAGCCTGCTCTCATCCAAATGTCATCAGCTCTTTCCCCAAGAATGGCTGCTAGGAGACCCTTAATGTCCCCTATTGCCAATGTATTTCCTCCTGTCATTTTCTCTAATTCACAAATCCATTTTCCCACACCCGCCATCAAACTATGAAGTTTGCATCTTAAATTGTTCTTATCCATTTGTGGCCAAGGAATTTATTGCAGTCTCGCCCATCCTTTCTCCAATAAAGGGAACTGCATGAATCTCAACCCGCAAACGGCTCGCATCGTCTGCCTATCCATAGTAGGCACAATGGTCCCTGATCGCCTTCTATCTGGCAATGACATCAGCCTGCTCACATATGGCAGTGACTCCCCTTTCTCACTGTACAATCCTCTAGAATGCTCTGGATAAGTGACAGGATCTGGCGTGCTATCCATAGGTTGCTCTAAATCGGACCATCTTACTTCCTTGTCTGTCTGCAGACATCCATTGGGCCGCATGCACCGCCTTCCTATACCCCTCGGAAGGTTTCTCTGTCTTCATCTGACATATCTAGCCCCCAGCTGGCATGGCTCTCATCCCCTTCACCCTTGTCTAAGGTCAGACTGTCTAAGGACAAGGCTCTATGCTCGAGACTAAATGGGTCTCTTTCTTCGCTTCGTGATTGGAAGACCAGGAATCGATCTCCCTTTTCTCGGCTTCCTGATTTGCTACCTTCTCTCAAGTCTTGATAGGCTTTATCGATCCTATCTCTGATGCTTCCTATATAAAAATTCTCTTCTAGGGCTGCTCTATATGGCCCTGGAATTGCCTCCTTTAATGGAAGGAACTCCTCTATATTACCCCATGATATTACTGGACTTGCTTCCATTATCTCATTCTGAATGCGATCAATATCGCGCTCCCGCCGTCTCCTTTTTCATTCAAATTCTTTGTCTAATTCTCTTCACTTTCTAGCTTCCCATTTAACTCTTTCCTCTTGTCTTTTCTCCTCTCCTCTTTCATTCACTCTACACTCTTCTTCTTCCCTTCGTCTTTGCATCCTTTTATCTCTTAATTTCTGTGCTTCTTCCTCTTCTCTTTTCCTTTCTTGCCTATCTTGTTCTTCAATTGCTCTCTGCCTGTTGTCATACTCCCTTTGCTACTCTGCCCTTTCGTCTTTCTTTTGTAGTGCTTCCTGATACATATGCTCTTGCCTCTGCCTATTCTTTCTCTTATGCCCATTCTCTTTCAATCTCTTTTCTCGTTCCCTGTCTTTTCTGTCCTGTTCGTCTTGATCTTCCCTTTGAACCGTCTCAATACTTTTCCCATTGAGTTTAAGCAATGTCTGTCCTGCCATCCATTCGTTCTGTACCAGCATTACCTCGGCAGCCTTGTCCTTCTCTACTTTCCATCTCTTAATCTCTCGTTCTATGTCTGTAGTCATATCGCTCACTTTTCTCCTCTTTGTTCTGCATGATCTTAATAATCTCCTCCTTCCTTCTGGTCTCTTCTGGACTATCGTCACTGCTATAAGTAGGCGGTTAATTTATCGGATTACTATACCCCATCGCCGCTTTTAGTTCCTTAAACGGATACAATCATATGTCTTCTGTACTTTCACCATTAACTTCAGGCGAGGTAAGGGGAGCAGAAGGCTCAACACCTTCCTCCTTACACTGAGTAAGCATCCACTCCTCAGGCGGTGGATCTTTTCTCTCCTCTTGGTACATTTTCCAGAGCTCTAAAATAACTGACCTCTTTTCCAATGTTTCCCCAATATACGCAGCATGCATATATCTGGTCATATGTTGCAATACTGCCTTTGACAGCGACCCCCATTGTGGCCATGGCATGACCATTTGATCTGCTCTGCCCTTTACCGACTCCGCACTGTACTGTTTGAGCTTAGGCATGTGCTCTGGAAACGTTTTGCACAGGTGCATCAGTGGAGTAATATCTCCCATTGTGACAAGTCTCAATTGACTGTCAAAACTTACCAGTATTTACACAGATACGTTTATAAAAACAACGAATATGAGCGCGATCCAACACTCGCCGCTCAAAACCTCTGTTTCTCAATAACATCAATGTACTTTTTGGTCGGCGCCGACAATGACCTTTAAAATAGGCAATAACTTTTTATCTCCACTTCAACTTTACACAACTTATTCTTGTCACTTCTTCGACACCTTTTTTACAACAAACACATATACAGACGGACAGACTAGTCAACTCTTTTGCATTTACACCATGGTATTCCTTTTCTCTCGTCTTGCCCCTAAAAATACTTTGACTAGAGTTTAACTCGTCTCCTAACATAAACCTGTTTACGCGCCACCTATTTTTACCTCAAATGGGGTGTGAGACGAGTTCTTCTCAAACTCCTTGAGTTAGGAATCCCAGGTCTTATCTCTTAAAATGCTCTTCGTTTTCTCTTTACACTTTTTAATCATCCACATTACTTTTCTAACTACCACAATACCATCCCCACAGTTTGCCATTCCCCTCAGTCTACTCACCAATCGCTCATTCTGCTCGAGGCCTTTGGTATCGGCTCCCCTCTCCAATTGACTAGTTTCGCTCTCCGTCCGCGAAGCACCTGTGAAACCAGGAGGGATTTCATTAAAGAGGGGCACCTCCTACCTGTATCAATTTCGGTTGTAGGTGAAAGGGTCGACTGCAATTGACTCGAATGCAATAGTTTCGAGTCAAAAGGACCGAAAAAAAGGTATAATTTTTTTTTTCTTTTTTAGGTGGCCCCCCCACCAAACCCCCATTTTTGCTGTAAAAACCGCTTTCTTTTCCCATACGGAAGGCAAAAAATAAAATACATCTTAAAAAAGGCATTCCACCTTTTTTTCAGTCCTTTTGACTTGAAACTATTGTAATTCGAATCAATGTATTCGACCCTTTGACTGGACACCATCAATTTCCTTGCAAGAATTCTATATCGGCCGCTCTCCACAGGAAACCGCATGATCTTCTGGCTAGATGGCGAAGGGTGCTCGATCATCCGAAATTCTGGAATTCTACTTAATCGATGGGTTGGCAACCATCCGACATGCCACCACGTGAACCGTTAGGTCCTTCTTAAATGAGGAAGCGTGACATTAAATGGATGGGGGTGTAGAATAGCTCTCACACCAATAACCAGACCGACTCAGGAAGTTGTTAAACAAAAGTTATTTTACTGTCAATTGTCTAAAACAGCGAGTACAAGGGACATCATCGGACGTCTCACAGCATAATCTCGAAGCATCACATGAAAACAATTCTTATATAGAAAAAACTCATCATAAATTACGTCAAACTACATGGCAAACTAAGAAAACTTATTTTGGATTGTGCTATGTCTACAGGGAACATCGAGGTATACTTTCTGCAGGGAATTGGATTGTCATTGGTTCTCTATAATCAGGTGGACAACTTATGCCCAATCCTTGTGCAAGTCATCCTCAATATTTGTTAGATACATGACACACCATTGGCTCTTAAACTATAGGGGTCTTCAACACATGGACCTCTATAATTTGTTGGCACGCTTGTACCCTTCTGGAATATTCGACCCTCTAGCAGCACATAAGCTGGTACCCCAGGTGCTTGTGGGTGGACTTGACCATGCCTCCCCACCCAATTAGCCCACCATCCTTTATCACTCATGCTGTTTGCCATTCGAATTGTCTTTGAACTTGACCTTGCAAAGTAGCACTGCACCTGAGAACAGAAGGGAGTGTGAGCACGTTCTTATCTTCAAATACAAATTCAGCTTGCCCATGTTCTATTTCCATCCATCCCACGTGACAGGAGACTGCGTTCGAGCTCCTTTCTTCATATTTAATGATATTAGATGAATAAACCTTGTCACTCATAGTGTTTCTGTCGCAACTTAACAGGAGCTTGCCTTTTTTCTCACGTTCTTTTTATCTCCTTGAATAGATAACCAATTATTGGCTGCCCCAACCCTTGATACTGGGCCAGCCAGACTTCTTCTCTATCCTTCCATGATTTTCAGCTGCTTTTCCTAACGTCATCACACTTTCAGCCCTTCTCTTCCATGGGTCCTGGCTTACTATAGTTGCGACATCGAATATCCAGACTCTATACATATATATATATATATATATATATATTGGCAGCACTGCCTGGAGTCTGTTCATTGCGTATAGCCAGCCTTCATGATTACTTGTCTACTTGCGTTGCAGCATCTGTACAGTTATAAAGTGACTTATATTTTCTCCAGTGTTCTTCGTATGTGCAATCTTCATTTCGCACATAAACTCTCACTCGATTCTTTATCACATCATCAGTTTCCATTAGGTCTATGCATTCTGTTCTTTGATCATCCCTCTCAGTGCATCACTCTCATTTCTTGTGATGTCACCATCCTCTTGCGTTCACCGCTTCACACTTCTTCAGTGACCTCCCTTAAGAGGTTGTCATCTCTCTGGGGGTACATCTTATACGGTTTTCTCAATGGATACCTTGTCTCGAAGATCTTTCGCGGTATTGGTATCATTATCGGTGTTGTGCATGTTGCAATTTCTGGCTTGCAACATATAGGTAAAATAGGGGCGGGATTTCCGGTAGCGGCATTTCACTTCTCCTCTAGATCATCCTCTGCAGAAGCTCCACCAAACAGCTGGAGCCACGCTCTGTTCCTGGACGCTGCAGTGACTGCGAGAGCCTCCATGGTGCAGTCATCTCTCGTGAACGGTGTTGTCGTTCTTGTCACATCCCGCAGCGCTGCGCAGGCTGGTGTTACTGTGCTTGCTGCATTTTGCGGTACAGCCCAGGCAGGTGTGCTGCACTTGGTGAGTCCTGCGGCCCCACCCTCCTTTTCCCAGCGCCGACTTCGGTTGCGCCCTCCACAGCAGCCTGGTGGAGCTCCCCCACCTTTCTGCTGGTGCTCTGCCGTGGCAAAGCAATCCGAGCAGGTAAAAAGGGGTTGAGAGGTGGTCACGCACTAGTCCGGCACCAGTCGGGGTGGCAGGGCACGAGCTAACCTCCCACACCTGATAGGGCCTGAAAGCAGGCCCTGTCACACATAATATGCAGATCTTCCTAAATAGGTGTAAGCCCACGCATAAATAACAGGAAAATAATCAAAAATGTCCCACCTAACACGGGGATTAAGGCAGGTTGATGACTAGGAAAGTGTCGGCTAGTTCTGCTTATGAAATATGAAAGACAGGAAACAGAATGAAATATGGAGAAAGACTCTTTTCACTGAACATTTCAGTACTGCGTCAATGTGCAGCTTTGTACATAGCCACAAGAATATTATTCACATAAAACAGAGGAGCACACAGAGAATAAACAATGTGTACTTTCACCCGAGTGTGTGAGCATAATTCTGTTGACTTCCTTCGTCAATAGAAAATGAATGTATAGATTTGTAATAATGTTCATTGAAATAAGGAGAAAATATATGTTTTGATCAAAGACACTAGATAAGACAAAGAAATGACAAGGGAAATAGAATTCCTGTGCGCTTTATAATGTGAAGAATGTTGGGGAGTGGTGGTACAAGATTCAAAAGCCAGTGGGGATGTAGACAAAAGTATAAGAGACTTGAGGGAACTGAAGGGGGTGGGAGGGAGCATTCAGCATTGGGAAGTGGATATAGGTTTATGAATTGGGAGGGGAAGTTGTTCTAATCCCATGGAGCCACCAGAAGGTCAATTAGACAGGCACTACGCGCACATATTATGAATTTTGGGCAGAGCTAAAACGTAATGGGGCCAGTAATAATAAAAGACACTCTGGTGTGTCTAGCACGTGACTCGACTCTGCCCCTACATACCGGTCACGTTGTTCTGTTTTAAATTAAGATTATAAATATCTGTATAGCTTGACCTCGAAAAAGCGAGACCTAGCATTGGACAAGAGGTTAACACTTTATTCTTTAATAACAAGTAATCTGGCTACCATTATTCCAGAATGTTTAACAAACCTATGCACGAACACATATGTTTACAGTTCCAAGGCATTATGTAGTAATGTATGGCCTGAAACCTTTACACAACTCTGCATTAAATGTACCTATTGAAAGCACTGTTAACACTTCGTAAGAATGATTTATTGTAAGAGCTCTGAGGAGTGGGATAGAGTACATGACACATTCAAAAATGTGAATGAAGTAACAGTATGGACAGTGGGAACAGCCCCACTTGGCTCTCTCAATTCTACTTGGTCTGGAATTGTACATTCTCTAGAAGGTTCAGGAGGAAGACTCACACCAGACATATAGTGCTCCTGGTAATTCTTTGATGAGACCCTCTAACTCATATTAAAGTGTGCATCAGCTCTCGTGTGCAGCATTCCACTCCTGTTAGCACACGTCAGATACCTCTTGGTGACATGGACCCCGTCCACTGTACCAAAGCTGGAGCTGGAGATAGATCCACTGTCCATTGGCCAGGTGTAGTCATTGTCGCTTGTGGATTGAAGTTCATCCCCGCAGTCATTTTTGGATCTGATGGAAAGAAGAGGATTGTCATTAAGCATCACAAATCACAGCTGCAACTCGGACAGATATCAATTTCTTTTACAAAGATAGTTTCTCTTACAAAACCCACCATATGCCCAAAATGGTGATTCCTTGTACTTGAATTTTTTTTAACAAGTTTCAAGAGACTTGAAATCCCACATTTAAAACAAGAGGAATATTTCTTTTGAAAAGTAGATGTGCGCAAGAAAGATAGGCATGATAAACTAGAATGAAAGAGTAACAGATTACAACTCAGTAGATCTCTAAATGAACATATGGATAAAAAGAAATATTATTTATAATAATCGTCAGAGAGCACAATAGGACAAGTGAAAAAGAAAAGTTAAAAGAGTTTGATGAAAATGAAAGAAAGTATGAAAGTATAAAAGGGTGGCATAGCATATTTTCTGCACCTCGGCAACCTTATGGTTAAAAGCCCTATTTATAATCAGTTGCAATGACAATTGATGAAAAGGCACAACAGGAGGCTTTTTATTGATGGTGAATAAGAGAAGATGAATGGCAACAGAGTTATTGAAGGGCAGCCAGTATTGCCACAATCCTTTCACTACTCAACACCCGCTGCTAGTGTAATGCCTTTGCAATCTCTAAATGGTGCCTTTTTTGTTAGCTGCATAAAATGACAAACACAGTCTGTCATGTGCACCAAGCAGCGACTTGCCAACATGTGTTTCAGTTTACGTAAACGAGTAGGACACATATAACAATATGATGTGATGTATCATCATCATCAAAATAAGTTTATCCGGATGCAATCCATTAAACATTATATACAATAAAATGGCAGCAGTGCGTCCACATTAGGATACAGTTCATACAGGAAATATCATATATATATACAACATATGCAAAATAAAAGTACTTCCACACTTAGAAGTTCCCCCACATACAATACACTCAGATGGAATTGTCCAGGCAGCGTTTCCTTGCGTTCCAGGCCCTCCTCAATTAAGTAAGGCAAGCCTAAGCGCCTACACAAGGTTCGGCTTGTAGTAAAAAAGTTAGTGCCGGACAACATTGAGTGAATTTCGCTTATTTCAATATCGGAATTATTGTCTGCTTTCTAATTCCCATGTAATAGGGGCACAACAAAACGAAGTGCAGAAGGCTTTCCACTGCTGATCTATAACAGTGGCATTCTGGATCCTGTACATAGCCCTGCCAATTCATTGTATTCGCTCGCAACAATATAAGATCAAATTGTACTCTTGTCACAATCCAGTGGTCTGTCGTATTGTTGCTGTGAGCCATGTAGGGTTGATGAGAGTCCACTTTCGTGACAATTGTGTGTTTTCTATTTCAATCAAATACAAGCCGCATTGATTCTCGTCTCTCTTGCTTATAATACAAACATTCCTTTTATAAACATTCCTCGCCCCATTACTCAACAAATTAGCCCTACAAAGAAGACTAGGGGCATATAACTGAATTGTGCAGCCGTGGATAAACTTCCGCCATGGTATCTTGCTCCAAGCATCACTATGCATCAAAGCTTTGACTACTTCTTGATTTACTAGTGCTCTAGGGTTTGACCAGATGCTCAACCAATGCATAAATGGGGCCTTGATACCAGTCATCTTCCAAGTATTTTGCTCTGAGCTCTGCATACACTGCAAAGATCGGGGCTGAGCACAGTAGGCCTAGCAACCTCTTGAAAAATGCATTTTCTATGTTCTGGAGTGTAGACACATTTTCAACCCCCCCAAACTCCGCCCCACCTCCCCCATTACTGCCTTTGTTTGTGCATTGTAAACCTTCATTATCATATAAAGTGGTTTTCCCTGGTACAGATGTATAAAACAGAATACCCCCCAATGTCATTCTTTGTTTATGTATGTGTGCCATCCCCTGAAAACAACAGGGAAAGCTTAGAAAGCTAGAGTGCACCGTGATCATCCTTTTAACCGTTAACAAGGAAAACGTATGGTAGCACAACAACAACGGTTTTTCTAGGAAGGCAAGGAGCATCAAGAGTATGCTAACAAATGGATCAATTGGAGTGCTCACACTCAAAGAGATCAGAGGTGGGTCATGAGGGCTCTCATTTTTTAATATAATGGTTTTGTAGCTTGACCCACCTCTGATCTCTTCCATACCAACAGAGAGACTTTTTTCTGAATAATACTTGCTGTAGCACACTCATCACCATCGAGTGAGCTAAACATTTTTATAAGAGCCAATTTTTAGTCCTCCAGCCCTTCGGCTGTGTTTTACTGCTCTACCCACCAGTGGTTTCTCCAGTTGAACTGTTTTTCCATCCCAACCTCCGTGACCCACGGGCACCATTAAAGTTATACACTTTGGAAGGTATACAAACAGTTGACCTGCTTAGCAGGTTGTACCCACACCTCAGATCGAGCAGCCCTAAGATCTAATCCACAGCTTTGTTGAATATTGCTCAACCTTCTGGAGGATACCATTTTTTATCCTTTTTCTTTTTGGACGATCTGCGTCAGCCAACAGACACTGCCACCAGTATAGAAGGTTGAGGGACAGTACTCTCCTCGATATCTATTAAGTAGGCGATACACCACGCGCTACCCAGGGACAGGCACCCCCGCCAGGGCTAGGGTGTTCTTCCTTAGGGCTAGGTACGCCGAGTCGGGTGGCCCCCCTTTTTTCGTGTTTGAGTGTGAGCACTCCAATTGATCCATTTGTTAGCATACTCTTGATGCTCCTTGAATACCTGCCTTCCTAGAAAAACCATTGTTGCTGTGTGCCATCCCCTTCCAATTTTCTGCAAAAAGACACCCAAATAGTCAAACTCTTTCACCCGCAGGATTACAGAGCCATTACCATAGATCCCATCTATCCCTATTTTCTTCATTCGCCCAGCAGTACACGCCATGACAGCTAACTTTGTTGTATTAATTTTCACGTCTAGGTTTGTCATAAAGTCAGTGTGCACATTAATTAATTTCTGGAGGGCATTAGGTGTCTGAGCGATGATAACTGTATCATCAGCATAAGCTAACACGGGGAACGGTTTGTTGCTGACCCAGGTATAATCTGCGTTCGAGTCAACAAGGCCTGTACAGAGGCTTGTTATATAAAATTTAAATAAACTTGGTGCCAGACCACAACCCTGAAGGACTCCTGTATCAACATCAAAGTATCTAGTGCATCGTCCCTGCTCCCCGAAGCGGACACAGACCATGGTGCCTTCATGTACTCACTGCAGAGCCCTCAATAACCCTGTTGGGCACCCAATGGACCCAAGCACCGACCAGAGGATATCTCTGTTTACCATGTCAAAGGCAGTGCTTAGGTCCATGAAATCCAAGAAAATTGGTTTGCCCTTTACAAACACGAATTGTGCCCCCACCAGAAGTAGATTCAGAGCTTGATCGCACCTGGTCTGAAACCATGTTGGACATCTGAGCGCACCAAGAGAGATGAGATCCATTCCTCAATGCAACCCAATATAATGCGACAAACATTTTGAAAAGATGTGTCTGAAAGTGATATAAATATATAGGCAAAAGGGCTCCCGCAATGTCCTTTCTTAAATATAGGATAGATGATGGCATTTTTCCATGAGTGCGGGAATTCCCCTGTTTGCAAAAATACATTAAAACAGATTGTCAACAATGGGGCCCATAGATCCACCACAACCTTGTAGAGGTCCGGCGGGGCCGCATCTGGGCCCGGCACTCTATTATGTGCTTGTTGGTTAATTGCAGCCTCCACATCCGTTAATGAGAACGGAATCAATTGCACATGCTGCCCAGGAGTAGTCTTAGCCACAATGCCCCCATACAAGGAAGGAAAATTATCCACCCAGGTCTTGGCCACCACGTGTGTTTGCCTCAGGGTCTGCTCTCTCCTGCAAGGGGTCCTCCTGCAACAAACTCCCTGCAAGGAATCAATTTCCATTGGGTGATTGATTTGTTCAGCCTAAGGATACTCTTGATAAAGTTCCTTCAATGTAGCCAGTAGTATGATTTGGACTTAGTCATTACTTGTAGAATGGTGTCAATTGTCAATGAAAAGACTGTTTACATGTTTTAAACAAAGGGTCAACAATTTGTCATTGGTAATTGTCATATGGTTGGGAAATGTACACATGGAAACATTGATAAAGGAGCTATAACACTCCTGGTGTGAAATGTGTTAGCTCGTTATGACCCTTAGAATTAGGTGTGTTTTCTCTTTGAGTTGTACATCTACTGTGTAGTTTATAGATCTTCAAGCACTCCATATACTTCCAGAAACCACCCCACTTTTCAGGCCGTACACTGGCTGTGTAAATAACTTGCATTTGAATTCAGCATATTTACTTTTTGTGTTCCTCCTAGAATCATGGAGTGGATTTAGCTCTTGGGGACCGGACTTTGAAATCCTTCCCTTAGGTCCTTCCATAATTCCCAGGAGTAAGTGTATGCCTTGTATATTTTATCACTGTCTTTTATAAATATACTTTATCTCAAAATGTCATATACTTATATCCAGTTTGCAGGCCTGAATTTAAATCCAATAACGAAAGATCCAGTTGGAAATAAAAAATGACTTGGATTCTTATTATTTTTTAATCTTTTTATAACGATTTATGGTTGGTTACAAACCTTTATCTTTAAAATCACATAACATCATCATAACAAAAAACATTAAGATTTCACATCAACATATCATTTTCCATTTTTCAATTCACACAATAAAAGAATGAGAATGAAAGATCTAATCATTAGACTCCATACAAAAGGTAGTAAAGTCAATAATACACCAGAGAACTTATATTATATTAATCTGTAGACAATCAAATCTAGCTGTTTCCCCATCAAAAACATCATTTAAAAACCTTATCAAATTAAAGATTATCGAGAAATTTTCACCAAGCAGGAATAAAACCCATAGTTCTTCTGCTTCACACGATTTTCCACTTTTCAACCAACCTCCCAATATGTCAGTCAGTCAAACCAGTACAGAACAATGTAATATGTTTTAAAGTTTTGACCTTTCCCTCCAAGGCACAAAATTTGCATCTATGGTCAACAACCTTCTGTTTGTATACCGTCAAAAATTGTTTTGTTGGGTATGTATTCAGACGGAATCTCAAAAAGTGATGTCTAAACAAGGGGCTAGGAAAACTGGTTAGATATTTTGGGAGACAGTTGTATGATTTTGTTTCTTTTCTCAGATTAGCGTGCAAGTGATGTTTATTTTCAAGCTTGACCGTCTGAATCCAATCCTGTTGCCAGAGCTTCCTTCTAACATCCTCTGGGTTTTTAATGAGTGTTTCCTGTTTAGTTCCTGTTCTAAAATTGCCTAGTAGCCAGAGGCCCATTGCCTCAGAAGATCGGTATAGCAATTCACTATTTCCGTAGTCAATATTTTAAATGGCAGGGGAGGCAAAGCCATTGTTCACTTTTCAGATAAGTAGAGTGCCTTCCACGCTGTTCTTGCATAGATAGATATTAAACCTAATTCATATCTGACAACCGAGGTGCCGAATCGCGTAGGTAATCTCAATATTCTTCTCCAAAAGGTCCCCTCTAGTAAAGCTCAGATTTTCCAGGGAGTAAATAAAAAAGCTTCCCCGCCGTAAATTAAGGTTTAAATCACTTTAGGTTTATAAAAAGTCAGCACAGGAAGAATTGAAAATTAACCATACCTTTTGTGAAGCATTGCTCCCTGAGCCATCAAACTTAAAATTTTCATTTTTAAGCCCAGTTGAAGAGGACTATCACATACGCGCACCCAGATAGGTCATGGATCGAACGTGGGTGAGGATTTCATGTCACAGCTGCCATTTAAAAGGGTATTTCTTCCTACTCCTCATGGAACTTAGGACCATGGTCATTTTAGATGTATTTATCACAAGTCCATTTTTGACCATATATTCCTGTAGACCAGCTAGACTACGCTGAAGGCCTATAGGCGATCAGGACGAGATCGCCCGCGTACAAAATCCATGCTAAATTCTGATCACCAAGCTTCGGGGAAAGGGTCGGACGTGACCCAAAGTATCATGAAAGTCAGATAAGAATAAGTTAAACAAACTGGGAGCCAACAGGCATCCCTGTTTCAACCCTCTGTTGGTGCTGACCTCCTTAGTCAGCAGACCCTGAGCATTTAATCTAATTTGGACCTTTGTTGAAGTGTACAAAGCCTTGATTGCCGACAATAAATCACTAGGACAATCCCATGCCTCCATCATCAACACTATCAAAGACTTTTTTCAAGTCAACAAAGGCCAAATCGTTTTTTGTTAAACTTTTAAATGCTTTTCCTTTAACAGGTTCAGATCAGTCCCCATCCCCTTATCAGAGCCAGTTTGGCGGGGGTCACCCCTATTTGTTTCGATTACCCATTTCTGGAGGTGTCCCAACAGTAAAGCTGCAAATAGCTTACCCAACACATCCACGAGGGCAATAAAGCGATAGTGGGTAGGATCAGCCCTATTGCACCTCTTGAAAATGGGGACTATTATAGCTAGCCTGCAAGTGTCGGGGATTCCACCTAGCTTCATCACCTGAGTAAAGAGCTTGAAAATAAAAGTAATCCAGGCTAAAGGAGCCTCTTTGATCATGTTGTTAGTGAGGCCATAAGGGCCTGGCGCTTTTGACGGGCTAGCCTTCTTAATCAAAAGCTCAAGATCTAACTCATCCAATGGAAAAATCCATGCCGTTCTGGTTTTTATAGAAGGTAAATGCTCGAACCCACCCACCGGGCCGAACAGTTTTCCATAAATTGTTGTCCAGTCTTCTTCCAAGACCACATTAGTCAGAAGAGCTGATTGAGAGGAAGTCTGGTTATTAATCTTTTTCCAGATTTGTCTCAAGTCTTTTTTCTTTAGGGCAAATAACATCCCTTCAGCATCAGACTGTAACATTTGGGCTTTGTGAAGAGACAACCAGGTTTTATATTTCTGTTTCCTCTTTCTCAGAAATTCCCTACGCATTTGGCTAATTGTCCACACATCTTTACGCAGCTGTTTTATTTCCGCTACGATCCTCTCATCGAAACTGTGCCTAGAGAAGAAGACAGGCTTCTTTCCTCTTTTGTCACTTGTCATGAACTCAAACAACGAATGGAGCGTAATTCATATCTGAGTTTCGTTCCAGTTGTTTGTTATAATCTGCCGACAGTAAAGGTAAATCATGATATTTTATATGCAAGCGATTCTGTCCTTGCTTAACTTCTAGATTTGCTTGCCATTTTTTGCTGCTAGCCTTTGGTCCCCCACCCCAGATCAGTTTTAAAAGACAATGATCACTCTTTTTCTTTTTCAGAAATTCCAGAGTTTTTACATCGTTGATCATGGTACCCAATACAAAAGAATAATCCAAGACTTTAGATTGCACTCCATTAGACCAGGTTGTTTTAGCTGGCAAATTGCTGTTAGTTTGGCCATTGAGCATGTAGAGATCTCTCGACCTTATAACATCGAGCCACCTCACTGCTCTCTTGTGCCCCTTACTAATAGAACTATCAGTGTCTTTAATGATCTCCCCTTTATTATCCATGCATGGAATATACAAGTCACCCCTTACAAGTATGAATTGCACCTTAGATTGTGTGTAGTAAGTGTCTATGGTGTCCGTTACTGAGTCTATAAAATTGTTAGTTGTTGAAGCTGCAGGATTCCAATATACATTAAGAATTAAGCCCCATCTTAAACTATGGGGGTCCCACATTTTATTTTCACAAAAGGTACCTATTGAACATGATTCCCTATTCATGAATCCATTACAGTATCCTCCTCCCGATTCTCACAAATGTAAGAAGTCCCGAAGAGCGTTGACCCCTGATGCTTCTGTAAGCCGGGTTAAGATAGGAGCTATAACCATCCAATATAGGATTGGTTTGTAACCATGGTTCCTGTAAAAAAAAGTATATCAAAGTTTTCAAAATGCAGGTTACTATCCATGAACAGATAGGTAAAACCCTGAGTGTTCCATGATACCATAACCCAATCATCTCCAATGGACATCTCTTGTTGTTATCTGCTGTCCAGAGAAGGGAGGGGACAGGCAGCAAAATCCACTGTGCAGGGGCAAGTGGATTAGACAATGCTTCCAAAATTTCTATAACCTTACGTTGCCTGCTGTTGGAACAATTAAATGTAACCTTTAAACGGAAAGTTCGCTGAAAAATGTTATTATCCCGATCGTTCGGGCATGTATTTTTAAGCATACTTTAATTGATCTTAAAAAATGTTCCTATGCATCTTACCTTAGTTTTCCGCACTTTTACATATGTGAATACAACGGCTTGGGCGCAGCCATCTTGTGCTAATTTTATCCGTTGATGCATCGCCCTAAGTTCAAGTACCATCATGGCAAGAATGCATATCGCCCGCCCCTCAAACTGACATCACTAGATGCTTACGGCCCTTTTCACAATGCCAATGCACGTCTCGTCTCAACGTTCTCTGTGATGAAGCTACGTGTCTCCATGGAAATGCCAGGACGACTCTTTCCGCAACAAGTATAAACAGAACCTTTCTGAGCAGACAACATTGCAGTTGCGTTTTCAATCATCTCACTGTATTTAGTTTGAATCGCCCGTGACTCGGTTCTGTTCTGTTCAGCTCTCTTCCTAGTATGACACCCTGCAAACAGGTACTTGGACTAGCAGAACTGATTTAACTCAGTACTTGCATTGTGTTTAAATATTTGTCATATAATGTATCAATGTCTTCACCAAATCTTATATAATTTCGAAATGTCATAGTTTCTGTCAATTGTGCATTTATTTGCTCTATAGGTATTTTTAACATTGCAATGCATTTTCTTCTCCTTTTTTACCAGTAGTTGCTACATACAAACCAAAACGTTTTTATTTTTCTGACTGCATTTTGTACAGCAGTACAGGCAATAGCTTCCCTGTCTTGGCCGCCCAACTCTGGAACTCTCTTCCTGCCAACTTTAGAACTAGCCAATACCTCTCTAGCTTCAGACTTAAAATGAAAAACTGGCTTATCGCCAACAATGACCCATAAGAGGACACTGGCCTCTATCATGTATATATGTATAAACATACCTCTGCTCCGCCTGCACTTAACCAGGCTATCCTTAAGGCCTTTGTTGTTTCTGTAACTACTGTGAATTATTTTGTAACTTCCTTTTGTACATCTTGTCAGATATGTAATGTATAGTTTATTTGTACCCATGTAACTAAGATACTTTATTGTACAGTTTATCTTCGCCTGTGTAACTACGAATTTTGCATCATCTTGTACTGCGCCCAGATACCTACGGGTGGGGTGCGCATTATTAATAAATAAACAAACAAACAGCCCTAACATGACGAGCCAGAAAATTCCAAAGAGGAACTAATTGAAAGAGAAAGAGAAAGATGGGGAAACGATAGGGAATTGGACGATAGTTGGGAAGATGAATCACCGGGGCTTGAGCCTGAGCCTAGTCACAATGAAGACATTTCCACCTGGTGTACCGTACCTGCACTCGTTGCAAGGTCATGCCAACCGAGGTGGACAACTGCTGCCAAGAAAACTCTGGATGCTTGTCCAACAGAGCCGAAGAAAACACACCACCTCTATGTGTTACCGAGCTCCATGACTTCAGGGCAGCCTGCCTCACAAGGTCCGTGTTGAGGATTATGATGGTGCTCAAGCAAGAACTTCGCGCAACAGGTTGCCCTCACAATCCAAGTAACAAGTAAGTGTACTCTAGATGTGATGTAATTTTGACCACTTAGACGACTAACATTTCATGTTGTTCTCCTACATTGTCGTAACTTTGATCGATCAGTGAAGAGTTAATTTAGTCTGAAAATTGAATACATTTCCTGTACTTATTGCAAATCAGAGTGTTTATCACTGCCATGTCTTTCAGTTTCGACTGAAGTGCAATATTTCTCTATGGCCCAAACTGTTCTGGCTTGAATAAGTGTTCACTTTTGTAATGTGTCGATACTTCAAAGCCCAAGTACATGTTTCCAGAAATTTACTTTTCCAAGGGCAACTATGCCATCGAATTTGTGATGCATTTTCAAGCAAGGTGGTTTACTTATCAGGTTCATTCAATTAATATATTGATGGTTCTCTTTCATGGTGGTGAAGGCTGGTGGCCTACTGTTCGTTTACATGGTGGCTTCATGGGAGGCTTGGATTCCTCGTTCAATGAGTAATACCCGCCTGTGTTGTTTGAGCCTTCATGCCAAATTCCCCAGTGACAGCGCACAGTACAATGGAATTTCACACACTGTGCTCCAATCTCAAGTATACAATTTGTGCCATAAACATCACCAAACTAAATAAAATACAAATGGGAATATACAAATAGTTGTTTAACTGTGTCTGTAAGTCAAGAAAAATCATCTATGGGAGGCATGAAAGAATGGTTGGTCCGCTTTTGCGCTCACCTCGTCTCCATCCATCCCCCCGCCAGTATCCCCCCCCTCCATGAGTAGTGGGTGGGAACAGTCAAGTTGCCAAACACCATGTACACTTCAAAGGGATCTTCCGCACAGGAACCATTGTTCGCATGGCCTCCCCAGACCAATGTCTCCAGACAGTCTCTTCAAAACCCCGTCCCTGCAATCAACATAAGTTTGTGTCCCTTCAGCAGTGTTCTTGCCTTTTGCGCTCGCCTCATGCCCACCAAACCCCCTCCAGTATAAATGGAAATTCACACCTATGAACCATACGCTTCCAAGGGGGCTGGGTGGGTGGGAACACTCAAGTTGCCAAACACCATGTACACTTCAAAGGGATCTTCCGCACAAGGACCATGGTTCACGTGGCCTCCCCAGACCCAGTGTCTCCAGACTCCCCTCTTCAAGACCCTGTCCCTGCAATCATCATAGGTTTGTGGCCCTTCAGAAGTGTTCCAGCCTTTTTGCACTCGCCTAATGCCCATCCATCCCCCCTCCAGTATCATTGGCAGTTCACACCTATGTCTGTGCGCTCCCATGGGGGATTGGTGGGTGAGAACACTCAAGTTGCCAAACACCATGTACACTTCAAAGGGATGTTCCGCACAGGCACCATTGTTCACATGGTCTCCCCAGACTCAGTATCTCCAGATTCCCCTCTTCAAGTCCATCCATCCCTCTCCCTGCCTTTCCAGTATCAATGGCAGTTCACACCTATGTCCGTGCACTCCCATGGGGGATGGGTGGGTGGGAACACTCATGTTGCCAAACACCATGTCGCTTCAAAGGGATGTTCCGCACAGGCACCATTGTTCACATGGTCTCCCCAGACTCAGTATCTCCAGACTCCCCTCTTCAAGTCCATCCATCCCTCTCCCTGCCTTCCCAGTATAAAAGGCAGTTCGCACCTAAGACCATGCACTTGCAAGGCAGCAGCGTGGGTGTGGACGCTCAAGGTGCCATAAGCTGTTGATTAGCTTGCCTCTGTGTGGCATTGAAAATATACATTACGCATAAATATGCAGATTCTTTGGGGTTTTTTTGTGTTGGCAATAAAAGTCTGTGGCTTTTATAAAACATAACAATAATAAACCAAACATGATTACTGTATTTATTTCACAAACCAACAGGTGTGCAGTGTTATCATAGTTCTGTACTTTTTGGACACTTGTACCGGGAAACCTCTTTAGCTCACTGAGTGCCCCCATTGTGGGCTCTCAGGTCCATGTTTTGGGGTCCTGCATCTTGTCTGGTGAGCACTCTTGCGCTTACTGGCAGCTTCCTTTCAGGCCCATGCCGCCACACCTGAGTGGGTCAAGGGCCACTTGGGTTCACCCAAAAGGCCCTTTCTCTCCAACAGCTCTATTTGCATCCCCATATTGCTAGTATGTTTAAAATCCCTGTATGGAATAATTCCATCCCATTTGCTAATAGGTGTGTTCCATTTTTTTGGAAACGCTCTGGGTCAGAATAGACTATGCTCCCACCAGGATGTGATTGTGTTTTTAAATGGTAGTTTGCTTCGTATCTCCGGTCCACTTTCCAGTCCTACTCACAAAGGAACGTCCCATGATACATGCAGATTTGTAGGGTTTATCTTATCTGTTAAAAGATATTGCTTATGTTAGTTCTGGTCTTATATATCTTGTCAAACAATGTGATTTCCAACCTCCTATATTGTTGACTACTTGTGCCCCCATGCCTCCACGCCATGCTGATGTGGCTGGCTTTCCAAGAATGCCTTCAAGTACCATTATCAGTTTCCCTTCTGTGAGCCATGTCAAAATTCCGGGCACAATCCTGCATACATTCGCAAAGGATATTGATTTAATACGAAGATGGATTAGAAATTGCGGTTTTGCAGTGGACGAGATTGAAAGTAGAGCCCAGGCTGTTTTGGGAGACATGAGGGCCAATCGATTCCATATGTGCAGCCTGCACTTTACTGACGATATGTACAAACAATCAAAGTACACAAAGAAGTGTTGACCCAGAATACTTTGTAAATTGCTTCCAAATGCAATTCCGACTCAATTTCGGCAAACGCTGGCTCAGGTGAGTAGTGGACAATTAATTTGTTATGTTTGTTGGTATGTAGGACAGTGGTCTACACACATACATACATACATACATACAAACATACATACATACATTTCTTCTCAATGACCTTGAAAAGGTAACTTCATGAACGCTTTAGAGTTTTTGGTGTTTATTTCCATCAATGTTGTATTACTCAAGTTGTCCTAATTACCAGAATCACCCACATTTTAAAATGTTTCACTTTTGTTCATCCCCTGGTAGTAGCTTGCCATATACATTGATTAGATTGCAGCCAGCATTAGTATAGGATTAAATCACAGTTTCATGCTAACAAGTGTGTCTTGTTGTCCCTGAAAGTCTTGTTGCCTCACAAGACAAATGAGTGCTGCAAGAGAAAAAAGGTACCAAGTAAGCACAGCAGCTGGATGCCTCCCATAGTGTTATGCCCCGTATGACCCATCCCCGACACTTATCTGAGGCCTCAGGACTTTTAACTAGAGCCCCGGAAGCTGTTGCAGAAGTTCATTTTTTGGTTGTACAGAGGTTCCGTGCGTGGGATGATTGCAGCGGGTGAAAGCGCTGCTAACCTGGAATGAAGGTCCTCTTGGTGGTTGTGGAGCAGGCCGGAATGAGGGGAAGACACGCCAGCTCCCTGATCAGATATGGACAGAAGTCAGAGGAACAAAGGCACACCAACTTGTGCTCAGAAGCGCTAATCACATGCACAGATTTGGGTGAGGTGCAGTTTAAGAACTGCTTGCGCGCCTGTCATGGCTTTCCTGCTGGGAAGTCTGAGAAATATAGTTTTGAGCCCAACTGGGGCCATTTCCAGGCTTTCCTAGAACATGGGTGGTGGCTGAAACCACAGTGAGCCATACCATAGCCTGGTGTGATAGCTCTAGCTCTTTTCTTTTGCATGCCTCTGACAGGCTTCATTGGCTGCGGCTCAGGTGTTGTCCATACCTGGACTATGGACCTGACACTTACTGCCTTTGAATTGTCAGCTACAAATTGAATATCTATGTTTGAATTCCACCCACTTTAAATTACAGGATAGTAGTCATTCATTTTAATGTTTTTTTAATCTCTTTTTATTTCATATGCTCTTTTGGAGTTTTATGTTTAACATGGTGTCTAACAGTGTTGGCTGGTGATGTTTGATAGTAGTTGGGCGTAAATGTTGTTTCCAATGAAGTAAGTGCAAGTGAGGGCCTGACTTTCCCAAGCATGGTTAAGGGCCGGGGGTTGCCTTCTGAGCCATTTTCTTTAAATGGCAAGTTCAAATAGGGCATTTTCCAGCACGATTTCTAGGAAAAGTTGTGGTAAAAGCCATAGGATTTCCAAGCAGTTCTCTCAGAGTAACCAATTAAATATTCCAATTATACAGATGTGAGGTCACCAACAGTACACACTGGAGCATAGTGCAGCAGCAAACCATGGATATGGCCACCCGAAAATTGCTTAACCTTCTCCTTGTGGAGGGAGGCATATGTGTTCCCTATGACTGAGGTAAGGTCTTATACAATGTGGCAACACGACTCCTGGAAAAATGTCACCCATAAATCATATGCCATTTGGTAATACGCATCTTAAATATTGTGACGAGAGATGTAACAATGCATATGGCTATTCCTGTGCTCCTATTCCTCTCTCTGTGTGACTTATCCTCTTCCTTATAGCAATTCCGACTCTGCCATATCTTTTATTTTTTTATTTTTTATTAATTTGTTACAGTTAGAGAACCAACTTTTCAAATATTAAAACTTGTTATCATGCAGAAGTATAATGAAATACATATCCAATCACAAAATCAATCCATAGGATCAGTAAATTATAAACTACTATTCCTCATGGACTTTCTAATACTAATAAATAAAAAAAAGAAACCTACAAGTGTCATTTTTTCTTTTTCAAGGTGACTCGAAGAACATTGCATCCATTGTGTACTTTCAAATCTCAAGCAATACTATGTCTAAAAATTGTACGATCGCAATCTGAACCGTTAATCTCGGATTTTAAAACAATATGTTCCATATTTGATCATTATTTGCATGATTCTGTACAATGAGTTTCTTCTTAAAACATTTCGCTCTTATATTGTCCAAAGCAGTGCACTCAATAAAAATATGCTTCAGGGTTTCTCTTTGTTCCCTAATCAGACAGAAGCGACAATAATTTTGCTCCCTTGTTATTAATCGCCTTCTGCATAAAATGTCTTTCGTTTCATATTGATTGAGTCTGAATTTTAGTAGTTTTCGCCGGTGTACATGTGATGGAAACTTTAATAGATATGCAGCTGTCACACCGTACGTTTTAGAACAAATGCACAGGAATTGAAGTCTTTAAGTTTAGAGCACAATGCCATGCTGCTGACCCAATCATATTCATAGATTTTTCTTTTCGCACGATCTGGGTTGGATAACAGAAGCTCAATTGTTACCACAGCATCGGCTATTGCATTTAGTGTGTGACGCCGCCACTTTCTTGATAGACCATCATTAGAAGAGATCATATTTTGAGCTAGTACGTTCAAAAGAGATGGTTTTTCCAGCCCTTCCAATAATTTTCGCACAAAGGCACATCGTTTCCATAATGCTTGAGAATATAATGATGTTAATCCCAATTCAAATCGCAGTAAAGCTAGAGGTGTCCCCGGTGATAATGCTAAAACTGCTTTCCTATATTTTCCTTCCCAGCCATCCCAAAACCAACGATCTTGTGGAGTAAAAGCTTCAACCCCATATAATAAGATCGGGACTACCTTTGACTTGTAAGTGCTATACAATTGTTTGGAAGGAGCGCTTGTCTGCCAGAACGTTTGTGCTCCACGGCAGCATTTGCAGCACTTTTGTTTACTCGGCACTGTGAGCGAGGCTCTTGCCGACGTTCCTTCTGCTTCCTGGAGGAGGCGGACCTGACTGCGGTCACGTGGTGGACCACGTGACTTTGAAGGTCCTTTTAACTATGGACTAACCGCCCGTGCGGGGTGCTATACAATTGTTTGGAAGGAGCGCTTGTCTGCCAGAACGTTTGTGCTCCATGGCAGCATTTGCAGCACTTTTGTTTACTCTGCACTGCGAGCAAGGCTCTTGCCGACGTTCCTTCTGCTTCCTGGAGGAGGCAGACCTGACTGCGGTCACGTGGCGGACCACGTGACTTTGAAGGTCCTTTTAACTACGGACTAACCGCCCGTGAGTGGTGCTATACAATTGTTTGGCAGGAACGCTTGTCTGCCAGAACGTTCGTGCTCCACAGCAGCATTTGCAGCACTTTTGTTTACTCGGCACTGCGAGCGAGGCTCTTGACGACATTCCTTCTGCTTCCTGGAGGAGGCGGACCTGACTGCGGTCACGTGGCGGACCACGTGACTTTGAAGGTCCTTTTAACTACGGACTAACCACCCTTGCGGCGTTAAGCCCTGGAGGCAGTAAGGGCTGGAGCCGCTGTTGTGCTGTTTGGCTGTGACCTGTGAGTACCTGGAACTTGGGTCTTGTGCTGTATAATTCATTCTCAAGCACCTCTTCAGCTCTAAGGGTTTGGGGTGGAGAGTCGGACTGTGGCAGCTCCACAAGCTGTCGGCGTTCACTACCCTGACACTGAGCGCTCCTCTTGGTTCTTTTTGACGATTGTGGCTATTCCTAAAAATCAATATATTCTGTTTATGTATTGATTAAGAACATTATCAACTCTAGTTCATAATACATCTGTTCTTTTTATTTTTTTGGGTGGGGGAGCAGCATAGATCCATTTCCTTTTGTATTTTTAATCCAAGAGTGTTCTTGGTACAATTGTCATTTTTGCCTGAGCTTGCCTCTGGTTTTTTAGTGCTATATTTTTAGATTGCAGTGTTCATAATTTTATCGACTGTTCGGTATGTTGTTTTTGTGTATTTTAAGGAAAAAATTAATCATTGTATCTTAGGTCTAGTTTTAGCCTAACCTAGTATTGTTATTTTCACAAGTCCCCTGTATTTCCCTCCTGGGTCTTGGTTCTCTCTGAATGACACGTAAGGGACTGCGAAGTCAGACAGCTATGGAGGCCTCACTGGCTTCAACTCTGTCCGCTACTATTAATTTACCTTCTGTTTCACCAGTTACTACTCTGTTAGATGCTCCCTCCCCGGCTATACTGGGGAATTTACATCATGTTCCTGTAGCTGTCCCCTATAACCTTTTACTCCTAAAAACCCTGGCCCAGGCTCAGATTCATGTCAGCAATAGGTCTGAGGTACTCAATGCTATGGGTATTATTCCACGCAATACAGCTTACAATAGCTGTATTTTTAATGGAACTCATGATATCTCGATAGATACACAGGAAGAACGTCTAGCAGCTACCTTAGCCTCTAATCTTGCGGAAGGTGCTACTCTTCAAAAGGATAAGGGCCACTTGGATTACTCTAACAACAATATGGTTAATATTGTTCTGTCAACACCTGCCCACCCTCATCCCAGGACGCCTATATTATCTGTTATGGCGGCTGACTCTGTAGCTAATGCCTGTACATTACCTATGGTGACGGTCAATGGGAACATTGTTTCTCCTCCCACTGAACCTTCGCCAGTGGTTAATTCCGCAGCTAGGGGCATTAACCATACTTCGACTATTCATGTCAATCTGTCTACTAATGTGGCTGGAACTCCATACACTCCTACATGGAAGTCTATACCTAATTTGTTCAAAACTCTATTCAACAAAACCCATAATCCCATCCTCAAAACAAAATCCAATCTGGGTACCCTAGGGAAACCAATTCAAGGGAAAGATATTTCACACTTCTTTGGAAAGAGGACTACATCTAGTACCCTTGTTAAATCTCTACACTCACTTCCAACAGTGTCTTCATTAGATCACACTAATCTAGTCGATGTAGCTAAGAAATTGGAGATTGAAGACCCTTTAGCTCAGGATATTGACGATATCAGCATTATAGAATGTGCAGACAAGGCAATTGCTGATAGTCACCTGGGCCCCAATTGTAATAATACAAATAATGTCACCCAGCAAATCTGTGATGATTCCTTTGCAGGCTCTCCTTCTGATCTCATCAATTGTATTGATGAATACACAGAGAAACAAAATTGCCTGAAAGAAAGGGGTCTACTCCCAGACTCAAAAAAGGATCAGGGCAGCGAATCTATCTTACATCATACTCTTAAAGAGGCAGATGAAAGAATTAAACTTTCTCAACCTACTATCTCGGCTCTTAATATGGTTCTGAGTTCCTTTGTGAGTTTGTATGATAATATATGCTCTGAGGTCAGATCTCACTCTCTCCTCCTATCGGAAATCTATTCTAGGTTAGAGGGCCTTGACAGATTTGAAGAGTTAGTTAAAATTATTAAGGAAGAACTTTCACTTTTGACCACACACAGTCCTGACCCAATCTCTCCTAATCAACTACCGTCTGAAGCCCATATCGTACATAACGGGCTCACTGCGACCATGCCAAGTATACAAGATATAGTTTTAGTTAAGGGCCTGGCTCCTACGGTCCCTCATGGCCCAGCTTTGGATTTCTGTAGCCATCCATCTATGATTTTGACAACTATTCCCGAGGGTATGCGAGAGGTCACTGGATCGAAGGCAATACATCTTACCCCTCACACCAAACTCACTATGGTACTTATGGAGGAGAAAGTTCAAGAGGAATCGGTTGGTCCGCTTCCTAATCTTATTGTTCAAGGTCTTCCCCTTGTGGGTAGGTCTTTAGAACCAGTAGATACTTCTAAGGGTGCCCTTACCGCCTCTTCATCAGAATTCATATCTATTCCGACTTTAGAGAATCCATCTGTTTCCACTAAACCCATCAAAGAAATTTTACATCAAAAAGTTTTGCCCTGTATAGGAAGGAAAAGGAAAATTACTCAGCAAATGAAGAAAACTAAAAATCAGAACAACGTGAAAAATCTAAATTCATATACGAACCAATTTTTCAAAAATCTCTTCCTGGCAAATACTTTAGCTTCCTCATGTACGACTCCCGTTCCAAAGGGGACCGGGAATTCTGTTGAACCAGTGGTTTCTCTGACCCCTATTCCTACTATGGTGGCTACTGCGGCCACTGCTGACTTACTTCCCACTACAGCAGCTCTATCTCCCTTACCGGATGGTTTGGCCGATGGTCCCTCGACTAACAACACTCCTTCTCTAGTAGTGGGACATAATATTGAGGGGGCAGTGGACTCTGTGGCTTCTAGTACTTTGATAACAGCTCCAACTCCACTAGAGCCGACCTCCATCAATGCCTCTACGGTGCTAACCACCAATATCATTGCAAAGGATTCCTCTTCTGCTGCAGTACTCCCTATTATTCCTTCTAATTGCATATCAGGGATATATCAGAGCCGTTCAGAGACTACTCTGCCGACGATTACAGCAAACTTGGTTAACATTGATATGGTCAAACACTTATTCCGGGAGATACTGCTTCCTAAAACTGTATGTGGGGCAGTGCCTAAGCCTAATATATGCCCGTCCCAGGATGGGGCTTCTTCTATCCCGCCCCTACCTTTGGTGCCATCGCTCATTTCTGTTACTGAGGGTCCTTCTGCTAATATTGAGCTTATAACGAGGGACGGTGGCACGGGAGTTCAACTACAGAGGGATTCGTCTGCCCCTCTCTCTTTTAACCCATCCTCTTTAAGTTTGCCTATTGCGGGCCCGACTATGGGCCGTGAAGGTGTCCCCTCTGGGCCCGACTCTGTTCATTACAACACTCCTTTCAAGTTATGTGAAAGATTTCCTGTGGGTCCAAATGTTATTCAAAATAGGACTATACTAAGAGGTGCTAGGGGCCCCGACTTGGCGGTTGATTCTTTAACTCAGTTTACTAAAAAGATCTCTGATTCTCTACCTGACTTATCAGAATCGAAAGTTCCTCATGATATTATACAGCTTACCAGCCTTTGGGGTCAAGATACGCCAATCTGTTTAAATCGTGGTAATATTTTAAAGATTTTTCATCAACTTCACTCGCTCTTGCTCATCTCTAGCTATGACATGGATAGCATTTTCTTCCCCATTCAGGATCGGGTAGATGTAAGTAATATCATTCTTAAATCAAGAGTGGTTCTGGACTTGATCATGGGGCATAGGGAAGGATTAAAGCAACTTGGCTTTGAAGCAAATTTACTGGAACCCACTCAGTTCTCCAGTAACAATGGAGGGGGTGCAGAATATAGGGGTAATCTCACTATGGTATATCATCCGGAAAGAACCCCACAGCCCCAACGCAGGCAATTTATGCCCAAATCAAATGGAAACTTTCGCAACTGGGCACAGGTTACCGCAGGTCTGTGGAAATGAGTACCCTCTGATTAATTCAAAACTCTCTCCAGATGTTCCTCCCGTGAATAGCTTTGGGTTTCTCTCCTGGAATTCTAGAGGTAATTCTCACCTCTTTACGAACTTAGACACTGTCACTCTGATTAGGGCTTCACATTGTTTCTTTCTCCAAGAAACCTGGATGCTCTCAACTCCCGTTTTAGATGGGTTTGATATCTTTTCTCAAAATGCTAAACCCAGCTTGGGAGGGAGGCCGTCGGGTGGTCTTCTTATAGGATTAAGAACTTCTTTAGGTTTTAGGACTAAGGTGCTTGTGGACACGCCTTTTGGTATCTTGGCCCTGGAGGTGTTCTCTCGTGATCTAACGGTTATTCTACTTCTGGTTAATGTATACTGGCACAAGGGAATCTCTCCTCTTGAGCCGTTTCTGCAAGAGTTAACGGATATGCTTCTTTCTTGGAGATCTTTGTACCCCAGGGGTAAACTGATCCTGGCAGGTGATCTTAATTCGGATTGCTCCATCTCTTCCGAATCCAAATATGACGACTTGGGATTGGCTATGGAGGTTGATTCTCGCCTAGGCCTGAAATTCGCACGGGGTCTCCGTTGGAATCTCGCCTTGGATTCAGTGGGTCTAACTTGTCTCAATGGTTTTTATGACGCTATTAATTTACCTCGTCCCACATGGCATAGATCCTCATTAATATCTACCTTAGACTATGTGTTTGTAGATCACTCTCTTATTCCTTTCTCCTCTAATGTCGAGGTTTCTTTCAATTCATGGAGTGATCATGGTATCCTCCGGGTCTCATTTCTCTGTCCCTTTCCCACTAAGTTTTTGCCCGTGGGGGGCCCTACCCATCTCCAAACTGTGGGACAAGGGACAGGGGTACGTTGGACTCCTCTTAATATCAGTGTACTCAATCGTAAACTGATTCTTTCTTTTAACCATACTTCTCTCAGTTGGAAATTAGCAGTTTTTAATACAGTTCATTTTGATAGCTTTCTCAATGCTCTCCAGTGTAGTATTCATGGCCAGCTCAGGAAAGGTGTTTCTAAATTATCTCACCCTCATAGATTTGACCAAGAATTGGCCAATGTAAAGGGTCTCACTAGGAAACTCATTAGAGATATACAAGCCCTAGATCTTGAATGGGCTGACAAAAAAACAAAAATTAAAACTATTCGCCAAAAATATAAAAATTATTGTAAGTCTAGAAAAGCTACTAAGCTACAAAATGATGCAGAGCATATGCTTGCAGTGCTCATAAAACGAGATCTGAGAGCATTTTGGGTTACGGTATCTAGCTTAGACAATGCGGCGGTGGCCGACCAGCTGAATGCCATCCCTGAGGTTCAATGGGTTGAGCACTACACTAAACTCTTTGACATTGGGGGTGAGGGATTAGTTTCCTGTCTGCTGGGGAACAACCCCTCTAGGGACTCATGGAAGCCTCCTACTGATTCCGAGACAGTACTAGGACTCATCTCCAAAGCCAAGAAATCTAGGGCTCCGGGGCCTAATGGCCTCACTAACAATACATTTAAAGCTGAGCCAGATCTCTGGGCTAACCTTCTTTCTTTGCTCTTTAAAGATGTCGTTAACTCTGGGAAAGTACCCATTAGTTGGCAAACCGCTCATATTGTACCAATCTTTAAAAGAGGCTTGAGTAACGAGGTCAAAAATTATAGGCCTATCTCGCTTATTGATGCGGATTGTAAGATTTTTGCCTCCTTGTTGCTCTCACACCTTAACGTTTGGATCAGGGAAAATCATATTCTCCCCAAACATCAAACATGCTTTAGGACAGGCCACTCAACTAATCTCAATGGTCTTATTCTCAGCGTCCTGCAGACTTCCACCTGGGGTAAATATGATGGCTCTCTTTACGTTGCGTCCATCGACCTGTCAAATGCATTTGACCTGGTTATCAGGTCTAGACTATGGGAAAAATTAACTAAATGGGGCATTCCGGCCGGGCTTTTAACTCTTATCATGGCTATGTATGAAAATTCTGGGTTCCATATCAGGCTTGACCTGGTAGGAACCCTCTCCAGAAGGATAAGGACACGTATTGGGGTGAGACAGGGTTGCTCGTTAGCTCCCTGTCTCTTTATCCGCTGTATGGCTGATGTTGATGACTTTCTGAGAAATGCAGGCATGGTGAGTGCTAAACTAGGGGATATGAGGCTCTCATCATTGGCTTATGCCGACGATTTTATTCTTTTTGACCAAACTAAAGTGGGCCTGCAGAGGCTCATTTGCAAATTTGAAGAATATGCCACTCTTAATAGGCTTAAGATTAACCCAAGCAAAACCCGTCCTATGGTCTTCTCAAAGGGGCGAATGGGGAATAACAAAGTATGGAAAATAGGTGGTGAAAATATAATCAGAGCAAATAAAATAGTCTATCTTGGTTATTTGATTTTGGCCCAACCCTCGGCGATCGAACTTAGACGATTTCTTAGACACAAATTGCTCCCACTCATCTCCCAATCCCTTAGACTAGACAATAAATATGGCATGTTCCCCCTTAAGCCTGTAGTAGATTTCTTTAAGGGTAAGGTTACTCCAAAGCTTCTGTATGGAATGGAACTCCACTACTCGGCACTTTTGATTTTCTGGGACTCTCTAGAGGGTATCTATTGGAGGAAAATTCTGAAACTGCCAAATTCCATTCCAACAGTGGCTATTAGGTATGAACTAGGGTTAGTCTCATTCCGAGCCAGGATTCTCTGGAGGGTTCTTTCACTTTTTTCAGCTTTGCTCTCTCCTAAACCTGATACTCTATGCTGATGTGGGCCACATGATTTCTTCTCAGGGACCTCTAGTCCAGAATTGATATCTTAACGCTTTTAGTGATCTCTGTGACAATACCTTGCTGGATATTTCGTCTGATAGGGACACCCTACTAACGAATCCCAACAAGGTCAAGGATTGTCTCTTCAGTCATGACTGGACTAACAATATGGAAAAATTACATTCGTATTCCTCTTTGAGAGATTTACAATTTGACCATAAGAAAAGAGGCCTGCTGTCTTTTATTCTGAATCAATTTCCCAACAGATATTATCGCTCCCTTCTCATTAAACTCAGATGGAATCTCCTTCCGACTCGGGAAGTTCTACATAAAAGGAAGGAGTTTTCTGATTTAGATCCTATCTGTCGTTTTTGCAAAACTCTGGGGGTGATTGAAACTGCTTGGCATCTCTTTTTAGACTGTACTGCTTTGACATCTTTAAGGGACAAATATTTAGGTCGTTTTAATGTAATGGAGCAAATGGGGGCGGACAATCTGATCTGGTCACAGTGTCTCTCTATTTCAAATATTAAGGATGGACTTGCTGTGGCTGGTTTTATCAAAGCTTTAGATTTATATGCCCCGTTGCTATGATTTTGCATGTTATGATTATGCTTGTCTTTATGAAATGTTTTTTTTTTCTATGCAGGTTTATTTCTATTATAATTTTGAAAATTTTAAAATTTTAATGTCGGTATATTTTTGAATGCTGCACTGAACTTCGCATTGAACCTTCCAAATCTAAATTTAAATTTGTCCCTTATTCTCCGGAAATTTTAATTGGAAATTGGATCTATGTTTTAATGCTTATTAGTATAATTGAAATTTAAATGTAATGAATGTCTTTTTGCTTCTTAAAGTCTCTTTTTTGTAAAGGATTCTTGCAAACCATATACAATAAAAATAAAAATAAAAATAAAAAAAAGGATATGACATGCTTAAGTGAAAATTTCCCAAATTTTCTTCGTAATATCTTTGACTGCGAAATTAAAGGACTGAATTTAGATTTAATTTCACACGACTGAGTTTGAAGTGTTTTTCGGTGTTCGATGTTAATTCCCAGATATTTGTATCTTGGAACAACCGAGAGTTCACTTGAAAAAACCACCTTAAACTCTGTTTTTTTGATTTTTGTTACAAATTAGAATTTGTGATTTGGTGGTGTTAACAATTAGATTATTAGCTATTACATAAATTTCTAATTGTTTCAACATATTTTGCAATCCCATGGGAGTTTTGGAAAGTAAAACCAAATCATCTGCATATAATAAATCATCTGCATATAATAAATATGCTATTTTTTGATGGCCAATGCGAGGTGCATCAGTGATGCAGTTCGTCAATGTGGGTCCTAAATCCAGAATAAAAAAGTTAAACAGAAATAATGCAAGAGCATAGCCCTGCTTTACACCTCTGTAAGTTGGATTTGAGGGTGACAGCTTGCCTTCCAGGTTTAATTTCACTCGCATTGAGGTGTTCGACTGTAATAATATTACCAAATGCATTAGTGTTGGAGGGCAATAATGTTGCTTGAGTTTGTCAACAAGGATTGACCTGTCTATGGAATCAAATGCTGATTTGAAGTCAATAAAACCCAAATATAAGGGCCCCCCACTCTCGACTTGTTTTGATTGTATTACTGAAAGTTCCATGATGTTGGGGATTGTTCCCATTCCTTTAACAAATCCAGCCTGAAATGGATCTTTTAAATAACTGTCATATACCCATTTGTTAAGCTCTTTCAAGATAATTCTACAGGATGTTTTGCTAGGGGCATCTAACAGTGAGATCGGACGATAACTCACTGGTAATTGCCGATCTCCCTTTTTATAAATTGGTATTGTGATTGCCTCAGTCCAAGATTTTGGCAGTTTTTGATGTTGATTAATGGCTGAATATATTTTGAACAGAATCGATCCCCAAATTTCTAAATGCTTTTTCATCACATAATTAGAAATTCCATCGGGACGTACGGCTCTTGAACTACTTGAGGTCTTAATTAATTGTTTTATTTCAGCCAAGTCCAAATGTAGCCAAAACTTTGAGTTTCCCTGAGGTACAGTCAGAGGCTGAGAATTGGAGGGTAAGGCATATAATTGCTCAAAGTGGTTCACCCACTGATGTACCTCTACTACCGCAGTTTGCATGTCCATCTGGTGGTGATTAGTAGCCTGGTTTAATAATGCCCACATTTTAGATGTATTTTTCTGTGCTATCACAGATAACATGCACATACCATCGTTTTGGTATAAAGTTGCTCAATACTCCTTACACCAATTGTTATATGTGGAGCGAGCCCTTTTGCTGAGAACCACTCGAACGGACGGAGGAAGCTTTGATAGCCGTTTTAAGCCTGTCAAACCTGATTGACTAAAGGCCTGCATCACATTATTGTAGAGCAGGCCCATATTAGATGTTTGCAAAATGTTATTATTATCTGGATTGGTAAGAATTTGATTGAAATGAATCAAAGCATTCTCCGTCCATCATAGGCGGTTCCCACCGCAATTAACCACTAAACAACCATTTGTTAAGGCATTCGGCTTAACAACCTTATATCTTGACCTGAGTTGCCAGTTAGCACACAGCAAACCATGGTCGCTCGCGGTTGACATTGACACCCGAAACGCTTGCATCCTACACCATAGTTCATAATTCACATATACATAATCAATTGTAGATGAGGAGCAACCTCTGTGCCAGGTTGGTGCTGAAGGTACATCTGGACGAATGGCCCGGTTCAACATATATACATTTCTAGATGAGATTAAAGAGTTCCATCGCACCAACCTCTCAGATTGTCTCTCAACATCGTTTACTAAGCAATTCAAATTCAAGTCTCCTGCCAGAATAAGGTGAGTAATGTTTTTATCCTCATCCACCATGTCAAACAACTTATACAAGTCCTTAAAAAACAAATCTGTGGATATGGCCACTGGATTCCAGTAAATGTTGCAAATTGCATAAACGCCCCCACCAATAAATGCCCTGACGAGTAGCATATAAGGGTTTGGCGCTGCCCACAATTTAGAAGAGACGTCCGGGCCTTCTTTTATTGCTATTACTAGACCCGCGGATAGCCTACCCACTAAGGACTTTAAGGCCGGGATGTGATGGACCTGGTTTTCCGCCCAGATTAGGGGTGAGGATAACCAAGTTTCTTGAAGAAGGATTATATCAAACTTGTTTAACCCACTCTCATCATTATTAAGGAGATGCTTGTGACCTCGAGTATTCCAACTAACTAATGAAATAGAATGTTGCTCGAAAGAATTGCTTAGTTAATGCTGATTTGGATTGCAGTTGCAAGCGCAAGACATTCCTCCTTGTGTCCATTTTTTAATGTTTGTATCCAATGGGAGTGAAATTTTGGGTTGCATCGTTTTGTCTATACCGCTTGGTGCTGGTGCATTTGACATGCTGTTTGTTTCTGCACTGAGGACAAAACCCAGATCAAACAGAAGGCTCTTTGCTTGCCAAATCAAATTTTGAATTGCTCTGGATTGTATCCAAATTCGAACAGCGTTTAAGTTCTGTTTGGACACAAATTCTACCAGGGTTAAGTCAGCTGATGTAATATCTTCCAATGGTTGGACGTCAGAAAAGATTGCTAGAATAATAATTTAATAATAATAATATTAATAAATTGCTAGAATGGCTCTTCTATTTAAGTCATACTGGGTGCAGGGAGCCGGTCTGCATTTGAGAATCAGGGAGCATAGAGCTGGTCTCGCTCTATTTATTGTCGCTCTCTTGATCTCTTGTTTTCCAGTTGAAGAGTTCAAGGATGTTAATTCCTTGACTTTCTTGTCTATGCCCAAGTCACCTAGTGCGTTCTTGATAAGTGAAAGCACTGTGTTTGACAGATCACTTGGAATACTCCCATGACAAGGCACAATTGACTTTGTGTTGCTCATGGCATTGCCTATTATTGGCTGGATGTTATTACTGCCAACTGAACTTGGACTCAGAGTAGGCACTGCCAGATCCATAACTCTGTCACTACATGCATTATTAGTCATTGCGGATTGTTCCATTGCACTCGCAGGTTCATTACACTCTTTATCCAATGGACCCTGCGAGGCAACAGGAGCTCCCAATTTCAGAGACGATATATGATGACCCTGCATATAATCGTCTACAGCCTTCCTTATTTCCGCTCTGTGTTGCATGGCCTCTTCTGTGCAAGATGCAATCGAGACCTTGCTTACACCGAGCCGCTTACTTCCAATCGTAAGTGATGATTTGGAGGACTCAACTCTTGACTTTAGTTGTGCAATCTCATTCAACTGAGCATCTAACAGGGGATACTCTTCTCTCTTCCCACCATTAGAGTCTTTGCTAGTCTCTTTTAACTTAGCTTGTTTCAACAGCATATATTTTTTTTTATGCCATTAGAAGTATTCACACTTAAAGTTTTATTTGCCACAGAAGGTACCGAGATAGCCTTCACAAAGCGTTTGGCAGTGCCTCTACCTATACTTTTAGGTGTAGGTTGATTTTTGGTAAGTTTTATTTTTACCTTTCTTTCATCTATATTACAGTGCGCTTGCTTTTTCGAACCGTCAACCCCTTTTCTTAGTTCAGTCACTTTATTATTGTCCCAATTAAAGATTGAGTATACCTTTTGAGTAGATGTTGGATTCAATGGTTGGCCACGCTCAGATCGGACTTCACATGTAACTTGCGCATTTAATTGTTTAGGTTCAGGGGCCGCTACCACCTCACAAATGACAGATTCAATGTGAGGTAGAATACTTCTATATTCCTGATTTTGATGACTGCTTACAGGTGAACAAGACACTATTGGTAGAATAACTTCTGAAATTGTTTGTGAGGCAACAGAATACCTATGTGTACGTCTCCCCCCATTGAAGCTAGTCTCCAGGTTCTTAATCACAATTTCTTGAGTCTTAGTTTTTTGGTCTAAAGCGCACAATAAATCTCTTAATGAGTGAACTGCTAAATTTAGCGCTTGTAACGTAATGTTAGACTGAAGAAAGGACTGAGTATTCAAGTCCATATGGGTGCTAGTAGCTTGTGAGCACATCACAGGGCAAGGAGAAGTGTTTGTGCCCAGGGTGCCCACACACAGACCAGCACTTCCCAATTCAATCGATACAATTGAGACCTCATCACAGCTTTGGGAGGAATCTGTGAACATTATGGGTGTACTAGACAAGTTCTCTGATCTGACATAAATTTGTCTAAAAAGGCCAATCCATTCATGTCTAGGTCAATAACTGCAGCATCCCCCCCCCCACTTTTACTAAGCTTATTGTAGTAATGGGGGGTATCGCATCAGGGGTTAATGTACCCAGCAAAGCCATGTCAGAGATAGAAAGATTAAGCAGATGGTTGTTATGGTGCACATTGGTAGACAGATGGCTCAACGCTGTGTCCGAGATGGAATCAGCAGTGTCAGGCGTGGGGCTCACCCTTGAGAGTTCCACATTACCAGTGCCACCAGCCATTTGTGTCTGATTCATACCCATTGCCCTCTTTGCTCTGACAATGAGCCACTACAAAACATTTGTATATCCCCATTCACCATCGACCCCTTTTTTTCCCTACTCCTGACTGGAGTCAACTTTACATGCTGTGCTGACAAGACCGTGCTATTATAACTGGCTGTGGACAAAGGAGATGGAATTTTGGGGATCACGCCAGTTTTGGAAGATCTAGTTAACATGGCTCCTCGTTCAGTTTGCTAAACTGTAACCACTGGCGAGAGACGGGATTTGCCTACCGCCATCTCTCCTCGGCACGCTTTGCACCAGTCTTTATGATTTTGTCCTTGAAGCAACATGGCATGACTTCCCTGAATCGCAGTCGTACTTCGTGTGTATGAATCTGCTGCGGCCGGGATCAAAGGGTCTAGCCCCACAGTCTCCCGCCGCTCGCTGCTAATGAATCGCGCAGTATATAATTCACGCGTACGAAGACTCAGACCGGAAAATGCTGCACGTATCTCTTAAGTCAGTATGCAGCCAGGATCAGAGGGTCTAGCCCCGCAGTCTCCCGCCGCTCGCTGATTTTGTATGCACAAACCAGGTAAAACAGTACATTGAGTGTTTTGTAAATACCGTCTTCTCCGTTAACCACAATATGGCGGGTAGAGCGGAGAGCCTCAGCGGCCTCAGCTCACGAAGATCACCGTAGATCACTTCTCACTTTTCGCTCCGCATTCGCCAGCCACTGAGCTTTTAGCTAATGCACAGCCCTCTGGGAAATCTGTTTAAAGGGCCAGCAGTCTCCAGCAGACTCCACCATAGATCACTTCTCCTCACTTTACGCTCCGCATTCGCCAGCCACAGAGCTTTTAGCTAATGCACAGCCCTCTGGGAAATCTGTTTAAAGGGCCAGCAGTCTCCAGCAGACTCCACCGTAGATCACTTCTCCTCACTTTTTGCTCCGCATTCGCCAGCCACAGAGCTTTTAGCTAATGCATAGCCCTCTGGGAAATCTGTTTAAAGGGTGAGCAGTCTCCAGCAGACTCCACCGTAGATCACTTCTCACTTCTCCTCACTCTGCCATATCTCATTTGAATAGTTTTTGCATTTTATAGCATAACCATGGGCAGACTAGGAGACCACCAGCAGCCCTGGAAATATGGAACTTCAGCCCATTCGAATACATTTTGAAACATTTCTATCCATATTCACCACTGTAAAGGCCTCTGTGCTCAGAAGCACTGCCACAAAGAAAAGACATCTGTACCAGTGTAGCGTGGCGAGGAAAAGTGTGGAAAAACATTTGGGGTTATTTGGTGGCCAAAAAGGGACTGGAAAAAGTGGGGAGTGGAATAAAGTTGACATGTAGCTGTTTTTATAGGTGAAAAAATGGTTTGCAGGTGCCGTCGAGTCCACAATCATTACCGCTGACTCCGAAAAGCGCAATGAGAAAAAAGTCTTGAAAACACATTTGGGGTTTATTTTGTGGCCGAAGGAGCATTTGGAAAGGGTGGGGAGTGGAATAAAGTTGACATTGATCTGTTTTTATAGGTGAAAAAAGTGTGCAGGAGCTGCAGTGACTGCGGTCACTTTTGGTGTCCGCAGACATCAATTGGATTGCAGGGGGTTTAGGGCAAGTCTTGTCAATTGAAGGTGTTTAGTACATGCTTGTTACATGGTTTAATTTAATTGTGCTGGTTGTGGCCAGTGGCCAGATTCTTGGGGGCATGGGCGTTGGCCATGCCCCAAAATATTTGCCCACTGGCAACACATAGTATAGTAATATGTGTATAGTAATTATAGGTACTGTAGGGGAGTATACAGTATTTGTAATATGGTGGAGTCATATAAGTGAAGTGTATATGGTATTTATGATTGTAGTACAATTGAGGATAGTGCTTATGAAAATGTATTTGTTTGTCTGTGAAGATAACAAATAGGATAATACTTGGTATGGTTACTTAGTTGCATACGGTATTACAGATGGAATCTCCGGTTCTTTTTCTGTGAAAAAACAGTATAGTTTGTTAAGCAGGATCGTTTAAAAGCTTTCCTTGCATAGAATTGTACATATACATTTACTTGTTCATAAACAGTACATTCTATGTTTGGTTCAACATTAATGTGTGCTACACTGTTGTTGTATTGACATGAAATAATCATTTAGTCATTAGGAAAAGAAATCCATAGAGGATTAAAAATAAACTATTATAATTATGTGAGTGTAAGTGTGATAGCATGTTTGCTTGAAGTGTGTTGTAATTAAGGGAGTGTTTAAAGTAGTTAGATATCTGTTGGCGTATTCTAACTATAACAGACTTTTTCTGAAGTTTTGCAGGACGAATAACTGTGATGGTATATTTCAAGTGTACTGCAACGAAGGGTATCTTAGAAATGGTCAGATACCAGTTGACATATTCTAACTGTTAATTATACTATAGTTTAGGGAGTACATTTGGGGTGAAGGAATATTAAGAAGGCATTTCTTAGATTTGGTAGTAATGTTGGTGTACTGTAATTATGTTGGATTTTACAAGATGTATTGCAGTAACAAGACCTATGATGGCACATTTGCAATGTATTGCAATGAAGGGTATTTTTCAAGTAGTTAGATACCTATTGGTGTATTCTAATGTTCTAGGCTTTTAAAAGTACTATTGTAGTATTATGGATGTAGTAAGATACCAGTTGGCGTATTCTAACTGTTAATTATACTATAGTTTAATTAGTAAATTTGGGGTGAAGGAATATTAAGAAGGCATTTCTTAGATTTGGTGGTAACGTTGGCGTATTGTATTTATGTTGGATTTTACTAGATGTATTGCAGTTACAAGAACTGTGAGGGCATATTTGAAGTGTGTTACAAAGAAGGGTATTTTTGAAGTAGTTAGATACCTGTTGGCGTATTCTAACTATCTTGGCTTTTAAAAGTACTATTGTAGTATTATGAATGTAGTTAGATACCCGTTGGCATATTCTAACTGTTTATTGTGCCACAGTTTAGTAACTAAATTTGGGTTGAAGGAATATTAACTAGGCATTTGTTAGATTTGCTGGTAACCTACGTTTTAGAGTAATAGAGGTGTCGTTACATTCAAACCAACCACTTCTTTTTTTGACATATGCAGTATAGTGGCTTGAAGTGGTTGTAGCACCAGTGTGGTAGATTATGTCCGCTGTTGTGAAGGTTTTCTTGCCAAGAGATACTTGTGAAGTGAAGCTAGTAAGATTACAGTTGTTTTTGGTACCATCGGAATTGTACCTTAGAAGCATTAGTATCACATATTGGCCATGTGAGTTTATTTGTATGTTGAAACAATTGTCTGAATTACAAAATGTGCATTCTGCAGAAGCTGGTGAAATGGATTGAATTTATAATGTGGTATGGATACATACAGAAATCTTTCATTAGGGATGTGGTCTTGTGAAACATGGTTGCAGAGAGTGCATGTATGTTTCCACGTATATGAAATTTGGAAGATTTGATTCATAGAGATGTGTTTGGTTTCCGGTACTTGGAGTAAGTACATTAGGAACTCTGGTGAATCTTCCTGTGTGTTTATGGTGAATTTAACCATTCCTGCACAGTAGTCCAATTCTTGCCTTATAACTGAGACCCTGTAGATTCTGTCAGGATTATATGTGGCATTTCTATGAAGGATGAATATTTGCATTTGCAGACACAACTGGTCCGAGACGTTTAAGTAAATGTTGTGAACAATTGGTGGCAATTAGAAGAGAAGATTGATTGCTATATTTGCATAGCAATTTACTCCGGTTGTGTTGCTGAATTTAAATGGACCAGAGAGTTGTGCCACTTCTCTGAGTGGAGGGGTAGTTTTATTGCAGATGAAGTGCAGCATGGCAATGAAGCGATGGTGAAAGTACCTTGATACATTGACAGGGCCCAGAGAACAGAGTTCTCCTGGTGTTTTTTATATCTATTACCTCCTTATTTTGGTTTGCAGTGCGTAAAAAGTTGTGAAAGTCATCCCATGCATAATCTACACAAATTAAAGTAACAAACCATGTAAGATGGCCTAGGTTCCTTGGCATGCGGCGTACATCAGTGTGACATCGGAACCAGTATTCTTTTGTACCATGCATGTTTGCCAAGAGATTTGTGATACTTGAATGCAAAACTTAATCTTTGTCTTTTATCTTTTGAAATAGTTGGGTAGCAGACATGCTTAAAAAATGAAAGCCTGTTTTTAATGTGTGTGCACCTCCATAACATAGAGTTGCTACTTCACTTTCGAACAGGAGGTGGAAAATTTAGTCTGCATTTTGTCTCAATCTGCAGTCTTCAGAATACATTGGTAAAGAGCGATATTCTGAAACAGTAATTTGTAGGAATCTTTCATCATATCTTTCTCCTTCTCCTGTATGAAATAGTAGAGGAAAAGACCTTTCTTCTACACTTTTGTCCCATAGGCTCACTGGGGAGACTTTGACTTGATGCATTTCATATGTTTCTAATGCATCTTCTATGGTGTCTTTGGAGTGTAGTTGGTGAATTGTGTACTGGTCTAAAATGTTGGCTGCTGTTAGAGGATCTACACGCTCAAATTAGTCAGTTGGTGGTGAATCTTGAATTATTTGGGTGGTTTCTCTTAAATTTTAATCTAGGTTTATATCTATGTAACACTAATTGTTTTCTTCGAGATATTGTAGGGCTTGTCTAACTTTGTTTAAGTCGACTAGTTGTTGCCAAATGTGTGTTTGTTTTGTTGGTACATCATTAACTAGTACAATCAATGATTGATCTATTGGCCGTCATATTCGTAGAGTTTCAACATTTTCTTTAAGATCTAATGGAAAATATACTACTTTGCCACAAATCCATTTTAGTAACTCAGATGGAGGCAATTCGGCAGTTTTCGGTTGAAGGCGTATTATAGCTTGAAATGGGTGTACAGTTTGGATTATAATGCTCTCATACAAGTTAAGTTGTTGGTGATCTTTTGGAAGTGGGAAGATTTCTAAGTTGTTAGTAATATCTCATGATGGCATTTGGTTATTGTCAAGCTTTGTATTGCAGTACGTGCAAACTATTGAGGGGTCAGTTATTTTGTATTTATTTTCTGTTGTTAGATATTATCCTAATTGAAACCCTTTGGATTCCTCATTGTCTTCTCTTTTGTCGAGCATATCTATGATTTGTGTGCTCTTTGTATTAAAAGTTCTGCAACAAGAGACACATACTTGGTCTGGTATTTCAGCAGATGTGTTTTGAAACTTACGAAAAAGGTAGCAGGCGCCCCTCTCTCGAAAGAACACGGCATGATAACCTGTTCAGTGGTTGTTAACCACTTTGAGAGTTCGCAGCCATCTTCTTTTTGCTCACTGTAGCTTTCACAGATGGGAAATATCCATTTGCATGTCAGTCTTTGTCCCGCCCACATGTTCAGTCCAGCACCGAAATGCTACGACAATTCCCTTCTGAACAAGAGTACCAACAGGAACCCCATACATGTGTTTCAGCCTTGTTGGTCCTCATCAGTGAGGTGAAGCTGTGCCTCTCTGAGCACACTGAGCAGGGAGGCCACGTCGGGTTGTCCTCATGTAACTTAGGGTGACCAACCCCAAGTTCCTTCCAAAAATACAAAAAAGGTAGCAGGCGCCCCTCTCTCGAAAGAACACGGCATGATAACCTGTTCAGTGGTTGTTAACCACTTCAAGAGTTTGCAGCCATCTGCTTTTTGCTCACTGTAACTTTCACAGATGGGAATTATCCATTTGCATATCAGTCTTTGTCCCGCCCACATGAGTAGTCCAGCACCGAAATGTTATGACTATTCCCTTCTGAACAAGGGTACCAACAGCAACCCCATACACGTGTTTCAGCCTTGTTGGGTCTCATCAGTGAGGTGAAGCTGTGCCTCTCTGAGCACAGTGAGCAGGGAGTCCACGTCTGGCTGCCCCCTTGTTTTGCATAAATTAACTTTGGGTCTCACCCTAAGTTACCAGGGCGATCCAGACGTGGACCCCTTGCTCACTGTTCTTAGAGAGGCACAGCTTCACCTCACTGATGATGCCCAGCAAGGCTGAAACACGTGTATGGGGTTGCTGTTGGTACTCTTGTTCAGAGGAGAATTGCCTAGTATTTTGGTACTGGACTGACCCTGGGCAGGACAAAGACTGATATGCAGGGAAATTTCTTCTCTGTGAAAGGGACAGTGAGCTAAAGACTTGATAGAGTCTCTCCCATGGGTTATTCACCCAAGAACAGGTCATTGTGCTGTGTTCGTGCTGGTAGAGAGATTCCCAGACCGCCCCTTGTTTTGAAACTTAGCTATCTCTTTTTGTATCTGATTGTTAGGAGGCTGGTGTTTGTGAGGCTTTTGCTAATGTTTTCTAAAGTTACTGAATTTTCTAAGATAACTTAATTTCTAAAATATTTGCTTTGGATGTGCCCTATTTTTCAAAGGAGTTCTTTGGCTGTTCCATGTAGAAGAATGTTATTTAGATTTTGGGGTTCTAGAGTAGGACGTTTTGCATGCTTCAGTCTATGCACAAGATTTCGTATAGCAGAATGGTGTACTGCTAACATTTCGATGAGGTCAAAGCTGCTTTTGCAAGCCATTTCTAAAATGCAGGCTAATGAATGTCCTCGCAGTCCAGTGTGGCTGAGCACTGGGCAGGAGTCTATGGTTGTAAAGTCTTCATTTTACTTTTGTCTTTTAGCTTCGCATAGTGATTGA
Source organism: Ambystoma mexicanum (assembly GCF_040938575.1). NCBI lineage: Eukaryota > Metazoa > Chordata > Amphibia > Caudata > Ambystomatidae > Ambystoma > Ambystoma mexicanum. The sequence goes on along the minus strand of NC_090931.1, from coordinate 431,295,310 downwards.
GGAATTGTCATAAAGATTTGAAGGATTGCTGGCATACATTACATTTTGAGCTGCATGACCATTTGTGCACTGGATGGTTTGTTTGGGTTAAAGGAACATTTGTTTGAAAGTTTGTTTGGGAAGTTTTTTCTATGAGATTTTCTTTTGTCATAATATTGTCTCCTACCGTTTCATACCCTCGGCCATTACTGTCTATGTCGATGGCAATTGGTTTTTTAGTTCTTGTTTATAAGCCTCTTCATTGAAATATGGTTCTGTGCCACTTATGTGAATCCATTCACCTTCGCAGAAGTTTGCAAAGGTATCTATATTGACATTGCGCATGTTTAGAAGTACGATTTGTAATTTATTGATTAATTTAGTTAGTGGTTTCATTCTGTTTAAAATCAATATAAACAATGTTCTCTTTATTAGAAATGTGCTGTCAATTAGAGCTTCGAGGATTTGAATTCTGCAGTAGTTTTAAAGGGTAGATCGTGACTTTTTAGCTGTCTATAAGATTGAGAAGAACTCTACAGTGGAACATTTTTTTGTAAAATTTTTTGAGGAATGCTTTACTGTGGCTATGTTAACATTGGTAGATATAGTGTTAGGTTCATTAGGCGGTCTGCTTTTGTTTGTTCATGTTTTTTTACTTGTCATTTTTGCAAGAGGTGCCTTACTTTTTTAGTGGTGGCTGGTTTTGTTTTGTTGAGTGAGGTTACTAGCTGTTTTGTTTTAATGTTTTCTATCAATTTTTTTAGAGGTGGATGACTATATGGCTTGCTTTTATTCTCACCTGCTCTATTTTAGTAGGCATTATGTTTTGTCTGTTGGAAAAAAAAAAGTTTGGGTTTTAAAGTTGGGGAATGCTTATGCATGTATTGTGCATGGGTGTGATTGTAGAGATGAATAGAGTGCTGTGTGAGTGTGTAATGGGATGTTAGGTGTGGTTGGGAAGGTTGCAAGAGTAAGAGTAAGAATTAGTAGAGGTGTGAAATCAAGGAATACTTTGACCTAAACGACAATGGAGAAGTTCCACTGGGAACAGTATGGGAAGCCTTTAAGGCTGTAACCCGGGGACATGTCATAGCACAAAAGGCAGCCAAAGACAAACAACATCAAGAATGGGAAAGAACGCTCGAGAAGAAACTAACAGACATACAGGAGGAGCTAACACTCCATCCCACAAGAACCCTCAAGAAAGCAATGAAACACGTGCATGGACAACTAGAGATGCTCCGCAACAAAAAAGCAGAGAGATCCCTACTATATCTAAAACAGCGATACTATATTAAGGCCAACAAAGCGGACAAATATCTAGCAAGACAACTTAGAGAAAAACAGAAAGCAATGATGATCCTGAACATCAAGGATGCGCATGGAATACCTCATACAAACTCAAAGGACATAGGGGAGGCCTTTAAGGCTTTCTACCAAGATCTATATGCAACGGAGCACCCGGACGAAAAGAAACAAGACGAGTTCCTACAATCTATTCCCATACCGACAATAGCAGAAGAAGACAAACAGGCTTTAGAATCGAGGATTACAGAGGAAGAGGTCCACAGGGCAATAGCGGGCCTCCCTATTTCAAAGGTACCAGGCCCGGATGGCTTCACGGCCCAATTTTACAAAAAATATGCGGACAATTTAGTTCCATTCCTGACAAGGCTTCTAAACACATTCAAGGACAGTGGAAACGTAACTTTCTCCATGAATGAAGCAAAAGTCCTGGTGTACCACAAAACAGGTAAAGACCCCACTCTCCCGGGCTCATATCGCCCGATAGCCCTAATAAACTTAGATGCCAAAATCTACACTAGAGTACTGGCTGCCAGAATATCACCCCTCCTCCCGACCCTAATAAACACAGACCATTCAGGCTTCATCCCAGGTAGGCAAACACACGACAACTTAAGAAGAGTCATTCACCTTATAGAAAAATAGGCATTACCCACACACCAGCAATCTTTCTCTCACTAGACGCCGAAAAGACCTTTGACCGGGTAGAATGGTCCTTCCTCCTTAAAACGTTGAAGCATATGGGGTTCGGAGATCAATTTATAAATATGGTTAAAGCCAATTACAACTCCCCATCGATAAGAATAGCGATAAACGGAGAGGTTACGGAGAGGGTGGAGATCTCGAGGGGTACGAAACAGGGATGCCCCCTATCACCTCTGCTATAAGCTATATTTTTGGAGCCTCTCCTAATCAAGATAAGGGAATCGGAGGAGGTAAGGGGGATCGAGATTGCGGGCAGGCAACATAAAGTTTTTGCATACGCAGACGACATGCTATTGGCCCTGGAAGACCCTGTGAACTCCCTGACAAGATCTATAGAAATACTGGAGGAATTTGGGGAGACCTCAGGTCTGAAGATTAACAAGAATAAATCAAAGATCATGCTCTTTGCAGGAGACAAGGAGACAATAGAAACAGTGCAGGCCGGCTAAGTCTAAAAACAGTGGAGGAGGGTATCAAATACCTGGGGGTGACGCTAACGCACAGAGTAGACAAGATCTATAAGAACAACTACACACATCTCCTGGCTAGAGTCAGGCAGGACCTAGAAAGATGGTCACCGCTTAGGATCTCATGGTGGGGTAGAATTCAATCAGTAAAAATGAACATACTCCCCAGGGTGCTCCACCATTTCCATGCCCTCCCAGTAACAGTCCCTAACTCCTTCTTCAAAGCACTCTCCAAAGCCATATCGCAATATGTGTGGAACAGGAAACCCCCGAGGATCTCCAGAGCCATTCTCACGGCACCAATCAAGGCAGACGGAATGTCCCTCCCTCACTTTAAAAAATATTATCAGGCAGCCCAACTCTGGATCCTCAAGGAGTGGTTGGGGGAGGACCAACAGACGATCTGGGTAACACAAGACAGGGCGGTCGCCAGGACCCCCCTGGAGGACCTACTGTGGAAACATAAACAACACAGACATCTGAACCTTAGAGTTAGTAAGGTCATAAAAACCACCGTCAACGCATGGGACGACCAAACCAGGAAGGGAATCATGACCACCCCACTGGCCCCCTTCACGCCAATCTGCCGAAACCCTCAGTTCCCACCGGGACAGGAATCCGGCGCCTTTGAAAAATGGGAAACAGCAGGATGCAGGAAAATAGGTGAAATGATCCAGGATAATGAAATACGATCTTTCAAATAAAACACTGGCTAAGTACACCAGAGATCTTCCAGGCGGCCACAAGGGACCTTACACAATTTCAAAAGTACATAATATCCAACCCAGGAGACAGAAAACTGGTGTCAACCCTCTATACCCTCATTATCACACAAGGAGAGGAAATAAAATGGACATACATGAGGAGATGGGAAGCCACGCTGGGGGAAGAAATAACCAGGCAGCAATGGGAAGAACTCTAGGCAGGCATCCCAAAACTCACCAGGGCAGTCCAAACCAGAGAAATGTGGCTGAAAATAATCACACAATGGCACTACACCCCAGAGAGGCTCAAATCAATGTACCCAGCAACGTCGGATCGCTGCTGGAGGGGGTGCCCGGACGCAGGAACCTGGAGGCATATGTGGAGGGACTGCCAGGGCGTACAGGGCTTCTGGAAGGAAGTGCGATTGGAAATCCTGAAAATATTCCCAGAGGCAGACCAAATGGGGGATAGAGTGTGGTTGTGCGGATTTAAAGACCCACAGGCCAAGAGACTTCACAAAGCACAATGGAAGAGCTTCATGGGTTTAGTCATCGCGGCATGGGCAACAATAGCTCAAAGCTGGAAGGAACGAGACCCGCCGCTGGTATACACCTGGCTGCAAAAGGTGTGGTCCCAAATGACCATGGAAAAGATTACGCACCATCTCCAGGACCAAAACAACACTTTCATGAAGGAATGGGGACTAGTGCTGGAATATTTGAAATCAGACTACATGGAACAATGGTGCCCACATAACATTAAAATATCAGACATGTATAGTACGTAAACGTTCCAGAAGTGAAAAACCGATGAGGATCCACTCTTCCGGGGAGGGGGGAGGGAAGTTGGGATAAATAATTGTGTTAATGTTTATTTTTGTACCAGAAAACAATAAAAATATGTTTTTTAAAAAAAAAAAGAGGTAGTAGAGGTGTGAAGGGCTTCAGTTAGTGAGTAAACCAGTGATTGCGTGATTGAATAAGTAGAGACATAATGATGTTTTGAGGAAAACTGTGGGTGTTATAATGGTAGTGTTTAGATGGAAATAGAAAGAGTGTGAATGTTGTAATATAATGAGTAAGAGTGAAATAAATGTTATTGATTGGAAAATAATACTTTAGGCTAATATATAGTGAAAGTACATTGTTACAATTAGAGAGATATATATGCTATATTAATGTACTTACTTTGTATGATGTGAAGAGTGTTTTTTTCATTAGTTGTCTTCGGCAATCTTCTTCTTTGCTGTAATTGTAAAATAAAGTTAGTGGATATATGTGGTAATAGTGAAGTACGTTTAGTAAGGGAGGTTGTTATTTATGAAGGTAGGAGGATATGTTGGGAAAAAGAGTTAATGAAGTTGTGTGATGGGTGGTGCACTAAAGTGTTTTAAGTATGTTGTTAGAACAATTGGAGTATGAGTAGTGCTGTTTGCTGTTTGGCACATTAGAAGAAACAGGCCAACTATAGGTGTGAGAAAAAGGTGCATATGTAGGTTATTTCGGTGCTGCCGATTTTAATTAAAGAAGTGCTGTGTTTGCGGTGTAATGTATTTGTAATGTGTTGCAGTGTTTTTAAAGAATAGGGAAAGTGTGGCTTAGTGGTAATACAGTGGAACATTGTTGTTGCAGCAGTGGTTGGTGTATTATATTAGAGGTTGGGAAAGAAGAGTACTTTATATGTAAGGTGAAGAGTTGTATATAGATACTTTGGCGGTATATAGATATGTTTTAGCAGGTGGAGAATGGTGGCAGTGTAACGGATGTAATGAGTGTGGTTGGAAAGTGTGACATTTATAAGTATTGAAAAATGGAAATTGTTGACCGTTTAAAAATCTTTATTTTTAGGAGCATTTTCACTTGGTGTGTGATGTTGGCAGTACATACATACTTGCCAACATGATCCATTCCAATATATAGGTGCATATTAAGTCTTGTTTTTTTTCTTTGCATTGAGGGAGTTGTACCCGTAATTGGTTATTATAGTAGCGGATTGCTCCTGGGCTATCCTCCCGGCACTGTTTGCAATACAAAACTTGGACTACATGTCAGGAATGCAAAGAAAAAACTAGGACTGTTTAAGTACCTACAGATTGGAACGGGTCATGTTTATTTTTGTTTTTATAAAGAAGTTAAACACAGTGCTGCTATAAATGCATATGTGCATTTCTTAAATTTAATTAAAATTCTCCTAAAAAGAAATATTTTTAAACGCAAAGCATTTTCCATTTTTTAGTCCCCATAAATGTTACACTTTTGAATCTTCAAGCACCGTCTTGTTTCTTTATTTGCATTCTGCACCTTGTAGTCTGAGTTGTGTAATGAGAAAAGTGGTATTACAAGTCACAGAATGCAATGAAAACAATTTAGACTTGATAAGCACATATCGATTGGAATGGGTCATGTTGGCTAGTATGCATGTGAAAAAAGTTACACACAGTGCTGCTATAAATGCACATTTACTTTTTTTTTACTTTCATGAAAATGTTCCTAAAAAGATACATTTTTAAACACACAGCACAGCATTGCAAGTACCTGCCACTTGATGTGAGCAGGTGCTGAATGCTGCAATACATGGCATTTGCCAGAGTGATTAAAAAAAGAGAATATACTTTTTGAGAAGCTTATTACACGGTATGTGGCAACAACCCTGTATATATACTCCCCTTTTTTAGAATTCACCACGTAGGTGTAGTTTTATCTATTTATTTTTGTATTTTCAAATAAACATAGCCACAGACTATTGATAATGATGAGAGAATGGGAGTTGCAACTTAGTCCCAAAAAAATTAAAATAGATCTTCACACTGAACAGAAGTTTTAGCACTAAGCACTTTATGAAAATTAGAGGCTGAAATACACTAAAGCACTAGGCACTTTAGTGAGCTGCTAGCACTAGTCACTTTATTATGCATATTGCACTTTATGTGTGAAGAAAAGGTACATTCTCATTTTAAAGAATGGTAAAAGGTTGTCGTAAGATTTATGGTAACTCTGTTAAGCATAGTATTTTCAATGTAGGACCTTTGTTAAAATCAATGAAATGCTTTAATTATGAGGACAATTTATTTTGAGGTTAGCATTTATGTCGACATGATTACTTGATCACGATTTATGCAACTCAAAAGTATAGGGATTAAAAAAAACCTTCAAAGATGTCCGACAGCATTGTCAACAACATTAAGTCCCATCTTCTATGTTTACTGAAGTAGAACTCCCTTGTCCCATTTCTATGTCTGTAGGCACATGTTTGCATTTAAACAATCTGGTGGTGGCAAAATGGTGTTGTGAACAAGCGGCAAGTAATGCTGCGAAACGCGTCGATTTTCTTGGGAAGTATGGAAGATGTATTTTAAACAAATAAAGAAGCCATTAATGAAACGCTGATAACCGTCTACTTTTTGAAGCCTGGTATGAAGGAGAGTGCTCCTTAAATGACTGACGATAAGCCAGTTTTTTGAAAATATATGAACCTATTCCGAGCTAGATTTTGTCATTTTTTGAATACTTTTTTTCTTTTCTACACATAGAGAAAATTGCTCTTCAAAATGACCATGCTTAACGAAGCACTATGCATTGATCAACTTGTTATTAACAGCATGCATTTTTGTGACCCATATACTATTTATCAGCACTATGCACTTTATGGCAAAAAAGTTTACATAATTATTTTTTCCACCACGAACAACATGCCGCCTAAATTGCAAGAAAACTCATTGCCATTACAGCAGAGATACTTGGGGGCCACATTGTGTTTTCTTCTGTCCTGGCTTTGGTTCATCAGCAGTTAGTATTTTCAAGCATTGGCAATAGCCGTTACAAAATGGCAACCATGCTTACTAACTGCGAGGTACCGAGCACAGGCAGAAATGAAAACGGAAAAGGGACAAACACAGACTGCAGAACCATAGAGTTGGGAATTTGTGGGAATATATACACAATGTCTTAGAGCACTCACTTGTACGTGAACAAGCAGCAAGCAGGCTGTGAAACGCGTTGTACCGTGTTTTTTCTAATTTTTGGCTGATGCCTTAATAAAACTGGATTTTTTCAAAAAAGATAAAATTATTGTCTTTTAATCAAGGACGAAGCCCTATCCTGGGGAGTACCTCACTGTCCGGAGTGCCATCCTCATTAGGGGAAAAGAAGGAGTAATTTTCCCCTTTCTTTGCAATACATTTCGCGTCGTGTGACGGACGCTGGATGAGCACCCACTTTCACGAAGAAGCGCTAAGGAGTACCGAGTCATTCCGCGGACTGCCTTGTTGTCGCTCCAGATCCGGGCTTACACCAGAGTATGCAGAGGATCTGGGTGTGACTTTCCGAGTCACCGCCGTCTGCGAACGTTTTTCGCCTACATCGGAGGATGGACGCGGAATCCAAAAGCTTCGGTAGGTCCCTTTGATTGTTGCCCATTTTCCTGTATACTTCTGGCTCGTATAAGCATCTGCAGTGTAACCACCCATCTAATTGATGTGGTTTGGACAGTGAACACCTACGCCAAAATTTCGTCAGGCCTTGTTTATAGGCTGGCCTTCAGGCCAATACTTTCTACAGTAAGACAATCCTTTCCAGTACATATACTTTTTGAATATATAACAAAATGGCATCACAGTCAGACAGAGAAAAAACACGTCGTGAACAGGCACTTTCATTGTTTTGTGAAACTCTGCAGGCAAATATACCAACCAAAAATACAGCTCAACCCAGTATGGGAGAAAGAAATGAAATCAGCTTACTTAAAACTTTGGAAAAATTACAGAAAAAAGAAGTTAGCAAGTGGTGGGAAGAACACTCACTCCAAAATTATCTGGATGTCGGTCGAATACCACGCGGTCTTAGAATTTTGATTTCACCGTCCTTTGACGAACAAGATCCCGAAATGTTGAGAGAATGGGGTGACTCCACGAACATATGTTCAGGACAGTTTCTCAATATCCTTATTAAATATGCTAAAAAAGACAGAGAAAAAACATTGGAAAAAATGGAAGAAATCACTGAGCAACTTTCCTTAATCCCTGCAAGCGAAGAAGGCACCAAATTGAAATCTAACATCGAAGAAGGCCTAAGACTTTATGAAGAAGACATCAAACAACGGAAACAAAGGAAATTCCTTCGCGATAAAGAAGATTACGAAAAAGGAAGAGTATATACCTTTGCTCGTCGTTTCGACCATCTGAGAAAAAATCTGTCCAACAAAAATGCAGTGCCCAATGAACCTATAACAACTCCCACATCCAGCGAGATAGCTACTACATCAGAATCAGAGGCATCGACCAGTGAAACAGAAAACGTCTCCAAGAAAATTAATTTTTTAGACGAAATGAGGATGTTGGGTTTAGATGGCAGAAACAACCCAAAAAAATACACAGGCAGAGGACGAGGAAAACTATCAGGACGTGGAGGAAAAAGAAAACCAGGAGGGGACAAAGGAATAAGCAGTTCGGAGTCCGAGGGCAACTCGAGAACACGCTCTGGCAACAAGCAAACGAAATAAATACCACCAGTTTGGACAACAGTATCATTAACCTGTCCGACTATACACTCAGTCAGGACCAAATTAAAGTGCTACAGTATGGATTCAACTTTTGCCCAACTTTCTCTTATGACTATGCAGAAACAAGAATTGATTTCTTTAAATTCATGCGTAAAATTAGACTAAAAAAATTCTTTTTTTTGAATCCGCCTAAAGAAAAAATCAAAAAAACTTTACAAGGCAAAACATCTGTTGCAATTGAGGACCTAGATACCTTATTCAACTTGGCGGAACTAGAATCCTTAGCAAATGTGGAACAAGTGTCATCTGAGATCTCTCTGGAAATGCTTAATATAAGCACTGATTGGCCAATAAACAGCAAGCTCAAAGCCAAATCAAGATTCAATCCCCAATTTCAACCTGGGGGAAAAATTGAAGCCTTTCAAGATCTAGTGATCCATGATCTCCAGAAAGTCAGAACACACAAAACTAAAGTTAAATCTAATTTTTCTCCAAAAGAAAGACAAATTCTTAAAGATTTACAAGATGAAAAAAGCATTGTCATCAAAGTCTCAGACAAAGGCACTAACGTGGTTATACAAAACCGGACAGAGTACCTTAAAGAAGCACACAGACAACTGCAAGACGTTCAGTGCTATGAGCAATTGGAAACTAACCCTATAGAAGAAATAAATGCAAAGGTTGATGTTCTTCTTAAGAAATGGTCCGTTGTTGATATACTTGACGAAGATGACTGCAAGTTCCTTTACAACAAGTTCCCTACCATACCTACGATATATTTTCTTCCAAAAATCCATAAACATCCTACTCGCCCTCCGGGTCGACCCATTGTCACCCTCAATGGGGCCTCCCTTGAAAATATCTCCAAATATGTGGACCAGACTCTACTACCGCTTGTATTCACGCTACCGTCATACCTTCGAGATACCAAAGATTTCCTCAGCAAGATTGAAGGCATAGTGTGGGAAGAGGAATATATGTTTGCCACACTGGACGTTGTATCATTGTACACGTCCATTCGACACGAGGACGGCATGAAAGCGTGCAAATACTTTCTTGACAGTAGGTCCTTAAACTATCGTGCCCATGGAGAAATGATAATGGAAATGATTGGAATGTGCCTTACTAACAATGTGTTCCTCTTTGATAATAAATACTATAACCAGCTGAGAGGGACTGCTATGGGTACATGTTTCGCCCCATCGTATGCTAACCTGACAATGGGATGGTGGGAAAAGTTTTATGTCTGGACAGAATGCAACCACTATTTTACTGATAAAGTGATTTTATGGTTCAGGTTTATCGATGATCTTTTTATTCTTTGGAAAGGTGAAGAAAAGGATTGGCTTGAATTTGTAAACATACTAAATGTCAATAAATTGAACTTACAATTCACTGAAACTCATAGTCGGCAAGAAATAATTTTCTTGGATGTTGTAGTCAAGACTAATCAACAAGAAATTACAACCGAACTATATCGTAAGCCTACGAGTTCGAATATGCCATTGTTTGCCACAAGCAACCATCCTACATCTTTGAAGTGGAGTATTCCATATGGTGAATTTGTGAGAATAAGACGAAATTGCAGTACTATTGAAAGCTTCGATATAGAATGTAAAAAAACAGCAGCGAATTTTTTGAGACAAATATATCCTAAAGCAGTCCCTGAGAGAGCCTATATCAAAGCCCGCAATCTAAATCGTAAAACTTTACTTTTAACGAACAAATCAACACCAGATGAAGAACAAGAAGATGCAATAAGACTTATTTTGACATTTGGAACACATGCCGACGTCATAAGAAAAATATTACATAGGCATTGGCATGTTTTACAATCTGATGAAGCCTTAGCACCAATCTTAAAGGAAAAAGCCAATATAACTTTTAGAAAGTCTACATCCATCAAAGACACACTGGTGAGCAGTTTTTTGTGGCCTGTCAATAAAAGTCAAAATACCCCCACGTGGCTGCACAAAAACATCAATGGCTTTTTCAAATGCTCGAAATGCAAGGCATGCAAATTTGCCCAAAATAAAACCAACTATATACATCCTATCACTAAACATCTTGTGGAACTGGGCAGTCATATTACATGCAATACCGAATATGTGGTCTATGCTCTCCAATGTTCGTGCAACCGCTGGTATATTGGCAGCACCATTGGCAAACTAAAACTTCGAATTTTGCAACATATGAGAGCAATAAGAAACTGTGACCCTTCCTATCCTATGGCAGTCCACTTCAAAGATACACATGATAGCAAATTGGACAGCTTTAGATTTTTTGGCCTGCATCATGTCCCAGCTAACCCCCGAGGGGGAAACAGAGAATTAGCACTACGACAAATGGAGACCAGATTTATCCTGGACATAGAATCCAAAAAACCTAAAGGTCATAATCTCGACGAAGAACTGCATACATATTTAGGAACCTGAGAAACTGACCCATTTTAGAACTACTAAAATCTGAATCACACCCATTGTCTTGTGTAAATAACTTAAGCCGCCAATATGCACGGACTTTTAACAACACTTTATTGGATATTTTGAGCATCTGTAAAACACAGCTGAGAATCAAGTTTGCTTGTATGAGGGTTTTTATCTTTTATATTGTATACCAGATCCTTTTTTTATACTCTTTGAATAGTGCCTGTTTGTGTATTGTATGTTTTTATTTGGTGTTTTTATACACATGTGGTTGCATTTATCTTAAATTTGGTTCTGTGGCGGTCCCAGCATAGAGTTTACAAGAATGATTTTAAGCAGGAGCCAATTTTACCATCTTTATTTGGATATTTAAAGTTCAGCTCTGATTCATGTTTATTCAAATGTTATTTTTAATTATAGATAATACCTGCACTATGCACTTTATTAATCTATTACCAGGATTACATTTGCACTAAGCACTTTATGAACCTATTCCGAGCTAGATTTTGTCATTTTTTGAATACTTTTTTTCTTTTCTACACATAGAGAAAATTGCTCTTCAAAATGACCATGCTTAACGAAGCACTATGCATTGATCAACTTGTTATTAACAGCATGCATTTTTGTGACCCATATACTATTTATCAGCACTATGCACTTTATGGCAAAAAAGTTTACATAATTATTTTTTCCACCACGAACAACATGCCGCCTAAATTGCAAGAAAACTCATTGCCATTACAGCAGAGATACTTGGGGGCCACATTGTGTTTTCTTCTGTCCTGGCTTTGGTTCATCAGCAGTTAGTATTTTCAAGCATTGGCAATAGCCGTTACAAAATGGCAACCATGCTTACTAACTGCGAGGTACCGAGCACAGGCAGAAATGAAAACGGAAAAGGGACAAACACAGACTGCAGAACCATAGAGTTGGGAATTTGTGGGAATATATACACAATGTCTTAGAGCACTCACTTGTACGTGAACAAGCAGCAAGCAGGCTGTGAAACGCGTTGTACCGTGTTTTTTCTAATTTTTGGCTGATGCCTTAATAAAACTGGATTTTTTCAAAAAAGATAAAATTATTGTCTTTTAATCAAGGACGAAGCCCTATCCTGGGGAGTACCTCACTGTCCGGAGTGCCATCCTCATTAGGGGAAAAGAAGGAGTAATTTTCCCCTTTCTTTGCAATATATATATATATATATATATATATATATATATATATATATATATTTATATATATATATATATATATATATATATATATATATATAAAAGAGTTGAAAGCTGCAAATAGAAATCTCGGAGAGTTTTACTTTAGTTTTTCATGCAGGTGGCTGTGAGTAACAGGAGACATGTTCAAGTTTACATCTGAAGTGTTGAACTGAGATGACAGGGTTACAAGTAGAGTTTTTGGATGTGATTGGTGATGGATGCGTGATGGTTTGAAAGCAGCCAATGAGGAGTGTTGCAAACATGAAAGGGTAGAAGGGCTGTATAAATGTTTATGTAATGTATGGTAACAATAAAGAAATAAATACAGTCTACTTTCTATTTTATAAGAGGTTGTTTTGGAATGAGCGCCTGGTGTGATGTCCGCAGACATTCATGATGGAGCTGCTACATTGCGCGTAAATATAATATAAGGAACTGGTATCAAATTAAGGGTGCACTGGTAAAAGCCTATGAAATTCAGTGAAAAAAACTTTGTTAAAGGGACATTATGGTTACAAGTAAAACAGAAAAAACCTTTGAAATTCGCAAGTTATGGTAAGCTAAACCACAACCATGCACTGCTAACACCCAGGATTTCAAAGATGACATCACAAATGTCATTGATGACATCACATATCTAGACCACTTGTTATTGTTCACTGACATATTTAGGCCCAGGGTTTTTGTTCACTGACAGTCAGAATATGACACTTCAAAAGATTCTATATATCTCTCTAGACGTTAACCTTCTCATATGTTCTTAAACTACTTTGCTTAGGGTTTGGTCTGAGCTCATGGTGCATATACACGGGGCAATATGCAAGCCTCAAATACGCAAATCATTTGTATACATGAAGATGAACTTTAATCTTATTGTCATTTTCTGGTGATGTTGTTTCTTTATTCCTTACTTTGGTTTCCCTATATGTGCCTCTGATTTGTATGCATTGTGGGTCTTCATACGTATTGCATGTACTAACACAAGTGTGAAGTACGTCTTGAATTGTTAGCTATGTATTTCATGCTTAATATATAACTGAAAACTCTGACAAGATAACATTATTGTTATCATTATTTTACTATCCACAATTAAAATATTGTCCTTCTATGATGCATGATGCAGCCATTGCCTATGTGTATGTATGATTAGGTTCCTGTATTAACAGCACTCCAATATAAGCCCTCGCAGGACAAGGCAAATGTGTTGAGTAACGCAGGTGTGCAGGAGATGCTGCCCGACGATACCTAGCAGGTAACGATATGTCCATGCTTCCGAGCCTTTAAGAACTGAGGATCGGACCCTCTGCAGCAAAGCCCTCGCAGGACAAGGGCGCGGTTTTGAGCGATGGAGGTGTTTGGTGGTGTAGGTGTATCGGCAGAGATTGTGAGCGCTGATATAACTCCATGCATCCGCGTCCATTAGGTGAGAAGGTGCCGGGAGGGAGAGTAGCTGTGCTGCACTCCACACAACTCCCGGCCTTGCGCATCCTTTCCCACACTTCCCATCTCCATGTGCACTTCCTATCCACAACTCAGGCTCTACTTCTTCCGGCCTTGCATGTCCCTCCCTGCACTGCCCGTCTCTACATTCGCTTTCCTCCCTGCCACTCAGATCCCGCTTCTCCTGATCTTGCACGTCCGTCCCTGCACTTCCTGTCTCCACATGAGATTTCCTCCCTGCAACTCAGGCTCCACTTCTCCCTGCATTGTGTGTCCTTCCCCTCACCTCCAGTCTCCATGCGCACTTCCCACCCGCAACTCAGGCTCCGCTTACACTGGTCTTGACCTCCTTTCTCTTTGATCGACCCTCCCAGGTCCAACTTGAGTCCTTTCACTCTCCTACCTTTCTCTCTACTTGCCACAGGGCTCTAACCTCTGACAGTGGCTCTTCAACCATTACTTGGCTCCTCTGGCCCACCTCATCTCTACCTTCTGTTCTGACTTTCAGTGTTATGCGGATGACACTCAGCTCTCCTTCAGGATCCTCTCAGACTCCTCAGAACATTTGCTCATTCCAGACTGTCTATCCTCGATTCAGGAATGGTGTGCCTCCAACAATCTCTGCTTTAATGCCTGTAAGACTGAGATCCTTCTCATTGGGACCGCTGCTCCCGCTTTACCTCTTGCACTCTGGCCGCCATCCCTGGGCCCTCCACCTGCACCTTCCTGTGAGGCAAAGAACCTTGGTGTCATCTTCGACTCCACCCTCTCCTTCTATCTTCACATCTCTGACATCTCGAAGAAGTCACACTACCAGCTGCACCTCCTCAGAGGTATTCTTCCTTTTCTCACTTTCCCCCAGAAGCTCACTGTCTCCAAAGCTCTGGATCTCTCTAGGCTGGACTACTGCAACAGCCTCTTTCTAAATCTGCCTGCCTCTACTCTGCACCCTTTGCGACTAATCCAGAACAGGACTGCGAGACTTGTCATTGGCCTCAAGACCAGGGATTGTATCTCTCCAGCCCTGAAATCTTTCCATACTGGCTCCTGGTGGCTGGAAGGATCAAGTTCAAGACCCTCTGTATCGTCCACAAGGCTTTCTTGAGCTGGGTACCACGCTACATCCAACTCTCTCTTCCTAAGCATCTTCCTTCTCTAGCCCTCCTCTCATCCATCTCCAAATCTCTGAGGGTCAGATGCTTCTCTAGGCAGAGAGTGGGGGGCATAGATCTCTGTCCTCTGCTGGGGCCTCCCTCTGGAACAGCCTCCCTGCCTCTCTCAAACTTGAGCAGGGCCACCTAAGATTCCGGAAGCAACTCAAGACCTTCCTTTTTGCATCTGCTTGTTCTCTCTCTCTCCTCTGCTGATGCTCCTGTCTGCTGTGCTAACTGGTTACCTGGCCACTCGCTGAACCTCACAGGCACCAGGCTCCCGCATGACCTATGACCTGTAGCCCCTTGCGCTGCCTCTGGGCATCCAAGCCACATAGAGACTGTATCTGTAACCCTACAGTCCCCTGCCCCTCTTCACTTACTTAAGCCACCTCCCTGGCAGCATGCTTTCTTTCCTTTGCACTCTCCCCTCCCCCTCAACCCCTTGCCACCTCTCCTCTTCCCTTCCCAAAGCACTTGCACGATCTGAATGACACAATGCATAGTAAGATTAGTAACATTGTTAGTTTTGTCCTCCCTCTGTCTACCCTTCCTTTTCTTGTTGAGCATAGGAACACTTGTGTACAGGCACGTTATAAATGGCTTATCATATATCATAATGTTTTGTTTAGATGAGTACATTCTTTAATACAGTAAGTAGTTCATGATAGGTCTCACGATCACCCCTGACATCTTGTTTCCAACATTATTAAAACAACCCCTTGTAGGGAGGATTCATCAGAATTAATGTTTTATGTGAAGTCATCAGTGATGTCATCAATGACATTTGTGATGTCATCTTTGATGTCCTGGGTGTTCATTTTAGCAGTGCATGGTGGTGGTGTGAGTTATGGTTGCTTAGTTTACCATAACTGATGAATTTCAAGGGTTTTTCGGTTTTACCTGTAACCATAACATCCATTTAACACAGTTGTTTTCATAGGTTTTTATTAGTGCAACTTAACCATAACGTCTCTATAACGAAGTGTTTTCACTGAATATATATATATATATATATATGTATATATATATATATATATATATATATATATATATATATATATATATATATATATATATGGTAAAACGAGGAGAGGAGCGCACTCGAGTTCCCTGCACAACTTCTCAGCCATTAGTGTTCTCCTCCGACCGGTATCTGTGCTCTTACACGTCATCAGGGAAGCTGTCTTAATTTGCAGCTCACAGCAAGTGCAGGTGATGATAACCAATGATGATTTCTGATGCAAGGGCTTCTGGTAGATGTAGTCATCAGGTTTAACTAGGAAAAAGCTCACGCCCAATCCCACAGTGGAGAAAGGGGGGGGGGGGGGTGTAGCCTGCAGTGAGGCACTCCAAAGCAGGGCATATATCACCCCAGTGCAGCACCCTATCAGGTCTTGAAGATTCCACCCTTCAAAATCCTGGAAATATGGTAAAACGAGGAGAGGGGCGATCTCCAGTTCCCTGCACAACCTTCTCAGCCATTAGTGTTCTCCTCCGACCGGTTTCTGTGCTCTTACATGTCATCAGGGAGGCTGTCTTAACTTGCAGCTCACAGCAAGTGCAGGTGATGATAATCAATGATGATTTCTGCTGCAAGGGCTTCTGGTAGATGTAGTCATCAGGTTTAACAAGGAAAAAGCTCATGTCCAATTCCACAGAGGAGAAAGGGGGGAGTAGCCTGCAGTGAGGCACTCCAAAGCAGGGCATATATCACCCCGGTGCAGCACCCTATCAGGTCTTGAAGATTCCACCCTTCAAAAGACAGCCTCCCTGTGGGCATGCATGTAGAACCAGAGAGAGGTGCAATGCTGGTGTACATCTTGACTGCAAGTGAAATCCAGGGCCTATTACATTCTATATATAATCTGATTCAGAACTGCTTGATAGTGCCGCAGCTCAAAGCTTGCTCTAAATGGTCAATGGACCTGCAATTCGATATTACTGACGCCTTTAGGCAGACATGTTTGTACAGAAGTGTAAAGTGTCCTACAACTCAAGTTTCCAAGTAATACAATTGCAAGTACTGCAACGATATCATTACACAGCAGACAGGCAACGTTATTTTCCTGGGAAGGGACGGGTGAATGCCCGAAGTGTAACAGCGCTAATGCCAAATACTTCCACATGCTATGGGACTGTCCATTACTTACCTCATTTTGGAAGGATGTGTGCATGTTACTATCAGAAATGACAGGCAACATCATTGCCGATTCACCAATGCATTGTTTATTGCACGTCTTTGAACCTTTTTTGGCTGCATGAGCACATTTGTAAACCTGTGTTTGCTCCTTGCAAAATCTATTTTACTGCGACGGATGAGCATGAGAATTCCCAACAAAGACCAAGGGCTGAGGGACGTTGTGTGGGCCAATGATATATAAGAACAATGGACATGTATGCAACCCACCAAATACCGTCCAAGAGACAAATGTGACTCGCTCAAACTATATCTTCAGCGTGCTGTACTGCCACGAGATACTCCTGCCGGCTTGCAGCTGATCCAGTCCCGACCCCCAGCTGGGTTTAAACCTGAACTGTTGATAGCCGCGATTAGCCACTCCTGCTATCGTAAGTTACCTCCCCGATGTGTACCACATTCTGTACCTACACTTGATTCCCCGTCGTATCCGTTGTACATCATGTCATGCTGTGTTATGTTGTAACAATGGTATTACCCAAATTGTTTGAACACAATTGTTTGAATGACTGAATTGACTGAAAGTCAAGGGTCCGAATTGACCTTTGCACAATTGACAGTATATATATATATATATATATATATATATATATATATATATATTCACTACAAAAAAAACTTTGTTAAAGGTGCGTTATGGTTAAGTTGCCCTATTAAAAACCTATGCCATTCTGTACAAAAACTTTGTAAAAAGGACGTTATGATTACAAGTAAAATCTAAAAACCCCTGAAATTCAGGAGTTATGTTAGGCTAATCACCTATTTTTCCCATCAGCACTCTCCACTCCATGCCATCACTGACGCCATCACATCTTTAGCCCCTTTCTTTTATGTCAGCTAAGCAAATATAACTCGTGCCACCATCGTGTACTGCTAAGACTAACACCCAGGATATCAAAGATGACATGACAAATATCATTGATGACATCACTGATGACATCAAATGCCAATCTCTGTCTCGGTTCCCTGTACGTCAAGGTCGAAAAACAATTGACCCTTATGAGGTTTGGTACATGTGGGACCATACTGAGCGCCTAGTGAAAAAATGAAATTAAATGAACTGACCTTCACTCCGAACGCAAATACATTCTCATTTTGCAACAACATATCAGCAGTCAATCATGAGAACCGTTACTCCCAACCACGTGCAGATGCGCTGTGTTTACGAAACCGTGCAGGTGGCTGCCTCAGATTCCAAAGTCCAGAGTCGGCGCCGCGGCTGGACGAGGCGTAACCCCCCGGGGGCGGCGCCGACTCTGGACGCAAGCGGGCCCTTCCTGTGGATCGCCCCAGCTGCACTGGTCACCTCTCTCTGTTCCCCTCCCGGGGTTCTGGGCCGGCGTTCTGCCTTGGCCGACGCCTAGCAGCTGACTTAGAACTGGTGCGGACCAGGGGTATCTGACTGTTTAATTAAAACAAAGCATCGCGAAAGCCCGCGGTGGGTGTTGACGTGATGTGATTTCTGCCCACTGCTCTGAATGTCAAAGTGAAGAAATTCAATGAAGCGCGGGTAAACCGCGGGAGTAAGTATGACTCTCTTAAGGTAGCCAAATGCCTCATCATCTAATTAGTGACGTGCATGAATGGACGAACGAGATTCCCACTGTCCCTACCTACTATCTAGCGAAACCACAGCCAAGGGAACAGGCTTGGCAGAATCAGCAGGGAAAGAAGACACTGTTGAGCTTGACTCTAGTCTGCGCACCAGCCCGACCAGATTCCAAAATATAGGACGGCAGTCTAACCGCAGTACTTTTGGTGGTGGCTTCTTACATAGACCTTTAAATTAGAGACTCCTAGGTTCAAACGTTCAACTGCGGAAGGAACTAGTTTTCCTGTCAAAGCTGCTCTATGCTGGAACAAGTTACCACTCGACCTCAGAACTGAACAACCTTACCCTAAATTCAGACACAAGATACTTAAATGGCTGCGCGCTAACAACACATAACCTGACCCACACCTAGCCTACTACAACTGGCCCATACTGAACCTTCTGCCTCCATGAACTAGTCCGTACTTGAGATAACTGAGCATGTAACATCACCTACTAGCCCATACATGATACTCAGATTTATGAGATTGACTTATAAACTTGATTAGTTATCTGTTCATTCAGATAAACGTGCTAGAGTGCTTGGACATCCCAAGATATGCTCTTTACTTGAACATATGTTGTATATATTGTTGTATATATTCTTGTATATATTTCTGCCTATGTGTTGCTGCCTATGTGTTTTATATACTCATGCCAAATACTGTAATGAAGCTTAAATTCTCTTGTGTACTCTTTTGCGCCCGGCTATCTAAGGGTTTAGGCGAAGATGAATTGGGGGTGATCTCACATACCCACAAAGATGTTGGTTTTACAGGGCATCTAATTCTGCAAAAAAAGTAATTCTAAGAAAATGGAAAGATGTGGAAAGACCAAAGTTTGCAGAATGGGTTTCAGACCTAAGGCAGGTGGCTAGGATGGAGAGAATTATTCTCTACAGAAGCAAAAAGAGGAATTTATTTGATCTTATCTGGAGTAGGTTCCTTGATCTGTTTGCTTAAAAGGTCTTATTATCCTCTACAGGTTGTTTATTGTCTTTCAATCAACTGTGATGTTTGTGTTATATCTGTTTTTATTGTGTTTGTATTTATTGCATTGATATTATACTGATATGTATAAGTTTTTGAGGTTCTATGCATGTTAAACTAATAAAAATGTAAATACAAAAAAAAGAAAAAGAACGGCTATGCATATAGATCACAGGAATGCTTTAACTATCACAAATAGGTGTTACTCCTTGAAGCATTCCTGTGATTTCCCCTAATAAAAAAGAAAAGTCATAAAGTATGTGACTGCAAGATGCAATGCGCTGTGTATTTACATCTCACACATGCACAGTCACATGATGTGAACTTTTATGACTCAGTTGAGTTGACTGACTCATTCAAGTTCAATTTGTGTCACTATGTATGAGGTGTACATTATTGCATATTAGATCTCGCAGTCACATTTGACATTTTAAAAGAAGCAGCACTTCAGGCTTGTCTTGACTCAAGAAAAGCATCCCAGGCCGGCGGTGCTGGTTTTAAAACATATAATTATATGGCTGGCACTGTGAGATGTAATGCACACAGGCTGGAGTGTTGCAAGGTTTGTAAAAGATATGGGGCTACACTAATGTCGGGACTCTGGGCTAGCTATCCTTTTGTTTGTAGACCCTGAGCTTCTATCAGGGGCAACAACCAAAAGACCGGGGTCTATAGCGCCCCCATTCCCCGACTAGCAACACCTCTGCACGCAGGGGCAGTATATTTACATCTCAGGGACTGGCTCACTCAAGTCAAAAAGTTAAGATTATGTGACTGCGAGTCTAGGTGACTTACATTGCAGTGACATAATTTGAACTTTTTGAGTCAGTAAATTAATCAACTTGAAAAACCTTAATCGTCCACGGCTCACAGTTCAATCCTCCTTGGAAAATTCTTGACTTCCACTTTTGCATATGGCCTGTCCTGGCTGGCACCATGTGTAGTGTATGGAGAATGGGAGGGGCTTCTTCCTCCACGAGTGAGCCTGTCTATTGAAAACAACACAGCACAAGTCACAAACTGAGGGAGAGGGAGGGTGTGGACTGGAGACAAGATCCTGCCTATTGACTCCTTCCGCTTGTGACATCATACACACTTTAACCCCACCCTCTATCCTGTCTGTACCATAGGCTGGGGTGGGGGTCAGAAAACTGCAACCCCATCTGAGCACGTATGAGAGACAGTATAAGAACTGGGTGAAGTGTGCAATCTATGCCTTGGGGGCATTTCCATTTAAACGCCCCCATGCCTCCATTTGAGTCCGGCTTGGAGATCCTTACATGTCTCGCCAGGCTGAAACAGCACTGAGCATGTCCAGTGGGGATGGCTCTTGGGAGCGCTCTCCCCACTGAACAGCTGTGACCTAACAAATAAACGCTGCTGTCTGCTGACAGGTTACATTGTCATTGATGCGAGGGGCATCAATGAAAATGCAACCTGTAAGCTATGTTATTGATGAGTGAGCCACTCACTCATTAATAGCACATATTTATTTGGTAGGGCACCGCAGAAACCGCCCCAAAGGGCCAGCGGCACCTAATTTCTAATAGCTGAAAAGTAGTCCTTAATTACTGTTGCTTCTTGCTCTTTTCTTGGAAATCCAAATAGACATCTTAAGTTGAAGCAGTCACTTGATTTGCATGTTCTTTTGCAATAAGATGTGTATTTGTGATTTTAGAAACACATTACTTTGTCATGTAAATCTGAGCTTTTATTAGAGTTTGGAATTGTCAATAAAGTTGCTCACTGTTTTTGAACTATCTTCACCGAATAGTGGCACACCTTCAACCCATAAAACCACATGTCTATAAAGGTGCTCCTCAAGCTTGATATTCCTTTAGTCAAAAGTAATGTGTAACTTTACCTAATAGGGGACACTGTGAGTATAAAACAAAATTTAACATTGCAAGGACTCGATGATGAAAATGTGTTAATACGTTCACATCCAAGTGCGCACAGTTCATCTGGAGTTAAAGAGTTAATGTTAAGAAGATGTGTATTTGAGTCTTTTAAAAAGTGTAATAGTTCTTCCCATGCATATTGTGCAGAACTTAAAGAAACAAACCATATTGGTGGACCAAGGTTTCACAAAATAAAAGGTAATTTAGATAAGCTCCTTTACTCATATTCTCTTGTTCCTTGCATGTTTGCTAAAATGTTTGTAATGCTACTTTCTTTTTTTCTTTTCTTTTTTTATTGAGGTGATTTGGTTAAAACCATTTACACCATAAGCGTACACATTGATACAAGTACAATATGAAAGCCACAAAAAAATCACACAAAAAGCTGATAAGGTTTTAATGCAATAAATAAAATATGAACAATTTCATAAAATCCTTTAATCAAATATTGGATATATGGCAAGATGTCTCCTTACTAAAAATGTTCCTTTCCAATACTGACCAAATATGAAAAATAGCAGCATTTAAAATGGACAGAAAATATGAGTGCCCAAAATTGGTCAGTTTGGATACTTGCCATGTTATATACCAGCTTGCTTTAACCTCTTTTAGATCCCATGGCCAAAGCCGCAAAGAAGTAAAAAGATGGCGGGTGGTTTCCACCTCAGACTTGCAAAATCTGCTGATTCTCATATGTCTTTGTATTTTTATTCCATGGTCCTAATCTAACATTAGTAGGAAGCTGTTCAAAGCGTAACCTCATCATGAAGCATTTAATTTTAGAATTACTTGCAGAAGTAACACACTTAAAAGTATGACTTATCGGTACACATTGCAAAGCATAGTCCTTTTAAGATGATTTCCCAGATAGTTTATAATTATTATTGCCTCGGTCCCAATTTGCAGCTTTACATTTCAACTCTTTACAAGCAAGGCCAATATTAATTGAATAACTCGAACTTTAATCTTTTTCGACATAAAATTGCTCAACATCTTTAATCCAAGCAACGAGAATGATCTCTTCCCTATCATTTTTAAGAATCTTATTAAAGTTTGAGAGCAGCAATGATGATTCTTTCTCCTCCTGTAACATTTTTAAATAAAATAGGCCACAAGCCATTTTCCATCTTGTGAGTAGTGATGTTAAACACAATTTGATACAAATGGCCTCGCCGGGGGAGGACCTTTGAAGACCTGAAGCTGCGTGCCACAATTTAACCTCCAAGACACCGCGTAAAGGAACAAACCATATTGGTGGGCCAATGTTTCACTACATAAGATCTATTTTAGATAAGCTCCTATACCCACATTCTTTTTCTCCTTGCATGTTTGCTAAAATGTTTGTAATGCTACTTTCTAAAATCTGATCTTTAGCTTCAACTTTTCAGCTAGTGTAGATGCAGTCATATTTCGATAATGTTTTCCTGTATTAAGGTTATGAGAAACTCCATAACATATCATTGCTAATTCACTTTCATATTGCAAGTGAAACATATGTTCATGATTAAGACTAAGTCTAGGATCTACTGAATACACATGATTTGTTCTATATTCAGAAGCTGATATTTGTACCGGTCTGTCAACTTATCTCCCTCCTTTCCTGTTGGAAACAATTGGGCAAAGTATCTTCCTCCTAACTATTTATCCCATAGGCTTAGTAGTGTGCCCTTAGTCACATTTGAATTAATTCCATTGAATTACTTTTAACTTCTTTTAAATGTAAAGGATAGATTTATGACACCTCATATAGGTTTTCTGTATGTTGGAGTTCAACCTTTTCAAATTGTGCTTGTTTTTAATTTCCCTCTTCAAGTTTTAAATAAATATTTTCTTCTACATTTCTATTTTCACAATGTTTATTGTTTGCTTTTAACCATGATGATGTCATGCGACCACAGCGCTGCACCCTCTGGAATAGATGACATTTTTATTCTTGCTGCGTTGCAGGGCTATTTTGTCCATCCCAACATAGTGGATGCAACGGAGCACACACACTACAATACATGGGGACATTAATGCCCACGGAAAATGGTGCCTGGGAACACAGAGATGCCAGGAGAATACACTGACTTTATACATATATATATATATTATATATACACAATGAGAATTACTGAGTCCTCGCGTCGCAAAGCTTGCCTAGCAGAGGTTCCTCCTTAATTCCCTAATTGTTTTCCTTCAGATCCTGGGTTTTCTGTTCCGTCTCTGTCTTTGTTTCCTGGATTCCTCCTCTCATTTACCAGCCCCAGTTCTTTTCCTTCTGCCAATGCTGACTTCTTCTTCCTGGTGTCCTGCTGTTCTGGATTCACTCCTGGCGACTGCTGAGAATCTGGCCATTCTACATATTGCAAGAGCCTTACCATCATTAAAGGTTTTTCTTCCTTGTGAGAGTTTTCCTTGGTTGTTGCTGCAGGTGCTCACTTGTCACCCAGTCCACAGTTTCTGGGGTCATAGTGGCTTTCGGTAGTGACAGACCATATTTCTCCAAGAATCGGCAAACGGCTAAAGAGGTATGTCCAATTGCTGACAGATAAAGATTTGTATACTTTATGTAAATGAACAAGTTCTTGCCAAATTCTTTCACTTTTTGTTTGCACTCCATTAATTAATACCTTTAGTGTGCTGTCAATAGCCTAGCTTACATCTTAAGCGTCCACATTATCCTGCATATAAAAAGGAAATATACCACTTTGCCTTTTTTTGTTTATTCATTTTTATTAAGCATGTTAAATAGAACAATAAAAATATGACATGGAATCTACACAACATTTGTATAATTAAAAGAATAACTCATATTTAGTGAACACATTTGAATATCTAAAACATAGTGATGATTTCATGTTGCAAAAAGAAAGAGGACAAACAGGGTAGACACACAAGACAGAATACAATAAGAAAGATACGACGAGGCACAAGTTATATCAATATGACGTAATAACAGCAATGCAAAGTAAAACACCACTAATCTGTACTGTTGAGATATTGGATATAATTGTTCCATTTCTTATTAAATTTGGGTATGCAATTAGGAGAAAAAGCATGACATTTTTCAATACGATGGATAGAGCAGATGAAATTCCACCAAGATAGTTTGCAGGAGTTTTTCCAATTAGAGGTAATGCTGTGGAATGCAATTCTAATAAATAAATAAAATAAACAAGGTGATTCAATCTATTGTGGATATGGATTCACAAAAGGACCAATCACGATATTACAAAGTGACAAAAAGAGTGCACAAATTTACAATCGTATATTAAGTGAAAGAAATCAGCTTTAGGTGTATGACAAGACCAGAAATTATTTGATTAATTAAAAATTCTTGTGATTCTTGATGGAGTAAGAAATGCATGATGTAAGATAAAGAAATGAGTTTGAGTTAGATTAGCAGCGACAAACAAAGAATAATATAATTTCCAAATATTGGTGCACATGTCAGGAGTGGGTTGGAAATTCCATTCTAATTCCCATTGCCTAATGGTAATAGAATTTAGCAGGTTAGTAGACTCAGCATCATTTAGGAAGGCATACAGTTTGGTGGCTTTGATGGAGGATTTACATATTAAAGATGTTAAGCTGGGTGATGGGGACTTTTGAGTTAGTGTAGGTAAAGATTTGATCAAAGAATTGATGAGAGATCTATGAAATAAAGAGTCAGAGTTAGGGATATTATATTAGGGGCAAAGTTGTACAAAAGGAATTTCTACAGTGTTATGGAGCAGATGTTTAACAAGCTTGGACCTGTTGAATACCCTCTATTGAAGCTATCAGGGTTAGATTTAATGGGAAAGGACTTATTGAACCAAAAGAAAACATCGCCTAACTCATTTAGGGAAAAAAACTAGCAAGGAGTTTATTCCATAAACATTTGAAGATGTGTAGCGGTGGGTATGGAGTAATGTTAGGCCACATGGGGGTTCATATAAAGTGAGAAAGAGAGAGTGGGGAAATAAGATTGGCCTCAATATTGATCTAAGTAGGGTCATCACAGATATGGTTTTCGTAATAGCTAAATGAAGCTGTTTGTTTTAATATGAAGGATTCATGATATAATTGAAAGTTAGGAAATGTTACACCCCCTTCTGTTTAGGGAGTCTTAGTTTATTAATGGCAATTCTGTGTGTATTTTGGTTCCATAAGAATTTAGAAAGTAAAGAGTCAAGTTTTTTTTTAAAACGAACAATTGTAGGAATAGCCACAGGAATCATTGCCAGAAAATAAAAGATAATAGGACTGATCATCATTTTTATGGAGTCAAGACGTCCCCATCAAGACAAGAGAAACTTTATTAGTAACTTTCTCAATTGTGAGATTAGTGTTAAGAGAGATGGTAGTATGAAGATCTTTAGTGATTTGTAAACCTAGATATTTGATGTGTGAGGATTTCCAAGACATACCAAAAAAGGGGATGTTGATTAACCCTTTAAGTGCCATGGGTTCCCACCCCCCCCCCAGTGCCAAAACCTTTTCTTGGTGATTTCGGTATGTCGCCATTCAATGCCTTGTAACTTTTTTGTTACAGGAAATATCTTGGCCAAATGTGGCCCCTTTTTTCCCATATGTAGATGGTCGTAACGCCACCCAGGAATCCTAGGTTGCTGTAGGGCTGTGAGAGAAAATAACCAAAAAGGGCGAAAATGTTGTGTTGTTTCACAAAAATGCCAATAAAATGATGTACAAATAAGCCTGTGGTTTTTTCCTTGTAAGAGCTAGGAACAAATGGTTTTCTGTGCTGAATTCCCCAATTTCCTGGCTTTCAAAAACAGGTTGAGTGGAAACAAAAAAAAATATTTGATGTGGTTATTAACCTTTTTGTGAGAGGTAGGCGATTTTGGCAATTTTTGCCAATTGGGCATGCATGGACAGCATGGAAGAAAAGGGTAGGAAAGCCGAATTGGAGGACAGAAAGGCATACATTTCTGAAAAGTAGACGAAATTCCAAGTTTAGGAAGAGGTGATTTGCGCAGGTCGGGCAGCAACTAGGTAAGGGAAAATGCCATAGTTTGGGGAAAAATCAGGAAAATGACCCAAAAAAAAGTATGTGGGGGACATGGTTTGCTTGGTACGGCAATGGCTTCTATGAATTTTGAGAAAAACAATGCTCTGCTACATTCCCCGACTCTTGCAGTTAGGAAAGCACACATTTTTGTAGTGTTTTGCAAAACAAGCAATACCACAAGCCAAACACTGAGCCATGGTACACAGAAGTTTGATGCTTACGGCCTGAACAGACGTACTTAGCATGTGTAAATCAGGAAAACCAATGTGGTGAGGAACGCCAAGCATACATTTTCTGAAAGAGCACCGGCAGGCCTTTTCAAGGGTAGGTGACTTGTGCAGGTTACAAACAGGTATGGTGCCTAAAGCAGCGACTAAATGTAGGGCACATTTGGGAAATGAAAGGGGTGTGCGACAAAGGGCACCAGCAAATGGGTTGAAACTTTATGAAATCCACACAAACACAACAAATGTCATACCTTCCCGTGTTCCCACACATGTCTCGATGAAAACGGTACCTCACATGTGAAAAGAGGACACCCGTGGGAATCCGCAGAGGTCTGACTTGTGCAAATCGGCCCAGAATTTATAACCTAGAAACCCTGGCAAAGTCCGAAATGTGCCAAAAAACCAATTTCCGCACATTTCACTGGGCTCACCCACCGAAACACACCACCAACAACACATGGCCTACCATCCCGCGTTCCCACACGTGTCCCAATGAAAACGGTAGCTCACATGTGCGGGTGCACCTACCTGGGCACCAAGGGGAAAGCCGAAAACTCCCCTAACCCCAAGTCTTTTCCGACAGCTGAATTTCACGATTTTTCCACATGGGCACACCATTCGGATATGGGCCTCGGGTGTCCAAGCCACCAAGGAAAACAGGGAACCACATGAATTTCCGAATAGAGGACACCCGTGGGAATCCGCAGATGTCTGACTTGCGCAAATCAGCCCAGAATGTATTACCCAGAACCCCCGGCAAAGTCCGTAATGTGGCAAAAAAAACAATTTTCAGCACATTTCACTCGGCTCACCGACCGAAACACGCCACCAACAACACATGGCATACCGCCCTGCATTCCCAAAGGTGTCCCAATGAAAATGGTACCTCACATGTGTCGGTGCACCTACCTGGGCGCAAAGGGGAAAGCTGAAAACACCCCTAACCCCAAGTCTTTTCCACAGCTGAATTTCACGATTTTTCCAGTCGGGCACACCATACAGATATGGGCTCACAATCCCCGACAAAGTGTGATATTTGGTGGGGAAAAACACAATGTTCACTTTGTCGGGGGTTCTGCATTGTTTATAGAGTTTTTAGTAGAGTTAGTAGCTGGTCGTCAGAGTCCTTTTCTGCAAGTTAGTTTGATCGGTCAGGTTAATTTTATTCTAAAGTGTTTTGTGGTTGGATGCTTTATTTCTTTGGGTGGTCCTATTTTTCGGGAATCAGGTTTTCAGTGGTTTTATTGTGTTGTGTTGGCGGTTTCATTCCTTGATGTTTCCTTTTTAGCTTGAGGTAAAGTGCCATGTTTTAACAGTTTTCTGAATTTTAGGTGATCTTCTGTTGTTCGTATTTCCTTTGAGAGCGAGTTCCAAAGCCTCACTGCTATGCAGGAGAATGCTGTTCCCCCGAATGTACTCTTTGCATATTGTTTCTGTTCGAGGCAAATGTTCGAGGCTTATGTTGTTACTGAACCTTAATGTTTGTTTTGGTTTGTAGATGGAAAATTTTCCTGTATTTATTCTGCCAATGTAGAGTTCTCAGTGCTGGTGCGATGTGTTCTCTCTTAGTGAGTCTGTGGAGCAGCCTTGCTGCTGTGTTCTGTAGTCACTGACATTTTTTCATAAGGTATTCTGGCATTCCGAGATAGATGCTGTTGCCGTATTGACGAGAGAGATGACAGCAAGTGTTCTGTGCTCTGTGTGGGTAGGTGAAGAAGGGGAGTATTCTCTTGATTGAGTGTAGGTCGAAGATGATTTCTGACCACTTTGGATGATTCCGATGGATTTCCCAGTTCGATAGGCCATGGAATGCAGGGATGGTTCGACAGGTCATTGGGCACGATTATGATTTCTGTTTT
Organism: Ambystoma mexicanum; assembly: GCF_040938575.1. Taxonomy (NCBI): domain Eukaryota; kingdom Metazoa; phylum Chordata; class Amphibia; order Caudata; family Ambystomatidae; genus Ambystoma; species Ambystoma mexicanum. The sequence goes on along the minus strand of NC_090931.1, from coordinate 431,266,656 downwards.
CTCTGAGTTGAGATTAAGGCTGTTGGTGCTCATCCAATGGTTTATTTCTGTGAGGCAGTTGGTAAGGGTTGGGTTTTGTTCTTCGCTGGCGTTGATTTTGTACATGTTCGAGGCAAATGTTCGAGGCTTATGTTGTTACTGGACCTTAATGTTTGTTTTGGTTTGTAGATGGGCAATTTTCCTGTATGTATTCTGCCAATGTAGAGTTCTCAGTGCTGGTGCGATGTGTTCTCTCTTAGTGAGTCTGAGGAGCAGCCTTCCTGCTGTGTTCTGTATTCACTGAAATATTTTCATAAGGTATTCTGGCATTCCTAGATGCTCTTGCCGTATTGACGAGAGAGATGAAAGCAAGTGTTCTGTGCTCTCTGTGGGTAGGTTAAGAAGGGGAGTATTCTCTTGATTGAGTGTAGGTCGAAGAAGATTTCTGACCACTTTGGATAATTCCGATGGGTTTCCCAGTTCGATGGGCCATGGAATGCGGGGATGGTTCAACGGGTCATTAGCAAGATTATGATTTCTGTTTTCTCTGGGTTGAGTTTAAGGCTGTTGGTGCTCATCCAACGGTTTATTTCTGTGAGGCAGTTGGTAAGGGTTGGGTTTTGTTCTTCGCTGGCGTTGATTTTGTAGATGATTTGTGTGTCATCTGCGTAGTTGTAGCAGGTGAGGCTGTGTGAAAAGTAATGGTAAGAGTGATGAGCCTTGTAGGACTCTACATTTTGTTTTGCGAGGTGTTGTATTGAATGGTGATATACAAGTTGTTTCTGCTCTTTCAGTCATGAAGGATTTTAGCCAAAGTGGTGCTGTGTTGCAGTTTCCTATATCTTCAAGTCTTTTGATGAGTGTTTTATGGACTGGGTGGAAGGCTGCTGATAGATTTGTATTTGTATTTATTGTGCATTTATAAGGTGCTTATACATCAAGTAAAGTGTGTTTCAAAGAGCCCACAGGGCAACAGAGAGGGAATATGGGGATGCAAGGCAAATATATAAGAAGAATGAGGAAATAGAGAGGTGGTCCTACTATGCCTTGTGAGCATTCAAAACGTGCAAGTGCAGAGAGAGAAGGGATGAGGGAGGAGAGTAAGTGCTGGCAGTACTACAGAGGGAAGTGCTAGGGAGTAAGTTGCAAGCAGCTGTTAAGGGGCTGGCACAGATCACTTGGTAAGAGTGGTCAGCTGCCAATACAATAAGTGCAGGCCTGTGAGATAGCTCAGGCCAGTGGGTGCTCAGAGGCAAGTGCTGGGAGTGGGATGAGGCTGAAGTTTATTGGGGGTGGGACCAGGACCCAGAAGCACATATTAGGGCCATGGTGACCAATCTCAGCAACTGTGGGGTTTCGCAAGGGAGGGAGAGGGGGAAAGAGGAGATCAAAAGGAAAGACTTGAGGAGCTTCCACAATTCGAGGAGGTCCGTATCAAGTCGGAGAGGAAGGAGGAGACTGTTCCAAAGGAGGAAGCCAGTCGAGGAAAGCGATCGGGCACCAGATCGATGTTTAGAAATGCGCTATTTTTAATTAAATTTTTTATTTGAGTTTGTTTTAGTTGAAAAACAACTTTTCAAATATGCTTAAGACTTCATTATCATTTTCCTATCTAAATCACACATTTACATTCATAAAACAAACAAAAGTGTACATGCACAATATTTGGAGCTAAAACCTCTATGATCATATTTGTGCACTGAATACTCATAAAATCTATCGGTTTCTTCTATGAAAACATCTATAAAATCATCTTGGTTCTGATAGCTTTTCGCTTATCTTGTAATTTCCTGTTATCGTATGTCTAATTTTTGTAGGTATCCTATTGTTGTTATGTTTAAGGATATCTGCTGCGTGTTTAAAATAATTTCCCATTGTGGGCACAAAGTGCGGAAGTCACCAAAGAATTTGAAAAAAATATTCTTTCCTGTCTTCCTTTAGATGGCTGCATTCATGCAAGATATGTTTAAGTGTCTCCACATTTTGCGGCAGCTTGCAGAAACGACAAATAGGATCTTCATCCTTTTTTGTTTTCTGGGCCAAAAGCAATTTTGTTGGACACAAATCAAAACCAACTCTAGTTATGTCATCTCTATACTGCTGATATGGGAATTTCATTAAATAGAGTGAGATTGTATTTAGTTTTTTTTTCTCGAAATTCACCCGATGCAAATACTTTGTATTTATTACACTCTTGCCATATGTCATTCCAATCTTTGTACCATTATTTTTGTTTAGCTTTTACTGGATTTGAGGTTCACAGGTCTATATCAATGCCTGCTCTCTTCATTATCATGCAACAGTCATGTTTCCATGCCTCCAATGTTTTCTTGGGGTGCAAGCCTAACTCTAAAGCTGATAATATTGAGGCTGGGCAGAGATGGTTCGTTAAACACTTGGTGTACAACGTGAGTGCATTCCAATCTACACAAGCTTTCAGTGAAATCAACCCCAATTCATACCGGACCATTTGATCTGATCTGATCTCGGAATTGGCAATAACATTTTCCAAAAGGCTTCCTCCAGAACATTCCAGTTTGGGCGTCCCTGCGGGAGCTTCATATGACCACCATATTTTATTGTGGGAATTACTTTCCTTTTGTAAAACTGTATAACCGGTGCATATGAGAATCTGCCATATTTCATCTTTATCAGCTTAACTTGTGATGTCAATGCTAAGATTTTATCTCAGATCATTCTTGTAGGGGGCTTCTGTTTTAGCATCACTTACAATTTGGCCTAGATATTTGTACTGTTCTCTAATTTCGATTTTTTCAGTGCCTGCCATCCATCTGAATGGTTCCAATGTGTTTTTTCTAGGGAATTGCCATTTCATAATATTTGATTTGTTGATGTTTATGGTTAGCGTGTATTTGTCGGCATAGTTAGTTTGAAGCCCTGTTGGTGTCCGATCGATAATCACCAAATTGTATGCGTAGAACAGATAAGGTATTGAATATTGGCCCAATTCTGGTGGAAATGCTCAAGAGTTTTGGAATATTACACTCATGTCTTTGATATAGAAGTTAAATAAAGTTGCAGCAAATATGCAGCCTTGTTTGAGGCCTCGGTTAGTTGGCATAGGCTCAGATAAAAGGCTATTTTGGTTAATTTTAATCTGTATGAATAGAACTGCTGGAGGGTTTGTAAAATGGATTTAGGACAGCCAGCTGAGGATCCTTTTTGCCACAGTATTTCTCTAGAGATTGAATCGAAAGCGGCTCGGAAATCAATGAAAGCTAAACATGTTGGTTGTTTATTGATCTCTGCCTGCTTTTTTAAGGCTGTCAGGGTTAACACATTTGTTGAGGTACCCATGCCTGCAACAAACCTAGATTGATGGGGATCTGTTAAATGGGTGGGTACTGGCCATTTTTTTAGGTCCATCAAAAGTTACTTACCCGGAATGTCTAGGAGTGCGATCGGTCGGTAGTTTGCCGGGAGGCTCCTGTCACCTTCCTTAAAGATCGGCACCAGAATCGATTTTTTCCATGTATCTGAGATTTTCCCTGACTTTCTTATTCTAGAGAACAAGATATACAAGAGTTCCGACCATTCATCTGGGTTTGCTTTTAGAACCGCGTTTGAGAGCCCATCATGTCCTCAAGTTTTTATGCAAGTTTAATATCTAGTAAATCGAAATGGGGGTGTCGTTAAGTCTGCTCGAGGTGATATTAGAACGGGAAAATCTGGGTCAGCATATATATATGCGTAAAAAGAGGCCCATGTAGCTTCTGAGATAGAGTTTAACATCAATGTTACCGACATTTTGGTAGGTGCATCATTTAGAAGTTTCCAAATTTATCTGCTCGTTTTTGTTGATAGCGGGGCAAGCATACGCTCATTGTATTCTTAGCTTTTTTTTTGCTTTCAGTTGTTTGACCAAGTTCTTATATTTAGTGTGCAAATTGGTAGGGGTGATATTGTGGTCACACATCAAGCCTTTTTCTAACCTTCTCAAGTCTTTTTTTAGTGTTTTTTTTTGCATTTTGGAATGTTTTATCGAATGGATATTTATGCTTATAGGTGACACTCATTCCCTTCTCTTTGTGTTCTACAAATATCATTAAAGTTTGGGTTTGTTCTGGTGTCTCCTCGTTGGGCGTATGCTTGTCAAGCAATCTAAACTTTTCTATCAGATTCAATAGTTTAGGTGCAGTCCATTTAATTCTGTTTAACTCTTGCGATAAATTTAGCTGATGTTTAAAGTATTGAGATGGTACTGAAAGTGCTTTTCGGCAAGTTGATTCAAGTATATTGTGGTCACTTTCAGGGGTTTTTATGACTTTAAAATTAAATACTGCACAGATGGCATGTGCCAACACAAACATATAGTTCACAATTGCGCCGTCAATTTCTCTTTTCCAGGTAAAATTTGCGGGAATATCTTCAATAAAAGTTCCATTTAACATAGAGAGGTTCTGTTCTTTCATTAGTTTCAACCACCTTTTAGTTTTTAATTTTGTGAGATTATTCTTTTGGCTGTAGCAGGAGATATTTAACTCTACAGCTAGGATGATTGTATATCTTCCCGGTTCGCTTGAGACTAGAGCTAGCATTTGTGTGACATAAGTGAAAAATTCATCATCTTTCATTGGCGCCGGATTCCAATAAACATTTAGGATTGCAGTGAGTGCCAACAGAGGGTTACAATCATCTGGTAGTGTTAGTTTGACTAACTGGATGCAAGGATGGGGTCAGGCCCACAGGGTTAAGCTAACTTTAGTTTCTTTTTTTAAGGCAATCAGTAAACCTGCCATTGGTCTTCTTCTCAGCTGTTTTATGGCTGGGATCCAGGCAATCTGATAATTAGGCCATATGGATAAGGACAGAAAGTTGTGTTTCTTGTAGTATGATCAAATCGAATGTTGCTAAGTGGTCAGATTTATTTACATCTAAAAGGCGAGCAAACCCTCTAGTGTTCCACAGTGCTATCTTATAGGTCGAAGATATATTCTCCTGGCATTACTGGTTTGGTGTGTGTTTTTTCAGGGTGTTTCTAAGCCAAGCCCAGGAGGTGTATTGGCATGTTTTCATTTCTTTCTCAGCTGAAGTCGCACGTTTTCATTTCTCAAGAACGTCTGTTTGATTGGGCCTCTTTTCACAGTGGTTATTGCAGGAGCTTGTATCATAATTCACAGGTCCTTGTTTGGGTTCCTGCGTCGAATGTTCGATGTTCGACTTTCGTACAGAGCTTTGGGTGTCATTTCAGCTCGAAATTGCCAATATAAAATCTTTTTCTGCTAAAGAGACTCTTTCTCCCCAGATGGTTTATTTCACTATATGGAAGGGAGCATCAAAGTGACAGTATCTAAGTTCCGGGATCTTAGGAATTAAATCGCTTCTATGACTCTTGATTCTACTCTTTTGAGTTGTTTTATCCTATTAAATACAGTCAATAAAGTTGTTCTGTTTGGGTATGAGTCCCCTCTTTTTCTGTCCTTCATGTATAAGGTTACTGTATCTTGCAGCTGAATCACCAACCTTTTATCTGTAATAAGGGGGCAGGGGGATACAGCGCGTTCTTTAAATTTTTACTTTGATTTATGATGTGCCTCTCTATTTTTACAAGCCGTGTCTGAGCGGTCTTTTGCTTAGGTTTCTAGGTGTCCTAATCATAGAGTAACCACTCTATCGAGCTCTTCAGCGATGTATGCCTTTAATTTAATTGGATCACATGCTTCTAACTTAGTATGATTTGTGATCATAGTTCTTTTCTGTTGTAGCATAATAAATACCTCATTAGCTTGTTCCTTGCAATTCACTATACACGGTGGGTCTGATAAATTACATACTTATTTTGGTACCATTTGTTCGACATTAATATCAGGCAGTGTTGAAATAGAGTATGTTGAGCAATTTAATAAACAGTCGATATCTTTTGTATTATCATATGTTACAATTTGAGACTGATCTTGTTCCTGCAAGGGGCTAGTTTTTTCTTTTTAGATGTTGGTGCTTTAGATGGTGTGGTTAAGGCATTAAAAAAGTCTTTGCTGTGAGGTTTCACTATTTTCGCGGGTACCGCTTTGTTTTTAGTTGTTTTCCCTTGCTTACAGGTTTTTTTTAGTTTTTTTCCCTTCTCTTAGAGGCCCTTGTTTTTTGTTCTTTTTCCTTGGAATTAGGTTGAAAACATCATACACTTGGTCTTGTTGTTCATCTCTAATCTCCAGCAGCTCCAGAACTAGTACCCAGCCAGCGCACAGGCGTGCTTTGCTAGGTGGTTCTGCCAGCAAGCTTCCTAGGTGGGAAGTGCCAGAGAATCTCTGAGCAAAGCACACGGCCATTGCATGCAAACACTCTCCTCAGCTTTGGGCCATCCGCCTTGAAAGGACGACACAAGCACTGCGAACAAGCAAGGAGGAGTGTGTTGTGATTGGCCTTTCTTCCTGTGTACTCATCCTGCTTGGATGAGGTATATATGGAGTGATGTCACTTGTGGAATGTTTGCTGTGAGCTTGGATTGTTTGGGTATGAATGAGTTCCACTCCAGGCAGTTGAGTTATGTGAGCCTGGGTGGTGGGAGCCAGTGGGTTCCTGCCATTTGTACTTCCTAATCTCCTTATGGACTGGATCACATCTGATGAACTTATGTACCTGAATAAAGAAACTGAAGCTCACCTTCAGCTTGACAGCATATCCTTTTAAGTATAAATGTCCGAGAACCTGTCATAACATTTTGGCGACGAGGACTGGTCTTGAAGAGGATATGGATGGACCCTGGATTAGCAGGTACCTGTGTGTGTAGAACAGGGAAAGGATTGAGGAGATGATGCTGCGGGGGGTGCAGGTTGGAGGGTATCAGGTAATATTTTCGCCAACAAAAATATCGCCGTACATATGGTCGTCGGGAACGGCCATAGGCGATATTTTTGGTGTCGAAAATATTAGGTGCGGCGATGTGCCCCGCACATAAAAAAATGATGCAGGGGTTGCGGGGGTGTCCCCCGCAGGGTCCATGTGTTATTTTCGCCACAAAAATATGGCGAAATATTTGTATGACGATATTTTTGCGGCGAATATATCACATGGAACCGGTTGGAGGAAGTTGGAAAGAGACTGAGACTAAGGAGAGGGAACCCACTGCCCACCATGGTCAATTGAAGAGTCCCACCACCCAGGGCGGGGTAGGCAACCTGTCCCAGTAGACACCCTAAGAGAAGAGAGAGTGAGAGACTAAAGGAAGCTGTCCTGCTAGGTATCCAAGCATCAAGTGTGAAGGGCAAAGGCAGTGACTGTTTGGCAGGCAGAAGAGAGAAGGCCTGGTGCCAGCTGCCCATGGTACCAGAGACAGCCTGCAGTAAGAGGGGTGTTTGCCACCAACTGCTTTTACAGTCGCTGAAGTCAGGACCAGCTGGTCATCCCACAGCACTAGAGTGTCTGTGCACCTAATGGAGGTGCACTGTGAATGGGAGGACTTCAGCCAGGAGCTTGTTTGCCCAAAGGGTGGCTTGGCATAAGCAGTGCTGTTTTGCCATACGTTTGGAGTGGAGCCTTAAAAGTCGCCAGTGCCAGTGCTTGGTGCAGGATGTTTTGACATTATACTGTTCCCAGCAGATGAGAAGAACCGTGTGACTGTGTGTCCGAAACAGACTTTTATTTGCATTTTGGTGTGGTTTACCGTGGTGAAGGGTGGCCGCCGATGTTATGATGTGCGAGCCGCAGGACAGCTCATGTGACTGTTGGGCCGTGGAGACCTGTGCAGCTCCGCTCCTGCTGCTCTAATGGTGACATCATCGTACCAGCAGAGGGATTCGGTGATAGTGTGGAATGCCTAGGTACTGGTTGTGCAGTGGTCATTGACATTGGAGATGTCTGTTGTTTTAGCCTGGGCGACGTGAGAGTTCTAATTAAAGCACCTGACAGACGTGCCACACGTGTGTGCAGAGGAAAGCACCCAGCCGTGCATGGTAATGTATCCAGCACTGATCGTCATCACGTAAGAGGCTGTGAGGTATCTCAGAGGCAGAGAGCCTGGTTTCCTGCTGAGGACCAAAAAGAAGCATGGGAATGGAGAGTCTGTTTGGTTCTGTTGTGAACAGCGACTTTGGAAGCCATGTAGTGGAAGCGAGATATGAGGAAATGTACCTTGAGTTCAACACTAGCCTGTTTGGAGTGGCAACGAAGGATTAACAGTGATCCATGCAAAGTGAGTTTAGGCACCAGCAATTGTGCTGGAATCTTCATTGTACTGAATGCTGCATAGGCAACCTTGGTGCAAATTCAAGCGTTCACATGGGAGTTTATCGGACGCTTTGCTGATTTTGATTGAAGTGGGGCTCATGCAGAGATTCTGATTAATATCAGTATTTACAACAGTTTATGTTATATTTACAGCATGTATATTTTTACCACATGTATGAGGGTGTTGCTATTGTGGATATGAGTGAATAATGTTGTTGGAAAGGTTTGACTGTATTAAGTTTATTCGTGTAGCTTGGAGTTTTCCTACTGGTCTGCAAGGTATTTTATGTGATGCTTTAAGAATTGTGGAGGCTTTGCAGCTAGGTTTTGTTGCGATGGTGGCAACGTGGACTCTTAGGGTACAACTAGGAATTTTCAGAAATGTTTTACTACAAGTTCGCATTTAGAGGAAATGTCGGAGTTTTGTTTTAATCACTTCATGATGGTATGTGCAGATGCAGTTGCATCTGAAGTGTGAGTCTTGTTGCATGATGGCGCATGAGTGGTTATGAGTGAGTAGCAGATTTTGATGTACATTTAAATGTTTTTAATTCTGCCTAACATGTTTGTTTTAACGAATTTTGAGGATTTTGCAGAATTTAGTGTTGCATCAGAAATAAAGCTGCTTTTGCGATGAAGATGTGAGCTGAGGAATGTGAAAAGTCCTGTTGCTCAAAGTAACTCCATTGTCCTTGTTCTGCTGCAGGAAGCCAGCATGGAAAAATATAACTCATTGGCATCCGATTGCTGCACTGAAACTCTGGTAAAAGGTGAAAGGAAAGAAACATGTGCTCTCTGGAGGATTCTAGAGGCTTGGCCATTTTGGGAGGTGGTGTCCGAATGGCATGTGACATCTCAAAGCGGGGCAGGGAGTTCTTACACTTTCTGTAGGAGAAGATACATGAAGGGGCAGTTTGAAGAGAGAGGCCTTAAAAAGGGAAACACAGAGAGGGAATAAAAAATGAGAAAAAATAAATAAGAAAGGATTGGCTGTTGGAGACTACAGTGTGTCTGCTGGGCTTTTCCTGCCGAAAGAGAAAGAATCAGCTCAGAAGGGGTTTTCTGTGTGCAAGCACTAACCAGGTGGCCTGTGGTGAGAGGGATTCTCAGCAGCAGAGGAATGAGGGGTAATCCGAGCCCAGCAGACCGAGGGCACACAGAATCTATCCTTCCCTGAAGCTCCTGAATATTTCAAGCAAACCTTAGGTGAGAATAAAGTACCAAGCAAGGTTGTGTGTTTTTGTGATTGCATATTGTGGGCAGCTGCAGGCTGGTGAACTTTTTATACATACAAGTGTAGATAGCTATTTTCATGTGGTTTTGCACCATCCAAAAAGCACATTTCACATATATAAACTGGAAGCTTAAAGATCTGCCAGTATGCATGATACATCTCAAGGCAATAGATAGCAGTGTTTTGGACAGCCAAAGCTAGAAGTGTAATTGAAGTTTTTTGTGAGAGAAAGGGCTCTATCACAGGAAAGCAGGTACTATGAAGTGTGCTTGCAGCTCTATTTTGGCCTGAAGAATAGAGTCTGTTATCGTTGCAAGGGGAAATGTGAGTTTGTGATGTGCACTTTCATTCTGGTACTACAGAAAATGTCACGCTGAACTCATTGCATTGCACATTTTGTGTTGTGTTAGTCATGAACCTCAATTGTTTATAAAGTACATGAAAGAACTAGATCAGTTTTTGATCTATTATTTTGTGCACTAATTCTCATGATAAGGCATAGAGAGGTACAATGCTGAGGAGGTATTTTTATTACCACCTTCTGTAAAATGTAAGGTGCAGCAAAACACTGTGAACTGGGTCAAATCATAAGGAGCTGATTCCCCATATTGCAGCTTTCAGGTGACCTGTTAAGTCTATTCCGAGTCTCTACACACAACCTTCAATGAGATACCACCAATTAAATACCACTAAGGTAGAGAAATGGTACCCTAGTGCGCACCAGGTCAGGTTTTGGCTTGCCGCTCATGAACCCAGTATATGAATAACATCAGGTAGTCTTGTGTCTTTGGGGCTCACAAATACCCCAACAGCATCATAGTTTACTGACTTTTCTATAGGGATTGAATTTGCAGATGGCTCAGGACAGAGGGGAGTTTTTGACATGGCAGCATCGGGTAAGTCCTGCAAAACCACATTAGCTTCAACTATTGAGTCATTGGTTTAAAGAATGTGATATCCTTTTGTTCGCCCCCTTTGAATACAACCAAAGAGCCATTCAGTGGGACAGATGGAGCATTATCGTTTTTATGCATTTATTAGTGTCACACTTTCAAAAGGATACAGGTAAACACCCGCTTTGGTGTTTTTTAGCACACCTTGAAAAGGATACAGGCTTTTAAAGGATACAGAATTAGCATCCACCTTGGGGGTCCCTTTGCTCTGAGAGATCTTGAACACAATGTTAACAGGACTTTCCCCCAAGAGCGCAGCCTGTAGAAATAGACTATAACTAACAGGCCAGGGGCTTGAGTGAAAAGGCAGGAGCAGCGACAACAGAGCTAAGGGAACAAAGCAAAATAGTAGTTCAAGAGAGCAGCAAGGAATGCCAAAGTGCAGCGATCACCACCCACAGTTACCCTCTCTTACCTGCTTAGTCAAGAAGAATTCCAGTAATCCTACGTGGGTTCAGCAAACTGGTGAAAAGGTGCAGAAGGAAAAGGAAGTCTCAGTTCAAGGAAGTTTTGCAATAAACCACCTAAGCCGAATGGCACAAGGGCACAACTAAAAAGTCCAAGTATAACCCCAGAAGAAATCAGCAAAGCGTCCCCAAAATGAGAATAACAAAGCCAAGTAGTGACCACCAAATCAGGAGAGCGTCCTAGTGGTCACTTCGGTGTGTAGAGCAAAGTTTCTTGTGATGAGAGCAGTGTCTTCCGTAGATCCAGAAAGTGGAGTGTTCTGTGGGCTTGTGGGATGTGGGGGTGGGGGGTCCCAGAAAGCCAGTGGAATTAGCAGCCAGTAAGGACAAAAGAAACTTGTGAACAGGAGTCCAGCTCAAAGTTTCCTAATGTTTTGGATTGCGCTGGACGTGAGGTTAGCAGATTCAAAAGCGTCACAACAAACAAGGGCAGGATGAAAGCAATCCGTTTGGAAAGCCGTAGGTTCATTTACCAAGGGAAACAGCCGAGGGAATTGGCGCCAGAAATCGTAAGGGGGAAAGTTGAAGAATAATCCTTAAAGCATGAGCCGGGTCCAGGAAACACAGGAATCAGGATATCAAAGGATCGGGCACTCAAACTAATTGCTTAGTTTTAAGAGCACCCGTTGCAGAGATTCGCAGAACTAAGTACTGGAATCACTCCAAGGACGCAAGACACGTTACGTGCGCTTCATATGACCGCGGAAAGAAGGAGTGCTGGGAAATGTAGTGTGGCTTATCCCGCAAACTGAGTGCAGTTGCCAGGGCAGCTTCCACATGGAGATAGACGTCCCCGGACGTCTGTATGCAGGAATGTGGGGCATGACAATTAGAGTGCAAATAATTCCTGCCGGCTTCTAGAGCTTTTTCTGACACCAATATCCTTTTCCCTAGCTGCCTCGCAACCGCATATAAATAGGAGTCAAGTAGACTTTGCGTACTGGGCCTGATTTATTGCAACTTTTTCTAGGTTCTTTGCCAGATCCAATCTCATGCAGTCCAAATGCCGTACGCTTAGCCATAATTGAAACCTGGGGCTAGAGACCCACATGTACCCAAGAAAAGTGTGCACAAATAATACAGAGTTCAGAGGCTCCAGACACACAGACACCCCGTACATATAAGTTAGCACGAATCATAAGAATGATCACACGAGTTTCAAAGGTTATAAACCTGCAATCGTGCCAATAGACAAGTCAGTACAGGGTTCAAAGGCTCCAGGCCCACATACACCCATTTCAGACACCCAATGCATATGAATTAGCAAGAGTCAATCGAATGATAACACAAGGTTCACAAGATCAAAATATGAGGATATTATTTGGAATCGGTTGAGTAAATGATTTTGAATTAATAAACATTTATGATTTTAACTTTTATATAGTACTCATCCTTGCATGTCGCTGTAACTATACAAAGTATGTAGCAGTTTTTATTTACATACGGCTCCATAGTAATTGATGCAACTTATGAATGTGTACGTATGCACTTTTATCACAGATGTTGGTATAATTGTTTTGACTACTTGTTTTGTTTTAGTGCTAACACCACTTGAAATAGTACTAATAGTATTAGTATAGTATTAGGCCATTTGTGTTTGTTTTCTGCTGCACAATAAGAGTTTGTGCAGTAGAAATACAACTAATAGCAGTGATAGGCACATTGCATTGTGTGTTTCAATAGTCTGCCAAGCAATTACAGAAAGGGGGAAGATCATATGCAAATCAGGCTTGATTGTAGGAGAAACTTCCAGCACTCATCCTGCCCCCTCTGATTCCACTTGTGTAATTTTCCAGCCCCTCTCTTAAATGACCTTTGGAGAGTATTCTGCATAACACAACCTCCCAATAATGTTGCATCTTGCATTTTATCCTTCCTTCCTCTCTTCCTGCCCCGCACAATGAACATTTATTCTCAAGGCCCATTGGGCTGTTACACTGCATACTCTGCTTGCAAAGCACTGTTGTTCAGCTTTCAATTTTGCATTATTTTCTGAAACTGGCAATGATCAGTGATGGTGTTTGTTCGCCTGCTGCAATATTAGTACATTCAGACTCTACTAAATGTTAGTAACCCATGTACTCTTCTGCACACAACATATGCTGCACACATTATTTAGCACATAACCTGCCCTACACATATTTCAGGGTCATTCATGGTGCACTGTCTTTAGATGCCTAGCTAAGATCCCATGGTATAAAACTGTGGCAGAAAGGGAAGTGTCATGATTTCTCCTACATGGTTGGTACATTGGCTGGGAACGTTTTAGCTAAGTGCATCAGTCAGGCATGGCAGCATTGTGTTTCCCAATAGTGCGCTGTGCTCGGCACACATTGGATCATGTTTGGAAATAGTGCTGTGCATTAAGTGGTTTTGATGTTGACACACTATGCTTTATGGAAGAAGTGGGAGACATGTCAGAGATTAATTTTACATATTTCTGCGAGTATGCAGGAGTCAAATTCTTTGCTCTTGGTACATGGGCTCAGATACTTTGAATGTGTGGAGAGAGCGCCTAGTTGCCAAGATAGGAACGGAGGTACCTGAAAGGTTATTTGAAGAGGGTACAGTGTTAGACACACGTGGCTGACCAGACTTTTTGATTGTAATGAAAAAAGTCTCAAACAGACAGCCTTACTTTGGTTTTACTGCACAGAGAAATAGATTTTTTCAAAAACAATCGACAAAATCTGCTCAAATGCCAGAATTACATAAAATAAATGATTCCAATAGAAGATGCATCTTATGAGGGGCAATCACCGCTTTCACAGTTGCAAGCTAGATGTGATTTATTGACGGGTGAGTTGATGCAATAACGGGTAAACCCACAGCGCTGTGAAGTATTGCAAACTGAATTGAACTTAGAAGAAAGCAAGTCGAGCAACATTTGGGAGAGCTTAACTATTTGAAAGAGGAATTAGAGCAGGTTCGAATGGATAGGGACCTTGGATTGGCAGAAATTGGATCATTGCATAAAGATAATAGTCTGCTCGTGACATGCAGTGCTTAGAAAGAAAACCAGCTCATTTAATGTCAGAGGGCGATAGAAGTCTGAAAGTAATCACGGATTGCAAAGGACAGGTCACAGAAATGAACAGTTTAATCATAAAACTTAGAAAAGAACAGTCCAAAATTAACACATTTCATGATGAAATGCAGATGGTGCATACACAGCTCAGAGAATTAAGGCAGAAGAACTCAGATATATGGAGGATAGTTTACATTGACAGCATTGTGAGTTGCAGAACATGTCAAAAGATGTGGTTCGTCATCACCAGGATGATGTCATTCTATTCCAGGTGGATAAAAATGAGACAGAGGAAAAACAGCAAATTGAGGTGGAGGCTGAAATGCCAAGATACTTGAGAGTGGCGTCTAACCAACAAGCTACTGCCACACAATTAGCAGAAAGCAGGGAGATTCCTCCTCCTCAGAATTTCCAGAATTTTCTAAAATGGTAGAGGAAGAAGTCCAAGCTGCTGATGCATCCACCCATAAGTTGGAGAAAGACCAGTTGAGGAAAATAATTTTTTGAATCCATGGATGTATTCCCTAGAGATGCATATGATTGTGGGAATATTGACCTGCATGTTGCTCCATTGCCAGAGGGTTAGGGTAGGGACAATATAGGCTACCCTTGGCCTGTTTAGAGTCTTTGGCAGAAATAATCAAAAACGTATAGAGTCCAGCGGAAGCATTAGACCCATTAACAGTACCTCAAATACGCCTATATTAGGCGTATTGAAGCCCAATGGTCGGTGGTGGTTATGTGCAGACTTGAGAGAACTTAACAAGAGAGTACCCGTGTCAAGGTGGCCCGTCCCATTCATTGACCAAGGCGTTGCACAAATTCAAGGGTCAAAGGTTTTGACCACTTTAGATCTTTCAGATGTGTATTGGTGTGTGCCTTTAGCAAAGGAAATACAAAATCTATTTGAGTTTATGTTCCAAGGAAAACAGTATGTATGGGAAAGAACCCCATTTGGCTTTATCAATAGTAGGAGTTAGTTTGATTCTTTCTGAATAAAGCACATATGGATGCAGCAGAGAGAGAAACTGTGGTTTATGTGGATGATGTCCTGATTAAGAATGATGACATAAAAAGCCATTTCAGTGAATTAGACATGTACTCAGCCTATTGCAAAAGGCTGGAGCAAAGGTATCATTGAAGAAGGTGCAGCGATGTAGAAAAAGGGCACATTTCCTGAAGCATGAAGTCACGGGCCAGTGATTGGACTCACAGAAGAAAAAGGTAGAAGCCATTCAAAAGTTGGACGATTCCACAAATTTGAAGGATTTGAAATGTTTGTTGGGGATGACAAGTTACAATAGAAAATTAATTGGAATCACGCAACCATTGACTAAACTACGGAAACGGGGTGTGCCCTGGAAATGAGGACAGTGACAGCACCTTGATGCCTCAGGGCTTGGCACGCTCTATAAATGCGAAAATAAATAAAGAAACGCGAGGCAGTAATAGCTAAGTTGAAAGATTGTTTCGAGAAGGCCCCATGTTTGGCATATCCAAAGAAGAATCAGGATTTCTTCCTAGAAATAGGGTTAACAGACCTGTGCATGTCTGCAGCCTTGTATCAAAAGCATAATTCAAATCACAAGACCATAGCTTATGCCTTATGCAAATCATTATCACAAGTGGAAACCAAATTTAATTAATGTGAAAAAGCACTATTGATGACTGTTTGGGTATTATTACATTCCCGCCCCATTATTCAAAGCAAGCTGGTGATTGTTGAGGCTAGTCCTCAACCCCTGCAATTTTTAAGACTAAGAGGATCAGATCGGGAAATTTAGCCCAATCAAGAATTACATCATGGACATAGGCATTACAGGCATTCCTTGGAGAAGTGAGATATGGGCAGAATAAAAGAAATCCAGTGGCTCAGGGGCTGGCAGAATTGCATAACTGTGTATCTGTAGGTGCTACAGATAGTACAGAATTAGAAACAGATTTGATTGAATTTGAACAGTCACCAGACAAGGTGTTTGATGAAGAAAAATATAGAAATCTTCCAACCGTATATATGTGGATGGGTGTGCATTACATGTGAGTAATGACCCTGAAAATGAATAGGTGACAGGAATCGGAAATGTGTGGGTCAAATGTGAAGGTATCCAATCAGTGAGCATGAGGAAAGGTCCCGGGAGTAGTTAGGTAGCAGAGTTGGCAGCAATTTACAAAGCAATGTCCACAGCAGAAAAAAACTAATTAAAAAGTGTTGATTATCAATCTGACTATACTATAATTTTAATTGTTTTTTATGCCCAGAAGAGTTATGTGCCATACTTACCAGGATGGAGGCTGAGAGGGATGTTCACTTGTAACAAAGAACCACTCAAGCATGGAAAGCTGATTCAGGCCATTGGCAATCTTGTTTCGGAGAATGAGATAAAAATTAATTGGAGGAAAATAAAAAGGCACTGCCAAACACCAGGAGAACATAAGGAAGGGAATGATAAGGGTGAACAGTTGGCCAAAATTGGGGAATTAATGGGAGAACTGTTTTCCATGAGCATTTGCTCAGTGTGATCCAAGTAGACGTAGTTGCATGCTCCATATATCAAGGGTCAAGTAATCAACCAGTAGTTCAGTGGAGCTTTGACATGCCCAATCAGGGTTTGATTAAAGCAAAAAAAAGAAGACCCAATCATGGTTATGTTGTATAATCATGTGCCAGATGCAGAAAGAACCCCTTAATAGAGGACTGCAAGGGAAGAGAGGAATTGAGGGTGATGATGAAGAATAAAAAGCAGTTTCAGCTGCAAGAGGGACTGTTGGTTAAAAAAGCCACTTCAGGTGGTCCCTGTGTCCTTTCGGCGGTTAATGTTACATCACGCCCATGATGCAATATCAGCGGGGCATAGACTTTTGCAGAAAACATTGATAATATTACAAGAAAATGCTTATTGGCTGCATATGTCCCAAAATGTGGAATTGTATATCCGATAGTGTTTGGTGTGTGCAATTCCAGCCCGCCTCCCAAACATACAGCACTGTAAATGAAGAGAGGTTTGACACTTCCCTGCTCAGATTTTCAAATCTATATTATTGGCCCAGTAGAAAGATCCTGACGTGGAACCATGTACATGCTAACGGTTATATGTTTGTTCTCAAAATGTTTGGAATGTATACCTGCTCCTGTTTGCAGTACACAGACAGTGGCTACCTTTTTGGTGAATCACATATTTCCAGGTTTGGATTGCCTCAGAGAATAGAGTTAGAACGTGGAAGTCATGTTACAAGGGCTCTATGTGATTATCTTGAATATTAAAGTCTGCACAAAAATGTTGTGCAGCCTTTAATATTCTAAATATATTAATTCCCTTCTTCAAAATCAGTGTTTTCACCCTCAAACCCCTTCAACCACTGCCCCTCTGCAAAACACCACCTCACACTCAGACACACACCTTTTCCCTAGCCCCCCTGCCTCACAAACAAATACACACTCCTTCTTACCAGCCCCCTCCCCACCACAAGCACTGTCCCCTTTCATACACAAACACACGCAAACCCACACTTACCTGAAACCATTCTTCTCCTGCCCATCTTGTTCACCTTGTCAGCCCCTGCGTTCACTGGTGCGCGGCAGGGGCGTGACAGTTAATATTTAGAAAGACTGCTCTCAGCACTCTAAAGGCGGTCTTTCTAAAATGGTCCTTTTCATTATTGGGGAAAATGAAAACGACTTTTTCACTTAATACATTTTACCAGTGCAGTGATAACCAAGATGTGGCTAATTTTAGGGGTCAAGAGTAAGTTACATATTTCGTATCGCCCATCCTCCAGTGATGGGGTGGAAAGATGAAACAGATCAATAATTGATATACTTAAAAGGTGTGTGGCTGAAGCAGGGTTTAGTTGGGATTTACGTCTCCCTTTAGCACTGATGGCCATTAGAGCAACACAATAAAAATCTAGAATTCTCGGTCTACAGGAGATTATCACAGGCAGGAAGATGGTACTTCCCTAACATTTGTTGGACAGAACCAGTGAGCAAGTCTTAGTAAATGCATTCACAATTCATGAGTATTTGAAAGAGTTAAGAAAGAATTTGGAACATGCATTTGCATTTGAACAACGAAACCTAGAAAGAGCAGCCACGGGTGCCAAATCATACTATAACAGGAAGTCATCTGTTAGAGAGTATGAGGTAGGTCATCCGGTATATAAATTACATTTTTACGAAAGGGAAAAATATGAATTCTAAGTTCATGGCGTCCTGGCTGGGCCCATTCAAAATTGTGGACAAGGTTTCGTTGTGGTGTATAGAATGCTGATAAAAGGAAGGGGATATGTCTGTGGAACAGTTTCCGTTTCACCCGAAACATGAGGTGCAAAGAATGGAACAAACTGGAAAAACCAGAAGGACTAAGAGGTGTAATGATCATATCAGAATCAAGGATCACTGTGAACTAGGTGAGTAAATCAGTTTGCGATGGTCCACAAAGGGGAGAACACAAGATTAAGAGTAAAAGGATTAATCTTAACAGGTAAGTAGGTCTGTTTGGTATGCGCGTAGGAGTGAATGGATGGCTGAAGTATCAGTAAATAGTGAAAAGAAAAAACAGAAAAAAACATGACTAACGTTATTGGTGCGTGGTACTTAATCTGTTTGTCACTTTCCTCTGTTTTAGAAATAGTTAAACCGTTTTCCTCCAAAAAAGGTTCCCTGGATCCCGATGTCCATGGATGAGGCCTCAGGACAAAGCAAGATGGAGTCCCCTGGATGAGAAGAGGAAAGGTTTGGCAGGCGGAAAGAGACTGGCGGACGCAAGCAGGAAATCAAGATGACAACACAACAGTCCGCGCGAGGTGGGAAGAAAAAGGAGTATAAAAATCATCTCATTTTATTTAAAAATATACTAGTTATAACGTGTCTGGTTACCTGAAAACATGCCACACCAGCAAATGGAAAAGTTCTGATCGAGTCATGGCCAGCAGCAGGAATTGTGATGAGGATTCCCATGGATTCTTATTAGGGAATAGACGACTCTTACATCAGAACATTATACTAGTGTAGATGCAGATAGGGTTTTGGAAAAGAATTTAAATTGTACAGAAATAAATACAGCTCAAGACAATGAGGGGGCTCAAAGAGCGGTGAAAGAGATTTTAATGCAGATGAAAAAGACATTTATGAACACATGAAGTATTAAGAGAAAAGGGGAACACAGAAAGGCAGTTTTTTTTATTGTAACTATCATTGTTACAATAATTGGGGCTTTTGTGGGGACAACTTCATCAACAGCAAATGTGGTGTCAGACCAAAATACTACATAATGTAGGATTCTGGCAGAATGATAAATAATAAATAAAATATGTAAGAATTGTGACTCCTGAAATGGTGGCCTTTCAGACACAGCAGACAAAGTTAGATACTTGTGTAAAGTTCAAGGAGCAAAACTACATATGCCCGGGGAAACCATTCTTGCCTGATGTGACAAATGTGCTCCTTGGATTGCAGGCAGATCAGATTGTTACAGAGGGATATATGGCATCTATAAGTAATCCAAAATCTGAAGAATTAGCGCATGCTAAAAGTATTACGTGCAGGTGGCTGGTCAGTACATGTGCAGTGAATTATACAGTCACACACCTCAATCATGGTTCATTTGTTGTCAGGCCATTCATTGCAGCACAATGGGGCTCATTACGGGTCTGGCTGTAACCGTGCCAGTGCTACTGGTGGATTGCCGCCAGACCCCAGCGCCACACATCATGGTGCCACCGGGGGATTACAACATTGGCACCCCAGAAAGTCATTTCCATACCATAGAGTCCAATAGGACTATATGGGAATGGGAACATGGAGGCACCGGCACCGTTGTTAATGGTGCTGGTGCTTCTGTGATAGGTCTGCCTACGGGGGGCTCTGTGCCCTGCAGGGTCAGACCTGTTGGGCATGGAGGCTCCGGCGGCAGATCTGTAATATGCCGGTCCGGAAACAATGGTGCTGGTAATCTTACTGGAACCCTTGTTTCCAGACCAGCAGTGTCTAAATGAGGCCCAATGTGTTCTTTATCACAGTGCCTAAGGATACCATGGTAACAGTTGGTGGTCTAACATTGTTGCATGTGGATGTTGATCTATGGGAAGGGAACATCCAATTATTCCAAAGAAACACATTTCCTATGGATCCCAATATAGAAGATTTTGTGAAACATAAGGAAGCGCACACAATCAAGTTGAATATACAAAAGGATAATATCACAGTGAGTAATCTGGGTTTGACAGACGGAGATCTACACACGTGGCGGGTGTTGCAATGGACCAAACAGGGATTGATTATTTTGGGGGTGTCCATGGTTGCTGTCTAGATATGGTTAGTAGTGCTCACAATGAAGCTATACATTTGTTAAACAGGGTTGACAGAAATGAAAAAGAAGAAAATATGTTTTGATTGGGGTATGTGATTTCTACCATTTGAGATTAGTTGTTCTGCAGAGTCCCAAATGTTTGATCTGTGTGCTCTGCAGAAAACGGGGGATGTGTAGGGGAGTTTATGAGCTAAAGAATTTGAGCAGGATATGCTTTGTGTAGTATAGTAAATGGGTTACTTACATTAAGTACATTGGTTACTAACACTTAGTGTAGGGGTTAATTGATTGGGCTAGATTTGTTCGGCTACAGGCTTTGAGTGCAATAATATTGCAGCAGGTGCTCAAACACTTTCACTGATCATCGCCAGTTTCAGAAAATAATGCAGAATTGAAAGCTGAACAGCAGTGCCTTGAGTTTGCAGTGTAGTAGCGTGATGGGTCTTGAGAATAAACGTTCATTGTGCAGAGCAGGAAGATTGTAAGGAAGGATAAAATGTGGTATGCAACATTATTGGGAGGTTTTTCCAAAGGGCATTTAAGCTAGGGGCTGGAAAATTACATGAGCTGAATCTGAGGGGGCAGGATAGGTGTTACAATGTCCTGGCATGTGGTGTGACAGATGAGAGATGACACCATGGAAGAGGCTGGGAAAATAGTGAATAAAATGTACAGACACATAGCATGAAAGGTTTAAAAGAAGAAGAAAGGAGGAATGACAGGGTTTTCTGGGAGCTTCCTGATGAGAGAGAGGTGCTGCTGGCTGGCTGAAAGGAGCGAGAGGTCTGGTGTAGCTGTCTCTGGAGGTTTCCTGGCTGGGCTGGAGAGCAGAATAACTGCAGAGGGAGCTCTTTGAAGGCCATATTTTGAATCTGGAGCAGTGTCCTGGTAGAAAAGGCCTAATCGTACTTGGCTGCAAGAGGAGCCTGGCGAGTCAAAGGCAAGGCTATCATTCTGAAAAGCAGAGAGCTCAGTGTGAATATAAACAGGTCGACAATCAATGAGGACCCCCTTCTGCAAGGTATTTGAATTGGCAAGGTGTCAGACTGGACACAGAAGGCAGAACCTCTT
Organism: Ambystoma mexicanum; assembly: GCF_040938575.1. NCBI lineage: Eukaryota > Metazoa > Chordata > Amphibia > Caudata > Ambystomatidae > Ambystoma > Ambystoma mexicanum. The sequence goes on along the minus strand of NC_090931.1, from coordinate 431,245,432 downwards.
TAATCCTTCTGGTACCAAAGGGTTAACAAAGTAGCCAGAATCCAAGGAACTAGCTGGGAGTTCTTCATTCATGCAGAGGGGATCACAATCTCATAATTTTGCAATCTCATAATCCCATAATCTTGCTACTAATCCAACATTAGGCAAGGGAAGGGGAGTAACTGAGAGCTGAAACTGTATTCATAGTACATTGTTTTCATAGCCAGAGAGTGCCAGTTAGGATGGCTCAGGTTAGAGTGAAATTACTTACATTTGAATTGCTATGCTGATCCAATGCAAAGGGCTTATTGATGCAGTGTGTGTTTTCTTGTATTTTCACATATGCCCAATGTAAAATGTTTATTGATGCAGAGTGTGTTTTTCTGGCTGATGAAACTGAATATCTATATGGAAGCGCCTAACTGTGAAAGCATGCCCTTGTCATTATTGTGTCTAGTTCCTTTTGATTTGCACCTATAGGTAAATGTTCATCCAGAATGAAACGCAGGGTACAAAGTCTGTAGATGCCTAGCTAAGATCCTGTGGTAGAAAACTGTGGCAGAAAGGAAAGTGTCAGGATTTCTCTTACTGCACTCAAAAAAGGGAACCAGAAAAGCTTGATCACATCCCTTCTGCACGAGACAACCATCAGCCCCAGACAAGTCTCAGCCTCATTGGTCATCACCAATGAGGTGTAGCTTGGGTCTCAAGGTCCAGCAGGCTCAGGACCCATGTCTTGGCATCGCCATCCCTCTGGCACTGCTCTCGGGAGCCATCCACACCACCATTCTTCACCCTGCCAAGCCATTACAGAAAGGGTGATGGCCATATGCAAATCAGGCTTGGTACAACCCCAAAAGGGGGTTCTACAGCCCAAACTGCTCACTCACATCCCTTCTGTAAGTGACCACAAGAAATCCCAGACATTATTCAGCCTCAATGGGCATCATCATTGAGGTTTTCTAAGTCTTTTAGAAAGGTGTGGTTCCTAGGTCGAGCTCTCTCCGTGGTGGGAAAGACTTTGATGAGAATCCTGTTCTTACTACTCAGAAAGGGGCCCTTAATCTCTGCTCTACTGTTGTAAAGTAACCTCCACAACTCTTTAAATGAGTTTACAGGTTAGTATATTTAATAAGGTTTCTTTACAGAATACATGTTAAGTAAAGTACATAGTTCCCCACCTCCCAGGTTACATCTTCCAACTGAGTCTATGGGTGCCCTGGGGTGGCATCATTGCAGCTATCCTTAGATTCTGAACATCATCATGTGACATCATCTCCTCATTTAACTAACAATAAACTCCACACATCATCCATGTTCAAACTATAAACTCCACAGACCTCTCTTTCTTCTACCTACACAAACAGTCAATACCACACACCTCCTCTTTCAACATTTTCAACTAACAATGAACACAGGTAACCACATGTCCAAACAAACTGGGTTGTCACAGTGATGCCAAACAATATAATTCCAAAATCCACATTTTTGAGTCACAGTAGTTTTCCCAAACAATTTGGGTCGATACAGCGTTAACCATAAATACAATTCCAAATCCATATCTTTGGGACAACAAGCGTTGCCCAATAATTTACAGCCATGGTTTGGGTCGACACATCGATGCCTATCAATAGAATTCCAACTACTATGGTACTATGAAGTGTGCTTGCAGCTCTATTTTGGCCTGAAGAATAGAGTCTGTTATCGTTGCAAGGGGAAATGTGAGTTTGTGATGTGCACTTTCATTCTGGTACTACAGAAAATGTCACGCTGAACTCATTGCATTGCACATTTTGTGTTGTGTTAGTCATGAACCTCAATTGTTTATAAAGTACATGAAAGAACTAGATCAGTTTTTGATCTATTATTTTGTGCACTAATTCTCATGATAAGGCATAGAGAGGTACAATGCTGAGGAGGTATTTTTATTACCACCTTCTGTAAAATGTAAGGTGCAGCAAAACACTGTGAACTGGGTCAAATCATAAGGAGCTGATTCCCCATATTGCAGCTTTCAGGTGACCTGCTAAGTCTATTCCGAGTCTCTACACACAACCCTCAATGAGATACCACCAATTAAATACCACTAAGGTAGAGAAATGGTACCCTAGTGCGCACCAGGTCAGGTTTTGGCTTGCCGCTCATGAACCCAGTATATGAATAACATCAGGTAGTCTTGTGTCTTTGGGGCTCACAAATACCCCAACAGCATCATAGTTTACTGACTTTTCTATAGGGATTGAATTTGCAGATGGCTCAGGACAGAGGGGAGTTTTTGACATGGCAGCATCGGGTAAGTCCTGCAAAACCACATTAGCTTCAACTATTGAGTCATTGGTTAAAAGAATGTGCAGATCCTTTTGTTCGCCCCCTTTGAATACAACCAAAGAGCCATTCAGTGGGAGAGCAGATGGAGCATTATCGTTTTTATGCATTTATTAGTGTCACACTTTCAAAAGGATACAGGTAAACACCCGCTTTGGTGTTTTTTAGCACACCTTGAAAAGGATACAGGCTTTTAAAGGATACAGAATTAGCATCCACCTTGGGGGTCCCTTTGCTCTGAGAGATCTTGAACACAATGTTAACAGGACTTTCCCCCAAGAGCGCAGCCTGTAGAAATAGACTATAACTAACAGGCCAGGGGCTTGAGTGAAAAGGCAGGAGCAGCGACAACAGAGCTAAGGGAACAAAGCAAAATAGTAGTTCAAGAGAGCAGCAAGGAATGCCAAAGTGCAGCGATCACCACCCACAGTTACCCTCTCTTACCTGCTTAGTCAAGAAGAATTCCAGTAATCCTACGTGGGTTCAGCAAACTGGTGAAAAGGTGCAGAAGGAAAAGGAAGTCTCAGTTCAAGGAAGTTTTGCAATAAACCACCTAAGCCGAATGGCACAAGGGCGCAACTAAAAAGTCCAAGTATAACCCCAGAAGAAATCAGCAAAGCGTCCCCAAAATGAGAATAACAAAGCCAAGTAGTGACCACCAAATCAGGAGAGCGTCCTAGTGGTCACTTCGGTGTGTAGAGCAAAGTTTCTTGTGATGAGAGCAGTGTCTTCCGTAGATCCAGAAAGTGGAGTGTTCTGTGGGCTTGTGGGATGTGGGGGTGGGGGGTCCCAGAAAGCCAGTGGAATTAGCAGCCAGTAAGGACAAAAGAAACTTGTGAACAGGAGTCCAGCTCAAAGTTTCCTAATGTTTTGGATTGCGCTGGACGTGAGGTTAGCAGATTCAAAAGCGTCACAACAAACAAGGGCAGGATGAAAGCAATCCGTTTGGAAAGCCGTAGGTTCATTTACCAAGGGAAACAGCCGAGGGAATTGGCGCCAGAAATCGTAAGGGGGAAAGTTGAAGAATAATCCTTAAAGCATGAGCCGGGTCCAGGAAACACAGGAATCAGGATATCAAAGGATCGGGCACTCAAACTAATTGCTTAGTTTTAAGAGCACCCGTTGCAGAGATTCGCAGAACTAAGTACTGGAATCACTCCAAGGACGCAAGACACGTTACGTGCGCTTCATATGACCGCGGAAAGAAGGAGTGCTGGGAAATGTAGTGTGGCGTATCCCGCAAACTGAGTGCAGTTGCCAGGGCAGCTTCCACATGGAGATAGACGTCCCCGGACGTCTGTATGCAGGAATGTGGGGCATGAAAATTAGAGTGCAAATAATTCCTGCCGGCTTCTAGAGCTTTTTCTGACACCAATATCCTTTTCCCTAGCTGCCTCGCAACCGCATATAAATAGGAGTCAAGTAGACTTTGCGTACTGGGCCTGATTTATTGCAACTTTTTCTAGGTTCTTTGCCAGATCCAATCTCATGCAGTCCAAATGCCGTACGCTTAGCCATAATTGAAACCTGGGGCTAGAGACCCACATGTACCCAAGAAAAGTGTGCACAAATAATACAGAGTTCAGAGGCTCCAGACACACAGACACCCCGTACATATAAGTTAGCACGAATCATAAGAATGATCACACGAGTTTCAAAGGTTATAAACCTGCAATCGTGCCAATAGACAAGTCAGTACAGGGTTCAAAGGCTCCAGGCCCACATATACCTATTTCAGACACCCAATGCATATGAATTAGCAAGAGTCAATCGAATGATAACACAAGGTTCACAAGATCAAAATATGAGGATATTATTTGGAATCGGTTGAGTAAATGATTTTGAATTAATAAACATTTATGATTTTAACTTTTATATAGTACTCATCCTTGCATGTCGCTGTAACTATACAAAGTATGTAGCAGTTTTTATTTACATACGGCTCCATAGTAATTGATGCAACTTATGAATGTGTACGTATGCACTTTTATCACAGATGTTGGTATAATTGTTTTGACTACTTGTTTTGTTTTAGTGCTAACACCACTTGAAATAGTACTAATAGTATTAGTATAGTATTAGGCCATTTGTGTTTGTTTTCTGCTGCACAATAAGAGTTTGTGCAGTAGAAATACAACTAATAGCAGTGATAGGCACATTGCATTGTGTGTTTCAATAGTCTGCCAAGCAATTACAGAAAGGGGGAAGATCATATGCAAATCAGGCTTGATTGTAGGAGAAACTTCCAGCACTCATCCTGCCCCCTCTGATTCCACTTGTGTAATTTTCCAGCCCCTCTCTTAAATGACCTTTGGAGAGTATTCTGCATAACACAACCTCCCAATAATGTTGCATCTTGCATTTTATCCTTCCTTCCTCTCTTCCTGCCCCGCACAATGAACGTTTATTCTCAAGGCCCATTGGGCTGTTACACTGCATACTCTGCTTGCAAAGCACTGTTGTTCAGCTTTCAATTTTGCATTATTTTCTGAAACTGGCAATGATCAGTGATGGTGTTTGTTCGCCTGCTGCAATATTAGTACATTCAGACTCTACTAAATGTTAGTAACCCATGTACTCTTCTGCACACAACATATGCTGCACACATTATTTAGCACATAACCTGCCCTACACATATTTCAGGGTCATTCATGGTGCACTGTCTTTAGATGCCTAGCTAAGATCCCATGGTATAAAACTGTGGCAGAAAGGGAAGTGTCATGATTTCTCCTACATGGTTGGTACATTGGCTGGGAACGTTTTAGCTAAGTGCATCAGTCAGGCATGGCAGCATTGTGTTTCCCAATAGTGCGCTGTGCTCGGCACACATTGGATCATGTTTGGAAATAGTGCTGTGCATTAAGTGGTTTTGATGTTGACACACTATGCTTTATGGAAGAAGTGGGAGACATGTCAGAGATTAATTTTACATATTTCTGCGAGTATGCAGGAGTCAAATTCTTTGCTCTTGGTACATGGGCTCAGATACTTTGAATGTGTGGAGAGAGCGCCTAGTTGCCAAGATAGGAACGGAGGTACCTGAAAGGTTATTTGAAGAGGGTACAGTGTTAGACACACGTGGCTGACCAGACTTTTTGATTGTAATGAAAAAAGTCTCAAACAGACAGCCTTACTTTGGTTTTACTGCACAGAGAAATAGATTTTTTCAAAAACAATCGACAAAATCTGCTCAAATGCCAGAATTACATAAAATAAATGATTCCAATAGAAGATGCATCTTATGAGGGGCAATCACCGCTTTCACAGTTGCAAGCTAGATGTGATTTATTGACGGGTGAGTTGATGCAATAACGGGTAAACCCACAGCGCTGTGAAGTATTGCAAACTGAATTGAACTTAGAAGAAAGCAAGTCGAGCAACATTTGGGAGAGCTTAACTATTTGAAAGAGGAATTAGAGCAGGTTCGAATGGATAGGGACCTTGGATTGGCAGAAATTGGATCATTGCATAAAGATAATAGTCTGCTAGTGACATGCAGTGCTTAGAAAGCAAACCCGCTCATTTAATGTCAGAGGGCGATAGAAGTCTGAAAGTAATCACGGATTGCAAAGGACAGGTCACAGAAATGAACAGTTTAATCATAAAACTTAGAAAAGAACAGTCCAAAATTAACACATTTCATGATGAAATGCAGATGGTGCATACACAGCTCAGAGAATTAAGGCAGAAGAACTCAGATATATGGAGGATAGTTTACATTGACAGCATTGTGAGTTGCAGAACATGTCAAAAGATGTGGTTCGTCATCACCAGGATGATGTCATTCTATTCCAGGTGGATAAAAATGAGACAGAGGAAAAACAGCAAATTGAGGTGGAGGCTGAAATGCCAAGATACTTGAGAGTGGCGTCTAACCAACAAGCTACTGCCACACAATTAGCAGAAAGCAGGGAGATTCCTCCTCCTCAGAATTTCCAGAATTTTCTAAAATGGTAGAGGAAGAAGTCCAAGCTGCTGATGCATCCACCCATAAGTTGGAGAAAGACCAGTTGAGGAAAATAATTTTTTGAATCCATGGATGTATTCCCTAGAGATGCATATGATTGTGGGAATATTGACCTGCATGTTGCTCCATTGCCAGAGGGTTAGGGTAGGGACAATATAGGCTACCCTTGGCCTGTTTAGAGTCTTTGGCAGAAATAATCAAAAACGTATAGAGTCCAGCGGAAGCATTAGACCCATTAACAGTACCTCAAATACGCCTATATTAGGCGTATTGAAGCCCAATGGTCGGTGGTGGTTATGTGCAGACTTGAGAGAACTTAACAAGAGAGTACCCGTGTCAAGGTGGCCCGTCCCATTCATTGACCAAGGCGTTGCACAAATTCAAGGGTCAAAGGTTTTGACCACTTTAGATCTTTCAGATGTGTATTGGTGTGTGCCTTTAGCAAAGGAAATACAAAATCTATTTGAGTTTATGTTCCAAGGAAAACAGTATGTATGGGAAAGAACCCCATTTGGCTTTATCAATAGTAGGAGTTAGTTTGATTCTTTCTGAATAAAGCACATATGGATGCAGCAGAGAGAGAAACTGTGGTTTATGTGGATGATGTCCTGATTAAGAATGATGACATAAAAAGCCATTTCAGTGAAATCAGACATGTACTCAGCCTATTGCAAAAGGCTGGAGCAAAGGTATCATTGAAGAAGGTGCAGCGATGTAGAAAAAGGGCACATTTCCTGAAGCATGAAGTCACGGGCCAGTGATTGGACTCACAGAAGAAAAAGGTAGAAGCCATTCAAAAGTTGGACGATTCCACAAATTTGAAGGATTTGAAATGTTTGTTAGGGATGACAAGTTACAATAGAAAATTAATTGGAATCACGCAACCATTGACTAAACTACGGAAACGGGGTGTGCCCTGGAAATGAGGACAGTGACAGCACCTTGATGCCTCAGGGCTTGGCACGCTCTATAAATGCGAAAATAAATAAAGAAACGCGAGGCAGTAATAGCTAAGTTGAAAGATTGTTTCGAGAAGGCCCCATGTTTGGCATATCCAAAGAAGAATCAGGATTTCTTCCTAGAAATAGGGTTAACAGACCTGTGCATGTCTGCAGCCTTGTATCAAAAGCATAATTCAAATCACAAGACCATAGCTTATGCCTTATGCAAATCATTATCACAAGTGGAAACCAAATTTAATTAATGTGAAAAAGCACTATTGATGACTGTTTGGGTATTATTACATTCCCGCCCCATTATTCAAAGCAAGCTGGTGATTGTTGAGGCTAGTCCTCAACCCCTGCAATTTTTAAGACTAAGAGGATCAGATCGGGAAATTTAGCCCAATCAAGAATTACATCATGGACATAGGCATTACAGGCATTCCTTGGAGAAGTGAGATATGGGCAGAATAAAAGAAATCCAGTGGCTCAGGGGCTGGCAGAATTGCATAACTGTGTATCTGTAGGTGCTACAGATAGTACAGAATTAGAAACAGATTTGATTGAATTTGAACAGTCACCAGACAAGGTGTTTGATGAAGAAAAATATAGAAATCTTCCAACCGTATATATGTGGATGGGTGTGCATTACATGTGAGTAATGACCCTGAAAATGAATAGGTGACAGGAATCGGAAATGTGTGGGTCAAATGTGAAGGTATCCAATCAGTGAGCATGAGGAAAGGTCCCGGGAGTAGTTAGGTAGCAGAGTTGGCAGCAATTTACAAAGCAATGTCCACAGCAGAAAAAAACTAATTAAAAAGTGTTGATTATCAATCTGACTATACTATAATTTTAATTGTTTTTTATGCCCAGAAGAGTTATGTGCCATACTTACCAGGATGGAGGCTGAGAGGGATGTTCACTTGTAACAAAGAACCACTCAAGCATGGAAAGCTGATTCAGGCCATTGGCAATCTTGTTTCGGAGAATGAGATAAAAATTAATTGGAGGAAAATAAAAAGGCACTGCCAAACACCAGGAGAACATAAGGAAGGGAATGATAAGGGTGAACAGTTGGCCAAAATTGGGGAATTAATGGGAGAACTGTTTTCCATGAGCATTTGCTCAGTGTGATCCAAGTAGACGTAGTTGCATGCTCCATATATCAAGGGTCAAGTAATCAACCAGTAGTTCAGTGGAGCTTTGACATGCCCAATCAGGGTTTGATTAAAGCAAAAAAAAGAAGACCCAATCATGGTTATGTTGTATAATCATGTGCCAGATGCAGAAAGAACCCCTTAATAGAGGACTGCAAGGGAAGAGAGGAATTGAGGGTGATGATGAAGAATAAAAAGCAGTTTCAGCTGCAAGAGGGACTGTTGGTTAAAAAAGCCACTTCAGGTGGTCCCTGTGTCCTTTCGGCGGTTAATGTTACATCGCGCCCATGATGCAATATCAGCGGGGCATAGACTTTTGCAGAAAACATTGATAATATTACAAGAAAATGCTTATTGGCTGCATATGTCCCAAAATGTGGAATTGTATATCCGATAGTGTTTGGTGTGTGCAATTCCAGCCCGCCTCCCAAACATACAGCACTGTAAATGAAGAGAGGTTTGACACTTCCCTGCTCAGATTTTCAAATCTATATTATTGGCCCAGTAGAAAGATCCTGACGTGGAACCATGTACATGCTAACGGTTATATGTTTGTTCTCAAAATGTTTGGAATGTATACCTGCTCCTGATTGCAGTACACAGACAGTGGCTACCTTTTTGGTGAATCACATATTTCCAGGTTTGGATTGCCTCAGAGAATAGAGTTAGAACGTGGAAGTCATGTTACAAGGGCTCTATGTGATTATCTTGAATATTAAAGTCTGCACAAAAATGTTGTGCAGCCTTTAATATTCTAAATATATTAATTCCCTTCTTCAAAATCAGTGTTTTCACCCTCAAACCCCTTCAACCACTGCCCCTCTGCAAAACACCACCTCACACTCAGACACACACCTTTTCCCTAGCCCCCCTGCCTCACAAACAAATACACACTCCTTCTTACCAGCCCCCTCCCCACCACAAGCACTGTCCCCTTTCATACACAAACACACGCAAACCCACACTTACCTGAAACCATTCTTCTCCTGCCCATCTTGTTCACCTTGTCAGCCCCTGCGTTCACTGGTGCGCGGCAGGGGCGTGACAGTTAATATTTAGAAAGACTGCTCTCAGCACTCTAAAGGCGGTCTTTCTAAAATGGTCCTTTTCATTATTGGGGAAAATGAAAACGACTTTTTCACTTAATACATTTTACCAGTGCAGTGATAACCAAGATGTGGCTAATTTTAGGGGTCAAGAGTAAGTTACATATTTCGTATCGCCCATCCTCCAGTGATGGGGTGGAAAGATGAAACAGATCAATAATTGATATACTTAAAAGGTGTGTGGCTGAAGCAGGGTTTAGTTGGGATTTACGTCTCCCTTTAGCACTGATGGCCATTAGAGCAACACAATAAAAATCTAGAATTCTCGGTCTACAGGAGATTATCACAGGCAGGAAGATGGTACTTCCCTAACATTTGTTGGACAGTACCAGTGAGCAAGTCTTAGTAAATGCATTCACAATTCATGAGTATTTGAAAGAGTTAAGAAAGAATTTGGAACATGCATTTGCATTTGAACAACGAAACCTAGAAAGAGCAGCCACGGGTGCCAAATCATACTATAACAGGAAGTCATCTGTTAGAGAGTATGAGGTAGGTCATCCGGTATATAAATTACATTTTTACGAAAGGGAAAAATATGAATTCTAAGTTCATGGCGTCCTGGCTGGGCCCATTCAAAATTGTGGACAAGGTTTCGTTGTGGTGTATAGAATGCTGATAAAAGGAAGGGGATATGTCTGTGGAACAGTTTCCGTTTCACCCGAAACATGAGGTGCAAAGAATGGAACAAACTGGAAAAACCAGAAGGACTAAGAGGTGTAATGATCATATCAGAATCAAGGATCACTGTGAACTAGGTGAGTAAATCAGTTTGCGATGGTCCACAAAGGGGAGAACACAAGATTAAGAGTAAAAGGATTAATCTTAACAGGTAAGTAGGTCTGTTTGGTATGCGCGTAGGAGTGAATGGATGGCTGAAGTATCAGTAAATAGTGAAAAGAAAAAACAGAAAAAAACATGACTAACGTTATTGGTGCGTGGTACTTAATCTGTTTGTCACTTTCCTCTGTTTTAGAAATAGTTAAACCGTTTTCCTCCAAAAAAGGTTCCCTGGATCCCGATGTCCATGGATGAGGCCTCAGGACAAAGCAAGATGGAGTCCCCTGGATGAGAAGAGGAAAGGTTTGGCAGGCGGAAAGAGACTGGCGGACGCAAGCAGGAAATCAAGATGACAACACAACAGTCCGCGCGAGGTGGGAAGAAAAAGGAGTATAAAAATCATCTCATTTTATTTAAAAATATACTAGTTATAACGTGTCTGGTTACCTGAAAACATGCCACACCAGCAAATGGAAAAGTTCTGATCGAGTCATGGCCAGCAGCAGGAATTGTGATGAGGATTCCCATGGATTCTTATTAGGGAATAGACGACTCTTACATCAGAACATTATACTAGTGTAGATGCAGATAGGGTTTTGGAAAAGAATTTAAATTGTACAGAAATAAATACAGCTCAAGACAATGAGGGGGCTCAAAGAGCGGTGAAAGAGATTTTAATGCAGATGAAAAGACATTTATGAACACATGAAGTATTAAGAGAAAAGGGGAACACAGAAAGGCAGTTTTTTTTATTGTAACTATCATTGTTACAATAATTGGGGCTTTTGTGGGGACAACTTCATCAACAGCAAATGTGGTGTCAGACCAAAATACTACATAATGTAGGATTCTGGCAGAATGATAAATAATAAATAAAATATGTAAGAATTGTGACTCCTGAAATGGTGGCCTTTCAGACACAGCAGACAAAGTTAGATACTTGTGTAAAGTTCAAGGAGCAAAACTACATATGCCCGGGGAAACCATTCTTGCCTGATGTGACAAATGTGCTCCTTGGATTGCAGGCAGATCAGATTGTTACAGAGGGATATATGGCATCTATAAGTAATCCAAAATCTGAAGAATTAGCGCATGCTAAAAGTATTACGTGCAGGTGGCTGGTCAGTACATGTGCAGTGAATTATACAGTCACACACCTCAATCATGGTTCATTTGTTGTCAGGCCATTCATTGCAGCACAATGGGGCTCATTACGGGTCTGGCTGTAACCGTGCCAGTGCTACTGGTGGATTGCCGCCAGACCCCAGCGCCACACATCATGGTGCCACCGGGGGATTACAACATTGGCACCCCAGAAAGTCATTTCCATACCATAGAGTCCAATAGGACTATATGGGAATGGGAACATGGAGGCACCGGCACCGTTGTTAATGGTGCTGGTGCTTCTGTGATAGGTCTGCCTACGGGGGGCTCTGTGCCCTGCAGGGTCAGACCTGTTGGGCATGGAGGCTCCGGCGGCAGATCTGTAATATGCCGGTCCGGAAACAATGGTGCTGGTAATCTTACTGGAACCCTTGTTTCCAGACCAGCAGTGTCTAAATGAGGCCCAATGTTTTCTTTATCACAGTGCCTAAGGATACCATGGTAACAGTTGGTGGTCTAACATTGTTGCATGTGGATGTTGATCTATGGGAAGGGAACATCCAATTATTCCAAAGAAACACATTTCCTATGGATCCCAATATAGAAGATTTTGTGAAACATAAGGAAGCGCACACAATCAAGTTGAATATACAAAAGGATAATATCACAGTGAGTAATCTGGGTTTGACAGACGGAGATCTACACACGTGGCGGGTGTTGCAATGGACCAAACAGGGATTGATTATTTTGGGGGTGTCCATGGTTGCTGTCTAGATATGGTTAGTAGTGCTCACAATGAAGCTATACATTTGTTAAACAGGGTTGACAGAAATGAAAAAGAAGAAAATATGTTTTGATTGGGGTATGTGATTTCTACCATTTGAGATTAGTTGTTCTGCAGAGTCCCAAATGTTTGATCTGTGTGCTCTGCAGAAAACGGGGGATGTGTAGGGGAGTTTATGAGCTAAAGAATTTGAGCAGGATATGCTTTGTGTAGTATAGTAAATGGGTTACTTACATTAAGTACATTGGTTACTAACACTTAGTGTAGGGGTTAATTGATTGGGCTAGATTTGTTCGGCTACAGGCTTTGAGTGCAATAATATTGCAGCAGGTGCTCAAACACTTTCACTGATCATCGCCAGTTTCAGAAAATAATGCAGAATTGAAAGCTGAACAGCAGTGCCTTGAGTTTGCAGTGTAGTAGCGTGATGGGTCTTGAGAATAAACGTTCATTGTGCAGAGCAGGAAGATTGTAAGGAAGGATAAAATGTGGTATGCAACATTATTGGGAGGTTTTTCCAAAGGGCATTTAAGCTAGGGGCTGGAAAATTACATGAGCTGAATCTGAGGGGGCAGGATAGGTGTTACAATGTCCTGGCATGTGGTGTGACAGATGAGAGATGACACCATGGAAGAGGCTGGGAAAATAGTGAATAAAATGTACAGACACATAGCATGAAAGGTTTAAAAGAAGAAGAAAGGAGGAATGACAGGGTTTTCTGGGAGCTTCCTGATGAGAGAGAGGTGCTGCTGGCTGGCTGAAAGGAGCGAGAGGTCTGGTGTAGCTGTCTCTGGAGGTTTCCTGGCTGGGCTGGAGAGCAGAATAACTGCAGAGGGAGTTCTTTGAAGGCCATATTTTGAATCTGGAGCAGTGTCCTGGTAGAAAAGGCCTAATCGTACTTGGCTGCAAGAGGAGCCTGGCGAGTCAAAGGCAAGGCTATCATTCTGAAAAGCAGAGAGCTCAGTGTGAATATAAACAGGTCAACAATCAATGAGGACCCCCTTCTGCAAGGTATTTGAATTGGCAAGGTGTCAGACTGGACACAGAAGGCAGAACCTCTTTAATCCTTCTGGTACCAAAGGGTTAACAAAGTAGCCAGAATCCAAGGAACTAGCTGGGAGTTCTTCATTCATGCAGAGGGGATCACAATCTCATAATTTTGCAATCTCATAATCCCATAATCTTGCTACTAATCCAACATTAGGCAAGGGAAGGGGAGTAACTGAGAGCTGAAACTGTATTCATAGTACATTGTTTTCATAGCCAGAGAGTGCCAGTTAGGATGGCTCGGGTTAGAGTGAAATTACTTACATTTGAATTGCTATGCTGATCCAATGCAAAGGGCTTATTGATGCAGTGTGTGTTTTCTTGTATTTTCACATATGCCCAATGTAAAATGTTTATTGATGCAGAGTGTGTTTTTCTGGCTGATGAAACTGAATATCTATATGGAAGCGCCTAACTGTGAAAGCATGCCCTTGTCATTATTGTGTCTAGTTCCTTTTGATTTGCACCTATAGGTAAATGTTCATCCAGAATGAAACGCAGGGTACAAAGTCTGTAGATGCCTAGCTAAGATCCTGTGGTAGAAAACTGTGGCAGAAAGGAAAGTGTCAGGATTTCTCTTACAGCACTCAAAAAAGGGAACCAGAAAAGCTTGATCACATCCCTTCTGCACGAGACAACCATCAGCCCCAGACAAGTCTCAGCCTCATTGGTCATCACCAATGAGGTGTAGCTTGGGTCTCAAGGTCCAGCAGGCTCAGGACCCATGTCTTGGCATCGCCATCCCTCTGGCACTGCTCTCGGGAGCCATCCACACCACCATTCTTCACCCTGCCAAGCCATTACAGAAAGGGTGATGGCCATATGCAAATCAGGCTTGGTACAACCCCAAAAGGGGGTTCTACAGCCCAAACTGCTCACTCACATCCCTTCTGTAAGTGACCACAAGAAATCCCAGACATTATTCAGCCTCAATGGGCATCATCATTGAGGTTTTCTAAGTCTTTTAGAAAGGTGTGGTTCCTAGGTCGAGCTCTCTCCGTGGTGGGAAAGACTTTGATGAGAATCCTGTTCTTACTACTCAGAAAGGGGCCCTTAATCTCTGCTCTACTGTTGTAAAGTAACCTCCACAACTCTTTAAATGAGTTTACAGGTTAGTATATTTAATAAGGTTTCTTTACAGAATACATGTTAAGTAAAGTACATAGTTCCCCACCTCCCAGGTTACATCTTCCAACTGAGTCTATGGGTGCCCTGGGGTGGCATCATTGCAGCTATCCTTAGATTCTGAACATCATCATGTGACATCATCTCCTCATTTAACTAACAATAAACTCCACACATCATCCATGTTCAAACTATAAACTCCACAGACCTCTCTTTCTTCTACCTACACAAACAGTCAATACCACACACCTCCTCTTTCAACATTTTCAACTAACAATGAACACAGGTAACCACATGTCCAAACAAACTGGGTTGTCACAGTGATGCCAAACAATATAATTCCAAAATCCACATTTTTGAGTCACAGTAGTTTTCCCAAACAATTTGGGTCGATACAGCGTTAACCATAAATACAATTCCAAATCCATATCTTTGGGACAACAAGCGTTGCCCAATAATTTACAGCCATGGTTTGGGTCGACACATCGATGCCTATCAATAGAATTCCAACTACGCATTTTTGGGACGCAGTAGCGTTGCCCAACAATTTGGGTGGACACAGCTTTGCCCACATTTGTATCCCTATATCGAAGGAAACTGGTTCGACACAGCGTAGCCCATTAATACAATTCCAAATCCACATTTTTGGGACAAAGCAGCATTGCCCAACGATTTGCATCCTCAGTCTGTAGTATCAGAAACTTCGATAAGTGCTATTTGAATTCGATCAATACAGTGCGCACCACATGTTTATTTAATATATATATGTATACACACACACACACACACATTATCGGGCCTGCGGTACTAGCCCTGTAGTTATGGATAAGTTGTTCAAATCATAGAAAGAGCACTTTTTGGGTGGCTTATAACTTTGCCCCCCGTCCAACTGACGATTCCTTACCAAACTTTGCAAAGAGAGTATATGCCACTCTGTGAAGTTTGGTGCTGTTGCATTCAGGGGAGGCAAAGTTAAAGTTCCCAACATTTGTGGAAATCCTCATAGATGCAATGGAAAAGAAATGTTGCTCTCACGCCTACGGCCCAAACCGTTGGATAGAGTTTTACCAACTTTGCACCAGGAGTAGCAGCTTGGTCCCAAAAGCGTGCTTTTGTGAATTTGGTGTAAATCAATCGAGTCGTTTTTTTTAAAAAAGGGCAAAAAGTAGGTTAAAAAAAATAGTGATATCTGGGTCTGGTCACAGACATCATACGTGCCCGCTGATTGGATGGTGAAAAACGTGAGGTGCGTCATATTTCTTGAAACAGTCGCCATGTTGGATTTGCAGACAGCCGCCAGTGTCCGCAGATACCGCGGTGAGGAAAAACTGTGGGAAACACATTTGGGGGGTTTTGGTGGCCAAAAGGGGGGCTGGAAAGGTGTGGAGGACTGGAATGAAGTTGACATGGAGCTGTTTTTATTGGTCAAAAAAGGGCATGCTTGTGCCGCCGAGTCCGCAGACTGCGCAGTAGTCCGCAGACAACTCTGTGAACTAACAGTTTGGAAAACACATTTGGGGTTATTTGCTGGCCGAAAGAGGGTCAGGAAAGGGAGGGAGAGTGGTATAAAGATGATATTCAGCTGTTTTCATAGGTGAAAAAGAGGTTTGCAGGTGCACAGTTATTCTTTCTGTCCGCTGACATTACATGGATGGCAGGGGGTACTGGGTGAGTTTTGTTATTTGAAGGTGTATTGTACGTACAATCATAGGATAAAACCCTAGGGTACTTTGCAGGTACACAGTGAAGTGGTAGAGAATAAACAGCTCAGTTGCAGCTGGTAAGGGCGGTTAGTGAGGAAAACAGATCAGCCAGTCCAGTGCGCGGACCATAATGCTAAAGGTATCATGTAACCGTTTAATGAGGATACAATGGCTGGCCATGTGAAAGGTGGTGGACACATCAAGGAGCACTATCCTCATTTATACTACAATCATAAATAACATATACACTTTAATTATATAATTCCATCATTAAGACAGAGATTGTTCTTGTTGTGACACTTGTGCCCTGTTTTTCTCGTACCCTCTGGCGGCTGTCGTTGGGCTCTAGACTCTCACCCACCATTCTGTGAGGCCAACAACATTGGGGTAATTTTTAAGTCCCTCTCTCTTTTACTCCTTACATTTTCAAGCTTGTAAAGAAAGCATGTGCTTTTGGCTTGACCTCCTTAAAGGTATTGTACCGTTTCTCACCTTACCCTAGAAGCTAAAAGTGCGTACAGGCCTGGTCCTGTGTAGGCTCAACTACTGCAACAGCCTCTTCCTTAACCTCCCCCTTGTTTTTTCTGCTCCTTTTCAGCTAATCTAGAATAGGGCTGCAAGACTTATCCTTGGCAGCAATCCCAGGGATCGTATTGCTGCAGCCCTAAAATGTGTACATTGGCTTCTGCTCATTGCAAGGATGAAATTTGAGATCCTTTGCATAATTGACAAGGCTTTCTGGGGCCTGGGACTACAATATGTTGAACTTTGTTTGCTTAAATACTGCCTGCTAGAGCCCTCCACTGCTGTAACTCCAATACTTGCTTATCAAATGCTTTTGAAACAGAGAGCGGTAGGCATGTCTCACTCTTCAGCCGGTGCCTCTGTTTGAAACAGCCCACCTGCTCCTCTTACACTTTAGCTGGATTTCCTTACGTTCCGGAAACTTTTGAAAACTCTGCCTTTGTGTTCCTGTTTTCACTTAATGCCTTCCCTGCTAACCTATAACACTACCACTAATACATGTGGCCTGGCCCCTCATGAACCTCTCAGGTTCCAGGCCCTATACCTAGTCCAGACAAGTACACCCGCCCTTCAGCGCTGCCCTTGCGGGTCTACCGCCTGGCAGCTGTGAACAACACCCTTGGGATTCCTCTGCCGCAGCAGGTAGTGATGTCTGACCTTGGCATGTCTTGACACTTTCCTTCTGGGCTTCTATCAGCACTTGGTAACCCGTACTCCTCTTTCCATTCATGCCCTTTTTCTACTGCACAATGCATATGTGTATTTATAGCAGCAGCGTGAACAATTTATTTGGATAAGCAAGGGAAATGCATTTGCAAAAGATTTGTAGAACATTTTTTAAGTGGCAGTTGGTGTGTGGAAGTTTAATATGTTGATAGGGTTATTTGTAGAGTTTTTTAACTGATTAGTGGATATATGTGTGACTGTTTGTAAGCAGGCAATGAGGGAGTGTTACAAACATAACAGTAAAAATGGTAGAAGGGCTGTGTTCAGCAATGGTGTACACATGCAATCCGTGTTTTTTAATAATGCATGAAGTGGAGAGGGGAGTGCGGAGACCGTGGATCGTCATGAAGGTGCATGGATTATGGTCCTTATTGTATGCTAGATAAAAGTGTTTGGGACAGAAAATAGTTTGTGTTTTTTTCTTTTTCTCTAGCATACAATGCTAATGGGAATGTTGGAGAATCGTATTGAGTCTAACTACTTTACTGAAAAATGTAAAGTACGTGGAGGCTATAAACTTTTTTTTACTTCTATTTTTAATCTGTGAAAGGCGGCTCCTAAAAGAACCTTTTTTTGTTATTGATTTTGTATCTCTTTTTGCATTTTTTGCAGGAGAGGTTAGGAAGTAAGGTGGGGGAGGGAAATAAGGGAAGGGGCACCAACCACAGATATGGAGGGGCAGGTGAACAGGAGAAGATGTTGGGTATGCGTTGAACCTAAGGTGCGGGCACTGTTTCTCATGCTCCTTGATTGCAGCCTCACAAGCACTTTGAAACTGCTTCCCCCTGCAGAGTGGTGTGTTGCGGTATATACAGAGTACTGCTGTCTTGGAAAGATATGGATCAACTGCCTGTTTTATGGTTTGCAAGGTAGCTGGTGCGATTTTGTGCCCCCACAGGATTAGCCTGTGTGGTGGCAGTATTGCTTTCCGGAGATGAGGTAGAGGAAGACAGCGTACTGCTTCCTGAAAAAGGAACAGCATTTCTGAGACCATTCCGGTGGTTGGATTTGGTGTGTCAGAGCGTAGAGGTGGTCCTGTAGGAGTACTGCCTAGGTTGTCCACGCCTGTTTCATCTTGGTAGCCTTAGCCTTTGGTACACCCACAATGGTGGTAAAGAACTGCCACACCCATGATTCTCTCTGGGTGCTGGAGGTAGGCATTTCCTCTACCTCATGTTCCTGGTCCTTTTGATTGTTTTCTGCATTATTGTGCTTTTTCCGTTGCCTAAGCCCTCCAGC
Source organism: Ambystoma mexicanum (assembly GCF_040938575.1). NCBI lineage: Eukaryota > Metazoa > Chordata > Amphibia > Caudata > Ambystomatidae > Ambystoma > Ambystoma mexicanum. The sequence continues at coordinate 431,226,921 of NC_090931.1, read as the reverse complement.
TGATGGTGGCTCCGGTGGAGGAGAGACGGTAATAGCTGATGCTATTTCTGAAGATAAATACCTGATATTCTTGCAAATATGTGCTCTGTTCTAGATTGCAAATAGATAATAAGTAAGAATAGGTGTAGGAGCTGTGCAAAGGAACATTTTTCGCTTGCAAATTCCTAGACCAGCTAAAAATGCAGTTTTGAACTGTTGGCAAAGCACAGACCCGTCCGCAAAGCGCTAAACCATGCACGAACATGACATCATGATGCTATGTGCACCTAGTAATGTGACACTGTCCCAAAAGTCTGCAATGACGTCAGAAGATTGCAAATGTCGGCGAACACAGAAACAGTGGAAAAAGTTGTAAAAAGTTTATAGCAGTGTTAAAAATGTTGCTAGGAGGTGGGAAATGGCACAGTTTTAACTTCAAACCGTCTACATCGGCCAAAAATGCTGCTATAGTGGGGGTGAGTATAATATTAGAAAGTTGTAGCAAATTAGGGTGCACTGTTAAAAACCCATAAAATTCTTTGAAAAAACGTTGTTAAAGGGACGTTATGGTTAAGTTGCACTAATAAAAACCTATGAAATTCAATAAACAAACATTGTTAAAGGGACGTTATGGTTACAAGCAAAGTCCAAAACCCCTAGAAATTCACCAGGTATGGTAAGCTAAGCAACCATAACTGGCGCAACCAGCTTGCACTAACACTAACACCCAGAACATCAAAGATTACATCACAAATGTCACTGATCACATCACTGATGACATCACATATTTGGGCCACTTGTTTTTGTTCACTGACATATGTAGGCTAGGCATTTTTGTTTACTGACAGTGAAAATATGAAAATTGAAAAGGTGGTATATATGTAGACATAACAGGGAGAGCACAGCTCGCAGCCACCGAGTCTGACTCACCCATATATGTTGACAGGGCCATACCTAATAATCCTGCCTCTCAACAGCCATGCCCTATGGATGAAATGTGCAGTGTCAGAGACCACATGGGGAAGGAGACATCGTAGAGCTGGCACTGCTTGGTGAATTCCTGCATTGTTCAGAATACGTTGCAGGTACTTGCGTCTCAAACACTCTGTTTTTTTACAAAGTAATAGGAAATCCAACACATTTTCAGATCCAGAGCCACACATTGGGCACAGTTCTGATTGGGACCCCTGCCACCTCCTAGTTAAACTGGCCAATGGAAGGGTTCCAAGCCTAAAGTGGATATAAATAGATTTCTCAAAGGCCACAAAGAGGGAGTCAAGGTAAGTCTTGAACCCCAGTTCTACTGAGATATTGAGGTATTCCCTGCCAAACTTCAATTTGAAGCATTGAATCTAAGTTTGTCGTATGTTTGCTTTTTAACCTTGTTTCTTAGGTCAGTCAAATTCCATACCAATGGCACCTGAGGTTCACTCCATAGCTCAGGCATGGCTAATTCTAGGAGGTAGCCCTTCATGTGTGCTAACCACTTTAGGCTTTTCCCCCCTTTGTGGCTCATTACATGTGACAACGCCTTCCTATGTACTTCCAGCCCTTCCCCATTCCAAATCCTGGCCCAGAACATGACTGGTCTATTCACAATCCGTTCTGTAGCCCCATTATTATCTAGTTCGAGGTGAACCAGGGCTGACGGTGCCGACACTGGTAAGAGTAATAATGTCTTTAGAAATGTGTTTTCACATACACATGGGGCATGGGTATTAGTATGTCCCCATAGTTCTGAGCCATACAAGGATGTTGGGACTGCTTGTTTATTGTAGAGTTCCAGGGCAGGTGAAATTGTCCCCCTTCCATGTTTAATAAAGAAGGATGAAATTCCGTCACAGTTTTTATTAAGGGATATTAATGATTTTTTAACTTGTGGTTCCCAGCTACCAGATTCCTCAAACAGCATTCCAAGGTAGTCATAATGTTAAACTTGTTCTATAATATCACCACAGGCTCGTAATTTTACTGTTCTCCTCTTTGCATGCTGCGGCCTAAAAACCATCACATTTTAAAGTACTTTCCTTAGGATTTGGTTTCAGCTTATTGGTGCAAATATATTTAGCAATAAGCAGGCTCCAAACACACAATTCACTTGTATACATGATGAACTTTAATATTATTGACTTTATATAGTGATCTTTCTTTTTTGCTTACTTTACTTTCCCTGTATGTGCCTCTAATTTGTATACATTGTGCATATTTATATTTATTGTTTGTACTAACACAATTATGCAGTAAGTCTTGCAATATTACTTTTTATTCCATGTTTAACATTACTAAAAACTCTGCTAAAGTAGCATTCATTATTTTAGCAGCCAAAATTGCCAAATTAAACACACTGTACTTTTGCTGGACCCTCCTCGTCCCCCCACCTCCCACCAAACAGCAGTCTAACGTTAGTCCTTGGGATTCTTTAAGACAGTATCCAACTTTCAGGAGAGACAGGGACTATTCATCAAACGGAGCATCAAATTGTATAAGAGCCAACATGAATGCTTTCAATGTTACCCTTTTTTAAATAAACCAGATGATGCCATATAATTCTCCATTAAAAGACTATACAAAGGTCCTAGTAGTAATTCCTGTTCTTCTTACACAGATACGTTTCCACATTTCCAGTCGAACATCCCCCATTTTTTAACTTGCTTAAAACCTTAATCCACACACCTCCAGTTTAGAAGCTTGTTTAGGTCCCGGGTTCATCCTGCAGTGAAGACCATAACTAAGTGGTGGTTAACTCTGTGATGTGTCTTTATGAACCGACTTAAATAAGGACCATCCCCTACTTGGATTGGGACTGGGGAAATGTACAAAGTTAACACAAAAATGGTGTCCCAACCAGAAAGTTATTTGTATGTGAAAGTGAATCACTTCTATTTTAGCAAAGGTATGATAGTCTTAGGCATTTATTAGCTGACCGCCATAGGTCTCAAATTCTAAATGTAAGAGACCATAGGCCTAGAATTGCGTGTAAAAGTTTAACAACACAGGGCTCAAATACAGTTTAGCGGTAGTTGCCTGTATGGTTCCGCCTTCGTCAGGAGCAAGAAGAGAAAGATTTGGAAGCAACGCCTGAGGACCAGAGTATTAAGGAGAGTTATGTGTATCAAGACTATTCAGGAAAACATCTCAGATTAAATCCGGTGAGATAATGTGATGTACATTGAATGATGGTTTAAAAAGAAAAAAATAGGCAAGACAAAGAGGAAGGGGTGAGTAGATAGCTAGCTGGGAAGGGACCTACTCAGCCCTTCCTCTTTGTCTTACCTCTTTTTTTCTTTTTGAGCCATCATTCAATGTACATCACATTATCTCACTGAATTTGAGACCTACGTAGACCCCTGAGCCCATCAATCAGCTTAATGGGCAGGCAGGCTTCTTCTAGCACCATCTATTACTTAGATAGAAAAATATTATGGGAATGATTTGAAATATCACTTGTTTTTTATGCTTTTGTTTAATCCATATGTATTTCCACTATTGTATGATCTTTGAATGCTTTTTGGATTAATTACTTTTGTACTATTAACTATTTGTTTTGGCTAAGTATATTGACAATGTATACTCAATACAAATGTGTCAAATAGACACAATTTTAATTTTGTGATTGAAAATAAGTTTAAAGGCATACCAGTCCTTGCAATTCATATTTAGAGATCACTGGGTCCAACGGGACAGGCGGTGAACAAATAAACGGCCAAGACTATCATACCTTTGCTAAAATAGAAGTGATTCACTTACACATACAAATAACTTTCAGGTTGGGACACCATTTTTGTGTTATTTTCATGAACCCAAGCAGTCCATCAATAATCTCGGGGGTGGTTGGGTAGTATTCATTCCAGTGTGTTCCCCCGTTTCTATAAAAATAAAGTTGATTAAGCAAATTCTGCATCCCACTGCCCTGAACGATAGTGTCATTTACATCGCCCAGCACACCAATATACTCGCCTCCTGCTTCAGTGGGAAATGAGTGTGCTTCCTGTAGCCTTATTAGTATATCTGACATGCATACAGTAAATATGTTGGGGGCAGAATACAGCTCTCATTTAAATATTTTGCTATGCCTAATTTATTGAATATTTGGTAAAAGTGGGAATCCAACTGTTGAGCATGAGCATGGCCAAGTGCTCACTCATGAGCATCTGAAGTCCCCTTTTGGCTCTCTTTGCCATACAAGTGGATAAATATCCAGTTGCATATCAGGCTGGTCCTACTCAGACACACAGCCAAACACTAGAAAGAAAAGCCCGGCACAGCAAAGTCTTGGATGCTGTTTGTTGACTGGAGTTCTGTAGTGCTGTACACTGTGATAGTAAAGCCTCTGCAATATGGCCAGAATCTAGTGAGTCATAACATTACCATTGATAGTTGCAACATTCTTGTAGGTGAGTGCTCCTACAATTTACCACATACTTTGGTTTTCATCCACGTGGGGCGTGGGGCGGTAAGACTCTTTTGCTCCTGGAGCTGGTCAGGCGTGCCCCCTCTGCTGTTTGGATATACACTACACTGTGTAATTTATTGAGTGCTCTAAAAGAGGAGTCTTCGGGCAGCAAATTACGCGATCTATGAAGTAGAAAAATAAAATATACCCACTCAGAAGCGAGGGAACTATCTTAGAGACTAAGGGGGTAGGACCTATCATGGGCCCCATGGATAACACAGTGGAGCATCAGGTCCCAGCTCAGGGACTGATTACTAGTTTTTTCCTGAAAAGAAAAACCAAAACATGCTACCAAGTATTGGTGCAGGAACCCAGCTCTGGTGATCATGCCATGGTGAGAGCCACACCAACAGAGAAAACCACCTGTGAAGTTTCGGGCCCTGTGCTGAACGACATCAAACGGAGGACAAGCATACTGCAATCATCTGAAAGCATGTGTCTGCAGCAAGAACTATATGCTGCAGTGACCAGGGTGGACAGACTAAGCCTGCCTCCATGGCTATTTGACACACAGGATATTTGTATCTCTCCTGATTCGACTGACAGTGCAATGCTGGTCTGGATGATCTGGAGAGGGCTGATCATTCCATTTTACCTTCTGCAGGACATTATTTGCGGGGTTAAGACATTGAGGACACTAGACGAAGTTCACTAGCAGCCTTAAATATGGTCCTACAGTCTTTCATACGCTTGTATGACACAGTGGTACTTGAGGTAAGGGAAAACACGCCCACCTTTGTTGGCGCTTGGGTCATTACTGATGGTGCAACAAAGGTTTGTACCACATATTTTGGAGCAGAACATCAGTCCAATACGTACTAAGGAAGTAATGAGGACTGAATCGCTCCCCAATCTATCACTACCAACAATTGCAAATGAATCTGCTGCTATCGAGTAGAATGAAAATGCACCCAATGTTCAAGACTTTCTCAAATGAAATAGAAAAAATATGAATGCCGCTATGTGTAAAAAATCAAAAAAATCTAAAGGGTCCACCCAGGCAAAACAATAAAGGATCTCAAGAAATGTCTCCGTAAAATGTTGCACGGACAAAGGCACATCACATCTCCTGAAATAACAGGGGAAAATGATGGCACATGCTCCAAGGTCACTGTTTAACTACACTCAAGGATGCAGTGTGCCATATCCTCACCACAAACTCGGAGGTACTCAAGGGATAATCCTGGGAAGTTGGGTCATTCTGAGAAGGACAATTGACAACAAGGCATGAAGGAATTTAAGAATGCCTCGGGGAGAAGCATGCCCCAATGGGGGGCTGAAGAACGTGGACAGCAGAGGGATCAAAAAATTATTCGGTCCAATCTCGGTTCAAACAGATAACCAACGAACTCAGGAAATTGATCTTCCCAGCTATTGGAAACCTGGAGAACAAGTGTGGAAGCGGCTAAGCACACAGACTTTTGTCAGAACCCAGCCCCTAACGTAAAGATGAGAGACTCAGGATACAGCCTTAACAGAGATTAAAGGACATCACTGAACCCAATAATTTTGTTGTCGTTTTTGACAAGGAGAGGTATATTACCTAAGCAGGGCCAGAATTCTGAACCTACTCTCGTCTGTGCCTACTCTAAACACAATTGCTTCTCGGGATCTGAAATGTGTACATTTATATGACAAAGTCTGCCTAGGCAAATGTGCTATGTATTTTACCTCCAAAGTAGTAGAAAACCTAGTGGGTCAACATCTGGAATATATCCTCTTAAAGGGGTTTGAGAGCTACTACATGGAGGTAAAGCTAAAGAGGATACTTATCCTGGGAAGAGGTTCACAATGACATGCTACTTTGATGAGGAACATCACAGGCATTTCCCTAGGAGACAATTGTCATCTGGATGGGAATAGCTTGCCAGTTCCCTACCAGGAATCCCAGTCGTTAGACCAGGATTCTAAGAACGTGATCTTAAGCTGGAATTCGCACAGCTTTAACTCCTTCACTGAAAAGAAGCAGTATGCAATACTGAGTAAATCTGATTCTATATTACTACAAGAAACAAGGCTGACTATTTGCCCAAAGCACAGGGGCAGCGCGCTAGTCTTGGAAGCAAGACCACGCAAAGCAATAGAGGTTTGAATCACAAATCCGCGCTTAGAAACCAAACTCAGGTATGATATTAAGTGTGTTATAAAAAAACAATTAAAATAAAAAAATAGAAAATATTGGATGGGTTTTTGCTGGTTCATAAACCAGCAAAGAAAGGAGCAAGGGTTGCCTGTGGAGGAGTCTATTAACAGCCATAGCCTGCACGAAATTTCGAACCATTAAAAATTGGAAATGTAAGGCTGATGCTGCTCTGGTAACTGAGATAAAAGATTTAAGTAATGTGAAACCCGCTCATATCCTGCTCATAAAGAGTTATCTTAATCCAACTCAAAGTGATTTGGACAGAAAATTGGAAGAGCTTTGTAACATTTTACTAGTTTGGTAGTGTTTGTTTCCCTCCAGCCCAATCATTCTGGGTGGTGACTTTAATTGTAAATGCAATTTTTCCGAAAATAATCTTGTTGATTTAATGAAGGAAACTGTGCTGTGCTGGCACAGATGAATGATATGTCAACAAAGGGCTTCCCTGGGTAAAACATGGTCTGCCTTTTCTGCAAGATGGGTTTTTTTACAATCTTATCTGCTACTTGGTGGGCTGGCTGTACCCACTTGGCAAAATATGGGCGCAACATCAATGATTGACTACATTTTCTTGAAGAACGTGGAACCAGGGACCGTCTATGCTTTTGACATAATACCTACAACAATGAATGATCATGCAATTCTAAGCTTACAGGGAAATCTAGGCTGCATGATGACATGGGAAAAAGGGGGTTCAATCAATCTCATAGTGATAGAGAAAAATAAGAGTATAAGCAAATTGCAAATCATCACAAAGTAAATATTAGACTCAAGGACTAGTGGAATGCCTTACCTACTGACAATAAGTTCAGGTCTGCTCAGCCAGATAATTTCCCGTTACTCCTTGCCAAACTCCTAATGCTAAACTCCTGATGCCCAAATAAATCTAAGAAAAAAGCTACTACGGCATACTATCAAAGCCTTGACAAGCGGGTCTTCAAAACTGTCTAGGGTGGAAATAACAAATGGGAAACAAATTACGAAACAGGCATACCGCACATGGCTTAAAACACACAGACTATTAACATATATTCAAAAATATCAGATACTGTTTGGGCATATGATTAAGAAGAATTCTAGATCGATCTGGAGGATCTTGAATGGAGTGGATGATATCCAAGCCGATCCACAGTCTTGTTGTGTTTCAGCAGGGGATTGGGAGGGGTATTTGTCAACAAAAGTGGAGGCTGGACAGGCGTATATGACACCCAATGGAGAGAGAGCCACTAATAAGGCTGTATGCGGTTTCCGTTTGATTAATTTGACATAGCCATGCTTATTGAGCCTTAAAAAACTCAAGAGCATGTGGCTCAGATGGGATATCAAATCTAATATGCAGGGAAAACCCAACACTATGATCACAAATACTATATATAGTTTTCAACTACATTGCAGAAGGTGGTCCCTGCCCTAGCTCATGGAGAAGTGCAGTGATTGTGCCAATTTTCAAAAGAAGGGATAGAGCAGGACCACAGAATTATCGTCCTACCACACTCATAGATTCTGCAGCTAAGATCTTTGCTAAATTGGTACTAAAAGATATGACCAACTGGGCCGAGACAATTAGGGTAATGAGCCCACTTCAAACAGGCTTTTGCAAAGGGGTGGGGACCACTCTGAGTGCATTAGCACTGAACGCTTGCACCTCCAATATTGGAGGCAATTTTGGCATATCAATCCTTTTTGCAGTAATTGACATGCAAGCAGCATTTGATAATATTGACAATAATAAACTTTGGAATATACTGATGATTTTGGGGCATTGATAAGGGGCTACCGAACATGAAATTCATTCAAAGTAAGATTGAACAATCGGGCAATGTATCCCGGGAAATCCCAATTTCCAAAGGAGTGCGACAGGGATGCATTTTGGCCGGTATTTTGTTTAATCCTTATCTTGCTGACTTATGGGAGGAATGCAAACTGTGGAAGTGCTATGCACGCAAATGGGAAGACCTCTGGGTAAACATCATCGCCTATGCATATGATCTGGTCTTGGTGGACTCTATGGAGATAGGCCTACAGAGACCTATGAAGAACGTGGAAAAAACGAGTAAAAAACCATCTAAAAATAAACCCCGGTAAATCATTTCTAATGACCTTCTCTGACCAACACAAACTGAAATCCTACATTTAGAAATTAAGCGAGTTGTCGGTCAAGAAGGTGACAAACATTTCTGACTTGGGTAAGTCAATCTCTTCAAAGGACAAAGTCAATAATCAAAAAGAGAAAATGGAGGGAAAAGAGTTGCAGTGCATTTCATTGATGAAAGTTTTCCAGTGGAAAATGTCGGCCTGTTCCCAAATCCCCTTAATTGAACTCTACAAGTTAAAAATAACTGCTATGATGCTATATGGGTGCACATTTATTGCATTTAAGAACAGGAAATTCACTGATGCCCCGCAAGGGAAAATCTAGAAGGCAGATTTGGGCTTATTAGTGTATTTTGTGTGAAACTGGGCATCACATCCTGGTGGGCTCAGTACATAAAACGCAGTCTTTTTCTGCTATATAAATTAATGTTGGCAGAAAAAACAAATTTAGGCTATTATCTGTATGACTTTAGTTAGTAACCCACATTCTATACCATTTCTGAATACATATTATAAAAGATGCGTGGTCAAACTTTATTAAGAAAAAGAGGATTGTGCGGTGGGACAGGAACATGGACGTGGCAGACTTAGAAAGACTAAAACTATTTACGGATAATCAAATTTATTACGACCCTAGGAACAATCTGAGAGAACGCTTGGCTAAATTCCCCTTGCAAAAACGTAGGGAACACTACCTTAAATGCAGCCTTAATACTCATCCCACACTGGAAGTCCTAGGCCCCAAATTTGGCATACCAAAGGAGCTTCGTGGGTGGCATTTATGCGGGCAGGCTCCTTTGGAAACACTATCCCACTTAGTTATGGATTGCCTGAACTTCTTCATTGATAGGATTATCGAGCTTAGGTCCCTGGGTGTATTGAATCTCATCAATTGAAAGGAATGCTCTCTGGGAGAGGTTCATGATGACGACCAATCAGGGACTGATACTAGCACTGACAAAGTTTCATGGGGTAATTCTCCTAGAGCTGGAAAAGGTTCTCCACCAGGGGGACCAAGATTGCGTGACATTTGGGACACTATATGGCTTTGGGTAATGTGAATTGTTTTTGACTTTGTCTGGTCACAATAATGTTGAATAGGGAATGAGCTTGGAAGACCAAAGAGGACGCACATTAGTGGTATACTGTGTTCATATTGGAAATTTACATTTTTATTTTTATTTCGTAAGTACTTTGTTTTGATTGTATTACATCTGGTATATTTTCTTGTAAACTGGAAAACACTGAATTAAAAAAAATTATTAAAAAAGGAGCAGCAATTCTCCTCAGAATAAGAGTAACAGCAACTCCACACTCGTGTCTCTGCCTTTTTGGGTGCATTTTACTTGAGAACTCCCACGAGTCACTCAATCACACGTGGACCCACCTATCTCAGAATACACAAAGAATGTAAGGTTGAATAGTGAACTGGAATACCCTAATCCAAAAAAGTAGCCTATAACATCCCTCTGTCAACTCTATTGACAGTTCTGGTGAAGTCGACATATGCACAAACCAATTCCTCACCTTTATTTCCCAGACATTTTCAAGAAGAAGAGTAAGTGCAAAGCAATTCCCTAACGAGTAGCTGCCTTGCCCAAAGCTTGTTTTAAAATCTGGGATTAGCCTGCACCCCTTTATCCAACTATGCAGGTGAAAGTTCAATAATTGTGCAAATGTCTTTACTGGCACATCCAAAAGAGCGCTCAGCATTAATTTCATGGAACATCCTTTGCATGCATCAGGGTGAAAATGCTGCCCCGCAAGAATTAGATATTATTGAGGGAAGACAAACGTTATTATAAATTACTGAAAGGACATCAATCTACCAATGCGAAATTGATCAGATCAAATTATTGCACAATGCATCGGATTCCACCACCAGGGAAGAGTTTTATATAAGTACAATGACCTTTCATTTATTATCTGGTGAAGGGTTCCACAAATTCCCCCACATAACGTTGAAAAATGGCTGTTACCTACATACATATATATTTACAAATAAGTTACTTAATATTTACAAATAAGTTACTTAAGACTTCTTTAAAAATCAAATCTGGCACTCTTGCATGAGAGCCTCACAATCCACTAGATATTAGCTTTCAAAACGCCATTTCTTCCTTTAGTTTGATCACACCTAAAAGATGTTCTCATCTCTTTATTTTTTGCTTCAAGCTTTTTGGCTTTTGCTGGCCTTTTATACTGTTGTGTAATGATCAGTATGGAATACCATTACTAAAAGTACAGATTAATTAGCATATTGCGAGGAGTGAGTTTTTTTCATATCATTGAAAGGTAATGAAAAGAATAACAATGTTTGGAGCAGTATATGAATGTCCTAAATGTTCATGGTTCTTCCAGATTTCTGATTATGCTATACAAAATGATATCTTACGTTATGTTACAAGAATGTTATACTGTGTCACATCACCACCGTAGTAGTCTCAAATAGCCTCGGCTTTTCAGTAAAATGGCATATCGTTCCCCCACCAGTGGTTTACAGCCTGCAGAGGGAAAAGGTGCAAGGGAAATAAAAGAGGAAGTTAAATAAGAATTCTGTGCTAAACATAGAATATAGGGGGAGATGCAGCAGTGAGAAGAAATGTCTTGTGATAGCATGGATCTATGTCAGTCCTGTTAAATGGACCATAGGCTTATGACGAATGAAAGAAGTGAATGATTAATTTGATTGGATTGAAGGTTAAACTATTTGCATAGTTATGATATTATTAAAGACCAGAGCTTTAGTTTTACCTTTTTTTAAGATGTGATCTTAATTTTAAGAGCTACTGATAACAATAGTGCCCTATTCACAGTGACACATGTGTATTTGCCTTTGTATATGTTTTATACGTTGGTTTGTATTTTCATTTTAATTGCATGAAGTCTTAGAGGGCCAGATTCTAATAAAGTAGCGCAAATGAAATAGCGCAGACAATGCACTACTTTCAGAAATGCACAGGTCAGCCTATTTTCAAATGTGACCTTCCACATTCCGATGAGATGGTTGGGACAATGGAGCAAAGTTGCGCAGCCGAGACCCTTTGCATACACACTGACTAATGTATAACCGGCCACCAGCATGCATGTAGTTGCTGGAACCACATTTCACAAGAGAAAAACTTGAAATGCTTGAAAAGAAAAAAAGATCCATCCCTGTTTGGGGGATGTAATTGCAAGTGTGACAGCTGTGGTCTAAACCGCAGAATGACCCTGTCATGATGTGTACCGTCCCGTGCACCTGTTCTCAGCGCAGGGAGATGACACTCCTTTTTGTGCATTTAAAAGTGTGTTCTGTTTGTGAAGTTGTCATATGCTTTTAAATGGGCAGAAACGCTCCTGACACGTGCAAATGCCAAATGTGGTGAAAAATGGCACCTCAGTGGGTGCATCTAAAAGGCACTCATTGAGATGCCCTTTAAGAATGGTCCTGCTTCTGGGGGTGCTTGAGCACCGGGAACAAAATGGGGGCCTAGAAGAGGAGCTCTGCAGGGCTGTGGGATGCCACGGTGCAGTAGGCTCACCTATCCTCGGAAAATCCATGTATAACGACGACAGGATTCTCCTGCGCACCAACAGACTGGATTGATTGCCAGACCAGAGGGGCTTAGCACCTGAATTGGGTGGCTTTGAGCAGCGAACTTCGGCGGCCCGAACGGAGGGTGACCACGGCCATCGTGACGGGGGAGGAGGCTCCCCTCTGCTCCCATTGCACTGCTGCTGTGAGCAGTGGGGTTGCCTTCGGCCAGGGACAGGCCGATGTTGGACGGTTGCAGAGGGGGTGTTAAGGTAGGTAAAAGCAGCCCAAGACAAAAGAATGATAGTAAAAATTAATAAAAAATGAAGTGCACAAATTGCAAGAAACAACAGCTTTTTATTCCTAAAAATACGTCCGAGAGAATCCAGCGCCGTGAAACTGAACTGAAGAACATCTCGACATGCCCACTCAGGACTATATTTAAAGCAAGAAACTGCAAAATGAACATGTTCTGCAAATGCCACATGAATTCTAATGCTAAAATTTGCATCAGCTAGCCGTCATTGAACCCCAAAAGAGCACCATACATTAAACAATATAATTGGATGTTTCCTTTCTCGTGACTATCCAAATATCACCCCTCAAAGATTACATAATTTCATAGTCAGCACAAAAGTCATCAATTTCGTTGGTTGGCACTCTTCATGGTGCAATTGATAGAAATGTTCTACCCTAATTGGACAGTGACACCTGAGACAGAGTGGGCTATAGCATCCCACCGAGGTAGGCCAATCATATAGTGAGTGGAAATCAGCAAGGTCAAAACTTGCTGCCTAATTAATGGAATTATTTGCGTGAAAAATGCAGATTTGCATGCCTTTCTGCCCGAAAATCCCCATACTTCAAACAGGGATTTTCGGGCAGAAAGGCGCCCAAATCTGTGTTTTTTTCACGCACATAATCAGGCTGTTGGTTGCATCCCATGGAACACCACAATCCCTTCTCCATAATTGGCCTTCTTGGCTTCCCGTCCCTTCCTCCTGCCCACTCTGCAACTCCCATCTCGATACATGTTGCCAACACTGAACGCAACCTTTTAGCTATCTTCTCACAATGAACAGCTGCATGAAAGAAAACATGTATGAGGCCCTGATTCTAGAAATTAATTTCTTCTATTTATTCGTTCTACTAAGGCACTTTTACCACTGAACCGAGTGCCCTGCTTTCAGTGGGGGCACTGTGCTCACAACCTAGTTCTTCATTATGGCAATGCTGCGGTCTGGGCCTTCTCATGTATCACACTGTGTCCATTATGTATTCATTGGCCTGTCGTCTGGGAAGGCGCTTGCTATCTCGAATCTCATTTCAGACCCTTTAGAACATTATTCTCATTTGCAACAATTAGCTGAACACTGTGCTGCACCCCTTTGCACTCTGACCTTGGTTGCTTGAAGCCTTCTGCCCAACAGAAGAAATACAAATCAATTAAATGACCAGAGCTCAGAAATGCAGACTAGCACACTTAAATGGCAAAATCTGCTGCCTTTAACAACAGCCTATTCTAACATGGCAAACCTCTTCAACTATACTTAATAAAGCTGCATCTGCATATGCAAAATAAATCCAAGATGCATAACTTGGTCTAATAATATGGGTGTAGTGAAGAGAATAAAACAAGTGTTTTGCTACACATGTGTTTTACTATGCAGCAAGCAGCCTGAAAATTCCGTAAAAGTTTGGCAAATCTACATCTACCATAAGTTCAATGTTGCACCACAAAAGCATGTGATCATTGCATCACTACCATGGAGATAATACCATTCTTAAAGAGCTTTCTTAACTTGTACTTGTGCGCACGTTGAAGACTTTGGATTTGGATTTTTACAGGGGACTGACGGTGGCGGGCACAGACCGGGCACCTGCATAGGAGGACAGAAGGGGTGGCGTACCGAGAGAAAGACGTGGGCTTAAATAGAGGCATGGCATCTCCGTCACCTGGGGCGGTGTGGTTTCCTGGCCCTGGATGCAGTGATGGGAGGCCCCCGTGCAGATCAATGGGGCCCTGGACCGTTGGTTTAGGAAAGCGGCGGGGACTCAGCGATGCTTGCAGTGAGTAGAGGCTGCCTCTGCCCGCAGCCTGTTGAGCTTCTGTGGGGAGTGAACTTGGTGTTCTTCAATCCCGCTACATTGAAGAATATATAGTAAATCCCCTTGCAGGGGGCACACAAGCTAGGAGGAGAGGGAGGTTGGAGGGTTCTGATGTTTGAACAGCACCCAGAAAATGTCTAAGGGGCATAGCACACCTTAACTCAGTAACCGCTGTGCACCTGTAGAGCCAGGAGAGTTGGTACAGGGCACATAGCATGTCTCCTCCAATCAACGGGGACTCAGAAGCCCTTCATACGGTGAATGCTTTGAGTGACAGGGTCAAGTGGACAGATTCGTGCCCACCGGGGAGACTGAAGCTCGCTGGCTAACTTGACAGCCTACACCTTCAGGTCCCCCATGACCCACCTTCGGAGGAACCCGGCTCTGACATTGGGGCAGCGTAAAGATACCCCTTCCACTGCTTTACTGTCCTATGACAAAGGGAAATAAATTGCAAAGTCAATTAAGTTTCACGGCCAGAACCAAAGGTAGATCAGCTGCCTCAAGAATGGCGACAACAGGGGCGCTGTTGAGCAGCCGGCGTATGCAGACCTAGGTTTCTGCTGTTCCGCTGGGGCTGCTGCAAATCCTCGATAATATCCGGGTTGAGGCTTAGATCCCTCACTGATTCTGGTGGAGACAGAGTGAGGGAATCCTATGGCAGGAAACAGCAAAAAACTGGAGGAAATCGGTGCTGGGAAGGCAATACAACAACACTTGCCGCAACACATGCAGGACCTGCTCGCTGCCGTTTAGAGCTCTGCAAGTGGCGAGAGGTGGATCGCAGCTGCAGAGCAGCCGTGGCTGAGGAGGGAGTTCTGACCTGGAGAGAGCCGTATTGTGGAGAACAGTAAGTCGTGGCCAGCCCCACCACCCACTGCGGGGTGCAGGATACAACTAAGGCTTAATCACAAAGGAGTGGACCTGGCCTGACACCGAAGTGAGTCAAAGCACCTGATCCCTGAAGGCGGGACAAAGATGGGGCATCGGGTCAGCTAGCACCCTGATCCCTATCAGGCCCTGACCCTCCAGGAGAGACACGACGAGGGTTGCGTGGGGCAGAAAGGAAGCAGATTTTGCTGCGGTTACACCAACAAGCCCGGAGGGCAAGTAAGGGACAGGCACAGATAAACACCTGGACACGGATCTGTGTCCACCCCTCCCTGCAATAAACACCTGACCCTGCGACTGGCGCCCCCCTGCAAGAAGCACTGGACTCCCTGAGTGGAAGGGCATTCGCATTCCTGGAACAGGTGGGACTACAGGCCTCCCTGGTCCACCCCTCACCCCTGCAACCTGGGACGACGCTACTCCGCGGACCGCAGCAAAACTACCGAGACCCCGGGAGACAACAATAACATGGGGGCTGCCACAAACCTGAACGCCCTGCAGACATTGGTACACAACTCAGCCCCACATCAGTGAGTGAGGGGTGGACGGAAGCCTACTGGGGGAGAGCCTCCTGGACCTCACCTCATCTCACCAACCCCAGGGCATGAGACCTGAATTACTGCCCCACAGGGCCGCCTTGGGTGTTGGCGGCGGGGACGCCCAGACTCAGGTGACAGAGGGAAACCCTCACAGGACGGTCACCCCGGAACATTCATAAGGACCAGCGGGAGTTGGGGAATCAATGACACCGGATAAACGCACAACGGGAGGCCGTATTCCAACAGAGGCTCTAAAACACACCCCAGCCTCGGAACACGCGTCAAAGGAGCAGACTGCGGCAAAGGGGGAGAGCACCCCTCGGGCTCCTGACTCTTCTTAATAGCCTGTGGCACGCAGACCAGACCACCTGTGCGGCCAGCCGACAAACAATCCCCCTGACCTGTGGCGTGGTGGGGACTGGCAGAGTGAGACCAGAGTGACCACACATAGGATCGCAGTGTCTGTGGGCCTCAATTGGAAGAGCCAGTGATAATGACAACCAAGCTCCTGTGGGCATCACGGGGGTGCTCCTCTGACCACTAGGACCCCGTGTGCCCCGCACTGTGCCCACACACCACCACCAGCAAGTGAGAGACCACAGGCTGCACCCCCTGGGATAGGGGACCCTACTCGCCCCCACCCTCAGTGTGCTAGTATGGGGGCATAAGGATTGTAATCCAACAAAGCAATCCAAAATAATCACACGACAGCTATAGGACAATGGTTAAGGATATGCCCTGCAAAGGTGCAGCACAGAACAAGAAGGACCGCTACACGACGAATGTCTCAGCAACTGCCTCCTCAGCATGAGACAAGCTGGTAGAAGAAGGGGGAAACCAAAATAGATGGCCTGGCCTCCGAAGTCTCCTTCTTGAGACAGGACCTATGTAACTTGACCTCACGAGTGGGAGAAACTGAACAGCGTATATCTGACAGCGAAGACACGATACGGAAGATGGTGGAACGGCTTGAGCGGATGTCTCAAAAATTAACTACCCTACCGGGTGGAGGACAACAAAGGCAGATCTCACCGTAATAACCTCTGCATACACAGACTCCCAGAGAATGAAGAGGGCCCGTCCATGGAACTATGTTTGGAGTGCTGGCTCTCAGACCTTATGGCACCAAAAAAACTCTCAAACGTCTTCTCTATCAAATGGGCACACAGGGTCCCAACAGGCAGACTGATACTTGGTGCCCCCCTGCGCACGGTGATATCCCAGTTTATGAACCACAGGGATGGAGACACGCTCCTACACATGGCAAGGGCGACTGTCCCAATCATTTGCAATGGCAATTGGATCGGTCTCTTCCCAGATTACACGAGGGAAGTACAGAAATCACGGCAGTCCTTTGACTCAGTGGAGAAAAAGCTTGCATCCCTCAACATTAACTATGCACTTTTCTTCCCTGCCACACGTAAGCTCTACTACAACTACACGGTGCACAGCCCCAAGGAAGTCTGGGATTGGCTGGAGACACAGGTCCTCTCCAACGCACATCCGGGAACACAAAACAGCACGCACTTAGAGGCGACTCCACCAAAAAGATCCCGACCCGACCAGAGACATTAGCACCACGCAGCAAAGAAGAGGACGACGGATCCCCAAGAAGCTAGAAAATCAGCTGATGAACATTGGAGTACAGCAATGTCTGGACAGGATCTTGCAGATACCACTAGACTGGCCCATTGGGATGCAAATCCGCCACCTTTCCTGAATCCTAAATGCAGCAGTCCCCAGCTGGAGACATAGAGGAATAGGGATGGCTCTTGAGGGCTACCCCAAATATGTTTCCAAAAGGTTCCGTTTATATAAATTTGGGCAACAGGTAATTCTAGTTGGGGGGAAGTGCAGGGTGGGGGGAAACTTCAGGTGACAGGTCGGGGGGAGAGGTGCATTGGACAGTGCTGTAGCTAACTGACGAGGACGTAGAGATGGCAATCAACCTCTACATGCTTCAGATCAAGGGATGGATACCATTTCTGGGGATTAGAATTGTTCTTTTTTATCATTCAGGTTTATTGGTCACATGGCTTCACATGGCTTCAGTGGAAAGCGCAGTGAGGGATACGGGAACAATTGGGAATAAACATACCAGCACAGGGAGCATGCGTGACACCCACGGGTAAGGTGGATCAGAGACTCATGGCAGTACCTCAAAACCCTGCAATACGTCACTGGGGCATTCATGACACGTGAAAGGGAAATTTCTCTGTTGACATGGAAAGTCAATGGACTGGGCTCCAGTATCAAGCGTAGGCTGGTACTCCAATTGCTTAACCGGCACACGCCCGACATTGCCCTCCTAACAGTAACACACCTAGTTGGAACAGAATGCACATTTTTTAAGAGATCCAATTACTAGCATACCACACAGGATTCTCGAGAGGGGCACGGGTATGCTGATTCTTATACACAAGAGGGTGCCGTTCCATCTGAGAGAGACGCGCGCTGACCAATGTTCTCTATAATTATTTTTCTCTAAGTGCGGACCTGGTTGCCTTTCGTGCACACTTTATTTTCCATGTGCGCAATTGACTCACGAGGTAAGCCACTGTGTGAGCATGCATAGTTAGTGAGCTACCATCTCCGAAGAAAGTTTGGAAAGGAATTGCCCCTTCCAAACCACTGCAATTCTTTACTAATCTGCATAAAAGGTGCATTTTACAACACTTTTTCCAAACAGATTGTTTAAAAAATATACATTTTATATGTGATTATAAAGAGAACTCATTAACCAGTTCAAGACCTCACGATGTGCCACAGTAGCTTACAAAAGTTCTCCTGTGCAGAGAGAAATGTGTGGTATAAGTCACTGGAAAAACACTCATGTGTTTTACAAAAATACAAATATTGATTTCGTAACTGATGACCGAATACAATATTTGCAGATGGAATCAAGGCAACTAAAAGGAATGTGTCAGAAAACACGCCAATAGGAATTCATGTGCCACTTTAATGAAGTAATTCAAGGGTCACATGAGAACATGCCTCTCAATTTGTGTAAAGATGATAATTGCATTAGAATAACTGCACCCCAGAATATGATGATCAACATTCCCTAGCTTCTACTTACTATCCACATTATGTTTTCCTTCGAGTTACTCAAAACCAGCCTTACAGCTTATAGACATACACCATCCATTTTTAATCCCTAAAAACAGAAACATTTGCCCAATAAAAAGGGGAAACAATGAACACATAGAAACCAACCCCAGGCTTCTGCACACACAGCTCCACTGATATGTTTTCAAATCAGTGATCAGCACAGCAGTGGCATAGGAAGGAACTCTAATCATATTTCTGACCCATCCCAAAACTAATTTTAAGGGCAACAAATATCTTTTAATAAGCATAAAGTATTCCTGTTGGCAAAGCTAATTACTTTTTTACTCCCTGGAAAATCATTTCACTCTAATCAGAAAGCAAATACTTATCAGATCCTTGCTTGTAACCCTGACATAAGAAGTAAAATGACTGGGCACATACAGCCTATAGTTTTGCCCACACTTCCTCACCACAGCCTAGACAAAAAATCTAAAAGACACTAACTGAGGTTTCTTATAGAGCCCTGTTAAAGTAAATCACACATGTATGCCTTTCAAGTTAATAGCACCAATGCTCAGAGGTACAACTTGAGAGCCTTCTTCTGTAACTAGGGGCCCCTCTGTAATTCATTGTTATTAGTTAAACAAGATGTAGGAGGATGCTACAGTCAGTAAACACAGAACACATGTTGAAATTGAAATGGCCTCTGCAGCTGAGCATGGAAAGAAACAGAAAGTGCAGTTATCTAGACTGTTACTAGAGTTTCCTTTCCTTCAGCAAACAAACACATTGTCTACACTGTACTGTACTACCAAAACATCTGACTTGGTTTTTGAAAGTTACTAATTTGTTCATCACCCGCAAGGAGTGTTCTCCTGTGCCTTTTACCCGTACCCTTCCCCAGCTCCTGTGCTAACCTCCAATACTAGTTGACAGGGAACTGTAAAACATGAGAGATTGTAGCAGTGAAACACTCACTGGGAAATGTGCATACCCATAATACTTTGCAAGCAAAACATATTTAGTGCCTCACCGTGATCTTACATGCATTTTAAGAAAATGTCATGAATCTGCAGGTACACAATTATTTAGCAGCGCATACAAGAATGTTTGCAACTTATTCCACCCTTATATTGTTAGGTAGGTTTATACAACTGATAAGTGAAATCGTTTTTGTATAGCATCGAGTTGCAATATAATTTGTTAAGGTATATGTCCAATGCAACTCTGAACGCTTAAAAAGGATGCAGATTGTGTGTAATGCATTCTACTGTCGGAATATCCATTGCCCTAATACTATATACGTGTAATACCTGGCATAGCCCATGCCCATTATCCCTTGCAGGCCAAGTAAGTGATATTGCAATGTTGCTCTCCACTTATAGGGTAATGTTTTTTCTTTCCTGCCCAGTCAGAGTTCAAACCTTCACATTTCCTTACTTCTTGTAGATTGCAGGCCTTTGGAGATGCTGAGTTTCTCAGTGAGGTAGCTTCAGGACTTCAAGGTGACAGCCTTGTAGATGATGCAACAGGATTTGAAGATGATACAGGCTTGCAGCAGGAGCCAGTGCAGTTAGAGGAGGTTCAGGGTGGAATTTCCAGAGTCCTTTCATGAGTGGTGCTGCAGCATGCAGGACACATCTCCGGGGTGCCAGGGTAGTCACTGGAAGGCCTTCCAAAAAGGAACTTTTTATGAGGCACGATGAATAACAAGTTCTGGTACTTGAACGCTATTCAAATTCAACAAACCTAAAATTTGTGGATGTAGGTACATGTCTTGTAACCTTTCGCAGAGCCAAGAAAGGAAGAGCCAAGGTTATCTGTTAATATCTAAATATGTTTGGGGTAGAGGTTAGAGTAAGCGGGTGGTAGACTAAAGCATAGGGTTAATGGGTAGGGAGGGAATAGTAGTTGGTTAATGTGTGCAAGCATATTTTAGCTAGATTTTTCTGTTCAAGGAACCACTTTTTCATATTCGTTTTTACCTCTTGTGGCTGCGTTCTGTTTTTAGGTTTTTAAGGTGACGCTTGAATAGTAGGGTGATGTAAATGAGCTACACCAGAATATCATGACTAGTGAGTTCTTTTAGGAGAAAGCAAATGTCAGGTAATTGCTTTGGCTTGTGCCTTATTAAATCTTTTTGCATAGGTGAGAATTGCCTGTGTGCGCTGCAAAAAATCTTCTGAGCGGCACCCAGAAGGAAGCTGGGCAAGCGCACATGCACACAGCGTAGAGGGAACATTGGCGCTGACCCATGAGAACGATTTGTTGTGGCAATTGGGGAAATGTGGGGAAGTAGTTCGGGCATCGTTCCAGTATACACACCCCCACCTCTTAAGATTGAACTCCTGAACAACCTCCAAGCAATGATACTTACTGCACAGTTAGACTAGTGGGTTCTGGTTGGGGACTTTAACGAGGTCATGGACATTGTCAGGGACAGATCAGGCAGGGGCAATAGGAACCCGGACACCAAGAACAATTCACACTCCTTTACAAATGCACTTGGGCTGGTGGACACATGGAGCAAGCTACACGAAACTGAATCTGGGTTCTCATTCACTTTCAACACACACAGATCACTCTCCAGGATAGACTGCCTTTTTGTCCCCCAGAACATGATACACAAGCTGGTGTCCATGTGTTTCTAGCAAGGGGCATATCCGACCACTGCCCCCTGCTGATAGCACTGAAGAAGGGGCAAGTCAAACCCAATACAACATGGCGCAGGAACGCATATTACTTGGGGATGCCAGTCATAATGGAGGGCCTACCTAAAAAAATGACAGAATACTTCACCCTGAATGAAGGATCAGTAGACAGCCCAACTACGCAATGGGCGGCCTACAAGACAGTACTTAGAGGGAAAGCTATCTTGTTGGTGTCGGCTCACCGCTGACAACACACCCAGGAAATCTTATAAGCAGAGGAACAGGCATCTTAAAAAGAGAAACAAGTCCTCGAATCAGGGTCCAGGGCCTCACAGGAGGCCCTAGTCACAGCACAAGAGATATTAAGAAACGTGGCCTTAGATAATGCAAAGGTCGTCCATGTTAGTCCGTAGCAAAATTTACGAGTCAGGGGACAAGGCCGGCAAGACCCTGGCCTGGTTGGAAAGGCAGGATAGAAACAAAGGGCAGGTACGGGTCATTGAAGCGGAAGAGGAGGAATTACTAACAGAGGACTCTGACATTGCTGAAGCATTCGCCACCTTCTATGAAAAACTCTAGTCCACTCAGGTGGAAACAGAGGGCCTACATTTCCTAGACTCGATCGAACTCCCAAGTCTCTCAGAGCAGCAGATGAAGGAGCTTGGGACCGAGAACAAAGGTGGAAGAAGTGGCGTCTGCCAATCTGGGAAAACCCCAGGACCTAATGGTTTTCCGGTAGAAACCTGGAAACGACTGGGAGAAACAGTGAAAGGACATATGCACCGCATGTTCCTACAGAGCAACGAGAAGGGACACCTCCCCTCAGACTTCAGGAAGACATTTATAGTAGTTATCCCTAAGCCTGGGAAACCTCCAGAACTCTGCGCTTCCTATCCTATAGGCCAATATTATTAATCAACGGGCAAGCCAAGGTTCTAGCACGGATCCTAGCCAACAGATTACTGAGAGTGATGGAGTCTCTTGTCCATCCGGACCAATGCACGGTACAATTTACCACTGATGAAACCTCAGCAATCTCTGACCCACTGGCGCTCTTGGCCGTGGACTTCGAGAAAGCGTTTGATTCAGTGGGCTGGGATGCTCTGTGGGACATAATGGGCTGGATGGGATTCGGGAACTGCTTCATGTCTTGGTTTAAACTGTTCTATGACTCCCCGGAAGGAGTGGTGCAGGTGAATGAGGTGTCCTCTAGGGCGTTCACACTGGGACGGGGGACCAGACAAGGTTGTCCCTTCTCCCCTCCGCTATTTACCCTAGCTATCAAACCATTAGCGATATAAGACTTAGGACGATAGGAGAATGGACTGGATTCTCATGGCCATGGGGGGTGGAGATTGGGTCTCACTCTATGCATACGACTTTCTCATATAGCTTAACAATCCTACAACTTCCTGCCCGGCGGTGTCCCGTGTTCTCACGGAGTCCCAAGGTTTCGGGGGACTTCGAGTGAACGAACAGAAAACGGTTTTCTTCCCACTCCAGGGGGGGAACGATGCAATCCCAAAAAAATGTCCATACTTGGTTTCGATCCTGGGCTTTGACTACCTCGGCATACACATTAGCTCAGACCAGGTGACTTCCTCCAGCTCAGCCTACAAACAGTAATAGACAGATTCTCTGCTGACAGTCCCTCCCCTTAACTCCAATGGTAACGCAGTTCTATTAAAATGCTGACAGTTCTGAGATTTCAAAACATCCTTCAGAATGCCCCACTCTCCATATCCAAAACAATTTTTACATCAATGGACAACATCCTTTATGGGCTGCTGTGGGGAGGGAAACAATCTCTCATTGCCCAGAAAACATGGCAGCGCTCGATTTGGTAGGGGGGTATTGATCTTCCATGTCTCCGCACCTACTATTGGACAGCCCAAACGGGGGTGGTGAAAGAATGGCTTCACGGGGACCCTCCACTCCCACATATTGGGACTGAGATGACAAGGATAGGCGCGACCACACCCCTCGATACACTCGAAAGCAAAATGCTGGCAGACATACCGAAAATGACACTCCACATCCGCCAAGCTTGGGCAGAGGCCCACCAACACATTGGGTAGGGGGGCACACCAACACTAGACCAACCCATATGGAACAATACACACCTTCCCGAAGTCCAGAAAATGGGCCGATTCACAACCTAGGAGGGACACAGAATATGCATACTGGGTGACGACGTACAGGACAGACACCTGCTAGACTTTGAGGCTCTGCGGGGAAAGGATGGGATCCCCCCTAGTGATTATTATAGATATCCCCAATGAACACACGCCCTCAACACTCAGTTCCTAGACCTGGAAGAGAATCCAAGATGCTCCCCCTCGAGACCAATATCCCCACAGCCTGAATCCCAGCCAAGGTCACTTCTATGATATACCAAGTGCTCACTGCTTTTGCCCATGTCTCTATGCTTCCTCGTCCTGCAATGTGTGCATGGTGCGTTCCTGGGGGTCATGACAGCACACCCCTCCAAAGCCGCCCCAAGGAAGGCTATACCTGGCCCTGGTCGTTCTAGGTAATTATGATGATAACAGGCCACTGTATCTTGGGTGAAATCTCTTTGGGCCTTTTGATTGGCTATATTTCGTGGCCAACCACACCCTATCCCCTATGTGGTATGTTGGGGCATCTGTTCTTCATTTGTCCGCAGACCTTTTGTGTGCTCTCTTTGTGTTCTGAAGTGTTAACATGGCTTGCTTTAAGGTCTGTTGAATGCTGGCATGCAGAGAGGTAATGGCGGGAATGTCTAACGGTGTGGGTGGATCTTAGGCAGAAGTATGTGAGTGTCTCCTGTGTAAGAAAAAGAAGGGGGTAAAACCAGTGGAACTGTGAATAGTGTTATTATATGCGTATTCAGCCACCCAGAGGAGGTCGACCCAACTTTTGTCCGTTTGTGTGAACATACAACACAGATATTGTTCCAGGGTTTGATTGGTTCATTCGGTCTGGCTGTTAGTCTGTGGATGGTGGCTGGTAGACAAGCGGGTCTCAATATGGACAGCGGCCCAGCAGCTCTTCCAAAATTGGGAGATGAATTGGCTTCCTCGATCTGATACAACCACGGAGGGAAAAAAGTGTAACTTGACTATGTTTGCTAGGAATACCTGAGCTAGTGTCCATGCATTGGGTAGGCTCTTCAGAGGGTTGAAATGTGCCATCTTGGTCATAAGATCAACTACCACTAAAATAGTGTTGAAGCCATTACATGGAAGGAAGTCTGTAATAAAATCCAGAGAAATCGTATGCCAGGGGGCAGGCGGTATAGGCGAAGGACGAAGTAGAGCCTGTGGTTTAACTCTTGGTGTCTTGTTCCGTGCACAGATGTCACAGGTCTTGACAAATTATATTACATCCTTCCTCCATGTAGGCCGACAATAATACTGCCAGATCTTTGCAAGGGTTTTTGTGATACCAGGAGGGCTCGCTGTTAAAGTCTCATGTTAGGCATGTAAGATCGTGGTTTGCATGGCTATATCCGGTAGTAACAAGCGCTTCTGAAAGTATGGAAGTCCATTCACCTCTGCTCATTGTGGGTCCAGAGAGACCCAGATCTGTCCCGAGGGGGCATTTTAAATCAAAATATCTAAGAAGGGGATTTGCCATAGGTCCTAGGCCATGGTGAATTGGATACACTTATTTTGATTGTTCAGACATTTAAGGAATTGATTTAAAGTGATAATGTCACCCTTCCATATCATAAAAACATTATCAATGTACAGGACCCATTTGTTCACGTTACTTTTGAGCCTGTAACACATGGCTGTGTTGGTTTAAATGTCAGAAGCAGGTTCGAGTTTTCACTTTGGTTTTTTAAGGCCTTGCGCTGCAGAGACATACAGTAATTCTCTGTCTACAATGACCAATCTCTGAGGCTCCCCGGCCCCCAGACGCGCCAATTAAATTCACGTGACTTTGTCTTTCAGTCGTGGCGTAGAGCAGGTAACAATCACGTGACCAGGATATCCGACTATAAAATCAAGACGCATCGAGGGCGTCCTTGCTCCCACAGGATCGCGGCTCGTTCAGAAGGATCTGCCTGCACTCACTGGTAAGCCCTTCCTTTTTTCGGCAGTCACCTCTGGAAACTTCCCCTAAACTTTTACAGTAACGTGTGAGAGATGCACATGTAGCTCAGAAATCACCTGCTGTACTGAAGATTTTTCTTCTTCTCTTTTGTATTCCCTTCACTCTGTAAAGACATTTCAAGGGAATGTTTACCGTATGACACCGATGAGAGGCGTATGACACCGATGAGAGGCGTGTGCACGATACCAGCGTTGCACACCGCTTCAATCAACTGCTGTTTGTGCAACCAACGTCGCATTTCCAGAATTCGAGACCGCGGATGCAAATTGCGTAAGCATTACGTTTTAAATACATGGCCTGAGACTGTGCATGACCCCAAAAAAATGTTTTGGGTGCAAGTCGTGTGTGCACCGCAATAAATAAAACTATGTTTGCCGAATACCGGCACAGATATGTATTTACACCGATTCCCCCCTTTTTTTGCATAGGGAACTGCGGACATTTACGCCTCCCCTTTCCACATGCATAAACAAAATAGGTGAAGAAGTGTAACAACTCACCATGCCTTACCTTCTGAGACATGCACTTAACAATGCTGGAATCCTGTATCACCTTATATAAAACAGAAACAGTAAGTGGATGTACATCTTTATTCCGTGTCCTCACTAAAGGGCCATGTGATGTGAGAAGTTTTGAATGAGGTCATAGTTTATTCCTATCGGCTAGTAAGTGGTGTTGAGGAAACTCACGTGCCGTTTTCCATCATATATGATTGGATCAATCCCAAAATACTGCTTTTCCGTTGTTTAAACAAGCATGCGACACCAAAAACAATGGGGTGCGCCATGAAATAATACCTTTATGTATGTTTTACCTTTCCCTGCCCTCCCCGCCTGTCTGTCTTCCCTCCCATTTTTTCCCTTTCTTTTTCAATAAGATTTAGGTCATTGAATTGTCTTAAATAGTTCACAAGTTAAAATGTGACATTTGTGGACTCAAGCAAGGGCTCCACAAAAAATGGAGGAACGGAGATGTACCAGTGCATTCTTGTTTTCTCCATTTTAAGTAATTTTTTTCGAGTTAGTGCTACGATGGAGCCCAGATAATTTGAACTAGCTGGAGTGATGAACAGCTTGCTTACTGTGCCCCGATGCAACATTAATTCTTTCAAAGTGACCTTTGTATTTGTTTGTGGTTCGACAGCGTTTTTTAGATTTGTAATAATTTGAATGTGTTTGTTGTAGAATAATAATGTTCACACGTGTTTTAGAATGATCTTGAACCCATGAAATGTATTAGACCTGGTATCACATATTATATTTGCTTTTTTGTATATTTTGTTGTAGGATTGGTCTTGCTGATCAACCCTTGGGATACTAAGGGCCTCATTACACGGAATACGGTAAGGGTTTACTGGTACCGGTAAGGGCACCCGTACCGGTAAACCCTTACCGCCTTACTACGAGGTCCCTTTGCGGGACCCGACCTCAACGGCTGGTTTTACCAGCCGTTAAGGAACGGGCCCGCAAAGGGACCTTGGTGCTAATTACGGTACCGCAATTTGCGGTACCATAATTAGCTCCTTCCCCATTCCCATTGAGCCCTATGGGGGCAAGAATGGGAATGGGGAAGTGCCTTGGTGAATGGGGAATTACCACCCCCGCTCACCTTGGAGTAGGGCGGTAATTCCGGCATCCACCAAGGCGGACACGGTAAAATACCGGCGGCAACCATGGCGCTAATAGCGCCATGGTTACGCATACCGTGTAATGAGGCCCTAAGTCTTTGTTGACTTTTTGTGAAGAAATATTGTCCTGAAGATAGCCGATTTAAAGAAATAAGTTAAGACACTAGACACTGACTGTGGGATTTTGTTGCAAACAAAGTGTTTTCAAATAATATCTACATTTTGTGTTGCCTACACCCCGTGTCTTCTCATTGTTTTTTGTCTTTTTTATCAAAAAAAGTTTTAATCAATGGCGAATTTCTGAATTGTTGAAATGTGCAATATTATATATGTGGCAATGTGTGCCTTTTTACCTATATACAATATGTGATAATTAAATTGAATTGTTTTTTGTAACTATTGTTTGTGTCCGGTTCATGATGTTTCACAACAATAACATCAATATGGTACTTGTTTAATTGATCATTATTATCTATTATCTACATGTCTAGTTATGGCTAAAATTTTGTTAAAAAATTGAATAATACGCTAGCATTGTCAAGCGCAAATGGCTGTGAGACCCCAGCTCCCGCCCGACAGATTTCTGGGAACCCTTCATGCAATGTCTGCGAACATTGACACAAGAGGACGAAGGCTGAGAGAGTTTCAAGACTATTTTACGTACCTAGCATGAGAATTAGTAGTCTCCCCCTCAACTGTCTGTGGAAAATATGAATTGGAAATGTACAACGGAATATAACATGTGAATCCAAAGATATGAGATGTATGCACTGTGATAAAGGTTATAAATAAAAGGTTTTAAAAAAGAACAATGGGCCTGCTCCTTTTTTGGCAGAAGTGATGGGATGCACTAGCACATTTTATGGCTTGTGCCCAAAAAGATTTTGAGAATCTGACCCAGAACGTATTATCCTTTCTGTATTGTAATTTATAAGCATAATGCTGACTTTTCTAAAATGATGTTAAGGAATTTGTGTATGCAAAAAAAGAGGTTACGTCCTTATTGAATATGTGGCGTTAATATATATCAGCGGTATGACATGAATAAGTAATCAAGAACAGGTGAGGCACGCGAATAACACATTTTCTAAATAATACAGGGCTCAGCACAATAAACTGGGTGGTTTCCACCTATGCTCGCATACAGATCCCAGTTGGGAACCATAATGAATTGTGAAAAAACTGCTAAAATGGCAAGAATTCAATAGATGGCAAGGTTAGAAGACACTGACACATGTATAAGAAAACCAATTTGTAATCAATACTTATCAGAGTTTCAGATTTTGGGATCCGCTCGCTGTTAGCGTCGTGATCTTTGCAGCTAAGATATCATGAAGCTTGGTTGTTACTAGTGAGAAATTGAGCTATGTGTTTTTATTTTTAGAAAATTGCTATGTTTTGGGGTGTTTTTTGTATGCTAATTTTGCAAATGTACTGAATATTGCAGTTTTATAGGCTGCAATTTCCATTGGGTGAAGAATTGTGAAAGGAGCCAAAAGGCATATGTTTGATTTGATATTAAATTAAAATGTTCATTTTTGATAATGAAGATGTCTTTCTTAAATAAACACAAATTGGAATATGATGTGTGACTGTCCTTTCACACGGCGAGTGTGTAGACCGAGTCCCCAAAACTGTGTAGTGCAAGCAACTCTTGCTGTTTTCTGATATGACTGATAGGGGGAGAATCAACACAGACTCGTACACGCCAAGAAAATGTTATCTAGAAAAAAGTGAACTAATAGTTGTGAGGATGCGGGTTTAAAACATATGTTTCGTGGGTAATCCTGTTCTACTCTTTTTTTGTAGAACATCTACGAATCAGGTTATCATACCTCTCCACTGTAGAGTATTAACAGGCAGAAAATCCCCTCTGACAGGTAAAATGGCAAAACTGTATGTAGTCAGCCATGTGTGATATAGAATTCTTAATCAGTTTTGGATGTGGTGTGCTTTACCATATGCCACCCTTACAGTGGGCATGCACAAACATAAATAGCTTGCTTTCCAAAGGAAGGTGGGCGTAGGACGGAGGGACTAACTGTGGGTAAGAACGATAGAGAGAAAGTGAGGGGGAAAGAGAGAGAGAAATAGAACACAAAAAGTAAACAAGGGAAAGGGCAAAAGAAAAAGAGAACGAGAATGTGGGAAATTAAATGAAAGAGGAAGAGGGTAAAGAGAGAAAGAGGTAGGGGAAGCAGAGGACCGATAGGAAGAAAGAGGAAAAATTGGTGATGGGGTGGATGAAAGAAAGGAAGTGGACAGACATGAGAAGAACAGAAGCATGGAAGAGTAGAAGGAAGGAATGAAGGAAGTTGGATGGATATAAGTAAGGACGTAAAAAGGGAGATTGATAAACATAATGAAGGGAGGAATGAAAAGGTTAGAGGGAAACAATGACAGAAGTGAGGAGGGAAAGGGGATATTCATTAATGGAACACAGAATTGAGGTAAACATGGAGAGATAGGATGGCAGGTAAGAAAAAGAAATAAAGAACAAAAATGAAAGAAGGAACATGGCAGCAAAATATCTAGTATATACACTGTGGGCTGATGCTGATTAATTTGCAGAAATGACCAGACACTCATAAATCCAATGATGTGGTCCTGCAAGCTAAATATGGCTACAAAATGGCGAAAACTGCTAGACTGCTAAGGTGCAGGTCCTCATGGTGCTTTGAATAGGAATCCTCTCACCTCGTAAAGAAGATGAGGTCACCACAGGAAGCCACAGCTTCTGGAAAATGAGGGGTTTAACTAAAGAAGGAGGAGAAGGGGTTCCAGCCGCGCCCACATAAGAGATACCCCACTTCTTCCCAGTAAAAGTACACTTAGGGCCTCATTACACGGACGGCGGTAAGGGTGTACCGGTAAGGACACCGGTACCGGTAAACCCTTACCGCCTTACTACGAGGTCCCTTTGCGGGTAGGTACTTTAATGCCTGCTGTTTAGCAGGCGTTAAAAACCAAACCGCAAAGGGTCCAGGGTGCTAATTACGGTACCGCAATTTGCGGCACCGTAATTAGCGCCTTCCCCATTCCCATAGAGCCCTATGGGGCAAAAATGGGAATGGGGAAGGGCAATGGGGGAAGGGGGAATTACCGCCCCGCCAACCTTGGAATAGGGCGGTAATTCCCCTTTCAACCAAGGCGGTGCCGGTATTTTACCGGGGTCCTCCGCCTACCGTGTAATGAGGCCCTTAATCTGCTTTCTTCTTCCACTCCTTCTGATGGGTTCCCGGATTTTCTGGCAACCTACTATTAGAACCATAAAATATATATATGGCCAAGCAGTACATCCTTGTTGAGTGGCACACCATTTCCACCCTCCTCGGCTCAGCCAATGCATTCAGCTACTGACCTGTAGGACTTCTGGCGGTTTGAATGGACAAGCACTTTGTTTTCACAGAGCAAGGCTGGAAGCAAGTGCCTCTGGGGGTCATCAAATTGTTCCAGAGGATCAATGCTGGAGAAGGAGGAGAAGCTGTGCCAGTGCGCTGTCCATCTGATAGCCGAGTGACGGGTGGACTGTGGCTTGTCCCCGCGATCCTCTGACAATCTGGGGGGGGAGAAGCGAAAAGTCTTTAATGACCAGAAAACTAGAAAACAGAAACCAAAATCAGGATCTAACATTCCCTAAAGCTCTGCTAATTCCTTTTATGCACAGCCTTCCCTCTACATTCCACCATTTCTTCCCAGTAATGGTACAAAACACACATGATATGTTAAACAACTCATGAAAGGGCGGTCAAGGTTGTGAAAACCAGGTATGAATTAAGTAAAAAAGTACAGAACAGACAGAGGTTCTATAGGAGCCTATATTGATTGTGTTCCATGTTCAACTGGCAGTCACAGGTTCAAATCCAAGCAGGTCTGTCTCAGCCATTCATCCTTCCAGGGTTGATAAATTGTGCATGATTACAGTGCTTATAAGAGGGTGAATCCAGCTTAAAGCACAGTGTAAAAACACTACTTTGTTTATATTATTTATGATTTAAAATGCAGAGTGAAATACCTTGACTACAAAGTTCTATGGCATTAGGGAAAATATACCAAAAGTAAAACCCACTTTGTGCCACCTGCTTAATTGTGTGAATGCTCTGCTTGTCCATGTCACATTCTCTTTGACCTTTCTTAGCATGGCAATCAATAGGCTAAGAGGCCCTCCTTGCGGCCACATCTCATCGGATTGACTTTGACCACATCTTCGTGGTTTTGCCAAAATCCCTTTGCTGGCAGAGACTTTTTTTGCTCCATTAATTACAGATTTAGGCCAACAAGTCCCAGCATGCAAAGGGCTTCATTACGAGTTTGTTATTGCCTGCGAAAATTCCCCCAAAATCGTTTGCCGATTCCACCACTTCGCAATGCTAGTATTAACCCCTGTTCTTGGCATCCGTGGGACTCCCTGGGGTGTTTGGGGGAATTATTGCGGGTGGTATTTACAACCTTTTAATGATGGTAAAGTGAAGCATAGGCCTCCAGCTGTGTGCGGAGTTCTATCCTCCACTTCAACACCAAAGTCAGAATTTGGAAGTGCAGTAAAGTGACATTAATTTGCCGATCTCGAAATGAGGCCAGAAGTGTTTTTGACATAAATGCCAGGGCTGAAAAATGGTGACTCTTGCCGCAAGAGGACCTTTTGGCATTTCTGTTCAAACTTTGCCTAGATGGTTTCTATCCACTCCATTAACAAGCACCTTATTTTCAACACGCTAACACTCGATTTGTGTCTTTAGACCATTGTCGTAATAATATGGCTATGCGCTATCTTTGCAATGCTATTCATGGATACTCTGCGGAGCGGTGGTAAATCACAATAATCCATGTTTTGCCATCGACTTAGACCTCCCGGCACTCAGTTTATTCTTAAGACTAGTTCTGTTTCACAGGTGTCCAGGTGACTTCTTCAAAATATTCCAATAGTGATCAATTCATATACACAATTTATCTCATTGCAGGGACTTTTGCATAAGTCAACCTTTTGTGGCAACAGATAAGCGTAAAAAATATTGTTTTGGGAGGGGGTGGGGGGAATGGGCCTTTCATCAGATCCAGATGCAAAAACAAATGAACCCAAACTATGCATCAATGTATATGGATATTATAATGCAAGGCAGGATGTATGCAGTGCGTTTATTTCATCAATGCAGAGATGCCCCACATTGCCAAATACAAAGCTTACCTTATTAAAATTGTCCCTAACATTTGTGATTTTTATACTCCTGTTCCAACCAGGAACTGGAACTATACTGCAAAACATGTCATTATCACCTTTTCAATCTTAAATCGCCTAGGTAACCGAACAATAAAATAAATTAGTAGTTTCAATGATAAACTGAGTGCCGTGAGAAGTAGGTCAAATGCCACAACATTAGTTTGTGTGTCTTTGGACCATGCTTCTCTTGGGTACTCTAATGTCTACTCTAAACTAATCTGTCCTGACTGATTTATGGGACTTTCAAACTGGATCAAGGTTCTGTGCCCCAGGGCCTAGATCATATGAAAGGATGCCCCCGCGAGCAGACCTCGTAATGAGGTGGTAGAGTGATAACGGCGCCGGCAGCACTACCGGCGCCGTTATCACTCTACCGCACTCGTAATGAAGCCCATTGTGTTTGGAACTTCCCTGTCGCTTAGAATTTGAGGACGAAATGGCAGAAGTTATTCAGCAGTCTCTGGTGGTCGTTGGAAATTGCCCACGGTGCCCTTCTTCTGTGGAATCGTCAGTTCCAGTGGACAACTCTGAGTTTCAGCTCTGGGACCTCAGAATTTATCCAGGAACAGCAGCTGAGTCCACCAATCATGATCCATGCACCATTCAAACTTGGGTGGTCGTTGTCCAATGGAGACAGCCAGCCTCCCAGTCTGAACTGTTTTCAGTCAGCCACACTGCAGGGTAAAGGACAGGGGAGTTTTCAGACACCTCCCCCACTTTCTGTCCTGCCAGTCACTTAGAGACCCTTCACGGCTTTCCTTAGGAGGCCCGGCGAAGACACAGGGACCAGAGAATCCTCCCCCACGCAGAAAGGTCGAAGACGACATCAGAAAGGACAAGTCATCTTGTTCAGTGCTTAAAAAAGTACATCCACCATTTCGGGTAAAGGTGACTGCTGTATCCCCCTATCGCAGCTGCAAAAACAGCCTATGACAAAAGTCCATAAAAAGTCATGCAAAAAGGTACACTGCCACAAGCCTGAACAGAGAGACTTTGTCACAGTAACCAAAATGTTACTGAAGAGTCAAGGAATACATTGGATCCTCTCAGCACTCCACATAAGGTTTGGTGTGCTGGTCTCACAAAAGAAAATACAGGTAGGATAATAAATATCCCCGTGCCTTGGTAACTGTGAGTTAACCAAGGGAAAATAGAGAATCAATAAAGTGGAAGCTCCAGAAGCTCCCAGCAACACTGCACAGAATGTGCTGCTGGATTCTGCTTCTGTAAAATGTAGATGTCAGAAAAGTTGAAGGAAAGCATGACTCCACAATTAATATCAATAAGAGGTAAAAAGGGTTGAGTGAGTGTGCAAAAAGGTTCCCACTCACTCAGGAGAAGAAGTCAAAAATCCAATGGTCCAGCAAAAAGTGCTGGGGACCCACAGGAGGAGAGAATTCTACACAAAAAGGGAAATCTACTCTAACAACACTTTATCTTTAAAATTGAACAGAGGTTATATCCTCATAATCGTCATGTTGGACCATTCAGAGGACTACAATACATTTAACTATTAGTTGCTGGTTAAGAGAATGAGGGGACTGTGGAGCAGGAGATTGCATTTGATCAGGTTACCAAGTTACTTCATTAGCTAATCCTAAGTAATCAAACCTTTATGCCAAATGCCTTTTCCAGGGACAAGTGGTTGCCTACCTCAGCATCACTAGCTCTAGGACAGCACATTTTAGAGGAATTCAATCAGACTTGTCTCTTTTTTCAATAGTTTTGAATAAGTAAATTCGGTAAATGAGCCTTTGACAATCTTTTTCTTTTGTGTGTAAATTAGATCATTCTCTATAGCGTTAGAATCGCCCAAGTACAATCTAAACACAGATGTTCACAAGTTATGAATTTCCAAGAATACTCAAGGTTATATGGAATCCTCAGTTATGTCAGAAGATTTTGGATACCGAACAGGACCCAGCATGGAAGGGTACACACAAAAGAACATTCTGAACATAATCTTTGTTCCTGAATTGGTGGTGTAATGTGTGTGGTATGCACTGGGTTAAAAGTACTTGCATGACCTTAGTTGCAAAGTTTAGGAGAATACATATTTCTGCAGTGCTGTTCTACACGATCCAGCTTGGCTTCTCCTGACACAATGGGAATGGTTTCCACTCCCTACCCATGCCTTTATGAATGTTCAACTATGGCCTATTTGTCCCATAATCCTCCAGGAACAAAGATGTTCTCCCCATTCCGTGCAGTAGAGTTAACAGAAAATCAGCATGCATTTTTTACACTGTCCACACATTGTACTCTGAAATGCCACACCTCTGTTTTGTAACTGCTCTTCAACGAGAGAGGACAAAGAACAGTAGAAGACACACGAGCCTTTTGTAACAGTGCTTGATACACACATCTCATTTACATATCGCTAAGAGCACCTAGCTTTGATGCCCCTCTCCTAAGACTTTAAAATAGTGTCTGATGTTAGTGGGTTTGTTTTTATTTTGCAGTAAGTAGATGCATGCCCAGTAAAATGCAGGCTATGGAAACTCATTTCTTTCACATTAGCAGCCACCTGAAATTGTGTCGAATAGAATCCCCAGACATGCACCCAACCAGAAAGCATCTAGGAATGCCAAACGGTATGAACAAGTACTTCCTCAAATTCACTGGATTAAGTAACTGTACGCATGAACGCATGTTAGTAGACAGGTCTGGTGAGTAGGTCTCTAGGAAGTGGAAGACACAGAATAGTGTGTGTTTGTGTGAAAGAAGAGATTTCAGCATCACTCATATGTTAGAGCCTATTGCACTACTGAGAATATGCCCATAGACCAGCCCTACAAACTGACTGCCCCGAAGTATGGCATGAATACACACACAATTACATTGTGAATACATTGCACAATTCAGCATTGCATTATCTATATATATAAAAGAAGAAGTCCTGACTGACACATCAACGCCTAGCTCAAATCGTTTAACCTCGCAACATGAAATTTGCAAGGTACATTGTTTTCATGACGTAGGCATCCATTAAGGAAGGATTTGGAGAAATTCTGACCATATGGAGGTTAAAAGGGGGGCGTGCATTTTTTATTGACTCATCAATGCCCAGCTCAAACAGTTTAATCTAGGAACGTGAAATTTGGTACATTGTTTACATGACATAGGCACCTACTACGGAAGAATTTCTGGAAATTCATACCAGAAATACCTCTTATGACTTCAGGATATCTGTTTGAATTCAAAAGACTTCAGTTCCCCTTAAAGGTTTGTTTCGCCATAACAATCAACAAATCTCAGGGTCAGACTTTACAGGTAGCGGGGATTGACCTAAGGGAAAACTGCTTCTCACATGGGTTGTTTTACGTGGCCTGTTCCAGAGTGAGCTCACCAACCTCTCTGGTAATCCTAGCACCTGAATGGAGAACCTCTAATGTAATTTACAAAGAAGTAGACCATTTATTTTTTTGTATGCAGATGGCAAATAAGTAATTTTAAATGTTTTTTCTGTCTCATTGGGCCTCATTACGACTTTGGAGGCAGCTATAGTCGTGCGAGCAAAGCCGGCAACAGCTATACAGACTAAAGGAGACGTGCCCATCATGTGCTCCCGCATTTGGACAGTCAGATAA
The DNA here is from genome assembly GCF_040938575.1 of Ambystoma mexicanum. Lineage (NCBI taxonomy): Eukaryota > Metazoa > Chordata > Amphibia > Caudata > Ambystomatidae > Ambystoma > Ambystoma mexicanum. The sequence goes on along the minus strand of NC_090931.1, from coordinate 431,190,955 downwards.
ATTGTAAACACATAGGGCCTCCATACCGGGCTCCATTACTGGGTTCCTCCAATGAGGACTTACCGGGCTATTCCAACCATGGAGGACCTGGTAAGTCCTCATTGGAAAAACCCTTCCCATTCTCATTTGAGCCCCCATAGGGCTCAATGGGAATGGGGATGGAGCTAATAACGGGCCTGCAAATAGCCCGTTATTAGCTCATTGGTCCCCTCGCGGGACCCGGAAAGGACGTCTGGTTTTACCAGACGCCTGTTCCGGGTCCCGCAAGGGAACCTCATAATAGGTGCTCCCGTAATGAAGGGTGCCGGTCCCGTACCGGCACCCTTCATTACGGGAGCGCCTGGGTTATAATGAGGCCCATACACTTGTTGAGCATGTCTTTGACATGTAATTTGTCTCTCTGTAATCTGTGCATACCTGCATGACCAACTGTCAAACATGGTCTGCAGAAATTGACCATAGGTAGGGTTATTGTGCCAAAAAAACAAATGCAGGATAAATTACACTTGAGCAAAGTGCAAACAAAACCTCAAACAGAAGTGTGCGATACAAAAGAACTTCACATTATAACAGATTATAAACATTTGGACTGCTGCTGCATTTCTTAAAATGCTGACACAGCAGAGAAAGTCAGAGCAGTGAATGTCTATTTACAATACATACCTGGCAAAGTATTATTCATTATAGAGCCTTGCTACATCTATATATATATATATATATATATATATATATATATATATATATATATATATATATATATATATATATAAGTCAAAAATTCTGTGTGAGTTTATGGGGTTGTGGGTTTGTAGCATGAAATGAAACATTGGGCCTCATTCCGAGTATGGCGGTAAGAAATACATATTACCGCCATGGCGTAAACACCATGTACGATGTGGTTGGAAGGCGCTATTTCCACCATATTCCGACTTCGCGTGCACGAGTATTCCGCCATGGCGGTAAACTCCCTTGCGGCATAGCGCAAAAGGTCCCGTCAAACCCCTTACCGCCATAAACCTAGACGTATTCAACACCATCGCCTTCGATGGAATCCGTAAATAGCGGAGACCGTAATTTACGCTAACCGTAAATTACGGCCACCGTTAAAAACCGGAAACGGAAATAACGTCATCGCACAGGAACGGGAAGCATCACGGCGGCCATATTTAAAATCACAATCCATTGCAATCCTCTCCATACAGGACATACAGGACTCCATACAGGACTCTGATCGACCAAATATACTTCAGAGACCAGCATCCTGCCTAAAGTTCTGAAAAAGGGCGCTGCGCGCATCCGAAAAGAAAAATTCACCCAGGATGAGTTACAGGTCCTGGTCGACACTCTGCACGAACATGCAGATATCGTATTCTGCAGCGACATGCGTAGGCCCACCATTCTCAGAAAGAAGGAGATATGGGAGTTGGTCGCACAGAGGGTGAGCGCCGTTGGGAACACCCCCCGCAGCACAACGCATTGCCGCAAACGCTGGGATGACCTCCATCTCAGGGTGCGGGCCATCCTCTCAGCAAACCGTCAGCAGGCCCTGGAGACAGGAGGAGGCCCAGGCTCACCCATTAAAATGATGCCCTGGGAGGAAACATGTGCGGAGATGATGGGCACAGAAGCCATCGAAGGTGTTGGCGAAATGGATTGCGGTGATCCCTCATCCGCTGATGCAGGTGAGTGTCATGAGTCTAAACAGTACATGCATCCCTAATGTAATTCACCGCAAAGGGCCGGCCAAAGAGTCACATCATGTTTGCTTCGTAGACCCCCCCCCCTGCAATCATGTCGTAACAAGTGGGACCCAGGATGATGTCAGGTGCAAGGCTGACACCCATATTGGCCATGCCACACAGAAAGCTGGTCAATGTCACTCACCACAGTACTCCGCCAACATGATTGACCCCGCCTACAGTATGCTTTTACCATCCAAGCCAAGTTCACTCACCGACCAAATGTCACCAAGACGCTGCTCTCCCAATGTGTTACCATAGGCTTGAAGTCATGATGACCCCCAGATCATTGCTCATGCTGTCTCTCTCTTGCCCCCCACAGGTAGCGGTCATGAAAGTGAGGAGCAGGAAGGCTGCCGGCCAAGTACCTCCCGGGGCAGGGGCAGGGTACAGCGCATACCTGCTGGCAGACATAAGGCCCATACTACACCACCTGCTCCAGCAACCCCCATGGAGGGTACACAACCCCCACCCGCGCACCTGGACATGCCTGCAGTTCCGCCGGTAACATGCCCCACGCTGCACCCTGAGGAATCCAGCATGTCAGGGGAGAATGCTGCCATGTGCCTCCTTAGTGTGCCAGACAGCCCCACATCCAATTCCGTGGTCAACGTGGAGGAGACCAATGACTACAGCCCTGAGTCACCATCGTACAGCCAGGTTGCACACAGCGACTCCGGGTCGAGTGATGGGCCAGGTCTCACAGGCGAAGGGGTAACACCTGTCTCACATCAGCCCACTTCCCCTCCCGAAACACCTGAGAGGCCTGCAGGCCCAATACCAAGCCTGCCAACCACATCCCCCACATCGGCCGCAGAAGCTGTGCACTCCCAGAACCTCACGGCCATGATAGAGGAGTTTCTCCGGGACAACCGGGAATCAGGGTTGGTGCATCACAATGACCTGCAGGCTCTGGGCGAGGTCATCACTACATGCACAAACCGGCTCTGTGAGGTGCTCGGCAGGTTTGCTGATGCCCTGGAGGCAGCAACCCCCAGACCTCAGCCCCAGCAGGAGGAACCACCCTCCCAGTGCTCCTCCACGCAGACCAGCCCGGTCCGCAGGTCACAACGCTCAATGCGAAAATGATACCCCAGGCTCGGGGAGTGCCCATTGACTATGAAGCCACACACATGTGGCCTATGTAGTATTGATGGGACCATTGTGGGGCTGTTGTGGGGGGAGGGTGAGGGGGGTGAGGGTGTGCGTGGGAGTTGGGGGGGAGGGGGGTGAGGGTGTGCGTGGGAGTTGGGGGGGAGGGGAGTGAGGGTGTGCGTGGGAGTTGGGGGGGAGGGGGGTGAGGGTGGATGATTATTTGTACACGTTTTCACATGATTATACAATACACAGTTTGGTCTATCCTGGAAAACAGAGTGGACATTGATCATTGTGCATGTGTCTTTTAATGTCTCACAGTGCATGTAGTACATGTATCCCCACACCCAGTGCCCAATGTCCTGTCATCCTCACCCCCTCAGCTGACTTGGGACTCAGAAATATTGGTCAATCAATGCTTGTCGCACGTGACGTCCCTCCTGTGCATCGGCCCAGTGATGCTGTCCTGCCATTCCTTCCTCCTCCTCCTCCTCCTCCTCCTCCTCATCTGGTGGTAGCAGACCCACGTCAGGGGGCAGTGGCACGTTCCGATGGATGCACATGTTGTGCAGCATTGCACATGCCATGGTGATCTTGGCCACCTTCTCGTGGCTGTAGATGAGGGCCCCACCTGACCGGCTGAGGCAACGAAATCGTGCCTTCAAAAGGCCGAAGGTCTGCTCTATCACCACCCGTGTACGGGTATGAGATCTATTGTAGTCCTCCTCGTGCCTGTTTTGTGGGTTGCGGACCGGGGTCATGAGCCACGGCTTCAATGGGTAGCCAGCATCACCTGCATGAGAGTGGAATGAAGGTAAGTGTTCGTGCAATCATGGTGGAGAACTGTGCTAATCTAACATTGCAGCAGGTGTTCACTGGCCATGCACACATGTCCCAGGATACAGTCACCCCATTACATCGTACAATGGCGTTGACTGTCCCACCCGTATGCATCTCTCTACCCCCCCCCCCTTTACCACCCGGGTGGAGTATGCTGACAACCTACTCACAGCCCCAATGGACTGCCATGGCCCATTCCGGTTACTCACCAAGCAGCCAGGTACGTCGTTCAGCATGTCGCTCCATGTAGCGTGGTAGTGTAGAGTTCCGCAGGACCAAGGAGTCATGAGTTGATCCGGGGTATCGGGCATTGCATTGTGTGATGGCTTTACTGGCATTACACACCATCTGGACGTTGATGGAGTGATATTGCTTGCGGTTACGATACGGCACCTCCATGGCATGGGGAACCACCAATTCTACGTGGGTGCAGTCGATGGCACCTATGCAATTTGGCATGCCTGCAAGTGCATGGAAGGCAGCTTTGGTATCATATGTCTCCTGGGGAGTCCGGGGGAGGCATATGTAGTCCCTTCTGTGCTTGAGGAGGGCATCGAGCACTTGGTTGAGTATCCGGGAAAATATGGGCTGTGAAATGCCATGCATGTGCCCCACTGTATGCTGGTAGGTCCCTGTGGCAAGGAAGTGGAGCACAGACACTACCTTTAGTAGAGGGGGGATGGCAGTGCTGATTTCTATTAGGCTCACTATGTCGTTATGTATCAGGGCCACTATGGTGGTTATGGTGTCCCAGTCAAGCCGGTACAGGGTGTGTATCTGCTCTGGTGTGAGGTTGAAGGGGGTGGGTCTGATGCGTGGAATTGGGGGCTGACGGCGTGGTAATGGTGGCTGCACCGGTAGGGCATGCTGGGCCTGTCTCTGCCTCCTTCTCCTCCTGTGTATCCTCTGTGGTGGGGGCTGTGGTTGCTGTGGTTGCTGTTGTTGATGTTGTCGTAGTTGCTGCCTTGCAAGCAGGGCCTCCAGCTCCATGAATGCTGCGAGAATTGGTATCATCTTGGTGTGGGAGGGGGTGTGTGGGTGTGCTCCTTTTGTGCTGTTCCTGACTCTAAGGACTCCACCTGTGCTGATTGGGTGCACCTGTTCCTCTTTCTGGCACTGTTCAGGGTTGTTAACACCTTCTCTACGATGCCGGTAATTACGCCATGGCGTTAAGGTACTTTGCGCCCTTGTGGAGCCCGTTTTTACCGTGTCCGCTTTACTTGGGATCAGCACTGGTTAACGCCTTAGCGTTATTTCCGACGTGGTGTCTCGGGTGCGCGACACTGGTCCGCTATTTACGCCGTCGTACTTTACGGCGGCGGTAATTACGGTGTGATGGGTCGGAATAGTCCAGGGCGGAAAAGGATGTCGGTATTACTTTACCACCATCGTTTTTCCATTACCGCCGGACTCGGAATGAGGCCCATTGTTCCTTATACAATTCCACACCGTTTCACCAATCTGCCACAAATTATGCATAGATGCCTCTTAGGACCCTGCGGACATTACTGGCTACATGACATTTGGACACCAGATCCCTTTGCCCGGATTTCAGCAAAGTTCAAATTTGTTTGTGGATTTGTGGCCATCCGACGAAGCCGTAAACCATGTTCACCAGGAAGGAAACAAAAAATGGATGAGAGGGTAATGGACCTGAGAGGTGAAGGTGAAGGCAGGTAGCATTGCAGATGGTTCCACATTTTGGCCGCATCAGGTGAAATTAATTTTCCAGAGGATTTTTGCAAGATCGTTCCTGCCGACAAAGCCGTAAACCATGTTCACCGGGAAGGGAAACAAAAATTGTTGTTTTTAAACAGGTTTTACAATGCCGTAAACCATGTTCTCCGGGAAGGGAAACATAAATGTGTAACGCATCAGGTGAAATTTCTTTTCCAGAAAATTTTTGCGAGATGGTGCCTGCCAACAAAGCCGTAAACCATGTTCACCGGGAAGGGAAAGAACATTTTTTGTTCCTCAACCGGTCCCTACGCGAGGAACAAAACTTGAGGCCCCTATGTGACCTCGAAAATGACATTTCAAGGACCTACGATGCACGATTTCCGCGATATTTGCACCGCAACAAACTGCACCATGCGGAACAGCGACCTACATGATCATTCATTTTCAACAATTAATGAGAGTGTTATCATGTCTGTCTACAGAACTTGTTCGGAGAACAGGTACTTTTGCTAGTTTAAGATAAAATAAGCATGCCTCATTGTAAACCTATTAAGCTTGAATAGGCCCATCATGATGAAGTCGACTACACCAGTGTGAAGCAAGCATTGCAAAGCCAATAGTTTGGGCTTTTGGGTAGGCCAGTGATAGGCATTTGCCAGGCAGTGCGATAATGGTACTAACTAGCCATAAGGCTGCAACAGCTGGAAAATTGTGAGGGTACCCCCGTATATGGCAGCAATGCATGACTAATCCTACAAACAAGCCATATCCTCCGGATTTGCCAATGCTTGTTGTTAACAGGACTTCAGATGCTTGTTTTTAATAGGACTTCAGATGCAAGGACATGTGTACTTCATTAATGTGCAATTAAAGGCACACCAAGTTAAGTTATTTTTATTACATTAGTAGAACATTTAGAGCTGCAATTATACCATTAACTAACCGAAGAGTGCTTTACAATAACACTCATGATCAATATCATGGAGTTTAAAAAAAAAGCAATAAACAACCCCTTCAATGGAATAGTAGAATAGGCCATTTCAGCTAAAAAGACACACATTCACAGATCCACCTACAACTCATCACTGGACGTACAACTCCTGATCGGAGCCACACAGTAATGCACCTTGGGTATCCAAATAAGCAGAAAAGCTTGTTTTTGTTTCATATGAGTAAATTGTGATTGTCTTATATGACAGTGCTATTTTATACATAGCTTTGTCAACCCAAGACTGACAACAAGCTCTCAAGGATACAACAACCATCACATAACACTTGCAGGCTGTTCACCAAAGTCTGATATTATTGTTTGATAGAGCTAGTTCAGGGACATCTCAGTGGTACGTGATTTGGGTGGGGATGGTCAGGAAATGCTAGCAGGGCTACGGACGGTTAATGGATGGGCCAATATCCTAACAGCAGCCACGGGCTGTCAGTCCCTCCTAACATTGCATCTCTCTCTTTACTTCCCATGACAATTGTTTCAGCTTATAGGAAACAGTTTCAGGGTCACCTAAGAGCCAAAACTAAAAACAAATCAAAGTGTGGACTTGCTTCTAATTCCATTCAACAACTGTAGAATGGAGTCAATGTATGCGAAAAAGTGAATTGGAAGAACTACAGCAGGCAAGTGCAATACTGGGCACGTCTGATATCAACAGGAGGTAGCCGCTTAGGTTCCTATTAAGGGCGTTCACATTGTCAAAGCAAAACATTAACCGGAATGTGTTTGGATTAATGGGGAGAACCACATGAATTTACCTTGATACCTAGATGTGCAGACATGGGAAAGACAATGTGAAACAATGCACCTTTTTATGAAAGATGCCTCAGGGCATACGACTAATAAGCAATGCTTGATTTGTGAGTGCCCAGAGTGCATATTACTTAAAATGTCCAAAATTAAATCGAGCAGTAAATAAATCACTTGATTGGAAATGAAGCAGGTACTGGTTACATCAATATTGTAAATACATGCACTATTTAAACAAATGGGGAAGATATTAAAAGTGAATATTTAGTTGTTAAATAAATGTATTTTATGTTGTTTAATTAAAAACAGTTTCTGCGCTTCCGACTTAAAATAGCGTATGAACCCTCAGGTATCTGAGGGCTGCTTATTATTACCCATGGTGTGTGGTGCTCATTTATCGACCTCGGAAGGATGAAAGGCTGAGTTTGGCCTTGCCGGGATTCGAACCTGCTGCACGGATGTCAAAGCGAGCTCGCTTTGCCACTTGACCGGCTATATAGTGTGATGAATATGTAATGGCCCTTTGATGACGACTTGTTGCGTTTCTTGACATCTGCCGGGGGCCACTGGCTTCACACACAGCCGTGCTGAGTCACCTTCCATGCTCAAGATAAAACGAGCACCGCTGCATTGGCATAATGACAATTGTTCACAGGCCAGCAAAGCCAGTGCGGTGGCGAGCGACATGTGAACATGAGGCAAAGCTGGTTGTCTGTTGACTTAGACTCTGCGTGTTCTGGCAAGATCGTTGGGTTTTAGGGATTTTGAGATATTCATAGTCGTCATTCTGCACATTTAAAAAAAATATTGTTTGCAGTATTTCACAGTGCCTTTTTATTGTTACTAAAAATCATGTCCCAGTCCTCGTGATTATTCTTGCGCATTTGATGAGTGTGTCAATTCGAAAAATGGTGCTTCTAGACACACTTGTATTAGGACCAAGGGTAAAATGAAAATAAACAATGGTATGTGCTGACTGCTGAGATTAAATAAGTGCTTGGTGAAAGAGGAGAGAGTGTGCTGTATTCCTCTCCATTGCTCTGGTAATATTGCAGAGGTACCTCTTTAAGAAAATTTAAAAGCGGATCTGTAGCGCGCAGCGCCATCTCGGAGTTCGGTCAGTGGCACGGAACTCTACAAGAGTGAGGATGTCTCTTGGTTCCATGTGCTTGGTGGAAGAGGAGAGAGTAAGCTGTATTCCTCTCCATTGCTGTGGTACCACTTTAAGAACATTTAAAATCAGATATGTGGCGCGGATCGCCAGCGGGGAGTTCGGCGACGAGTTCAGTTGCGTGGAACTGTACAAGAGTAGGACAACTCTTGGTTCCCTGTGCTTGGTGAAAGAGAAGAGATTGTGCTGTATTCCTCTCCATTGCTGTGGTACTATTGCTGTGGTACTGCTTTAAGAAAATGTTAAAGCAGATCTGTGGCACAGCACAGAGCGCAGGCGCAGAGTTAGTTGCCAAACTCGGCCAGCAGGAAGGACGGAATCTCCATAGCATCAAGTTGCGTGGAGAGGAGTCTGTTTGCTCACTTTAGCAACAACGACAGCCTAGACCGCTAAAGGTGTGGCAGCGACACATCCTGCTGATAGGCGAAACAGAAAGTCGCCTCAATTAACATCTCCTTTATTTCAACTCCCATCTCCACCCCGCAATCTCCAAATCCCATAGACACACAATCTCGCCCCTCTTTTTCTCCTTCACCGCCGACCCTAGCTGTGAGAACGAACTTTCTTGACTTAAATGAGGGACAGATCGGCTCAGAGTCCTCCGCTCACTCAGATATATTTCTGTTTGACCAAGAGTGTGGCCAGGATATGGGTAGTGCCTGGTCGGTTGCTGAAATAGGGGGCCTTGAAACAGCTGTCACCGTCACAAGCCCCACGAACTTGATGGACTGCATGGAAGCGACCATACCCACAGCGAGCATGAGGACCACGCAGTTGGGTAGCGACCGGGGGAGAAGCTGGGTTGACGTGGAATCGTCGACCCCAGGCTCTAGTCTATATCCAGCCAAGTCTTCAGGCCTTACCACGAAACCAGTGTCCTTGCACTCACCTCCACCACCCCTCACTTTCAAGTCCTTCGATTTGAAAGGCCCATGCCCAGGTCCAGGCTCAGGTCCTCGTCCGGGGTCAGGTGTCAGGGATGGCACTCTAATACGAGTGGCACAAGACACCCAGACGAGTTTGGGTGTTGAAATAAAGTGGACAGATAGGAACACACACCGCGGAAAGGAAAGGGAGTGAAGAGTAGGGAAGAGTAGCAAGGGAAAAGGTATAGAGTGAATACCCTCTTGGGGTGTATGCAGAATAGGAAAAGAGTATTCCACGAACCTTGGAAATACTCTAGCCTTCTGCACAGTTTGCTATAACAGAGTCCCACGCTGTTTGCTCATAACTTGGAACAGCAGCTATGGGTGTCTGTGATATAGAAACAAGACAAGGGAAGGGGCAGAGGTTGACTGATGGGAACCAGCAGACAAGCTCTGTACAAAGGGTCTACAAACAGTACAAGAGTAGATACAACAGACAAATCCAGGAAAGGAGATGATAGCAAACTAGCAGAAGGATAGGAAGGGAAAGTCGAGTAACAGGATATGATAACAGAGGACAGAAAGGTAGGTGGAGCGCTCAGAGGAGCAGGAAGGCAAGGAGAAAGCCCACAAGAGTGGGACGGTAAGGTAGAAATATCAGAGGAAAAGGGCTACGGCAGCCGGAGTGAGGAAGGCTGCAGAGCAGGGAGCCCAGAGGACAAGGGCAAAGGCAGCCGGAGAGAGGCAGGCTGCAGAGCAGGGAGCCCTGAGGACAAGGGCTAAGGCAGCCGGTGTGAGATAGGCTGCAAGCGGGGAGCCCAGAGGACAAGGGCAAAGGCAGCCGGAGAGAGGAGGCTGCAGAGCAGGGAGCCCTGAGGACAAGGGCTAAGGCTGGAAAGCAGCTGAGCGTGATACGCTGCAATGTGGAGAGCCCGGTAGGGCAAGGGCGAAGACTGGAAGACAGCAGAGCGTGATCCGCTGTAATGTGGAGAGCCCGGCAGGGCAAGGGCGAAGGCTGGAAGGCAGCAGAGCGTGATCCGCTGTAATGTGGAGAGCCCGGCAGGGCAAGGGCGAAGGCTGGAAGGCAGCAGAGCGTGATCCGCTGTAATGTGGAGAGCCCGGCAGGGCAAGGGCGAAGGCTGGAAGGCAGCAGAGCGTGATCCGCTGCAGGGTGGAGAGCCCGGCAGGGCAAGGGCGGAGACTGGAAGGCAGCAGAGCGTGATCCGCTGCAGGGTGGAGAGCCCGGCAGGGCAAGGGCGGAGACTGGAAGGCAGCAGAGCGTGATCCGCTGCAGGGTGGAGAGCCCGGCAGGGCAAGGGCGGAGACTGGAAGGCAGCAGAGCGTGATCCGCTGCAGGGTGGAGAGCCCGGCAGGGCAAGGGCGGAGACTGGAAGGCAGCAGAGCGTGATCCGCTGCAGGGTGGAGAGCCCGGCAGGGCAAGGGCGGAGACTGGAAGGCAGCAGAGCGTGATCCGCTGCAGGGTGGAGCAAGCAACAAGGCAGGGAGCCCAAAGGGCTAGGGCTGTAGGCAGCAGGGTGTAACAAGCTGTAAGGCAGGGTCCCAGCAGGAGAGAGGATAAACAGCATACAAGGATCCGAAGACACTCGCGAAAGGTGGAGGAAGGACTCTCAATGCAAGAGGCTGAGCCACTGCAGACAGCAGCCTTATATACTGCCTAGCCCAGCACAGAGGCAGGCCAATTGGTTTCACCTGGCGAATCACACCTGCAGGCAATCGGCCACCGCCCTTTCTGTTCCTGGGCTGGTGGAAGCAGGACCAGACTCTAAGGCTTCTGGGGGGTGTAGTTCCATAGAAATCCAATAGGAACGGCCAGAAAACAATGCTTGCGGCCAGGTGCATTATGGTATGCGTAGTTAGGTGACCATAATCATTAATTAGTAAAGTCCAAATGGAGCAAAAATGGATGTGCCCATGGCGCATGCATGACATCAGGTGCATAACTCAAATTCACATGCTCTAGCCTCAGTGCAAGAGGTGGAATCACTGTTTTTAAAAATCATCCACCCATGCGGGGGACCGGCCGAGTGGACAGCGAGGGGCTGTCAGCTGTCCTCCCGCGAGTTGATACTGGGGATGGCACCCTTGAGGTAGACCCCTCCCAGGACCCCGCTAGCCGAAACGGGGTCCGTGAGGAGAGTTCATGGAGTTTCAGAAAAGAACCAATAACATCAGTGCTGGAAATAAAACCTTGACAAGCAGAGTTGACAGACACATCTAGAACCACTGCACTGGCCCAGACTCATTACGAGTCTGGCAGTACTGGGATATTACGACCCCGGTGTTCCTGGAAGTCAGGCACCGGAAAAATGTAAATCCCCATTCCCATTTTAGTCCCATAGGACTCAATGGGAATGGGGATGAGGGAAGCACCGACACCGTTAATAACGGTTCTGGTGCTTCCCAGAAAGTCTGCGGGCAGCTGGCAGGCAGTATTGGAAGCCGCCCACAGACTTGGAGTGTGCCGGTCCGGTAGGCTTACCCGCACCGTTGTTACCGGACCGGCACACTCGTAATGAGGCCTTCTGTCTTCCAAATCAATTTCCAGAAAGTGTGCAAAGTCATCAAACCCGTTAAAAGTTCACCGAAAGGCCTTTGCTAAGGGAACTCGATCAGGCACTAAAATGATAGTTTTCTTTCAATCAAAACCTAAATCAACGAGGAGCATCTTTTTTGATCCCCAGTTGAGCTTCGGATGCCAGAATGCTGGCGGGAGTAGGGGATGGTGTCCCTGTAGCCCGGGTGATCCACCTGAGAATGGGGCCAAGGAGTAGGAGACCAAAATTAGGAGTGCCCTTTTCATGCCCACAGGTGGGCAACAAAAATCCGTTCAGACTCAAGAAAACCAAAAACAATGAGGTTTGTCAAACACAATAAATTTGTCAAACTCGACGCTACAAGGGAAGGCAGATAAGTCGGAAAATGAAGGGCCTGCAGAAGTTTCTTCTAAGGAGAAACCCTCAAACTTGGACACGCCAGGATTCGCATAACTCTTCTCTCGTGTCAGACTCTTGAATGGAATTTTCCACCTCATGCCCACCAGAAAACACTAAACGTCCTGAGCCAACTTGAACAGAAGAAGGGCAAAAAAAAGCCTGACCTTCTAACAATTATGTCATCAATAACCATCCCTCTGGCACAGTTCACCAAGCTTTATGAGACTAAATTGCACTCTAAAAGATCAATCCACCTCGATGGTGATAGTGCAATCCAAATGTCTATTTGTGGAAGGCTATATCACTGCCGTTGAGTCAAGTAACTCCAATACAGGAACATTGCAACACCTGCCAGAAAGCCTAGCATCTACAAAAGAAAATGTACTCCCATTAACATATCCACAATCCACACAGACCCAACCGCGGGCATACATTCAAGTTGACCCAATAGACGAAGAAGGGGCTAACACTAAACTTAGTCCTCCGGAGATGACTGAAGGGGCAGGATGTAAGGGACTGCCAGCAGCATCAGGGGGCAAAACCACTTCAGCGGAGAAGGAAGTGGACAAAGGCCCGAAAGTGGATTCATGATCAGTCAGTGCCAAAAGCCAAGACTTTTCAATCTTTTCTCAGAGGCTGAGGAAGAAAGACAAGGAATCATCACTGCCATCTGGGTCGGCTGAAATGTCACATGCCTGAACCATTTCTAACAACGTAGAGAATTTATCCGACCAGCCTTAATTTCCACCCCAAAACCTGCCTCACGAAAAGGGACGAAGAGCAAAGCTCTGCAAGCCCTTCAAGCCCTACTATCGACCTTGCGTACTGGCAACGCGGATGTCCAAGATGCATCAGGAAATGACGAGGAAGAAAACTCAACACTGCAGGAGCTGATGAATTTATCATTCAACTCAATTGAAGATTCAGAGTCTGAACTTGTCCTGGGGGGCACCAGGGTACAACCCATAAAGCGCTCGACCCAAAACGAAAGCATCATTCCCAAGTAAAGTTTTATCTCTGTGGGGTCTGACTTCTCCGATTTTCAGACATTATCAGAAAAAAGAAAGAGAGTGCTGGGGCAACTACATCATTCAAATCCTCAGGGGGAGAAGGCCGAACAACCTGGCAAAATCATAGGGCTGGAACACCTTGGATATATGCAGTCAGAAAGCAGGGGGAATAGGGACTTGGCCCTGCCCCTTCAGGACTTGGCCTCTGGGCCAAAAAGCCAACACAGGGAAGGAAATATAAAGCAAGCAACTTGTGTGGCAAACAGAGATAAGAAGGGGACATCAGACCAGAGGCAGGCACGTGAAGGGCCTGCCAGCTCCCAAATCCCTAATTCCAAGTCCCCACCTTAAAAGGTAGAAGCCTACGCTCACTAAAACTGGAGAGAATTCTGGATAAGGAAGACGATGTAATACTGAACAGAAAAACCATAATGGAATTGCTTCACTGTATCTCAAACCTACGGACAGTGATGTCGAGAGATGTGAAGATCATTGAATTTGGGGACTTGCTCAATTACTCTGGCCTTGTTCAACTTCTTCTTGGCAGACATCAAGCAGTCCCTGTCCTCAATTAGATCCTTTCCCCCAACCATAGGAGAAGTCCCCCTAAATCGACTACTGTACGCTGATGATTTCGTCATAATTGACAAAACTCCAGTCGGCCTCCAGCGACAGTTGGACAGTCTTCAGACGTATAGAGAGAAGAACGATCTAGAGATAAATATAGGGAAGATGAAGAAATCTTAAGGACAGACCGAAATGGTATCTTGGCCGTGCACCAATTAAACAGGTACAGTCTTTCAAGTATCTAGGGCCCTGGATTAATAACAGTATCATTGAAACATTGATGGTGGACCACCTACGAGAGAGAGCCAAGCAGTTCCAGTGAACAAGAAATATGGTGGATTCTCAATAGTCCAGGTGGTGGACTACCAAAAATCAAAAGTCTGACCTATGGTGCTGAGGCTATGCTAAGGATTCCGAACCAAGTATGACCCCAGCTAGAAGGCTTTTTCTGGAAGAGGGCTTTGCGAGTTCCTATGTCAACTCTGATTCAGATCATACGTAGAGAACTCAGTCTCCCATCTTTAAAAGCTGTGGTAGAATGGAACAGACTAGCCCTGTTCAGAAAGTGCCTTTTGTCTTCTCTGCCCTTAATTGTTGACATAATCTACAAAGAACTTATGGAAGGGTCCAACGCAACCCTAAAAACCTGGCCTAAAAACAAGAGACAAATTGAGAGCAATATAATGTACTGAAGATGACCTCAAATCAAACCCGGTGGGAGTAAAAACGAATCTAGGGGAGAATGATTAGATGACTACCCTCGCCAAAGCCTCTTGCTATCAATCGACTTCTCATCTGGCTCTGGAGATAAAATAAATAAATGTGCTTCCAGGTTATTCATGGAAGTTCCCGAACAGATTCTACCGCAACCAATTTCTCCAGATACATCTGAATCTGCTACTGACAAATGAAATAATTTCAATAAGAGCTAAACCTAAATCAGTGGAATCAAATTACTGTTGTTTCTGTGCACGGGAGGACTGTTTGGAATCCATAAAGCGCCTTTTGTTATACTGTGCAGGTTTAACCAGGGAGAAAACGAAAATATTCGGCCAGTTGGTGATGCAGCTTCTATCATTAGATGCGGAGGATTTGTGGGCCGTGCTCATGAGCGGAGAAAGGACTTCATTGGTGTTAGCTCTAGTGACTTTTTTGTCTAATCTACATCCAAAAAACGAGGTGAAAAGTTGACCGGAAGCTTCCTCCGAGGCCCCCTGTATTCTGGGATTGAATGAAATGTAAATGGATGTGTTCTATTTTGCCAAAGTTGTGAGCAATTAATGCAAATAAAAAAAAGAAATTTAAATAAAATAAGTCATTTTGCGGAATGCTGATTGATTGAGGCTATATTTGCTTCCTGGCCTGCCCTTGCAGTCAATGTACCATCACCCACCAGGCTTAAGTGCATCGTTAAGAGAAGTTCTGTTTTCTCATTTTCTTTCAAATTAATACCAACAGCAAATACACCTGTTCTATGTATCTGTCTTTATACTTTATATATATGTGCACACATTCACAGACCCTCAGAGACTTGTTCCTAACAAGACAGAAGCAAGGACGCACAGTTTATAAATCAAGTGGCTAAAGCCCCACTTGGTTAAGACATTTCTATTACACCAGTAGTCATTGTCAGCTGCAATTGAGCCATTCAGTCTTAGAATGCAGCTTTAAAATAATATTTGTAGGTCCTTCGCAAAACAAAAGTCTAATGCTCCTGCTTGATAAATCAGCTCAAAAAGATACAAGTGGGTTGAGATGGCTATAAGGAACAGCATGGCCAGGGGCCATCAATGAATGGGTAAATAATCAAACAACACCCACAGGCTGGGTGTCCAATATGTTCCTTCACAATACAGATACAGAAATGCAACAATACACACATGAGCGCACAAACACACATACGCAAATTAAATAAAATGTATTTTGTAAAATAGCTGGTATGATTACATTCTGAGACTGTCACAAAGCTGAGTAGGATCAGAAGATGAGCAACACAGGGGTTTAGATCAAAATATACGCGTGTACTAAGGATCTTTACATCAGTGGTTCAACCGAAGGGAAAACACGAAATAATGGGATTATTCTTGCCTTTACTTTGGTTTCAACATTAAAGATTTTTTGGGGATTTTAGTTCTCACTTTGGGGTCCCCTCCTTATTAACTCTCTCAAGCGACGAAGTCCTGGGGGTTGAGGTGTGACACACTTTTCTCTTGATTCTTTCTGCTGCCTTTGGTTCTCAGCTTCTTGACAGTGCCTCTTGGGCATGAGAACTTCCTGGTTCTCTGGGCCTTAGTGCTCCTGCATGCAAGGGTAGGGTGAGAGCAAAAGTCAGGGCTGTTAGGTATGGATGAGCTCCAAACCTTCCACCAAGTAGATTACGAATCGGGATTTTCTGCAGGTGAAAAGCTGTCCTTCTCCTTTTTCTTCTATCTCCTCTACATGTTACAATGTTCTTATACCTAAAGGGTCCCTTATTACACCTCCTGTTCGCTCCTCCTCACCACATCAATTGTTGACCACCTCAATGCTTCACAGCATGCTTGAACTGCAACGCCTTCCTAACTCTAGCTTCACAGGCTGATAGAGTGCCTGCTCCTTTTCCATCATTCCTCCAACTACCTCTTTACTCTCTGTGACATCTATTTCTTGTTTTCCTCCTTCCCACCTGCCTTATCTTCAGATCACTCCTGTATACATTCCTCCTCAATGCTGTCCACCTTCGTCCCCTTGATGTTACCTCCCACATACTCCTATGGCCTTCCACTCTCTAATTTACTCCTCCCTTTCGTCTTCCCTTAACTCTTCCTTATACCACTAGCCTACTGTTATTCCAAGCCAACACTTCATCCTTATTCTCCACCTCCCCATCCTGTTCTTATGCACCACCTCTTTCTTTTAGCCCCCTTGCTACAGCCTGAACCCTACGGTACGAAATCTACCTGCTCCTTCTTATGATGACATCAGGAATAACATTTAGAAAGAGGAATATTTCACGAAGACAGGTAAGGGACCGTAGACTTGCAAAAAAGGTTACTCACTGTAGTGACACCTGTACGTTTAATGCAAAGTCCCCTTTTAACATTGGGACATCCCACGGAGCGTGGCCTATTGCTGCGCCACAAACAATCCGAATTTTCTTGTAGCACTAGCACCAGTACACCCTAACCATGCCTCTGTGCAGTAGCCTTCCCTCAATAATCCTTTCCACTATGGCTTCATCATCCCTTGCTTTATTCTCTGCCTTGCACATCCAGGGAGGACACCATTTTGTGTAAAGCCTACGACCCCTTAACACCTCAAAGTGGGGAAGCTCTGGGGGGCCCTATGAGGGGACATCCTATACTGCACCACTCTCTCCATGAGCATGCCAAACCACTCTGAACCTGCACACCCTTTCATGGGGATGACGTCCATCAATGTTCTGTTGAATCTCTTCACATCTCCCTTACCCTGTGGGTGTACAACGTTGTTTCTGCATGCTCTCAAAGTACTCTTTATACGAAATGGCCATTGTTGGTAATAATAATTCACCTGGGAGCAACCTCTCTCTCAAATGCCTCCCAGAAAAACTATAATATCTCTTAAAATGTTAACCTCTGTCCACTTTGAGAACAAATCAACCATTAACACCAGAAACTTCTTTATTGCCCCTCTGAAATTGGTAGGACCCAGTAAATCTGTATCTATTTGCGAGTGAAGAACATGTGATGGAAGCATGGCCTAATGGAGATGTGGATTCTGAGATCAGATAGTAAAGGACAGTAAAGGGAGAGCTTGGGTTGGTGATGGGAGGTTGGTAAGGGATCATTGCCTGATAGTACCAATGAGATTTAGAAATAGAGTCATTGAGGTCAGTCTTAGAGGTGAAGGACCAGGACCAAGGCCACACTAAGAGAATAATCTTGGTGCCCTGGTCTTGATTGCCATGTTGAAAGGGTGATTCACAAGTGTGAGGAATGTTCGGCTAGTGACAAAGGACTCCCAGATGGTCTTGGTACGCTCGCCAGCAGGACTGTGGGAAGAGCTAGATATCATGCATTTCACAGCAGCAACAACCAACTGAAAATATTGAATAGATGTTTAACTCTTACTCCTTCCCAGCAAATGCTATAACCAGACATCATGGGACTCCTCGAGAGGGTGGGTGCTATAACATTTTCACAGCCAATCACATATTCCACTTAAAAGTCCAGTCTCTCAGTGCCATAGCCCATGTAATAATTATTCTCGGCACACCATCAAGCACTTTCCTGTTGAAGAAAGCCATTAAGGGCTTATGATCAGTAAGTACCACAAACATACACCAAAAAGAGAGGTTTTAAAATTATTAGTTAAAATAGTATATCTTCCTGATATAATTTGACCCCAGGATGGATACTCAACAGTCTATACATGATTTTTTTAAATAGACTAGCCATGGATACAAGTATGAATGCTACTACCTGTAGAGACTTTCTCGAGTTATAAATGTAGAAAGGTCCATTTGTGGAATCAGCAAAAATACAATATTACGGCTTTTACACCAAGCAAAGGAAAATACACCGACACGGGCTTGTAAAGATTCCCAGAATCTTTATTACAAAACTGAACAGTAGTCAACAAAGTACACAAATAGCTATTTGGCCGTCAATAAATCACAGAGACCACCAGCAGGGTTCAATGTGAGCAGTGAGCAGAATTTGCTAGCTGGACATCGGCGTATTTATACAGTTCGTTATAATGATGTCCAGCCTCTTACAAGTTAATAATACAGTGGGCTAGGGTCGCGTCAGGTTCACTTTCCTAATTTACATATCTTGTGCATGCGGTTTACTTTTGAATACATTTACTAACACACTCTATTATTCTTTAATTTAACGTTACACTCTTTACATATTGTTTTAATACAAATCAAACAAATGTTTCGCATATCGTATTTGGATAGCATTACTGTTCTTGTATACTTGTAGTTTAACATTTGCTAATTCAAGTAATTCCCTGATCCCGAGGTCAACAAAGGACAAGGTCTACATGACCCTAACATGTAGCCTGAAGGCAGGTTGGACATTAACCCTCCTACAGAGGTTGAAGAGGTTAAGGCAAGAACAAGAGCACACGAGACGGCCATTTTAGACTACAAGGTGACTTTGTACAAAAACTAAAATGGCAGTTCTAACCTAAAATGGAGGCTCGATTTACTTGGGGTCATGACCTTGTAATACGGGTTTCCTCGCAAAGCGACTGGGCATAGGCCAACATATAAAATGAGGACGAAACAATATTATATCAGTTCTAAAAAACCCTCCTTTTGGCCTATGCCAAGCGCTAAACTACCTTCAATCACTTTGCGACTAACGCCACATTTCAACATCTATACATCCCGAATCATTGTCTGACATATCTATTGCCATTAGATCTGACACCAGAGTTTCTTTTAACACATACTCTTTGGAAACCTTCTCTGGGGCGTATATTTTATGCCCTAGTACACTTGTTGCTTGCGCGCAACATCCCCCTAATACTGAGCATATACCAGGGAGACACTGTATACAACAGCAAAGAAACAGAAAACTTCCCAAGATAATCAGCAGGGCCGAAAACAACTTCCATCCCCATGACGTAGGAGGTCCCAAAACCATGCACTAAGTTCCCAGTTTCCCTCAGGAACATGTACTTCTGAACTAAGAACATGTAGATTTTGGATAGCCCTAAAGATCGTCGGAGAGGAGTATGGTACGTAAACGCAGCAAGCGGACCCCACTAATTTACATACTCCTCCACGCTCGGCCAGAATGACATCTAATGCCATCCAGTTCTGAAGAGCCACTAATCTTATCGCTCTCTGTTCTAATGTCATATTATAGAGTATGTCAGTGGTCCGACTGATGGTTCTCTCCAATACTCTCGCTAGTCCCCTGATATCTTCTGAATTCGTAATTTGCCCAAAAAATGGCACAAAGGATTTCATGATATCTCCTAGAGTTTGCGCTGGAGTATCCCCTTTCACACCTCGTCGTGGACAAGTTTTCGAAACATCTGCAGTACTAGCAATAAATACCCCAGGTAGTAGAATCCCTAAATAGTAGGTTCCTTGCCAATCCCTGGGCAACCATGGAAATGCCACATTACCGCAAACGAAATAGACAGGTTTGCCTACGTACAGAGGTCTGTTTTCACTAGTCAAATTTGCAACGTTGGCACACTTTCTAAAATGACCCATTGACCGTGTTCCATTCCTCTGTATGCAGAAGGATACTGAATCGGGGCTATGATTAACGGAATAAGATGGAGGCCTGGCATCCTTATTGCCTATAGGAGTCATTTTGAAAGAGATTAAAGACTGAAAGGGACGAGACAATCTATCAGAGGGCCTAACAGAAGCAACGTTTGGCTTACTTCTATTTGCAAAAAGCGAGCAACCCAGGGGCATCAAAACATGCTTTTCAAAGTTATTCAAATTTGTACCATCAAAGTTCCCTGAGATGCTGTCATTCCATCGGCCAAAAAAATAGTGCTCTAAGAGAAGCATAACAGGCAGTTGTCAAAGGTAAAGGATAAATATACCAACCTAGCCCCTTATCCCCATGTTGCGGTAAATGCAAACAGATCCAACAATTGGTTTGATTAAAAATTGCATACGTGGCATTCATGATTAACAAAAGGGTATTATTCTTATAGTTCCGTCTATGCAAAGAATCTCTAGGCGACAAAGTATGCAATTGCACGGAAGGAGTGGGGATAACAGATACATTTTCAATAGGTAAAAAGTCCTCTAACGGATATGCTTCCACCAGATACCATAACCCAAAACCAACAGTTACTAAAAATCCAGTAATTATCACAAAAAGGCAACAATACACTTTGGGGGTCCCTTTACATGCTTGATCATTGTCTCTGCTAGTCACATGTCTATCTAAAAGTTCGGTACGAGCGGTAGCGGGTGCAGGCATTGTCGTCTTCAACTGAAAAAACACCAATTGTTTGTTTGCTGGCGACTCCAGTCGCACGTCTTCTTAATGTCTTTCCCACAACCCTTAGCCAACAGAATCTTCCCGTACAGTCGGGCCAAAAGGCAAGCCCTCAAATGATTTTCTCAATCGCACAGTCAGACAATGCGGTACGTTTACTTCCTTGGACGTAAATTATATTTTGCAGTTTCTGGTGAGGACAATGTGTCGTCACTTCCTCCTGGAAGTGGCGAATGAACGGAAATGGGATCAGAAAAGGATTCATCCGGAAGTTCCACTGTTGGGGAGTGCGGAGACAAGATGGCCGTTTTGTCCGGCCTTGCGGATTCTGAAGCGGTCTCCGATTCTCCCTTGTTGGTTGTTGCTGTTTCAGGCACGCTAGTTACAGCAGTGGGAAGGGATTCTATATCTTCTGTATAGTATGGCACGGGCTGTGGGATCGGTTTGGTGTGTGTCGCATGGATCCAGGTCTTACGACCCCCACAGCAGTCTGGGTGACTAGCAGTACTTGGAAGGGACCCCTCCACCGAGGTGCAAGGCAAGATGACCTTTCAAAAACCTTCGTGAGGATCCGGTCCCACGGTCATAGACTGTGACCGGGACACTCGTAGCATACAGGTAATGCCTCTCGCACCTGGTGATAAATTGAAAACAGATTTTTAGTCAACTGGTTACAGTAATCTGAAAGAAGCACATTTTCTATGTCCCGTAGTGAACGGCTTTTTGGCAAACCCCAAATATTAGCAGGTATCCCCATTACCACCTCAAAGGGAGAGAGTCCAGTCTTAGTTTGAGGGGTTGTTCTTATCGATAGTAACACGATCGGTACGGCGTCTGGCCATTTTAGCTTGGTGCCAGCACATGTCTTAGCGAGTTTGTTCTTTATGATGCCGTTATGCCTTTCCACTAATCCGGCACTTTGGGCATGTCTGGCTGAATGGAACCGTTTGTCAATCTGTAATCCTTTGCAAATTTGCAGGATTACAGTAGCGATAAAGTGTGGCCCATTATCTGACCAGATGACTCTCGGCAGCCCGAACCTAGGAAAAAACTCTTTCAACAGAGTTTTTGCTGTGGTTATGGCCGTTGCATCTCTAACCGGGAAGGCCTCAACCCACTTACTAAAGGCACAAATGACAACCAACATATATTTAAGATTGTTACAACGTTCCATTTCAATAAAATCAAAGTGAATAACCTCAAACGGGACAGAGGGTGGAGCGAAACTTCCTCTAGGAGTCGAGGTACCTTTTCCTACATTGTGCTGCAAGCAGACCATGCAGCTTTTGACAAAACGCTCCGCAGTTTTGAAAATCTTATCATTGGCCCATACACTGCGTAACATTGTAGTCAATTTACGTGCAAAAACATGTGTTGGACCATGAGCCATAATAACCATCATTGTAATGTAGGCGTCAGGGAGTAACCATTTTCCTTCAATATTGTCTACCCAACACCCATCGTCATCCAATCTCCCTGCACCCTCGATCCATCTCTTAGTTTCCTCTATGGTAGCATCTGCTTGAATATCTTTTATAACATCGATACTTTCACCCAAAGTGCAAACGTTTACAATTTCATTTACACAATACATTTCTGAACTGAAATCAGTGGCAGTTTGTTTAGCTATCTGACCAGCAAAAGCATTCCCTTTTCCTACATCATCTGTAACATTTTGATGTGCTGAACATTTTATGATAGCTAACTGAACAGGGAGTGCGAGTGCTGAAAGTATTCGCACTATTAAAGTGCCGTGCTGGATTTTTGTTCCGTGCGAGGTCAAGAAAGCTCGTTATTTCCAGAGTCTACAGAAATTGTGGGCCTCCCCAAAAGCATACTGACTATCGGTATATATATTTATTGTAAGCCCTTCAGAAAGTTCACAAGCTCGAGTTAACGCTATAATTTCTGCGGCCTGCGTGGAATTATGCATAATTCTTTTAGTTTCCACAATCGTGCTTAAAGTAGTGACAGCATAAGCAGCCGTGGATGTACCGTCTGGAAGTTTAAAACAAGAGCCATCACAAAATAGCTCTCCTTCTGGGCTATTCAAAGGCGTGTCTTTCAGATCGATTCTGCCTTTAGTCTCCTGTTCTGTCATATAAAGGCAATCGTGTGATGTATCGTCACCATCAATAGTATCTTATGAAACAGGTAAAAGTTCAGCCGGATTTAATACACAACACCTCTGAATTTGAATGTGGGGGGCAAACAAGATTAGTTCATATCTTGTCAATCGTGCAGAAGTGAGGTGTTGCGTTTGAGTTCTATTCAATAAAATATCTACAGAGTGAGGTACCATTATGGTTAACGCATGACCCAGGACCATTCCCTCACTCTGTTTTACAGACGCAGCAGCAGCGCGCAAACATCTTGGCAAAGCGCATGCTAGAGGATCAAGGGCGGAGGAATAGTAACCGCACGGCCTATTCTTCCCTCCATGCTCCTGCGTTAATACAGCCAAAGCACATCCATCACGTTCATGCACAAACAATACGAAGGCCTTGTCATAATTCGGAGTTCCTAAAACCGGCGCTGAACACAGCGCGGATTTGAGCAAATCAAATGCTTTCTGGTGTTCCAAAGTCCATGGCAATGGCAAAGAAATGCCCTTCTTTGTCAAAGCCAGCATTGGTTTAATCGTTAACGAAAAGTTAGGGATCCACAATCTACAAGAAGAAGCCATACCTATCAGGGCTCTAACTTCCTTTTGCGTATTTGGGACAGACATGCCAGAAATAGTCTTTATTCGTTCAGGTGTCAACCGTCTTCCCTCCTTTGACAGGAGGTAGCCTAAATAGGTGACCTCCTGACAACAATATTGGAATTTTTTAACTGAAGCTTTGTGGCCATGTTTCGCTAGATGACAAAGCAACAACACGGTGCCTTCTTTACAAGCGCTCTCAGAATCAGCAGCCAAGAGGAGGTCATCTACATACTGTAGTAACGTGCAAGTAGTAGGCAACTCGAGAGTATCGAGCTGCTCTTTCAATGCCCTACTATAAATACTTGGACTCTCAGTGTACCCTTGTGGTGCACGAGTGAATGTAAACGAGGGTCCACCTAGTGTAAACGCAAACAAATACCTGCTATCCTTGTGTATGGGAATACTGAAAAACGCGTTTTTAAGATCAACAATGCTAAAATGAGTGGCAGAAGCCGGAATCATGGTTAGTATCGTTGTAAAATCAGGTACAACAGGAAATTGAGGAGCCACAATTTTGTTAATAGCACGTAAATCAATTATAAAACGAAAGGGAATCGCATTATCACCTTTTTTGTATACTGGCAAAATGGGGCTGTTACATATGCTACCCGTAATCTCCTCAATTACTCCACGATGTACAAAATCAGAAACTATACATTTCAAAGCCTGTTTGCCTTCAACTGAGATCTTATACTGCGGGATGCCAGGCATTTTTACTCCATGTTTCAAAATAATTTTAACAGGTTCAATTTAAAGAATGCCCACATCATTATCATCAATTCCCCATAAGCATTCTGGGACATTACTGAATTGTGGCGGTAAAGGTCGAGTCAAAAACTGAGAGGCGAGTGATTGCTGAGGTGAAATTGTTAACCGAACTCCGTCCGGAGAACAATGTATTACTGCATGCAATGCCTTCAACAAATTTAGCCCCAGCAAGTTCTCCCCACAGTTTGTGGTAAGTAGAAATGGACACTGTTCCGTAAAGGGACCCAGTGTTATCGGTACCGGCAAAGAGACCGGACAAACTACAGGTGTGCCTGAAAACCTTACAGAAACGTTGGACTGCCCTGATAGGGGAATATTTGGAACCCGTGAATGATCAATGGACCATTTCTGTGCTCCTGTATCTACTAAAAATAGATGGTTCCTATTTCCCACCGCCATCTCAACGTAGGGGCCTTTCTGATGAACGGGAATAGGTGTAGGTTTCCAAATCCTCCTTCGGGCAATCCTAGCGAAACAGAATATTGTCAAAAGGAAGCTCTTCAGAGACGTACGCGGCAGAAGGGTGATCAAAAATGTTTCTATTATCCACATTCGAAACTTGCTTATCTTGTGAAGGAGGTTGCTGTGATTCTGGTACAAACTGACCTCTACCAGGGCCCCCTGCACCTGGGCGCCCTCTGGATCGTCTACCCATGTTCCCAAATTACCTTTGCTTCAAGGTCGGACATTGTGTGCACCAGTGGCCTTCCTGCAGGCAGTAGGCACACTGGTTAATGGTTACCGGAGCCAAGGGTGCACTTCCCTGTGGAATGTACTGACCTCTCAATTGATTACCCCCTCTAGGGCTTCTAACAATCTGTTGTAATAAAACTTTTGTTTTCAGGTCACCCTTTTTTTTCTCAAGTTTTTCCTTTTCAGTATTTACACGATTTCCATAGTAGTGAGCCATATGCAGTACTTCTGATTGAGACTTCGCCTGCCAAGCGCTTTCAGAAGACATAAACTGTAACTGGATGTCAGGCAGCAATCCACGTACAAATTTGTCGACAAACAGCCTTTTCCCTGACTCTGTGCCTACGTCTTGTCTACTGAAATCTGAGAATACCTGCTCGAACCGATTGAAGAAATCGGTAGCACCCTCAGACTTTCCTTGGACACAGGCCGTAAGTTTGTCCCAAATGATTCTTTTATCAGGAACCATAGTTTTCAGTTTTACAATAATTCTATCAGGCAAGGTTAATATCACTTGAGGCGGTCGTTCGCCAGCTGGTCTTTCTCTATCTAGCCTAACCATATTATCCCATGTGTCTCCCAACCCAGGTATGTCATCTATAGTCCTAATCTGTTTCCACAAATCGACTGGTAGGAGTACGGGAAATAATAGGTCAATATCACTTAAGGTGAATACCGACGACTGTAAGACCGACTCTATTTCTTTATAGAATCCGGTTGTATTCTTTCTCATATCGCGAATAGATTGTTTTATGGTGTTCACTTCCTGTCTTGAAAACGGGACGTGAACAAACTGTGATACGTAATGTGCAGGAATTTCTCTGGCGACTATACCTCGCCCAGCATCGGCTGCAATCTCAACTTTCGGGACAAATGTCAGAGGGACCTCTCTCATAGGCAGTTGAGAAGTAGGCAGCTCCGAACGCTTACTAAGCAACAGAGCCAAATGAAGCGTTAGGGCAGTCGAAGAAGTATCAATCGAAAAAGCTCTTTTATAAACGCTCACCAATTCTGCGGGACAACAAATCTTTCTTTTTACACACTCATCCTGCAGGTACCCTACCATCACCTGTATCACATTCTTCTGCATTTCTAACATATACTGACTATATGTGTCATATACTTCATCTGGAGTTATCGACATATCCGAAATCCATCTTATCGCATCCTTTATACAAATTCGCGCTTCCTCACCTTTTAATTCACGGCGAGGAGAAAACCGTTTCTGTAAGTGCATAATACCTAAACTACCACCATCTGCTCCTCATTCTGTAACCCTTCTAACTCCTTCCTATACTCAAAAATCCTCTCAACATGCTCATATACCTTCTCCGCAGTATCTCTGGACAACGCTAAGGCGTTCAAATCCCGTAACCCCTGTGGGAAATCTTCATTATTCAATCTATTCCACATTATACTGAAATGAGGCCCTAATCCTTCAATAAAAACATTTTTCTTAGGAATACCTTTTAAATTTTCGAGTGTGGAAAAAACATCAGCTTGTTCACCCTTCTCCATACAATGTTTAGCACAAGCAATCAATTCATTATTTTTTTCTGGGGGCACAGTATTACGAGTCACAACCCTTGATCTCGCTCCCTGGTCTACTACAAGCGATGCAGAATCAGGAAGAAGAAGAGTAGGCACATTCTGAATATCAACAGGTGGAAGCAAGGGGGCAGGCAAAGGAGTGACGGCTGGAAGAACAACAGGAAGAACAGCAGGGAGGACCGGAGGAACTGCAGGAGGGGGAGCAACAACGGGAAGGGGCAAAGCGCCAGGAGGAGGGACGTACTGAGGTGGTGCGGAGGCATTGAGCCTTCGTTCATGCAAAAGTTTATTAATCAATTCATCTGACGTATGAAAATCTTTTGAAGGGTAGATTTTCTGAATGCCTAATTGAAACGCCCTGTCCGTGTTCCTGACTGACTCCAATTGTTTATTTTGGTCATATAACCGTGCCTTTTCGACACTTGTCATATGCCTATCTGTTTTCCAACTATGTAACGCATCAAATGCTGCAGGTATAGCCTTTTTCTTTACTAATACGGACTCTAAATATTCTATACGAGGGATTTCAAAACTACCATTGGTTGGCCACCGAAGATTAGAATTATGTCTGGTCTGTCTGTGCCAAATGTCATTAAATGCTATACTACCAAAGCCTTTCTTACAGTACATAGTACATGCCGGCGACCCCTCCTGTGGTGCGGGACGGCTATCTTCCAAAGATTGTCTGTCGCTGCGGAATAATGCCCTAAAGCTGGCAGACAATTTCCCAGGCAGAATCAAAGTTCTGGTGTTACCTGGTTAAATAATTGTGCTCGCGAGTACAATGCTCCAAATTCAAATTGTCAGGGTTAGATTAAGAATCGGGACACGATTCACCTGGCCAAAGGACTGGGAGGCCCGATCGGTTTACTAAGGACAATGCTAAGGACCCACGTGTCTGGTGATTTTCAGCAAATGTACCCACCTCGAATGTATGGACCCTTGTCAAGACGTCGTCTCGGGCTACAGCTCACGGTTCAGGGATCGGATCATGCAGTTTCGTTGAGGAATTCGCTTCTCATCTAGAAAGGCCGTTTCTGTTGGCTCCGTCCGATCCCGGTCCGATAGCCGAGCCAACCTCCAACGAGACAAGGTCAATCTTGAGGGTCCCTATTCGCGCGCCATCTGTGGAATCAGAAAAAATACAATATTACGGCTTTTACACCAAGCAAAGGAAAATACACCGACACGGGCTTGTAAAGATTCCCAGAATCTTTATTACAAAACTGAACAGTAGTCAACAAAGTACACAAATAGCTATTTGGCCGTCAATACATCACAGAGACCACCAGCAGGGTTCAATGTGAGCAGTGAGCAGAATTTGCTAGCTGGACATCGGCGTATTTATACAGTATGTTATAATGATGTCCAGCCTCTTACAAGTTAATAATACAGTGGGCTAGGGTCGCGCCAGGTTCACTTTCCTAATTTACATATCTCGTGCATGCTGTTTACTTTTGAATACATTTACTAACACACTCTATTATTCTTTAATTTAACGTTACACTCTTTGCATATTGTTTTAATACATATCAAACAAATGTTTCACATATCGTATTTGGATAGCATTGCTGTTCTTGTATACTTGTAGTTTAACATTTGCTAATTCAAGTAATTCCCTGATCCCGAGGTCAACAAAGGACAAGGTCTACATGACCCTAACATGTAGCCTGAAGGCAGGTTGGACATTAACCCTCCTACAGAGGTTGAAGAGGTTAAGGCAAGAACAAGAGCACACGAGACGGCCATTTTAGACTACAGGGTGACTTTGTACAAAAACTAAAATGGCAGTTCTAACCTAAAATGGAGGCTCGATTTACTTGGGGTCATGACCTTGTAATACGGGTTTCCTCGCAAAGCGACTGGGCATAGGCCAACATATACAATGAGGACGAAACAATATTATATCAGTTCTAACACATTGACTCTGGACGCAACATGACCAGATGGTAAACTGCGTAATGGTCGATAGGGAAAAACGTTTTGTGATCAGTTCTGTAATTTTGGGTAATCAGGACTTCTCGGCAATCACACATTTGTTGCGTTGATCAATAAGCAATCAAACCTTGCCATTTTGTTTTCTAACTTTCACAAGCATCATGATCTTGCTCATCTTTAACTCCTCCCTTGTGGGACGGACAAATGGTATAGTTCCGAGTTTAGAAGTGACTGGTGTGCCATACTTTTTTAATTTGATGGCATGCACTAAGACCTTGAGACAACCTTTTTGCTCTTTGAACCGCTCTGGACACCATGTGGCTACATCGTTTGCATCACTTTGTCAATCGATTGCTAAACTCTGATTCGGACCTCCAGGGTCTAATATGATCTTGAGGTTGACTTGGTCATCCCAAGACAGTAAATCCCTTCCCTTTTCAGCCACAAACACGATACCCTGAACTAATTGTCCTATAAATTCCATCTTAGTGTAAAATTCTCGTAAAGTGTTAATGGGTATCTCTCATATGCACGTTCCTCTAAATCCAGCTCCATCAAAACACATCACTTGAGTAATATTGTCCATGTTGCTAGGCTGATCAGTGTATAATCAGCTCTTCTGTCAATCATGAAGTCAAATTCGACACTGTTTTCTTTGATGAATGTGATTTCCTTTTTCCCATATTTACTTTGACAGCACTTACTGTGTACACAATAATCCCATTCATTCCATTTATTGCTGTTATCATCTGTCATTTGCATGACCTCGTGACTTGACCTTGGCCATCCTTTATTTGTTTTGCAGCACCTAACTCCTCTTCTGCCATAGCCGTGACAGACTATACTGATGCCATAGCCCTCCTTGTCATTAGCTAAGTGTGTCACACTTCCACAGCAAAAACAGCTTTGTGCTGTTGATGTAAACGATTTCTCTCTATTGGAGCGAGGTATGTTCATGATATGCTCACTGTCTTTGGTTATCTCAGATGTTCCCTTACTACAACATTTAGCAATCGTTACTCCCTTTGGAATTGCGCAAGAAGTGCCCATGAGGTTTCAGAGTGTCTGGAGTAGGTTCATTCAGATACAGGTAAGTGTGTTCTATGTCTTTGGCAATTTCAACAGCTCTCTCTAATATGGAATATTTTTCTCTCCAAAATGTCTCCCTAATTTTAGGATTTGAACATTTTATTGTACGTTGATCACAAATACTGTCCGCCTGGCAGTGATTGAATTAGCATTTTACTTCCAATCTCCTTAGTACTGTAAAATATTTCTCTGTGGATTCCTCTTTCTTCTGCTCTCTGGTAGCAAAATGAGGTCTGGCCCCGGTGCTGGTGGCACAATGGTTATCTAATTTAAGTAAACCTATTTTAAACGCAAATAGAGCATTAGTGGGATTGCCTTCAGGTGGATCTAGAAGTCCTTTAAGTATCTTTTGACTTTCATGACCCAAGCAGTGAAATAGCAGCTAAAACATATTTAAGAAAATCCTCTTGGCATTCCTTCCATTACAAGGTCTCCCAGAACTGATAGACATATTGATGGGCTAGGAATGTTAGTCGTACTGTTTCAGCATGTGGTTAATTAGTAATTAGTTGACACTGTTGATTGCATTGATATACCAAATGGTTATATGTTATATATTATGGTACAGTACTGAAAGCTGTTAATACTTGCAAGATCAAATGTGGGCAGTAGAGTATATTTACAAGCTTTTTCTTTCTTCTTTTAGTCCAGAAACTCTATCATATGTGGATTCGGCGCTCGTCGCCAGTGGATGCCAGGAATAACGTTGACGCAGAAGAATCACAGAGGAAGATGGGTGACAGGAAACAGGCATATTTTATTTAGGTACATGAAAAATCATCAGAAATCATGGGGATCACACAGAGCATCCATTCATTCTCTGGCTCCACTCCCAATGATCACTCTTTTGATTGTGTTCCCTCCTCCCACCTCACTCGCATGTCAGCCTTAAGTGGACGGTGGCGCACACTCAATCCCTTCTGCAGGACCCTGCACCAAAGACAAGTTTGCCTGTGCCATGGAGCCTGGCAAAGCGGTAATGGCTGGGTGCCACACTTTGCAACTGTGTGGCCCTTCACCCGGAGAACTCAAACATCCACAGGTTGAACAAATATACTTGTTTTTGATGCTGACCAGGCGCGAGGGCTTAGGAGCTGGCTCAAGACACTCCTCTGCCTTTCAACAACTTTCACAATGTTCTGGATCCTTTTTTAATCACACACACCCATTTCTCCCAGGTCCTGGCTTATCTAGGGAACTTGAACACACCCCCAGGGACCACTCCAGCTTAATTTTATTCAGGTATGAAAAATAGCAGGAACGTTGGATTGGTTGTATTGTGCATGTTCGTGAACTTTCTGCTGCTTGTTCTTCCCTGCCCCAGACCCACAAATAAGGTGGTTTGAACCAGTCAGTCAATCACATTTATTTCGCTACAATAAATACCATAAAATCACAATGCAGTATACTAGAAATACAGAATGTAAAACCGATTTTAAAAAATCATAAAATTGCAATGAAAGGTAGTCCTGTGTGATAGAGTAACAACTTTCGAATAGCGGGTAATACACAAAAAGAGTCTACTAGCAAACATATAAATTGTGCAAGTTACATTCAATGAGGAAACTAAATATTAATTGAGCGCTTTTTCCTAATAGTCAAAGCAGTTCTCAGAAAGGACAGTAGTGTCCAAGAAACCAAAGGAAAGTCAGCCAGCATGATCAGGTGCATTGCAGTTCTTCATTGGGTACACTTTAATGTGCGTAATAACGGGAGTAAAGTGCGAGTGCAAACATTGTGGTAAGTTGGACAGAAAAAAAGAAAGTGCAATAAGTCTTCAATATCACCATTACACATATCATACATAACATTATCAGATGGAGGGTCAGCCCATTTCACGGTTACAGTCTTCAAAGGAAGAATATTAAAACAAGCTTGTTTAAAAATCTAGAAAATATTAGGTATTTTTGAAGGCTGATGGAAGACAGCGCGGCATGATAACAATTGCTGCTTTTAATCAGCTCTACATGCTCCCTTTGGGTCGAGAAGATCACATGGAGACTATTTTTATGCGACTTGGCTGCCTTGCAGGTACTAGTAGGATTTGTAAATGCAATTTTGCAGTTCAGACTGTTGGGCAGCTTTCTTATATGTCTGAACAAAGGAATGAACATGATTTTATTTCCAGACGATAAACAAATAATAATTTGTTGGGTTAAAACTGCAGGGGTGCGTGGCCAGGATCGCCAGCGATGTGGCTGCTTCTCTGATGGCCTCCGTCCGGGACCCACGGCATCCAGCGATAAATTAACCTTCCGGGGTCGAGCTGAGGCGATTGTCGGACCACTAAAGGTCTGAGGCGCCTGCTGTAGTCCAGAGGGGCTTCATTACCCCCCCAATTAGCTTGGAAATGACCCGAACTCTCCCGCGCCCTCTGTCTCAGAGCGGCACTCCCAAGATGGTGACCGAGGTTCGTTGACTGCGGGACGGGGAGCGAGGTGGAGGGAGTCCCTGCCCCTTGGGGGCCCTGAAGTCAGACACAGAGCTCGGAGGAAGCACGCTGCGCCCGCGGCATGATGAAGGTGAGCAGCCTGTCTTGTGAGAGGAGCCGAGAGTAAGCATCGGGACGGGCGGCAGAGGGCCCCCTCCCCCTCTCTCATCCGGAGCGAGGGCCGGGGCTTGCTACAGAGATGACAGTGAGAGGGAGAGCGCTCGGCTGGAGAGCAACGGACCGGCTTGGGGAGCGACGTCCTCCGCTCCTGCGACGCTGATCAGGCAAGAGCTCCCGGGACTGGACCCAGCGTGAAGCTCCGGAGGCCTGCTGTGAAGCCTCCGGTGACCAGCCTGCAACCCGGTCCCCCCAGCATTCTGCCAGCGGCGGCCGAAGAACCCAAGGGCCGAGAAGGTGAGAGCCCTGCAGCGAGCCCTGCGGATCTATTGGGAGGCAGTCTCTGCCCAGTGCATCAGGCGACACCGTCACCACTTGGCGCAGCACTTATTAGGCCTGCCAGCTCGAAGTCTTCCAGGGGAGCTCCGGCCCACATCCCCTAGTCTCTGATCAACCCAAGACCTACCATCAGCAGCGGCACCCTCAGAGCCCGCCTCCGGGCCCCTCTCATAAACCTCTGGCGGCTTTGCACTGCCCTACCACCCTTCATCAGAATACTGGCGTGGGCGACACTGTGACTCCGGTGCAACCCCGACCCCACTGGAGCCCAGGATTGGGTTCCCACTGCACCCTGCTACCCGGCTGGTGTTCCGGGACTCAACCTTCGCGGCGAGGAAGGGATACCCCGCTATCATTAGGTCCCGGCTGGCGGTGTTGGGGGTCCTTCCCCCTCCTCCCATCACGCCTGAAGCCTGGTAATCAGCACATTGGACCCTGCCTGGGGCCCTCAGTCTGCCAGCAACCCCTAGCGGGGGCAGCCCCAGTGACATTACCCGGATACAGAGAGCCCTCAATTGAAGCCCTCACATTGACGAATCCCCCTTCACCCCTCCAAATAAAGGGGTCCTCAGAGTCCAGCCGGCCTCCTCAATGTAACCAGGGTGGACGCAGGAATCCCGGAGTCACACGTTTCGCATGATGTCGAAGCTAACTAAAGTAACCAAAACCTCAGACATTTCCACCATGCTGCTAACGGCGGACATGACAAAGAAACCGGACCCCCCCCTAATCTTACCCCACAAAAGGCCCCTGAGGAGCAGGGAAAACTGGCTACCAAAGAAGACATCCAGGCCTTCATGCGGGACATTAAAGCTGAGTTCAGATCCTGCATGACAGAGCTTTATACGTGGATGGATCAAACGGATCAACGGCTCACAGAGGCAGAACAGAGGCTGTGAGAAGTTGAGGACCTCACCCAGAATCATGACGCTACGCTAATAGAAATGCGACGCGAGATTAAGGCGCTGCAGCACAGGAGCGAAGTGCTGTAATTTAAGCAGGAGGGCCTGGAAAACAGGCCACGACGAAATAACCTGCGCATCCGAGGGGTCCCGAGGGGTCCCGTCAACCATCCAAGACAAACAGCTACCAGAATATATAATCAACTTCTTCCAGGCCCTCCTGCTGCTCACAGACAAGACCCAACTCATCCTCGACCGCACGAGTCCACTTCTATGCCACTAAAGAGGCCATCTCGGCAATAAGCCGCGCCAAGGATGAGCTCTCATGCATGGGTACCCCGCTCCAGATATTTCAGGACCTCTCCCTGATGACCCTGCAGAAAAGAAGAGCCCTCAAACCCTTAACTCTGTTCCTGCAGAACCAGCAGATCCGCTACAGATGGCTGTTCCCCTCCACTCTCCAATTCACATATCAGGGAACCCAGCGCAGAATAAGCCGCATAGAAGACGCTGAGTTCATTATGCACCCAATCTCCCTGGGGAGCTCGCCTACTCCCAGCCCACATCGTCCGCCAGAGGAATCAGACCAACCTCCCCAGAAACAGCAGCAACAGTCCTGGTCCAAGGCACAGAGACGCCGAAAGATGAGATAATCCTGTCACTACCGACGGTCACGAATCGACCGATCCCATAATCAAAGACTAAAATAATGGTGCTGCGGTCCCCGAGCGGCCCATACCCCACTCCAAGGAGTATGTCACCAACCCACCCTTGGAGGCAAACACAGATAAGTGGTCTGATCCTAGCCCTGTTGGCTGGGAAGACAGTTATGGCCCGGTTGGCCGGGGGAGAGGTCGTCCAAGAGATTCCGGCCCCCCACACGATTGCAAGTTTACCCTCCCGTTGGAGAGAATATAAAAGGCAGCCACAAGGAATTTGTGCCGAAGCTAAGCCCCTAGATGGCGACTGAGAACCACCGCTCTCTCCCCCTAGATTGGATCCTCGCGCCGGAAGATGCCCAGGGGTCTCCCCCCCCCCACATCAAAAACTGAAATTCCTGACGATGAACGTCAGAGGTCTGAACGCCCCGCAGATGAGAAAATCCACGCTGCGGCGCTTACAGAACGAGGAGGCCTCCATAGTCTTCCTCCAGGAGACACACTTGATCCCGGCTGATTTTACCCGGCTCCGTGACAGACAATTTCCGCTACAATTCTTGGAGTCAAACAGCACAAAGAAGGGTGGGGCAGCAATTTTATTCACCAAGGCCCTCAGGCCGCAAGTCCTAGACTCCTTGCTTTTCCCAGAAGGCCGCTTCGTAGCAATAAAATGTCGAATTTATGGCCAACTCTACACACTTATTTCAGTTTACGCTCCTAACGACAAGCGAGAAGAGTTCTATTTAGCCCTAGAAAGAGCCCTCCCACAATTTGCTGAGGGCCAGACTATCATCGGGGGAGATTTCAACGGAGTCCCTGACCCACTGACAGACAAGTCACACCCTCCGGCTCGCAGAGATTTCTATTTAGCCCTAGAAAGAGCCCTCCCACAATTTGCTGAGGGCCAGACTATCATCGGGGGAGATTTCAACGGAGTCCCTGACCCACTGACAGACAAGTCACACCCTCCGGCTCGCAGAGATTTCAGCCTGGCAACGGCGTTACTCAAATTATTCAGAAGCTTAGACGTGGTGGACACCAGGAGAGTCCTGTATCCTGAGGTCGGAGACTATTCGTTCTACTCATATGTACATAGAACATATTCACGCATTGACCTCCTGCTGGCCTCCCCGCAAGTCTTAGCATTCACAGATGAAGTGGTTATTGGTCCCAGAATCCTCTCAGATCACGCCCCAATAATGTTAACGCTCAGAGCCCATGACCCTGACCCTGCGCCGCGACGCAGATGGTCCCTCTATGACCCGATCTTGGGAGACATGTCATTGAGAGATATAGTAGCAAAATCGATAAAGGAGTTTTTTAAAGAAAACAAGAATGAAGACACTTCCCCAGCCAACACTTGGGACGCAATGAAGGCGGTGGTGAGAGGTTTGTTAATCTCCAAAGGAGCAGCCTATCATAAACAAAAGCGACAAATCCGCCAAGACCTGGAGAACAAGGTGCAAGAGGCGGAGGCAGTGTGTAAAGCCAGAAACTGGACCCCGAGAGCCTACCGAGCCTTGCAGGCAGCCCGGAAGAAATTGGAGGTCCACAATGCAGAGGACACAGCTCAGCTCTTGGCCAAAACAAAACAAAGCCACTACGCCAAAGGTAATAAGGCAAACAAATTCCTGGTCGAGAATTTAGCGCGGGTCAAGAAGCGGAACACAATCATAGGCTTGTGTGATCCGCAGGGTAGAGTGCAGTTTGCTGATCGTGATAAACTACGGATTGCAGAGGCCCACCCCACAGACATGATGACGGCAACCCCAAGATCCAGCGGAGAGCAGCAAGCCTACTTGCAGGACGCAACCTTACCACACATCACAACCACGAGGAGGGAAGAGTTAGAATCCCCGATCACTCACGAGGAGGTCGACGCAACCATTAAAAGCCTGAAACCAAGGGCCCCCGGTCCAGATGGGTTCGCGACCCGATTTTACCCTCTTTCGGCCCCAGCTGCTGGCCCCCATGACGACGCTCTTCAATTCCTTTTCCATCTCAGGATCTACTACCCCGTCAATGCAAGAATCCATCACAGCTGGGTAAAGACCCCAGAGATACCGCGGCATATAGTCCCATCTCCCTACTAAACCTGGACGCAAACATTTATTCGAAGGTCCTGGCAAACCGACTGGTGAGAATACTCCCGGATTTTATAGATCCAGACCAGACGGGGTTCATAATGAATAGAGCAACCGCAGACAACATGCGCAGGGTCCTCAATTAGATTGAGATAGCTAAACGAGACTCACGGAAATTAGCCTTGCTAGCCTTAGATGCGACCAAGGCTTTTGATAAAGTGGATTGATCGTTCCTCCGACTCACCTTAGAATCCTTCCACTTTGGGCCCTCCTTCCTAAATCTCGTCCTAGCGAACTGCCAATCTCTGAATACCCTCCTCCGGGTTAATGGCTTACTATCCAGCCTGATACCTCTAACATGTGGTACCAGGCAGGGGTGTCCCCTCTCCCCTCTTTTCGCCCTAGTAATGGAACCCCTAGCCCAACGAATCCGCCTCAACTCTAGAATTAAAGGCCTCCAAGTAGGCCCCTCCCAAATCAAGATCTCACTATACGCGGATGACGTGATGCTAACCATAACGGACACCTCCCAGTCACTGAGAGCAGCTCTAGCAAAAATTCATAGATTTGGAAGGGTCTCTGGATTTTCCATTAACTTTGCGAAATCAACAGCCCTGGGGGTGGGGCTGGAACTAGAAGACAAAGCCTCCTTTAGATCCCACTGCTCGATCCCATTAAGCGAAAAGTCAATTCCTTATCTGGGGGTCCAGATCCCCGCCCGCCCCGAAGACACCTACTGGATAAACTTCCTGCCGCTATTCAAGACTTTGGAGGGAGACCTTGACCGCTAGCTTTCACAGGAGATTTCGCTATTGGGTCGCATCACGGCCTGCAAGATGAACCTCCTTCCATGATTTCTATACGCCTGCTCAGCCCTCCCCACCGTGATCCCGCGTCCCCCACTCCAGCGCCTCCAGAGAAAGGTGTTCAGCTTTATTTGGAAAGGCAAAAAGTCGCGAATCCCACAGAGAACTATGCTGAATGCCCCGAACCAGGGAGGTCTCGGGGTCCCCGACCTCCAGAAATATCAGATGGCGGCACAGATAGCGCACACTCGAGCTTGGACTATTGCATCAGGGCGCACCAAAAGGGCGGAAATAGAAAAGTCTCGACTACTCCTCCCCCTCTGCTTTCTCCTACATATGCCAGACTCCCTGCGACGGACATGACCAGCTACTTTATCATCAACTAAACAGACGCTAAGAGCATGGGATTAGGCGTGTAAATATAGAGGCATCCCGAGAGACTTAAGCCCATCCACCCCAGTGTTCTACAACCCAGCTTTCTCACCTGGAGCCTGCCCCTCGAACTTTAAAAACTGGATCGCCAGGGGCCTCAGCTCCCTAAGTCAGCTATTTGAAAGGACCCAACCGCTGACCTTCGAACAAAGTAAAAGTGCTTTCGGCCTAGCGGAGACTGATAGGTTCTCATATGCCCAACTCCGACATTGGTGCTCGCACCCCCAGGCCCGCTTGGTGGCCACCGGGAACTAGATCCCCTCGAGTTGACAGCTACAGATCCACCGAACCGAGGGCAAATCTCGACGCTATATAGACTATTGCAGACAAACTTCTTCGACACTGAGGCAACTTATATGTCGCAGTGCGAAACTAATTTAGGACACCTGATACAAGACCAGTCCTGGGCAGACATCTGGTCACAAACTCACTCATCCTCCTTCTGTATCACCAACCGGGAATGCACGCATAAACTCCTGTTAAGATGGTACTATCGGCCGCTCCGGCTGCACCACTTCAATCAGTTCCTGGACCCACTATGCTGGCGCCGCTGCGGCCTGCAGGGCACCTATCTACATATGTGGTGGACATGCCCGATAGTGGCGAACTTCTGGTCCCAATGTATAGCCACCATAGCGGACATCACCCAGATAACGTTGCCACTGGAGCCAGAATCAATAC
The DNA here is from genome assembly GCF_040938575.1 of Ambystoma mexicanum. Taxonomy (NCBI): domain Eukaryota; kingdom Metazoa; phylum Chordata; class Amphibia; order Caudata; family Ambystomatidae; genus Ambystoma; species Ambystoma mexicanum. Next base: position 431,153,136 of record NC_090931.1, on the reverse strand, counting down.
TGTTGGGAGTCCCGATCCCGGGCATTTATCCGAGATCTGCTAAACAGGCGGCCCTCATAAAACAGCTGCTCTTGGCCGCTAAAATCACAGTAGCTCGAACCTGGAAATCCCTGGAGGGCCCTCTATTGATCCTGTGGTGGCTAAAACTCTGGGACATCTTCATAGCGGAAAAGATTATGGCGGCAACCTTCACCGCTTCACAAACATTTGGTCGCCCGTGATAGAGTACGACCAGAGCTAGCCAGCTCTAATATACAAACCACGCTCGGTGGTGAACGCCCTATGGGCAGAGGACAGTGATCCGGTTCCACCAGCAGAGGAGCAAGGTCCGGAAGACAGCCAGGAAGAGAGGGTGGTGGGAAAGCTTAGAGAAATGTGAATATATGGCTTAATTTGTGGCATATGCCAAGTTACCTGTAATGCAATATTTTCCTGTGTGCTGACCAAAAAATAAACGAGTAAAAAATAAAACTGCATTCAGGTAACCTCAGATGTGCAACCATATAATCATAGGCTGCAGTGAAGGTTTATCTTCCAAAAAGGGAAATCCCACCTCCAGATAAACCGCAAAATTTGGTGAGGACACAGGTAAGCCAAGCAACTGTATAAAAAACGTGTTTCAAGAACTTGTAAATGTGCCAAATTGCCATTGCCCCAAAGGCCCATTCCATATCTTCTTGTTGCAATAACTTTAGAAATATAGAGTTCTATCATTAACTCCATTGGTGAACATTTGTATGTTTTTGCAGAACTAGAGACACCATAACTTGGGCCATACTATTTGCTTGTTTAGTGCAGTATCTTGTACAAGAGAAAGAAGAAGTAAATGTCATGCCTAAATAATGATAGGATGTCACACGGTTTAGTTAAGTACCCTTGACTGTAAAGGAAGCAGAAGGGCTGACCTGGCTTCTCGGAGTGTTAGTCTGTCAGATCATCACAGCAATGTACTGTTATTGGTTTCCAAACTAACCATAAAATCAATATATATATTCATAAGCTTCGAGAACAAAATTGGGGCTATTCCTTGTCTCAGACGAGTCTCAACTGGAAACCACTCTGTGCAGTGCCCATTGCTACCACTTCTCACAGATGCTCCTAGTTTCTGATGAATAGGCATTGCAATTTGGATAAGATCTTCAAGACAATTATGGTCTCTCGGGCACTGTCATAAAAAGTCCCTTTTCACTTTATGCAATGCAGACTTGAGGTCCATGATTGCAAGGTTGATCCTCTCCTTCAGCTACAATGAATCTGCCACTACCAGGTACTAGTTTGTGGTCTGCTCATTTGTGCCGAGGCCCTCTCTGAATCCCAACTGGAATTTAGACAGGATGTTTTCCCTAGATCCCATGTTTGTATTTTTCCAAAAATAACTACCAAAAATTTTGAACTTAGAATTTCAAAGTTAGTAGGCATAGAAGAATTAGGCATGTCTCTTGGGTCTTTCTTATAAATAGGAGATATAACTGCAGACTGCAATGATTCAGGAGAATGAACACAAAACCAAAAGAAATTGTAAGGCCAGGATCCTAAAATTCTTGCAGGTTTTTAAATAAATCTACTGTGATACCATCTTACCCAGAACTGGGGCTTGATTGTTGGTTACATAATAATACTAATAATAATGAAACTCAAACTTCTTCCAGAGCTATTCTCAATTTAATGGAATGTAAAGAAGACTCTTCATTATACCCTTGTAGTATCTACTTAATCAATGGTAGACTTGCCGAGATGACCACGGAACGCATTGTTACCTGGGAAATCATTGGCATGTCTACCATTTACTGATCTCATACCAAAACAAATACATTAAATTAAATGTATAGGTCCTAGAGCACATACAAGGGTTATTCATTATCAGACACAGGATATTAAGTAACAAATCCTCACTTCCATCAAATAAATCAGAATCAGGGTCCTGCCCTATCTTAGTGTTAAAATCTCCCCCCAAAATCAACCACTTTGGACAAGCCATAATGGGTGATAAGTCCATGACTGGTTGGTTTTTCAGGATTTGCTTTGACTGGGCTGTGTAAAAATTCCTATATAAAATGCAGGCAAGTCAATAGGATTTTTGAACATTAAAAATTGAACAGCATCTGAATTTATAGGAACAATTTCAGCAAATGAAGCAAATACTGACTTAACCAAAATAGCCAAGTCACCAGATAGGTGACCCAAGCTTTTTTTATGCCATAACCTGAAAAGTGACATAACCGTCCAGGACTTTCTCAGTACTTGAGGTTTCTTGTAGAAGAATTATGTCATACTTAGACAATTTAGAAGTAATGTCTGGTTTGTTAATCTTGGATCTGCATCCGGCAGCATTCCACGAAATACAATGAATAGATCCAGGTAGTTTGGTGGATTGCAAAGCGCATGGACCAAAGTTCATATACACAGCAATGGTACCAAGAGTTCGGGAGGTGAAATTGGGAGTCAATCAATTTCTTCAAGAGAAGACAAGGCTTGAAACCTGTTCTTCGAGGGTGGAATTGCGAAATCAGATAGTTATTCTTGACGTCCACAGTCAAACAAGGCAGAGCTTTAGGAGCTAATGCCACAGATAGCTCACACACCCTTGTGGCAACATTAAGAGACATATTCTAATCTGCCTCACTTGACCTCCGAGGTAGCAAGGTTTGGTATAGAGCAGGCATGTGACTAGTGTGCTGTACAAACAAAAAGATAGAGGGACCACTTTAATTTTGCTCTGCAAGACGTTTGAGGTTAAACTGGAATGCAAGACATACTTGAAGATGGGGTTAGAACATGTAATAGCAATACAGTTCCCCTCCTATTTTCCTACCCTGGCCAATCCAAGTACTTCTTCTGACCAATAGGATGTCTCTTGGATACATTTTTGGCCGAACAATGTGAACATTTACCCAGTGAGATAGTAGTTTCAACAGAATTAACTGGTAGTGGATCAACTTGGACCAGGGCACAAACCAAAGGGATAGCTTCTGGTGGAAGTGAGAGCGAGTTAGAAGGGTAGTTACAGTTTTGTGGAGGTTCAGAGGTTATCACGTCTTCCTTACTTTGGACAGACAGAGGTTTAGAAACAACAGGCAGTTCGGCCAAAACAGATTTCATGTGAGCTGACGGTTGGGTCTCGTACCAAGAAACTGACTGTGATAAAATGTCCTTGGTCAATTTGGCTGCTAGTCTCCATGTATGGTCATCCAGAATAATCAATGAATGCATTACAGTAGAGTGGAAACCTTTTGTATATTCGGTTAGAGATTTAGGAAAAATCCCTTAATGCAACCAGATCTTCCTTGAGGGCAAACTGCCTACTGACAGCTGTGAGGGGTCAGTAATGTGAGACTCCAGACTATGTTTAGTTCTCTCAAGGTTTGACATTTTATTTTAAACCAAAACAAACAATAAACCCTATCAAAACCTACTCTACCAGGGGATTCCCTACTTAGTCTAGGATCTAAAGAAAAACTGGTAATAGTTCTTCTTCGCTTGATTAAACGATTCCCCTTTCCTGTTTCACAAAGAAAACAGAAGCAAGAATGGGGTTCCTGGACAGCCTCTTTCCATGAAAAGAGCGAACAAAGTGGAAGACAAAAGTACCACTTTGCTTAACAACTCTTCTACTTGCAACTCCTGCAGCGTCTTTTATATACAGTCTTGTCAGGATGCTTCTACTCAGGATTTACTCTCTCTCCAGCAACTCCTTATACTATTAAAACTGTGGGATCAGGCTCACTTGCCCCACAGTTGACTTCTGCTGTATTCAACTACTACAGTTCTGACATTTTATTGGTGTCCACAGTTCTGCTGCTGCTATTGCAACTTATAGGGTTAGGTAACTTCCACAAGACTTCTTCGACCGCTACAGATTGGCAAGGCACTCTTCTCTCCTGTGTGGCAAGAGAGGGCAGCCTATTTGCCTTTCCTTCCACCTTGTTATACTGCTACTACTCCAACCTTTAAAATATTAGGCAACTTCAACAAGCCTTCTTTGTCCTCTACAGGTTTGAAAACTGTTGATTTAAACAGGTGCCCAGCTCCCTTCACCAGCTTCAATGACACGGTTTCTCCAGTGGTTATCCCAAAGCTTCAGTGCCACTCATTCATCCTTGGATAACCTTTGGCACCCTTATGTTAAAGGTCTCTTAGGTAATAATAGCTTCAGCAACTCCCAAACAACAGTGTTCAGCTCTTAGATTGGCTGGATATGCTTCAATAAGGTTTGGTCTATTGTCTTGGGTAGCACTTGTTCTCTGCTCAGCTTCAACTACTTCTACAACTTGAGCTTCATTTTTTAGAATGTTACAAGAAGGCAGTTTTCTAATAAAAAGGAAATTAAGCACATGCAATTTTGTTTTACTCTGGAACTGCCACTTCGAAAGTTGCGCATCCCAAACTTTCAGTCAGCGTACAGCCTCCAAGGTAATCGGGAACAAATGTCTCACACGTAACCTCTTCAGATGTTAAAACCATGGTATTAACATTTCAGGAAAGTCAGTTAGAATTCAGTAGGTTTGCCAGCAACGTTCTCTGTGTTAACAGGAGCCATGCGACAGCTCCGCATTGAGTTATATTTAACAATGGGAAGAGAAAATGCTTCACTGAATGCAGGAGTTTCAGCCTTGGTAATCTCATTGTGTGCTACATTTCCCTTGTTAAATCCACTTCCCACTTCTACAAACAACTTTAGCTTGCTTGAATAAGTACGCGAATTACAATAAAGCTGGCTACATTTACCAGCAAGGTATGTTGGTTGATTTGGAGTATCTAGCTTTTCATTCCCGACTTCACAATCCCTGCAACTGCTGGCTGCTTCAGCCACATGGCTTGGTTTCTTCTACTGCTACTGCTGCAGGCACTCTTGGGACCCACACCCTGCTGTTGCATGGGTGGCTCCAATCCGGCCTTATCAAAAGAGAGACTTCTACACTTCTGTTTCCTTGCCTCTGCACACGGGTCTTGGGTGTATGCACGACTTCAGCTCTGCATTCAAGGCAATAAGGTGTACCTGAAAAGACTGCCTGTTTCTTCCAGTCCCTTCCAATGCTGCCACAGTCAACCAGAGTTTGTGAGCACAGGACAAACTCCGAGCCTGCAGGTGAAATCTGCTCTTTCTCTGCTCCATCGTCCCTTCTGTGGTCGCACTTCCTTGTGAACAGCCAGCCTCGTTCTCTACTTCTTCTGCTTCTGCTACTGCCGACCTTCCAGCTCCTGCTCCAGTTTATTTTTACTGCTCCTCCATGCAGCAGCCTTTTATGCCCCTGATGTGGGTTAATGGGTTTCAGGTACAGGCCCTTAGAACTAATTGCCTGACCCTGCCAAAAGCTATTAGGCTTGCCTGCCTGACCTGAGTTCCTGCATGTCTATTTAACCCTCTTCCTCTTCACAGTAGCTGAGAGATTCTGGCACTTGCAGTCCATTGTAGAAAGTTTCAATTTCTCTACATCTTTAGAATGCCAAAATGCCATTAAAAGGGCAGTGTTGTGGGCAAAGTTAAAAAGGGGTTCCTCACAGACATCCTGGTCTGATTCCCCCGACCCCCCAAGTGATCCTCCCACAGTGCACCACCCCCAGGGTCAGGATCAGAGAGCACCATTCTTTCCCTTGCCCACATTAGAAGGGTCCCAGATCAGGTTTCTGGGTGGAATCTCGTCAGTTTTTCCATATACCCTTCCCCTAATCTCACTAGTTTCTTCAGCCTCTAAGGGGAACGGGAAAGGAAATCAACATTCCCTTGTTCCTTGCCTTTCCAGTGTTCCACAAGGAAGCATTAGGGCTGGAGATCCAGAAACCAGTGCACAACTCTAGCGTTAGAGTCTTTTCTTAGGCTTAACCATTTCAGAAGGGCATGATCAGTGACCAACTTAAATTTCCTTCCTGTCAGATAATATTTTAGATGGTTTATAGCCCATTTGATTGCAAGGGCCTCTAACTCTAGAATGCCATAATTCTTGACTCGAACAAAATGTTTTCAACGTATATATAGGATTGGATGTTCTATCCCATCATGCAATTGAGATAACACTGCTTCTAAGCCAATACGGGAAGCATCAGTTTGTAATACAAGTGGTTGATTAAAGTCAGCTACTTTTAAGATGGGCTCACTACATAATATTTGTTTCAACCTAGCGAAACAATTTTGATCTGCGGAGGACCACTGTCATTTTTGAGGAGCTGCATTTTTAAGCTTATCAGTACGAATCCCTGAGATGCAAGAAATATTTTGGATAAATCTACGATAGTATCCCACAAGTGCTAGCTCCATTTTAGCTTTTGGAGGTAATGTTTTCATGACAGCGTCCACTTTATCTTGTTGGGGTTGCACCAACTCATTCCCAAAAAAATATACAGATATTTAACAGCAGATCTAGCCAGGCAACACCTTTTGGGATTGGCTATTAACCCTGCTTTTGTCAATGCCCTGATAACTTGATATAAATGGGACATGTGTTCAGGCCAGGTCTTACTATATATAATGATGTTATCAATATAGGCCCCACAAAAGGTGGATAACGGACTCAAGACATAATTCATTGGTTTTTGGAAAGTGGCAGGAGCCCCATGTAAGTCAAAAGGCAAGACCTTGAACTGGAATATTCCAGAATGTGTTGAAAAGGCAGTTTGTCTGCCAGATTAACCTCTAATTGCCAATACCCTTTTGTAAGGTTCTAGAGTGGACAGAAATTTGGCATACCCTAGTTTGTCAATTAAATCATGTATTCGAGTCATTGGGTAGCTATGCAATTGGAATACTTAGTTAACCTTCCAAAACATCTATACAGAACCTCCAAGAATTATCTGATTTGGCCACTAGAATGATGGGAGAAAACCAGGTGCTTTGTGAAGGTTCGATCACATCAGCTTCTAACATGGGTTCATTCTCATCATGAATTGTTTGTGTTCAGGTTTCTGGGATTCTATATGGTCTCTGATGTACCACTCTTACGGCAGGAGTATGTTTATAATGGTACACTCCTTTCACTATACCGGGTTCTTGTCTAAATGCATCAGGATATTTTACCAACAAGTCTAATAAATCCTGTATTTGATTTTGAGGCAGCTCTAAGGATATTAGTTGACTTTCCTCAGATAGTAAACTAGTAATCATGATAGAAGTATCTGTATAAATAGGCTCATTCTATTCTTTGAATAAATTGATATGGTAGATATGCGTTTTAATTTTCATATCAGGTTGTGAGATCTTATAGTTTTAAGGCCCCATCTGTTCTATAGCTTCATAAGGTCCATGTCAACTGGGTAACATTTTATTATCAGACGAAGGGAGGAGGACTAACACCTTTTGCCAAATGGTAAAATATCTCATTACTGCCTTTTGATTATAACATTGCCTCTGCTGGTTGTGTGCCTTTACCATATTTGAATGTACTAATCTCCTAACAGCTGTAATGTGTTCCTTCAATAACTGTGCTGTTTGGGACAATGAAATAGTAGCTCTCACTTTTTCCTCCCAGGTTTCTTTCAGCATATCTAACATATCTCCAAGTACCCATCCATACAACAACTCAAAGGGCGAAACTCTGGTAGATGACTGAGGAATTTTCCGAATGGCAAACAGAGCCCAAGGTATCATAACATCCCAGTTTTTCCCACCTATTTCAACCAACTTCCTCAGAATATGTTTTAAGGTTTGGTTGAATCTTTCCACTAACCCATCTGTTTTGGGGTGATAGATGGACGTTCTGAGGGTTTGCATTTGGATGATGTCTTTCACTTCAGACATAAATTTACTCATGAGGGCAGAACTTTTGTTGATTATAATTTCTTTAGGAAAGCCAATTCGTGAAAATAATGTTTTAGGATTTGCTGAGAGGTGTTATTCCTGAAAGAAAAATCTGCCGAGTATCTAGTGGCAAAGTCTAGAATGACTAGGATATATTTGTTACCCAATTACAAGGTTTCCAAAGGTCCCACTATATCATTCCAATATTGGAAAATGGTATGTCAATTATAGGTAAAGGTTGTGATGGCACAGTGGAAGGAATTGTTGTATTGGTCTTTTGACAAAGTTTGACAAAGTTCACAAGAGTTCACAAGAGTTCACCTATTCTTAATATCAGCATAAATGTTAGGCTTGTGTTTTGTTTATTCCTAAATGTCCCCCTGTTAAATGAGCATGCGCCATTTCCAGTATGATTTCTTCATGACTTCTTGGTATTACAATTTGAGTTTGGGACTTCCCAGCTGGAACTATATCACCGCTATACAACAAGCCATTCTGCTCGAAAAATTAGGGTCCCCCTTTTTCTCTACCTTCCTTTTCATTAATAATTTGTTTAAAGACCCCTACTAGGAAAGGATCACTATGCTGGGCTAAAGCTAAATCCGGCATAATCTCCTCTTCTTTGTCTGTATTCAAGGGGTTCTTTAGTTGTTGATCTGCTTCCCCAAACCATTGGATTCCCCTCGATGTATTCCCTGATTTCTTAACTTCTTTAAGCTTTGGGAATAAGGCACGTTCCAAGATACATAGTGCTATTCTTTCTCCAGCTTTAACTTGACAAGCTTTTTTCACGTTATTTTGCATAAGGACTGTGTGTCACCTCGATAAACTGGGACAGTCACCCCTGCCAACATGTCTAGGCCATACTGCCAAGCTAAGCCAGACTCAGAGGCAAGGCAAATATAAGTACACTTAGGGTGTGTGAGAACTAAATCTCTGGGGATCAAAACGTTTTCCCCAGGTAGAATTTATTATCCCTTACTACTGGAAATGTCAAACACAATAGAGCATTCAGTAGCTATAGTTGGGCTAGAAGCTCTTTTACAAGGTTTTTCAAATCAGAGAGATCCCCAATTTGTATTACTAGAACCCAATCCCACTCTGACACCATATATGAGAGGTCAGTAATGTGAGACATGGTTTGACATTTTATTTTAAACCAAAATAAACAATAAACCCTAACTAAACCTACTCTACCAGAGGATTCCCTACCTAGTCTGGGATCTAAGGGAAAACCGCCTAGCATTCACAATACTAACCCTCACACTAAACTCTACCGGGGGTTCCCTACCTAGTCTGGGATCTAAGGGAAAACCTCCTAGCATTCACAATACTAACCCTCACACTAAACAACATAAACATTTAAAGAAACATTAAAACAACATATATGAAAGGTTACCAGACAACCAGTGGCTTGCATGACTTCTACTTTTTCCTGGCAGATCTTGCTCCCCCAGGAACGTCCCAAAGTAAATTCTTCCAAGCAAAAGAAAAGTCTTGAAAAGTTCCAAAGAAACAAATGTTCACAAAAATAAAAATCCACTGGTAACAGTTCTTCTTCGCTTGATGAAAAGATTCCCCTTTCCAGTTTCACAAAGAAAACAACAGCACCAATGGGGTTCCTGAACAGCCTCCTTCCAGAAAAAAAATGAACAAAGTTGAAGACAAAAGCAGCACTTATGCTTCTACTTCCAACTCCTGTGGGGTCATTTATATACAGATGTGCTCTCTCTCCAGCAACTCATTCTACTATTCAAACTGTGCAAGCTGTCTCACTTTCCCCATAGTAGACTTCTGCTTCTGCTATATTCAACTACTACAGTTCTGACAATTGTACAGGCACCCACAGTTCTGCTGCTGCTACTGCAACTTATAGGGTTAGGTAACTTCTATAAGACTTCTTTGACCTCTACAGGTTGGCAAGGCACTCGTCTCTCCTATGTGGCAATAAGAAGGCAGCATCTTTGCCTTTCCTTCTGCTATGTAGCTACTAGCCACAGTTACACTGCTACTAATACAACAAAAATATTGGGCAACTTCAACAAGACTTCTTTGACCTCTACAGGAATGACTCTCTCCTCCTGGACTGGATAGCACAGTTCTGTTTGCAAGTTCCTCAGCAGGGGTAATGACTCCCTTTCCTTGGTTTCAATTCTTCAAAAGATTCAAAAGAAAGGATTGCTGATCCTTTAACATTCTGTATCAAAGGTTCACTGTTTCTTTCCTTCAGGGGGAATGACTCCCTTCCCCTGGATCACTGGTTTGATCCTCCTTGTAAGCTCAATTATCAGGAGAATGACTCCCTTCTCCTGATGTCTGGCTCTCAGTGCTTTTCCTCACATAAAGCCAGGAGGAATGACTTCCTTCCCCTAGATTCGCTTTTCACTTGGTTCACAATTCCACAATGCCAGGGAAATGACTCCTTCTTTGGCTTTATTGTCACAGTTCACAACACCAGGGGGATTGTCCCCCTTCCCCTGGCCTCTCTTGGCTTTAGTTTAACAGTTCACAACACCAGGGTGAATGACTCCCTTCCTCTGGCCTTTAGTTTCCCCTTTGGGTTTCTCAGCAATACAGTTCATGTACCAGTAGTGTTCTTGACCCAGGTTTCCCCAATATGGCCCACTTGGTTCTCTGGCTTGTCAAGTGCTGCCCCAAGGAAGAGGGTGTATCTCTTTCTGCTGCCATCTGTCGTTGTGCGTCCCCGACCGTATCTCTCTGTTCTTTAGTTTGGGCAGACCTGGTTCACTCTCCTGCCAGGTGCTGCCACGAGGAAGATGACAGACAACTATCTTCCCCTTGCTGGCTGGTGTTTTGGTTCCGAGCACCTTTTCTCTCTTCCGCCTACTTCTCCCAGACTTGGCCTATTTGCTCACCAAGTACAGTGATGAGGAAGATTTCCCCACCCGTTATTTTCATAAAGGGTCTTGTTCCTCTGTGGTTTCCAGCCCTCACTGGTACCTGCGCGATTCCCGTTACCTTCATTTTCCTCTGGGTGTGTGGCTGGTTCTTCCTGCGGTCTTTCTCTCTGTATCTTGGTCACGTTGGTGACTCCACGTTCAGGTTCCTTCCCTTTGTGAACCTGTTGCCTCATGCTGGCACCGAGCCTTCTTTTCTGCTTCCTGCCTTCATGTCCCTGTTCACCAATGTTCTGCTCGGATGCCGAGGGAAAAAGGAGTTAGCTGGCTTTCCCGGACCAGGGATCGGACTGCTCTATGTTCCTCCCTATTCGGCTCTGCATCTCCTTCCAACCTCCCGGGCGTCACTGTCCTGTGATCTGGTTGGCTGCTTCTCCATTTCTCACAGTCTTTACTTGCTTTTTATGAGTGGACAACAATAACTAGAACGTTTATCCCAATTCTCATCATGGCTCTTCATGGTGCCACACCGCCTCCTCGTCTCAGTACCTGTCAAGGGAGTCTTCACCAGGTAATCCCTACTCTTCCTCATCTCAGTGGATGTTAAGTTAGTCGCCCTACACACATACATGAAGTAGTAGATAGGTAATTGGGCTTCCTATCATAAGGAGGTGTGTAGGATGCATAATGAGGGGTTTTATTCAGCGTTCTCCCAAGATGTTCTCCCTCAATCCCAAGAGGGGGAGTCTCTCCCCATGAGATCCTCCCGCTGAGTACCACCCCAAGGGGGACTATCGGGTAGCAGCCTCACCTGCTTGGCCTCATGGGAAGGGGCTTCCCCTCGGGGAGAAGTGATGACATCTCGGGATTCGGCACACCTGCTTTCTTATTTAGGAGAACCAAAGCATTACGTTTTGCCATGTTCACAAAGCACAACAGAGGGAGCCAAGTAGGTAGAAAGTTAAACAAAGTTCTTCCAAAACGGATCTATTCTCTGGATACTACACACAGCCCACCCATGGCACACTTGCCAGACTGCCTGACTGCGCTCAGTCTGCACTTCACTGATGCTTAGCCGAGAGCAGTAGTAAATAAAGCACAGGTGAAGCAGGTTGCTGCCCCTTACAGGAGCAGCAGCAGGGAGGCTGGTAGACAAAGTGAGGAGCGTCCACCCTTCTAAGCCCCACTGCCCAACTATATGGGCCTTCAGTGGCTTAGGCCAATTTAATTTGGGAACCAGTTTGAGCATTTATTAAGGCTGGCCACTACCTTGAATCAGTGTTAATGTACTTTGGGTAGCAGGAGCATTTCCGTGGTGCTCACGGTTCTGCTTTGGAACAACACTCTGCAGTGAAGTGAAATTTAAGTTCATCACACAAGGGTGGGAAGTGAGCTAGTCAAAGTTCTGCAGGCCTTTCTCATGTTCCAGCGTTCCCATGATTGCATTTTAACAGACTATTGAAAAATACTCAACCCGTTCCCAATTCAGCCTTTTTAATACCGCATTCTTGGTATTTCAGACTTCTACACCCTCATATGTCTGAAAAGGTGAAGGACTCAGAACAGGTTTGAAAGGCAGTGTCTGAGGACAACAGGGCTAGGGCTTCTCAGTTGTGCAGAACTGGTTAGGTTTGGGAGCTGCTTACAGGGGTATGATGTTACTGGAGCATCCATTAGAAAAGCCCCTGCCAAACACCCAAGGCATGGTGAGGTGGTCCACTGGATCCTCCACAATATCGCGTAGAGGAAGGTGGTACCTGGTCCCCTTGGCCACCACATTTTCGACCAAAAGGGCCAGGCAGGGGACTTCTTCCCAGGGACCTAACACACATAATTCAATGGCAAAACTGTCATCCTTGGCATTGCTGTGTGATAGACCCACTACCTCTTATTTTAATGTATTTGGCTACTGCCAGGGACCCTTCCAGGTAGAGCCACCTGGCTAGACACCCTTCTCTTCCTTTGGATTGAGGGCTGAGACATAGAAGCTCAGATATGCAGCCATCAACACAGCAGTGTGCTCCTGTAACCCCAAGATGAACCTGGATGCATTGTGATGTGCCCTTCTCGTTTGCCAGTGTTAGGATCAAGACTGAGGTTTGGTGCTGGGTTAATTGATTACATTCGGGGAGGTAAACAAATGCATTGCAGAACCATGATTAAACAATGCAAACCAAGCACTAAAAAGGGTGGTCATCAGGTCCAGTAATACCTGGTAGCATGGGAAAGGAGTCGCAAAATGTTTCTTAAAAAAGAATTGGCAAAACAGGACATAATGTGTCCCCACTACACTACAGTTTTGTGAGTGCAGTGATAAATATGGCCATTGTGATGCTGAGGCGGACAAAGTTCAAAAATCCCATATGTGTCGTGAGGATGTCAAAAATAAGAACTTGGACAGAAGAGTGTTTAGTTTTGATGAGGCACATTTTCCTAAACGAATCACTTTTAGATGCTATCATATAGCGTAAAGGCGTCTGGCCAGAGAAGGATCACTACTTAACAAAGAGGAATATTCCAAGGGCTTTTCATCATGTACAGTGGTCACTGCCTGGATGAAAATAAGGCAAGAAGTCATTCAATTGACTGCAGATTTAAAAGCAGAATGAGCGGTCTTTTTTTCTAGATTAAATCATATTTAGGTATTCTTGTGTCAAAACCGAAGGGGACTTTTGGCCGTGAATTGTAAAAAAAAACAAAGCAAATAAGTTGTAAATTACTATATAGCAGAGAAGGTGGCATGGTCTAATATCAAGAACTGGCATCTAATCCAGCCACTGGAGTACAATCGGGTAATTCATGGTAAAACATGAATCTCCTTGTGCCTCAAATTTAATTATATGTAATATGACGTAAATAGTCAAACTCAGCTCTGCAGTGTCTCTTGCCCAATCCCATTACATATCCATTCACAGTCTGCCCGCCATCATATCCCGAGTTCTACCATTCAATCTAAACTGAGGCCCACACCCGGCACTCCTCTATGTTTGGAATATTCTAGCTACAAGTCCTCTGCAAAAAAGCGCTGCTGCTCTTGAAGCTAACTAGGCATGAAAGAGTATTGAATAGTTTACGTGTCAGGTTTTGTAAACCGAATCACAATTTTTTTTAAAAAAAGCATAGTTACAGATATGATATGATCGTTTATTTATAACACGCTTAATACCCAGAGGTTCTAAGCACAGGCCCAGGGATTGAACTTGTGTTGCTCCGTGTCATCTTGCTTCCAAGGCGAGCACCTTGCCCCTGAGCTGTCCTACTGAGATAAGATGACTTATGCTCACTTTATCCAGTGAGTATCTCAGTAGACAGGAGAGTTGTGCAATAGCCTTTGCATAGTCTTTGAAGAGATGGTTAGAGGTATTAGGAATCAGGTAAACATACATTTATCCCAACTTTTGGTGAGTTAGCCAAAGGTCAAATATGTCATTTTGAATATTTGATATGCCATGGTTCTTGTAGCCATCAATGAATATCCTTCCACTGTTACAAGCATTGAAACTAGCAAGGGATTCAAGAGTTTTTTGCCTTGCCATCCTGGCAGCACTATGCTCAGAATTGCGTATGTTAGCGATTACCAAAACCATTGCCACTTCATAGGGAGTTCAGTAGTAATTGAAAGGTCTATGGTCACACCTTTATCAAAAGAGGTAACTCTGAAGTCAGAACCATTGAGTTAACAATCACTATGTTGCAGGGTAAAAATGAGCCTTCAAAATTATAGTAAAGATAGTGATGGAAAAATTACAGAAACATTTGAAGAAACTACCACTCATAGATCCTAGATAATTAGGGTTCCACCAAAGAAAAGAGAGGAAGACTGCTGCGCCAGGTGTGTGGCGAAATGGCCTGGCAATATCCGACCCTGTATCACTCTAGAGGCAGATTCTTGTTGATATGTCTGCTGCCTACAACATAGTAGGCATGTATGTTTCATCCATGGAACCTAATGCCATCCTCAGTACTTCCCGTTGCTCAAGGGAAAGCAGAGCTAGAAAAGGGATAGAGAAAGGGGGAATTAAAAGAGCTATCTGAACGGGGTGTGTACAAAGTGTGGTTGGTAGAGACATCAAAGGATGGAAGAGAAAGAAGCAGATTTCTTAGGGAACAAGGCAGTGAGTCATGCTATCCTGCTGAGCAGACTGGAGGGTTTTGCCAAAGACTTGGGGCAGAGTTGATTTGGTTTCAATATTTCCTTGACAATAGAGAGCAGAATGTCATTTCTCCTGATGTGGGAGCCCAGTATCGGATCCCATAAGGGGCTCATTTAATGTTAATCATATGTTTGAGAAAACTGATGGGCCTCCTTCCTGGCTATGGCAACCATTTCCGTTTGCATGCTGATGACACATTGGTTTAACTTTGCATCGCAGGAATCAGCTAACCACTGTGTCCTGCGGGACAGACTGCTTTAGAACATTGATGAGTGAGAATGGTGGTGAAACAGAGCATTTATGGATGTGTCCCACATATCTCCTAAAAACATGTAGAGGATGTCTTTGGTTCCACTATCCCAGTCAAAACTGAAACAAAACCCTTAGAATCCTTGGTGTTGCTGCCTTTTCAAAATACTCTTAAATGAGTGTGTTTTTTGAAGTTATCTTTCTTCCAAATTGAGCTGTTGAGAAAGTGCTTATATTTATAACTACAGAAAATCAAGCAGAAGTAGTTGGGGATCTTGCCAGCTCGTGGCTAGTTTCTGTTAACATAGCATGCTCTTCCTGCTTCTTAAAGAAAAGAATTATGAGTTCTGAATGTAGCTGCCCATGTCATGGAGAATGTAAATATTACCAGTTGATGCCATTTTGTAAGAGTTTGTAGGAGCTACCCATACAGTTCAAGGTTAGCTTTACAATGGCCCTCATTACAACACCGGCGCTAAACCATGGCGCTATTAGCACCATGGTTGCTGCCGGTATTGTAACGAGTCCGCCATGGTGAAATGGGGAAGTATCACCCCATTCCAAGGTTGGCGGGGCGGTACTTCCCCATTTCACCATGGCCCTTCCCCATTCCCATTTTTGCCCCATGGAGCATAATGGGAATGGGGAAGGCGGTACCGTAATTAGCACCAGGTTCCCTTTGCGGGTCCATTCCTTAACGGCTGGTAAAACCAGCCGTTAAGGTGGGAACCTGCAAAGGGACCTCGAAATCAGGTGCTAAGGGATTACCGGTAATCCCTTAGCGCCAGGGTCGTAATGAGGCCCAATATGTTTAACCTGTATGTGCCTACATGGTCAGCATGGGCGTAATTTAAGGGGGAATAGGGGTGTTTGCCCCCCCCAACTTTCATGGCACACCAGTGTGTCCCAATTCAATTGGGTGGGGCACCTTTTCTTCAGATGCCATACCCCCCTAACATTTTCAGCAAAGTTACTCCACTGATGGCCAGGCATGCACTGCCTGGGGATAGACCTTGCCTAATACAAAGATAAACGGTCCATTTGTTCTGCAGATCATAGATTGCTTCATGTTCAACTTTTGGATGTGTGTAAGGAAGGGAAATGTGACTGTCCTGTCTCAGTCCCAAACTATTAAACAATCTACTTTTGGAACCAGTGTGGATGACAATTTGATGGCCATTTTAGAAGAGTTGAAATACTGTAGAGTTGGTTCGAATGTGGGTGGCAGATAATCTAATGACTTCCTCCTTCCTTGACTCCTATACCAATATGGTCCTCATTATGAGTATGATGGCAGTATTTCAGATATCACAATTTCTTTCTTATCCCCGGACATATTAAAGATATAGGATATTTAGAGCATCCAGTGTTCGTAGGAATACTGCATCCAGTAAGTAGCGCCTGTTGAGTTTAAATGCATCATGGAAAATATACCACAATGTTATGTCTTAACAAGGGCAAAGGTGTACATTTTAAAAACTCCCTAAATGTATACAAGATTTTTTTTATTGCAGTTCAGGGCCGCACAGGTGCATTCTGCCACTACAGGAAAACAATATTTGCATGTGGACCCCCAAATGGAGTGGAAAAGTGGGCCTCTCGGATGTCCACCCTCTCACCCCTTGACAGTGTAATGCAGAGAAGGGTCAATTTTGTAATTGTACAGGAGCAATATGATCTGCTGTTGTACACAATCCATTTACATCCTCACAATGAGGGTGGAAATGGGGAAAAATATCAATAAAAATTGCAGATAGATTTTCTCAAGTACTGCCTGAGGTAACTGAGGAAATCGGCATCCGCTACCACCGTATCGCCAGCAGTATTCCCATAATTAGGTGTTTTTCACAGATAGCCACACACACACGTAAAGAGTCTCTAAAAACCTCTCTTCGAGCTTAGACTGCCTCTTCTTCATACAAAAGAATGGTGCCCCTGTCAGAAAGAATGAATGGAAGGAACAGCCACAATTAGAAGGTACAATTCTCCACACAGACTTTATTTGTGTGCATTCCCATTGCCGGAGGACCTCTGCTGCATCAGGCCTTTCACATCTGCCTTTGAGACGCTAGACTTCCTGGTGCTCTTGGTTTTTCTCGAGTTGGGAGGCTGTTTATGTTGCGTTTTACCATGGGATTGTCCAGTATGGACCCACTGCATTAGCTGTGGACCGCTTTGGTCTGTGGAAGTTGAAGAAGCTGCCTGACTGTGACTTGTGTAGCTTGATCCACGCGAAGCTAGCGGTGCATAAGCCTTCCTCAGCGCTGAGATTGTGCAGCGACTTTTGAGGCGTGATGTAGGTAGTTCATTGTGACATAGGCATGCATTCTTGGAAGTAGAAACCTTGCTTAATTTCTTTGTCCTGGTAGTTCTTGAATTATTAAGCTGTACGACAGAAGCTATACTCTTGGTGAGGATTTCTAAGCTTGTGGTGAGCATCTCCCATCTTAAACTTTCTCGCTTCCGGGCCTCATGTTCCTCAGCCTGCCAGCGCTGGCATTGTATACGCCAGGCTCGTAGCTCGTCGAGGAGTTCATTTGATTGTTCCTCAGCTACACTTGCCTCCTCGCGTAGCCGTTCCTCCCTCTTTTCTTCCAAGTCAACCAGGCGGCGAATGCACATTCTCAGTGTTTCCCTCTGAACTACATTTTGGACACGCTCTGTTTTCTGGATTTTTTGAAGGTCTTGTTGGCTTGGATTCCTGTCGCCAGACTCTTTTGCCACGGGTGAACAGTTGCAGGTCCTGACACAATCCTCATTGTTTTTAGTAGGGCATACCACCGCCTGGCCTTGTGCTTTTTTGGTTCCCTTGAATTTGTGCTTCAGAAATGCTGCAGCCTCCAAGTTTGCCTCTTCCGTCTTGCCAGTTGCTGGCAAAGCACTCAGGGCTTTCACCTGGAGGTCACTTTGCGACTCACATGTGCGTGCACCAACGGCGTTCATCTCATCAGTTGTAGTCAAGGGCGATGTGAACGGGAGTGGCATGGGGACATTTCTTTCCAGCCCATATCTGTCACTGTCCACCACAACCCTGGCTCCGTGGGCCTGCGCTGTAGGAGGGCGCTCAGAGAAAACATCTCCCCAAGCTTCGTATCTCAGCATATTTGGATTTCCAAGGCCTCTCTGGGGTAAGGCAGGCTTCTTCATTGTTAATGATTGTCTGTCTTCAGCATGCGGAGAATCCCTTATTGCCGGAAGGAGAACCAATGGCATATCTTGCGACTGCTCCGTCTGCAATAGATTGAGGTCTATTGGACCTCTGTAGGTCTCAAAAGTCAGAGGACAGTCAGAGGGTTCACTCTTGACATAGGCATACCCTGGAGGTAATACAATCTGATTGGTTGGGTAAGACTCTTTGATCTGAAAATCACTGCCACAGAAGGAACCTGTAGGAGATATAATGAAGTAGAGTTTAGATGTCTTTCCTCTGGTCAAATGTTTTTACTACAATGACAGGAAATCCTTTAAGAAATTAGATCAGCTAGGATCTTGTATTATAATAGTTACAATGTGTGTTGTTCTAACATTTTAACTTTTGGATAATAGTGTGCATTATGTATTATTATATATTGTTTGCAGTCAATGCGTATGGAGAGCTGAAACTTTTAGAATGCAGATTATTTTGAGATTTGGAGACTACCATCAGACAAGGCAGCATGCAATAGCATGGATGCCCTCCTTCTCTGTTCTCTATCTTTTAGAAATGCCTGGGTTCCTGGTTCTGACTTGTACTCTTTTGGAGGGGCTTGCAAGTTGAATTCCTTCCCACTACTTCAAACATTGTTTGAAGCCTATCTCATATACACAATGCCTGGTAGACATGTAACTGCTCTTAGCAAAGCCATGAGAGCCTGGTTAAAAGCCCTGCCAAGGAGGTGTACATATGTGTGCAGAGGGCATAGGTCACAAGCATTGACAAATTAGCTAAGAATTAGAGCATGGGAGTGGAAGAAGAGAGGTCCATACATCAGTAGGATGGGCAATGCTAGTAGAGAGGAGATAGAGGAGACCCAAATACCTTTCCTTGCAGCTTCCCTTCCTCCCTCTCCTCCTGGTCTCCCTTGCAGTCTGTCAGTCTCTGGAGGTTACCCCCCACCTCCACAGACATATAACAGAAAGTGATGCAAGCTTTACCCTATTGCTTCCGAATGACACAGGCATGTTTCCTGTACCAATATTGTCAGTGCGGCTAGTCTGACTCCCATGGCACCCTGCCAACGACACGCATTGCATGTCACAAGCCAATCATTCAAGTGACTATTTCTGCTACGTTGCCATCTACCGTTCATGGAAACAAACTGCAGTTAAGGGGATGCCATGTTGTAAAACGGATGACATCGTAAGGTGGGGGAAATGAGAGAATGCAATACATATATTTAATTCCGACAATGGGTTATAAAATGAGGAAGTAGGGGAACCTCTATCAGAGCCAGGACAAAATTGGAGAAATTTGTGGTGGCGTTCCTCGTACCAAATGATCAATCTCTAGCATAGGCAGTAATTTACAGGGCAGCACAGAGGGGACCTCCTAGTGGTTTATGGGAAAGTTTGACCTGACGGAAACAATTTCAATCGAAGGAATAGGAGAAGACTGGGGGAAGAGCACCTGGTGCATTTCGAATACGGAAGGGAAAAAGTAAATCCTGCATGACTAGTACTGCAAACCTAGTGTGAACTGCACATTGCTAAACACTTCCCTGGAATGTTGGTGGGAACATACAGGTATTGGAAGAGCTCGGTGTATGTTTGGAGGAGATGCTGCAGATCATTAAAACGGATCCCAAAAATGTATGACATTTTGGCCATAGAGAAAGTTACTCATTCCTTGAAAGCGCATCATAATTCATTTGGGGCAATATGGCGATCGGGTTTGGATTACCTCACCAAAAGTAACACAGAACTGAGACTGAATTTGTTTTATTAAATTGAATGGGAGATTTGAGGTCCAGTGAGAAGTCTGTGACCTTGAGGGATTGGGAGATCTGCTAACCCTAAGGCATACAGAGAAGGCGGATGCTTGTGCAACTTACGGAAGGTGTGAAGAACCTTCAGGGAGGTCATCAGGGAATAGGTGTTTTATACCAAAGCAGATGGGCGGTGAATGATGAGAGAGAAGTGTGGAAGCATCATATCTTACATAAATGCCAGGAAAAAGATTCTTAAGAAAAGAACTATCTGGATTTTAACTTGATATTCATTTCGCTATGTGTTCTCATTATATTTTATCTATCTGAATTAATTGCAGTGAAGCCTTTTTAACATCTGGGTTTTGGATGTATTAAGTTGTGTGCATTTTTTAAAACGCATGTGTATTTAGACCCTACTAGGTTCCTTTACCTGTTTCCTGCCTCTCGTTTGCACTTAAACTTGTTTATATTTCATTCGCTGAAGCAAGAGTATATACCTACACTTTCCATCACTTGTGTAGTTCTATTGCCCTCTAATAGACGGAGCCAGGCTCAACAGCGCTGGCGCGTCCAAACCGGTTTGTGCCGGTTAGTGTTGGATGCACTGTGTGTTGCTTTCCCTACTTTGTCTCTTACGTTACACTCTGCCTGTGGTTTTCAGCATATTGCACCATGTCCATATGTTGTAACTTACTGTCTGCCATTCAGAGGAACAGACGGGTAAGACTTGCCAACCTATTAGAGGATTCCATTCCCCTCCCTGCACTATCAGCCCACTCGCCGGCTGCTAGAGCAGTTGAATCACATGATATGTCAGTTCCTGTTCCCTTTTCCCCTAGTAACCACAACTTGCCTGAGGAAACCACCAACTTCTCGCTGAGCAGGGAGATGCCTTGTACAAGCGCATCCACAACGACAAATCCAAAACCCTCTTACTTGCTTAATCAAACAAGCTTCAAATGCATGTTACTCAATACACGCTCCTTGATCCACCATGCTATAGAAGTGGCTGATTTCATACTCGAATCTAAACCTGATATTGTGGCTATACCGAGACTTGGCTCCATAGTGCTACTTCCCATCCCACACTACTCGCCATCCCTGAGGGATATGACATCTTACAACGTGGATCGGGAAATAGGTAGGGGAGGAGGAGTTGCCTTTGCATATTTCTAAAAAACCTTATCTCGATCATTGCGAGTCCATGTTAGCTAAATTAAAACTTCTGTTTCTACCCTAAGAATTTTACACCTCTATAGGCCACCTGAGGCTACACCTGTTCGAGGAACAACTCTTGGCCTTTATTGGCTGTACCTCTAAATTACACTCACCCTTGTTGATCTTAACTTAATTTACGGGCCAGTGATCCTTCATGCGGAGACGCAGTGTCCCTCTTACACACCTTATGAAACCTTGGCTTTAAACAACGTGTAATAGGACCAACCCATGTTGGTGGCAACACTCTTGACTGGATAGTGTCTCTTAACATGGAGGTTACTAACATCAAGGCCCAGACCTGTCCCTGGTCAGTCCATCCATCTCTTGCGTTTGAAGTGTCCATCCCCTCAGTGATGGCTAAACTCCCCCTATGCACTAAACATAGTGTTCCCATTAGGAAATCCTAAGGGATTACCCATGAGGCTTTTACCTCAACTGCTCTTCCACACTCTCCCCTCCCCGGATGATGATCTCCCCCTTGATGACTTTACATCAGTTTTTTTAGGGCTGTTAAACAGTCCTATGAACTTTTGGCTTTTTTCAAACAACCCATCGAAAGAAGTCTCTTTAATTCAAACTGTGGTTTTCTTCAGATATTCTTACTGCCAGGGCAGCAAAATGGAGAGGCGAACGTCAGTGGCGTAAACATCCTTCCGATGTCTCTCTTAGGGTTTATAAATCTTCTGTGAAGGCTTTCAAGAATATTCTGTTGAAAGCCAAAGAAAGAAAAACTCAATGCTAGGATTGAAATTGCTAAATCCAAGCCAAGGAATTGTTTAAAGTGCTTTTGGAATTGAAAGGCAGCCCAGTAGAATCCCTCCCTGAGGCAAATAATGCATGGTACCAACATGTCCATGATTGTTTTACTGAGAAAATTGCACCAACAAAATATGCTGTACCAGCTTAGCCTACTTTAACCCTTCGACAAATAAAGTTCCTTTGTCTGTCCCCCACATGCCCCAGTATCTTCTTGTTTCTTTTTTCGTGAGGTACTAGAAAATGAAGTCCAGGAGGTTATACTCAAGCTCAAACCAACGTCTTGTAAAGAGGATAGCTTTCCCGCACTTCTCTGTCAAGAATTTCAGAGTCCGCTAGTGCCTTGGGTAATCACTCTTGTCAATCGATCCTTCGCCAAAGTTCTTGTCCCAGATAGCATTAAGGAGGCATGGATTACTCCATTATTGAAAAAAGAGAGCCTTGATGCTGGAGACCCTGGGAATGTCTGGCCTATACCCCAAAGTCCCTTTTTTGCTAATAATTCTGGACAAGCTGGCACCAACCCAACATCAAAGCTTTGTGCAACAAAATAACATCCTCGCCACTGGCCAGTCTGGGTTTTGTGTGAATCACGGTACCGAAACTGCTCTTTTAGATCTTAAATCCAATATCACTGAGATAAAGGCAGCCAGGCATCGCTACTTCTTTTAGATCTTTTGGCCGCCTTTGATTTGGTCGATCATGCCTTCTTGGCTGACACACTGGTCAAGGTGGGCAGGTGTACTGACTCTGCGGCCAATTGGCTCAGATAGTTTCTTGGCCCATGTATTGCCTGTCTAACCAAGGATAACAAACAATCTCAAAAAGCAGTTTTGACCTGCAGGCTTCTGCAGGAATCATGTCCATCACTGCTTTTGTTTAACATTTATATAAAACCACTGTGCGATCTACTAACCTCACTGGGTGTACGTTTTGCAAACTATGCAGACGACAACAAGATTGTGATTGAACTATCAGGCCTCCATTGTAAAGATCTAGAAAGGCTAAACTCAATCTTTAATGCTATGCAATCTTGGATGGCCAGTAACTCCCTGGCTATGAATTATGAGAAATCTGAACTACTCATCTTAGGCACACATACAAAGCTCAACCACCTTGGCTCCTCCTACAGCAGCTTTTCTATTGCAGAAAATATTATCAAGGTTTCCGATCACGTTAAAACACTTGGGGTCTATTTTGATTCCCATCTCACCTTCAAGAAACATGTTTTACACCTCAAATCCTCCTGCTTGTACTATATTAATTTGCTCTGGCAAATTCGCCCATACGTCTCTGAGACCAACAGAACTATGAATGCGGCTGTTATCAGTAATTCTTAACTGGATTATTGTAACAGCCTCCTTATTGGATCCTCCCAGGCAAAATGTAAAAAGTCTACAGGTGATCCAGAATGGAGCAGTTTGGGCCGTTTGTGGCCTTGGTCGTCTCGCCCATGTTACTGAGGCACGAAGAGGACTACACTGGCTGCCTGTTAGTCAAAGAATTAGATTTAAAGTCACCTTGCTAGTCCACAACTGTCTGACAGGCAAGGCGCCTAACTATCTCTCAGCCAGAATTTCTAGCGTTCCCTTTCAATGAACTCTTCACTCTAACAAAGACAACTTCTTACAGCAAACATGGGTTTTGCTGAAGAGAATTGGTGGCTCAGGCTTTCATGTCTGGGCCCCGAACTTGCCCTGAAGAGTTGTTAGTCAACCGCCTAATTTAAAAAACAACTAAAGACACATCTCTTTGACCTCGGGCCAGGTTAGACATTCTATGTACTTAGACTGGCGTAGATCTCCCGCCCTGGAATGATCTTCTTGTTCTTTGTTGCAATTGTCTTGTAAGCGCCTTGAGGCCCATGGGCGCATGGCGCAATATAAAAATCTAATAGAAAGAATTGAAGTCTTGTAAAAAGAGAAAAGGGGTTACATCTGTGCACATGCAAAACTGGTGGCAAGATCTTTCAAACATTAACACCTGCCCTGATGTTATTCTTGTGGCAACTAAAACGTTGATGCAAACAGAGACAGGGATAGACTATCATAACATATGGGTTAATTCCCAAGTGGCTAATCACCTGGAAAGTACAGATAGCACGGGCAGTAGAGACAGTCTCTTGTCAGGCTTGACTGATGTGTGGCCAAGCCTTTCCTAGCAGTCCTTGATTTTACCCCCCTAAATAATCTTTTGAGTTTCAAAGTAAGCTAGTCTCAGAATGGGTGCATTAACTCACAAATGATCAAATCCACTAGATTTTCTCAGACTGACAAAGAAACATGTAAATAATCACTATAGATACGAAGGATCTAAGCCTTTCTCATACAGGCTCATTGTGGGTATTCTGAAATATGATGGGACTGCTATGTGTTGTATTGACAAGATGTTGCTTGCTATTTTTCATCCATGACTGAGGGTGATTGCACAACATCAGGGCTCTGATGAGGAAAGCAGATTCATGGATTTCTGTGAAGCTTCCTCCTTGGGGACCTGTTGTCGAGTGGTCCTGTGCTATAAGTAGTCAACAATAGGGCTCATGCGATAGGGCAGGCTACCTTTGAAGTGGTGCGCACTTTGTGGCGTGACACTAGCCTATCTGGGAGAAATGAATAGGGATCTTAAGAATCATCAAGGCAGTCAGAAGATGAGTGATGATAGTATGAAAGTGCCTTCTACACGCTGAACTACCTCCAGCTGCCAACGACTGGATTGACCTGCTGAACTTTAAAGAGTGGGAGGAAGCAGAACTGTGATGGGAAAGAGTAGAAGAATCTAACACAGTGCGGGCAAAATGTGTTTTAGACATAATCGATATGCACAGTGGTTTATTAGTAGTATCAAGGCATTAGGTAGTTTGTTTCAGAACATCGGACATACAAATGCAGAAACTGGAGCATCCTGTATCAGGGAAACAGGTGCAGTGTAATTTCTTGTGATCATAAGGCATCCAGTTCCATGGTTTATAAAGATGGAACTTGGACCTTACCTGAGTCTAATGCCAGAAAAGCTGTCTTCTCGTCAATGATCCATTCTTCCACGGTGTGAAATCCATAACACAACTTGCTGCAGAAGGCTTCAGCCTTTCATTGCATGAATGGTCAGTGTTGGTCAGGGCTTAGCCTTTATTAATGAACCTTGACTGGAGTCGTTGCAGCCCAGTATCTCTGGTTTGTTGGATAATTATATGATATAAGTAATTTATAACGCGCCTGTACAGAAGTGTTTCTAGGCGCGACAAGACGAGGCAAGACAGAGGGAGGACAGAACAAACGATCTTACTAGGCCTTGTTTCATTCAGCTTGGGCAAGTGCGAAGACAGAAGTGTCTGGGAGGAGCGGGGTCCGAGAAGGGGAAGTGCCAGGGAGAGGGGAAGGGGAAGTGCAATCAGAGCAGCGTTGCTCTGAGTAAGTGCAGTAAGGGCAGTGCTGATCTGGGTAAGTGCAAGATGGCAGAGGACTTTAGGCTTAAAGTACAGCCCCTAAGTTGCGGGATAGGCCCAGAGGCAGAGCAAGGGAGACTGGTAGTGGTGGAGCATGGAAACCTGATGAGCTGGTGAATAGATATGATGAAACAGGACAATAAGTGGACATCAAGGCATAGAACGAGGTCCTTGTAGGGCAAGACAGAACTTCTACATTGGATTTAAATTCCAAGTATTAATCTAGCGAATCTGGAACCCTGGTATTGTGTATGCACATAGACACCACAGCTCCTGTGCCACAGACCCTTGACCTAACTCCTTAGGAAATCTTACTGTTTTCCTGGAGAAACGAATGGGCTGTCACTACAGTGCCTGGGGAGTTTAAATGAGACGCAAAGTGTTACAACTCTGGACTGTAACCAAAGTGGACCATTCGGTAATATATTGCATTTGAGCAGATGTTCCCAAAAGCATGATTATCTTGCCTATTAAGTTAACCCTCATCAGTGTGGCATGCATGGTAGCAAAAACAAGTGTATTATAATAACTCAATTAGAAAAATATGAAGTAAGGTAGGATGGAATATTTTGTAGGCACTAAGTATAGCTGCCTCTTAAATACTACCAGACAATACTACCTTCATAATACTACCAGACAAATTCACAAAAGGTGGCTATAAGGATGTTTCAGACTTACCGTATGTGTTGGCCCCAGGAAAACCTTGGGGTGGGGCTGACGAGGGCAGGGTCTCGAGGACATTAAATTGTGGCTGGCCATAACACATGCTGTTGCTAGGTGACCTCCCTCGAGCGTCCTGGTTTAGCGGATGGGTGAGGTTGGTCAGATCACACTCTACAGAGAAAAACCTGTGTAATCGTTAGAGGAGCCCTATCAAAGAGTATAGGGTAACAATAACGCATGGCTTTCAAATTAAGGCATCAGATGTTAAAGCGACCTCCGTCATCCCTGTTTGGAGATAGGAAATATGGCCTGGGATCATATTACATTAAAATTGCACACAGTGAGGCCGCCAAAATGTCAGAAGGGCCCTATACAAGATCACTTTAAATTACATCACATTACATCATGCATTGTGAATTGTCATTTACTCCCATTGATAAATAAAGTTTGCATAGCATAGTCTACTAACTGAAGATGAGTCACACTCCGAATAGAACTATGCATGTATGCAAACTGTGCTATGTGTGCACGTTGTAGACACGGTATGCGACTTAGTGTGGAGGAGGGTGTACCTCCTTTGACAATCCACTTTGCATATCCAAAATGGGTGTGCCATAGATAGTGGCAAAGTCAGGAATATGTAAATGAGGGACACACCCAGACATACAAAAACCTAATCCACACAAAATAAAATGTGCTCCTGTAGTCATTTGGCCCTGTTCCAACTTGGAAAAAGTCAACTTTGGGACAGGGGCTCCTCCAAAGAACCAAACGTATATTTTTTAACATTTTCCCTGAAAGTGGTTCACTTTCCCTAAAGTTTGACACCACTTTCATGGAAAATGGAAAAAGAAATTCCACTTTTCCCTCCATGGGTTTCTTTACTGCTCAAGAGGCTTCACTCTTTTTGAGAATGAGTTCAAAGTGCCTAAGAGTAAACTGAGTGTGACACATGGGTAATTCGGTCATCATGCATGTCCAATCTGTACATGTTTGCAGTTGCAAATTGCATATATCACATTTTGCACAAGCATTGGAAATCTTTGTGAATTCGGCCCACGTGACTTTGCAGCAATCGCAAACAGTGTTGGCAGATTACTACATGTCCGAATTGGTCGAAACCCAGTTGGTCGCAGATTTATTATCGAAATCGACCACAAATATGTGTGGGGGGTGGGGGTCATCAATATAAATATAGGGGTGGTCGGGTTATATTTGCAGCCAATTCGAAACAGAGAAAAAAAAACCTCAACCAAATCTCACAAACAGTATTCTTTTTTTTGTTGAAAGTTTGGTTTTATTGGCATTTATAATACAACACTCAGAAACAGTAATACATAGCACAGTAAATCTCTCAATGAAAAACCTTCTACCCCCGCCCCCTCATCCCCATTGCCATGGATCTTCTCAATTGAATTGTCTCAGACATTCGGTTGCACAGTGACATCTTCCCTTCGGATCAGGGTGCATCTTCTATTGTACGCTAGAAACTCAGGTCCATTAATCCCACCTCTCCCAAATCCACATAGAAAACAACAGGTTGCCCAAACCAGCATCGTCTCACTAGGTTTCTATCAGTTCTTAAAGCCTACCCTACCTGTATTTCTCAAAGAAAGGCAGCCACAGCCCCTCAATATTGGATCTGGACTCGTCCAGGATGTGGGATAGGTATTCCATGTCGTATATCGCTCTGATTTTCGAGACCCACTCCCTCTCCCCCAGCATTTGCAGACTCTTCCATCACTGGGCCAAGCAGAATCTCGCTGCCACCAACATAGTGTGTAGCATGTGACCCTGTGGTTCATCCGAGTCACCCTCCACATCCACACCAAAGAGAACCAGCCACAGGGATGGGTCCCTCCATATCCCACCCACCTCTCCTTATCCAGGAGAGGACCTCCCTCCAATACACCCGAACCTTAGGGCGCGCCCACCACATATGTATGTAGTCCTTTTTCACCTTCTGGCATTTCCAACAGTGGGGATCGTAACCCTTGTGGATCTGTGTGATGCTCTCCGGAGGGTAATGCCATCCATGTAGTAATTTCAGGGCTTGATGTCTGTACTGAAGCGATATGTTGGAGCAGTTAGCCTGTCTGCATATGCGGGACCACGTCATGTTATCAATGTCTCCACCCAGGTCCCTTCCCCATCTAACCGTGGCCACAGGGGGCTCCCTCGGGTTTGCCAAGAGGATCAATTTGTACAATCTTGCCATCAACCCCTTGGTCCCCCTCTGCGTAATTAGAAATTTCTCAAAATCCATAAGCTCCCACCTAAGGGTATCCCCCACCTACCTTCTGTGAGGGCCCCCTTCAGATGTAGGTAACGAAAGGGTCACAGGTTGCTCAATCCCAGGGCTTCCTGCAGTTCCCTCAGAGACATCAAAGTTACCCAATCCCACAATCGGCCCGCTCTGCTGAGGCCTGCTTCATGCCAAGATTGAAATGCAAGCAGTTCCTGGATCCCATCCCTGAGTGGGGGGGCCCAAATGCAACTAAGTGGTGACGGCCATGTTGTTACCCAACTCTTGTATCCCCCCTCTTTCCAAACCAACCATAGCACCTCCAGTACCGGGTGTCGCAGGACTCTCCCTGGGAGACGAGATTTAGGAACCCACAGCCACTCATCCAGCGTGACCGGGACCAGCTCTTCATTGTCCATCGCGACCCACTGTTTGTCTGTCCCCAGGTTAAAGTGATCCACCAAAATCCTCAACTGCGACGCCTTGTAATATGTAGCCAGATCCGGGAGCCCCACTCTACCCTCCTCTTTAGGCCTTATCAGAGTCTCATAGGAGATCCTGTGTTTCTTTCCCACCCACAGGTACCGCATTAAGGAGCGTTTGACCTCTGCCCGGAATGTCCTGGGCACTAGCGTCGGGAGCATCTGGAACAAGAATTGGAACTTAGGAAGGATCACCCTTTTTATGGAGTTCAAGCGTGCCATCCATGATAACCCGGCTCCCGCCCACCTCTCCAAATCGCTTAACTGTCGCCCACATGGGGAGGAAGTTACTCGCAAAAAGATCTTTTGGGTGTTGTGTTACCCTGATCCCCAGATAGAGGAATGTGTCCCTTTGTACCCTAAAAGGGAGTTCAGCCACAAATTCTCCTTCCACATTCGACAATCCCCCTGCTACAAATGCCACAGATTTTCCGAGATTAACCTTGAATTCGGCAGCCCCCCGTACTTCTCCAAGCTTTGCAGCACGTGTGGGATTGACTGGGATGGTTTGGTGACATAGAGCAGAGTGTCGTCCACAAATAAACTTATTTTACAATGTGTCCCATCCACCACAACGCCACTGATCTCCTCGTTTTGCCGAATTGACGCTGCCCACGGTTCCATCACCAGGGCGTATATAAGCAGGGATATGGGACATCCCTGGTGTGTACTTCTCCCCAAAGTGAAGGCTCCAGATTCACTCCCATTATTACGACCCTTGCCGTCGGATTTGAATACTATGCCGATAACCACCCCATCCACCTCAGGCCCATCCCCATGGCCAGGAGGACCTCCCCCATGAAGGCCCAGCTTACCCGGTCGAATGCCTTCTCTGCATCCAGAGAGAGTAGAAGAGCGCCCTCACCCCAAACCGTCCGTGTTCTCAACACGTGGAGAGTTTTTCTCATACTGTCTGCCCCTTTTCTATTCAGGACAAAGCCCACCTAGAAATTCTGGCTGAGAGATAGTTAGACCTGGATAGGTCTCCAGGCATGACGCCAGAAGCTCAGCAAAGATCTTTGTGTCTACGTTTAGGAGGGAGATGGGCCTGTATGAGGCACACTCCGCAGGGTCCTTCCCGGACTTTGGTATTATGGCATTCAGGGCATGGAGAAACGTTGGTGGTACCGTGTCCCCACCGCTATTTGATTGATTGCGGTTTCCCCAGTAGGGACTGGTTTTGTTTATAAAAATCTGCCGTGAAGCCATCACCCCCTGGTGCCTTCCCTACCTTCAACCTTTTAATGGCTTCCACAACCTCCTCCTCAGATATCTCCCCCTCTGGGATCTCTCTGTCCACCTCTGTGAGTTTGGGGAGACGTTGGTCTGTCAGGTATGCCAGAACGTCTTCGAATGACTCCACCCGCTCCCCAGAATACAATTATTTGTAGAAACTAGCGAAACGTTCCATGATGGCGGCTGCATCTTTCCACATCCCTCCCCCCGAGTCCCTAACACCTTCCACCTTCCAGTCCAACCGAGCGCCCCGTGTCCTATTCACCAGGAGAGTCCCCACCTTGTCCCCCCTTTCATAGTACCTCTGCCTGGTGTATGCCATTTTCTTGAGAACCTCTCCGATCAGGAATGAGCGGAGTGCCTGTCTCTTGTCCCTCATTTCCCCCAGAAGGGGTGCCCTTTCTACATCCCCCTGATTCAGTCTAGCCCGCATAGCCGCAAGTTGCTCTTGCAGCTTACCCTCAATCAGTGCTCTTTCATGTTTCTTCCCGGATCCGTCCGCAATAAGCAAACCCCTAAACTTTGCTTTGGCTGCTTCCCACACCGTTATCGCATTGACCTCCCCATTATCATTCATCTCAAAGTATGGTTTTATCTCTTCCGTCAGAGTTTCCCTGAACACCCGCTCCCTCAGCACGGTATCATTGCATCTCCACCTGTAGGTCCGCAGGGCCAATGGTATCAGCCACTCAGCTACCACAAGGTCTGACCACGTAATGGCCTCCACCCTCGGTACAGCAACCTTCCCTTGCCCCTCCTCAGATGTTAACAGATCGATTCGTGTGTACGATTGATGTGGTGGGCAGAAAAAGGTGTAGGCCCCCGGCCCCGGCCATGACCTGTGCCACACGCTGTCCCAGAAATGTGTCCGTAGGAGGTGCCTCAAAGCTTGATTATCCCTCATGGGTCCTCTATCCCCTACGCCTTTTGCCGACCACTAGTCCAACTTGGGGTCCATGATCAGATTAAAGTCCCCAACAAGCATCATGGAACCCTCTGTCCAGTCATCCATAACTCCAAAGACCCAATTCAGGAACTCCACCTGACCCACATTAGGCGCATAGAGCGTGGCCATTGTGACCCTCTTTCCTGCACACATCCTTTTTATGCCCAGGAATCTGCCTCCAAAGCCCCTCTTAGTCTCAATCTCCTTCAAATGAAACAATTTGCCCAGGAGTATGCCCACACCCTCCTTCTTTGAGGATCTGTGGGAGGCCCAGAAGTTTCTCCCAATCTCTTTGCCCCTTATTGGCGATTCCGCTTCCTGCCGGTAATGTGTCTACTGCAGAAATAGTACTAACAGGTGCTATTTGCGAAACATGTTGCTGGAAAGGGAGCACTTGTTTTGGGAGTTCAGGCCCTGGACCTTCAGCGTACCAATCCGTCCTTCAACCATTGTCCCTGTTCACCCGCTTCTCATGACATTCCCTGCCTCCTGTTGGATCCAAAATCACACCCAAAATGGGGACCAATGCATGTCCAGACCCCATTACCCCTCCCCCGTCCCAACCTCCCCTACCCCTTTCCCACCCCCTTATATCCTCTTTGCATGAGGAGTCCGTCTCCATTCTGCAGCCTAACTGGGCATGGTCAACAAACCACCACGGACTCTCCCCCCTCCCTGAACTACCCATAAAACAGATCTGCCTCCTCCAAGCCCAGTTGCCAGACCCCCCTGGCATCAGATCCAGGTTCCCCTTCCCCCCTTCTCCCTGTCTCCCCATTGCCCTCTGTCCAACCCCAGACAACCAACTCTCGGGATGTTGTATGGACTTCAATAGAGCGCGACAGTGGTGTTGCCACTGACATCCCATCTCTGTTCCCCCCACCTCCCATATCCTGCGATCAAACAGTGAAAACTCAACATACAATCTCAAACCAGTAAGCCTTCATGAAAACCTAAGGCAACTCATATGAACCAAAGACAAGAATTTTCTACCTCAGACCCCTCGGTTTTAATTCAGGTGTTGTCCATTCGCAGGGTGGTTATTCAACTTTTGGAACTTTCAATCCCCCTTTCCCCTCCTGCTTCCTCTGGCTGGTTCCGGGCTTCTGGGCCTTCTGGCAGGGTCCTGTCCCTCACCCACTTGCTCCGCTGAGGGTCCTTCCTGGCCGCAGACCAGTTCCTCTGTGACCCTCTTTATTTCCTCTTCGGCCACTAAGTAGTGTCTTTCACCATCCCATTCGAAGTCATGAGAATGGGTATCCCCACCGGTATCTGACATTCTTCCCCTGAAGTCATTTGTTGAGGGATCCACGTTTCTTCCTTCTTAAGAGTGTGTAGGTCGAGAGGTCCTGGAAAATTGCCTTTTTTTCGAATCCCCATACTGTATTTCCCAGAGTTGTTTCACCTTCTCCAGGATCCTCGCCTTGTCCCTGTAATAATGCTTGCGTGCTAGCACTGTCCGAGGGATCATCACTCCTCCACCGGCTCTGTGGACTCTGTCAATAATAAACCCTTCACCGGTGTCTGTTCCAAGGACTATCTTTACTATGTCCTGCACCTCATTCTCAGGCCGGATGGGGTTTCGCCCTCTTATTCCACCAGATCGAAGAAGCAGAGGTTGTTTCTTCTTCCACGGTTTTCGATGTCTACCTTGAGATGCAGTTCCTCCTCACGGCGCTCCATCTCCATGAAGCGTGCCTCCATTTGCGTCTCCAGTCGTCCGGTGGACGATTGGTTGGCCTCCACCCCGACCATTCTATCTTCCAACGTGGCCGCTTTTTTAGACAAGGTCAGCCAGCGGTGACGCCATATCGTTCTCATGCCCTGAATTTCTTCAAGGATGGTTTGAATGTCCGTTTTAATGGCACCCAGCTCAGCTGGAGCGGTTGGCGCATTCCCGTTGTCTGCCTGGAACTGAAATCTCGCCAGGGACTCTTTCTAGCTCATGGGCTTTACACCTCCTGTATTCCCCTTGTTCTCTGGGGGGTTCCAGCACAAACACTTAGTCTGCAGGGGGGATCACCTGAGGGCAGTGTCTGGGGCCGTTGGCAAAGCGACTCCCAGTTTCAGGGCGCAGGGGACCCTATGATCTGAGTGGGGAGCCCCTGTGTTCTATGATTTTAGTCAGTACTTCTTTGTGAGGGTTCTGTGAGGCTCTAGGTGGTCAGTGTGGGACGTGCGTCCTCTTCTAAGGTTCACAAGGCATGAGGATGTGTCCCGGCTGTCCCGATGTTGCCCTCCAACAGTCGGTGCGCCCCCAGAGTTGGTATGCCTCCAGGTGTACAGAAAGGCCTCCCACTCTGTGTCCCGGTCCTGTCCCGTCTTCCGTATGACCCCCCCCCAGTGGGTCCACCCACGGTGCCAGGCGCAATCCTGTTCATGGCTCTCCAACGTGGTCCTCGTGGCTGGGGTCCCCTGTGCTGTGTCCTTCCTTCCCCCTGCCTGGAGCATGCAGCATTACGCCTCCAGGGTGTGTCCTCTCCCCGACCACGGCTTCCAGTGGCAGCATCTCCCCCTGTCTGGGCAGGGATGTGAATGTCCTCCTTGTGGCATGCTCTCTTGTAATCCCCCTATTATGAGCCGGGGGGGTTGCACACCAGTGTTTTGACCCAAAGGAGTAAGGCCTGTGGTGGTCCGGACTGCACCGGGCCCGTGAGAATCAGCAGAAGTACATTCAACAGGTGGGCATCCACCAATTCTCCCCCAGGTGTGGCAGGGGGCCAACCTGCATCCCACTATTCGGGGACTTTGCCTCTGCCGCCCAGGTCCCCCCAAAGTCAATGAAGGCCCCCACTGGGGGGACCTCCCCTTCCCTCCGCCATGGGATACTTAGTGTATTTGGCCCAGTTCCAGAGTATACCGCACTATATCTGTTGTGTGGGGGTCTAGTGTTTTGTCGACGTGAGCGCCGTGACTGTGTCATGATGCTCACATGCTCATTTAATAAAAGGGGCTCTGCTGAGGCTGCGAGGGGGGAGCAGCAGAGCCCCAGGAAGTGGCAACTCGTGTCTGTGTGTGTGAGCGTGTGTACAGGTTGTGGGCCTGCCACATGGTCGTGGCCTTGTGTGCGGTGAGGGCCGAGAGCCCTCAGAGCCGCGACCGCTGGAGTCTGGGGTCGTCACCCCTGCACTGTGGAGCCTGCGCCCAGAGACACCGGGCGCCGTAGGGTGCTTCCCTACACGAGACACGCTGGTTGTCCACCGGCGTGCCTATGCTGTCGGAGGCAGCCCCCAACACTGGCGACGAGTTTGCGCCCACCAGCTGGTGGTGGGAGGAAGAACGGACCAGGGCACACGGCCGCAATCGGCGGCCGTGTAGGAGAGGCACGTGGTGGCCGCAAGATTGCGGGTGGCCCCGGGACCTGTTCCGGTCCTCCTGCGCTGGTCGCCTGGTGCCCGCAGTGGGAGCTGGTGGGGGCCCGGACCGCAGACGAAAAAAGGGGGCGTGGCTTGGAGCTCCGGCCCGCGACTCGCTTGCAGGCCTCATCTGAAGGCCTGTTTTCTTCCCCCAGACACCAACGGGGAGGAGCAGAAAGGGGCATGGCCTACCTGCGAGCCCCGCACACAAAGGAAAGGGGGCGGGGCCACATCCCTGCTTCTGTTACAGAGCCTGAAAGGGGGATCCCCACGCCCGAGCCGCTGTGGTGAACGGCCCAACCGCAAGTAAAGGAAAGCCCCTCCACATATGGGCCCACAGAAAAAAAAAAAACGTTTCAAGTGTGGGCATCGTGAGTGGCTGGGCTGCCCCAGGGAGGGAGAACACTTGAAACGAGCCAGGAAACGGACATTGCCCCTCCACAAGCCGCATGTGTGCCGAGCCCTGGGGGTTGCAGCTCCATCTGGAGTGCTTGTGCGCCCCTGGGCAGGAAGAACGGGGGCATCCAGGGTGGTGAACAGTGCAGTGAGGACACCCTGTGCGGCATCAGCAGCGGGCCCCGAAGGAGGAGCGCGGTCCTGGGTGCATCTGGGTGCCGTCAAAGGTGCTCCCCACCAAGGATCGAGATACCTGAAGCCCAGTAACAGCAGGCATATATCAACACCGGTGACGGCATCCGGCATCCCCAACTGCAGTCAGCATGGAGGATGACGAGGGGATATGTCGGGGTCAGCTGGCACCAATACCCAACTTCGATGTCCTGGGTGCGCCTGCAAGTCTGGGACCCGGTGGACAGCCTGGGTGGAAAACCTGGAGATGTATTTTGAGGCCATGGAAATCAAAGACGCAGCAAAGCGCCCGACACTCCTGCACTCGGCCGGGCAAGCCGTCCAGAGGCTGTTCAAGACATTAAGGCCCAGAGATCAGTCTTACGATGCAGCCATGGCAGTCCTGAATGAGTACTTGAGGCCCATGGTCAACAAGGACTATGAACGGTTCAGGATGAGGTGTGCGAGGCAAGAGGAAGGGGAACTCCTCGATGCATTCCACGGGAAGCTGCGCGGAATTGCACTCTCCTGTGATCTGGGGAATTTCGAGGAGGACGAGATCCGGGTGCAGATCATCTATGGTTGCAGCTCCACCAAACTGTGCAGGCAGGTTCTGAGGGACCCAGCGCTGACCCTCGATCGAATATTGGAGCTTGGCCGGGCCCAGGAACTGGTGGTGGTGCAAGCCTCGGTCATGAACTCCTCTAGACACCACCTAAAGATGGAGGTCCCCATGCCACGAGTGAAGGTTGAGGAGGTGGCGGCTGTCGGCAGGTGGCCAGGAGGAAGAGTGATGAGGAGGGAGACTGGCCAAAGAGAGACCCCAATGCTACCATATGTCATCAGTGTGGGTGAGATCTTCCACACCCGCAGGACTGCCCGGCGATGGGACAGATCTGTGGAAGGTGCGGGAAAGGAGATCACTTTGCACGAGTGTGTCTCGCTCCAGCCCCAGCTGGCATGGTGGGGGCATCAGGGGGGTGTGAGGTGAAGGGGAGAAAGACCCCCAAGGTGGCGGCGGTCCAGGTGGCGGAGAGTCCCCGAGAAGCACTGTATGATATAGGGGAGGAGGAGTACGAAGAGAATGTATTCTTCTTGTCCTGCAGCGGTGCCGGGGGCCAGTTTGATCCCAGGATTTTCTGAGTTGGAGGAGCCCGCCATAGGGCCCCGTGGTGTGAGGACTGGAACACACTTGTTGTTTTGCAGTGTCAAAAATGTTTGAGTTTTAGTAGCTTTTAGGTGGTGCGCGGACTGGAATGCACCAAATGTTTGCGGTGAGCTTTTGTTTGATTTTGTTTGCTTATAATAAAGGAGGGATGTTGTATGGGGGTCTAGTGTTCGACGTGAGCGTCGTGACTGTGTCATGATGCTCACGTGCTCATTTAATAAAAGGGGCTCTGCTGGCGCTGCGAGGGGAGAGCAGCAGAGCCCCAGGAAGTGCCAACTTGTGTCTGTGTGTGTGTGCATGTGTACAGGTTGTGGGCCTGCCACGTGGTCATGGCCTTGTGTGCTGCACGGCCCGAGTGCCCTCAGAGCCGCGACCGCTGGAGTCTGGGGTCGTCACCCCCGCACCGTGGAGCCTGCACCCAGAGACACCGGGCGCCGTAGGGTGCTTCCCTACATGAGACACGCCGGTTGTCCACCGGCGTGCCTACGCTGTCGGGTGATCCCGACAGCCTCTGTGGGATGCCCCGGGGACCGGAGGCAGCCCCCAACAACATCCGCCCTTGAGCTACCTGCTTCACACGGCAGCCCATGGTGAGGTTGGGCCCCCTTTCTCTCACCCTCCTCACCTGTTTCATCTAGTGGCAAGCACCTACTAGCCCAGCCGATACTTGGGTGGGCGCGCTCCGGCGTTGGCCCTAGCGAGGTGTGTCATTGTGGCCTGGGGGGCCGCACCACGTGTCGTTGCGGTTCTCCAGTGGCAGCATGGGCCCAAACAGGGACCCCGACCTGGCAGGGCTGCAAAGTCCAGTCCAAGCCCCACTGTGCAGGGGTCGTACGTCTCCACCCGCAGCCCCACTTACACAGTGAGGATCCCCACACACGGTGCGTCCCCTGCGCACGGCTCCAGGAGAGCAGCAGCTCTCGACCCAGATCACCAGTAGCAAGCTGGGTCCGGCGGTTCCCTGCTTCTCGGATCACTCGGCCTTTGGCTGGGATGTCGGTCCTCCTCTGTACTCCCTCTGCAGGGGTGCCACAGAGCCGCATCCACCCACTGGCACAGGGGCTGGCAGGGCAGGCGTTACCACAGCCCCAGCGTGATGTCCCCCGATGGGAAGGGGAACTCTACCTCCCGGCGGGACTGCACTGCTCTTTGGCCAGCTTAAAGCCATTTCCACCGCGTCAGATTGGCCTCAGGTCTTCATCTGGCGTGCTCTCGGCTGACAGTGGGTTCATACACCTCTAGCATCGGTTTTAGGGCAGATATATGGTCTGCAGCTCCTAATATCTCCTCTTAATGTCCAGGGCAGGTACAGAGCACGAAGCTCAGGAAGTCATCTTCCCTGCCCCCCCCCTGGTGGCCTCAAACAGTGTTCTTTGGGCAGATACACACATTGTTCGTGGAGCAGTTGTGCATATGATCTTTAGTATAGCCGTAAAGAGATCCTGGAGCAAGAACACTTAAGGCTTCCAGAGGAGGTACACAGAGGGTTCGTGGAGCCGTCACATTTAGAGTCCTACGATATCATGGCTGTCAATATGAGTTAGGTGGTACTCATAGGGAGGATAGCTCAGCGGTAACGTGCTCGCCTTGGCAGCAAGACGACATGGAGCAATACAGGCTCAATCCCTGGGTCCACGCTTAGAAACCTCTGGCTATTAAGCGCGTTATAAATAACCCATCATATCATATCATAGGAAAAGGAGGTATTTCAAATACCAACTGTTTACTGTGTGCCTGAATATGGGTTTATGAGGTATTTACATCACAAGGGACAGCAGGAATAATACCTCATAGTTTTAAGCCTGCCTCAGAATCCTGCACATGGTTACCTCCACATGGTGGTAAAAACATGTACCCCTCTCATCCCTGAGCAAGTGAAAATCGTGTTGCCCAAATGCACTATTGTACTCTTTCAACTTAGGAGACAGTATTATGCTGGGGACCCCTAACGTAAGTGATAATGTGGGCATCTCAGATGGTCACATGTTGACCCCTTTGATGCATAATGCTCAAAGAAAACAATTTTATTTCCAGGGACGTCATTTCCCCAAAATGCCTGGGGTAGCGGAAGTGACACCACGAGGCCCTTGACCACTGATGACATCGCAGGAAGTGATGTCATTTGACCCAGCCCAAAGTGACATCACAGGAAGCAATGCAACACGACCTTTCACCCCTTGACAAAACAGGAAGTGGCATCACATAGCATTGTTCCTAAGTACACTAAGAAAAATATGGCTACGATATCAGTGTAATGTGATATACATCTCATAAAAGAACGGATCACCAGATGTATCATTAATATCAGCGTGTATAGGCCCATATTACCAAATTACTGTGAATGCAAGCAGACGTCCAAGGCCAAATGATAAAATATTATATAGCACTTACACGTTTTATATAGAACAAATGTACATACAATATCACCCAACCTGTCTTTGGTACTCATTTATCGACCACAGAAGGATGAAAGGCTGAGTTGGCCTTGCCAGGATTCGAAACTGCCACCTGCAGGTCACACATACATTGCAGCAGCGAGCGCTCAACCCACTGAGCTATCTTACCGGCTGGAGCTATCTTACCGGGTATAGTAAAATGAGCAATTACATGTCGAATGTTCTCAAATTCAGAAATCAAATTACACTCTGAAGTACATACCATTAAACTGGTAACAGCTGGCCAGTTCATCTGCAGGTCTGGTGCAAAGTTGGCCACATGTCAAGCCTGCATGGATCTACTTTTCAGGCTTCAGAGGAAGGCACAAAACATACCATTGGGAGGGTTCATAACTGTTTATTAATACATTTAGAGTAGCACAGAGCAAGCAGCGCACTTACACATCATCTCTTAATCTGGGCACTCGTTACCTCATACATGCAAACAAACATCCTGAACAGCATGCCAGGGAGATAGGAAAGATAGACACATTACAACAAAGCATTAACTGGGGCACAAGGAAATAAAGGGCCACTTTATGTGCTATGTTGAAACATTTGTACACTGTACACATGCTTTTAGTCACAAGGGATTTTATGGGAAGCCATTTAGGTCAAAATTACACATTTATGAATGTGACATATTGAAATGAATACAACATGCATTGAAATGAGAAAGGCATTAATTGAGATGACTATAACATGTATTGAGATGACTATAACATGTATTGAAATGAGTATGACATGTATTGCAATGAGTATGACATACATCGACATTCAACGAATAAGAAATGCATTGAAATGAATATGACACCCATTGAAGTGAGTATGACATGCAGTGGAATGCATATGACAACCATTGAAACAAATATGACACCCATTGAAATGAATATGCCACATATTGAAGTGAGTAAGACATGCAATGGAATGCATATGACACCCATTTAAATTAATATGACACACATTGAAGTGAATATAATATGCACTGGAATGAGTAAGACATGCATTGAAATGAAAAGGAGATGCATTGGAATGAATATGACACCCATTGAAGTGAATACGACATGCAATGGGATAAATATGACACACATTGAAATGAATATGACACACATTGAAGTGAATGTAACATTCATTGGAATTAATATAACATGCATTGGAATGAATAAGACATGCACTAAAATGAATAGGACATGCAATGCAATAAATATGACACCTATTGAAATGAATATGGCACACTTTGAAGTGAATACAACATGCAATGGAATGAATATGACACCAATTGAAATTAATGTTTTATTTTATTTATTTTGCATTTTTAAAGCGCTCACACAGCCCGTGGGCATTAAGGCGCTGGTACAGGAATTGTTCGTTTTTTTCGTCTTGTAATTGTTTTTTTTTTGTGTCTTAGTTGCTTATTTATTAGGCGCTTAAACACCCAGAGTTTCTAAGTGCGGACCCGGGGATCGAACCTGTGTTGCTTTGTGTCATCTTGCTTCCAAGGCACACATGTTGCCGCTAAGCTATCCTCCCAGGATAGCTTAGCTTAGCTTAACTTAAAATATTGAAGTGAATACGACATGCAATGGAATGAATATGACGCCCATGGAAATGCATATGACACACATTGAAGTGAATTAAACATGAGTTGGAATGCATATGGCAAAGAAATGAATATGACACACATTGAAGTGAATGAAACATGCATTGAAATGCATATAACATGCATTGGAATGAATAAAACATGTATTGAAATGAATAGGACATGCATTTGAATGAATATGACACCCATTGAAATCAATATGACACACGTTGAAGTGAATATGACACCCATTGGAATGAATATGACACACATTGAAGTGAATGTAGCATGCATTGGAATACATATAACATGCATTGGAATGAATATAACATGCATTGAAATGAATATGACACCCATTGAAATGAATATGGCACACGTTGAAGTGAATACAACATGCAATGGAGTGAATATGACACCCATTGAAATGAATATGACACACATTGAAGTGAATGTAACATGCATTGAAATGAATATAACATGCATTGGAATGAATAAGACATGCATTGAAATGAATAGGACATGCATTTTAATAAATATGACACCCATTGAAATGAATATGACATGCAATGGAATGAATATGACATGCAATGGAATGAATATGACAGCACCCATTGAAATGAATATGGCACACATTGAAGTGAATATAACAAGACATGCATTGAAAGGAATAGGGCCTGCATTTAAATGAATATGACACCCACTGAAATGAATATGACCCACACTGAAGTGAATACGACATGGATTGGGATGAATATGGCACCCATTGAAATAAATATGACACACATTGGGCTTCATTACAAGTGCGGCTTTAAGGGGTTAATGGCACCGGTAAGGATGCCAGTGCCGTTAACCCCCTACCGCCGCATTCCGAGGTCCCAGAGCGAGTCCCACTAGGGCCGGCTGGTTTTACCAGCAGCCCTTAGCGGGACCTGTTAAGGGACCAGGGAGCTAATAACGGGCCCGCTATTTGCAGGACCGTTATTAGCTCCTTCCCCATTCCCATTGAGCCCTATGGTGGCTCGAATGGGAATGAGGAATGGTTTTCAGAATGGGGACTTACCGGATCCTCCAAGGTCGGAATGACCCGGTAAATCACCATTCCGACTACACGGACCCGGACACAGGTTTGGAGGCAGCCATGGTGCTAATAGCATCATGGCTACCTCCAAACTCGTAATGAGGCCCATTGAAGTGAATATAACATGCATTGAAATTAATAGAACATGCAATGGAATGAATATGACACCCATGGAAATGCATATGACTCACATTGAAGTGAATGAAACATGAGTTGGAATGCATATGGCAAACAAAGAAATGAATATGACACACATTGAAGTGAATGAAACATGCATTGAAATGCATATAACATATATTGGAATGAATAAGACATGTATTGAAATGAAGAGGACATGCATTTGAATGAATATGACACCCATGGAAATGCATATGACTCACATTGAAGTGAATGAAACATGAGTTGGAATGCATATGGCAAACAAAGAAATGAATATGACACACATTGAAGTGAATGAAACATGCATTGAAATGCATATAACATATATTGGAATGAATAAGACATGTATTGAAATGAATAGGACATGCATTTGAATGAATATGACACCCATTGAAATCAATATGACACATGTTGAAGTGTATGTAGCATGCATTGGAATAAAAATAACATGCATTGGAATGAATATAACATGCATTGAAATAAATATGAAACCCATTGAAATGAATATGGCACACGTTGAAGTGAATACAACATGCTATGGAGTGAATATGACACCCATTGAAATGAATATGACACACATTGAAGTGAATGTAACATGCATTGAAATGAATGTAACATGCATTGGAGTGAATAAGACATGCATTGAAATGAATAGGACATACATTGGAATAAATATGACACCAATTGAAATTAATATGACACATGTTGAAGTGAATGTGACACATAATCGAATGATTATGAAACCCATTGAAATAAATATGACACACATTGAAGTGAATGTAACAAGGATTGGAATGAACATGAAACCCATGGAAATGAATATGACACACATTGAAGTGAATGAAACATGCATTGGAATGCATATGACACACATTCAAATGAACATAACAAGACATGCATTGAAATTAATAGGACATGCATTGAAAGGAAAAATGTGTTCAGTATGTCCCTGCTCGCCCCCTCCGGTCCCAGTCTGCCCTTCCGCTATTGGTTTCCCGTATTAGACTGTTACGGACAGGTGGCCGCACCTTCCCTGTGGCAGCTGCTAGGGCCTGGAATGAGTTGCCTTGGGCTCTTCGAGCTACTGCTGACCATTTGGCTTTCTGGCATTCTCTGAATACCTTCCTCTTTTAGGTATTCTTTCTGCCTATTCACTTCCTCATTTCTACTGCTTAGCGCCTAGATGCCCTTGGGCGTATGTGCACTGTACAAATACATATAACATAACAACGATGAATATGACACCCGTTGAAATGAATATGACACACATTGAAGTGAATGCATTGGAATGAATATGATACCCATTGAAATGAATATGACACACACTGAAGTGAACATGCATTGAAATTAATATAACAAGGATTGGAATGAATATGAGACCCATGGAAATGAATATGACACACATTGCAGTGAATGAAACATGAGTTGGAATGCATATGACACACATTGAAATGGATATGACACACATTGAAGTGAATTAAAAATGCATTGGAATGCATATAACATGCATTGGAGTGAATAAGACATGAATTGAAATGAAAAGGACATGCATTTGAATGAATATGACGGTGGTCGGTCAAAAGACCGAAAAAAAAATCTCGAAATACAATAATCTCGAATCCAAAATCCCGAAAAAAAAAAAGTCGAATTTTTTATTTATTTAATTATATGCTTTTTTGGGGTCAGGTAAGTAAAAAAAATGGGTTAAAATAAAAAAAAAATAGAAAAAAGGGGGGTTGGGGGGGGAACCCCCCCATTTCGAACAAAAAACGTCATTAAAAAAAAATTCGACTTTTTTTTTTTCGAGATTTTGGATTCGAGATTATTGTATTCGGGATTTTTGTTTTCGGTTTTATTACTATAAACCGAATATGACACCCATTGAAATCAATGAGACACGTTGAAGTGAATATGACACCCCTTGGAATGAATATGACACACATTGAATTGAATGTAGCATATATTGGAATAAACATAACATGCATTGAAATTAATATAACATGCATTGGAATGAATAAGGCATGCACTGAAATGACTATGACATGCATTGGAATAAATATGACACACATTGAAGTGAATAGGTCACACGTTGAAGTGAATAGGACATGCAA
Source organism: Ambystoma mexicanum (assembly GCF_040938575.1). Lineage (NCBI taxonomy): Eukaryota > Metazoa > Chordata > Amphibia > Caudata > Ambystomatidae > Ambystoma > Ambystoma mexicanum. The sequence continues at coordinate 431,109,798 of NC_090931.1, read as the reverse complement.
TAGAATGATTATGAAAACCATTGAAATTAATATGACACATTGAAGTGAATGTAATATGTATTGAAAAGAATAGGACATGCATTGAAATAAATATGACACACGTTGAAGTGAATAGGACACACGTTGAATTGAATAGGACATGCAATAGAATGATTATGAAACCCATTGAAATGAATATGACATACACTGAAGTGAATGTACCATGCATTGAAATTAATATAACATGCATTAGAATGAATAAGACATTACCTCCACATCCCTCTTTTTCGTCGCATTGCTCATCCTTGAATACGTTCCGTGTTCACTGGAACTTTTTATTTTCAAGCTGACTTCCCAACCAACCAGGCCACAGCAGTTCTTTTGTTCCTGGCGGAACTGGTGAATCCTCTCCATGCTGGGTAGAAGGGGCAATGGCTAGCGGCCCTCACTCGGCGACTCCTCTGCGGGCCTTGGGGTTGACCAGGTGTCAGGATGCCAGCCAGGCCCCCTTTGGCGCCCTGGGTTATGGCAGATGGAGTCCTGTAGCCAAGTGCAAGCAGGGTGTCCCCGTCGGCCTCCGGAAGTTGGCCATTCTGATGGCTTAGGCCTGGGGATTCCGAGCATCAGTAATTTGGTGTGAGCTGGTGTGGAGCCTGCGGGTCTCCCGCGTTGGCCACCAAGCTTCCTTACACCTGTCCGGAGTTCAGGTGTACTCTTACTTGGATGATTGGTTGATCAAGGCCGGATCTTGGCTCCAGGTTGGCCCATCTTCGACTTGTCTGTCGGGCCCTGTGCAGGTGGGGTTTCTTGCTCAACCTTCTGAAATCTCACTTGCCCCCAGTGCGTTCTGCACCAGGGCGGAACTGGTTCGGCGCCCACTGGGCAGGGCCTCCTGGGCTTCAGTGTCTGCTGCAGACTGTTTTTGACAGGGATTGGGCTCCGGCAAGGAAATTGTTATGTCTCCAGGGGCACATAGCTTCCTGTGTTTTTTTGTGGTCCCTTGGGGGTGGCTGCATTTGAGACTGTTGGTGCGTCGTCTTCTGTTCCATTGGCAACCGGCATCTCTTCAGTTCAACTGTCTGATCCTAGTAGCGCCTCCCCTCCGGAAAGTCCCTCCGGTGGTGGTTGGTCCAATCCCATCTCCGGAGGAGTGTGGCCTTATCCCCGGGCTTGCTGATAATTCTTAACACCAACGCCAGCAGCAGGGGCTGTGGGGCGACTCTCCTGGACTTCTCTCATCAGGCAAGGTGGTCTCTTGAGGACCAGGAGAGGTCCTTCAATTGGAAGGAGTTGGCGGCCGTTCTAAGGGCTTTGGTGGTCTTCAGGTCATCAATCCAGGGGAAGGATTTTCTGGATCGGACAGACAACAACAGATCCTCCAGGGAGTGGGACTCTGTACCCCCTGATGGTTGATGTAAACCAGAGCTGAGGTGTTGTCTGTCCGATCCAGAAAATCCTTCCCCTTGATTGACATGCAGTAGTACATGAAATAACAATCACATTTTTTCATTCTAACCCACACATATGCATTTTGATTTGTGTTGTGCATATCTTTACGTGCCAAATAGGCACATGTCTATTTTTAAATGTGTGTCTATTTAAAAAGAAAAATTAAACTTTGATAAGGGTAGCTTTTGACTCTTCTCTCTCCTTCGCTATTCCCAACTGGAGTTCTCCTTCCTTCTCCTGTTTCTTTCTTTCGGTACAACGTTGTTACATCAGCAGGTATTTTTTAGCTGAGTTTTTTGCCGAAATATTTGGATGAAAAAACTCACTGTAAAATATGGCGGTGGGAGGTAAGGGTATGTAGGGGGTAGCAGATGAGGGGAAATTAGACTAGATAATAGCAAACGGGGGGGTTTGTGGGAACCCCTCGGATAAAAAAACAAAACAAATCGATGAGTTTTTTCAGCCAAAAATGTTCGGCAAAAAACTCTGTGAAAAAATACCTGGCTATGTAAGAACATGGAATATTTCTTTATTCCTGTTCTCTGCTTTCTTCTTTCCACTTCTCTCTTCCAACCTCCTCTGTCCTCTCTAAATTAGCACCATTACCCTGCCTCTTGTGTTCTACTTTTTCCTCTCTCCACCTCTCTCCTCTAACCTACTCTCTCCCTCCTTATTCAGCAACTTTTCCATTCCTTTGATGTTCCCCTCTTTCTCCTCTCCACCTATTTCCCCCAATCACCTCTATCACTGCTCATGCCTCTTACTGTTTCTCGCTCTTTTCACTGCTCTTTCTTCTTCTCTCAGTCCTCCTGCAAGCTCCCACACAACTGTCATTGTTGGGTCCCTTATGTTTACCAGGGGTCGCAGTGAATTACTCTCATTGCGCCATTGTGTGTGTGTGCACTTGTAGGGTACTATTGCCTGGGTTTTGTGATTGGCCAATCTGCATTCGTCATAACTGATTCATGTTGAATGGCCACTGATCGGTCCGCGTCATGGCACTAGTTCCCTCAGGGGCTCTGGTGTCTCCTCCATGCCCCTTAGAACACTGGTTGCTCGTGGCCTCAGTAGAGATGTTTTCAGTTTTGAGGCAAGGAGTGATTTGTGGCATACTTCCAGGGCATTTGTTAGTTAGATTGTAGTGGTAGAGATTTGTGCACTCTGGTTGCGGTTTCACAATAGACGTGCCCGTGAACCCATGAACAAATCGAGCCTTTACAAGTCTTTCTGAGGGGCATTATCGACTACAAATTCAGAGGGCAGGAAGACAGAAAAGGCTGTGGGGGCCAGGGATGTAATTTTGGGGTCAGAGGGCATGAAGACAGAAAAGGCTGTGGGGGTCAGGGATGTAATTTTGGTGTCACAAAGGGTCGCATCTGTGACCCCTGTGGTCTCCCTTGCTACCCCTGAGGTCTCCCTTGCTACCCCTAACATTTTTTATATACATATATTTTTTTAACAGAAACTCTTGGGATGCGGCCAGCGCCATGCGGCTCTTTGTTTCGGGAGTGGCTGGCTTTCTTGAACAGACCTCTTAAAAAAAATAGGGGGTTCCACAAGTGTAACACTTCGAGCAGAGACCCTAAATAAGAAACAATAGGAATAACAAATAATGTTGATACAATAATTGCTAGACTCATTAAAGGTTTATTTCAGACACACTTCAGGGGGTGAGTCACTGATTGAGTCTGTTCTTAAACACCTCAAATTCACAATGCAGACACAAACTTCCAAAAAACATTCAGAGTAGAATAAGCATCCATTTCGGAATATGTATTGTGCGTTCGCAAGTTGCAGTTATAGTATGTTTTTTTCGGCCATTGTCTCTGTTAAGATCATCACAAGACGTTCCATCTGAGTATCCTCGGTCACTTGACAAAATCCTTGTGCCTAAAAGCTTGTGTCCATTGTAAAAATGTTTGACCATAGCACATAAAGTGGCCATTGATTTCTTTGTGCCACAATTAATGCTTTGCTGTAATGTGTCTATCTGTTCTATCTCCCTGGCATGCTGTTGAGGATGTTTGTTTGCATGTATGATGTAACAAGTTCCCAGAGAACGGCATGCCGTGTGAGTACACTGCTTTACCTGCGCTACTCTGAATTTTTTAATACACATTTATGAACCCTCCCAATGGTATGTATTTTGCCTACCTCTGAAGCCTGAAAAGTAGATCCATGCAGGCTTGACATGTGGCCAACTTTGCACCAGACCTGCTGATGAACCGGCCTGCTGTTAAATCTCAGTTAATAGTTTAATGGTATCCACTACAGAGTGTAATTTGCTTTCTTACTTTGAGAAGATACAGACATGTAATTGCTCATTTTAGTATAGCAGGTAAGATAGCTCTAGCCGGTAAGATAGCTCAGTGGGTTGAGTGCTCACTGCTGCAATGTGTGTGTGATCTGCAGGTTCGAATCCAGGCAAGGTCAACTCATCCTTCTGAGGTTGATAAAGGAGTACCAACACAGGTTGGGTGATATTGTATGTTCTATATAAAGCACCTAAGCGTAAGTGCAATATCATAACACATCATTATCATTTGGCCGTGGACGTCTGCTTACATTCACAGTAATTTTGTAATATGGGCCTATACACAATGATATTAACGATGCATATGTGTACTCGGGAGGATAGCTTAGGGGCAACATGCTCTCCTTGGTAGCAAGACGACACAGAGCAACACAGGTTCGATCCCCGGGTCTGCGCTTAAAAACCTATGGGTATTAAGCACGTTATAAATAACCAATCATATCATATGGTGATCCATTCTTGTATGAAATGTATATCACATTATGGTGATTTCGTAACCATATTTTTCGTAGTGTACTTAGGAACAGTGCTATGTGATGCCACTTCCTGTTTTATCAAGGGGTGAAAGGTCTCGTTCCATCCCTTCACGTGATGTCACTTCGGGGTGTGACCAAATTACATCATTTTCTGTGATGTCATCAGAGGTCAAGGGTTGTGTGATGTCACTTCCGCTATCCCTGGCATTTTTGTGAAATGACATCCCTGGTGGGCAGTCTAAAATATGCCACATCAGTGTGAATCTCATATAGTATGTGGTCCCTCTAAGTCCCAGAATCCTATGTCTTCTTCCTGGATGTAACCATATAACTCAATCACCCCTTCTGTTAATTTATCATCATTGAACCGCAGGAGAATGAGAAACTGCTGTCCCATATGCCTTTGCATCCATCACACATGGATGAAAATGCATTTATTTTTACATTTTTGATTAACAGCAGTAGGGGCATTTCAGAAATACTTCATGTGGTAATTCTGAAATATTGAATTTTTGGCATTCCTTTACTATCCCTAAAGCAGTACACATATAACCCTCATGGACCCTTTAGATTGCCGCAGGAGGTAACGGTAATTAAACACATGTGGTATTCTGATGGGGAATTCCACAAACATTACAATGAAGGCTCTTGTGTTTATAAGAGGCATTTAGTGGTGTATGGAGTTGTTGGAGGCCATCTGCACTCTACTGACCACATTCAACCATACTTCCTAAGTATTTATTATTGACAGTGGAATCTGCTATTACTTTGGATATTTTTCCCCAGTAGAGCAGATTTTCATTTGGCTATATATAAAAAAGAATCCTATTATAAAGATGTGTAATATAATCAAAAACACAAAAAAAGCTACAATAAGGTAACAGATGGCACAAATTGAAAAAATCGGAAAATATGTACATTCAATACAGGAACATTGTGATTCATTTTAAAAACTCTGGTCATAGAAAACATTTGAGATATATTACATTTTCAGTACCTACTAGAAGAGCAATTTCTCACGCCTTCCTCTTCATCTCCATAGTCCAGGCTTAGCTGGGATTCAATGAGCTAGAGTTTAAATGTTTATGAAGGTAATGCAATGTCCAAATAGTTTGAATTCAATTATTATACAGCTTTCTGAATAAGTAATATCATTGAGCACGATATATATTTTTCTCATAGGCCCTGAAGAACCAGACGCTTATGATGTAAATGATCAATTTGAGCGGGAAACGCGTGTTGGGCTAGTGATTTCGTTAATGGTAAAAGATAGTCGATACATTAGTAATGGCAACGTTCTTTGTCTATTTCCATAGAATATAGGTATATTCAAGGTAAACCAAGATGGTGCTGTGTTTGCACATGAACGCTGTAAGCACATGGAAATTGTGCTGCAGATCTTGTCTTTAGAGAAGTGAGTCATTGTTCCACAAATACATTCTTGATATTTCCGAGAATGTTAAAAATGAATGTCTTTTTTAATATCACGTTATTATGACAAAATACAAGCGTTAGCACAGTTGAAGATGTGCTATAAAATGGCCGATACATCAGTAATTGAAAAATCCTTTGTCTATTTCTATAGAATACACATATATTTAAGGTAAACTAAGATATTGCTGTGCACACATACAAACACCAAAAGCATGCAGAAACTGCGCTGTGCTTCCCTCCTTGCTTTGCCGTTTAATTCCTGATACTTCAAAGTTTGTGGAAGCACTCGCCTACACTAAATGTGACTACTAACTTTTGAGAACTTGATCGTCCTCATACATTCCTTTGGACTCAGTTAATCTACTTAAAACACATGGAAGGTAAACAATACAATAAGAGCTAATAAGAGAAGTCAGGAACAACGAATTTAAACAAGAAAACAACTAAGGAATATCTGACAATTTTTGAGGCAATTAAATCCTATTTTGTGCTTATATAATTATTTGACATCATGTGTAAAAGAGTACATTTATTATTAATTTACTGAAATTAATTGTAGTGGTGCAGTTTCCAATACTTTGCCATCTATACAAATGGACCATTAAGGAAAATACTGCAAGGATGTCAAGATTACAGCCAACAGTTTTATGAAGGTACTACCATTTCCAAATATTTTTGATTCAATTATTATAAACCTTTTGGTATATTGTGCATATAGTTTATTAACACTTTTACACATTTATAAAGTATAAAATGTAAACATGAACATTCTTCATACAAAAAATACAATTCATACAAAGAACCCATGAAGTTCATCGAACTATCTACAGGTCCCTTTTTTCTGATGATTCATAGAAGATGAATCATAAACCTTTTCACCTAATATCCGATGAATCAATATTAAAATCCCAGCCAGTGCTATCGGAACTGAAGTGAATTCCCCTGCATCAATTTTTCCCAAAACCTCTCGCCTGTGATTATATTGGGATCCTCTGAGTAATTTGTGAATGCTGTCAATCTTCAAGTCAGAGTACGCACCCAGGTGGTAAACCAATGGTGGAGGGGTTCACTGCAAGAACCAACATCGCACCATCTATATCCTCTTCCAAGGGGTGATAGGCCTCTTAACGGACCCCACCGCTCCAGTGATCCCAGCAAGTCCAATCGAAAATGCAAAGAAATGTTGCGAAAAGTGAAATTCGGAAACCTGACTAAATATATTGGTAGGCTCGATAGCCACATATGCAATTTTCCAAAATTGTGATATAGCTTGTATTTTGTAATTTTATACTGGTCCATTGCCCATTACATGATTTGAATTTTTTTATAAGTTTTACATTGGTTGGCCATTAGGCTGTTCTTGTCAGTGTCTGCCTCACAAATAGATTCAAGGCCTGATCACCTTTAGAAAAAAATATCTCCTGTAGATCTTCAAACAATGAGTCTGCTGGTGGGACTACGATTTTAAAGTAAATTCTGAGTTTGCCAAAATTCACATACGTTTTCCATCCCTAACTCATGTCGTAACATGGCAAATGGCAAAGCTGCAGGGAGGCCTACCAGCTTTTTCCAATACATGCTTTCCAATCTTTCCACCTGCTCCCAGTCAGTCTCCTGCAGTTCGATACCGTACAACAATGATGGAATCACTTTACCTTCATAGAACCGTAAAATGGCTAATACCGAATACCGCCAGAATGTAAACCGAATATTCCTGGATTGAGCATAAAGTAGAGCCAGCTTAGTTTTCAGATGCAAGGTGGTCGCGCCACAACTTGGTTTATATAACATTGCACGCTATTCATTATATTAATTGTTGTGCCATCAATATGCAGTGTCGCCATGGTATTTTCTGCTGGAGCGCTGCGGCCACTCTCTGGTAAGACCTCTGCCTTGCCCAGCTCCATTTGTTATTCAGAGTAGCGGGGGCAGCGGGCGGCAGCCTAGTGGTTTGGAGCCACTGTGTGTGACAGTGTGTGATGGCGCAGGAAGGCGGTTAGGCAAGGGTCTTCCTGGTTTGACATCAGCTGTGGCCGCGGAGTGCTGTGGCTGAGCCAGAGTGGCGGAGCTGGTCGGCCTTTACCATTGAATGTGAGGATGCGTTCCATTTGTGTTGTGCCAGCTGTTCTCCTGCTTGGTCCTGAGAGCTTTTCTCTGGAGGTGACAGACCTGTGGGTGTGCAGGGAAGCACCAAGTTATTTTTGTCATCTAAACATCTACAACACAGGGACAGCCACAGTTCGTTTGTGTGGTGGCATAAAGAGGACACTGATTTTTCATTATTTTTAGACCATACCTTTCTCCCTTACTGTGTTCTTGTTGTTTAGGGGCTGGGTTGTTTGTGACTTCGTCCTGCAATTTAATATTTTTGCCAGACCTTCATTGTTTTCAGTTTTTCTGGATTATCATTATGTTTCTCTACGTGGTTTTCTTCTCCTCTACTTTCTTTTCGGATTTCTTTCTTTGTGTGTTACAATATGTCAGCATTTAAACCTATGTACCATCTCATAAATTATTGTAAAGCGCTCCGGTGCGAAGCGCTATAGAAGCAAAATAAACAAACAAACAAATATGCCATTTAAGCAGCTGTTTTTTTCCTACTTGCCGATGTTATGGTAATGGCTGATTTATCAGCATTGGGTTTTAAGTTGTTTTCCAGAAAGTAGGAACTAGGTTGCGTGAGAGTTCTTTGGAGGCCAATGGGAGCTCTATCCAGGGCAATGATGTAATCAGCAAATAATAAAGCTGGTATTGGCAATTTGCCAATTTTTGACCAATAAAAGCAACACTGCCTAGCGTGACTGATCAAATCGGACAGGTAAAGGTTAAATAAACATGGGGCTAACACAGATCCCTGCCTGAAGCCCACTGTCCCCATGGAATCCAGCCTAATTTGAACACTAGTCCATCCATGCAGCACATTAAAGAAAAAGCAACATCATTGAGCACAATATATATTTTCCTCAGAGACCCTGAAGAAGAAAGTGCTGTGGATGTATTCCCTTTGAGCGCGAAACATTAGATGGCCTTGTAATTTTGTTAATGTTCTAAATAACACAATAAGGGCACATATATTTGAATAAATGAATTCTAAGTGGTATAGGAATAGTATATGGATTATATTTCGAAGTTTTGCACACACATATATCGTTCATCAGATGTGTAACTTGGTATCTATTGTGATCCCAATGATTTGGAAATCCATATAAACAAATGTCACTATTTAGAATGTGTACATGACAATTAAGAAAGTGTAATTCTCAAAAAGTGTGTGTGTGTTAATTAAGAAAAACACTTTTAGATTTTTGGATACGTTCCTTTTAATTAAACTTAAATATCAGCATATTGGTGCCACTCAGGAATACGTTATCGCCCCTTATAAAGTGTAACAAAATGTAAAACAGCAGAAAACTACGTAAGGTAAAGCATGACACACAACAATAAACAGGAAAATATATACTTTGTAAATAGGAAAATGCAGATGAACTATAGGTTCTCTGGACAAATAAAACATTTGAAATCTATCATGTTTTCATTACCTACTAGACAAGCAATACCTCACACCTTCTGCTTCATCGCCTAAGGTCATACTGGGATGGGATTTCAATGAGTTAGACAAGCTTCCATCTTCCTTCTGTACATGCAAGTGTGGTCAAGAGCTCCAGTGACACCCCTTTTCTTCTTGTAAAATGGTACTAAAATGGCCAGCAGCAAAACCAAGCTTTCCTCTTCTATCTCTACAAGCCATGCCGTAGCTTGTGAGGTTAATAGCTCCAGCTAGAACTTCTTCTTTTAGAAAGACTGTTCTAGAATGTCCATGAGTTTCAAACAAGCCTTTCCTTTCCATCTCTATAAGCGAAGGTGCAGCATGTAAACTCCACGTTAGCCACACCTTGCTCTTCATGCTAGCCTCTGTACATTGCTAAAAGGCCATGCTGGAGCAAAGGAGGCTAGTAGCTCCAGACAATCCATCCATGTAATGGGCTAGAATGATGAGAAGCTCAATCAACTGTACACGAAGGTCCTTTGTGGGCAATGGTAGGCCATGTCATCTCAAGTGCTGTTGCGAGTCACTGAATTCAATCTGCCTACCTCAAGAGCTGTGACTCACTAATGTTATGTAGCAATGCATATCCAGCCCTGATTCGGTAAGGCGAATGCTTACTCATGGTCTTCATTCTAGAAACAAAAGAAATTCTGTTCACTACTTTAAAGAAAGTAACTTACAGAGTGATAGCAAGTTGAATGGAAGGTAAAAGGTAGGAGTTGGATCAGGAAAATCTCTAGGATTCGTCTCACTGATAGCTTGATAGAGCAGGGTCTTCAGGGGGCTTAGAATAGAAGCCAAATGCCAAATTGAGTCCACAAGCAATACCAAAAAGCAGGCCAAAGTGAAGAGCCAGGGGGTCCAGAATTTGAGGAGTTCATGGAGGAATCAGGGACAAGGTTAGTGGAAGCGTAAATGAGGCAGCGCACAGATGAAAAGCAATCGAAGTGCCACCAGCACAAAAAATGCTGCATGCCTGAGTTAAGCTGATGACCTTACTTCAGAAGCAGAAAGCAGTGTTCTGTTCTGCCTGAATTACCCTCGACCAAAACAGCATAATATACAACTCTGTGCATGTGTGTGTGCCAGTGAGGGGGGTCTTTCAACATACATCCAGACAACTGCACTTTGTGCTGTGCAACGGCCTAGAAAAAATACTCCATATATATCCACCATGAATTCCACACCTTAACCTGCTGTTTCCCACCTAGCAAGCCACTGGACATGGGCCAAACATTCCTTTCCATTTGGGTAACAACTAAACCTTGTGGACCTCCATTACACCAAATCCTCCACTGCATTTTGGATATTAGCAGAGAAAAAAATCTCCACTCAGGTGGCCTTGCCCGTTAGTAACACAAACAAGGGGTTGTGGTGAACATTTCTGGTCAAATGATAGTAGTCCGTGGTAAGAAGAGAAGTCGGGCCAGGATGAAAGTAGTCGGAGGGCTTAAAAAAACCTGCGCCAATCCCTGACAGGCATGTACATATTTTGGGAAGTGTATAATGGGTCGTTGGACGGGCTCACACATTAGTGTATGAAACAATTTGATAATGCCACAGCTAAATGTTCAAGACTTCAATAATTAAGTATGCAGATGTTACAGCCCTTTCACGCCCTGTCAAAATGTTGCAAGTGCTTTATTGGTTGAATTAATGAGACTTTACCAAACGACACAAACATATATGCTATGACACATTTTGACCTTCTGTAATGAAAGAGAGATCCCACTAAACAGAAGAATATATTGCTGTGCATGGAATATTTGACTGAATAGCAGCAAGTAAAAAGTAAAGTTAGGTCCACTATGTTGGGTTCTGTAAACGTTCCTACTCCAGTTCCTTAAAACAGGACAATGGGGGAGCCTATTTGTGTGGCTACCAGTGTTTTCGGAAAGTGATCTAATAGTTTATTAATTTATGCTACATTTGTTTAAAGATCCTCAATGACCGAATGAAGTGAATGCAGTGCGGAAACCAGGCCAGTCATTTGCCCGGATGAAAATGTGTAAGTCCTGCACAGAGGAAAGTGGAGCTCTGCAAAGAGATGCACCTAATGGATTTTAATTAGGTGTTTTTTGTATGTGGGCCTCATTCCCACAACAGCGAAGATATCACAGAGGCTTGTAAAGGACAACAGTCCTCCAGCTCTGCGTTTCAAATGATGTGTACATTAAGAACTCATGTACTTTTATGGGGAAAGGGTTGCAATGCACGTACATATTTGAAGTGCAGACAGCAGCCTCTGAAAGATACCGATTTATGGTCCATGTACGGTGGAAGTCGTCTTCAGCGTAATTTATCAGTCCTTTATGACCGCATAAGAAGTTGGAAGTCTTTCGAAAATTCTTAACTTATTAACCAATTTCAGCATCCTTTGACTTGCTACACGTTACTGTGATTCACAATAGCAGTTGCAAAGCATAATGTCCGTCTGGCTTTGTGTAGGAAAGGTCCTTTCAAACATCTCTGTTTTTTTTTTCATTTCATGCTCTCTTTTATGAATTATAAGAACATAAACAGAAATAAAAGAAACACGAGATAAATACAAGAAACTTTGATAAAAGCAGCATCTTAACGTGTTCATAAAGTGTATTACCATGTTTGGAACTATTCAGCTTCAACCAAATACTTGAAAGCTTTTCAGCATAAGCCCAATACCAAATATGCTATTTAATATACTCCTATCTTAAAATATATATATTGTAATTAAATAAACACATAATGCAATTTCTTACGATATCTGGATAACCAACAGTTACAAACGTAAAATGGAGCAAACAGTAACGGATAATCATGTGAGGCAAGTCATTTACTAGTGAATGGTAAGATCATTAAAAACCAATATGAATACTTATAAATATCAAAACATTTTCAATTGAGTGCATACAATGGTAAAAGGTTTTGCTGGCATAATTAGAAATAATGATGCAGTAATGTGAATTAAAAGACATTAGCATCCTAGTATAATGCATAGATATACAGTCATAACATTACGGATTAACAGTAGGGAGACACTACATACATAAGAAACAGAAATGGACACAAAAGGGGTAGTTTTGACAAATAGAATGCTATGATTCATGGGGGTCTAGGATCATTCCGACCAGTGTCGAAAATCGTCTTGCCCAGATTAGCTGGATTGGAGTTTAGAAATATAAGAAACAGAGCCTATTTCTGCAGTCGGTTCTGAGATTCATAAATGTTTTGAACAGCACAATGTTTAGCCCTCTGAATAGAAAAAATGCGGTTCCACCATTCATCAATATGTAAAAGATTCACAGCAATTAATATGTTAAGCAAAGTGGAAGATTTGGTGAGTCTAATATGTTTGGTCAGCTTGCCCCTCAGGGCATACCACCTCCATGCTCTTAGCCACTTAACTTTTTTTAAATGTTTGAACTTGGAAGTCTTGCATGAATAGTATGGAATGTAATTTATTGTACTAGTGAAACGAGTCAAAAAGGTTTTAAGAATGTTATATTGATTATATATGGAATACTCAGATTAATCAATTGTATTTTGAAATGTTAGGAATTACTTTAAGATTTGTACGATTTGTATTGTTTTTTTTATTTTTGATATAATGAATTGTTTCCAACACAGGTAGGCTAAATAGGACCATTTTAGATATGCTTTGCAGATGTATTGGCTATTGGTTCTGTTTAATTGTCCAATTATGAGTTTAATTAATTTGGTTAAAATGTGTGATTTTACTCTTAACTTTTTCTTCTTTTTGTTGTAACTAATTATTTTTTTTAAATAATTGTAACACTTTTATATTCTTATTTTGCCTATTGTTTTATTATGAATTGTGTTGATGTTAAAGGTTGAATTTCAATCAAATAACATGAATACAATAAATAATATCAGTATCACCCAATACATTAAATGAACTATTACCAAGGGACAGCACAGCAAAAAAAGTTAAATATGTGTTGTACCACAGCCCAAACATGAAACATGGGACCAAGACACATGCACCTGTTGACGCTAAAAAAATCATATGTTTAGAATTGGGTCCTAACATTAACTCATTAAGAGCATGTATCTATCGTTCAACCCATGTAATGGGGAAGAGAAACCATGGTCATTATACATTTGTATTATTAATAATAACATCTGAAAATCAAATTTCTGTGGGAAAAATAATAAAAATCTGCAGAAATTATCATGAAGTACTCGACTGTTTTTCAATTACAAGACAAAAATAAGCAGAGCTGCTAAATTCAACTGCACTCATTGGGAATGATTCACAAAGAAGATGCAAGGAGTAACTCTAAGTTACTGCTGGAAAAACACTGAGGTACATTTGGAGAAACACTGAGTCACTGTTGGAGAAACACTGAGTTACGGTTGTAGATAGACTTCAGTTAACAAAGAAGTTACTGGCAGTAACTCTGCCAGCATCAATCTGTCTTTTGATATCCCACTTGCATCCCAATCCCAATGGGCCTTTAGCCCTCTGACACATATTACTATTCAGCCCAAATGTGTGTCCTAATGCTGTGATAGCAGGGTTGTTGTTCAGCTCACACAAATCACACCTCAGGTTTCCTTATTGTGTTCTGATTCGAGCAACTGCTTTCATCACATGCTGATCTCTCCCTATCACTTTGTGTGTTCTGATGCAGCATCCCTGCCTCAAACGCATCCCATCTCAACTATCATGCGTGTGTCCTCCTCATGCCGCAAGCTCATTACCTCCATCTTCCTCTTCCATGTCCCAGTTCTTAGAAAATGAGGAACCCAATAATTCATAGGAATTGATTACAAGCTTTTGCTTTAACCACTGCCTGTATGAGACTTATCGCCCTCAAAGATGGTGGTGTATGCTGGGTCTACTCACCACAGGCTTCGCCTGTTTTCTCTTCATGTCTCAATGCAGGATATTGGTTTCTATGGACCCTTGCTGGGATTGGGTCTGAAGTAGCGACCAGCCCTTTATGTTTTCCTATTCTCCTTCAATATCCATGCTAGCCACCCGATGTATGTTGTGAGGGTAACAGGCGGGCAAAGAGGAGGCTTTGCAGTGGTTAGTATGTCTCACACGTAGATTTCTCTTCTCGACACAAGTGGTGATAGTGCTGAACATAGGATACGATGCTGTTGACTGAACCTTGTTTTACACTGAGGACAGGAGTGTCCCCCTGGTTCTGTTTGATAAGTTGTTGCAGGACAATAAGAGAAAAAACAAGACTATATTAGGATTCATAAAGCCAAATGTACGCATACTGCCCTTAAGCATTAAGGCTACAAACTACCTTTATCCCCAAACAGAGTGTATGAGACTGGGCGTCACAGCAGGATGGCTGAGGGTGATGCATACTGGCTCTTTCTACTTACATGTATGCGATTATTTTGAGTTTGGCGGTAGTGGTAAAACATGTGTATTCCAGAATACTGCATGGTTTGCTCCTCTGCCAAACTACGAGTTTCATTACCAAAACTCTACATTTACCCCTGCTCATGAGCGGAGGTGATACCGCAGCACAAAAGCATTACTTTGTGTAATATGATTACTCCTGTGCAGCTGCATGGAAGCAGACTTAATGAGACTTGCGTTTGGCCAAAGCCAAAACTTAGGCTGTCCAAATGATAAAAAGGCTTGTGGTTTGCAAATATTTCCTTTTAGAGTGAGCATTGTGACAAACAGAATTATCAGCAAGCCCAATGTGCATTTTGTGATCAGAAGGTATCATGCTCGGATCACCATTGCATACAAATTTGTGAAATATACAAATCTGTTGTCATTATTATGTTTCATGAACAGTATCCCAACTGGTGGGATACTCCTGTCCCCTGCACTCTATCCAAGACTAAAATCCGAAAACAGTTATTATAGTATTCAAATGGTGACAGGATGTTCAATCCATTTCAGGTTTAAAGATTTAGTGGAAGGATCTTCAGTCTTTGTAGTCTTAATTCAAGTGATTTATTAATAAAAACAATCAGAACCAGCTCAACGCATTTCTGGACTTAAGTGTCCATTCTTCACGAGCAAAGTAAATCAAATCTGTAAAGATAGTCAATAAAAAGAACCATAAGCAGTATACTCTTATTTGGTAAATTATCTCAAAACTAATTAGCGATAAGTAAAGGTGGTTTACCTTATGATTTCTATGAAATTCCTATGACGCTAATTTTCTGTCATGAGATAATATTGTTAAAAAAATAGTGTTCTAGATGTCCGCAATGTTAAAATCTAATACTTCCTGCCCTATTATTTCCAGAAATTAGTGATACTGTAGCTAATGAATCCACTGTTTCTCACAAAAATGCTGGTTGGTTTCTACAATTGATACAGAACATTGTTAACATGTTTTTATATTATAAAATAATTGAGTAAAAGAATGGAGATGAGGCGTGCACTCTGGTTCCCAGTCAGATTTACCTGCTAAAGCAACAGTTAGTCTTCTCCTCCAAACGTTTTCTTGACTCTATCAATCATCAGGGAGGCTGTTTTCCTTTTCAGGTGTGTTTTTATATTATGCCTTTTACATCTAAGCATAAACAGACCCAACGTGTATCAATCGACTTTGAGTTGGGATAGTTTAAACTAACCTGGTTGATTCACCACAGAATTGAAGAGGCCATCCCGATGTACATGTAAAGGAAATGTCCATCTATTGTTGCTCAATAAGAGATTAAAGATATTTACAATCTAGTATGCCTTTGCAACAGAACACACTGTGATGAAATGAATATGAGGACATAGGATGTAGGTCAGTTTACCATTGCCTTCTATTTTCCATCAGAGTACATCCTAGTCCATGAGTGAAATTGCAACTAATGAACTTGAGTTAATTCATGGCAATGCCTATTGTATTTGACAACTGATACATCATTTTCTGCATATGTTTTCATATTTTAAAAAAAAACAATTTATTAGTTTTCCAAAAAAAACCATAGAAACATCAGTAAAAGCAACAATGTCTCACATTAATCAGATAGAACCGGATTTACAGAATATCATAAGCATCATAAATAGGTCATACCATCAAAATGACCAACTCCGTGAAACACTACAAATATACTAACAGGAATACACAAAAGACAACACAAAAGACAACACAAAGGACAACACAAACGGATAGAGAGAGAAAAAGAAAAGAAAAAAAAAAGAAAGGAGGAACCCCACCCACCTTACCATGAATACCATTGCTATCAAAGCAACCCAACTCTCGCATCAATCATAAAGGGCCACAAACGGACCCCATAGCTTCATGTAGTCCTCTTCCCTATCCTTGTTGCGAAATGAAACTTTATCATATTGTGCCAGAATATGCAACTCTGTCAACCAATCCACAACATTAGGCTTTTTTCTTGTTTTCGAAATCCTGAGTATTAGCTTAATCGCTATCATTATGGCCCTATCAATCCTGCAAGAATGTCTCCTAGCACGTCCACACCTATCTTTATGGGAAAGTGAAATTATATTTGCTGCAGATCTTCGCAAAACAATACCGAAAATCAAATCAATCCTATAAATTACTTACTTCCAAAACGCCTGCACACTCGGGCAATCCCACAGTAAATGCCATAAAGTACCTCTATCAACATCACAACACCAGCACAAATCATTTAACCGGAGCCCCAATTTAAACATCTTAACTGGTGTCCAATACAATTTCCCAACAACTTTGTGCCGAATTAAACGGAAACCCATATCAGCTCCCAAATTTAAATTAACCTTCAGAATATCCCTCCAATCCACTTCAGAAATAACTTCCTGAACATCATCCGACCAAGTTTTTCTCAATCTAGACCATGCAAACTGGAGTTTCTCATCAATAAGCATGAATTGCATGTAAGTATGTATGTTTTCATATTTTGCCCTTCAATTTATGTCTAAACTGATCCAACTTGTGTTATTCGATTTTAATCCATATTTAGATAGTTAATGCAATTACTTTACTTTTAACATACATTGGTGAATTAGACTGGTATGGTGGTTTGCCTTATGCTTCAGTGATTTTACACAATCAAATACATTGAGGAGCATTGCACTAGTGATACACCTTGATACCACTAGAACGCCTTATATTCAATATCATTTACAATCATGACAACACCTAAAATGGAGTCCTCCTTTAGGCATGTGATTACATCCTTACGATGCCACGTATGTCACATCCTTATAAATATGGCAGCCATTTTGAACGCCATGGTGGTGTCCTGACTCATCTAGACAGGTAGAGATTTTTGGAGCTTTATTGCTTACCTCATCCAAACCAACTATGGCTTCACATTGAAAGTGTTCTTAGATCTTTTGGGGTAGTAGGTGTCCCACGGGTAGAGAGAAGTTTGAATTGCGTGCACCATATTGGGCACTTGGGTGACAACGATGTTGATGCAATGGTGAAAATCGGCACAAATATAGTGTAGTTAATGTGAATGGGATAAATGCTACTTTTAGTGTTATTTGTTTAAGATGATACATTTTTTGATTTGCACACGCATAGCAATATAATGACAACTTTGTCATAGATACAATGAAAATGCGTGGAGTGCAACTCAGCCTTATTGAGAACCAAGGAGTTAAACATGCATATGCAAGATAGAAAGTTGTGAATGGAGATTGTGATGAGGGGACACAGTAGTCTATAACACACACACATGCATGAACATACATACACAGGAAGCTTTTTGGGATAGTTGGCTGATATGGGGTATATTGTGTATAGATGATTCTGTGTGCTGTGTGTTCCCTTGTTGTGGGGAGTTTGTGTGAATCAATGAAGCTTAGATATGCAAGCTAAAACTCTGAAGGACCAGGAAACTGGTTTTGCAAGATTGAAGGCTGAGGGAGCAGCAGCTGCGGCTCAGTTTCGGGCAGGCCTGCTTTATGGCCTGGTCCTGTTGTGGAGGAGCGATGTAATCTCTGGAAGTACATGGGAGCCTGTTATTCAATGACGGGGCCAGATAATTAACCTGATGCAGGGGTTCCTTGTGGGGAAGGTGTACCAATAGATCATGGGTTTTCAATTACATTGTCAGGGTGTGGGTGGAGTCCATGGGTGCATGGGTGCTGGAATGGTAAGTCTCATAGTTTAGAATGAAACGTGGACACCAACAAGTTTGGGCGGATAAAATCAGCAACAATAGATCAAAAGGAAGTTTGTTTCCCTCCTCTTCACGTTAATGGAATTTCCATAGAATGCCTGGGTGCGTCACAAGTATGGGTAAAGGTTTCTAACCAGATGGAACCTGTGATAATTGAAAACAGTTTGTAGTTGTTTAACTGTGTACCTAAGACATGGGGCTGTGACCAAATATGGAACCACCCCGGAGAGGGGAATATAGTGAATGTGAAACATGCAATTATAAGTTTAAAGGGGATTTAAAGTGCTTAAATGAACATATCCAATGAGAATTGTGGGAACTGAAGGGGATATGATTACATTTTATAAGTTTGACCAATCATTTGGGGGGGCTGACTTTGTACCAAAACCTGTGGGAGTGTTTTAATTTTGTAGAGTGTATAAATGGGTGCTCTTTGTGTGGTTTGAGGAGGCTCCGGTTAGTATGATTCTTTGATGTCATCTAACCCCTTCCGACCATCTGTACAATAAACTTGCTTTACGGACAATCGCGCACTTGCTCTTTAAGTGGTGGACCTACTTTGGGTTATGGTGATCAGAGGCCCACTCTTACATTTGGCATTCTGGGTCGGCCCCAGGCTCCCGAAATGTTGGGGGACTACAGTCCACCCAGCTCGGCTGCAACGCTTCTCTGCGGGGACCAGTGTTTCATGCACAACAAAAAATAGGTCTACAGGCGCCATATTGGTTCACAGTCTATCCCCCTGAGGTGTGGTACTGTGGACCAGCTGCGCAGGACGGTTTAAAGGAGCACCACTTCAGAGTGCTTCGGGTTCATTTTCATGTGTGTGCATCTTTGCCAGTTAAAGCAAGAGGTTAACAGGGGAGAAGAAACAGGTTTTCTTTTGCTCTTGGATAGGGTAAGATATCTGTGTCTGTGGAGTTAGATGAGGTAAAATAGTTTGGAACAGTGAGTGTTCTTGAGGGAGTGGGTGGATTTTTCTATGTCATAAGTTCTTTTTTACCTAGTTTGTTATTTTAGAGGTGTGGACTCCCGCATCTGCACATCCATTGTAAGGATAGCTTTGATACCCTCCAGTTTGCTTTCCTGATTGGCTGGAACTATCATTTTAGGATGATGTGGTATCTTATGGTAAGTCCACCCGTAGATACATTTCTGGAGTATAGCCATGTTAACCCTCTAATTTGTACTGGTTGTGCAGACGTAGCCCGCTCCTCGCTTTTTCTTGGTTAGTTGAAGTAGTGAAGGGTATCTTCCTGTAGTCAGGAAAAGACAGCACTGTAGTCAGGAGTGTTGTACTAGTAAAGAGGAGAGATACAGCAGTGTTGTAGTGGAAAACATTGTGCTCCTTTTATGCTTGAGTGAAGGAAAAAACTTCAGAGGCAAAAAGAAGATTTTTGTCTGGCATGTGCTTTGATAATATGCTGTCTTTTGTGCATTCCTGAGGAGTATATAATTACTGATACAGCTGTGCTGAAAGCTAGTAAAGAGACTGAGTGCAGGAAATTCTTCTTTTTATGGAAAAGGGAAAGGAAAATGGATTGTTTGGGTAGTGCTTTTTTGTACTACAGGCTTGGTTCTTGGGGTTTATCGTGATTTTTGAAAATGTGTTTGAGTTAGATTGCTTTTGAGTATGAAGACTCCTTTGAATCATTTATGGCAGGTGCTCCCCGGATATAAGGTACAGGTTTTTAAATATCATCAAGAATGGTTGAGAGAAATGAAAGGCAAAATGCTTAATTCTTGGCCTAATTAAGGGGTATGTTACAAAACTTGTATACTTTCCCAGTAAGCAAGTATAACGGTTCGAAATTGGAGTTATGGAGGTTGTATGAAAAGTGTGGGAGGGCTAAAGAATGATGATCATTGAGGAGGGGTTGAGAAAGGAGGGTGTAGGAATTTCTTCTGCACCAGCCCCATATGGGTGCTATCTTTTATCGCCAGCAAAAGGATATACCAACCCTGAGTTTGAGCCTCCATATTCTCCGGTAAACACTCTGGTGGTTGCAAGATGAACACGGGTGACACCTCCGTCGGTTCCAATTTTCAAAAGATGGGATGATGAAGAGAGCAGAAGGATAACACCTTCTTTAGTAAAAGTTATTGATGAGTCCCGAATCGAAGGTGGAATGAGAAAAGTTTATTCGACAGTTAGACCAGTACCAAAATTGAAGCTGGAGGAACAAGAGTGATGGAGAACTGTAAGAGGAAGTAGCGATGGAGAGCTAAGAAGGGAGGAGGGGCCTCCCATCACCAGAGTAGAAGATAGACTGCAGATGGCAGTGGAGAGGCAAGAGCAACGGAATTGGGAAGAAGAAGTAAGGGTAGCAGAGAATGAAGTAGCAGGGCTACGACAGAGTAGGAGTGAAGAAAAGGAATAAGAGAACAGGCAAGTGAAAGAGGTTGAGGAAGGGAAATGGAGGCATTGCCAGATCCTTGTTAGGCTAGAAAATCAGTTATAAAGGGAGTCAATGTGGATCTGGAGGAAGTACGTGCCGTCACAAGTATGGAATCAGAACGAGGAGAAAGAGAGGCAGCATGCTATGGCAGTGCCGAATACGCTTCCATTCCCATATAAAGATTAGGGGATACGGTAACAGATACAGAGGAGGAAGAGGATGAATGGGAAACAGATGATAAACCGGGAGGACAAAAGGACAAGATGTACTGGTTACATCTTCCGCTTCAGTAGTAACCAGGGAAAGCACACCATGGGGGCTTCAGACGCACCATGGAGCTCACATGACTGTAGGGAGAGGCCAAGGACAGATGGGGAAGGCCCCAGGAGTGGTAGGGGCAACTCAATTCCCACTACTCCAGAACGTTCAGGGGAAGGTGTTTAAAGTCCCATGGTCACACATGGACCGGTATAAACTAATGAAGATGCTTCCTTCACTCACTGCAGATGCTCACTGCAGACGGAGGGTAGTGGATTGATGCTTTGGAAAAATAATCTGCCGGTATCATGTTAGCGATTGGGGACATGAAAAGCCTTTTCACAGCCATGATGGGGGAATTGGCAGATTAGCTCTAGAGAAAAGTGGGATATCCAGGGATTCAATTGAACACCAACATCCATCATGGAGCAGCCTTCAATAAGTTTAGGGCACAGGTATGGGGGGAATTGAGAATGATGTATCCTGATATGCCCGACACACACTCCATTGTGGCGAAAACAATGAAACTAGATGAGGATCCTGACACTCACATCCAATTTATTCAAGAAATGTGGAGAGAAGAGAAAGAAGATGTTCGAGACAGGAATGTGGCTATCTTCTACCACATGTTAAAGAAGGTACTGCCTAATGAAGTCCAGCATGATCTGGACAAAGTAGTAGGAAAAGAGGCCGAGAGTTGGCCAGAGATTCAAGCACACATTCCTCATTTTTGTGAAAGGCGGCAGGAGAACGAAAGCATGGCGCAAGCACAGAAGGCAAAGCTGGTTCCAAAAAAAGTTGGCAAAGATCTGCTTAGAAGGAGCAATGAAAACCAGCTCCACAGAGGGACAGCAGGGACAATCAGGACAGCAGGGACAAATAGAAACCGAAATGGGACAAGGATAGATGGGTGGGTATGCACCTGGACCGAGACCGATGCAAGGATTTCCACGGAGTAGGGGGGAGGGGATTTTCACAAGGTGGTGGGTCATTTGGCAGGTCAGGAGGGATGGGGCCCTGGTTTCATGAGCTGATGGGAGGAGACTATGGAGGAATGTATGGAGTGCAGTGTTGGGGTGTATGGGAGAATGGCACATGGGGCATGGGACTGTAGAAGCCAGCCACAATATTTCAATGGAAGTCCCCCACAAATGAATCCCCCAATTTTTCATATGCCCCAAGCTCTGTGCCATTGCAGCAAGTCCAGGTTGATCAGAACCCAGGAACTTGAATGGCACAGACCTATGCACCCCCACTGACTTTGTCAGCCTAGGCACCGGTACAGGCTTGGAAAAAAAACTTCTGCCCCACGGGACAATCACCCACTACACCTAAGCAAGTGTGTTCAGAAGAAACCCTTTTTCGCCTCCTGGTGCTCATATGTACCAGGAATAAGACAGCCCACAGAGATCTCTGCTGTGTCCAGTTCTGCCAATTACTACCGATCCAGAAGAGGAACCTCGGATATGAGTAAAGGTAGGTGAACAGACGTTTTCATTCATGGTCGATACAGGGGCCACGAAATCATGTATCAAAGAAGGTGAGTTTCCCCTGTCAGGTAAAACGATGGACACACAGGGGCAGTCATGTTGGTTCTCTACACCGAGGATATGTGGATCAATGTAGGTAAGCACATTTTATCTGCTCCCTTTGTTTATTGTAAGAATACCCCAGCAAATCTTTTGGAAAGAGACCTCCTGATCAAGCTTAATATGTAAATTACTTTATTCGAAAGATGGCAGAGTATTCTCGACTTCAGGATTGTATGCATTGAGAAGCAGTGCTTTTCCCCATATTTTACAGTGACAGTGCAACGAGGGGAGTCTCGGTGCATCCAGCATTTTTTATATATGGGGTGATGATAGTTTTGAGTTGGGTCCCATGAACAAAAGATCGAACATGGTGTCTATCTGTTGAATTTTTATTTTGGTCTGCTAAATCACAGTTACCATTCTGTTAGAAGCAGTGGTTGTCAAGAAGGACAGGATGGTTCTCTCAGGCACCGTTGAGACCTCATCATTAAGAGACATGTCCGATGAGCAATTGTTTGAAGATGCAGAAATCACAGGAGAGATGGTCTTTGAAATTGGGGTGCCTTGCCAGGTAATGGTAGATCAAAGGGAGACATCATAGCTAGGAAAACATTGCCATATCGTAAGGAGGATTTGGAGAAAGTGCCAGACCACTTGTGGACCTGCAATCCTCATGACATGGGGTTGTTGAAAAGTGTAGGAGCAGTACAGATTACATTAAAACCAGGAGCAATATTGCCACAAGTTGGACTTACCCCATGTCTAGGCAGGAAGATGAAGATATTTTTTAAACCATTATGGCATTATTAAAGAAAGGCATTATACAAACATCTATATCCCCATGCAATACGGCCATCTACTGTGTGAAGAAAGCAAAGGGGTCCAGTTGGAGGATGGCCAAGGATTTGCAGCCTCTGAAAAACATTTTTGAAGCAGAGTTTCTAGTGGTACCAAATCCTGCCACCATTCTCTGTAACATCCCTAGTGAGTCGATCCATTTTACAGTAATAGATCTAAAAAATGCCTTTTTCTCAGTCCCCTTCAACCCTGATTCCCCGTGCCTCACAGCATTTATGTATCGTGGGCAGAGATTTGAGCACATGAGGGTGCCCAGGGGTACTGTGAATTTCAGAGTGTTTTTACAGGGTCATTCAAATGGATTTGGGAAATGTACAATTGTCCAGTACCATAATCCAGTACATGGATGAAGTATTAGTCTGTAGTACTTCAGAGAAGCAGTGTTGAGGAGACTCAATCAAGCTCCTAACCCTGATCGCGGAGAAGGGGTACAAAGTGGACAAAGATAAATTGCAGTACTGCTGGGCAGAGTTAGTATATTTGGGACAAGTAATATTGTCTGCATGGAGAAAGGTAATGCCTGAGAGAGCCACTGCAGTCCAGAATATGCCTCAGCCAGTAACAGTAAAACAGATGCAGCAGTTTCAAGGACTCTGTAACTATGGTAGGTCATGGATTTTTTACGACTTTAGTGACATGAGACCCCTACTTCAAGCACTTAAGGAAACACAGAAGGAGAAGGTTAAGATAAAATGGTCAGAGGAAATGAAAACATGTTTCCGGGAACTCAAGACAGAGATCAGTAATGCTCCAGTTTTGGTGACCCCAAATGACTGTTTTTTTCTATTTTCTCATACAGATGGACAGCATTCCTGGCTCAAAAAACATTGCTAGGTCACAAACCATTGGCTTACTACAGCAGACTTTTAAATTCAGTTATACAAGTCCAGTTCCTGTGTGAACAAGCTCTCGCAGCAGCTGCCTTTGCAATTCTAAAGTCTTCAACCATTAGTTTGGGCTACCAGGTGACATTGTATGTGGAGCATGCAGTTTTTGCGATTTTGGAAACGTCTAAGTCAACTTTGATAACCCAAAGAGTATCAGGGTATGAAGTTATTTTGTCAAATGCTTCCATACATCAGGTAAAGTGTCACCTACTCAATCCAGTGACATTTTTAGCCAAACCAGTGAAACCCAACAACATTGTCCACGACTGTGCAACTTAGAAGGGAGAAGAGGAAGAGAGGACGAATGTTAAGGACGATGCTTTGGAAGGGGGTGAGGTTCTCCAGGACATTAATCAACGCAAGTGGTGGATCTAGTGGCAATCATTGCGGTGCAAGAGATGAGTAAGAGGAAGGCAGTCACTATCTACTCTGACTCTGTGTATGTCACTTACACGGTACATTCTGGGTTATCTAGATGGCAGAGAAGAGGGTTTAAAAGGTCTTATGGGACCCTTGTCCAGGATGCAGCACTGCTATCTGCTACTTATTCAAGCACTAAACGTGCCCGTAGAGGTAGGAATAGTGAAGTGTGCGTAGCACACTAACCTATCTGATTTAATAGTGCTTGGTAATGATGCCACAGACAGAGCGGTAAAAGAAGCAGCATATTTTTCCTTTTCAGAACCTTCAGAAATGGATGTGGTGTCCCAACAGGTACAGTTGCCAGCCCATATACTGCAGTCCATTTGCTTCAAATAGTACAAATGCAGGAAAAGCACCCCATGAGGAGAAGGAGCTCTGACAAGGAATGGATATATGCCCTCTCCCACAGATTTGTTGTGGAGACTGGAGCTCATGGGGAAGGTAGTAATGCCTGTAGAGCTGCTTCTTGTGGCTCTAGAGCAACTACCTTACCCATCAAATACCTCTCGACAACCAATAGCAGCAGGGCTCCAGGAGGAACAGTTTATATCAAACATTCACAAACAGGTAAGTAGATTTGTAGGGAATTGTATAGTTTGTAAAGAATTAAATCCTAGTAACACCATGAAGGCAGTGAGATGGGTAATACCCATGCCTTCAGATCCTTTCAAAGAGCTTCATATCGACTTAGTCGATATCATACAGAAGTGCAATAATTTTAGGTACTTGATTGTAGTTGTATGTCAATTTTGCCGACGGCTTGAGGTTGGTCCCTGTGTGCACCCTGATGCAAAATCAGCGTCTACATTTATGGTGAGGGAGGCATTTCCACAGTGGGGAATATGTCAGGTCCTGAGCTGAGACAATGGGGCCCATTTCTTTAATGCATTATTTGCTGAGATTCCATCACTTATGGGGATCAAGCACAGGCTGTGCTTGGTGTATCACCCATGAGCCAATGGAATAGTGAAAAGACTTAATGGTTTGCTTAAAATACAGTTGTCTACACTATGTAGTAAATTGCAAAAAAGTTGGTTGCATTGTCTTCTGTTGGCCATGCTTCACATACAAAATAAGCCAGGGAAAGATCACCACCTCAGCCCTCATGAGGTGTTCACAGGCCATAGATTATATACACCACTCTCACTCACACGCACATGTTCAGAGGCACATAAATCAGCAGAAATTCTTGGAGAAGAGCGTGGGGAGTATCTTAGGGCCTTAACTAAGAGTGTCAGAATTGTGTCTTTGCAGGTTACAGCATCATATCAGCAAGCAATGAGAAAAGACGGCAAGAAATAAGAAGATCGGCAGCAACCATTGCTACTACCCGGGACTCCATATATGTGCATTCCTTTGTACGCCACTGGAATGAACAGCATTTCCATGGGCCACACAATGTGGTTTTTGCTACACCGACTGCAGTCAAAGTGGAGGGCAACAAGAATTTGACCCACGTTCATGACGTGTGAAGAGTCACTGGAGTCCCTCCACTGACACCTGAGGAAGAGAAGTCCTTAAAAAGATAAGTGTGCCCCAGGAAGTCGCAGTTCATGCCAGTGGAAAAGGGTTAATGCACAAAGATCAAGAATTTGTATTCAGACTGTAAAACAAAATAATGGATCTGAGTTATTAAGCACTATGGATACAGCAGAAATATTATTAAGAGCACAACAAAACCTTGAAATAGATTTTGTAAATAATGATGATAAAAATTTAGAAATAGTAAATGATGCACACGGCTTCACAGCAGACAACCTATGGTACCATCATATGAAGAGGGTGAAGAGAGAGAAAGCAACAGAATTGTGTTACATTTGCTCTCTTATCCCCCATGCTTCTGGTGTCCCTAGATTATTTATTCCCGGTGAGGTAGAGGTAGTGGAGGCACAGTGTCTAGTGCACCTAGACTTGTGCAGGGTCCGAGGGCAATTTCAGGGGCAATCTGTAGCAGCTTCTATGCTTCCAGCGGAGGAAGAATGTTCAGTATCAGATTGGGAAGAACAGAAGGATGTCCGTGGGACTCTCCGAAGAAGGGGTGGTACAAATCAACCTAGTATGTGGAAGTGTATGGAAAAAGTACTTGAACTTTTTGACATGCTCGAAGAGTCAGAGAAACCTGTTAAGATCCAGTTACTTACATATTTGTCTCTGTGTTTTAAGGGTGATGGCACATTCCTGTAGGCACAAATCAAAACTGCAGCCGCACGTTTCACATCACTGATCTGGCTAGAGGTACGGCAACACTTCTGGACTGGTTCTGGTCCTGAAGACCTTTTTCCTATAAGCTGTTACCTCCAGCCTGGCAAGGTATTTGCAGTCTCACCACCCTGCACGTGCCTTTCCTTGTGGTTCCCCAGAGCCACTTGACACTTGTCAATACAAAGTCTGAGTACACATTTGTGCCCCCTCGGTCACCGTTTCCCTTGCATCCCTTGTGCCATCAGATACGGACAATCCATTGACTTTACAGACTTTCCGAGAAACGACTCCTTGAAACAATCAAGAAGGTCAAATTATATATCATTGGCATCCATTGAGGCTCTAATGAACATTCCAGAACAATTTTGACTAGCCGGACTGAGATGTTTTTCACTTCCATTTTGGCCCCTGGCATACAGACTTTGGTGAACTCTAAATGATTGCAAATTGTCGGATATGATTTATTGTTTGTGAATTCTTCTGTGTCAGCATTTAGTGCAATTAAAGAGGAACTTGAGGTTTGTAGCGTTGCAGAATCGATATATCCTCGACCTTCTAACGGCTGTGGAGGGCGGGGTTTGTCACAAGATCGGGGGAACGTGTTGTAAATACGTACCTCCCAATGATTTGGACAATGGAACTCGTGTGTATCGCAGAAGCTGACAGTTCGATTTAGAGTGGTCTCCGAGTGGTCTAAATCGGTAATTTCAGAAATCGCTCATTAAAAAGTGATTTCTTCACTTAGTACAGCCTTATGGCCTGGTGCTATTGTGGAGGAGATATGTAATCTCTCTAAGTACATGAAAGCCTGTTATTCAATGACTGGGGAATTTCGGCCACCTGGCAGAGCTGGGTTTAAGAGCAGAACAATTAACCTGATGTGAGGGTTACTTCCGGGGAAGGTGTAACAATAGATCATGGGTTTTCAATTAAGTTTTCAGGGTGTGGGTTGAGACCATGTGTGCTGGAATGGTAAGTTGCATAGTTTAGAATGAAACGTGGACACCAACATGTTTGGATGGATAAAACCAGCAAGAATAGATCAGACAGTTTGTTTCCCTCCTCTTCACATCAATGGAATTTCCATAGAATGGCTGTGTGCGTCAGAAGTAGAGGTAAAGGTTTCCTACCAGATGGAACCTGTAAAAATTGAACATTCTTTGTAGTTGTGTAACTAAGAGATGGGGCTATGACCAAATATGGAAGCACCCCAAAGAGGGGCTTATTGTGAATGTGAAACAGGCAATTATACGTTTAGACAGGATGGTCCTTAAATGAATATATCCAATGAGAAGTGTGGGAACTGAAGGGGATATGATTACATTGTATAAGTTTGACGAATCATGTGTGGGGGTTGATTTTGTAACGAAACCTATGGGAGTGTTTTAACTATTGCGAAGTATATAACATGTGTGCTCTTTTTGTGGTTTCAGGAGACTCTGGTTAGTTTGACTCTTTGATGTCATTTAGCCCCTCCCGGCTGTTTGTGCAATAAACTTGCTTTACGGAAAAAACATACACTTGCTCTTTAAGTGGTGGGCCTACTTTAGGTTAAGTTGATCAGAGGCCCACTCCTACAGATCCTAATGCAGTCCATAACTATACATCGCTTTACTCTCATTTTTTCTCCTAGATCTAATACACTGATACGCATAATGAACAGGCTCATGCAGTTTCAAAGGTAGGATCTGGTGGTATGTCAGAAGGAGGAGTCAGAAACAGGGGTGGCATTCCAAACATACGCTTTTATTTAACAAATGTGAAGAGAACCTAACTCTCCCTATTGCTAGACGGTTTGCCCTACCTAAATGAATAATAACTCTGGGGTGTTAGGTCAAAAAACTGCATGGAGCTGTATTTCTAAATGTTGAACCCCTGCTGCACACGAGTGCGTGCAGGGGCTGACACTGCCAAGTAAGTGTATGTGTTTTAGTGTGTCTGTGTGTGCATGTCTGTGTTTGTGTGTGCATACGTGTGTGTATGCAGGGGGTGTGGCGATGAGCAAATGGGGATTTACCAGACAAAGAAAACCTTGGTCAAGACCTTTTCCTGCTATCTGGGGGCCGCACAAAATCAACCGAAATAAATTGGTCTTTTTTATGTGTGACCTTCAGGGTGGGGAAATTGATATAGAATCTAACTCGGGTGCTCGCCGTCAGTGTGGTTGTCAAATAAAGAGTCCATCCTCTGTCCAACTCTGTCCTATTCTGAACTTACCACTAATCAAAGAGGTTTCAACAAACAGAAATAACACCAGGAGAATGACTCCCTTCTCGTGGTCAACTTGGTCAACCTTCAGGCTGAGTTCTAACAATCTTTTGAAATAGCTTCTGATTCAACAAAAGGTGAGACCAGGAGAATGACTCCCTTCTCCCGGTTAAACTGCATTAGCTTTAGAGGCTGTTTTCAGACAGTCTCTGGTAACAGTCATTAAAAGTCCTTGTAGCTCTTCCCAGGGACTTTTGTTGTTTTGACCAATTGTCCAATAGTTCTTCCTTTTTAACACAATGCAAACGTCCAGGCTTCCCTGGTCTTCTCCTTGAGTAATGAAACAAGGAAGTCCCTCCCAAAGTGTCCTTGGCTTCTTCCACTATGCTTAACAGCACTATTGTTAGAGAGACCACTTTTGTAACTTCCTTGATTCTAAATGTCTGTCTTCTGATTATTGTGATGAGGGGGATTACTCTTAAGGCACTCTTCACCTTTGTGTTCTTTCTTTTGATTTTTCTGATGTGGAAGATTACTCTTGATGCCCTCCTCACACTGCACTGCAACTATGACAAGGGAGATTACTGCTAATGCACTCTTCGCTTAGACTGGCTTCTAAGCCGGGATCAGGATTCAAACCTGTGTTGCCCTACATTGTCTTACTTCTAAGACAAACATGTTGCCCCTGAGCTATCCCCCCACCATGAGGGAGATTACTCTGATGCACTCTTCACCCTTCCCAAGCCCCTACCAAGTCTACTGTAGCTCCTTCATGTTCTGTTTGCTGGGGCCACAAGGCTGGTTCTTCCTGGGTTGTTAGGCTGGCTCGTGCTCTTCGGCCTCTTGCTGTAACTCTCTCTTTGCTCCCTGCTGCTATGCTGCAGCACTGCAGGATCCCTAGTCTCTCAGTATTGGCGTTGTTGAAGGACCACATACTCCACCTCCCTAAGGACACGGCACTGTCAGCCTTTCTCCAGCTACTGCTCAGGTCAGGCCTCCCTGTGACTTTGGAGGAATACTCAGACCTTTCAACTGAGACTTGATCCTTCTTCAGACTTCTACGTTCCCAGGTTTGAACTTCCAAGGGCTGACAGGCTTCACGCCAGCTTCATTGATTTTTATGTCCTGTAGCTGGGTTGTCCTTGTGGAGGATTGTAGTCTTTCATTTGTGTTCATGCCTCCGCGGGGGTCTCCTCTTCCCAGTACTGTCTAGAGCTATAAAGGGAGTATTAGATGAGAAATTGGACACTAGAGGCTGAATCAACTCGTGCAGCACTGGGTGATTAGTTTTGTGATATACGTTGTGTCAAATTTAGATCTGCAGCAAGGTCACGGGAGGGAGAGGTGTTGCTCGCACCTCATGTATTGACTAAAAAGTAATGCAGCCCAAATCACTTGCACTGATACAATATAGTCAGTGATTTAATAATCGTGCCACAATTTTGTCACAAAATTGTTTTTAATTGGTAATTAGAATAGGTCAGCCGACACGTGTTTCAACCCATCAAGGTCTTTTTGAAGGCTATAAGGTTGGAGAACGAGCCACGTTGTTGGGTCGGCTGCATCATTTGGGTCGGTTGGAGTATCAACTATTGGGGGTGGCACATCCAGTGTCTATTGCATTTGATTTAATGCTACCCGGCTGGGCATGTAGCAGCGGTGGCTTTCGGCTGTAGCTTGGAGCGGTTGGTGGTCTTTCGGGTGGGCTACTGTCCTTGAATGGTTCACAAGGGAGTAAAGGGAGTAGTTTGCATAATTCCTTCAATCTTCTTCCTCTCAGTACCTTTAGGTGAGGACTCAATATTACTTTGTATGTTTGTTTCATTCTTCCTCGTCTTGGTGGAGTCAAATCTTAAATGAGGTGAAGGGAGAACATTGTAGTAACAAACAGCAGTGCTATCATGTTGTTTTCCTACAGACCTTAGGGGTTGCATGGTCTCAAGTGTAGGAGGAGTACCACGGAACAGTAGTCCATATCACCATGAGGGGAGTCTCAACCTGTGAGGTTCCACTTTTCACCACCCCTAGGGGGAATATTTGGTAGCAGCCTCACCTCCGTAGCCTCACAGCAAAGGACTCCGCTCTGGAGAGAAGTGACGAGATCCCATGAATCGTCATAATACATTCCGGTGATTTTTGGAATGTGATTATTGGAACATGCTTTCTGATACAATCTTTAATAGTATCCTGATTGGTTCTTTTTTCATATTCTTTAGATTTGAACATTGTGGACATCTAGAAGAATATTGTTTTTTTAACCTACTATCTCATGACAGAAAGTGACTGTCCTAAGAATTTCACATAAATCATAAGGTAAACCACCTTTATTTATCCCTAACTAGTATTGAGAAAATGTACCAAATGAGTACACTGCTTATGGTTCTTTTTCTTGCCTGATTTTTTACAGATTTGATTTACTTTACAATGAAGTCCCAAACGCATTGAGCAGGATCAGATTATTTTTTTATGAATAAATTACTTGAAAGAAGAATACAAAGACTGGACATCCTTCCACTACATTTTTAAACCTGATATAGATTTTCAATGTCATTTCACCATTTGAAAACTATAACTAATTATTTGGCGATTTTAGCCTTGAATAGAGTGCAAGGGAGGGGAGTATCCTACCAGGTGCGATACTGTTCATGTTACGTTTTGTTACAAAATCGTTGTGCCAGGACTGTTTTTCTTTTCTCCCCCGCACCTTGAGTCTAATGTTAATATACTGAATAATCTTTCTCTACATCTCCAGAAATACATGTGTGCAGTGTAAGGCATCTTTCCCTGCATTATAATGTTCCCAAAATACTCTTTGATTTTATTCAAAGCAGCCATAAAACCACTGTGTCCCCTTCTATTTTCTTACCGGTGATTTATTTACATAATATGGGCGATTAACTCACTGCTTGAATTGTTTATATGAGTGAATGATTTATTTACAGGCAGTGATTTGTTTACAAACTGAGCCAGAGAGTTTTATTTGCAATATGTAGAGTAAATGCAAACAAGACGACCTGAAACTATGCTGACTGGCCCAAAATACATTTGCAGGGTCTCGTGATATATTATTTGGATCAGGCTACGACCTCTTTAGGGCCTGTCCAGCACACTTTAGGCCACACCCACTACTTTGGCCATTTCCTCTTGTTAGAGTCCTGCCACCTAAAGCACTGGCGTCCAGTAACTGTAATCACCCCCTTAGTCTTTTTTCACTTGCTGAAGATTTAGTGATACCAGCACCAATTGAACCTGGTTCCAACTCAGAGGTTCTAAATGTTGAAAGATAATGTTGAGTTTGTTGTTTCAAGACCTGCAAACGAGTTTATGCCACAGTTTGAAATGTCTGTTATGCAGTATAGAGAAAGCCTGTTCAAGAGTGCTGACATTGCTATTATTGCCAATGCTTTATGCACTGGAGAAGCCAGTTCGGAAGACAATGTTCAAAATCTGGTCTTGTATGCTCTGTGGTGAATTAGCAGATTCATAGCTTATGCCGCCGGAGCACGTGATTCTTAAGTTCCTAACTTAATTTCACAAACAGCATTGATTGGACAATTGATCTGACTTCAAGGGCCTCAGTTATGGCACGATGCCACATACACTTTTAAGTACGGCAATCTGTTAAGATTCTGAGGCGATAAATGCTGAATTATTCCTTTCTATGGTATTAATTATTTTGTGACTATTGTGAGGCTGTGGATAGAGAAGGTGTGTGGTTTACAGTACTAACAAAACAGTTTGAAGGGCATACGCATAATTAACATACCTCAGACAAGACTGCTTGCCATATTTTTCATCCCACAATGTCACTTATTGAAGGGAGTGGGTTTGCCCATCGACAAGCCTGGTAAGGTTATGCCTCATGGGAAAGGACCCAAGAGACACACCTGCCTGCTCCTGCCTGTTTCATAAACAATGTGTAGGGTTAAGTGGGAGTGAATTAGATTCGGTTCACCCCTGTATGACATATTCCCATCAGAAGCTGATACATCTGGATGTGTTCTCACACATGGTTTCCGGCTGGGATTCTTGAAATCCCCTAGTCTTAGGATACTGATGTAGTGGGGTACTGCAGGGGTCCCAACTCCTCTGATTATGTAGATAATACCCATGCCCAGGGCTTCCAAAAAGAATAAAGGTATGCCCCAATTACTCATTGTACTAAGGGGGAAGTGGAGGATTTGCCTCATCAGGAACTTGGTTATTTCTACTCAGCTTTAGGTCACCAACCCCCCTCAAGAAGTAGGTTTCATTACACTGTTATTGCAAACATATTTACTGCCATGAATTACCGGGTACCTTTGCTTCCAATTCATCAGGGAAATCAGTGGTGTCCATGCTTCCCGGTACTATATCAGTATTTTGCTCTCCCCGGTTCGACTCTTGGATCCCTCACACTGCCTACGTTTCTACTAGATGAGACATGCTTATTGTTTTCAATTTCAGAACTGTGGTAGACTCCCAGTGGCATCTTTCGCCATCCCAAGGTGACTCATTATTTAGTTTTGTGGATTGGCTACCGCAGCATTGTTCCTTGTCCTCTCGGTTCCATCAGAGCCGGTGCCAACTCAGGTCCTGCCTTCCTTGGTGTGCATTTTCATTCTGCATATGGAAAGGTATTAGTTCTGGAGTGTGGGGAGGTATGGCTGTGCTTATCCGTAACTGGTTGAGTGACCGGTGTTGTCTGCAGGGAAGTAACTGAAGTCCTGCTGATAGACTCAGAAATCTTTACAGTTCAGAGGCTCAGGCGTCTCCTGAGATCAGTGTGGATTTTACATACTGCAATGTTAATACATTGGACTGTGCTACTTGAATATAGCAAACTCTGAGGGTCTACAAATTATTTATTTTATTTATTTATATAGCGGCAAAGCCCGTAGGCATCTAGGCGCACAAAAAGTCCAGAGGTAGAACATGAAGCACAGGACAGTAATGCAGGGAACTGCTTTAAGTAGTAATGCTGTAATTATTTAAGCAATCAGGACGGTCTTTAGTTGCTTGTGGAAGCGCAAGAGATTGGTTTCCTGGCGAAGAGTAATTCAGAGCTTGTTCCAGGCCTTAGGTGCTGTCGTAACAAAGGATCATCCATTGCCTTGGGTACGTCTTACCTTAGTACACGTAAGTAATGTAGACGCTGGTGATCTTAGGGCATCTACTATGCTCATATTTGATAAATTTCTCCATCAGATAACATGGTGCAGTGCAATGTATACACTTGTGTGCCAGTGTGAGTATTTTGAACTGTATGTGGGAGGCGACTGGAAGCCAGATATACCAGGTCAGTGGATCCCAGGTGGCAGTATTTAGTTGCCAACTTCCTATATGCTCTGCAACAATCTGGAAGATCCTACAAGGTTACTTCTCAACATCACAAGCCAGTTAGTCCTTGCAACAACCTGAAGGCACTGACCTTTATCACCCCGAGGTGTGTATTGCTCTCAATGTATGGTACAACTGGCTATGAAGCCGGAAGCCTGGTTGGAGATGCTTCTGCTAAGCATGTATGCTTTAATGACACAGGAAAAAAAATGTGTTGCAAAGTTACCATCATCAGGTTGGTGCCCTCTTCAGGTTAATTGTTCCTTTATTGGGACCTATGACCGAACAATGGCAGAGTACTTCCCTGCTCCTTTTTGGACTTACGGGTGTTAAGGGGGTATACACTTTTGCAATGGGCGGTTCCCCTGCTCTGTCTAGTCTGTCTTTCTCAGCAGATTCATTGGCGGCATCATGGATAAGGCTGCCTCTTTTATTCCCCCCTCTTTTCTGATCAAAGGGGTGTTGGCTGGAATATGAATAGTGGGATACTCCATCATCCTAATGGCGAAACATGGGGCAACAAGGAATTGGTGCCCTCTGGGTGCACTGTTAGCAGGAGTGCCTCTGTTACATCTTCTCTTATTGTCGTCCTCCAGACTTTATTGCAAGTGCTTCGGGAACTGTGAGCAATCAAGCGAATATGTCCCTTCTCCGCGAGGGGGACCACCCCCTGTGAGGCTAGTGAGGTGAGCCCGCTCTGCAAGACCGTCCCTAGGGGTCGAGGCAAGGGGGACCTCACCGGGAGAGACTCCCCTTTTGGGGATACGGATTGCAGTTCCCATGAGGAACTCCCTCAGGCTAGATGTACTATGGCCTACTTGGGATGTTTTAAAATATCAGAAAACGTGAAGTGTCAAGACTGGGATGAAGAAACGCCTAAGGGATACCGTTATCTTGTGAAAATAGATCATTTCCCTTTAAATCAGAATGCCCACGCTACTGGGACAAGTATGTTAAAGAGCATACATTCAGAGAGATACGTGAGAGAAGCAGGAGAAGAGGAGAGGATCTTGTACGCAAGCCATAGGAGGCCTCAAGCTGCGTATCAAATGTTGATGAGAACCAGGAAGCCCGCCAGTTTCAAATTAGTAATTGTGACACAGGACACCAGAGTTGCGGTGGACCTGGATACAGAGAGACTAGCAGGTAAGAAGCCAACCAAAGGTGGTGGCAAGACCACAGAGACAAATCCAGGGTGGACAGATGGTCCCCAAAACGTCGCAGATGCCACCAGCATCAGAAATTCACATTGTGTGTCGAGCACCAGGACACCATGAGAAGACACGAGAGAGTGAAGAGACAGGCGCCAGAAAGGAAATGATACTGGCACTCTATGAGCAGAAAGTGAGTCCCCCAAAGAGAAGTCTTCTGAAAACATTCATGTTACAGAACGAATAGCATGGGGCGAACAGGAAGTAAGGGAAGACTCAAAGGAATCATTATACCACACAGCTAACTCATCACAGTAGAAGTTTGGAAACAAAGTCAAATTGTAAGTCAAGTATACATTAAGGTTATGAACCAAGAGAAATGGTTGGTGAAAAGCTGGGCAATGATAGAGGGAAGCAGTGGAGGAAAGTACTGTGGGAAAGAGGGAAAATAACTTGCTATTCTGAACAAGAATAATATACTACTAAAGAGAAAGAAAGACAGGGCCATGAGCCTACACACCTACGCCAGATACAAAACCAATGCATCCAAGAAAATTGGAACAGTTATAACATAAGAATGAAAACCAATCAACATTATAGTCCCTGAAAAGGGCATGCTGAAGTTGATGCTGATAAGAGACATCCAAAAGGGATTACAAGTGAAGAGAGAAAACTGAATATTCCCCTTGGGAAACTAAAGAGAGTGATACAAAAAGTCACAAGAGACTATTTGCAGATTGTCTGTTAAAGGCTGATACTAGAAGTACCCTTATGAGAAGGGAGTCATTCTCCTAACATAAGTTAGTTTTCTTAGTGATAGGGTCAGTTAGGGTATTTTTGGACAGCATACTTATTTATTTGGACACTCACGACTGACAAACAAGCTCCTTAGTAACATAGGAAGGGACCACCCATAGGGAAAGTTAAGCTTTATCTCATTACTTTAATAAAACACAAATGATTTTAGAGGTGGGATTGATACCGGTTATAGGTCAAATGGTCGAATCTAAAAGGTCAACAGGTCAAATGGTCGACACCAAAGGGTCGACAGGTCAAATGATCGAATGTTTTTTTTTTTTTTTTCACTTTTCTTTTTTTTGGGGGGTGTCCCCCCACAACTCCCTTTTTTTTGCTAAAACCCACTTTTTTTCCCTAAACGAAAACCAAAAAAATATATATAATTTAAAAAAAAATCGATCATTTGACCTGTCGACCAAATTGAGTCGACCATTTGACCTGTCGACCTTTTAGATTCGACCATTTGACTAGACACCATTGATACCAGCTGATAAATGTTGAGGACTCATAAAATTCACAAAACTCATTTCCAAAGCCAAAATCCATAGGGTATGACCTGCAAAGTACTGAAGAAATTAAAATCCCACTGGGTGAGGGACTATTTATCCCCACAGGTCTAACGCTAACCCCTCCCAAAGGAACTTTTAATAAGGTGAGCTCAGAAAAAGAAGGGAGTAGTCAGGCTAGCCCCTTCTTTTTTCTTAAAGAAGGGGTTATTTTATAGAGGCAATGTAACACTTGATGTAATACACCAAACACAACTGGTAGTGCCTCAGAGTTATAGGCGAACTGTGTTAGAATTAGCACACTTCCATCTAACTGCAGCTCATCAGGGAATAGGGAAAACACAGAAACAAATAATATGTAGGATCTATTGCCAGTTATATTGTCTTTGCTGACATCAAGAATTTTCTATCAACCTCTGAGATCTGCCAGAAGATGGCCAACACTCCCATTCCACCCGCACCTTTACAACCTTTACCCATAATTGAAGTCCTGTTTTGTGGTACAACCTTTATGGCTCATCTGATGCAAGAGGTAAAAGAGA
The DNA here is from genome assembly GCF_040938575.1 of Ambystoma mexicanum. Taxonomy (NCBI): domain Eukaryota; kingdom Metazoa; phylum Chordata; class Amphibia; order Caudata; family Ambystomatidae; genus Ambystoma; species Ambystoma mexicanum. The sequence continues at coordinate 431,072,450 of NC_090931.1, read as the reverse complement.
TATTAAAGGTGACAAGGCCCCCAAACCGATGAAGCTCTCCTCTGCCTTCTCGACACCCTTAGCCTCACACAGCACACAAAAGACCCAACGCACGAGAAAGGTCTCATCCTCAACCTAATCATCACTGCACTGCTTTCCCTCCACTACAGCTCTCCTCTCCCACTTGACTAGTCTGATCACCTGGCTGTGCCTTTCAACAACCTGTACACCACCCAGGTTAATCACTCCCAGCAGAAGCCCATCAGACAAACCTTCAGATCCTTCAAAACTTCCCAGTGGAAGCCCTCACAGAAGACCTTATCAACCTCCACCTCACATGGACCAAACACCCCCAACCGAACTGCGACTCTACTGGAAGCACTCAATGCCACCCTCTCAGCCTCCTTCGACAGACATGCGCCTCTGAAACAACACACCTGCAAACCGAAACCTTCAGCACCCTGGTACATTCTAGAACTCAACCTCAACAAAAGAGTCATCAGGAAACAAGAGAAAACGTGGCACCACTCCAGCACCGCATGCGACCTGGCACTCCTCAAGGAACTCCAGGCAACCCGCTGACAACTAATCAACACAACAAGGCCTCCTACTACCAAAACACCATAGCAGATGCTAACAAAAAAAGCACAGCCCTCTTCAAAGCGGTCAAGCACTGCATCAGCCCGCTACCTGACTCTGCTATACCACAATTCATTGAAAAATCCATCAGCACGATCCACCTCAGGTCCCTCATCACAAAATCTCCACACCCTGAACAACATTCAAGACATTCTCTACAGATGACCTGGTACTAAAGAAACCCACCCTGGATCCCAACAACCAGGTAGCTATTGCCCCATCACCCATCTTCCCTTCCTAGATAAAATTATTGAGAAAGCTCTAGCTGTGCAACTTTAGCAACACATTGACACAAACATTTTCCTCCAAACCTAACTATCCGCGTTCAGACCCAGATGCAGCACAGAGACAGCAACTATACATGGTCAACTACACCCTCAACATTCTTGACGACGGTCCCCCCTGCCTCCTGGTTCTACTCAACCTCTCGGCCGCTTTCGACACAGTAGACCACAAGGTGCTCATGGACACCCTATATTGACGCATGGGGATCAGTGACCTTGTCCTATGCTGGTTCAAGTCCTACCACGGCAATCGCCGGTAGTTTGTTTAAACTGACTCCTCCAGAATTCCAATGCTACCCATCCACTGTGGAGTCCCGCAGGTTCCATCCTCTCCCCAGTGATCTTCAATCTATACACAGAACCGCTGGGTGTCCTCCTAGCCATACACAACAATCACATCCACCAATATGCTGATGACACACCTCAAGATCAACACCATCAAGGACATCCACAGGCTCAAAACCTGCCTCTCGCTGATCCAGTCTTGGATGTTCAGTGCATAATTGAAGCTCAGCCCCTCCAAGACCGAATTCCTTCTCTTCACCAGCAACACCAAACACCCAGACATACAGGCCTGGCTATCAACCATGAACCTTGAGGGCTTCACACCTGAGCTCTGCCCCTACGCCAAGTCCATCGGACAAACACCTCTTCTTCGAGACACACATAGCTAAGAAAACTCAGACAGCTTAGTATCAGCTCTCCCTCCTGTGGAAAGTCAAGCCCTTCCAGCTCCCGCACAGCTTTAGATCCCTCGTTCAAGCACTGGTCCTATCCCACATGGATGAAGGCAATGCCCTCCTCAAAAGCCTCCTGTCATCCTCTCTAGTGTCCTACAAGCGGTTGCACGCCTCATCAAGGGTCAACGCAGATATGACCATATCACCTCGGCCCTCATCAACATTCACTGGCTCCCACTGCATGCAAGAAAGTTTTGCTGCATTATCTATAAGGCAGTCACCCTACAGTCACTCTACAACATCGCTGAGAAACTCAGCATCTCCGGTGGACAGAGCACCACCAGGAGCCAGGACATGTGCAGACTTGAAATCTGCAGCTGCAAAAAGTAAAGGACCAGAAAATAAGCCTTCTTCACCTAGACCCCAAGACTATGGAACCTCCTCCCTGTCAGCATCAGACTCGCCCCCTGACTCCTACAATTCAGAAAATAACTCAAGACCCACCTTGCCACTTTGTCAAGGAGTCTCTCCAGCTCAAAAGCTAGGCAATCATATTACCCCACGCACCACCTGATTCACTAGGCACCGTCTGCCTCGCTACTCCCCACCACCCTGCCCCTCTGTTTTCTACCCACGTTGTATATCTGTTCTGTTGTTACCTCTGAAAAGCACTCTGTTATGCATCTGTACTGTTGTATACCTCTGTAAAGTGCTACGTTGTGTATTTGTACTATTGTATACCTCTGTAAAGCGCTCTGTTGCTTCTTGAAGCTAGGGCTGCACTCAATAAATATCATAATAACCCTAATACTAGTAACAATAAATATCAAGACCTTAAGGACCTCATTATATCATCCCCAGACTGACAGTCTCGTAGAATATTTCAACCAAACCTTGATACGAATATTAAGACAATTGGTAGAGACAGATAGGAAGAATTGGGACATGATGTTACCATGGGCACTCTTTGAAGTTAAGAAGACTCCCCAAGCCTGCCTGGGCTATTCTCCCTTTGAATGTCTGCATGGAAGAGAACCCTGTAATGTCTTAGACAAGCTAAAGGAAACTTGGGAGGAGAGAGAAGCCGTATTACCAATTTCTCAAATGGCACAAAAGTTAAAATTGCATATGCAAGCAGTGCAAGAAATTGCAAAGAAACATCTACGCCAGGCAGTGTCACACCACTTACCTGTCCACATGTGCCGCATATGTGCGGGGTCCTGTTTTGGCGCCTGTATCCGCGCTGGTGGTTTTCTCGTGTTGGTGCCCAGCGGGGTTCCATTCCTCTGGGCGCCTCCATTGTGTCCTCACTGTGCATGTGTGGATGCCCGTGTTTGGCGTTTCGCGCATGCGCAGTCTTGAGAGCAATGCGGTTGCTTCTGCTTGCGGTTCCGGCCTCACTTTCACAACATAGCCCTATTTAAGGATCTGAGATGCCTTCCCTAGTGAAACGGTTTTCGGCTTGTTCGTTTGTAGCACTCTCGCTCCTCTGATCCTTTGATCCTTGATCCTTGCCTTGCTACTGGGACCTAGCCTGCCCTGCTCTATCTCTGGTGCCATCCAGTCACCATCCGTTCCTTGTTCCTTCCTGCCTTGCATTCCCCCTGGGTCCCTTCCTTTGGCCAGCTTTCCTCTGTCCTCCTACTCCCTGCCTTCCTCTCCCTGCCTACTCCCTGTTTGGGGACCTTGGTCCTTCCTATCTGCCTGGCCTCCTTATCACAATCTGATCTGCATCATCTGCCTTTGTTTGGAGTCCTTGCTACAAAACTACCTGGACTACCACTTTGCTTGATTCCATCATCTGCCTGGATTTCTGTGGAGCCCTTCTTGGCTGTATGCATCATGTGTTCAGTTCCACCCAGTGACCTTTCCCCAGTACACCATCAGATGCTACGTGGCCTTCCCTGTCAGTGCTTGCACTGTCCCAACATCACGGTAATCAGGGAAGCGCTTTCTCGTGGTGTTCGGAGCTGACCCAGCTCTGGCCCCTGTTTTCAGATCAGGGGAAGCAGTTGGGTTTGTTCTCAGCACTACATCACCACCTCTACAGTTCCATTGACAGTCTGGCTTCAAGGTCAAAACAAGAGGCCCTGCAAACAGGTACGCAGGGCCACCGTGACACTCAGTATAACAGATTGGAAGTCTCGCTCTTGATTCAGACATGGAAAAAATGCAAGAACTCAGGGATCAATTGCAGGCCCTTCATCTAGAAGTTACTACCTTATACCAGAAGAATACCACCCTGCGCCAGATGGTACAGGGTATTGGACCTGACACTCAAGCTGAAAGCACCGTAGCTCATATTGTACCTCTGCGTTTTGATGGAGATGCCAGACGTCTGGCAGAGTTCTACAATCATTGCAAGATACACTTCCTTTTACGAACCCACGCGCTTTGTCTTGGACAAAGCTAAGATTGGCTCTATACTGGGGAACTTAACCAGAGCAGCTCTAGCCTGGGCATCGGCCTTGGTATCCCCTAACAGCCCCATTCTGAATAGCTTTGCTGCATTCGAGAAATCCTTTCTGGACGTCTTCCAGTCCCCTAATCAAGCCTCTGTGTCTCAGAACCAACTGATGAACATCAGGCAGGACAACAGCAACATCATTGCCTATATATGTCGCTTTCAGCAACTAGCCACAGATTCCCTGTGGCCCGAAGTTACACAGAAAACCTTGTTCCGATGGGGACTACACAATGAGTACAAGGACAAACTCTTGCACATTCCTGAAGCTGATACGATCCAGGCATTAATGGATCAGGTACTTCGGGTTGATCATCGGTTAAGCGAAAGAAGGAATGAAAGGCGGAGGACGGACAGAGTAAGTTTCCCTCCACCTGTAATTCCTGGTGCAGTACAAAGACCACACAAAGCTGCCCCAGAACCTATGCAACTGGGGGTAATTCACGGTCCCTTCACAGAAACCAAAAGGAACGGTAGAAGAGCATACCGTTTGTGCTTGTATTGCAGGGCATCCAGGCACTTCATTGGGACGTGCCCTCTACGACCACCCAACAAGTAAAATAACTAGCAGGTCTGTCGTTAGGAAGGCAACGACAAACCCATCCAGCAGAACAAACCTTCCACCTCACGATGTGCTTGCCAAACCTATGAAACCTGTATCCTTGCTGATTTGGTGGATAAGGATCATTGGATGGCAGGAAAGGGTTGAAGAAACATTGGAGTTATTGGATTGTGGGGCTTCAGGGAACTATGTGGATACAGAGTTTGCTGCCACGGTTGGTATTCCTCTTCACGAAAAGGCCAGCCAGACTCGGGTCAAAGTCATTGATGGTACCCCGTTATCCTCAGGGCCCATACATTAACAAACAGGAACACTGCACTTATGGGTGAACGACCACATGGAAAGGATTTGCCTAGACGGATAGAAGTCACCATCTTTTCCAGTTGTGTTGGGTCTGCCATGACTCTTGTTTCATAACCCACATATCAACTGGGAGACAAGAACAGTCATTTTTGCTTGCACTCGCTGCACTATGACTTGTTGCCCACCCAAGTCCATTTTGTCCTTGTCCTTGCATCCAACTCCTCTGGAGGACACTCATTCTCAGCGGGTGTGTACCCTGCAGACCGTACATCCTAAATACCACACCTACTACCATGTCTTCACTGAACCAGCAGGCCGTTCTCTGCCCCCTCACCAGCCTTTTGATTGTTCTGTGGACCTTGTTCCCAATTCCGTCACACCTCATGGCAAGATCTACTCTCTAACAGCCCTAGAGAGAGGGGTTCTGCAACAATACATCAAAGATTGCCTGAACAAAGGTTACATTGTGCCTTCAAAGTCCCCTGCCGGCTTTCCGCTGTTTTTCACACAAACGAAGGAGGGGATGTTGCACCTGTGTATCGATTACCGGCAGTTGGAAGACATCACCCAAAAGGACAGATACCCACTGCCTCTGATCCGAGACATTCCGGAGTCATTACATACAGCCCGCTTTTTTACCAAATAGGAGCTCAGAGGGGCCTACCATCCGGTGAGGATAAAAGAGGAAGATGAATGGAAGACAGCCTTTAAGACCACATGGGGGCATTATGAATACAGAGTTATGCCTTTTGGCCTGTGTAATGCCCCAGCCATCTTCCAACGTTTTATGGACACCATCTTTTCAGACCTAACTGGTTTAACTGTTTGTGTCTATTTGGATGACATTTAGTTTTTTTCTGTTTCCTTACAAGATCATGTCTCACATGTCACAGAAGTGCTGCAAAGAGTAGCCCAAAACCATTTGTTCGCTAAACCCGAGGAATGTCTTTTTCATCAAGAACATTTGGAATTTCTGGGATAGGTTATAAGCCATGATGGTATTCAGATGCACCCCACTAAGGTCCAGGCCATTCAACAATCTCGGCAGGATAGCTCAGGGGCAACATGCTTGCCTTGGAAACAAGATGACACGGAGCAACACAGGTTTGATCCCTGGGTCTGTGGTTAGAAAACTCTGGGTATTAAGCGCGTTATAGATAACCTATCATATCATATCAATGGAAACAACCCCACAATCGCAAGACAATACAGCAGTTTTTGGGATTCTCTAATCTTTATTGCTGCTTCATTCCGCAGTTCTCCCGATAAGCTTCTATTCTGACAGCTCTGACCAGTACCAAGGTGCCTTTCCTGTGGGGAGAAGAAGCCCGGACAGAATTTGAAAACCTGAAAGCTACGATCAAGTCTGCTCACATCTTACGGCATCCCAACGACGACATACCATTCGTTCTGCAAACTGATGCTTCCAATGTTGCCATAGGGGCGGTTTTGCTGCAACGAAAAATTGGAACCAGAATGCAACATCCCGTTCCCTATTATTCACGGAAGCTGACCTCAAGCGAGCAGAACTATTCCGTAATAGAAAAACTTTTGGCCATCAAAGCCACATTCGAGGAGTTTGCGAAAAGACACCAATGCAGGAATAATGAGGTGGTCCCTGGACTTACAACCTTTCTGTTTTTCAGTGGAACACCGAAAAGGACAAGAACTGGGGAACATCAATGTTCTGATCTGCTTTCCCATCAGTCCAGTAGGGGAAGCCACAGAGATAAGGGGAAGAGTATGTGACTAATCAACGGAATTCTTCCCTTTTCCCCAAGGGGTAGCCCCCACTGTGAGGCTAGGGAGGTGAATCCGCTCTGCAATACCCTGCTAGGGGTAGAGGCAAATAGGGCCTCACTGGGAGAGACTCCCCCTTTGGGGACAAGGACTCCTGTTTCTGTGAGGATCTCCCTCAAGCTGGATGTACTATGGCCTAAATGGGATGTTGTAACATACCAGAAAACATGAAGTGTCAAGACCAATGAAACTCATAAGGGATACTGTTATCTTAGGAGAAGAGATCATGCCCCTTTAAATCAGAACACCCACACTACTGGGACGAGTATGTTAAAGAGCGAACATTCAGAGAGAGACGAGATAGAAGCAGGAGAAGAGAGAGAGAGGATCTGTTACACAAGCTAGGGGATGCCCCAAGATGCGTAGCAACTGGTGATGATGAGAACCAGGAAGACTGCGAGTTACAAACCTTTAAGCCATGGCGTGCTCTATTTCAATGCAGTTCCATTTATATTTGACCTTTGCATTGCTCTGAGAAAGGATATTTTTGGATCTCTTGAATGCTTCTCTGGGGATCTGGGAGACAGCCATTATGTTTTGCTTTTGGGAACCTTGGGATAGGGTGATAGCCTAGGATAGGGCCCGGATGTACGGGACTTGAACTTAGGTTTGTATTCAAATATTCTATTTGTTTTACGGACTGCACTCATCTCCATTTGAACCTTGCTTGGTGAATGGTCTTCTGTTTCTTTCTGTAAAGGTGTTTGCATTGAGTATGCATCACTCTGGTGATTAGGGTGGCTGTCCCTACTTGTGTAGGGTAGGTTTCCTTGAGAAAAACCTTAGTAGCCGGTTTTGAGTCCTACACATGCTTTCCTCAGTATGGTTCTCCTTCCACAGGTTTGTAGAGGTCCTCCTTCCGATCTTCATCTCACTTTTATTGGTGGGGATGGATGTGCAATGCACTTATGCATGATTGAAATGGTTGTTCAGTTCTATCTGCATGAAGTGGCTTAGCCTACGCTGTTGGTGGTCCTTTTTTGATTTTGGACCCATTAGGCCAGTGCAGTTTGGGCACTGCATCTTCCTATGCAGTGGATCGAAGACAGTACTTAATTTTCAACAGGGGTACTGTACAGGTATACAAGGAGAGGGCACTATCTTGGGTATCGTTCTTTGGAGTTCTCTTGCCTATCTTGATTAGGCTACTACATGGGCAGTTCCCAATTTGTCCGATAACAGTACAGTTTGGTTCTGCCGTATGTGTTCGGAACATGTTCAGAGGAGGAATGAGGCCCCCGGAGTCGAGAGTTGCCTTTTGTATACTTAGTGTGCGTTGCTTTCTCTTGAGAATCAATTGGATCGTTTTGGTGCCAAAGGAGCAGCTTGGATATTCCTCATTTTGTAAGGATTGGGCTTTTGTAATACTTCATTACTCCTATTCCTACTCTCCCTTCTCCCAGTCCATGCATCCAACCCTCCTCTGTCCACAGGTCGGCTTTGGCTTGTTTGTTACTTGGGAATTTCAGGCGCAGCCTTTGGTGAGTAGGTTTTTTATGTGCACTAAAGCAAAAAGGAGAGGAATCTCACTACAAACAGTGGTTGGGTCAAAAGCTTGAAAGCAATTCCTGTGACAGGTTGGGAACCTCATTTTTAAGGCCTGGGATGAGGAACAATAGGACAAGGAGCAATGAAGATTGCCATATATAATCAGTGCAGTTCCTCCGATACAAGTTTCTCCTCTGTCTCAGTATAATCCCAAGTGTACAGGAATGCACACAGCCCTATACGGGGACATCATTACTCTGAGACCATACTTCACCTCTCAGCGCCTCCTCTTCAAGACTGCCACAATTGGGCTCTACGTCCCAATGTCCTTTATTTTGGAAACAAGAAGCAGGATGGTCCTGGGATCCTAGTGGAGTGACATATGTCACAGCCATTTTATCCTCACATCCAAATCCTGAGAATGTCTAAATTAGTATATATGGTTCATGGTTATAAATGCTATAATGTTATTTTAATGTTAGGGTGGGTGTTGTGAAAAAAAAATGAGCATAGAGCCCAGTGTGCATTATGTACTCAGTGATTTTATATCAGAAAATTAATTATATGCGTGTTTCAGGTTTTGATTTGAATTTATTACATAGGACAATCTAAGGGACCTGCAAAGTTATGCTGCAATGAACACAGATCCAGGGTGGGAGCACGGGAAAAAAACAACAGTCACTCAGAGCCCTTGAATTTCTGAAGCGATAACGGTCTGCACAGGCAGATTAAGTGGATATGGTACATTTCACAATTAGGATACAACAAAGAGGCCTGACGGTGATGCTGCGTTTTTTCAAGTGCACATTAAGTGGTAAGACAAGGAAGGACAGAAAGATCTACAGGCAGAGCTGCAGTGCAAGTGCAGGCAGGACGAGGGAGGGGCAGGGGACCAAGTGTGCCCAGTCAGTAAAGACTGGGGAAGTGCGGAGAGAGACGCACTCAGGAGTGGGCGGGGTGCAGGGCAGAAATCAGAATTCTGTAGTGACAAGACATTTTTAAGCAAGTTGCCAGTGGTTCCTGTGGGGCAGACCCCTAATTATCTCAGCCCAAACCGGGTCCACCACCCGAGGAACAAGTGCATGCTTTATACATAAAGCAAGTTTTATTGTACAATTATCCAGGGAGCAATTGGATGGTGTTGTAGGACCAAACTAATCAAAGTCTCAACAAACCCCATCAGTTGTGAGAAACCTGAAGGAGCCTCCCTGGCTAGTCCCTGGAGATCTGTCATCCAGGTGGCCAGGACACGGCCATCGCTATTGGATCCAGTTCCTGGGGGTGGACCAGTGAGGGAGGATCACGTGGGTGGGAGGGTCCTCGGGGAGTGGAAGTGAGATACCGATGGGTGAGATGCGGTATCCCCCTTCTTATAATACCCTTTCTCCAACCTACCATGTAGGATACACAAACCCTTTACCCCCCATTTCCGATGTGAACACTTTCACATATCAAGAAGAACTATGGACTAAAACTCGAGCCATGTACCTGAAATGTCCCAGCACCAAGGTCAGGCAAAGTCAGGCAATTGACCAGAATCTCACACACCTAATGGCCCTTTCCCTTCCCCACAGGGATAAATGGTAGATCACAAGAGCACAATATGAGCAAGGTAGACCGCACGCCAAAGGAGCGAACTCAGCACAGCAGTTCAAGAAGAGGAGAAAGACAGTGCATGAGGCTGACAAGGAGAGAAGCGGCATTGCCCTTTCTGACCAAGGCACGCAATATCTCCACAGATGAAAGTGTAAGACCGCGAACAATAGCCACTGTATGTTGCAGCAGATGTCATTGGTACACAAGACCCTCTCCGCTGATAACCAAGCCGGGAAAAGATGCTTGTCTCAGTGGTACCAAACTTGACTCCAAAGAGAAAGAAAGCCAAGTGGTTCATCACAAACGGTAAGTCGAGGGGGAACCGATAAGAAACCAAACTGTGTTGAACGAAAAGTAACAAACACGCTAATTGAACTGTGAAAGGTTGAAAAGAGCAATTCATGTTAAAAGGGGGAAAACCAGCAACAGAGGAGTCAGGCAACACATGGGTGCTCATTCAGGAAAATCTGGGTGATTATCCGATTATTGAAACTACCATAACCAGAAGGCCTTAGGAAAGGTTGGAAAGGGGTTAAAGTGGTCATACAGGGGTCTTGTAAAATCCTCTGTACACTCGAAAGTTTTTGACTAACAGATGATCGTGAAGTCAAGGGAAATGAATCCTGCATCGTAAGAGTTGACTGAGAGAGAGACAAGATTGGCAAGAGTGAACCCGAACGAGGTATTCCATTACAGAGGGGACAAGTTCTAAAGTCCCAAAATACAGTGTGTGAACCCGGCCAAGGGTTGTCCACAGTGAACTGTATTTAAAAGAAAGAGATATTCATGAATGTTACAAAGAAGATTGTGTTGAAAGACATAGTGAACCCGGCTGAGGGAGGCTAACGAATGAAAAAGGTCTGAGCCTGGAAGAGGGCGATCCAGGGGTGTAAGACATCACCCAATATATATGTGAAAAGGAACTTTGTTTATTATTTAAATACATCAGGCCTACGGTGGCAAGATACTTTTTTTACCAGGAAAAGGGGCATAACCACCGAACGCCCTGATTGTTGAAAGCGGAACTGTTAGCTCGTGCTGGGAAAGCTCTGCATCCTGACTTATTATTTGTGAACATTTCCCTTTTTCTTAGGAACATTATCCCACACTTCTTTTGTATTTAGAGTAAGGATTTGGCAATAGGTTTCTTAGTATAGGTCAGTTTATTTTGACATAACACCACAAGGACTGCCTTATTATTGTTTAATGGTCGATGTTTGCTCCCATCTTAGATTTAGGTTTAGATTAGGCATTTTTTCCAACCTACCTATACAATTTAATAAACACCCTTGAACCGTGATCACTTGTGTCTGTCTTTACTGTTGCCACCATGAGTTCCTTATACAGTTCACATCTTATGTACATTTTTGCAACAGTTAAAACACTTACAGATACTTTATTACAATCCACCACCACATATGATTGGACAAAAACCTCTTCAAAGAAACTCCATCTTTTCCTAATTCCTATGTTTTCATTGGCCAGCTTTATCTTAATTTTCATCTTCAGATGATATGTAGAACACACCTCTTCTTAGGATTCGTCTGTGCTAGGTCATGAAATCAGCACATGGTTAAACATTGGTATTGAACCATAATTCATTACTAGAAATAACTGGCTTAAGCTATTTATCCTTAACTTTTTTTATTTGCACATGGTTCGCGTAAAGGCTAGGTAAATAATTTCTCTTTGAGTTAGCGATATTATCTCATTCTCCAGGTCACCGTTCCATTGAAACTTAAAAATCTACAAAACGGACACTTGATCGCATAATTGAAACTCCTGGGTAGCCTTGTGCATTGAATTACCCTGTGCTTTACTGCTGACCCAAATAAATAACGAAACCCCTTCTGTCATGCTCTCAGGCACTCAGAGATTACATCTATTATCTACGATACTTATCACACCATAAAACTAATTGCGAGTTTCTTATTCACCCATCACCTGGCTTCTAAAACCTCCCAGAACCAGTTTCAAAGTTCACTTTGCAAAACAGCCCCCCGACTACTGACTACCGTGTTTTTGATTCATTTGTGAAAAGCCCACTATATCGAGATTCATGAATTCCCCATGTATTTGTATTAATGTGCATGTATGTTTTTACATTTGGTGGGTTTGACATTTTATCTTCCTACACGTGCGCAGGCTGATATTTATCAGTACTTGACAACAGTAACACTAAAGTAACATATCTCATTCATAATATAACTACACTTCGATACATATGAAATTGCAACATCGTGCCCCGTTTGCCGCCACTCCCATTTATTAGTAAGGCATGCTTAACATGAGACCCTCGCAATCATGGGGCCTTTACTGATCACCCCAACATTCCTCAGATACGTTTTCAGATTCTGGAGGGTAGAACAACCACACCCAATGAGGATTGCAGAGAAGCATGTTGGATAGGCAGACTGGACTACTTAGCCCCAGGAGGCATGAATGATGAATGTCCTTTATCATGTTTTATATGATATTGACTGTTCACAATGTGTAAATTATTCTATTTACTTTGCTTCACATCTTTAGCCCCCTTTTTACAATTTCTTTAATTCATTAGTATTTTTACTAATTTTTTTCTTATCATTTCGAATTTGTACATTTTTTTTCTTTTTGCATCCCCCCTTTCTTTGCAACACCTCTAATTCTTGTATTTCCAGTCCTTTATACTTTCCATATGTTGACCTGCCTTATTTTACAATATCATTGCTTTCGTTTAAATTCCGCTCCCAGGCGCGAACACGCCTGCGCGCATGTGACCAGCTGGTCTGTGGGGGTTCGTGCCGGGACGAGCAGGTGTGGCAAGGACCGTTAACCAGCTGTCTAGCAGTATGGGCATTTCGGAGGTACTTGCAGCAATTGCAGCTGCCCGAAGTAAGTCGCTTGCCCGTACATTGGTCATGCAAGATAGAGCTCCCCTTTTTCCAGTAACACTTGCTGCTGATTTAACTACACGCTCCGATGTTTCTTCCATATATACAGGAGAAACATTTCCATCTACCATACACTCGCTACCCACGGTGAGCTCTATTTCCCCATTGGACATAGCTGCTAAAACCTGTGAGGAGGTATTCACACCCATTAGGACGATAAGAATCCTTGAAGTAAAGGGGGATAATTTAAAGACTGACTGTGGAAGTACGAATACATCACATGATATTATGTAAGCTGGGTTGGAAGAATGTAAACACAATATTGCGGCCTGCCAACACTTACTGCAAACTAAACCCCCTTTACTGCCCCCAGTTTCACCGTTAATGAATTTAGTACTTTTGAACACCAGATCCCTGATAAAAGCACACATTGGATGTTCAGGATTATATCCTGGAGCACAACATTGACATCATGTGTGTTAAAGAGACCTTGTTATCGGAGGCAAATGGTGGTGGTGTTGCTATTATTTGTAAGGAAGATTTAAAAATGTATGAGATCAAAGATAAAAACACAAAAAATAAAGTGGCTTGGAAGCTCCTGAAAAAAGTCTCCAAAGACAAAATTACGGAAACGAAACTGACCTATTATAATGACCAGATAGAAACGGCAGGAAACAAAACTAAGGAACTCTTTCGTCTTTTTAGGTCATGGGAGAAACCCAGTGTACTAAACCACACCATTACCCCTATTCAGGGTGATTGTGCGAGAACTCAAAGGCTTTCGCAGACAAATTGCTATGTGCCCAAAATAAAATTAGGAATGAGTTGGCGAGTCGGAAATCAGACATAGACTCCCCCATTATAGGGAGTGTAGGCACTAGCAATGTGACTGACTATTCGTAACTTAGGAAAAAAGACCTCAATCTGGAGACACCCTCCAAAGGTTTTTATTTCCCTGAGATATCATTCACAGAAACCATTAATATCATGAAAGCGATGAACCCTACAACCTGCCCGGAGGATCTTATTTCTTCTAAGATAATTCTGAGTCACCAGGACATCTTTGCACCTTTCCTATGTATATTTGTTAATGCGTCGTTTAGTCATTGCACTGTCCCGCAAGCTGTCAAAGCTGTGGCGGTGACACCACTATTAAAGAAAGCAGGTCTGGACCCCAAAGATGCAGCAAACTTCCGACATATTACGAATACCTTGTTGTTCTTAAAATTGATTGATAAGGTGGCTACAACCCACTTGCAACTCTACATGCAAAACTCTGGTCGGCTGCATGGAAGGCAATCGGGTTTACGTTGCTTTCACGGCACGGAGAGTGCCCTGGTTGATCTGCAGACCCATATGTTGACTATAGTGGAGAAAAGTAGATCAGGGCTGCTGATATTACTAGATCTGTCAACAGTCTTTGATCTGCTAGACCATGGGATCATAGTGAAATGGCTGTGAGACACGGGTGGGCGTGCAGATGAGGCAATAAACTGGGTCAAGTCTTTTCTGGAAGACAGAAGATCGAGGGTGTACTGGGGGACTTTTTCTCTGAGGTGGAGACCATTATTTGTGGTGTCCCCCAGGAAGCATGCTTATCACCTCTACTTTTCAACATTTATATAGTGCCCCTATATGGAGAGCTGGAAAGACTCAGATATGTTTTCACAAACTATGCAGATGACTTTCAGTTGTCCCTGGAGCTGTTCGGAAACTACCAGGAGGATCAGGACAAGCTTAGTGAGGTCTATCAAAATATAAAAAATCGGATGACCACAATTGGTTGTGTCTTAATGCGGGAAAGACAGCATTAATGATATATGGGTCAAAGAAGTCAAGGGAGAATTTACCTCTAGTCTTTTCCAGTTTCCTGGTTGAGGGTAGCCAGATAGCGGTAGTTAGTGAGGTAAAAACCTTAGGTATGTATTTGGAAGCCACTTTGAATGCAGGGGCCCAAGTAGATGCTATTGTAAAAAGTACTGAATACTACTTGAGAGTGCTTAGACAGGTGGCTCCTTTAATTTAAAAAAAACAATCGAACCAAGCTGGTCATGGCCGTTATTCTTCCACGCGTGGATTATTGCATTGCCCTATTGGGCAGTGCCAGCAAAGAAGACATCTTTAAATTGCGAAAAATTCAGAACGCGGCCGTCCGTATTGTTTATGGCATGAAAGAAAATATATCTACCACCCATGCCAGGAAGGAATTGCATTGGCTGCCTATATCAGCTAGGATTTCGTTTAAGCTATTGACTTTATGTCACAAGTGCATCTACGGATCTGCACCCAGCTATCTTAAGGAAAGGGTCTCCACATACAAGCCTATGAGGGACCTTCGATCCACCACCGCCCATCTCTTGAAAGTGGATCGGGTCAAGAGAGTGCGTGGAAATGGATGTTCGTTACCAGTCTTGGTGGCATATGCATGGAACAAATTTCCCCAAGAACTCAGAGAAGAAAAGAACCACTTGGCTTTCAGAAAGTCCTTAAAAATGATACTGTTCATGTAAAGCATCTACCCACCAGTCTGTCATTTTTCTGTTTGTAAGTTAGCGACTGGATGCCTTAGGGATTTGGTGCTATACAAGTGTTATAACATAACATGACATAACAACATTGTTTTTGAGATTATTGGTCTCCTTTTCATACCTTTCTGACCCTATCTTGTTTTTATTTTTATTTTGTCCACATTGGCTATTTCCACAAAGTATGTATGTCAGTATGCAGAGCGATTGTATACTTCATTATATATTGTGCAGCACATATTCATAATATTCATATGTGTTATATCATCACACTTGACGTGATGATGTCACTGCACATATGTGTATGTTACTTTCAGTGTTCATTAATATCAGTGACAGCATTTCGCGTTTCATTTAGAGCTACATACAACTTTCATGATGCCAGTTTGGCAGCCTTTTCTTTAGATATGGGTGAGTGGAATTCTTGTATATATTCTCCTACCTTTGCAACTGGACAAGCAAATATGCATCTACTTTTAGTGCTATTTAATTTTACTTTCAGAATGTAGAGACAGCATTAGACAGGTGAAACGGGTATTTGGTATTATGTTTTATTTTGTTTTTATTTGCATACCTATCCTGTTTTCAGTATTTCATTTTGTATGTATAATGTTGGCAGAGATGTGGTCTGCCTTCCATTCTTGGAGTTCAGGAAGGATTTAGATATTGCATATAGTTATTTGCTTTTCTGATTTAATTGTAAATTTTCCAATACCAGGGGATCACCCTACCATTTTTGTTTTCATTCTCTTTTGTTTATAGATTATTTTCCCTGATGAAGGATTTATTCCAAAAACAACTTGCCAATTTTATAAGTCTGCTTCTGTGTCAAACTATATGGAATCTGTGCACTACCAAAGAGTTTGGTCTCTAATTTCTGATGTTTTGAGGTCATCATACATACCATTACCAAAAATACTCTTTAAACTTGATTAGTTACTCATAACCTATTGTGCAAGCACACAGCATCAAAGTCACATACATCAGCGTTTGTTTTTGATTTAATATCACCGCAATTTTGCCATTTTGTAGGCATGCTCATCATTTTTATGATGAAATGGAACACCGAACAGACAAAAAAGCTATAAATCTCTAGGCTTTTACACAGAAAAAGCAGATGCCATTTTGAACTTAATCATGGATACAAATGTTAAATTAACTAAAAGTGATCCCAGTAGAAAAATCAAACTGAGTATTTGATACACAAAGAAATCAATAGAAAGCTACATGCGGTGGCACTAGATCGCTCCTATAAAGCATTGCACATACCAAAGGGGAAAGATTAGTGATATTCAGCAAGGACCAAGTGGATTCATCTATAAGGAAGAATTATGACAAATAATTGCTGACAATAATAAGAAATCAGATTCATATCGCGGTGAACTTGAGCAGAAAAAGAGTAGAAAGTTGAAAAGAGACATTTAGGATTATTTGAACAACAAGGTTTAAACCTGTATGGATAAATTAAGAGCCATCCAAATAGAACTGAATGAGTTCATCAATGCCCTTGAGCTTAGATGCAGACAGTACAACAAACGTCAGGGACTCAAACATGAACAGTACTCAGTCATTAAAAGGTGTCAGATCATTTACATCCATCAGCACAACTGGTCCATCAGCCTCAGTGGGTAACACATTTTTAGTAAGAAGAGGCACAGAAACAGAACCCGCTGTGGATGTAGAGCACAATCGCAATCGCAGAATACAGTCATGACAACAGAACAATAAAATGTAGTGATCAATTTGTCTGCCCGGACTCCCAGTACACATGAGCTCAGCACACTGCTAAAAGGTTTAAGAATTGTTCTTACACATAGCACCACTTTATTTGAGACTAAATGGATTCACACTGATTCATATGCAAATTGAAATTGCATATGTTTAATGAATGCAATATGAATAATGAAGTATCCACTTTGAGTGAAGATTACAAACTACACATAGTTCAGACCTAACAGTACATGTATTCTGTTAATGTCTATACCATCTGTTGATGTTTTTGAGAACTCAGTTCTCAATAATCTTATAAACTAGCTTTTAGACCACACACATACAAGAACCTAAAGAGGAATGATATAGCTTTCATCAAATCTTTACGTAGGGTAGGGATATTACCATACGATGACAAGGGTGGTGCATATGTCATTCGTAATACCAGTAACTATGAAAAGGAGTGCTTTAGGCAAGATGATGATAACGCAACTTAAATGCAATTGAATTATGATCCTACTTTCGATATTCAAGACAATATTAAGTGCCTGCTGGAAATGGAAAAAGATTATGGTTGGATCAAAGAGAAGACAAACACTACCTACTACCTAAAATACATAAATATTTCATTAATTCTGCTGGTGGACCCATTGTATAAGCTACCAATGAGATTCTTCAGCCTTTAAGGGATTTACATTGACCTTGTCCTTCAACCTATTGTATTAAAGACTAACACATACATGAAAGACACTGCCCATTTTCTTAGGATACTTAAAGATATTGAAATGGTGGCAAATGGCATTCTACTCACCATTGATGTTAAAAGTCTCTATAGATGCATACCAAATGATTTAGGACTAAAGGTAATTGAATTAATGTTATTGCATGAAGGAATTTTAGTTGCTTCTAAAGAGTCCATAATGATTCTACTTGAATTCATCTCACAAAACATTTATTTTGTTGTAAAAATCAATTTTACCTTAAGGTAACATGTACTTCAAAGTGGTACACTATGCTACTGCACTACACAAATTGTTTAATGTTTAAATTTGAAATTAATCACATTCTATAACACCTGGAGATACTGTGGGTGTTATATTGATGACAATTTTGGAATTTGGATTGGACCCAAGACAATACTACTTGACTTTGTTGGCTATTTGAACATGATTGATCCCAGAATAGAAATGTGTGTGTAAAGTGGCACACCTGAAATACATTTTCTTGATGTGAAGGGCCCCCTCACCAATACTGGTTTTGAGACTAAAGTTTATTGCAAACCTAGCGATAGGAACAATTTGTTACATTGATACAAAATCTATCCTAATAAGTCTTCATCCCTCTGCGCATGCCCTAAACTACAGAGTAGGATCCAAATGATAGAGCTAACAGGAAAGTATCAACCTAATCTTACAAATCTTTAGCCTCTCGACTAACCTCAGCTAATAACAAAGTTCCAAGGATTGGCCTAAACAAACGTCTACAAGCCTACTCCTCAGAGTCCATCCTATTCTATGAGACAAAATAGGATTGTTACTCTAGGGAGGTTTTGGTATCAAGTACTGTTGGTCTCATTTCCTTTTAGGGCCTCCTGTTTTTATCTTTGCTTCTCCTGACCACTTGTAGGATCCATGTTTCCCAATACCTTATCCTTCAGTCTTTCTACAGTCTGCTCGCAATCACATGTGGCTCTTATCTTTTTTTAGGTTTTCAACAGCTCTCTCGTAGTCCTTTAACATTTCTGTTTGGATGTCAAGTCCCTCCTAGACCAGCAGATTTCTCGTGATTTCCAATGGGACCCTCCTGGACCTTGGTTCAATCAGTAAGTCCTGGGACTTGCCTTCATGCTTCATAACGGGTCTCGCATAGATGTTGGATTTTCAGGTTTTGCCACATGTTTGTAACAAGAACCAGAGTTTTAGGGTTGACAACAGGTCTTTTCTCAGACTTTATGTTTCAAGGATTTAACAACAGGCCCCTATCATAGGCCTTGTGTTCTTAGAGGGGGGGACAATAGAATGATTGCAGCAGCTTATAAGTAGATAGGGTACCCACAACCCAAATCAAATACACATTCTGGTAGCTGGATACTTGAAACTCCAATTTGAACCCATAAAGTAACTTGACGGGTATTGGGAGGATCAAGATGAGGTCAGGGATATCCCAGATCTAGTCTCTGCCTATCCTAAAAGAAAGCAATCCAGCATTAGAACTTCATGGAATGGGGCTTGGGGAATGCAATGGACGATTCATCAATGACCAACCAGCAAGCACCACCCATACTGGACCAAACTCTTCATCACTAATTGATTCTAATAACAGCCAGGAACTGGCTCATGACAAGAGGTTTTAAAGTGTTACAGAGACAGGAAAGTTATAACAAGCCGACAACATTAACTATTAAGTTCACATCAGGATGTGCACCAGGCGGCACCATTAGGGGGAAGAGATTGCAGACTATGGAAGTCGTGGGGCATGATACATGAGCAATTAAATGGGTGAATTTGTCTTGCCAAACATCTGACATATCAGTCCATTCTAGGGAATCTTGAAGATTTATATACACCTGATATAGGGGATCAGGAACTGCATCATGAATTCGATAACTTAGTAACCACACTTCAGAAGCAAGTCACTGCCCCTCTCAGCAGAGTAAAACAATATATATATTTAAAAAAGTGATCTGGCATGATGCAGACGCAAAAGCTGCTAAAGGCCATATTACATCTTACTTGAAATCAGGAACTGCAATAGATAGGTCTGTGCAGAGAAATATGAGATCTAGGTATAAGGCTGTCATTAAAGCCAATAAATAAGCTTTTGTATGGGCAGAGTGGGACAATATACACAGGCCTTAGCCCTAGGCTACTCATGCACCTTCTGGAAACTTGTCAGTGGAAAATGAACTGTCGGGTGATACTCATATGCATTGCTGCATTAAAGAGAAAGTTGGTAATCCTGGTGTGATCCTCAAAGAAAATATAGTAGTCAAAATTGAAAATATTTCAATTTATTCCATGTATTAGTTTCATACATTAATCATCAATTTATTCCATGTATTAGTTCCATACATTAATCATCCTTCTGATTCTGGTTAATTTTCCATTCCATGTATTAGTTTCATACATAGATAATCCTTCTAACATTGGTTAGTCTCCCTCTAGTTCATTTCTCATTCCATATATTAGTTTCATACATTGCTCATCCTTCTGACTTTGGTTAATCTCCTGTTAATCTCCCAACACGTGTTTCCCCATAGCTCTAGCCAGGGTTCTTCAGGAGAGATTTCTAAATGAACAACAAAAAAATCACAATATTTTTTGTATATATTTGTTAAAAGGTATACTCTATTTTTGAATAGCAGTTGCCTTATGATATGATATGATATGATATTTTATTTATATAGCGCTCTTACACAGGTGTTTCAGAGCGCGACCAGGCAAAGGGAGGGGAACAAGGGAGAAACAAAAACAACTATCTTACTAGGCCCAGTGACATTGAGAACGCGCAAGTGCAGGGGGAAGGGAAAAAGGGGTAAAGTGCATGGGGAAGGGAAAAAGGGGGAAAGTGCAGAGCATAGGAGAGAAACAAAATAAATAGTAAGTACATAAATAATTAAATAGAGTGTTAGCAGTGGTAATGCAGCCTGTAAGAGGCAATGGTGCTAGGTTAGTCAGATAGGGAGTATCTGATGAGTGCAGAAGAAGAGTGGGTGGGGAACTGTATGGGTACAGACACAGGCCCCAGTGCAAGGGGTGGCCGGGCGGCAGTGCAGGAGGATGGCAGGGTGAGCAGGTACCTTGGCCCGAAGGGCAGAAGGTGGCCAGGTGCAGAGTGCCTAGGGTAAAAGGCAGATCAGCAGGAGAGAAGCGGGCGAAGGCAGAAGTGAAGAGGAAGGTCTTGAGGAGCTTCCGGAACCATAGATGGTTCTCCTCAAGTTTCAAGGTGGCAGGGAGGCAGTTCCAAAGGGAGGCCCTGGCCGAAGACAGAAATCTACCTCCAGCTCGTTTCTTTGAAAAACGACTGACCCTGAGGGAGTTAGAGGTAGAAAAGCGAAGGGCTCGAGAGAGGAGGTATTTACGGAGGGATAGTTGAAGGTATTTTGGACCCAGGCCCCATAAACCCTTGTGGACAATGCAAAGGGTTTTAAATTTGATCCTTGCATCCACTGGGAGCCAATGAAGGGATTTCAGAGCTGGAGAGATACGATCCCAGGGCTTGAGTCCAAGGACAAGTCTCGCAGTTCTGTTCTGGATTAGTTGTAAAGGGCGGAGAGTAGAGGCAGGTAGATTTAGAAAGAGGCTGTTACAGTAGTCCAACTTAGAGAGAATCAGAGCTTGGGAGACAGTGAGCTTCTGAGGGAAAGTGAGGAAAGGAAGAGTACCTCTAAGGAGGTGCAATAAGAAGTTTAATTTTTTAGAGACATCAGAGATGTGTGGGGAGAAGGAAAGTGTGGAGTCAAAGATGACCCCGAGGTTCTTAGCTTTGCAGGTAGGGGCAGGAGGAGGGCCAAGGGAGGCTGGTCAGAGAGTGAGGGGAAAGGATGGAGAGGGTGTACCAATGAGGAGGATCTCAGTCTTGTTGGCATTTAAACAGAGATCGTTGGCAGCACACTAATTTTGAATGGCGATGAGACAGTCAGAGATGAGGGAAGGAGAGGAGGGGGTTGAAGGAAGCCTGAAAAGGAGTTGGGTGTCATCAGCATAGCACTGGAAATTTGAGCAAAAGATGGAAATGCAGGAGGCGAGAGTTGCCAGGTATTGGTTGAAAAGCCAGAGCGAGAAGTTAGACCCCTGGGGAACACCACAGGTAGAGAGGGAGATAGAAGATAGGAAGGATCCAAGTTGTACCTGGGAGGGTCGATCAGAGAGAAAAGAGGTCAGCCAGGCCAGAGCCTGATCAGTGATACCCAGGTTGTCACAGAGACGATTGAGCAGGGTAGTGTCACGCCACTTCTGGGGAGACTGAGGTCCAGTGCGATCGCTCTCCCTTCTCCTTCCTGGCGGATCTACCCGCGCTTTCGCGTCTGGGGAGCCGCCAGGAGGAGAGCTTCAGGAACCGCTGTTGGTGGGCTGCGGCGCATGCGCGGCAGACCGCTGTCTTGGTTCCGCGCATGCGCCGTAGATTGGGCCTGTACACTGGGAAGGGCTTGCCTTCCAAGCCTCGTTTTGGGTCCGCCGGCGCTCGGGGATGAAACGGCTTGCGTTTCAGGCCTCGCGGGTGCCGGCGGCCCATAAAAGGAAACCGCAACAGAAGCTAATCGCATCTCAACGCGGAAGCTTCGTTCGTGTTGCTCGCTCCTGGTTTCCTGAGATTCCAGCTTCCTATTACCCTGCCTTGCCCTCTGCCTGCCTGGGTACCCTTCCCTACCCTGGGTCCTTTGTTCTACTTGCCCTGCCTTCAGCCTGCCTGGGTATCCTGTTCTACTTGCCCTGCCTTCAGCCTGCCTGGGTATCCTGTTCTACTTGCCCTGCATTCAGCCTGCCTGGGTATCCTGTTCTACTTGCCCTGCATTCAGCCTGCCTGGGTATCCTGTTCTACTTACCCTGCCTTCAGTCTACCGGGGTACCCTGTTCTACCTAGGGTCCTGTTGCCTGCTTACCCTTTTGTCTGCTTGGGAGTCTAGTTAGCTCAGGGTCTTTTGGGTCCCTCTTGTTCTGATTTCAGTCTCCTTGGTTCCTTGTTCTTGCCCTGTGTTTCCCTGGTTCAAGGGATCCCCGCTGATGCCCCTGGGACCTATTGGGCCCTTTCCAGTTTGTTCCCTTCCAATCTGGTTCCCCTTTTTTCAGTCTGATTCCGCCTGGTGCTTGGTGTCCCATCTTCAACCAGCTATCCGAAGTTCGCCTGCAGCTTGGTGCATCGACCTTCGCCTTGGACTTCGCCTTGTTTCAACTCTTCAAACTGACTGTTGCCTCTCCTGTCTGTGCTTGCACAGTCCCACCGTCACGTTAATCAGGAGAGTGCCTTCCGTGACGCTGGGAGTCTGTCCATCCTCCACCCTGTACCATTTGGGTGGTGGAGAGGCGGGTTTCCCGAATCACACACTCATCATTCAGCTGACTGCAGTCTGGCAGCCCCAACAAGATCCACATCAAGGAAAACAGGTACGCAGTCTTCACGAACATCTCAGCTTGACAGATTGAGACGCCTGCCTTCAGACCTTGAGATGGAGGATTCGCAAGAAGTGCGGAATGAGTTACAAGCACTCAGGGCAGAGATGATCGCCTTACGCCAGGAGAACCAAACTCTACGCCAAATGATAACCCAAGGGGTTCCGAGTACCTCACAGGTGGAAGGATCTTTGGCACACACAACGCCAATCAAGTTTGATGGAGATCCACGACGGGTAGCAGAAATCTGTAATCATTGTTGAATCCATTTTCTTTTCAGATCGACACATTTCAATAACGACAAGGCCAAGATTGGTTATATCTTGGGAAATTTGACGGGCAATGCTCTGGCCTGGGCAACTCCGTTTGTGGTTACCAATAGCCCAATTTTGAACGACTTTGCAGCTTTTGAAAAAGCATTCCTTGAGGTTTTTCAGACCCCCAACCTGGCCTCCGCTGCGCAGAACCAGTTGATGGATTTAAAACAGGGGAACGTCGACATAATAACATACATTAGTCGATTCCGTCTACTGGCAACCGATTCCCAATGGTCTGAAATCACACAAAAGACTCTGTTTCGTCGTGGGCTAAGAGAGGAGTTTAAGGATGAGTTACTCCATATACCCGAACCAGAGACTCTTCAACTCCTAATTGAGCAGGTGCTCCGAATTGATCAGAGACTGGCAGAACGGAAGGCTGAGAGACGTCGGTTCGAGAGGGGCAGTTCCAGAACAACCAGTTTACCTGCCGGATCTTTCGGGTCTACTGAATCCGGACCAGAGCCTATGCAACTAGGAGCTATGAGGGGTCCTTTATCAGAGGAAGAGAGAAGACGGAGAAGAAGGTTACGCCTATGTCTCTATTGCGGAGCTGCTGGGCATTTCCTGGGTACGTGCCCTCTACGATCTCAGAAGAAGAAGGCGGAAAACTAGTGGACCTGTCGTGTATTGGGAAGGCAGCGACAGGTCCCCCTCTTTCTTCAGTCCTTTCCACGTTCTGTTCAGTTCTACATCCCATGCAACCTGCGGTACTACAGACTCTGAAGATTCGAATCAAGCTACCTGGCAGAAGTTTGGAGGTGTTTGCTCTGTTGGATAGCGGGGCTTCCGGCAATTATATTGATGAAACATTTGCCTCTGTACATCGGATTCCACTCCTGTCCAGAGCCACTGCTCTGCCCGTGCAAGTCATCGACGGAAATCCTTTGTCCTCTGGGCCTGTCCGACAATCCACAGTGGGTCTATCTCTTCAGATCGCCAACCATCTTGAAGAACTCGCTTTGGACGTCATTAAATCCCCCACCTACAAGGTGGTTTTGGGCTTACCTTGGCTGCAACACCATAATCCAGTAATAGATTGGAGAATGCACACCCTGACCTTTTCCTCTGCAGTTTGTGCTCAGAAGTGCTGTGTGTCTTCGCCAACTCGGGCTCCATCGACCCCCTTGAATCCTAATGGAAGTGGGGTCCGTGTGTGTTCTATCTCTGATGTTCCTCAGGAGTATGCCGAGTTTGAGCACGTGTTCTCTGAACCGGGCGATATACCTCTACCACCACATCGCCCGTTTGATTGTTCAATCGAGTTGTTACCTGACTGCGTGATACCTCATGGGAAACTATACGCTTTAACACGGGATGAGAAACAAGTGCTACAGGATTACTTGTCGGATTGTTTACAGAAAGGTTACATCGTTCCGTCTAAGTCTCCCGCAGGGTTTCCCTTATTTTTTGTGAAGAAAAAAGAAGGCACCTTGAGACCTTGTGTTGATTATCGTGAACTTAATGAAATAACAGCTAAAGACCGATATCCACTTCCATTGATTCGCACTATCCTGGATACTTTACATACTGCCCGGATCTTCACTAAACTGGATTTACGTGGAGCATATCATCTGGTACGCATCAAGAACAGGGACGAATGGAAAACGGCTTTCAAGGCATCATTTGGGCATTTTGAGTATAAAGTCATGCCATTCGGTCTGTGCAATGCCCCAGCCATCTTTCAACGATTTATGGACAACATCTTTAGTGATCTCATTGGTTTGTCAGTCTGGATATATTTGGACGATATCTTGGTTTTTTCCAGATCCATCGAAGAACATGTAGAACATGTTCGTGAGGTCCTTCGACGTTTATCTTCCAATCACCTATTCGCAAAGGCTGAGAAATGCAGATTTCACTTATCCAGTATTGAGTTCTTGGGATTTGTGATCAATCAGGATGGGATAGAGATGGACCCCAAGAAGGTACAAGCCATTCAGGAGTTGAAACAACCCCATGATGTAAAATCTCTACAACGCTTTTTGGGATTCGCAAATTTTTACAGGCGCTTTATTCCACTGTTCTCTCAAATCTCAGCGCCCCTTACCCGTCTGACCAGCAGTAAGATCACTTTCAGGTGGGATTCTCTCGCTTCCCAGGCATTTGACACCTTGAAGTCGGCCTTTATGGCCGCCCCAATTCTGCGCCATCCTCAGGATGATCTACCTTATATCGTAGAAGCGGACGCATCGAACTTTGCTGTGGGTGCAGTACTTCTGCAGAAAGATCCAGAAACATCCGTTGAACATCCGGTGGCCTACTTCTCGCGCAAGCTGAGTCCCAGTGAAAGAAATTATGCTGTTATCGAGTTGGAACTGTTGGCTATAAAAACTGCGTTTGAGGAATGGAGGCATCATCTACTTGGAGCCCATTTTTCGGTGGAAGTACGTACCGATCATCGGAACTTGCAGTATCTACGCTCCTTGCAATGCCGAACACCCCGACAGGCTAGGTGGGCCTTCTTTTTCTCCCCTTTTGTATTTCACGTCACATACATTCCGGGAACAGCTAACTCGAAAGCAGATGCTCTCTCTCGATCCCTGGAGAAAGGGGAAGAAACACCTAGTTTGGATCAGCCTCTGATTTCCCCCCAACATTTCTTATTGACTTTGTCTTCTCATCTACAATCAATTGCTGACGCCACCTGGACGGATCCCGAAAGACCGGCCCTTCTTCAGCGCAAGTCCGTATCGGAACATGATGGACTCCTGTTTTTCCGGAAGAGGCTTTACATTCCCGAGGGTAAGATTCGTGAAGGCATATTGCATGGGTTTCATGATTCACCCATTGGTGGGCATCGAGGGATGAGAGCTACACGTGAACTGATATCTCGACAATTCTGGTGGCCTAGGTGGACTACCGATGTTCAGAGAGTCATCGAGAGTTGTCCCGTCTGTGCTCAATGTAAAGTCCCAAGGAGACGACCTCTGGGATTACTGGTACCTACTGAATTGGCACCATACCCGTGGCATACTATCGCCACTGATTTTGTGGTTGATCTACCTCCCTCCGACGGGTACACTTGCATCATGGTTGTGGTCGACAGTTTCACTAAATATGCTCACTTCATTCCATTCCACAAGATCCCTACAGCTGCTCAGATGGCTTCCGTCTTTCTCCACGAAATCTATCGATTACATGGTCTTCCAGAAAAGATAATCTCGGATCGTGGTTCTCAATATCTTTCTGCCTTTTGGAACAAGGTGTGTAATCATCTGGGTATACGTAGAGCGTTGAGTTCTGGTTATCATCCGCAGACCAACGGACTTACTGAAAGGACCAATCAGACCTTGGAGAAGTACCTCCGTTGTTTTTCCAACGCCACCCAGTCCAACTGGAAGGCATGCTTAGATCTCGCTGAAGTATCCTACAACAACACTATTCATGCTTCCATTGGAATCAGTCCATTTTTTTGCTCTACTGGTCAACATCCCAAATTGGTGCCGTTCCATCCTGTGCCCACCAGTACCGTTCCATCTGCTGATGCCCTGGTCTCTAATATTCAACGACAACAAGAATTGGCATGTAATATCTTGAAGAGAGCTAAGGAACGGATGAAGGCCCAGGCTGACAGGAAAAGGAGTTTGGAACCAGATTTTCAAGTAGGGAATAAGGTGTGGCTGTCCTCCAAGAATCTGCCACTGCGCAATTTACCGGTTAAACTGGCTCCCCGGTACTTTGGTCCGTTCACGATAACCGAACGGCTATCCTCTGTGGCCTTTCGTCTCCAGTTGCCTCCCTCTTGGCATGTACACCCTGTTTTCCATGTCTCCCTTTTGAAACCCTATGTGGCAGATCCCTATGGTCGGTCCTGTCCTCGCCCTGCCTCTGTCCTAGTCCAAGGGGTCCCAGAATTTGAGGTACAAGAGATTTGCGATGCCCGCTATCGTAGGGGGGTGCTCCATTTTTTGGTGGATTGGAAAGGGTATCCGGCTTGTGATCGTACTTGGGAACCTCATCGGCATGTGCATGCCCCCCGCTTGGTGCGGAAGTTCTATGATCGGTTTCCTTGGAAACCCGGGGCTCCGGGTCTTCCTGTGAGGGGACATAGTGTCACGCCACTTCTGGGGAGACCGAGGTCCAGTGCGATCGCTCTCCCTTCTCCTTCCTGGCGGATCTACCCGCGCTTTCGCGTCTGGGGAGCCGCCAGGAGGAGAGCTTCAGGAACCGCTGTTGGTGGGCTGCGGCGCATGCGTGGCAGACCGCTGTCTCGGTTCCGCGCATGCGCCGTAGATTGGGCCTGTACACTGGGAAGGGCTTGCCTTCCAAGCCTCGTTTTGGGTCCGCCGGCGCTCGGGGATGAAACGGCTTGCGTTTCAGGCCTCGCGGGTGCCGGCGGCCCATAAAAGGAAACCCCAACAGAAGCTAATCGCGTCTCAACGCGGAAGCTTCGTTCGTGTTGCTCGCTCCTGGTTTCCTGAGATTCCAGCTTCCTATTACCCTGCCTTGCCCTCTGCCTGCCTGGGTACCCTTCCCTACCCTGGGTCCTTTGTTCTACTTGCCCTGCCTTCAGCCTGCCTGGGTATCCTGTTCTACTTGCCCTGCCTTCAGCCTGCCTGGGTATCCTGTTCTACTTGCCCTGCATTCAGCCTGCCTGGGTATCCTGTTCTACTTGCCCTGCATTCAGCCTGCCTGGGTATCCTGTTCTACTTACCCTGCCTTCAGTCTACCGGGGTACCCTGTTCTACCTAGGGTCCTGTTGCCTTCTTACCCTTTTGTCTGCTTGGGAGTCTAGTTAGCTCAGGGTCTTTTGGGTCCCTCTTGTTCTGATTTCAGTCTCCTTGGTTCCTTGTTCTTGCCCTGTGTTTCCCTGGTTCAAGGGTTCCCCGCTGATGCCCCTGGGACCTATTGGGCCCTTTCCAGTTTGTTCCCTTCCAATCTGGTTCCCCTTTTTTCAGTCTGATTCCGCCTGGTGCTTGGTGTCCCATCTTCAACCAGCTATCCGAAGTTCGCCTGCAGCTTGGTGCATCGACCTTCGCCTTGGACTTCGCCTTGTTTCAACTCTTCAAACTGACTGTTGCCTCTCCTGTCTGTGCTTGCACAGTCCCACCGTCACATTAATCAGGAGAGTGCCTTCCGTGACGCTGGGAGTCTGTCCATCCTCCACCCTGTACCATTTGGGTGGTGGAGAGGCGGGTTTCCCGAATCACACACTCATCATTCAGCTGACTGCAGTCTGGCGGCCCCAACAAGATCCACATCAAGGAAAACAGGTACGCAGTCTTCACGAACATCTCAGCTTGACAGGTGGTATGGTTGACTGTGTCGAAAGCAGAGGAGAGATCAAGTAGGATGAGGACAGAGGGAATGTTAGAGTCAAGGTTGGAGAGCAGGTCTTCACGGATGTTCAGGAGAGCAGTTTCCGTGCTTCTGGCTGATCTGAAGCCAGATTGGTGGTCGTGGAGAGAGCCAACAGAGCCAACAGAGTCAGAATGAAGGTTAAGCTGAGAGATGGCAAGCTTTTCCAGGAGCTTACCCAAAAAGGGAGTTATGGAAATTGTGCGATAGTTAGCCGGGCAAGAAGGATCAGCTGTGGGTTTCTTGAGGAGAGGATGTGCAAGGGAGTGCTTCAGAGGGGAAAGACCCAGAGGCAAAGGAGAGGTTGCAGAAATCAGCAAGGCCGGAGCAAGGGTATCGATGTGGTCCTTAATGGTTTTAGAAGAACTGGGATGGACCTGTTTTGATGAGGCTTTCATGGATCGGACTTGTCTTGCGACCTCATCGGGGGAGAAGAGAGGAAAGGAGGAGAAAGAGGGAGGGTGGTTTGCTGAACGTGGGTCAGCAAGCAGAGAAGAAGGGAGAGGAGGAGAGAGTGGACAAGATGTCCTGGGTTTTCTAGATAAAGTGTGCAGCCAGGGCATTACAAAGAGCCTGAGAGGCGAGAGGAGGGGTGGCTACTGCATCAGGGTTGGCCAGCTCCTTGCAGATTTTAAAGAGTTCGGCCGAGTTGTTAGATGCCGCAGAGACACGGGCTTGAATGTGGACTCAGAGGATGAGCAAGAAGCCCTCCATTTCCTTTCAGCCGCCCTACACTTACATTTAAGTGTAGCTAGGTCGGAGTCATACCAAGAATTGCACTTGACTTTGGGCTTCAAACGGATCCTCATGACAGGGGCAAGAACATCAAGAGTGGCAGAGAGGAGTAGAGCAGAGACAGTGCTGTGTCAGGGTGTGAATCAGCCTGGGGTGAAGGAGGGGGTGAGAAGGTAGCAGCGAAAGCCTCGACTGACACACGCTTCATGGGCCTGATGTCCGAGAAGGTGGGTGGCAATCTTGGGGTGGGATTGGCTTGCGGGGAGGAGATGGAAAGATGAGAGGAGAGGAGGTAGTGATCACTCCAGGAGAGAGGAGTGGTGAGGGGAGTAGATAGGGGGAGGCCAGAGGAGATCAGGACATCAAGTATGTGTCCAGCAGAGTGAGTCAGGCCGGAGGGGAGGATGGAGAGGGAGAGTGAATCGCAGAGGTCGCAAAAAAGCAAAGATGAGGAACAGGGAGAATCAAGATGGATGTTGAGGTCACCAAGGAGGAGGAGTTGAGAAGTAGATGCCAGGAGGGCGGAGGAGAGGTCTGCCCACTCAGAGAGAAAAGAGGTGATTTGACCAGGGGGCCGGTAGAGCGTAACAACAATAAGAGAGTAACTAGGAGAGAGACAGAGCCTACAGACAAGGCATTCAAAAGAGGAGTAGGTCTGAGTGGGGATGATAGAGGCAGCAATCCACTCAGGGAAGATCAAGGCTACACCACCACCGGGCCGGGTGGATCTGGGGGCAGAGAGGATCTTGTAGCCGTCAGGGAGGAGAGTGTCAAAGCTTGTGACAGAGCTGGCCGTGAACCATGTCTCGGTAAGACCAAGGACATCAAGGTCAAGTTCTTCTAGGAGGTGCCAGATGTCAGAGGAATGTTTGACAGCAGAGCGGGAGTTGTGGGTGGCAAGATGAAGAAGGTTGCCAGCCTAAAGACCTTCCGGGGAGAGTAACAAATCAGAGGTACACCCTGCGGAGGAGTGGAGGGAGCATGAGATTGGGAGGGTGAGGAAGGGGAAAAGGGCAGGGTAGCCAAGGGAGGGGAGTAGGGTACAGCTGGAGATGAGAGGAAGTCGATGAGGTGAGGGAATCACCTATCAAAGAGAAGGCGATTGGCCTGAGGACCTTGCACCATGACAGTGCCATTTAGGTAGACATTAATGATGACTCTGGAGGAGTCAAAGGCATCCATACAAACTTCCCAGTGGGTGCCACCATTAATGGGAGAGGAAGAGATAGGACAGAGCACAGAAAACATATGGGGGGTCCAGAGATCAGGAGAAGGAACGACAAAGAGGATATCAGTGAGGGTTTGTCTGGCAGAAGCGCTGGAATAGGTATCAGCAATGGGGAGACCTGGGTTGGAGGCCAGGATATCCCTTTTAAATTTCTTTTTATCAGACTTAGTGAGAAGCCAAGGATAGTTGGTAGTAAAGCAGTTTGAGTAGATAGGAGAAACAGATAGCGCCATGGGCAGGTAGAGAGAGAGAGGGGGCAGTGGGAAAGATAAGCAAATGCAGCGGTATGGTATAGTCACTGGGCCATTAGGTTACAATTGAGGGCCAAGTGCAATGAAAAAACTCGCCTAAATTTGACTTTCCAAAACACACCCAAATTTGACTTTGCAAAACACACCCAAATTTGACTTTCCAAAACACACCCAAATTTGACTTTCCAAAACACACCCAAATTTGACTTTGCAAAACACACTCAAATTTGACTTTCCAAAACACACCCAAATTTGACTTTGCAAAACACACCCAAATTTGACTTTCCAAAACACACCCAAATTTGACTTTGCAAAACACACCCAAATTTGACTTTCCAAAACACGCCCAAATTTGACTTTCCAAAACACACCCAAATTTGACTTTCCAAAATACACCCAAATTTGACTTTGCAAAACACACCCAAATTTGACTTTTCGGTTTAAAACAGGTAGGAGGAGAGTGAAGGTTCAAGAAGGGGAGAGAAAGGGTAAAAGAAGGAGGGATCTAAACCCAAGGAGAGGAGGGTGAGGGAGTCTTGGTAGGCTGGTTACATGGCTGAGTGAGCTGGCAGCTCTAAGGTGGGTCCAGAGGGTCAGGTTGTTGTAGAGGCGTCATGAAGCGTCCCGGTAAAGCAGATAGGGAAGCTGTCAGGGACCTTAGAAGTGGGCCTTGGGTGAGGGGGCCGGCTACAGCCTTTCGGTTCCTCGTTGAACAAAAAGAGGCACAAACCCAGCCAATCACTGGCCAAGTTGTAACAGAGGCAGGAAGCAAGCACTGCCTTAGGTGTTGAGGAGGCCCAGGTGGCCATCTTGAAGGCACCAGATGGTGCCTTAAACAGCAATACCACATGTGTCATATCTATATGTAAGAGGACAACTCACCCTTATCGATATTTTCTTCCTTCCACAATTTGGTTTAAATTCCTTGGTTGTTTGTGTTATCCTTTATTTACCGAAAAGTTCAGATTATCAATCAGAAATCTGAAAAAATGAGTGCACAGTATTTTTTTTAATGTGATCATTTTTGGTTCCGGTTATTTTCTATTAAATAGCTAGAAATAACTTCATTTCCATGCGAGTATAATAAGCACAGAGCTTTTTTTCATTTAATTATTTTTCTAAAACTCTATTTTGCTGGGCTTCATAGCATTTTAGTGCTTCAGATTATATACAACAATTGTTTAGATTAAAATGAAAGATACAATTTGCCAAGTTTAACAAAGTCTAGGATATGCTATCCATTAGTATTTGGAAATAATTAAGGCATCTACAGTCAAAGTTTTACCTTTTGTTTTAGGTTAGTGCAGATCCATCAACAAGGTGCGATTGCCTTGTTTGATCCACAATGCTGGATGGATCGAGCACTGTCTGATCCTTACATTTAAGTGCCGTTCTGCGTCGCGTGTAATGACGTCATCACGTTAGCATGCCGGGATGACATCATACGCGTAGGAACGTGCGGCTGCCATTTTTTAATGTGATTTGTTTCATTTTACACACTGTATATGTATTATTACTTTGTTCTTGTATGCTGCATTACACTGGAAGCCGGGCACATGCACTTTGAGGATCTTTATGGGGTAGATCTTGATTGGGATGCAGATATTTCACTGGCAGAGAGTACAACAGATTGCAGCTCTGGGCCACCAGTTAGTGGACAGTTGCTTTGGCTTAGTCTCAGCAAAGTAAAAAAAGCTATATTATTCTAAAAAGGAGGAAAGGCGCCTAGCTCCTACAATATACCTGTTGATATAGTCAAGGAGGAGGTCACAATATGGGCACTAGTCCTGTCAAAGATTATTTAATACAGCTACTAGCTTAAATGCATTCCCTCATCCTGACAGTTGGCTGTAATTGTCCCCATCTACAAGAAAGGTAGAATGGAGAAGCCTGGCAACTACAGGCTGATATCCTTACTAGACAGTACAGGGAAGGATTTTGCAAAAATGATATAGAAATATCTGCAGTAATGGGTAGATAACTGCGGAATCATTGATCATTTGCAAGTGGGCTTCCAATCGAAGAAGAGCACTGTTGACCAATGCTTATGTCTGCCCCGCCTGGTACGGAAATATACAATACTTAGGAAAATGTAACTGTACAGTACTTTTTTTACCTCATCACAGGCATCGGCCCATTTGCTATCCATCATTCAGCAACTGTACTCGAGAAACCGGGCCACTGTACACTGGGGAGAAAATACCGAAATGTTTGACATGGCAAAAGGAGTGAGACAAGGGGCCTCATTACGACCCTGGCGGTCCCGTAATGAAGGGTGCCGGTACGGGACCGGCACCCTTCATTACGGGAGCGCCTATTACGAGGTTCCCTTTGCGGGACCCAGAACAGACGTCTGGTAAAACCAGACGTCCTTTCCGGGTCCTGCGAGGGAAAGAGGGAGCTAATAAAGGGCCGTTAGTAACGTGCCCGTTATTACCTCCCTGCCCATTGAGCCCTATGGGGGCTCAAATGGGAATGGGGAATGGTTCTTTCAAGGAGGAATTACCAGGTCCTCCAAGGTCGGAATGACCCGGTTATTCCTCATTGAAGCAACCCGGTATGGAGGCCGAAGGTTACGTTCTCTCCCTATTATTGTTCTGTATTTACATCAACAAACTAATAGTGGATTTGACTTTGAACTGTTTGGATCAGCCAACATTAGGGAATGATTCATTCCCTGATCTATTTTTTGCAGATGTCGTGGTCATCTTGGCTACTTCCCCTATGGTTTTAAAACAAAAAGGTTTCCTCAATAAGTGCAAAGATTTAAAATTGGGGATGCATACTGGAAAGACCAAATCTATTTTGCTTAGGCCAAAGTTTTCTAAACCCCAGAAGATTACCATGACTATAAACGATATTTAGCAAGTGGATTCCTATGACTATTTGGGAGTGAGATTTGCAGAGAATGGTCTTTGGACAACCCAACTACGTAGAGCCTGTGCAGCTCTTGATATAATAGGGCGGTCAAAAGTGTTTATATGGGCTATGGCAAGGGAACAATATCACCAGCCCTTGAAATCTATCCATCACAGGCAAACTCTTCAGCTAGTTATGGAGTGGATATATGGGCGCATATTAGTATCGCCCCGTGAGTATGATTGAGAACAAAGTCCTAAAAAATCTGCAGATACTCCAAAATAGTTGTCTTAATGCGTTCATCCACCTAGAGATTGATGTTCTTCTAGTAGGTGATGCAGTTGCACTCAGGCCTGTTTTATTATGGATTGGGCTGTGGGTATCACCTGGTCTTGATGAATTCAGAGATGCAGAATTACATGTCATTAGTCTGGAAGGAGGAAATTCACTAACATGGGTTGTACATGTAAACAATCTTCTTGAGGAATTGGAATTTAGTATTTATTGGTGTACACCGATATGTATTAATCAGACAAATATTGCCATAGTTCCATAGTTAAATGTGCTGCCTTGACACACTCAAGAAGATGGTTGATAGAAGCATGTCATAGATTAAGATCGGGTCCCGAGTAATACCTTTTTTGCCTTTGAAAAGTACCTGGATGTTATTCAACCATCGCCTTATGCGTGAAATTGAGGACTAATGTTCTTAATACGGCAAGTTGCACCAAAAATTTGTGTGACACAAAATCAAGTAAGTATCCAGCTTGTGGTCATGCAATTGAAATGCCTGAGCATTTTATTTTGCTCCTATGTGAAGGACATAGGGACCTGCAGAGCAAGTACCTAAAACCATAATCTAGCTGGCAGTGGCGTTGCCAGGAATCAAATTTAGGAGGGGCACTGAGGGAGCCAAAGACAAAAGTAGGGGGGGCACAGACAAAGTAGGGGGGGCACAGACAACGTAAGGGGAGAACATGGTCACTGCTCGTCTTAGGCAGGGGGGCATAAGGGGGTGCACATGGTTTCACAGAGGGGCGCCGCCCCCCCCAGGCCCACCCTAGCGACGCCATTGCTAGCTGGCATACGTAATGTTGCACATGCATTTTTCTATTGCAGTACCTCAAGCGACTTGAATGCGGTTTATTTTGTTGCTAAATTTGCACATCAGGCCTGGCTCCGCAGAGCACGTTTTATTAACCAAATTAACTTTTAGAGAATTGTGTACACCACAGATTTAATTTGTGGCTTTTTTTAATCAAGATTTTATTATCTAGCAGTTTTTATGTAAAAATAGCTGGCCGGCTATTCTGCACGCTGCAAGGCTGGTTGAAAAGTATGAGTGGAGTTGATGCCAACCCAATCATAGTGGACCAAGTAATCTAGGGTCCTTTAGTTAGAAGAACCAATGAGACGTTGTACTTTTAGTGACGTCTACAGCAGCCATTTTGAAGGAAGGCTTAGATGCCCCACCTGACACTGTTTATCCAATCCCCTCACTTTGTTACCATATACAGATTTAGTACCTATATTAAAGTTACCTTCCTATAACCAACAGAATTGCATGCAACATTTTAAACGTTACACGTCAGTAATGACGAGTTTTTAGTATAAAAGATGTGTATTTTATAAAGTTCGTTGGAGTTGTTGAAGCGAGAAGGAAGATCGAGCGATTGCTGATATTCATTAACTCCCCGTTTTTGTACTTGTCATTAAACGGACTTCCTTTGCCAAACTATTGAGTTGTCATTATTGATCTGATGCTAGAGTATTAATATGCATTCCCATCCATCTCACGGGTGCTGCTACTCATCTTAAAGTGCTATAGTTGGGGTCCTAGTGCACACTTGATAGCAGAGGATGGTTTATCGACTATCGATTAGATAAGACACCCATTGACCATCGACATAAGTAACTCCAGGTCCTCTGCAATAGCTCAAGTCCTTTGCCATCCAGCTGAGTAAAACCAAGAGGCTCCCCGTAGATAGTGGTTAGATTAAAAAGTGTAAAACCTGCAGGCTGAGGTCTGAAGGAACCTGTGCTTTCCCCCACTAACCCCTTCCCACTTCTACGAGCAGCCGACCGGAAGAAAAGCAGGAGAGGCGGTGACGAAGGCGGTGATCCGAGGATCCAGAGAGGAAAACATGCGAACAGTGAGTGAAAAAGACAAAATGTTTTGGCAACAAATTTGTAAGGGAAGGTAACGGAGGGAGGTGGGACAAAAATAACGTTAGAGTAAGAGTAGAATGTATATATATAAGGGGAAGGTAATATTGACTCGAGAGTGACCGAGCAATGCATAGAGGATACCGAGAGGATACCCAAGCATAGAGGATACCAGGAGGATACCTGAGCAGAGAGAGGATACGCCCAAATACCTATGCTTTAATATAGCGGTTAGAAGAAGCTTGCATTCAAAGTCCTGAATAAAATAGGGCGAAATAGGAGACCAAAACGGTTAAAGACGTTTTTGAAAGGAATGGGCTTACACTCCATCACGGGGTAAATCATAGGGGCAGGAGATCTGTGTAGCTGCTGGAGTTTGTCTAGTCTGTCACATCTGTCTTATGTTTTTTTTCTTTTTTTTCTCTCTGATGTCATAAAAAATAAGAACGTTTTGGAGGAATTACCACAAAAATTACGTGATTGTTTAACTAAGATATTGTATAATATGAATTGATGGTTGTTGTGTGTAAAAGTAAAATTCTTTTTTTGTGAACAAAATGGTATTGGAGCTTGCGAGGATTGGTGCTCGCTCATAATGTTGATTTTGTTTAAGTAACGTAAAACGTAACAAAGTGTTGTTTGAGGAGATGAATAATTTTAAGTATGGAAGATATTACACCGTTAATACACTTGTGCAAACAGTTGCCGAAACATGCACCTAAGCTGAAAAAGTACAGTGCAGAATGGGTCAAAGGACCGCCCACAAAGTGTTTATGCCATGGCCCCAGGGTGGATCGCTATCTAAAGCAGTCCTGCAACACATGACGACATATTTGCATGCCACATATCCTGGGAAAAAGTTAGATAAACGCCTAGCTAGTTTAGAGCTTTGGAAGATGTACCAAGAGGAAAAGGAGGAAGAGCCGCCGTTAGATTGGATACTTAACATATGCACAGAGAGGAGTGAAACGCCTTACGCGCCACCCGCCTCGACTGAAACAAAAAGCGAAGCCAGTAAAGACGAAGGATTATACCCGTTGAGGGAACTTAAAACTGCCAAGGGATATAGCAACCCGGCATATGAGTCACCTACGCAAAGTAGTGACGAAAACCCAGACAAAGACAGAGATAGAGATATCACCTCCAAAGTCCCGAGGGACAGGGAGAGGCGTGAGAAAGTAAAAGGAGATCAAGTGCAAGCAAGTACATCTCCAGATATGAATAGAGAGGGAAAAAGATGGAAAGGAGATGAGGACAGAACTGATGAGATGGCATTCACACAGAACGAATGGATGAGAGGTCAGATTTTATTGAAACTCGATGTTAAAGGCATTGAGGATGTGAGACAAAAGGGAGAGCCAGACTATTCACAAAGAAAAGAAAAAGATCAGAAAAAAAGATAGACAGAGACGAGAACAGCTCTATCGCAAAGAGCAAGAAAGGAAACGCAATCATAAGCCAAGAACAGCTAATGATCAGGACGGGCAGGAACAACAGAGAATAGAAGAAGAACAACAACAAAAGATACGGTAAAAGTGAATAAAAAGACAAAGGGATGAGGAAATACGAAGGGCAAATGAACATAGAGATGCAAAGAAACAGGAAGAAGATAGGGTCAGAGAGGAAACGAGGAAATGCAGAGAATTCGATGACGACATAGAACGAAAGCGAAGACAGAGAGCATGCGATCTTGAATATCTGGAAAGAGAGATTAAAAAACCTGATCCAGTAGTAGATTGGGAAGACATAGAAAAATTATTTCCTGAGTATGATTCAGTACCAGGCCCGTCTAGGGCAAATATCGAAGATGATTTTGACACCATACACATCGGAGAGACGATCGATAGAATATATGATGAAATGGGGCTAGAACAAGTACCCCAAGGGAGACGAGAGGACGAGCGTCTTGAGATCATTCAGTTGTATGACACTGAGGACTCCTCCCGAAGTAGTAGAAATAGAGAGCTGTCCCTAGATAGGTTGACACTAAATAGGAACGAGGAAGATGAGAAGAGTTACACGAGTTGGGCACAGACAATATCAGACGCAGAGAGAGAGGAATATGAAGAAAAGGAAGAAGAGAGGAGACGCAAAAAATGCTTCTCCAGAGGAAAAGGGATAAGATGGTCAGACTCTAGGGAGTCTGCACCTAAGGCATCAGAGTCAGCCACACAGTCAGACAGACACGAAGGAGTATCTTATGGCCAGAGGGAGGTGTCTCCACCACCCTATGTGAGCCGACTAAGGATATTGCCAGATAGACAGAGATGCGGGACTATCACCCCTGCAGTGGATAGAAAAATGATGAGAGAGGAAAAGGAGTGCCATGTATTACAATTCCTGTTGCTCGAAAAAGGACGAACGGGGCAAGAGTATGTAACATGGCCACACATGGATCGAGAAAATCTGAAAAATAAGCTTCCAATGTTAACATCGGGAGCTGGACAATGGATATATGAGCTAGAAGAAATGTCGGAGGGAACACATTGGCTACTGGGGATATTAAGGTTCTTTTAATGGCCATAATTGGTGATTGAGCTGACGATGTGTGGACACGTGCACGTTACCCTGGCGTGACTACAGTTAGCACTGCACACGATGGAGCTCCGTTTAACAATTGCAGAGCCGCTGTATGGAAAGCATTATGATTGCTATACTCGGATACATCTGACATGGGAGCTATAATGACCCGCAAACTGCAAGAGTCAAAAGATCCTTTGCTTTACATTCAGAATTTCCAAGATGCATGGGTGATGGAAACGAGGGAATCTTGTGGGAAATCTATACCCGTGTTTTACCACATCTTATGCCAAGGGCTGCCAGATCAGGTACAGAAGCAGCTCAGAAAATTGGTAGGAATCGAGGCCAAACCATGGTCCGAGATACAATTGACCATAGCTCACTATTGCAGACTTCTGCAAGCAAAGAATCGCAAGAAAGAGACTGCACGAAAAGCTGAAGAGGCAAAACTAGTGCAGAAGAAATTGTCAAAATATGCCATTGAAGGGGCAACGATAACTAGCACAGACAGATTGAACATACAGCAGGTCAATAATCAACAGCAAGTTAATCAGGGCCGTAATGGGTTTTACCCCAGAGGGAGAGGCTTTCGAGGAATAGGATGGCAGAGTAATCAGGGAGGTTCCCAAGGTAATCAGGGAGGTTTTCAAAACATACAAAATGGCAATCAGGATATGTCACATGGGCAAATAATCAGACCACCGCCTATATGTTGGACGCGTGGGATGACAGGACATCTAGCGCACACATGCAGAAGTCAAGGCATGGTGCAAACAGACCAATGAATGTGTTTTACAGCAGGGAGGAAATGGAGTTGCACAGAATCACACGGTGCAGCAGCAAGCACCAGGAGCACAGAAAAGCTTGCAACCTCAGAACTTGATAAGTTTTCCTCTAGGACAGTCTCAACAATCGCTGATGCACAGGACAGGCATTGAACTCTGGAATGAGAGCCAACACTGGTGATGGAGGAAGTCCATTCACACAGCATGGGACAAGGTTATATATGGACTAGGACAGCTCACTGGGAAACCTGATGTGTTCTATCCTATTGGTGGCACCAGACCCTCATGAGGAACCAAGGGTAGATGTCTGTATATGGGATAAAGAAGAATTCCTTCTTTGTTGACACAGGTGCGACACGCTAGTGTATACGTGAAGGCAAGTATTCCTTGTCCGGCGATGCCATAAATACTCAGGGCTTCACAGGAGCAACAAGTCGTGTTCCTTTTACAAATGAACTTCCAGTCTCTTTAGGAGAATGTGACATGAATGTGCCACTGCTATATTCTGGACAGACCCCAGTAAATATATTGGGACGAGACCTAATGACAAAGTTAAACATTAAAATCTCAGGGCATAGTATGTTCAACTTCAGGAATGCATTATTTGAATGTATGTATGAATGTATGAATGTATGAATGTATGAATGTATGAGAAATTATTAGAGCATACGCGAGATAAAGAGCTATGAGGGCTGTGCCATTGGAACCAGAAATATTCGCGTATGGCATACACATACTAATGGCAGGGCTACCA
Source organism: Ambystoma mexicanum (assembly GCF_040938575.1). NCBI lineage: Eukaryota > Metazoa > Chordata > Amphibia > Caudata > Ambystomatidae > Ambystoma > Ambystoma mexicanum. The sequence goes on along the minus strand of NC_090931.1, from coordinate 431,032,521 downwards.
GGCCTCGCAGATAAAAACATGAGAACCCCAGATGAATTTTTATTTAGGACAATAATACCTATGCATGAGGAAAAAGGACAAGTATTTCCCTTGGCAATACACACAGCCATAGTGCGAGGGAAAATGGCACTGATCAATGGTTGCGATGATGAAGGCAGACAATGGTGCACAGTAATCGCCATTGAGGAAGGGTACAGATTGACTGACGTCACTGATGACGATCTGTTTGACGAACAAACAGATGTTGAGGAAACAACGGTTGCGGTAAATCTAATTTTTTGGGTGTGGATGATCAAAAGAGAAGTGCCTCAGAGAATGATGCTGGCACAGAACCGTCCTGAATATTTTGATGACGATATGGCCCAGGTGCCTGTCTCAGTGTGGACCAAAGGCCCCTATGACATAGGCTTATTGAAAGGAGTCGGAGAAGTGAGAATTAAATTGAAACCAGGAGCAATTTTGGCAAAAGCATGACAATATCCCATGTCTAGGGAAGCAGAGGAAGGGATTTTCAAAACAATTTCTGCTATGATGGAGCAGGGCATCTTAGTGACATCAGAGTCGTCATGCAACACCGCGGTTTATCCAATTAAAAAATCAAAGGGACTGTCTTGGCGTTTAATCCAGGATTTGAGGCCAATAAATGATATTGTTGAGGCCAAGTTCCCTCTAGTCCCTAACCCATCCACAATCCTATGTAATATACCTGTTGAGGCACAATATTTGACGGGGAATGACTTGGAAAATGCATTTTTCTCAATCCCATTGCACAAAGACTCACAAGATTTGATGTAATTTACATTCAGACAGATGCATCTGAAAGGCCTGAGGTTACCCCAGGGGTTCTGTGAGTCTCCTTCGATTTTTAACAGAGTCCTGCAGATGGACTTAAGCAATATTGCATTAGAGATGCATTAGAGATGTCTTGCAATATGTGGATGACATCTTAATTTGCAGCACGACAGAGGAGAGGTGCAGACACGATTCTGTTCAGCTATTGACTATATTGGCTGAAAAGGAATATAAAGTTGACAAAGAAAAGTTACAATATTGTCAGCAAGAAGTGCTGTACATAGGCCAGCTGATCTTACATGGGGGGAAAAGGGTTACGCATGAAAGGGATGAGGCCATATTGAACACAGCCAAGCCACACACGATAAAAACAGATGCAGAGTTTTCTAGGACTTTGCAATTATGTCAGGGCATGGGTCTTTGACAACAGCTCATACACTAAGCCTTTGTTACAGGCCCTGAAGAAGGCACAGGTGGCAAAAGAAAAAATTTAATGGTCTAAGGCCATGGAAGAAGGCTTTACTGAACTCAAAAGAGCCATTTGTACAGCACCAGTTTTAACAATTCCAATTATGCAGAGGAATTCTACCTTTGGTTTCTCTAGAATGGCAAATAGTGCGTGATCGATGAACAACGTCATGGAGCATCCCATCACAATGAGTGTAGCTTTCTCTATGGCAAACGCTGCGGCAGCTAAACATTGTTCGCAAGGGAAATGGCCTCTCATCACTGGGTCCAAATTCACACAGAGAACCACATTAGGGTACAAGCCGCTGGCATACTACAGTGGGAATTTGGACCCAGTGATGAGAGGCCATTTCCCTTGCGGACAAAGTTTAGCTGCCACAGTGTTCACAATAGAGAAAGCTACAGCCATTGTGATGGGATACTCCATGACGTTGTTCATCGAGCACGCACTATTTGCCATTCTAGAGAAACCAAATGGCACACTGTCATCTCAGAGAGCTTCTGCTTATGAAGTGATCATATCTAATCCATTGATTAAGATAGTTTGATGCAAAATAGTGAACCCAGCTATGTTCATAGCAGAGCCGTCACTGAAGGAGAGCTGATCCATGACTGTGCAAATTATGAGGAATTCTATGATGGGATTACCAGAGTGAAAGAGAATACATTGGCAGAAGGAGAAATTGTCTTTGTTGACAGTTCTTCGAGAAACGATCAAAATGATGGGCAAAGATATATGGGCGCCGCTGTGATGAAGCACACACAAATGGAGAATTTCGAGTACTCATTAGTGCATGATTACCATCTCATTATTCAGCACAGGCTGCAGAATTATTGGCATTGATACTCACACTCAAGAATCACACAGACCAGGAAGTGATGGTGTACAGTAACTCCTCCTATGTGACGTCAACAGTGCACGCAGGCTTAGTGCGCTGGAAAAGGAGTGGCTACCTCCAAGCGGATGGCACGCCAGTGCAGCACGCAGCCCTATTGGATAGGCTCATTAAGGCACTACAGCTCCCAGTGCGCATAGCAGTCATGAATTGCGCCGCCCACACAAAGGGGACAGATTTTATCTCACGAGGAAATCAAGCTGCAGGCACGGAGGCCAAGCGTATGGCGTCCAAGGGCGAAACCATAATGAATGTGGAAACAACTGATGTACATGAAAAAATGATTGTTGCACGAAGTGAACCTGAGGGGTATAGTAACATGGGGCAAACCCAGTTAATGGAACTCCAAGGAGAAGCACCACAGGAGGAAAAGAACCCTTAGAAGTGGTGAGGGTTTTCTTTAAGCCCCTCTGAAAGCTTGTAGTGATATGACAGCACTGGTAAACCGGTGATGCCTATAGCCCTATTGAAGATTGCAATGGAACAGTTGCATTATTCAGCACACATGACAAAACAGAATCTAGCAGCAACGATCGGTGAAGACTGGTTCATACCGAATTTAGCGGAACATGTCGCATTTTTTATGGTGAACTGTATAATTTTCCAACAGTTCACGGCTGGGTATACACTTAGAGTAATTTTTTTTTAACATTTTTTTTATTTCATTTAGTTTTTACAAACTTTTTGAAAACTTTTTTAAAAAAACGAAAGAAGACAGAAAAAGACTTCACAAAAACTCATCACTTTTCATCTGCACCTTACTGCAAATAGTCCAGTTCCTTTTTGTTTTGACACTATTTAAACTTCGAGCATTTCTATTCTATATGGAAACTTGATATATGCACTTGATGCTTGATATGTGTCTTTGAGGTCTTTCTGGCGTCATCAGCTCTCAATTCCATCTTGCAGGGGGACCTCATCCTCCAAGTGTGCTGATGCCGCCCCCAGACGAATTTGGAACTGCTCAAGGAATCTCATCATTGCAATCATCATTGACATGCTTTCACCAATGTGAAGATGCCTCCACCATTCCTCTGAATTATACTTCTGGACTCGATTCCTATCCTTCCCTAAACATTTCTCGCGTTGGTCTTTTAGTTCTGCGCAAAACAAGAGCAGATGCTTTAAATTTTCTTCTTCTTTTGTGCACATCCTACATTTAGAAGAGTAATTAGAGGAGTCATCCCAAGGCCTAATGGGCCTTTTCAGCACTTAAATGTCGATTATGTTGATATGATCCTTGTATGTAATGGGTCCAGATACCTAATTGTGGTGGTGTGTCCATTCTCTAGATGGTTACAAGCAGGTCCATGTATGCACCCAGACTCTACCTGTGCAGCCATATTTTTGGTGAGAGATGTATTTCCCAGGTGGGGCGTATATTATGTCATGAGGTCAGACAATGGACCTCAATTTGTTAATGCAGCATTTGAGCAGATCAGCGTGCTGCTTGGTATAAAGCACAAGTTCTTGTCAGCATATCATCCTCAAGGTAATGGAATGTGTGAGAAGCTCCACGGCTTGTTAAAGGAAAGGATAGCAAAGTTGAAACTTACTCTAAAGAAGGGATGGCTGCACTGCCTTCCACTGGCACTGTATGCACTCAGAAAACAGCCTGGTTCTGACCACCATCTTATACTGCATGAAATAGCAACAGGCAAAAGGATGCACACGCCATTGACACCCCGAGCTAGAGCTAGATGTGATGCCCAGCCAACAGGAGAAATCTTAGGGTCTGAAATGCAAAATTACTTGAACTGCATGACATCTTGTCTTAGTGTAATTTCAGGACAGCTGCAGCGACGACAAAAAGGGTGTGGGGCAGCACAGAACACAGAAGGAGATACTACAACAGACCCAATTCAAAGTCTATGTCTACCACCAGTTTTTCCTGGGGACACGGTCCTGGTGAGAAACCATACAAGAAAGAAGTGGGACGAGCCAAGGTTCAACGGTCCATTCAGAGTGGAGAACGTTACTCCCTCTGCAGTCAAGCTAGAAGGAAGAAGAGCTTGGCTCTTTCTGGGTGACATCAAGCCATACATTGGAGAAGACCCCCTGACTACACCCCAATGTGTAGAGACTACAGACGACAGGGAAGAACCACAGCACGTGCAGACGAGATCCATGACGAGGAAGAAGGACGCATGACCAGCAAAACAAAGATAGGGAACTCTTGTGCAAGTTGTGGCTTAAAATTGGACATTTTCTCTGAGCAAAAAAGGGGATAAGGACATAAAAATACAGACACTCTGTGCATCCTAGTTGCAAGGTGAAGAAGAGAATGGCACTTATAAGCCACAACATACTCTGTTGACTTTGGACTGAGGCATGCTGAAGCCTTTATAAGAAAGGATATGCCAAATTTTAATCGAGGACACACAAACTGGAAGGGAATACAGCATCCAGACTCATTTCAAACAGAAGCATTATTTGGACTCACTTATGGTGTCCCACAACAGCGACAACATCTAAAGACGTTCTGAACTATTTTGACCTAGTCTTGAGATCATATCTGTCACTAGTGGGAAGGCTCACTAGCATCACTGAATTTCTTCAAGACCCTAAAAACAAAAAAGTAATAAGGAGGCTACTCATCGTGATAGCCAAACAGTTCCTCCTGCTTCCGGAGTACAGGGAGGACAAGACAAATGTCCCAAGCAGAGGAAGCAGCAAATAGGCTTGTCAGTGTGCTATTATTTCGCTTAATTGAAGACTGTCCAGATCTTGTTGGGAAACGCACCGACGTCTTGACATTTCTTAGAGATCCTGCAAACACAGAACGTTTGAGCATAATTATGAATGGAATCATAATCCAGGTTGCTCTTGAAGCTCACCGAAATCACAGAATCTGCCCACAGTGCAGCAAGGACAAGACCAATGTCCCTGTCCCCATAAGATAGCAGATTGGCGAGCAATGTCTTCTTTCGCCTAATTGAGGACTTTCCAGAACTTGTGGAGAGGCCTGCTGGTGTTGACGTCCTCACTTTCATCAGAGACCCAGCAAACTCTACACAGATGAGCATGCTCCTGCATGGTGTTGTGATGCAGGTTGAACTTTCTAGTCATCATCAGAATTTCCGGAGGAGACTGTAAGACTTCCCGCCAAGGGACAGATCGAGAAAGTGTTGCCAGAGACTTCATCCTTATTTATACTATCAACGACACAACATGTCTTCAGGAGTAATACAGATAAGAGGAACGGATTGGGAGCTTGTGTATTTTGAACACGTACAGTAAAAAAGAACTTGCTGAACGTATTGCCTTAATTGACATTTTTCGAATACAGAAAAGAGACTATATCCAGAGACAATAGACAATCCATTGTCCAGACAAAGGAGGACAATTGTTCCAGTACCTGCAACCAGCAAACAGAAAGCAGAATCCAGAGATATTGTTGCATAGAATGTATTAAACATTAGTCTTCTTTCCTTAAATGATAGAGATGGGTAACTTAAACAGTAACGTTGTCTTCCCTCAAGAGGAGAGGCGATCATACTGCTCAAGAACCAAGTGCTGCCGCCTAACCTATAGAGGCATAATGTATCTGTGCATTGTATTCATCATTGTTCTATTGTCACTGATAATTTGAACTGCATTTTTTATTGGTGCACAAAGTGTTCCGATTATAGTGCACCCACCTAATGATGTACGTACGACACCCACAAAAGCACCTAGATCCTTTATAGTGATTCCAGCTCCTAGAAGGTCTGACAAAGGAGTGAGTGAACTTGAAATGGATGTAATTAGCAATAATACACAGGCAGTAAAAAGCAAATTGAAAAGCCGGAGACAGGGTCGGCAGAGCAAGCATGAGAAAAGGTTAGTGAAAAATACACACGTACAAACAGTGAGTACACTTGTACCAGGTCTAGTGTCAATAAATGCAGAACCACAGGACAAATAAGGGGAAACGTTTGAGCTGCTTACTATGAGAAGTTCTACTACAAGTGAAGTGAAAGACAAATGGAAAAAGATGAACTTTTAAAGAGACAAAAGGAGTTAGAGAATAAACCAACAGAGAAAGCATTGACAAGAACATATGCTCAGTGAAAGGGACAAGTACAAGTTTTACACTACAGCCATATACTGGACCAATGGCAGAGTGGATATGGACATGTACAACCAAAGGAAAAAGGATGCAAGAGGAGAAGGAAAGTATTGCTAGACTTTTGCCTACTCCATTAGTACAGATGAAGAGGCCTGAAATCCTCCAATGAGAAGAAGCTACATGGATGCTATTAAGGATGTGATGATAGCAAACTACATGAAAACCTTGAGAATAAAGAGAAGCATAAAGGAGATGACAGTGAACTAAACGACTACCTAGACAGCACAACACACTTGGGAAATAACATATGGTACCAACACATGAAAGAAGTTGGACGATGAAATTCAGAGGGGGAATGCTTTGTTTGTGCACTCCTACCTTATGGCTTGGGGAAGTCAAAGATCTTCGTAGCTGTGGAAATTGATGTGCAGACAGCACACTGTCTATCATACGTAGCAATATGCACCACCAGAGGCCAGTTCATGGGAAGTGATGCCTCACTGAAATGGGCAACTGAAGCAACTGATCCAAATGAAGACGATTATGTCCAAGACATAAAGACAAGAAACAATGGAAAAACAAAAGACATTGTGATCAGGTGTGAAAAGCCTAGAGTTAAAGGAGCAGAGATCAGACGTGAATCAAATCACAAACTAAATGTTCAAGGGAAGACACCAGAAGAAGCTCGAAAGTGGAAGAACAGAGGCCAAATGCAAATTTGAGGAACAGTGCTTTCAGTGACGGATGGGAAAAAGGAGTAGTGATCGGCAGAGCATGGATGGTCTTTGGTCACTACGAGCCCACTATCAACATAGTGCGAAATGGATGCAAGCCATTATGGCCAAAACTTGCAAAACTATTGACATGGGTCGAAGACAGGGGAGGACCCTTATAGATAGTGCCATTGGAGAATCTGAAATTCTGCTTCCGGAATAATGGTACAAGAACGATGGGAGAGAATCAGAATTGTGGCCGAGTCTTTGACGCTCCAGGAATGGTACACAGTACTGAAATGATCATGGATGATTTTTGGGAGTGTGGATTCAAAGCGTATATCAGGCTGCCGAGAAAATAGGGAGGTATACGCACAATAGTGAATGTCCATGTTCCAGCACTGGTGATCCCAAAAAGTGATCTGAATATTGACAGTTTCCCGAAAGCAGATGCTCACCTGAGGACAAGGAGATCTGTGGAACTGATGAGCCGAATGAAGCGAGAGAATTACTTTTCTGCCAAATCCATAGAAGCTTTTGATGCTATCCCATATGAACATAGTCTTTTCAGTCAGACTTCTTCCATGTACACAACAATTTTCATGCCAAGAATTCAGGTTGGAGCAAATACTAAATGGTTACAGTTAACCAGATGGGAGTTACTGCAGACCATCAACACGACCATAAAAGGATTTAATGTGATCAGAGAAGAACTGAGGGCAATTCGACTAATGGCTCTACAGAACAGGTATGTCCTTGACATGATCATAGCTATGGATGTAGGAGTTTGTGCAAAAATTGGAGAATCATGTTGCACATTTATACCATCCCACAATGAAGAAAATGGAACGTTGACAGAGGCCATAGGTATGCTGACGAAATTACAGAATCAGATGATTGATGAAGCTGATGAAGTGGACGACGACAGCTGTTTTGGATCACTATTTTCATGGGTTCCACAATGGATGGCAGATGCATTGAAGTTCCTAGCAGCCCTACTAGTGATGATATTGCTTGGATTCTGTGTTATCAAGATAATAATCTCTCAGTGCCAATAAACTGTGAAAAAGGCCATAGGGATGAAGATCATGATTGATATTAAACCAGGATGGAAGCCCAAAGACCTGATTGATGAAGAAATAAGAAACTTTGTGAAAGCTAACATTCATGCACCAGAGGGAACCAAGTTTCGGCATCCAAGGAAACACAATAACTATGTGGGAAGATGGATCTATTGCAGTCCAAATGGACAATGTAAACTTATGACATGGAATAAGGATGAACAGATGAGAACAGCAGCAAGCTTGAAGGGAGTAATAAAAATATGGACACTGTAGGGGAGGACTGGTCCAAAAGACCCCCCTCGCGTACATCCCCTCCCCCGGTGAGGGCCATGGCTCATCAGGCGTCCCCTCCTTACCACCAGGGCCCAGGTGGTGGATGGCTCACCTGCTGGAGATATTGCCCACACATATTGAATTTAGCTAGGCCTCAGAAACCATTTTGTCTAATAAAGATGGTGTGAGCTCGGCGCACTGCAGCGCGACCCCCACCTTTGGAGAGTTTCAATTATCCCTGTGGCCGCAGCTCCCTGGCAGATCCGCTGTGAGCCCGTTCGCACGAACAAGACGGACATGAGCTAGTGTAAGATACCAACACTGTAACATTTCACCTTCCGCAGTGTATCGCTGCTCCCAGCATGACCCGGCCAGCAGAGCCTGGGTAGGAAGAGAACTGTAAAATGGCCCTCAGATAAAAGCAAAAGTTCCCAGATACTAATGACAAAACTACCTGCAATGGAAGCATTTTCTTCACAAACCTCTTTGACTAAAAAACCTGTAAAATGTATAGATATGGCAGAATGCATGTTCATATGGCATTAGCAATGAAGCACCCACACCACGGCAGTTATGTACAAATAGTGAAAGCGTCCCGGGGGATTATTTGTTATGCGTATCATTGAAAAGTTTACACCCCACGGTCCCGCGCCATAACCGAACTAATGCTGCTAGAGAGTGCAGTGAAAGACAAATGCAACCATATTGAGGGCACATGTAAAGGGCGCGCGAGAATGCACCCTTCATGTGTGTATTTCCAAGCCCCTTATGTGCCACTACCGTCACGTACGGTGGCAAGTCGTTTTCTATGCGCTCCACCAACCTCACTGCTACCTCACTTACTGCAAATGTATATGCATATAACAAAATGTTGTAGTTGTTAAAACATAGTGTACAAATAATGTGCTTGGACTGGCTATATTTGAGAGGCATTAGCAAGGTTAAAATGTAAGCTTTGGAATGATTCAATGAGTATTGTATAGTATTCGAATGTTTATGATGCTTTCACCTAAAATCGGCAACACACAAGGAAGATACCTTTGTGAATATATGCAAGGCCATTCCCCCTCCCTCCCTGCAAAGCCTGCCAGACGAGAGAGCAGAGGCCCGCGCCGCGCTGCTCCACCTCCCCCAACTAGGCTGGAGCCGCTTCAAAGATTTGTAGTTCCCTCTGCAGCACCCAAGGCCACGGCCCGCCACCTGCATTATTTACAGCCCAGCAGTAAACCTCCGCCTGAATACACAAATCCAGAGGCGCCCTCTCTTAAACCCCACAACCCACCGGATCACCTTAGGTTAATGGCCCCTGTAAAATTAGGACACCCAATATTATGGCAACATTACAGCAACACATTCATAACGACTTCTAACAAGACAGGAGGACATGTACCGTCTGTCCCATGCCCTGAGACCCAGCCCCACGACCTATGGTACCCGGTCAACAGGACACTGGTAACCATGTACTGATGAATCGCCATCAAACCCCTCTCAAGGTGCATTCCTCCTGTGTTGCATTAACCTGTAGAATAACCTATTGGAAGATTTACTAAAGAAGATAATATTGCAAAAGACTGAATGACTGCGGTGTGCATGTCATAGGGCAGAGAAGTCAGGAAAAGACATTCATCTCTGACACTGGCCAGCCAGGATGAACCCAGCTGACCCGCCAGGCCCAGCCCATCCCACGAGGCTGACCAGTGACGTCCTCCAGCCAAGACCAACCACATCACAGCAGCACCTATAGCTAGTCGTCGCCACCCAATCCCATTGAACTTGTGCCCCCTATAGTGTGTAGGTTTTTATGACGTTTTTTGTAAATATATATGCCTGTCTTTGCTATTGTCAGACAGAGCGCTCTCGGAGTTTGCAGAGTTCTTTGCATGCCCTATTCTGATTGATAAACTCCCATTTACGCTCCCCCGCACTTTGTCCTGGCCTTATTCCCATTCTGGGAGAGTGCATCATTGTCTCTCATTGCGGGGAGGATCGTGCTGGTTGGGGACGCTTGCCTTCAACACCAAAGAGACATTTCTTCAGACCTTCATGTGTGGACCCAGAAGATTAAGTAAAATTGGACCCAGAAGATGAAGTGAAAGTGAATACTGAGGATGCAGAAAAGATGGATACAAAAGAAGAAGTGAAAGTGGTCGATGAATCGCCCAGAGGGGGCAGTGTAGAGGAGGTCCCAAGCACGATTTGCACTCCTACCGCTCATTTTGAAGTACCAGGAACATTCACGACAAAATATGTGATGTATGACGAGCAAATAAACCAGCAGAGAGCCGCAGTGGGGCTCTGCCCAGTACCTATCAGACTGACAGCACCTATTGAAGTACCTGCACATAAGAAACCTTGGACAGTGAGGTACCCATTGAGAAAACCATATCGACAAGTGAGATAGAATGATGGTTGTCAAAATACAATACCTAAAGAATCCAAGAAAGTCCTAAAGGAAGACAAATGGTGACGTCACAAGAACCCGGACTGACTCACATATAGAAGATATGATGACCTGTGAATGATGAAAAGTGACAAAACACCATGGATAAGTGACATCTTGAGTTTAAAGTGAAACAATTGATGTCAAATGTAAGAAACCTATGCCATGAGCGTGTTAAAGATAGTCAGCCAGTTTACATGTGTACATATGCAAGGAACCGCAAGAAGCTAAGAATTCATGAGGCTTGATAAGCTTAGTACTAAGATAGATTGCGGCAAGCACCACCTATACATATCTACCTCGAGAAAAAGAACTTTATATAAGTATACTTCTACTATGCACAAGAGCAAAACCGACCAAAGGTTACTTAAGGCCTCACGAAGAGCGCTCCGCAACAGGAAAATTGAGAATTAAGGACAGAGAGAAACTCAGATGAAGGCAAGTCATGCCAAGAAACCAAGGTCGTACCAGCTGAAATAGGCCAACAGTGGATACAATTAATGAAGAGAAGAACAGAGTATCCTATTCTGAAAGGTCAAGATAAGCCACAGGAGGCAGATGGCTGGCAGATGGCTGGCAAAATTAAATCAAATACACAAATTGCATGGAGAATAAGATGATTTCACAGTGTCAGAATCACGTGACCGAGCAAGCAGAAGGGATGAAACTTTCACACCTACGCATGGAGTTGTGCCACGCCCAGACGTCTTCACTTTTCCAGACCAAGAAGCAATCTTGAGGCCAAAATACAAAGAATTAATTGACACATGACCACTGAAGTGATGAGTAATTGTTGCAATAATTGGAGGGAAACTGGGGGAGCAGATGAGCTTTCTGCACCTCGCCGGCTATTCTGCACGCTGCTAGGCTGGTGGAAAAGTATGAGTGGGGTTGATGCCAACCCAGTCATAGTGGACCAGGTAATCTAGGGTCCTATGGTTAGAAGAACCAATGACACGTTGTACTTTTAGTGATGTCCACAGTAGCCATTTTGAAGGAAGGGCTTAGATGCCCCACCTGACACTGTTTATCCAATCCCCTCACTTCATTACCATTTACAGATATAGTACCTATATTAAAGTTACCTTCATATAACCAATAGAATTGCATGCAACATTTTAAGCGTTACACGTCAGTAATGACGAGTTTTTAGTATAAAAGATGTGTTTTTTATAAAGTTTGTTGGAGTTGTTGAAGCGAGAAGGAAGATCGAGCGATTACTTATATTCATGAACTCCCATTTTTTTATACTTGTCATTAAAGGGACTCCCTTTGCCAAACTATTGAGTTGTCATTATTGATCTGATGCTAGAGTATTGATGTGCATCCCCATCTATCTCACGAGTGCTGCTACTCATCTTAAAGTGCTATTATGCAACCCCCAGCTCTATGGGCTGGTTGGGTTCCTAGTGCACACAATTGTAACAGAAAACTGGTGGAAAATGCAAGAGAGGAAGCCAGAAGGGAACATGATTGCTCAGAGTGAGTGTATCGAACCTCCTAAAACCTCAGCACAATTTCTTCACAGGACCACATAGTGTTCCAAAAGACATCAATGCAAAAGACTATTTTGCCAGACACTGTTTAATTTTATGTAATTATTTATTTATATATTTATTTATTTATTTGATTATTTATTAATACACAGAGGAACAATGCTCTTTTGATCACTTTAGCTCTGGCCGGCCTCCCTTGGCCCTTCGCTCGCACCCACCTGCGAAGCAAGAAACCTTGGTGTCATCTTTGACTCCATTCTCTCCTCTCACATTTCAGACATCTCTAAAAAGTCTATCAGCTTCACCTCCTCAGAGGTACTCTACCTTTTCTTACTTTCCCCCAGAGGCTCACTGTCTGCAGAGCCCTGGTTCTCTCCAGGCTGGACTATTGGAACAGACTCTTCCTCAACCTCCCTTCTTCTACACTGCGCCCTCTGCAACTCACCCAAAACAGAACCGCAAGACTTATCCTTAGCCTCAAGACCAGGGACTGCATCTCTCTGGTGCTAAAATCCCTTCACTGGCTCCCCATGGCTGCAAGGATCAAATTCAAGACCCTTTGCATCATTCACAAGGCTTTCCGGCATCTGGGACCTACCTACATGCAATGCTGCCTATCTAAATACTGTCCCTCACGGGCCCTCCGCTCATCTACCTCCAACCTTCTGCAAGTGAGCCGGTTCTCCAAGCAGAGATTTGGAGGGGGATCCCTATCCTCAGTAGGTGCCTCCCTCTGGAATAGCCTCACTGCCACCCTCTGTCTTGAGCCGGATCCCCTTAAATTCCAGAAACTCCTCAAGACTTTCCTCTTCTCCTCTTCCTTCTCTCTCCCTCTAACCTGCTAACCAATTTCTCTGTTTTTTCCTCTCTCCTTCCTCTTCCTTACAGCATGTTGACTGGCTGCCGGGTGTACCTCAGAGTCTCACTGGCCCCCGGAACACCTCGCTAGTCTTCTCTCACACTTGCCCCAGTGCTCTACACCCCGCCCACACTCAATGCACTTGAGAAATTAACTCAAAAGTGTCTCTCTCTGCACTTACCCCAGTCTCAACCAACCGGGTGCACTCCCTGTTACCGTCTATGCACTTGCACGATCTGTATGCACCGCACCTGAGGATCGTCTCTCTGTTCTCCCTTGTCCTTACCCCGAAATTGCACTGTTAAAACTGCAGAATAGCTGTCAGGCCTATTTGCTGTCTCCCAAACCATTGAATGTATTTTTCAGGCACTTACTCTGCCTGTGCAGACTATTATCGTCTCAGAATTTCACGGGCTCTGAGCGACTGTTTGTGTTTTCCCCATGTTCCCACCAATAGATTTGACGGCAAGTAGTGAACTTCTTACAACGGAATGAGTTCAAGTGACACTCTGACTAGATTGTGGAGGGAGTAAATGGAACAGTTACCGGGGACAATACATGGGTGGACATACATAGATAGGGACAGCCAACATTAGACATTTTTAAGTGCGCTAGGCGGTACAGCCAGCTGTGTTAGGGATGTGGCCATGAAGGATAAAGTGCTAGAGTGGAGGCAGAGGAAGTGAAGGACAGAGGTAGGCTAGAGGCGAGGGAAAAGTGTTAGCAAGAAGGCAGATGAGAGGCAGATTAAGAGAGTAGGTTAATATAAGAATTATTTAAATGACATCACTGCACATACAAAGATATCGAAAAAACTCACCAAAGAGGTGTTATTTTAACCCACCCAAACTACTCCATGTGCCTCATTACGAGTGAGGCGGAATGGGTTAACGGGGTCCGCTAATGGGTGCGGACCCGTTATTCCCATTCCACCTGATTACGAGGTCCCCTCGTGGGACCCGGTAAGGATGCCTGGTAAAACCAGGTGTCGTTACCGGGTCCCGCGAGGGGACCAGGGAGCTAACAACGGGCCGTTCGTAATCGGCCCCTTGTTAGCTACCGCTCCCATTCCCATTGAGCCCTGTGGGGGCTCGAATGGGAATGGGGAAGGTTTGGGCCCGGGTTCCCTGAGGGAGGAATTACTGGGCCCTCCAAACTCGGAATGGCCCGGTAATTCCCCATTCAGGGAACCGGACCCGGTTTGGGAGGCAGCCATGCCGCCAATAGCAGCATGGCTACCGCCAACCCCGTAATGAGGCCCGATTAGTTGTAGTTTAATCCCAAGTAAGTCCATTCAGAGCTAATCAAGAAGATTCATGTTCTTCTTTGATCCTAAAATCAGTCTATAATGTTAATAAGACATGTACTGTAAATCTCCAACCACAAAGAGACATTATTATGGCTAAGAGACTATCTTGGGTTGATCCTGGACCGAAGACCCTTGATGGAGATTGTATAGTGATGATGTGGGGGAGGGTGACATTTTATCCACTTTGCTTTTTCTACAATGCATCGACACCCAATATTTCCTGTATAATCAACCAATAAAATCACGGTTTAGACATGGCTGTTAATCAAAGGAAATCCTCATCATACACACATATGTGCAGAGTATTTGGATTTACAATATGGAACTGGGGGGTGTTTTTTCATCCTTTCAGTACCATACACAATCCATTCCCACTAACAATCGCATGTCAGTTATTTGGTCTTTTACAGTCCCAATGACTAACTGATGAAGGTTCTTTAACCATGAAGGAAAAGAAAAATTAAGTTTCACCTCCAATTATAAGGAAATGTTAACAAAGAGGGTCAAAACCAGTGCTGTGTTGGTAATGCAAAGTCTGATGCAGGAAGCTGCTAATCCAGGTTGTGTTGCATTATTTAGTAGTAGCAGTGCAGGACCAAAAATATTAAGTTGGAATTCATCAGGGTTAAGAAATAAGTTGGAAAAGGTTGATTGGGTCCATTATTTGTCTGAGTTTGATATTATTTTATTTCAAGAAAATTGAGCCACTTATTTAGAGGGCTTTCAGACTTTTCAGGTAAAACAGTAGAAGAGTATCAGAGGTCAAAACTCGAGGAGATATGGCCATGGCTTTAAAGCTTGCTGATGCATTAGACAAAGTAAACTATACCAAGGGCAGTCCAAATATACATGATATTGGCTTTGTGGACGACGATCATACAAATATGAAAATTATGGTCTATAACGTTAACTTTGGAAAAGATTCTAACTATCATTTAAAATGGTTACAAGATTATGTACTGGCCCTGGAATATATTGGAAGAGAAAAAACTATATTTGTGTGTGATTTGAATTTAAGACTGTTTAATTGGTTGGATACTGTGGGGGTTGTTTCTGAAGAGTATCTGTTAATGTTCCCCCAGCTGTGCTTTTGGACTATACAATGAAAAAGGTAGATCATTGGGGCCCTTTCTATTAGACATTGGTCCTAGACCCGTCAACGGCCATTGTCCAGGAGGTTCTCCTGGCCAGTTTACATCTAATAACGGTTATACAAAAAGCATAATAGACTATTTCATATTTACATTGGCACACTGGGATCAAATGAAGAACTTCAAGATAGACAAGAAACGTGATAGCGATCATATTCTATGTGTACTTATGTTAGCTGATAAGAATGAAACACCTAGAAGGGCTTTGAAACTGGTAGCCTCCTTAGAGGTCTCAAGTAATGGTAGACACACTAAATGGTCATCTACGAATTAAGATAACTTCCATTACAGAATTTCTACTAAACAGTGGTCCATTATTTAAGAATGTTTCAATTTATATAATCGGCGGACGGTTAGGTTTACCCTGCACAGAACGCTGATGCAGAAATTTGAAAT
Source organism: Ambystoma mexicanum (assembly GCF_040938575.1). Lineage (NCBI taxonomy): Eukaryota > Metazoa > Chordata > Amphibia > Caudata > Ambystomatidae > Ambystoma > Ambystoma mexicanum. Next base: position 431,016,613 of record NC_090931.1, on the reverse strand, counting down.
GGAGCCAAGTAGAGCCATGCCTAATTCAGGACAGGACTGCATCCGCGTAAACCATGGGTTGATGAGAAATAAATAAAAAGAAGTACTTCAAAGGGGCTCATTTTGAAACATATGCTAATTGCATGGCAGGGACCGCCAACATCAGCGCACAGATTCTATTGCGTTCCCTGCATGCAATTTTCAACAGTTGCAAGACAGAGTGCAGAACTAAAGAATAAAACAAGACAAAATTGCCTTCCCTCTTTACTTTTACTCACTGTTTTGCAACAACAAAAAAACACTGCCTGCAAATGATGCTTTGCAGAAGGCATTAACTAATGGATTCCTATGGATGCTGCCTGCTCTAGAGGAGATGCAAAACCGAGGCGGATTCCATACGAGTCCATCAGCCTCGTTTTATTAAATGTGTACATTGTTTTCAGGGGACAACCAAGGTTAGACCTTACAAGCTATGGGGACCCCTGAAGGCAGTTTTACAAATCCACAAGGCGGAGTGCACAAGGAAAGAGCATAAGCAAGGCAAACCCGATTTTACTCTTTCCATCTTCCACTCTGTATTGAGGAAATGTAAGCGCTGCCTGCAAATACCCATAGCATCGTTTATTAAGGGATTCCCATGGAATTCACCTGGTGCAAAACCAAGGCAGATTCCATAAGAATACACTTGTTTTGCACCTGCATGAAAATGTCAAACAGGCGTAAAACTAAACGCAGTGAAGACCGAGAAGGAGTGCAGAACAAAGACCTTTGTGCCCTTTCTCTGTCTTGTCAAATGCTTAGAAGCCAAGGTATAAAAGCATATTACATTGCTTTTACGTACTGATTTATCACTCCAGCGAATTTAAAACGATTCTGTTACATTTACTGCTGGGTATTTGACTGGTTATTGTTGTATTTTATTTGTTTATATTGCAAAATAAAAACGTCATATTTTCGAAAACGAGGGAGCATTCGTTTTGCACCTGCATCAGATGGGCGTAGGAGGTGCAGCGGAAAATCTCATGCAGGTGTAAAATGGGGAGCTCTTCCAAGGTGGACGAAGAAAGTATGGTGCGGATGAAAACTCTGCTGCGTGCCTCTCTTATGCCTTGGAATGCACAAACATGGGCTGGAATGCAAAATGAAGGCATAAAAGCATTCTGCCTGGATTTCACGCTTTCTTTTTACACACTGCCCGTTTTAAAATGGCCTGCGCAATGTCTCACAGGCTCATTTCCTTGATGTGTTTTTTTTTAACTAAACTTTCTGCTCTTAGACAATGGGCCTCACTATAGGGTGGGGCGGCGCTGTAAAAATGCGGTGGTGATAGCGTTACCTTCGCATTACCGCACCGCCCACAACTCTGGAAATACTGTCAAACTAAATGACTGGTTCCAAATGCGTTCACAGTAATTTTATGGGTGATTTAGAGCCCTCAAAAACTCCTATTTTTTATATTAATGTTTTATTGGTTAAAAAGTCAAACATGTATAAGAACAATCAACTTAAAAAAACCTTTAACTTAAAAAAAAACCTTTAAGATTCTTTGTTCCCCAGAGAAAGAAAAAAAATAAAAGGCCATCCATAGCCTGCAACAACAACAGCCATTCCACTAGGAATAAAACCTTTTTCCCTTTACAGCTCCATTCTAAATTCCATCCATAGATACAACAGCATCCCCTCCACCAACTCATAAGATGATACTGTATCAGATTGACATTGAGACAATAGGGATGTGCATCAATCCCAAAACTCTCTTAATCCGCCTCCTCCCTCCCTGTTTCCTGGTTGGAGGTTAACGCAACCTCCAACCTTTTCATTACAGCAATAACCATCCTAAGCTTGTCACCAATTAGCATCCATTTCCACCATTGCCCTTTTGAGAGAGTTGTTTCCATCCATGAGGACTCCTCGAGATATAGCACTCGAATCTTAGTCAGGGCTTCACAGTTCATTATATAAAAAAATCCTCCACACCAAAACAGGCTGATTTTTCGGATATGGTCTTTCAAACCAATAATATTGCTGACTTATAAAACATGTATTTTTCCGCATTCCAGCATGTTTTACAGTAATGCACACTAGTCGTAATGAGGCCCAACGATATATACAATAATGCAGAATTATCTGATATTGCCATTTTGTGAGACCTTTTAAGAGTGCCCTTTTCAGCCTTTTCATTAAAACTAGAAAGTATTGTTATCATTTCCATTCTTAGTTGTTCACACTGCATGTTGGTCCAATGCATATATCATTTCTAATGATGTCTCTGCATTGGGGACTGGGCATAGGCACAGAAATACTTAAACTGAAACCGGGCTTCCCCATCACTTCAAAAATGCAGGCTGAATTGGGCATCATGTCCCAGCGTCTTAGTTTTTGAAACGAGAAACAAGACCACAACTGAGTGACACATGTCACATCCAAATCCTGGGAATGTCTATGGTTTATGGTGTAAACACGTTAATGTTAGTGTGAGGTGTGAGTGTTGTGAACATTGAAATAAGCACCAAGCACATCGTCGATTATGCACTAAGCGATCTAAGCAAACATCCTTTACATTAAAGACATATTTCTTCAAATAAACAAGGTCTGTGGTCGTACTTATGTTCTCAAAGTGCTCTTTTGTTTTATACAAATGAGTTAAGAAGCCTCATTGGGGCTATTTTCCCCTTCCCCCTTCTCATGAGGGTATTTCAAAAGAATATAACAGGATTGTTGACTGTCCATCTTGGAATGATAACCTTCTATCAGAAAATAATGTACATGGTTATTCTAGGCTGTGACAATATACTTTGCTCAGTAAGACAATTGTAACATTCTTGTTATGACTACAATATATGCATGTCGTTTTCATCAGAAATTAACATTGTAATATTTTTAAAAAGAGCCAGTTTACAATGCTATTTAAATAATTTCCTTTTTTAAATAGTGTCTTTTATAAAGAAAAAAACACAATTTTCTCTCCAAAAATGTCCCTCATTCTTGAAATGGCTCTGGCTCCAATGAAAAACAATGATTGATGTGTTTCTTCTGTGATCACCAAGCCAGTATTCTATTGTGTGTGCGGTGTGTGCTGGCTACTGATTGGTTGGTTGTGCTGCTATAACTGTACGTATGTTATATTATGCACAAACACTAAAAATAAACAAGACATTGAAAATAAAGAGAGTGGCAGATGCAGAGGTCTGGCTCTCTGGTCCCTTACAGTGCTGGTCAGAACCACGTTACCCCTTCACGGAGCACAGCTGCATCACCCTCACTTACGCAAGTACAGTTAAAAAACAATGAGGGTCTCTACCTTTTTCAGAACAAAAGTAGAAGAGTGCCGAATCCTTAGTCCCATCAACTCCACAAAAGCCGCCAGATACCTGGGGAATAACATTTGACTACCTCCTTCAATAAATGTGCTTATTTCAATATGGACGATACTCGCACGACGATGATCGCCACCTCACAGCACACCTTAACGTCCTTCGCAGCCTGTTACTGTCCCCAGGGCTGCTCACACCCAATCGCTCAAATCTGCCATAATCACACTGCTCCACAAGAAATCAGACATTGACCCGCCCATCCTCACTAAATAATCACACCGCTCCACAAGAAATCAGACATTGACCCGCCCATCCTCACTAAATAATCACACTGCACTACAAGAAATCAGGCATTGCCTCACTAATTACCAACCTTTTTCTTTCCTCCCATTTGAAGCTAAAATCATTGAAAATCTCGCATACCAAATAAGTACAAAATTATAGGGAGGCCAATAGGCTTTTCCATGATTATCAATCTGGTTTTGGCTGTTGAAGTAGCACTGAATCCACTTTGTTGGACACCAGAGAAGACATCCTCTTACTGCGACTGGCAGTATAGCATGCCAAGGCTCGGACTGGCCTATAGGACAATAAACACAAAATGCTAGTGTGGGCCAGTTTTTTGGGTCAAAGTGGGCCACTTTTTGGCCAATGTGGGCCAGTTTGATTAGCTACTTCACCATGCGGTTAGTAGTTTTGACCACTGTTGCTGAATATATATTCTTTAAAATGCACAATTTACATCACATTTTATATAGAAACTCCCCCTTGGGTACTATTCAAACAGTGTCACAAAAGGAATGGATAGCCATATGCAACTTTGGGCCACTTTTACATTGGTGCCCGAGACCATTTTATGGCTCAGTCCGAACCTGAGCACGCCAACAGTTAAACTGACCTAAACAGGCCTAAAGAGGAATGGCGGCAATTGAGTGTTTGCCCAGACAATGAATTGAGAGAATGAGAATGTTGGCCTCAATTCCCTGTACCTTGGCTAGAGATTGTTTATGGGTGTGGGCTGAAAGGTTTGAGGCCTTCTAAGAAGACAACATCCAAATAGGTAAACTATGGCACCTGCTCTGATTAACTCCTCTGAGACTAAAGCTCTTCTCCTATGGATGAACATTCAGATTGATCTATATCAATGGACAGACCTCTGCTCTTATATCCATCATGCTGTGAAGCACCTTGGATGATTTGTCTAAAAGAACAATGTCATCAGAGTGACAGATAAAGCAGATCAGCAGCTACTTCTCCTGCAGATGGTACATTAAGGTGCCACCAATGCATTTTGACAGGAATTGTTATATAAGTGAAATAAATGTGTGCCTAAGAAACCCCTGTTGCCTGCACTGCACATAACAACTAAAATGTACTCCATACACACTTCACACCCATGTCCAACACTGACACAGGCCACAGTATCTTGACAAAGTAACCAGAATTTTCAGTAAATGTCCTGTGATCTTCATGGCCCTCAGGGTCTCCTATAATCTCAGCCGATGGACCGCATCAAAGGCAGAGGAGAAATCCATGAAAGTCATGTATATGTGTATATAGGAGATTTATAGAAGAAATAATGTGTTGCTGCTTGCAGATAAATATTTGCTACCTGCTCCATTGTGCCAACACCTTCCCTCAGTCCCCCTGGTTGTTAGCTAAAACAGCATTGTCATTCACTCAAGTAGCCAGCCTTAAATGGAGCAGGCTCTCTTAAACCTTTGCTATTGTGTCTAGGTGTGATATTGGGCAATAGGCTTTGCGTAAAGTCCTAGCCCCCTTGTTATAAATTGAGATAATTCGTTCCATGCACCAGCTCGGGTGATTACATCCCGGTTCCCAGATGATGTTAAACAAATGCATACTCATTGATGCCCAGAACTTTGTTGTACTCTGCCAAATCTGCCACATATCCCAAACCTTTCCTACTATTATAAAATAATTGATTATGGAAGTGATCCTGCTCTTTGTAAAAGAGGCTTTGCTGGTGCTGTCAGAATGAGTCCTCCCAGTGACAACACAGATGCCCCCCTTTCATGTCGCAATAGTAGTAGTGAAATCCCGGAGACCCCAAGCAAGATTTAGGTCAGCATCAAACAAGTATGCTTGTGGATCGACGACCAATTTAACTTTGACATCTTCTCCTGTTAGCATGCAGTCAAACCAGGCCTGGTTTGAAAGATGACTGGATAAAAGCAGTGTTAATGTTATAAATCTGGATGTCAGTTCATTTTTGCACAGTCAAAGGGCCTCATTACAACTCAGGCGGTAAGGGTTTTACGGCGGCGTAAACAGCGCCGACCCTTACCGCCTGAGTACGAGGTCCCTTAGCGCCATGGATGTTTTAACACCTGCTTTTAGCAGGTGTTAAAATCCATGGCGCTAAGGGACCATGGAGTTAATTACGCCACCGTAATTTACGGTGGCGTAATTAACGCCTTCCCCACTCCCATTATGCCCTATGGGGCAAAATGGGAATGGGGAAGGGTAAATGGGAAAATGGGGATTTACCGCCCCGCCAAGGTTGGAATGGGGCGGTAAATCCGCCAACCACCATGGCGTAAACGTAGTTTACGCCATGGTGTTAAAGTCACGGCCCAGGCGGTAACTTACCACCTGGGTCGTAATGAGGCCCAAAATGTTGGATTAACGCCTCATTATCCCTACCCTGACGAGGATTTCCCTCCCTATAAAAATAAACTAAAGGAAACACTCTAACAAAAGGTTTCTGTCCCTCACACTTATACATATAACAAACTTAACAAGGCAACATAAGCAGTTCCAATATAACAGAAATAACAGTTATGTTCACAACCTGGAAACTGTTTCTCCTTATGACTTGAGTGCGTCCTACCCCAGATTCTAGCAGGATCTTATTCAACAGTGCCAAAAGGATAAGGAAATCCTGTCTCACAACAAAGTTCCAATAAAGTTCTTTTTGTTCCAACTTGAAGTCCACCAATAGTTCACAATCTTCAACCAGTTTTTCCTCTTTCCACTTGTGGTAAGGAGTTCAATACAACTTCTTCTCATGAAACAAGAATACTTCCATAGTTCATTAGGATTTGCAAAAATATGTTTGTCAGGATCATTCTACAATAGTTCACAAAATAGTGGTTCCGTCACTTCTTTTTCAACACTTTGCACCACACCACAATATACTTCAATGACTTCCACCTGGTTCACTCACCTGCCAGATCTACCACTACAAGATCCTTTGCCCTTCTACTCTCCTGCCAGGACACATGAAACTATTAACTTCTACAAGTACTTCTGTGGTAAAGGGTTGATTCCAACAATTTAGCAAGGTCTTTTGTTTCACAACATCCAGTGTAACTACTTCTTTTGAGAAGGCAAGAAAAACAATGGTGCTGTTTGTTACATACTTGTGATTGCTGCATGTAATGTGGGTTATGCTCCACTCCTCCTGAATATCTTCTGTCAGAAGGACAGCCTTCCTGCCAGTCTTGTTTCCCCACTTCTGCATTAACCAAATGCTGACAATGGTTTTCTCTCACTCTTTCACTTCTGTGGCTTTGGCAATGTGGGTGTAAGGCAGTTCCTCTTATAGCCTCTTTTACACACTGGCAATAGGATTTACAAACACTTGGATTTTTAATTGCCGTCTCTTGGCTTTGGCAATGTTGGTTCTTTTTAACTTGCCTTGATATTATTCTCTTTTAGCGTTGGCAATAGTCGTTTGTATTGGTTTCCCGTAATATTGCCCTCTCTTGTTGCCGACAAATATTCTGACCCACATAAATACAATCATACTTTTCTGGTCTGCTTGTCAAATTCTTATTCTGTTACCTTCTCCTCTTTGAGTCAGTTTGGTTTTCAAAAGGATTATTATTCTGCTTTACATCAGTTCAGTATTCAAACTAACGTTGGTTTTATCACTTCACTCTCTTTATATTAGTTCTGTACTTAATGCACCCAGACTTGGCCAGTGGGCGATCACGGTGCACTCTGGTGTTACAATACACTAGTCATCTCACTGGTTCCGGCGTGCGCGCCCGTTCGTCCCACTGCCTCTTGGTCTTCTGTGTCAGTCGGAAAAGGAGCTCTCCTCACTCAAAAGGCTCTCCTCTGCTTGCCTGCCACCAGAGCCCGACTTACCATGGGGGAAGCTTTTAAACGTCACTCTTCCTGCTGGGCGACCTCTGCAATTAACACCTTAGAAAGAAGAGGCCCTCTCAGGACTGGCATCCGTTCGACACACAACAGCGGTGCCAGTGTCGCTGCTCTCCTGCAGCTTCTATTTCCACTGCAACGTGGAGGTACCACCACTACTCCACCTACTGCTACTGCTCTTTATGGCCTTCCCCTAAGGGAACTTTTATGCCTCCCAGTCTCCCTCAGGTGTGGGTTATTAACATTATTAGGCTACAACTTGCAGACTTGCGGCTCTGCAGCCCTCTTCTTCATCCCAGTACTCGGGGCATTTTGGGACTTGAAGTTCCCAATGTTCAAATCATCTTTCCTAATGGAAATATCATTGCCAAATTCATTTCTCTCCTTAATTATATTCCCTAAAGAAGTATTATAAGGATTCAATGAAGAGTTTGGTTTTACAGAGGAATTAGGGCTTCAGAATCTAAATAGTTAATATGTAAAGACTCATCTTTAATATTCCCCTAGAGGGTCATAGGAGCTTTCACCTCTATGGATGTCAGTGACTTTAAAAGGAAGTTTCTTACTCCCAATGCATACCTGGTTATGATTGTTTTCACACACATTAAGATAGTTAGCTTTAGGAAATAAAAGCTCTCCCTGACAGCTGTGAGAAACCAAATGGTGTCTCACTTACTAGTCCCTGAGGATCTCTCTCCCAGGTGGCCAGGGCACGGCCATCGCCTTTGGATCCAGACTCTGGGGCTGGATCAGTGCAGGAGGATCACCTGGGTGAGGGGTTCTCGCAAGTGTGGGTGAGGCAGCCGATGGTGAGAGGCGGTATTACCCCCTTTCCCACACACATGACCCTTCCTATTTTATAGGATTCTCCAATGTCCCAACTCCGCCCTCCCTTTTCACACAAACACTGGGCAGAGGAAGAGGGCGACTGAGAGTAAAGAGGCTAACCCCTACATATCTCACTGGACATGTCCCGCTAATCAGGGCAGGCAAAGTGAGGCCCCTGACTTTAAGTGCATACATCTGATACCAATTAGCTCTCCCCACACGGATAAAAGGCGTAACACAGAGACACAATCTGAGCAAGGTGGAACATACGAGTAAGAGCAAAACTTCTGGGGCTAAGGCAAACCTACTGGAGCAGAGCAACGGGCAGAGGGATGAGAAAAAAGGGTCGAGGACCGCAGGAGTTCTCTGCAGGAGGTTGTTGCCTGAAAAAGGACACAAAAGACACGTGGAGAAGGTCAAATCCCAGACAAGAAGACAACATTGTGTTTCAAGGACACTAGCGGTCCTCCCGGGTGAACAGCAGAGTTGGGGATGCGAGGCCAAGCTTGTGGTAGTGACCTTGACTCACAAATTCAAACTCCACAGCCGGGAAAGGAATGCACACAGCTGTTGACAAGAAAGGCTGGTAGAGGCAGGAAGGAAGGCAGGCCTGTGGTGAACTTTAGCTGTGAAACCAGCGATACTGAGTAGGAGAGTGGTTCAGCGAAAGGAACTATGAGTAGCGAAGTGAGCAAAATTAACCCCGGGAGAAGGGGGAAAGTGAAAGGTGAATGTTGAACTGTTTGTGCTTTTGACATTGAACGAATTAAAGGGAAAGTCGAAGTGGTCCTGTGGAGGTTTATAGTAAAAGCCACGCACATTTGAAAGTCTTCAACATTTAAGAAAAGGTCTGAGCCCGGCTGAGCGAGACCGAAAATATGACATAAGGAAAAGGTCAGAGCCTGACTGAGGGAGACTGAGAGTGTGACAAGTTGGGGGAAGGGAACCCCTAAATGATGTGAATTAAGCTTGGGGAAGGGAACCCTGCAAGTGCTGTGTTTAAAGGGTCCGAGCCCGACTGAAAGAGACCTACGTGAACCTTTTCGTTGAACTTTTACTTTATAAGGTCCGAGCACGACTGAGGGAGACCAGCGTGAAGCTTTTGGTGAACTGTGCTTTGAACACTAGAAAGAGAGACTTAAACGTGGAAGGCCAGGCACGCCTCGATCCATGTTTCAAACTGCCTTTGTTTTGAGAACCTGTGCCAGAGTGTGTCATCCTGTCTAGAGAGACCGCCTTATTCTGTGTTGTCTAATGTGGGGAGGAGAGCCACATTTATTCCTTATTTTCAAACACTGATTTTCCTTTGCATACATATCTTGCGTCAGACACTTTTTGTACAAGAGATAGGGCAGCCATTCAGTGTTGTTAGTGTAGGCCCTTTTGATTTGATGGACGCAACTAGGACTGATTTATTTATTATTTGATGGGTGACACTACTCCCATCCTAGCTATAGGGCAACCTAGGAGTTCTTCCAAACCCGAAACTTCAATAAAGGTTATAAAAATTGTACCTTTTGTGTCAGTGTCATACTTGTGATACCATGCCTCCCCTACACAGCAAGCCATTACATATTCCATTATCACCAATATTTCTTTCTTTGAAGAAGACAAATACTGCATCTCACCCAACAGAGTCCTCCTGTTCCCCTGAGGCCCTTCTCCTCCCAGGTGATTCTCTGGCTAATACCACCCCCAGGGTCAGGATCAGGAAGCGGCTGCCTTCCCCTGGCCCCCTGGGAGAAGACGTTAGTTAAGGTCTTTGTGAGGACTCAGTAGGATTCATCACAACAGCAAATTAATATTATTATTTTGTAACACGCTTAATACCATAGACTAGTCTCTAAGCATTGACCGTTATTCAAATCTGTGTTGCTCTGTGTTGTCTCATTTCCATGACAAATGCATTTCACTTGAGCTATCCACCTGGTCCTTATCCAAGAACTGGTTAAGTCCTGCAGTTTTCAGGGCTAATGTGTGTAGGCCATCAATGATTAGTTCTTTAATTGCAAATTTTGAGGGAACAGAAACCCACACACATAATCCACATGAGTTAAGCTCACTGTACTCTTCACAGCTGGTTTAAAATAAGAAGCAAACCCATCAAGAACGTGACAAAAAAGTTACCAAGTCTCCTGTAAACAACATTGTAGTTTGGAATAAATGCCATTGCTATGTCTTGAGCATCAAGTTTCAAGTCCAATCCCCTTATATTCCAGCTCAGCGAATGGCAGTGGGCGTGTGGATTGGACAATTGGGAGAACCCAGATTCTGAATTCATATCACAAGGTCTACCGTTGGTGGAGAGGGAGGCGGGTTAGCTTCCACCATCTGAAACACGCTCCTCCTCAAATCATTACACATCCTAAGTTGAGGCCAGAAATATTGGCAATCAGAGCAGCTAGCAGCAAACTCTTCACCTCCACTAGCCGTCCCAGCCTTGCAGTATCCAGGACTCTTTCTGTATCCATAATGTTTGACAATTGAAGCCTGTTATCTGGAGTGGGCATAGCACACCTGGGGATCAAATTGCCTTCATATTTGAAAGAGCTCTACTCACAATTTGTATTTATATATTTGTATTTATTTATTTGTATAGCGCACCTAGCACTCAGGCGTCTGGGCGCATTACTTCGGTTACATTAGTGCAAAGTAGCAATGGCAGGGTACATTAAACACAGGAATGATACAAAAGCATTATATACAGTCAGGAGTAGGGAACATATAGTCAAGTTACATTGGCGAAATACGGTAATTGCTGAGGTGCTACAGTGGCATTATATACAGTTAGGAGGAAGATGCACGTATACGACATATGTTAAATGCCAGGTTAGCTAGTTTCCTGGGAAGAAAGCCAGTTTTTAGCTTTAGTTTTGAATAGGGCGAATGATTGTTCTGCTCTTAGGTTTGTGGGTATGGAGTTCCATAGTTTGGAGACAGGCAAAATACTGCCTCCCAATTTCTGGAGGTTGTACCTGGGTTCTGAGAGACAGTGAAGTTGCGCTGATCTCGTAGGTCGGTTGGAATGTCTTTTGGTGAATTTGCAGATCAAGTAATTGGGTGCTGAGTTGGATAAGCACTTATGAGTGAGGGTCAGGATTTTGAGCGAGATTCTGTTTGTGATTGACAGCCAGCAGGAGTTACGTCTGGTTTCAGAAATATGATGAGATCTCGGTATGTTGAAGGCCACTCTGAGGGCACTGTTTTGAAGGACCTGTAGCTTGTTTAAGTTACACTTGCTAGTGCCTAGGTAGAGCACATTACAATAATCCAATTTGGATAATATGAGCACCCTAGCTAGTGTGGAGCAGCTTGCTGGTGAGAGGAAGGGTCTGCAAGAGTCTATTACTTTACAAGTGTACGCTGTAGCTGAGGGTGTGGCGTTCACTTGTTTCGTCAAGGTTAAGGTTGAGTCAAGATAGACGCCAAGTGTCTTGACGTTTTTGGAGACTGGGATGTTAATGATGTCTATGGTGAATGAGTTAAAGGTTATGTCTAGTTTGTTTAGATTGGCTTGGGAGCCGGTCAGTAGCAATTCAGTCTTCTCATCATTGCGGCAGAGGCCATGTGCAGCCATCCATGTAGCCATCCATGCCTGAATGATGAGGTACATTTTGTTCAGTAGTTTCGAGTCATTATCATGGTTGCCAGAGATCGGGATAAGGACTTGGGTGTCATCTGCATAGTTAGTGTAGGTGACACCCAGGCGATCCAGATCATCAAACAGTGGCTTGGTAAATATATTATAGAGTGTCAGTGACACACAAGACCCTTACTTTGCACATTACTGGTGCTGGGTCGGCCGATGCTGTAGGAGAAAAGACTCTCATCGTTCTTTTGTCTAGAAATGATTGTATTCAGGCTGTGGCTTTCTCAGAGAAGTGGGCTGAGGAGGTGAGGTGGTTACATAAGACTTTGTGGCTGACGAGGTCGAATGCGGCCGATAATCTAGCAGTATGAGGAGTGTTATGTTGCCTTTGTCCTTTTGGTCATCGATCTGCGTTTTAAGGTCTATTAATGTGGTTTCCGTATCATGTGAAAGCAAGCGTCCCCAAACAGCACGATCCTCCCCGCAATGAGAGACAATGAGGGACTCTCCCAAAATGGGAATAAGGCCAAGACAGAGTGCGGGTGAGCGTAAATGGGAGTTTATCAATCAGAATTGGGCATGCAAAGAACTCTGCAAAACTCCGAGAGCGCTCTGCCTGACAATAGCAAAGACAGGCGTATATATTTACAAAAAACGTCATCAAAACCTACATACTATAGGGGGCACAAGTTCATTGGGATTGGGTGGCGACGACTAACTATAGGTGCTGCTGCGACGTGGTTGGTCTTGGCTGGAGGACGTCACTGGTCACCCTCGTGGGTTGGGCTGGGCCTGGCAGGTCGGCTTGAGTTCATCCGGGCGGTGTTGGTGTGCCGAGGCGGCCTGTGGCAGAGATGAATGCCTTTTCTAACTTACTTGCCCTCTGCCATGCACACCGCAGTCATTCAGTCATTTACAGTGCTATTCTCTTTAGTAAATCTTTCAATAGGTTATTTTTATAGGTTAATGCAACACAGGAGGAATGCACCTTGTGAGGGGTCTGGAGATAATATATCGAGGCCTGGTTATTCGTGATCTGTTGACCGGGACCATAGGTCGAGGGGCTAAGCTTCGGGGACTGAGGCGGGTGGTACAGGTCTTTCTGTCTTGTTAGAAGTGGTTATGGATGTTTCGCTGTGTGTTGTCAAAGTGTTGGGTGTCCTGATTGTACAGGGCCATAAGTCTGAGACAGTCCGGTGGGTTGTGGGGTTTACGAGGGGGCGCTTGAGTTTAAACTAAGGTTTACTGCTGTGCTGTAAATAATGCAGGTGGCTGGCCGCGGCCTTGGGTGCTGCAGTGGGGCTACAAGTCTTTGAAGCGGCTCCAGTCGGGTCGGGGGAGGCGTGATAACGCAGAGCGGGGCTCTGTTCTCATGTCTTGGCAGCTTTCTGAGGGAGGGAGGGGGATACATCGAGACCTTGTACGCTTTCACAAAGGTATCTCCCTCGTGTGTTGCCGAATATAGGTAAAGACATCGCAAACATTTGAATACTTTCTATAATACTTATTTAAAATCACTTCAAAACATGCATTTAACCTTTGCTGGATGCGTCTCGATTATACCCAGTCTGTGCACCATATTGGTACATTATATTCTAGCAGCTACAGTGTTTTAGTTACATGCATATACATTCGCAGTAAATGAGGTAGTGGTTAGATCAGTGGAGTACATAGAAAACGACCCGCCACTGTACGTGACGGTGGTGGCATATGAGGGGCTCAGACATTCACACATGATAAGTGCACTCTCGCGCATTCTTTACATGAGTTCATAGTATAGTTGCATCCGCTTTCTCGTGTACTCTAGCAGCATTAGCTTTAGTTATGGCGCGAAACCATGTGAGGTAGGCTGCCCAGTGATACACGCAACAAACAGATCCCTGGAGCGTTCCTTTATCATTAGCATCCACCTGCAATGGTGCGAGCTCGCCATTGCTTATATCATGGGAGCATACTCTCTCATTTTAATACATTCTACAGGCGTTTATATTTTGTGGAAGAAAGCATACTTCGCAAGAGGTCTTGACATTAATATATACATATATATAAAAACTCTCTGCCCTCAGATGACCATTTTACCGTTCTTCTCATTGTTCAGGCCTGCTGGCCGGGTCATGCTGATAGTGATGGTACACTGCGGGAGGTGAACTGTTACAATGTTAGCGTATTGCGCTAGCTCATGTCCGTCTTGTTCGTGGGAACGTGCTCGCAGCGGATCTGCCAGGGTGCTGCGGCAACAGGGATGTTCTCCGAGGGTGGGGGCCGCGCTACAGTGCGCTGAGCTCACACCATCTTTACCGGGCAAAGAATGGTTTCTGGGCCTAGCTAAATTTGTGTTGTAATCAATACATGTGGGCATTCGATACGTGTGGGCAATGTCTCCAGTGGGTGAGCCCTCCACCACCTGGGCCCGGGTGGCATGAGGGAACGCCCAATGGGCCATAGCCCTCACCTGGGGAAGAAACGCAGGCGAGAGGGGTCTCCTGGACCAGTCCTCCCCTACATTTCCCCCCTTTCGTTACTTAAGTAACGAATTCTTTAACTCCTCTATCCTCCTACACTCTGCTTCGTCCATCACCGCCTCATCCCATGCAGGAGTTCCTTTGATAGGCATCCATGCTCTGCACACCCCCCTTAAACTCTCACCTCTCCTGGCGTATTCATCTGGAGTACACGTAAGATATATGCACCCACCATCTCCTTCCAAATCTACCCATACTTCCTCGTACCATTCTAGTATGCGGGGCTCTTTGATGGTGGTGTGCCAAAGCTTATCTACAATATCCTTGTTGTGGTACATGGGCACCAGTTGGTACCTGGGTGTGTTGTCTACCCCTGTTTGTACTTGTGCTTCTTGCATCGTTTTTATTGTACCGTGTGAGTTGCCCATTGTCACCATCATCATTGCACCATTTGGTACTGCGTTAGCACAGACTCGAAGACCCACCTGGCATAGGCAGAAAATCAAAAGGAGGAACACCACAGCTGGCATCAAAAATTTCATCGTTGTTCCAAGCCATGAGGGGACCCAGGAGAAGAGGTTATCGAACCATGTACTATCTTCTGCTCCGCCTTCCATCTTCATTTTTTCTCCTAGGTTGTGGACTGCTTCGATCACATGGGACAGGGAGCCGTTCTCTGCATCTTCAGAAGGTACGGAAGTGCAGCAGGCACTTCCTATTTTTCGGCAAACACCGCCGTCCATCGCCGTCAACAGGTCCAGGACATACCTGTTTTGCATGGTCATCAGTCGCAAGGCTCTTAGTTCGACCTTTATTATGTTAAAAACCTTCTTCAGTGTCGTTCGCCAGCTGAATTAATTCCCAGCCGGTTATCTGGAGCCATTTTGCATTAGCCCTTGCTTGGACACTTGATACGAGCGAGGCAAAAAATGTTTCTGCTGAGCTGAATAATCGATATTTGTCTGGGATCTGGGCCAATAGTTCTGATGATGCCTTTGATATATAGTTCGATGCTCGTCTGTTGCGGGTCAGCACCTCTCCCTTGCTTCCAGAAGACAGGACATACATTTGTGGTTCTGCAGTTGGTTGGGCCATACTCTGTTGTGTGCGTTCCTGTGTCCTTTTGCTTCCATCGATGTGGCTTTCTGGTATAGGTATGCCTGGTTGCCACATACCCAATACGTGTCCATAAGGGCCGCAGTCCCTTTTCTTAGGTCTGGGATAGTGAGGGTTTTGTTGCACTTCTTGTTCGTCCCCATGGACGTTCTCCCCTCTCCTTTGAAACATAGTTCATAGTCTATTTCATTCTGCAACTTGAAAGGCTTTTCGATGGGCGTAACCCAGGTTAGTTTTGAAATGTGTTCTCTCCATACGGGTGTGCATGTTTCTTTTATCCATTGCAATTTCTCCGGTGCCACACCCCTCAGTGCTTCAGCTTTACACATTACTTCTTCGTTCTTCCACTTGTTATCAGAAAAAAGTGTCCCTTCGATTGCAAAAAATGGTTCTTTCAGACATACAACCCCTGACGGTTTTGGGTAGCACGTTTTCTCGTTCTGCAGCATTTGAAAAGTCACTTCATGTGCCTGGAAGGTGTTCTTAATTCTGCACAACGTGAGATGAAGGAGACATTGGGCATCTATAATCGGCAACTCTTTGGGTAACAGTACTTTGGGTGTACCTGATGCGTGAGGGATGAGGGAGCAAACATAACAACTCTCGTTTGTTGTTTGTTTAGCTGTGGCACTCATGTCTGCATACCACTTATTTGTTTGATGGGGGTGTCGTGGGTCTTCCATCTTATCTAGACCTAGCCCATAGTACTCATCATACTTCCTCCTCCCTGCTTCCCTCTTCCGTCTATTGTTCTTATTTCTCATATTCTTCCCGATTCCCTGGGCAAGGGGCAACCTAGACCCCCCTTTCTCATTCCCGCCCCCCTTCACCCAGTCATCATATAATATTTCATGTGCTTCTCTCATTCTTTGATTCTCTATGGCCGTGGGGGCAGGTTGGCTGGTGGGGGTATTATACAACCAGGATATGGCAGAGGGATTTCGGTCGTTTAAACTGTGAGCATTGTAATTAGACATCTCAGGTGGGGACAGTGTGTTGTTTTGTCTTTTACCCTTTGGCCCTCCATCGTGTGAGATGACAACATTGGATGACGTAGTATAGTAGCCCCACACAAGTTTAGTTCAGTCCCATATCAAAAAATCACCTTCCCTTGCAGTTGCATTGACACTTGCAGTTGTATTGGTCCCAGTAGTTGTGTTGCTCCCTCCCCCCTCGTTCATCTCGATAGAGATTAACGCTATGAACCAATATGTAACCAGACCAAATAATAATGTAAAAAACAATATAATGCACGCAGATAGTCCACATTCATACGAATATATACATTTCACAGTTAACCATTCTCTAATTCTAGTAAATCTATCCGTTGCAGGCCGCCCGTTAGATGCCATGGAAGCTCCTGTTTTAAGATATAAAAGTGCATTGAGTGCATACATGTAAACATTTTGTTGGCACCATCAGTGCCAATATACATGTGACGGGGAATGGAAGCGGGTGGGGATACGGGGAGGGGTATTCACAGACAAGGGTGTATACAAGCTTATAGTTTGGCATTCCATTATATATATATATATATATATATATATTCACACTCAACAAGATGAAAGTTAAAACAAAATTTTCCTCTCTCTCTCTTTTTTTTTTTTTTTTTTTTGCATCTTTATCAGTTGTGCATTTCTTCAAATTCAGTACCAGCACATACACGCAAGTTCATATTCAGTCATTCTGCTCAGTTGCAGCGTTTGCTGTTGTCTGTGCCTCCCCGTCTACCTCCTCTTGTACGTTGTTATATGCTTTCCGTACATCGGTCAAGTGCACCCAGTACCTCAACCCTTTGACCTTTACCGCCGTAGGCGTGCAAAATATTACTTCATATGGGCCATGGAATCGTGGTGCATTCCACCGACGCACAAAACTTCTGACATATATCCAGTCGCCTGGCATTAGCTGTAGTTGTTGCCCTGGCTCCGTGACAGCGCCTGTTACATTTCCCTCTTCTCTAGTGAAGGGTGGGGACAATTGCTTTGCTATCACGCGCGCTGCCCTTGTCAGTTTCTTTAAATAGTCTGTGAACTCATCTCCCAATATCGCGGTGCTTCTGTGAGCGTCTGAGTGTTCGCGCAGTGGTGAATGTGCTGTGTTCATCCATCTCCCAGTCACGATCTCGTGCGGGGACAAATGGTGGTCTTTGCTTGGCTGGTTTCGTAACTCAAATAGCGCAAGCGGTAGGCAGTAAATCCAATTCTTTTTTAATGAGAAGCATAGTTTTGATAACCTGCCCTTCAACAGTCCGTTCATCTTTTCCACTACGCCATTACTTTGAGGATGATAAATTGAGCATAATTTATGTTTTATTCCCAACAATGTAGTCACTTCCTTAAAAAGCTCATTCACAAAATGAGTGCCATTGTCTGAGCGGACCACGTCACAAATTCCCCAGCGCGGGAATACTTCCCTTACTAGGAACTTGGCGGCGCTCTTGGCATCAGGTCGCGCGCAGGGTCCTGCTTCCACCCACCTTGAAAATGGGCACACGACCACAATCATGTACCGTGCACCATTACACCTTTCCCCCATGTCTGCGTAATCTATATGTAGTTCCTTGAATGGGCCAATGGGTTTAGGGATTGTTCCCCGGAGAGTGCGTAATGTCATCCCTGAATTGTATATTTGGCATGTTGTACATTCCATTGCCAATCGAGACACATGCTCCTGGAGACAGGGCACGAACCATTCTTCCTGTATTTCTGCTGCGATGTGTTGTTTGGTGTTATGTGCGGGGAAGTGTAGCTGTTGAAATGCAATCTCTAGTAGCTGAATTGGCATTACCACCTTCCCCGAATTATTTTGCCTCCACAGCAGGTCTGTTCCTGACTTGCTGCACCCTCGCTTTGTCCACAATATTTTTTCCTCTGCACTGGCTCCTTCCTGCAATTCTATTATTTGTGGTATGGGCATGATATTATATCCCTCTGGGGGCTCTTCGTTTGTTTTGTCCTTAAGCATGTATTCACCTGTGTCATTTTTCTGAAAATAGGAAGCCTCCTTGGCGGCAGTGTCAGCTGCCGCGTTCCCTAAAGACACAACATCTGTGTTGGACGTATGTGCTTGGCACTTTACTATTGCTACTGCAGTGGGGTTTTGCAGGGCCTCAATTAACTCTTTTAACAATTCTGCATGCTGTACGGGTGTTCCATCTGCCCTCCTAAAGCCCCTCCGACCCCATCTTGCTAGGCCTCCATGTACTGTCGTTGTCATGTAAGCTGAGTCTGTGTATATCGTCACTGCACAACCCTTTGCTGCATGTAGTGCTTCTATGAGCGCAATCAGTTCTGCTGCCTGCGCGGAGTAATGTGATGGGAGACGGTATTGTACCAGTGTTTCATACTCACCGTCTTCTAACCTCACCACTGCCATGCCAACGTGTTTTTCTCCCGTGTCCGCGTCAATTGATGCGGACCCATCCACAAAGTACACTTCCCCTTCGCTTAGAGCGTTCTCACACACCACTGTCTCCTCCCCGCTTCCTCCTGTGTAGGTTGCGCAATCGTGGTTCTGCATGTCTTCGAGCGTGCACGCTTCTGTAATGAATGTGGCGGGGTTCACTGTCTTGCATCTCACTATATGGATGTTGGCACTGGACAGTATAATCTCGTAGGCGGTCGCCCGCTGTGTGGTCAGTGTGCTTTTTGATCTCTCGAGTATTGCAAATAATGAATGTTCCACAAACAATGTCACTGGGCAGCCCATTACTATTGTGGCACTTTTCTCAATCGCGAACGCGGCTGCAGCGAGTGATTGCTCGCACGCGAAATGGCCCTGCATCACGGCATCTAAAGTGCCACTATAGTAAGCCAATGGCTTGTGTCCTAAGGATGTTTTTTGTGTCAGGACTGCTGTCATCAGTGTTTCCTTGCAGTGTGAGAATAGGTAAAACTCGCGTCCATAATCAGGGTTTGCTAGTACTGGGGCGCTTGAAATCAACTCTTTTAGTGTTTGGAAGGAGGAACTCATCTCTTCCGTCCATTCCATCTTCCTGTTCTCCTGTTGGGCCACCTTTAATGCTTGTAATAAGGGCCTGGTGTATGCCGCATAATCTAATATCCATGCTCGGCAGTAATTTCACATTCCCAAAAATTTCTGCATGTCTTTTACTGTTGTGGGTTCTTGTACTGATCTTATGGCTTCTACCCTGTCTGGTATTATTCTTTTCCCATCTCTTGAAATCAGCTGTCCTAGGTACAGGACCTCTGTCAGACAGTATTGTAGCTTTCCCTTGTCCACTTTGTACCCCTTGTTGGCCAGCAAAGTCAATAATGTTATGGAATCTGTTCTGCATGTCTCTTCGTTTCGTGCGCAGACTAGTAAATCGTCTACGTACTGAATAATGGTGCTCTCAACTGATAGGTTTCCTAGGTCTTCATGTAATACGCGATTGAAGATGCTTGGGCTCTCGCAGTAACCCTGTGGTAATCTGCAATGCTCATACCTTTTACCCCCCAGTGTGAAGGCGGTAAGGTATCTACTCTCTTCAGCCAGGGGTATAGAGAAAAATGCGTTTTTCAAATCCACTACTGTGAAATGTGATGCCTCTTTCGGGATGCTGCATAGTATTGATGCGGGGTTCGGGACTAGAGGGAACTCCTTCTGAATTACATCATTGAGGGGGCGTAAGTCCTGTATCATCCTCCAAGACCCCCCTTTTGCTTTTTTGATCGGATAAATACAAGTGTTACATGGGGAGTTAGAAGGCACTATTATCCCCTGTGCTAGTAGGGCATTTATTGTCTCTTGTATCCCTTCTTCAGCTTCACGAGACAGAGGATACTGTTTAACTCGTGGTAAAATTGCTCCTTGCTTTAGCTTTATTACCACAGGCTGTACTCCATGCAACAGTCCCACATCATGGGGGCCTGTTGTCCATAAGTTGTTTGGTACGAGCCTCATGTCGTCATCAAAAAACGACGGTGGTGCTCCTACCACTGTCATCAATTGGATGGGAGTCTCCCTTGCTTGTATTAAAATATCACAGGGCATCGCTATTTCCATCACTATTTCACCATCCCCTTCTGAGTCTGAAAAGAGATCCTCATCTGTTACCTCTCGCAGGGCGATGTTGGCGTTTGTGCATAGCACTGTGCGCCACTCACACCCTTCCTCGTCCACTCCGATCACAGCTATTCTTTTTGCTGACACTTGCACAGCGTGCAAATCTAACGATACCACTGATCCTGGTGCTGTGTTGGGGCATACTATGGGGCGGAAGAGGAACTCCGCCGGGATCCTCCAGTCCATCCTTCTCAGCTCGGGAATTATGAGGGCCAGACTCTTCAGCCCTTTGATAAACATTTCCTCATTTTGTGGCAGTCCTCGTATTTCCTGCGTGGTTGTGTAGGCTTGCACTACTAACATTGCACGCAAGGGGCATATCCCGGGTGTGGAACACACTATCCCTCTCTCGGTAAATGATATGGTCATATTGAGTTTACTCAGGAGATCCCTCCCTAGCAAGTTAATTGGGGAATGTTCGTAATACAATAAGGGTGCCTTCACAGTCTTACCCCCCACTGTTACATCCAAAGCTTCTGTGTAAGGAACTTCAACTACAGCCCCAGAGAACCCCTGCGTCTCTAACTTCCTGTTAGATAACGGGAATCGGCCCTCCCTGATACATGATTTCTCCGCTCCCGAATCAACCATGAATATAAACTGCTTGTCTCCTATCTGCGCCCCTACCAATGGTTCCTCTGCTGCATTGTAGGTGGTGGATAGAACTGGACACGCAAGTGTTCTCTGTGGGCTGTCCTATGCGGGGTATCTCGTCGCCCCTCCCTCATTAAAGACATTCCCGGAAACTACCGACATGCCGCTGTAAGGTGCTGGCGCGGGGGCCCCGTTTGCTGTTGTCGCGAAAGGGTTACCTGGCGTGTATTGCATACTGTCATTGTTTTGGGGGTGGTTCTGTGTCCTATACTGGTGTCCTTGTTGCTGGCCCGTGGTAACCAGGCCGGGGTTTCTTAGTTGCTGCTGTCCCATTGGGAGACCATATGGGCTTCCCGGGTGTGGATGACCATAACTCTCCTCCTCCTGGAACCCATTGTTTTGTCTACTTCTGCACTCCCTGGAGTAATGTCCCCATCGTCCACAGTTCCAGCAACTCCCTTGGGGGCCCCTGGGACCCTGCCATCCATTTCCTCCCATTCCCCCATACCCCTGTCCGCCTCCTCTCCGGCCCCTGTACCCACCTCGTCCCCCTCGAGGGGTCCACTCTTGCCACTGCGGACTTCCACCTTGCTCCTGCTCAGTCCACTGCCGCTGTGCTGGTCCTGCCCAATTAGTTGCCACCCTTCCTTGGAGTGCTATCAGCCCCTCCTCCTCCTCATCTCCCTCTCTACTGTGTGGGAGCGCGGCTACTGCTGCTGCAACCTTCACTAACTTTGACTGTACTAACTTCGCCTCGTCTGCCAATCTTTTCTGCGCCACCTCCTTCTCCCTCTCCTTGATTCTTTTACAATGGTGTACTATTATGCTCTGAATTTCTGGCCATCCCTTTGCTTCAATACCTGCTATCTTGTCAAGCGCCTTCTGCACTTCCTTTGGGAGCCCTCTCTTTATAATAAAATAAAATAAAGATGTCGATTGATACCAGGGCGTGCCCGTTTCTGCTCTCCACATCTCTTGGACCCGAAAAATATAATCCATAGCCTCTTCCCCGTCATTCATTGTACACTGCATCACTGACTGCAAGTCCGGTGTGTCTGGGAATGTTTCGCGTAAGGCATCCCACACCCTGGCACGCACCGTGTTAAAGGATGCCCCATCATGGCGGTCACAGTCTAACGTTACTCCCGGGAAACCGGCCTTAACCCATACCCTTTCAGCCTGATCACCTACTGCTGATACGAGTAGACTTTTTACATCTCCTATGGCTAAGGGTACCCCGGCAGTATGTTTCTCAAAGGCATATATCCACTTACTTGCCCCTCCTGACAACGGGGGCAATAGCTTTAATAAATTGGCTTTATCCATCTGTGCCCATGGGATATAGTTAGGCCTCCCTCCTCCCCTGTGTATCAACGGGAGCTGTAGCCTTCCTTTTGTCGTTCCGTCCGGACCCGTTTGAGCTGTTGATGTCCCCAGTGATGCCATTTTTCCCACTCTGTTCCTTAGTCGCCCCGTCCACTCATCATCCAGGGTTCTCAGTGAACACGTACCTTCCTCCCCCTCGCTTCCCCCTCCTATCGCCATACTCAACCTGTCGCTTTCTTCTACCTCGTTCCTTATATCACACAACAACTCCTCTCTAATTCCCCCCCGCCTTTCTTCGCCTGCAACATCTCCCTCTCCGGGCCCTACTTCTATTATTCGCGTTGGTTCTTCCTCAATTCTGAACAAAATCTCGCCCTTTTTCCACCCCTCTTCGGGCTTTCTATTTTCACCTAGCGCTCTGGACATACGCCCTGATCTGGTTGCATCTAGTGCCGTTCGTTCGCATATGTCTTTTATCCTCGAGAGTTCATCCTTTGCTATTGTCAGTCTTGATTCTAAATCATCTGTGAGCTTCTCTATATCTACCCTTTGTGCGCCTGCCTGGGCTCGCTCCCTCGTGCTTTCGTATGGCGGAGGTGCCGTGGGCCGGAGGGGTGTAGTATCTTTCGGGGGAGGTGCGTAAGTGGGATCACTCTACCCCTCTGCGGGCACAGGCTTCTTTATTATCGGGTACAAACTTATTACCTCTACTGGTGGCGCTACACTTGAGCCTTCTTTGACATCTCTTTGTATTAGCAGTGGATTGTCTGTGGTGGACGGGAGATCAGGATTTAGTGCTGGTGTCTTAGGCGGTGGTATCTCTTCAAATAACCTCCAAAGATCTAATATTTCCCTCCTATTTTGCAGCTGCTTTCCTTTGTATTTTAGATAAATGCATGTGGCCACTGTATCCAGGACACTTTTATCAAACGACCCTCCCTCGGGCCAAATCTGAGGTAACCCCTCCCCCTTTAGCTCGGTCACCCATTGGTCGTGATATTTTTTAATCCGCTCCACGTATCCCGGGAGATTCTTACAAATATGTGATAAGGGTGTTTCAGCCCCCATCTCTGTGCCCTCCTAGTGCTGATGTGCCTAGTGTGTGTGCAACTACAATGTAAATGTAGTATCAATATTATTCTTTATATTTTACTTCACATTCAATGTTGGGTCCCTTTGGGCTCTCCCCCTCCCTGACTGCACAATACAAAACTGGCCGTGCACAATGTCTATTATGTTCTTTTTGAGGGGCACATACAAGAGCAACCCATCCTTTGGTTTGACAATGTCAGACTGGAAATCAAAAAGGTACTCACTCACTCCACTATATTGACGTTATCTGAAGAGAGGGAAAAAATTTTTTATCCGACCACACTTATCATGACCATTTAACTATTATGCACTTATAATCGCTCACACATTCACAACGTCAAAATCTCTTCTAGCACATACGAGGTGCACACACCTCTTGGCACCATTCACCATTCAAGCTGCCCTCCCTTTCCTACCTAGCCGGCTGTCCCTGATCGCCTTATTTGAATATCTAGATGCGCATATATATATAGATATTAACCTCTTTTCCCCTCCTTCTAATAGGACTCTGTTTCTCTTACTGTCTCCCCAAGTCTGTGCTAATCACAGTTCTTTATTCTCCCCCCTACCCTTAAGAAAAGAAAAAAAAGTATAGCGGTCACTAATGTACTCTCAGTGTCCCCTTTTGCTGAACACTTTTATTTTATACTCCACTTCTTCATATATTCCCAGTACTAGTCAAGATAGCACTATGCGGCGCCGCCTTCCACCCCCTTTCGGAGCTAGGTTCCAGTCACTTTTATCTCTTATTCACCTCTTAATCCTAATGGCCATATGCAAAGAAAAAGCAAGGAAAATTTAAGATGATCTTTAGTAGATCTGCGTACCCCCTCTTCGTTTCCTGTCCTACACTTCACTCCCCGCTCCCTTTAAGATCGCTCGCACTCAGTACTCACGTGCCCGTCTTGAACCGATACTCTCCGAAACTGGGTCCGTCCAGGCAGTGTCGCCGTCAGCTCAACAGTCAGCCCCGGCTCCGGCGAGCGGTACTCAAAGGGGATTTTTCAACCGGGATCCCGTACCCCCTCTCTATTGAGTGCGCACTTCTTAGTGTACCGGTCGCCGTTGGTGGGCAGCCTCCCGGAGCCGGCTCACCGTGCGTATCCCTTTTCGACCGGAAATTCTCGTGCCAAACGGGGACGGTTATAAGGAGTTAGGAAGAAATAAAAATCACGCTATCGGGGTCACCACTGAAAGCAAGCGTCCCCAAACAGCACGATCCTCCCCGCAATGAGAGACAATGAGGGACTCTCCCAAAATGGGAATAAGGCCAAGACAGAGTGCGGGTGAGCGTAAATGGGAGTTTATCAATCAGAATTGGGCATGCAAAGAACTCTGCAAACTCCGAGAGCGCTCTGCCTGACAATAGCAAAGACAGGCGTATATATTTACAAAAAACGTCATCAAAACCTACATACTATAGGGGGCACAAGTTCATTGGGATTGGGTGGCGACGACTAACTATAGGTGCTGCTGCGACGTGGTTGGTCTTGGCTGGAGGATGTCACTGGTCACCCTCGTGGGTTGGGCTGGGCCTGGCAGGTCGGCTTGAGTTCATCCGGGCGGTGTTGGTGTGCCGAGGCGGCCTGTGGCAGAGATGAATGCCTTTTCTAACTTACTTTCCCTCTGCCATGCACACCGCAGTCATTCAGTCATTTACAGTGCTATTCTCTTTAGTAAATCTTTCAATAGGTTATTTTTATAGGTTAATGCAACACAGGAGGAATGCACCTTGTGAGGGGTCTGGAGATAATATATCGAGGCCTGGTTATTCGTGATCTGTTGACCGGGACCATAGGTCGAGGGGCTAAGCTTCGGGGACTGGGGCGGGTGGTACAGGTCTTTCTGTCTTGTTAGAAGTGGTTATGGATGTTTCGCTGTGTGTTGTCAAAGTGTTGGGTGTCCTGATTGTACAGGGCCATAAGTCTGAGACAGTCCGGTGGGTTGTAGGGTTTACGAGGGGGCGCTTGAGTTTAAACTAAGGTTTACTGCTGTGCTGTAAATAATGCAGGTGGCTGGCCGCGGCCTTGGGTGCTGCAGTGGGGCTACAAGTCTTTGAAGCGGCTCCAGTCGGGTCGGGGGAGGCGTGATAACCCAGAGCGGGGCTCTGTTCTCATGTCTTGGCAGCCTTCTGAGGGAGGGAGGGGGATACATCGAGACCTTGTACGCTTTCACAAAGGTATCTCCCTCGTGTGTTGCCGAATATAGGTAAAGACATCGCAAACATTTGAATACTTTCTATAATACTTATTTAAAATCACTTCAAAACATGCATTTAACCTTTGCTGGATGCGTCTCGATTATACCCAGTCTGACCACCATATTGGTACATTATATTCTAGCAGCTACAGTGTTTTAGTTACATGCATATACATTTGCAGTAAATGAGGTAGTGGTTAGATCAGTGGAGTACATAGAAAACGACCCGCCACTGTACGTGACAGTGGTGGCATATGAGGGGCTCAGACATTCACACATGATAAGTGCACTCTCGCGCATTCTTTACATGAGTTCATAGTATAGTTGCATCCGCTTTCTCGTGTACTCTAGCAGCATTAGCTTTAGTTATGGCGCGAAACCATGTGAGGTAGGCTGCCCAGTGATACACGCAACGAACAGATCCCTGGAGCGTTCCTTTATCATTAGCATCCACCTGCAATGGTGCGAGCTCGCCATTGCTTATATCATGGGAGCATACTCCCTCATTTTAATACATTCTACAGGCGTTTATATTTTGTGGAAGAAAGCATACTTCGCAAGAGGTCTTGACATTAATATATACATATATATAAAGACTGTCTGCCCTCAGATGACCATTTTACCGTTCTTCTCATTGTTCAGGCCTGCTGGCCGGGTCATGCTGATAGTGATGGTACACTGTGGGAGGTGAACTGTTACAATGTTAGCGTATTGCGCTAGCTCATGTCCGTCTTGTTCGTGGGAACGTGCTCGCAGCGGATCTGCCAGGGTGCTGCGGCAACAGGGATGTTCTCCGAGGGTGGGGGCCGCGCTACAGTGCGCTGAGCTCACACCATCTTTACCGGGCAAAGAATGGTTTCTGGGCCTAGCTAAATTTGTGTTGTAATCAATACATGTGGGCATTCGATACGTGTGGGCAATGTCTCCAGTGGGTGAGCCCTCCACCACCTGGGCCCGGGTGGCATGAGGGAACGCCCAATCGGCCATAGCCCTCACCTGGGGAAGAAACGCAGGCGAGAGGGGTCTCCTGGACCAGTCCTCCCCTACACATGTCTAGGTCTGAACCCAGATTGTCGAAGGCCTAGGAGATTATTTGTTTAGAGGTGAGCCTGTATTTGAAGATAGGCTGCCCTGTCCAGAATTTTCAGCAGGAATGGCACTGTGGTGATAGGCATGCAATTGGTGGGAATGTCAGGGTCTAGTTTGGGCTTTTTCAAGAGTGGGAGGACCCAGGCATCTTTCGGGTTAGTAGGGACCATGCTGGTCTCAGAGGAGGAGTTTATGAAGGACGTGATGGCAGGTGCAAGTTCTTTCGCTGCCTCTTTCATGATAGTCACAGGGCATATGTCACCCGGACATCGAGATGGTTTCAGGCCGAGGATTATGTTTTCCACTTCTGTAATGGATAGAGGGGAGAATATGAAAGGGATGCAAGGTTTCCCTTCTGAGATCTGAGACTTAGGAAGACCTGTGTTGGAGCTGATGTTATGTTTTTTCTTTTCTATTTTAGCCTGTAGAAGCAATATTTTATCAAGCAAGGCTGCTTGTAATTTAGAGCACCACGTCTTGCCTTTAGTGCAAGTATCAATAGGAGGGATAGGTGACACCAGCTCTCTAAGGATCTTGAATAATTCTTTCGAGCCAGATTTAGCATTAGTAATTCTGTTGTTGAAGGTTTCACTTTTTGTTTGTAGAATGGCTAACTTATATCCCTTTGCAGCTTTTAGGAAGGTGTCTCTGTTAGAGGTTGAGGGATGATTTTTCCAATCAGATTCAGCCTTTATTTTGTTATCGCGTAAGATTTTGAGGCTAGGGGTGAACCAGTTGTTAAGGTGCGCTTGAGGCTTTTTTTTCCGTGGTTTTTAAAGGAGCAAGAGTCAATGGCTAGGTGGAGCGTCTGGTTGTAGAGGTGGATGGGTCTGTTTCGGTATTCGAGTGATTTGGAATTGGCTGTAGGAGTGGAAGTAGGTTTTGTAATGTTTTTGTTATTTCTTGTTAGTGCTGGATGGAGCCAATGCTTTGGCTGTGTTGGGTTGTGTGCAAGTTTGTATGGTGAACATTATAGAGTGCTGGTCTGTCCAACCGCAAGGTGTATTGGAGATGATGTTGGTTTTGCAATTAAGGTCGGCAATCCAATCGAGGATTCTACCTTTGTTATTTTTAGGTTTGGTGATACAGTGGGAGAATCCTAGTACTGAGATTGAGTTGGCTAGGGTTGTGGCTGTGATATCATTGGGGTCGAGGAAGCCAAGGCTGAGGTCGCTTAATAGCAGGATTTAAGAGCTAGGCTTAGTGTCAGTAGCACGGCTTAAAGCTTCACTTACTTGCTAAAGAAGGAGGTCCCCTGCCCTCTCCCCCATCTCCTCTACTTCACCCCATCACTCTCTCCAACGACACCTAATAATGAGCCTCATTACAAGTTTGGCATTTTTCCAGGGGTATATTCGCTGGAATACCGCCAAACAGAATTACTGTTACTGCCACTTGGTCTAACATAATTATTGGTGGATTACAAGTGGTGGTATGGCGGTGTTAGTCCCAATTTATGGAGTCCATACGACTCCATGGGGATTTTGGTGGAATTACCGCCAGTGATAATTCTGCCGATTTTGCCAATTTTTGGTGGTAAGGCAGCGGAATTACCTCCAGCATTTTGCTCGAGGTTTTTCCTTCACCTCACTGCCAAAGTTATAGTACAGCAGTGCGGTAATACAGCGGTAATGCATTAGTAACAGAGTTGCCACTGCATTACTGCTATTATTTCCTGCACCGCCATACTTGTAATGAGGCCCATGTAAGTTTGGATTGTACTCCTCTTTAAAATGAAGCACTTGACCCCTTAGGTTAATGATAACTTTTAAGTAACCTGTTTTCTTCTAAGATTATTGTTCCATTTGTTTTGTTTTGTTCCTGCTGTATATTCCATTTTTGTGCACACTCATAAACTGGCTGACCATTTGTTCTCATCTTTCTGCTAATTTACAGGCACCATTTGTGTGAATGCCACCACCATCTGTAATGAAACTGACACCTGTGTTCTTCAAATAAATTTAAAAAAAATAGTGACGACGAGGTACTCTGATTTTTTTCCCTCAAGCAGTAACGTTAGCCACGTGATCTCTTTCCTTTTCAGTGTTTTCTGTGAGCTCTAAATCCTAACATGTGCACTAAACATCAAGCACTGATGAAGCGTTGCCTTCACAGAAGTAACAGCCAAAGCAAACAGCTTACGCCTCCCCAATTAACTGGTTTCAGGCTGAGGACCAAGAAAGATAATAACCAAAGTGGCTACAAAGGGATCAAATCTAAGGCTCTTGGCTGAAAGACTGCTTCGTAATGATGATTTAGAAGTTATATATTACATTACAATTTTTTTTTTAAACATCTCGGAAAGCCTTGTGGCCTTCACAGCCCGCTTACTTACCTACTGCAGGCCAGGGGTGCACCAGAAAGATTACAAATGGGGCACGTAGGAGTGAATACGTTGGGTGTGGTTGTTGATCAGTGTACAGGATGCAGGGCCTCGCTTCCCCCGCCACTCAATTGCGCCTTCACTCTCCATGGGGAAACCGAAGTAAGACTGAGGGACAGTATGGGTCAAATGACTTGCGACCACACCCCATCAGCGTATTATCACACCATGCTCAAGATGGACCCCCGCACACTGCTCTCCTGAAGGGGGACCCGCTCCGAGCTTGCTGTTAGGGAGAATTCTCCAGAATGGCTAATTTCCCTTACCTTTGAGTCCCTCAGCAGCTTTGCTGGATTTCTAGGGTTTAATCTTTTTACCTGGTAAGAGTGTGAAGCCTTTTCTTCCCACTCTTACATGTGTTTTGCTGTGCGTTGTACATTTTTTGCTCATGGACTATGGAGTCTCACCCACCCCATCATCTTTTTACTGTGTGTCACACAGCACCTTTAGTGCAGTGACAAAGGATTGTCTTTTCAGACGTCTCACTTTAAACTCATGGGACTGACTACTGTCTCCCAGAACATGTAAAGTTGCCATTGACTTTACTAGTCTTTTTAAATTTACAGATCCAGTACAACCTCCAATAGATCTTCCAATAGAGTACTGGAGGGGTTAATAGTTATCCCCTGTTGTCTGATTCTCATGGAACATTAGTATGTTCCCCTTTCTCTTAGATTTGGCTGGTGGCAGTGGTATCTATCATTTTTATTCTACTGCGAGCTATGAAAATAGCCTCGGTACCGTTAGGTGGTAGCCTCAAACTCAAACCCGGTAATCCACTTTTTATTTAACTTGGTTCCGGTAGTCTTTCTAGTGTTTTACTCTGCGCGCCAAACCAGGTTTGGTTCCTTTGTTCGCCGTCCTTTGGCGGGCTACTGCACCAAAGCCCTCCTTAGGCGCCTGAGTGTCTGAGTGGGCAGGATGTGAGGGAGGGGTTTGAGGCCACCTGCACAGGGTCTCCTTGGAGACCCAAGTCGCACTCTTGCTTGATTGGCTAGGTGGCTACCCTGCCAGGATAGCCACCCCGCTGTGTGATTGACAGCCAGGCTGTGTGAATAGGGGTTTTGGTGCATACAAAAGCCAGTCTCTGGGACTGGAAGGCAGAGTCGCCACTGGAACGAGAGAACCAACGAGAAGCTGAAGGAAGACGACTGCTGCAACTACTGGACACCCGGTGAAGCCCTGCTGCAGGTCTGAATCGCCTGAAACTTCGAGGACAGAGGAGATCTGCAAGGAATCTTCTCCCCTTGAGCTTGGTGGGAACAACCAGCTCACCAAACGCCAGACACCGGTCCTCATCCTGGTCGAATTTGCTGTGCATCACTGCAGTAGATCGGATAGCCAGTGGGAAGAGAACCAGTTTGGGTTTTAAGGAGCACACCTTTTTTTTCGATGTTTAGTTCCACTGCTGGCTTCATCCCTGGGCAGTGCAGGACCCTCCAGATGTCCTCCTTCTTGTCACCACAACTGAAGCTTCAGGAACTGTGAGCCTGCAGGAACTGCCAGGAACAACTGCCTCAGCTACAGCATTCTTCTTCTTTAAAGGTACTGTGCAAACTCAGTCGTTCTTTCCATCCGACCGCGGTGAAAGTGCTTGAAATCTTTCACCTCTCCGAAGGCTTGTCCTTCTCTTCTCCTTTGAATAACTTTTCCTCCCACCAACTTCGTTTGAACTCTTGGCAAAGACTTACCCGCAAACTACTTTGAACTGTGTGATCCTCTGCAAAGACTCTGAACCATTAACATTGGCCCAGACCTATTGACTTGAATCCTAGTTGTAGTAGTCTTTTGTAGATTGCCCTGCTTATAACTCCTTGGTGTTACTGATTTTGAATATCCTTGTCTTTTCTTCCTTTTAAATTGCTGGAGTGCCATTTTGCTCACACTTCATTTTGAACTTAACTTGTCCAGAATTGATTGGGGGTTGTTGTAGTATATTAAGACCGTGATTTTCTGCTGCTTTAGGATAGTGAACGGTTTTATAACTGATGGTGTAAATAGATGTATATTCTTTTACTCAGAAACCTTGAATCAGTGTTTATTTGAATCATAGTAATTGTTGACCTTTGTGTAAACTCTTGTACTGCTCACTTTACTCTTGAGATAAGTCTGGCTGCTCAGGCATCGCTACCACTTTACTGTGTTGTGCAGGCTTGTACCAAAGGTGAAATGGTACTTACACTTGTGGTCTTAATTGTGTGTAATGTTCACAAAGGGTACTTCTTATGATTCTGTCTAACACTTGCCACCTTATTTATTGATGTGTTTACTTCTTATATTTATAAAAGTCCACCCTGACCCACAATTAAACAAACATTGGCAATGCCAACAGTTTGGGCTTTTGTGTGCATCCGAAAGCAGTGCAGGCGAAATGCCTAATATTTCATGCACATCGTTAATCAACCACAAAATAAAGGGCTACAATCTTTGTGTCATCTCCAACATACGGTACTCACACAATCCAAAGAGATGCAACAAAATGCACTAAAACGGAAGCCCCGCAACTTCAAGTAATCAATTCTGGGCTCTGCTTGGCTGCAAGATAAGTGAGCAACCAAAAGAGTGGTTGCCGTTGCGCCTGCAAGAAAAACATAGGTTTCAGCTCTGCACTACTAAAAAGAAATAAAAAATATCCCGTAACGGGATTGTCCTAATTCTGGTCAATCACAGATGGATAAATCCGGATTCCACCTCAATGGGATTCAAACATGCGACCTAAATATTGCATTCTGTGCTCAGTCAGCAGCATTTGTGAACCCTGCCCATCTATCCTAGCTAGCAAAGCTAATGCTTCCCTCACCTCTAACCTGCCTCTGTCCCTCACTTCCTGTCTCCACTGTAGCACTTCAGCCATCATGGTCACATCCTAAGTGCAGCTGGCCGTACTGTCTACCTGCACTTAAAAATGTCCAATGTTGGTTGTCCTTAATCTATATATGCCCACTTATCGGGGTGCAGCCTTGGAGCAGCAGTGAAGGTGCAGAGATAGTGTGGGGCATACTTGTCCTGGTGTTAAGTAGGTTAGGAATGAGCCTAAAATGCTGGCAAGCCTCTAGATTGGCCAGCAATGCCTGCTGACAGGAACAAAAGCAACCCTGAGATCCTGCCAAGGAGAAAAGAAGATGCATGTAGCACCTGCTTTAAGATGTCCCTTCCAGGAAAGCACTACACCAGAGACCACTGCTGCACAAACACTCCAATAAGATTGGGGGGTGCCATTGGGAGATGTGCAAGTATCAGTGTAGTTTGTTAGTGCAGGTAACTGGCATAAAGCCTAGCTTCATCACAGAATGGCCAAGTAACCAAGTAATTTTGCTCACACTTCATTTTGAACTTAACTTGTCCAGAATTGATTGGGGGTTGTTGTAGTATATTAAGACCGTGATTTTCTGCTGCTTTAGGATAGTGAACGGTTTTATAACTGATGGTGTAAATAGATGTATATTCTTTTACTCAGAAACCTTGAATCAGTGTTTATTTGAATCATAGTAATTGTTGACCTTTGTGTAAACTCTTGTACTGCTCACTTTACTCTTGAGATAAGTCTGGCTGCTCAGGCATCGCTACCACTTTACTGTGTTGTGCAGGCTTGTACCAAAGGTGAAATGGTACTTACACTTGTGGTCTTAATTGTGTGTAGTGTTCCCAAAGGGTACTTCTTATGATTCTGTCTAACACTTGCCACCTTATTTATTGATGTGTTTACTTCTTATATTTATAAAAGTCCACCCTGACCCACAATTAAACAAACATTGGCAATGCCAACAGTTTGGGCTTTTGTGTGCATCCGAAAGCAGTGCAGGCGAAATGCCTAATACTTCATGCACATCGTTAATCAACCACAAAATAAAGGGCTACAATCTTTGTGTCATCTCCAACATACGGTACTCACACAATCCAAAGAGATGCAACAAAATGCACTAAAACGGAAGCCCCGCAACTTCAAGTAATCAATTCTGGGCTCTGCTTGGCTGCAAGATAAGTGAGCAACCAAAAGAGCGGTTGCCGTTGCGCCTGCAAGAAAAACATAGGTTTCAGCTCTGCACTACTAAAAAGAAATAAAAAATATCCCGTAACGGGATTGTCCTAATTCTGGTCAATCACAGATGGATAAATCTGGATTCCACCTCAATGGGATTCAAACATGCGACCTAAATATTGCATTCTGTGCTCAG
This sequence comes from Ambystoma mexicanum, assembly GCF_040938575.1. Taxonomy (NCBI): domain Eukaryota; kingdom Metazoa; phylum Chordata; class Amphibia; order Caudata; family Ambystomatidae; genus Ambystoma; species Ambystoma mexicanum. Next base: position 430,983,263 of record NC_090931.1, on the reverse strand, counting down.
TCAGCAGCATTTGTGAACCCTGCCCATCTATCCTAGCTAGCAAAGCTAATGCTTCCCTCACCTCTAACCTGCCTCTGTCCCTCACTTCCTGTCTCCACTGTAGCACTTCAGCCATCATGGTCACATCCTAAGTGCAGCTGGCCGTACTGTCTACCTGCACTTAAAAATGTCCAATGTTGGTTGTCCTTAATCTATATATGCCCACTTATCGGGGTGCAGCCTTGGAGCAGCAGTCAAGGTGCAGAGATAGTGTGGGGCATTCTTGTCCTGGTGTTAAGTAGGTTAGGAATGAGCCTAAAATGCTGGCAAGCCTCTAGATTGGCCAGCAATGCCTGCTGACAGGAACAAAAGCAACCCTGAGATCCTGCCAAGGAGAAAAGAAGATGCATGTAGCACCTGCTTTAAGATGTCCCTTCCAGGAAAGCACTACACCAGAGACCACTGCTGCACAAACACTCCAATAAGATTGGGGGGTGCCATTGGGAGATGTGCAAGTATCAGTGTAGTTTGTTAGTGCAGGTAACTGGCATAAAGCCTAGCTTCATCACAGAATGGCCAAGTAACCACCTTTGGTTGACCCGGAAGTACTTTTGGGGAGATGAGCCCGCACACTGTTTGGCATTCTGTTCTACTGTCCCGCGGAGGGTATTGGAGGAGAATTCAAGTCTCCCGTGTCTTCAGGTGAAGACACAACAAGAGTTCAACCTCAATTCTTCATCGGGTTCTCAAAGTCACCTGGGGGGGGGAGGACACCTTGCTCTTTGGGTGGCGAGGGGAAGATGAACATTTAAGCTCTACTATGTTTCAATCAAGGAGGTGGCTAATCAAAGATACACAAAATCAAGTGTAACTTGCGAACATGTGCCAGGGGCTGCCTGCCCTACCTACAATACTCACCAGCCACACATTGCATCTCTGTTATGTGGTCACTGCACAATCCGCCTAAGCCAACAGATTCGCTTGCTGAGAAAAGGGGAGCTACTCAGCAAGGTCAAAATTGCCCTAAACCAACAGAAATGCATGCTTACCATTTATCAAGCAGGTGGAATGTTTAAATGGTAGTTCCCAAGCGGGAAGAAGGCACTTCTACAAGCATTTAATGTATTCTGGAAGCATTGACATTGATTTTCCCATTCACATATTTTTTTTCAGATCAGGCCCATAATGCTTACTAACATATAGCATTGCCACACAGTTTTGTTTTTGTGTGTCTTTATGGCTTTACTGAAAAGCTCCATAACGCATAGAAGATTCGTTTAGGACGACATCATTTTGCATTCATATATTTGTATTCTTCCGTTCCAAATAGGGAAAACAAAGTTACTGTCATACTGTTTTTGGATCACATAAGTATTTATATATTTGTCATTTCAGTTCACAATGTGATTTTTGTACAAAATCCCGCAAACAGAGGACAGTGCTCAAAATTCATGAGCACTGTCCTCTATGTGTTCACTGGAATTTGCTTGCACTTTGGATTTCTAGCTCCCCGCTGCCGGCATGCACCACATTGCATGCAGCTGGGAGCTAGAAATCCGAAGTGCGAGCAAAATCATGTGAACACATAGAGGACATTGCTCACGTGAGCACTGTCCTCTATGTGTTCATGGGATTTTGCTCGCACTTCACATTCCTAGCACCCCGCTGTCGGAAACGTGGCGCATGCTGGCAGCGGGGAGCTAGAAATCCTGAATGCAAGCAAAATACCACAAACACACAGAGGACAGTACTCACGCTGGAGATGATCTCAGGGCTACAGACTCTGAGATCTTCCCTGATGTGAGCACTGTAGAGTTGTATGTCTTATTGCAAGTTTCTTATTTGAACACTTTACAGTAGGTTTAAAAGTGTCGGGGAAGGAAAACAACAGAAAGGGAATGCATTGAAGGACAAAAAGAGGTGGGGTGAGCCAGACAATTTATGTGTGAAGCTGGGCACAGCAAGTCAGATTGCAGGAACAGGGGATACAAGCATCTTCATGACCCTTCTCAGCTAACAGAGGCGATAATTGAGCCAGTAAGTGTTCGGGCACTACATGACATGTATCACAACATTTCCAATTTTGTGTTGTAAGACATTGATACATATTAAAACTGATTTAAAAAGTACAAACAACAGCCCTAGCTATATAAAAAAAAAACAAGGAAATGAAATGCAGAAAGGACAGAAATAATTACTGCTGTCGGTAGTATTGTAAAAAGATTATATTCACATGATTCAGTGTAGCATTTTATTTGGAAGATGCATGGTATCTTTCCTATTCAAAGATTGCCGCTAGTTTCGGCTTGTTTCCAGAGAGCTTCCTTAGAGACAGTCATCCAAGATGGCTGCCTCCAAAGAAGAGCTCAAGGAGCTCAAACAGTTCCGAGATGGGTAGGAATGGGTGGTATTAGCTATCGGGATTAGCATGGCTAGGGGCAGGGTAGGGGCAGGGAATGGGAGGGATTCAATAACCTAACAACTGTGTATACCTCAACAAATGTCATCTCTATTGGAAAAGCATTACAGACCCTCATTCAAAGCCCATATTTGAAGCTCTTATGTTAAAGCTCTTATTTTAATGACAATAGGTATGGCTTTAAGGTAGCGCATTCAGTGCCACCTAATAGCCCAAACTAAATAGGGATATAAAACAACTTGATATTAAAAATGAAACTGTTTTCTCTCACTTTAAAGCAAAATATAATACACTACACAGATCTAGAGACAGAAAAGAATGGGATGAAAGGAAAATAATGAAAATGACAATGTAAATGCATTTGGGTATTTTTTTGGGTATGGTTTCTTGGTAGTGGGGTCCTGACAATCCCAGAGGGTGTCGGAGCCGCCGTGAATTCGATACAGTAGCCTCATATCACAGTCCGATTGACCGAGGTATCTTTGAAATCACAGAGCCATACTTGCAAAAACCACTAAATGCGGCTCCCAACAGGCCTGTGTCAGGACTTCTGCTTCTGAGAAGGGGATGGTAGTTTGTTCCTTGGCATCCATATAAGCCTGTCCTTTTCCTCCATGTGGGCTGCATAACCTGAAGGCTGATGTTTCCCACCGGAGAACTGAGACTTCTCTTTCGTATCTGTCTTTTTCCTGAGTTTTGCAGCATGCTTGTCCGCAAGAAAGACCTTGTGGCCTTTCTCCTCCGCCAAAGTATGGCCCTCAAACGGGATCTTCATGACCACCGTTGTGGACGGTTGTCTGTGTGGCAATCTTTAATATGCAGATTGTGACAGCCTGCCACAATGGATCCCATGGCCATGGAGGAAGCCTTTACCCCATCAAAGGCCAAATCAGACAGAAATTCAACTTGGCTCTTGACCAACTAAAGGAGTGGTGCAAGATCTGCCACCTCTTGTGAAGTCCTCAAAACAAAGTCCTCCAAGCACTGCGAGTGAGGGGATGATCTGGAGGGGCAAACCCCATATAATGTGCCAACTGGATCAAAACAGAGGCTACATATTCTGTGTTCAGGTATCTCTCCCTCTGATCACCTTACCTAGAACCAAGGGAATCTGAGGACAACGACGAGGAAGAAGGAGAGGAGGAAGGCTCTGGAGTTGGAGGAACAGCTCTCTGTTTCTTCCTTGCTTTACCACTCTTCTCCTGTGTGGCTTTCTTAAACATCTGAAGCAACCTTTTATAAGAGAACCCAGCCCTCTTCTTCCTGGGTCTTTCTGGTGATGTGGAACTGTGGGAGCAGGTATCCACATGCCGCCATTTCTCTGTGTGTTTCCCCATGGTTATATACTCTGGATTACCAAAGATTCAGCCTAATTGAATAGAACTCCAGGAGGCATGCCAACAGGCGAGCAGAAAATGGTCTGGTGCCATTGGAACCGGCCGGCATAAGCAGTTGGGCCATCGCTATGGCAACAGCATAAACATAGCCTGTTAATGTTAGCAAGGTGATTCACAGTCTTCCCGGAGCCCTCCCCCAGCTCGGTACCCACGCCCCATTGCAATCGGGGCCCAGTCGCCTCCAAGGATGTACCTCTGCTCTGCGTGGTTCCCTCTAACGGGAGACCCTCTGAGTTGCCCATCTAGAACACAACGTGACCCAACATCTACGTCCAGAGTCAAGGGGCCAAGCCTGGAGCTCGCCAGAGGCACAGCCCCCAGGATCCCCCTAATTGGGATCCCATTGCTCTGCACAATTCCGGGATAATGAACCTGGAGAAGACCCACAGAGCTTAGCCGTCTGGAGTGCGGCCAGGAGCCCTCCAGCTACACCAGAAGAGGAAGAAGCGGATCCTGTGAAGCGTAAATTTGTGCCTGAGGAAGGATTTTGTTTTTAACTGGGGTTGGTCGGATTGGAGTTATATCCCCAAAAGAGGGTGGGACACAAGGGGCCAGGGGTGAAGGAGAAAAATAAATAGAATAAAGATTTCCTGGGGAAGTGGGAAACCTCATATATATGTAATGAAATGAGGAAGAGAAACGTGGAGGTCTATAAGTTCTAAGCAAATAGTTCTGCTCCACAGAAGGTGTAGGCTGAGATAAGAGAGCGGCAAAACGTCGGTATGTCGAGATCTCCACTACCTCATAGTCCAGTATCTGTTGGAAATTAAGCTCCTGTGCCTCGCCCACTAAGAAACCTATAGCAACGGAAACAGTATCCGAATTCTCTTTTCTCAAGATACATCGCTTCCCGGCTGATGAGGGTGGTGCACACACTTGGCAACCCCTATATTCAACCTACAGTGTTATAGGGGGGAAACATAGCCCTTCAAGGTGCTAACCTATGCCACCACCTTCTCCTTAGTTTAGAGGTCACTGAAAAGCAGTTTTGGTAATGCTCTTGTGACATGCATGCTGGCCGTATATCTCAGGCTAGCCCTTAATGCAGGAGCTACCCTCCTAATGAACTTTCACGAACTGTTGGCGTATTTATTTGGTCATCCTAAAAACCTGACTACATTTGAAAATGTGCATGTTCAACAAAAACAGCCCTACAACATACCAACACAAGTTATCCATGGCTATTTGGAACAGAGTACGATATATTTTACGTTCATTCTGGTGAATGAATAAACCTATACCCACGCCCCTTCACTGAAAAACGCCAAATGCACTCTTGAATAGGCTTTAAGTTTAGGTGGTTTTATATGTTAACAAGGGAAGGGCAACATTTGATCTGGCAATCTATATATTGATGGTTCCTCGCGACACAAAACATTAGCAATATGGCATTATCACTATTGTTCTCAAAGTGCTATAAATACATTTTAGATTCATACACACACTAAATATCCTACTGAAATATCTTGTACATTATTATTCATACAATTGCACCCCTACTGGTGGCTGCCTCTATGGAATATAAAAGATGGCTATGTCCAACAATAAAGTTTGTTCTTACTGCATCTTCTCATCCTTGTGCCCCTCCTCGCTGGTTGTTGTTCCGATTCAGGTTGAGTATACTGTGTCCTCTTACGGGTGGTCTTTTTTCAATGGTTTTTCTTACTGTTGGGTCATTGGGTAAAATGGTCAAGCCAAACCAAGATGTGTTTTTCAGGCTGTCTGTGGTGGCTGAAGGATGGCTGCAGGCTAGCCTTGGTGATGTCACAATGCTCACAGGAGTGATAAGAAGATGTTTCTGATTGGTAGATTCCCTCTCCAGTAAGAGAAACTCTAATGTCAGCATCATATTGCAAGGATAAGTCTCAGCCATGAAGAAAAATATAGTAATGCCTCCTCCCCAATCCGGTTTGGTCCAATGGAGGAGATACTTAATTTAAAAGTTAGCAGCGATCATGTTAGTGAAGCTGCCATTGTATGTTATTTAAATCCTCTCACCCTGAAAGGTGTAGGAAGAACTCTGTAGGACCTTTCAGAGTGGACATGGACATCTCAGCTCCTCGCATTGAAAAGAATGCTGGGGGTGTGTAGTCAATTCTGAATTTGATATAATGGTGGTGCATACTAAGACTGTGGGTATTCCTGGTAACGAATGAACGAATATGCTGGGAGTATGGAACTCGAAAAGAAGCAGAGTATCCTTTGGCCCATGGACACAATTTCCAAGAATGACCTGACCATGAAGTCAGCATTGTCTTTTCAGATAACTACTGGATAAAACATATCAAACATACAAAGTGTTCACCGGCTGGAGGCGGTGTTGATGTTTTATATTGGGAGAAAGCCTCCATCAGTCCCACACTTCGGTTTAACTGTATTAACGTTTGTGTTGTTTTCTCAAAAAACTGATTTTTTAAAATAAATAATGTGATTTACCTTTGGTAGTAAGTACAATTAACTACATGCATGCATTCATATTGTGAATAAACCTTGCTTTTATTTGACAGGTCTAAGCTCAAAAGCGTACTTGGCCCGATGCCTCAGAAGCTGCCGCCACACAGATATTTATAATCTCACAGGTGGCACAAGAATCACTCCTAATTTCAGAAGCAGTTCAAGAGTTTGTATTGAAAATTCAATGGGCCCTAGGGCAGTCTCTCTCTCTCTCTCCTCCAAGAATCTCCCCCCAACCAAGACATCCCTGGCCCCAGCCCTTGCCGTTCTCTCTCTAAAGTCTCTCATGGACTTCCTAACTTTACCTATTCTAACCAGTTGTTAGTGATCTATAGGGAATGAAGAATTGTGCCTTACAGACACCCTGTTAGGTCTATCAAGCTCACTCTCTTCTCTCCCTCTTCCGTCCTCCTGATACTCTTCCCCTTTCACTCCACCCCTCCCCCTCTTCCTCCTACCGCCTGCCCCTCAGACGACCCTCACTTGTCGACACCTTTTGATGTTACTGCCCACGCTCTGATTTTAATACTCCTTTCTTCACACTCCTTCTCCCTCTGCACAGCACTCCCTCCTCCACATCACCCCTCCCTCCTTCACACCATTACTCCCTCTTCCACAATACTACACCCTCCTCTCCTTTCACTCAATATCATTCACTTCACAGTCACTCCTTACAGTAACTCTCCTAGACTCACTTGCCATACTAGCATCCACACTCACAATGCAGTTCCAGTTTCACTCACCAGCCAAAACCTCTCCTCTCATCACCGCTCTCCTTCCTCCCTCCTGCGTGTCTCTTGTTCTGCCACCTTCTCCTCCAACCTCATCCGGATAACCCACCCTTCCTGCTTCCTGTAGGCTCCTCATATCTGCCTCCATCTCTGGGCATTGGTTCCCTGTGCCTGGCCAATCTGGCCATGTCTTCCCCATGTGTTGCAACCACCAAACATTTCAGGTAGCAGGCAAATCCCAACCCACTTCCTCAGTGCAGGTCCGCCGTGGGACAACAATGGCAGCCTAGGCAGAACATTGTTTCCATGTCAGGAGGACCATTTCCGCATGACTCCAGTCTAAGTTCCATGTTAGTGGCTTGCGTTTCCCTTAAAAATAGTTCCTACCGGTCTAGTGCGCCGGTTGAACGCTGCAGGTGCTTGCTACTATCCCTGGGCAGCATCTCTGGCATATGCGTAGGACCGCTGCTGTAGTCTCTCTCTGCTGGCTTTCATGACTTGCCCTCTGTATGTGAAAGACTGGTGATTGGACTGCTGACAGTCAGGTTTTTGCTCGCATGCAGTTGCTGAAGGGGTCTGGAGGACTGGTTTTCTCTTGCCTCCTTCCAATGGCGTTCAGGTGATGGTATGTTTCTGAAACAAATGGAAGAACAATGGAATGTATCTCGTATAGGAGGCATGGCAAGAGTTACAGGCGGACTGCTTTGGAACAGACTGACACACTGTGGGGGACAGGAATTGAGGCCCTTTCAAATGCTCTCACTAGATTTATCTGTGCTAGGCCTCCCACCCCTGGATGAGGTGGGTTCCCAACCCCTCTCGACAAGGCCAGCTTACTTGCCTTGTCGCAATAAATGCATGTGATATTACTTACTTCAACTGTATCTTCCAAAACCCAATAATCCAACATTGACTTTTTCCAACTTTATAACTATTTAGTCGTTGTATCACGTTCTCAAGTTCTCCATACGCCCAAGGCCCAACCGGTTCGCTTTATCAACTGCTACATACATAAAAGATCCTTACCCAAGCCACCCTCATTACACATTTGCTAATGGCAGCACAAATGACTCTAGCCCAGGGGTGGAAAACAGTGGATGGGCCGGTAATTGCTTGGTGGTGGGTAAAGATCTGGGGAGTATTGGCTATGGAGGTGTGTGCGTTGAGAGCTGGGAAATATCAAAAGTTTTGTCGGTATGGCAACCTTTTCAGGAATATGTGAAAAATAGGGAAACCCACTTTTATAAACCAATGCTACTTAAGAATGTGAACGTGGCTTGACTCTGCAAGAAAGAATTAGCGGGAAAGAGGCGAAACATTGATCTGAAAAAGGAATTCCAGACCTTGAAACACAGAACAATTATACTGACATCATACATGTTGGGGTTAGGGAAGGGGGGTTATGAGATGGTAACGTGTTAATGTTGTATGTTGTTAACAATGATATACAAAACCATATGATCACTAAAGCCTTATGATGTGAAACCAAGGGGGCTAAATGTACAAGCTGTGGAAGCAATAGCAGCAGAACAGTACTAGTTTTAATGTGATTATGAAAGAATAAATAAAAAAAATATTTTTTAAAAGATCCTTACCCAGCCTGTCCTCCCTTATCGATTTGGTCCCCGCCTTGGTCTCCTTCTCTTAACATCTTTTTTCCAGGGCTAGCCTGACTGTCCCTGTACAGTGCTAACCATTTCTTCCCTAGCTGCCGCAAACTAAGGTAACTATTAACAATAATTTTTAAAAAACTAAAATAATACAGGCCATGAATTACATAAAAATCATGCAATGCCCGAACATCCCTCTACACCATAAATGTACTGCTTCTTTCTCCTTGCCACAAGAGCTCCTAATTCATTTGATGACTCCATGAAATAAAATGCACATCACAAAACTCTACAACCCCTGTTGTTAATGTATGACTTTGCGCATCTGTTGAAACCACCTATCCCCGCTCAATCTGAGAATATTGTATGTTCTTTCGTGCACACTGACTGCAGGTGTAACAGGCAGAGCAACACTGAAGCCATGATTAGAACGTGATTGGTTGGCAGAAACCAAGAAACCCAAAAGGCTGTGCGGTTGGCCTTTGCTTGTGACCTAGGTACGCTCAGTGATACACAACGTCACACATAAAGGCGAGGCACTCGGGTCTGAGAACTGGAATAAGGGCCAGGTGAGTGCTGGTCACCAGACCGTGGTTCATGTATGATGGAGTGATCCGTTGCATGTGAAGATTATGTGAAATGGGTAGGCCAAACGGAATTGTACAGGCATCCTATGGTGCTGCTAAGCCATGCCTCTGGAGGTTTTAAGATGTTCTTTTAGGAAGCTTATTATGTATTTAACGGTTGTATGCGTGGTTCTGTTTCTATCAAAGCCCGTAAAAACCCTGAGAAATCTTTGCTCTGGCCCACATTTTCGGCAAGCGGGTGCTCTGGTTGTTTCTCTGGCCTTTACATCTGTACAGACACGAAACCTATGTTGCTTCTACTTTGGTGATCATCTCGCATTAATTGGTGAGTAGGAATAGTTGCTGCTGTTGTTCCTCCGATTCATCATGCTGAGCTGAGACCCTAATGGGAGTAGCAGGGCACCGCCTTGATCACTTGTACACACAAGACGCATAGGTAGGAGGCCTGATAGAAAGAAGGGAGGTTGGTGTCTCTTCTTGGGTTGCACAAAAAACATTTAATTTCATTTGTGTGCAGCAGAGCAGACCCAATAAAGGGAATTATTTTGGAAAAATATGAACACGGAGCGAATAATAGAAAAACAATAGATTGATCTAAACTTTAGGGGGTCGGTTACCAGAGAATGGAACTCAAGGCAGTGCCAGTTCAAAGAAGGTAGCAGAAGGTGGGTGCCGAAATAACAGAATTATTCTGAAGATACATTCTAAATAATTATTCTGAAATAAATTCTGGAGTGGCAACCTCTATGCCAGTATGACTAGTGTATGAGATATAGGTTTTAACATTTTAGGGCGAAAATGCACTATACGAAACCCCATTGTAGGGTGAATGACCATCTGTATTTGGACTCCTCCTATGAGCTGCAAGAATGACACTGTGTTCCCTAGAAAGGAAACATTGGCAATGGGCAGTCAAAAGAATGCAGTTGCCCAGAAAGGGGTATCCCATCAAATTTTATATCTACTAATTATCAACTGAGTACCTGAAAAATATATTGGAAAATGGATCTGCAAAACCCTGGAGGATAAGCACACATGATTCCCAGGGGAAGGCACCTTCGATTTAGCCAAGCTTCCAAGTTTCAGATGAGTGCTCGCAAAAAATAACATTAAAGTGGCTCTAGAAAATGTTTCGGGATTTGTTTGAGGAAACGACAAAGCGAGTTGGAGAGAAGAGAATGAGAGGTGTAAAAGATACAAATGATAAATTGGGAGTGAAATGCAAAAATTAAAACACAGAGAAAGGGAGCAGGGTCAGGTCCGCCTACTGCAATGCCTTCTATCACTACATCATATCTACAACAAGCATCGCGAGCAAGTCGTAAGAGGGGGACAAGAAAGAGGATGGTGGTATGAAGATGTTAGGGCTTTCCAATACAAATGGAATGCCGCAGAAGCTTCAGCCTCACCAGTGTCACAATCTCAAGTCACTGCTCAGCACACACCGCCCCAAGCACCAAAAGTCTCGGTGTGCAAGCACACAGCAGCCCCATCTGGTTACTCCCTGGTCAAGCAGGTGGGTGCTTCTGCTTCCCCTACCTACCCTTATATACCTTCGTAGGTGCGGAGTATTGTACAGCTGGCAGTCAATTGCCGGTCCCTTTGCGGCAGCCACCCGGATTGCCACAGATGGTGCCGGAAATGTGGTAACAGTGCATGCCCACGTGTACTCCATAGAATGTAAGTCATTTTTCTTTAAAACGTTCGAATATTAGAGAGGACTTAAACTAAATGTAATGATCAATTGAATGCTATGTTCTAGTGATATTACCCCTACTGGACCGGCACACGGCAGTTAGTAAAAGTTACTCACCTTAGTGACTAACCTACACCTAGGGCAGAGTCCCCCTTTTTTCCATTGTTATGGGGTATTCCGTCCACCAGGACGGGACAGGAGCACTTCTTTGCAACACAAACAATGTTTTTCCTTTTTTTATTAAGCGAGGGCCAGTGCGAGCCTGGCTTTAGCCCCGCCTTCCTAAGCCCCACACCGAGCATCACCCTTCAGTCCTTTTCGATTGCCAAGGTCGGTAGACATTTTAGCAACTAAAGGAAACTTTTTAGAGCGGACAGCATCGTATGGAGGAAAGGGGACTCTGGACTAGGAGTAGATTATTCACTATGGTGAGTCATTTTTATTTACTCCTACATCCCGTCCCCTTTCCTACATGCTTGGGAGATTTCCAAGCACTGGAGAGCATACTGGGTGGATGGATAAAAAGACACCTTACTTAAATTCTGAGACGTAAGGAGGTTTCTGAGGACCGCTTGACCAAACTAAGCATCTCCTCTAGAGCTTAGATCAAGGAAATAATGCCTACAGAAGGCCGATGGGGAGGTCCACAGGCAGCCTTACTATGACCTCCCAGGGGACATATTTTTGAGAAGCCACTGAGGCAGCCTTCCCTCACACCAGATGAGAGTGGAGACCTTTGTGTGTGCGAAGGCCCTGAACTGAGTGAGCGTCTATGATGCAGGAAACAATCCAACAAGAAATGGTAGCTTTGGACACCGTTTCTGGAGTTCCCATATGTTAATAAGATGTTGGAGTACATCCTAATTCTCTTTGTCATATCCAGGTAGAACCTAAGAGCCCTTCTAACATTAAAGTTGTTTAACAATCTTGAGGAGAAAAGAAAGATACATGCAAAGAACTACTTTATCCTTGTGAAAAGACATAAAACTGTTCCTCGATGCAAAGCACTTGTAATTCTCTAATTCTCCTTGCTGAGGTGATGGCAACCAGTAAGGCAACCTTCCAGAACAGGAGTTTCAGATCAATGGGCACCATGGGCTCAAGTGGCCTACGACAAAGCGCATTTGACCACATTAAGATCCCATTTGGCTTATGGAGATCTAACAACCAGGGACAGATGAAGCAACCAGTCAAAATGACGCTTTCACACCGGGTTTGAAAGGGTGAAGATGCAAGAGTCAGAATTCAAATAGGCGCGAATGGCAGACAGATATGTTCTGCAGGAATATATATGCATCCCTGTGGATGTCAGTTCTGATATGAAAGAAATAATATTATCAATTGTAGACAAATAGGGTTGATGTCCTTGTCCAAACATCAATGGCAGAAGCAGAGCCATTTGTTCCTATACTGAGCATGCATAGATAGTTTGCGTACTGGTTGTATGGCGCAAAGATCATCTTCGGAAAAGTCCATGTGCGCTAGCGACCTGATCTCAGGAACCAGGCTGCTAAGTACATAGTGTCATGATCCACAGAACACGCCCCTTTTGGACTTCCTGGTCCCTATCACAATGGGGCTTGCACTCCTTGGTACTCCCAACATGGCCGTCTAACGTGGTACGCCTTCCACCAGCCTCCACGTCGGACGTAGAACATTCTACAAATAGACCATGCCCCGCGGCCCCGCGCGTCTCAACGCTATCGCTGGTAGTGGCTAGACGTGTGCTCCATAGTTCGCTGAACTATTCTCCTGTTCCTGGTTCCCAGACCTTCTAAATCCCATCTCCCTTCCTCCCTCTTCTCTCTACCTTGCTTCCCGGATTTCGTGTGCCGTCTTCGTGTACACCGTCCTCGTTTCCTGGACTTTCCGGTGCCTCCGAGTATCCCGGAACACTGAACGCACGCTGGGGCCAGAAGAGGCTTGCGCGGGCTTACACAAAACCCGATCCGTGCGCAAGAAGACTCCTCCCAAGAAATCCTGCAAAGATCGATCTCATGTGAGAAAGGGGGAAATCCGTGACAGTTTGAGACGCCAAACGACCGAAGTTGAATTTAACATGGAAGCAGCCGTTCCGGATCTCATGCGTGGCATGCAAGAATTAACGACCGAGGTGGAGAATTTAAAGGCGGAAAACACTGCATTGAAACAATTAGTTTAGTCTCGTGATTCTGCCACAAAGGAAAGCGTACTACTGGGCGGCATTGTAGACAAATATGATGGGTCTGCAAAAACCCTTTGTGGATTCCTTGATTCCTGTTTAGTCCACTTAACCTTTAAGCCCTACTACTTTTCAACTCCCAGGGCTAAGGTGGGCTTTATAATCTCACACCTCTCCGGAAATGCACTAACCTGGGCTACACCTTTGGTCAATTCTGGAGATGCCCTCCTGGATGATTACGACAGATTTATATAGGCCCTTAAAACCATGTTTGACCGCCCAGAACAGGTCTATAGCGCCCAGGAACGTCTACTTGATTTTCAGCAAGGATCCCAGGACATGCTTACGTATGTAACTCGATTCAAACAATTGGCTAAGGAAGCGGATTGGTCTTCAGAAGCAAGTTTTACTCTTTTCCGAAGGGGCTTAAATGAGGAGATCAAGGACGAATTAGCCAGAGTGGCTCCCCCAAGTTCATTCTAGGCCCTTATGGATCTTGCCATGCAGATAGAGTTTCGTATCCAGGAAAGGAAGGCAGAGAAGAATAAGTCCAAGATACCTTTCCAGAAGGTGTCCTTTTAGACCTCATAGGGGCTTTCCGTGGACCCATATCCCCGCAAGAGAGAATGAGAAGGTTCCATACGGGGTTATGTATGTATTGTGCTTCGGATAAACACCTAGTTAGAGGGTGCCCTCTAGCCCCTCCACGGCATTCGGGAAACGCCAGCTCACGATCGTAGATGGAGCAAGACTTCAGGAGAGACATGTTTGCTCCACATCTATTCCATCCTTGAACTCTCCTGGACAGAACAACCTAGTGATTCTACAGGCCTTCCTATCGCCATCCAAGAATGAGACCTACCCCATTTTGGCCTTGGTGGATTGTGGGGCTATGGGAATATTCATTGATCAATATTGGGTCTTTAGCCACCGCATTCCATACGAAACACAAAGCATCATGCAACCTGTGGAGGCGATCTATGGAAGACCTCTCACTTCAGGACCTATAACCTTGCAGACCAAAGAGATCCAACTCTCGATAAACCATCACCGAAAGGTGATCAAATGTGACATCATTAAGTCGGCTCATTACCACATGGTACTGGGCATGCCCTGGTTACAGAAACACAATCCATATATCAACTGGGCAGCAGGATCCTTGTTTCTTGGTTCTGAGTTTTGCATATCTCACTGTCTATTCCTGGATTCCTCCTTGACATCCTCCGAAAACATGCCAATAGACCAGCAAGGCCCACTCATGGTTTCTAATATCATACAGGTTCCTAAGGCCTATCAGGAATACGCTGATGTGTTTTCAACTGCTATAGTCCAGGCCCTAGCCCCTCACAGACCTGAAGACTGCGCTATAGATACAGAACCTTCAGCAGTGATCCCTTTTGGAAGGATGTTCATTCTATCCGAACCGGAAAAAAGGGCCCTTTGAGAATACTTGGATACTAACCTTGAAAATGGCACATAAGACCATCTAAATCCACAGCTGGAGCGTCGTTGTTTTTTGTTCCCAAGAAAGACACTAAAGAGCTTAGACCTTGTCTTGATTATCGTGGATTAAATCAATGCACCCTCAAGGACCTCTACCCCTTACCCTTAATCTCTGATATCCTGGAAGTGGTGAGAGGAGCTGTAATCTTCACGAAATTGGATCTCAGGGGTGCCTACAATCTGATCCGTATTAGGGAAGGAGACGAATGGAAAACAGCCTTTAGAACACCCTTTGGTCACTTTGAATACTTGGCCATACCCTTCGGACTTGCTAATGCCCCTGCGGTCTTCCAACGTTTCATGGATAGGGTGTTTTCTGACATGCTGTTCCTCTTCGTCATTGTTTACCTGGACAATATCTTGATTTACTCCAAGGACCTTCTAAAGCATGAAGAGCATGTAAAGGCAGTCTTACAACGGCTACGTGAACACAAACTCCTAGCTAAACCCGAGAAATGCCTTTTTCATGTCACTTCTGTTCATTACCTAGGATTTGTCCTTAGTCCAGAAGGAATTGGAATGGACCATTCAAAGGTAAAAGCCATACTATCTTGGCCGGTTCCCACTTCTGTGAAACAGATTCAATCCTTCCTGGGGCTTGCCAATTTCTACCAGAAGTTCATAGCGTCCTTTTCTGAGATAGTTCAACCGATCATTGCTCTCTTGAAGAAAGATACTCCCTTTCTCTGGACCTCAGCTCAAGACAAGGCATTCCAACGATTGAAAACAGAGTTTACTCAAGCCCCCATCCTAGCTCAACCCGATATTAATCAACCATTCCTAGTGGAGACGGATGCCTCTAACTATGCCATAGGAGCAGTGCTAAAGCAGGAATTCAGGGAAAAATTGGAGCACCCCATTGCTTACCTTTCACAAACCCTAACTCCCAGCGAGACTCATTATTCCGTCTTGGAAAAGGAGCTGTTAGCCATCCGCCAAGCCTTCACAGAATGGCAACATCTACTTCTTGGAGCTAAACATCCTGTCCAGGTCCGTACGGACCATCGAAATCTCCAAGTTCTACAATCTTTGGAGTGTAGGAACAGTCGTCAAGCCCGTTGGGCCTTCTTCTTTGCCCAGTACCAGTTCCACATCCATCATGTCCCTGGATCACAGAACATAATTGCTGACGCCTTATCTCGACATCCTGATTACGAAACTCTTGAAGATCGGGCCTACCCAAAGATGTTTCCCCACACAATTTTTGTAGCCCAAGCAGTCAGTCTCCTGGAAGATATTCGAATGCAAACCCAGTCCTCTGAGATCTGGAAAGAATTCACGGGGAAAAATCGGTGAAGTCTTGGAACTAGAGATGGGAAACTGTTCAAGCACAATGCCCTGGTCATTCCCACACAGAGACTGCAACTACGGATCATTAACCTCTGTCATGACACTCTTCACTCCGGGCACCGTGGCGTCACCAACACCCTCCGTCTAATACAAAGACAATTTTGGTGGCGTAAAATGAAAATTGACGTTCAACGGTACATTCAAGCCTGTGCAGTCGGCAATCAAAACAAGCATGATAACAAGAAACCAGCAAGTCTCCTATTTCAACCTATGTTACCTTCTAGTCCCTGGGAATTCATCGCTACGGACTTTATCATGGAATTACCACCATCTCGGGGCTATACGACTATCATGGTCACCATTGATTTATTCACCCACATGGCCCATTTTACACCCTTATACAAGTTGCCCTCGTCCTCAGAACTCGCTGGCATTTTCCTGGAACATATATTTCGCCTTCATGGACTCCCTTCCAAGATCATATCAGACCGAGGACCTCAATACATCTCATAATTCTGGAAACATCTATGTCGCAATCTAGGAATCCAACGTGCCCTCTCATCAGGTTACCACCCACAGACTAACGGAGCTACGGAATGTGTGAACCAGACCCTGGAACAATACCTTCGTTGTTTCGCCACCAAGGTACAGGACGACTGGTTGCTCCTTATACCCGTGGCTGAATTCGCCTACAACAATTCTGATTACTCGGCAGTCAAGACCAGCCCCTTTTATTGCAGCCAAGGATTCCACCCGTCAGTTCTACCTTCCATTCTCCCACATCCCACACCAGTACCAACCGTCGACTCCTGGATTGAAACTCTCATCAACGTACACAAGGAAGCCAAATAACATTTAGAAAAGGCCCAAACACACACTAAGCGTTATGCGGATACCAAAAGAAGACCAGGGACTTCTTATGCCGTCGGTGAACAAGTCTGGATGTCCTCGAAACTACTGCCTCGACATTTACAACCAAACAAACTGGCCCCCCGATACTATGGCCCCTTTTCCATAAAGGACATCATAAACCCAGTCTCATTCCGGCTCAAGTTGCCAGACTCCGGGAAGAAGATTCATCCAGTTTTTCACACTTCTTTATTTAAACCTTACATCCGATCCTCCCAGAAATCCGGCAGACCCAACCCAGTGGTTGTGGACGACCAGCTGGAATATGAAGTTTCCAGAATATGCGACTCCAGGTATAAACAAGGTCAACTCCAATACCTGGTCGAGTAGAAAGGATATCCTCCTAGTGAAAGAACCTGGGAACCAATTTCTAATCTGAATACCCCTCGATTGCTCAGAAGGTATCATCTCATACACCCGGGCAAATCTCGTGGAACAGGTTTTCGGAGGAGGCATGCTGTCATGATCCACAGAACACGCCCCTTTTGGACTTCCTGGTCCCTATCACAACGGGGCTTGCAATCCTTGGTACTCCCAACATGGCCGTCTAACGTGGTATGCCTTCCACCAGCCTCCACGTCAGACGTAGCACATTCTACAAATAGACAATGCCCCCGCGGCCCCACACATCTCAACGCTATCGCTGGTAGTGGCTAGACGTGTGCTCTGTAGTTCACTGAACTATTCTCTTGTTCCTAGTTCCCAGACCCTCTAAATCCCATCTCTCTTCCTCCCTCTTCTCTCTACCTTGCTTCCTGGATTTCCTGTGCCATCTTCGTGTTCACCTTCCTCGTTTCCTGGACTTTCCGGAGCCTCCGAGTATCCCGGAACACTGAACGCACGCTGGAGCCAGAAGAGGCTCGCGCGGGCTTATACAAAACCCAATCCGTGCGCAAGAAGACTCCTCCCAAGAAATCCTGCAAGGATCGATCTCAGGTGAGAAAGGGGGAAATCCGTGACACAGAGATTGTCGGAGGGGTGCATCACCTGCTCGTTATTTTGATGGGGAAAGTTCAGGCTCTCCAGCAAATGAATGCAAGGACGAACTGAGAGGCTTGTCAGGTCCAAGAACCAGAACCTGGCTCAACATCAATGGCGCTTTGGAGTTTTTTGCTTCCCTCAGTTTCAGAAGAGCTTGATGAATTGCAAGGACTGACAGATTGTCCCAGGAGATTTCCCAGCAAGTGTGGACCTAGACACTCTCTTTAGCAGGGATCGAAAGTTAGATTGGATGAGCAGGAGCGAAAAGCAGCGCTTGTGTATTCAGCATTAACCAGTGACCAGGAGATACCACGGGGAACAAGGAGTTACAAAATAACAGCCCACAATTCTCACTTTAACATAAAATGCAAACTTATTATTTTGTCTATTATTCATAAATACACAATAAATAAATTCAGGACCCCATATGCTTTTAAATGTCATCTAGATGTGTCCTAATATTTATTTATAGATTGTCACAAATGCACAGAGGTAAATTCACGTAGGTATGCGTGTTCAGCATTAATTGTCCTGGCAAGCCAAAAGTAGCTCCTGGTAGCTGTTGGTGGCTACAAGCATGAGCTAAATCGCTTCCAGAACCCCTCAGTTTCGAACTCTATGTAGGCATCCAAAGGAAGCTTCTTGTTTATGTATGTCACAAATAGATCAATGCAAGGAGCTTCCCAATCATGGAAAATGTGGGCAAGGACCTAATTTGTGGTTTGCTGTTGCCAAGTGCCTGCGAGAGTCTGCTGCAGAGTTTTCCTGAATCGGGATCTGTACTGCCTGGTGCCATATTCATTTCCGAATGGCCCAGTCCCACAACTGTAGGGACAGTAGGATCAGGCGGGGTGTGGGGATCTAATTCCCCCTCGTTGTTCACATAGAACATTGAGACCGAATTTTCTGATCTGATTTCGAACCACCTTGTTCTAGATGTTTGATTGAAAGGCTTTCAGGGCCAGGAAGATGGCCGACAATTTGAGGTAATGTATGTGCTGTGGCCTTTCCGCCAGGGTAAAGAAAATTGGGTTCTCACTGATTTTTTGTTTTAGGGGGGTCAATCTTGAAAAGGAGGGAGGGAATCTAGACAAAAGAAAAACACCTCAAGATTGACTACCCCTCTCTTTATCCCAAGTTGTTAAACAGGACAATGCAAGCTTTCCACTATCCTTACGTTCAGCGAAAAACAGGATCTCCACAAAAGCTAGACTCTCAAAATGCTTGTCATTTTATTAATACATGAGAAATCATCTAAAAACAATTAATCAAAAACACAATAAAACAATAGACCATTAATGCAAAAGTGGTGTTAGGAAGTGACTTGGATCCATCTCCTATAAATCCAATCGATATGTCAATGTTTCACAAGACATTCATGTTGCGCACTAGTGGAAACAACATAAGGAAACAGTTATTGTTATCCAATTTTCCGGTGTGTCAATTATCAATCTTGTGCCAAATTTAAGTCACACATTGTTTAACGGAAAACCCATAACGGGGTATTCCAACATGGATAGATGAAGCTTGATGTTAGCGCTTCTTCAATAGTCGACATATGTTTCGGCCTTCATTGTCCATACTGCACTATCCCTAGTGCCATTGTTTTTTTTTTTTTAGGCTTCTTCAGGACGTGAAAATGCTTTAATTCAAGAATTCAATTACAACCCATACAATCTTGTGGTCATCTCCAGACTACAAAACATGTATAAAAGACACAATGTCAAAAAAATTATTTAAAAAAAACTTTTTTTTGGAGATGATGTCTGGGCTTGTATATACTATGCCCATTTCGTGCACTGACCTGTTGAACAAACACACTGTTCTGGGACTTGAGCGTGTTACAACTGACCCATTTACTGGTGTCTGGTCTTCTCAGGGGCCATGTGGCTACCTGTAACGTAAAGATATTTCATTTTACCTATTCTTATCCTGTTAGGTATATACGTCATAATATTTTGGCAACATTTAATACATTTTTTCTTGCTAACTCACCTGCGGCTTTTCGCAACACGTGTGCGCTATATTTACTTTGTTTTTCTTTATTAGTCAAAAGGACGATACTTTTTTTGTTGTGCCTCCTTTTCCGAGAATGCCTTTTTATTTTAAAGAGGATTTTTCAGTCTGAGCATCAGAACCAATCTGTTAATGAGGCAAGGTTTATTTTACTACATCTAAAAATTTGCTGTGCCAGCATTCTTAATGTTGGATCATATTTATTTAAGATACTTCTTAACTCTTCTACTATAATCAGCACAACGGTTAACTTATAATCTAAACTTATTCACTTGATTGTAAGCCATCATTTTGTTTGTGCCTCTGTGTTGACTTCTTTCCGTCAGGGTTCAAAGGTCAAATACTTCCAGTTTCTCCAACGTTGATCCCCAGCCCAGTAGTTGCTCATCAAAGTCCAAAAGAAGGACTTTGTTAGGCTCACCTGACTCCCACAGAGGCGCAGGCCTGGTTTGGGGTGCTGTTGCCTCTTCTATGGTGAAGCGCAGGACTCAGAAGATGGACAGGACCGGACTTTCAAATCTGGCTTGTCTGACTCGCAGAAATATCCTTCTGTGTGTGAAAAGGGAGTATTAACAATCTGCGGGATAATGTGTAAGCCTCCCACTCCCTTCTCACCCTCCACGAAACCCTTCTGTGATTCCCCATGAAGTCTCACCTTAGGGTCTGAAAGGACGAGCTCTCCATCCTGCTTCTGATGCAGGGGCGCGTTGTAATCCAGTTACTTCACTGGATCATGGATTGTAGAGAGTTCAAGTTTGCTTGACCTTCCCGGTAAAGTACTGTGGGAATTCTGTTTATAAGTATGAGCCTGAAATAATAATTGTCCGTTGTCTCTATTTCAGGTGCAGAACAAAGATTCCGAGATGAGCAATGGAACCGACGAAGGAAACTCAGGTGAGTTGTTTGATGAGAGGTTCCTTTAGTGTCCTTGCATTAATGCACTAATGCTTGTGTCTTTTTTCCCCATAGGGGCCGGGGTTCGGAAATGCCGGAGATATGGCACCGACCCGAAGTGAAAGGTGCAGTTCCAGGAGATATCAGGTAAGTCTTTAATAAGCGTTCAGATAATGTCTTAGCATTCGCTCACTAACGCTGATGTCTCTTTTTCCCCTTAGGGGCTGGGGTCCGGAAATACCAGGATGAGGCACCGACCCGAAATGAAGTGGGAATGACCCAACAGGTAAGTCTTATGATGGCAAATTAAGGTTTTCTTATTCTCTTCCGTAGCTCACCTTTGTTCTTGTCTTTTTCTCCGAAGGCGCTGAAATGTGGTTGCGGATCCAAATGGTCGCTGATGAACATGGAGGCACCTAGTAAAGGTGAGTGGAATGCGGCGCTGCAGCGATGGATGCGATGTGCTTTTAAAATGAATGTCTTCCTTTTCAGGATCGTCGGCGAAATGTCTCCGGAATGCGGATTTAGCAGGTAAGGACTCTTCTTTCCCCTATTCTCTTCTCTTCTCCCTTTGCAGGTGTTCCAGGATGCTGGCGAGCGTGGCAGAAGTCAGGATGCAGGAGCAGACACTGTGAGCGTCCAGCTGCTAGATGCAGAACAACGCGAAGCGTGAGTTGCTGCTTGGGCGTGGCTTAAATAGCCTTCAAAGTAGTTCCAGGTATGTATCCTTCCTCTCAGGTATGTATTCTTCCTCCGGCCACACCTGTGTGGTTAAGTAGTCCCCAAAGAGAAAGTAGTCCCATTCAGGCCTCTAGATGGCCCGGATGTTGCAGCATGGTCTGCATCAGGTAAGTTTACACCAAGCACCTTTAAACACAAAGTCATCTTTTATGAGCCTGGCGCCTATGGCGCCAGGACTGTTGTCCAATATGAGCCTGGCGCCAAAGGCGCCAGGACTGAGTCCAAAGGGCCCCTACTTGGGGCTGCTGAGACTTCCCTCTGGGACATGATGTCTGCCTCTGTGGTAGCTGGGCCTGGTCTGGCTCCTTGGAGGTAGGCATCATGACAGTACCCCCTCCCAAGGTTGTTCTCTCTGGGGGTTTTGGCTTGTTTGGGAATTTTCGGTGGAATTTTTGTATTAATCGCGGCGCGTGTACGTGGTCGCTTGGTTCCCAAGATCTCTCCTGAGGTCCATACCCCTTCCAATCAACTAGATAGAAGAGTTTTGACTTTAACACCTTGGAATCCAATATGTCTTTAACTTCAAATTCTAATTCCCCATCAATCTGAATTGGTTCTGGTGGTTTGATCAGTCTGGTTCCTGGTTGCACCTGTTTCAACAGTGAGGCGTGAAAAACGGGATGAATTCGCATGTTCGCTGGTAGATCGAGTTTAAAGGCCACCGGGTTGATTATAGCTTTGATGGGATAGGGTCCTATGTATCTGGGGTTGAAAGTCTGCGGTCCTTTGAGAGGTAAATGTCTAGTTGCTAGCCACACCTGGTCCCCTATTTGGTACGGAGGTGCTTCACTTCGATGTAAATAAGCATTTTCTTTGTACTTTCTCTTGGCTTGCTGAAGATGAGTCGTAGCTTCTTTGAAAGCTTGGGTTATCATGGAATGCAAATGATCTACCGCAGGCATTTCCAGGTTTTGAGGAGGGTCCAGGTTTGAGGTTCGAGGATGATGACCATACAAGGTGTAAAAAGGGGTTTGTCCTGTTCCAGAATGTACAGAATTGTTATATGCATATTCTGCGATCCAAAGAATGTCTTTCCAATTGCATTCAGATTGGTGCAACACACACCGAAGATATTGTTCAAGGGTTTGGTTAGTTCTCTCGGTTTGGCCATCGGTTTGGGGATGGTGACTGGTGGATAGCCGTACATCAATTTGCGCCAGTTGACAACATTTCCTCCAAAAATGGGAAATAAACTGGCTTCCTCGATCTGAGACTAATATGGATGGAAAACCATGCATACGAACTATGTTCTCCAGAAATTCCTTGGCCAAGATGGAGGCTGAGGGTAACCCTTTTAAAGGGATAAAATGGGCCATTCTGGAGAAAAGATAGTGTTGTACCCATAGCAAGGAGGCAGGTCGGTAATAAAGTCCATCGACAAGGTGTGCCAAGGTGCCGGTGGAATATCCAAAGGTTGTAGAAGACCGGCTGGTCTTTCCTTTTGACCTTTATTTTGGGCGCAAACTCCGCAAGACATCACAAAAGATTTTATGTCTTTTCTCCAGGATGGCCACCAGAATTGTCGTTTGATCTTTTCCTCAGTTTTAGCGATACCAGGATGTCCTTCCATTAATGTATCATGATAATGGGCAATAACGAGTTCTTGCAGTTCTTTGTTAGGCAGAAATAATCGCCCCTGGAAATACGGTAAATCGTTATTAACGGAAAGGTGTGACCCCTTTTGGCTCCATTCTTGTAAGGCTGTGGAGTCTAATAGTTGTTTAACTCGAGTTTGACCGTCCTCAATAGTTTGTAAAGAGGTCAAACCCAAAATTCTCTGTTCAGGTATAATCGGTACAGGTTCTAAGCTCGAATTTGTTTCTTCCATCCCAATCCGGGATAAAGCGCCTGCTTTGCCATTCTTGCAACCAGGGCGATATGTGATTACAAAATCAAATTCCGCAAAGAATAAAGCCCATCGGAGTTGACGTGATGATTGGGCTTTGGCCGTCTTTAAATATTGCAAATTTCTGTGATCTGTAATCACCGTGATGGTGTGTTTTGCGCCGAGGAGGTAATGACGCCAAGCTCTGAAGGCGGACTTAATAGCTAGTAACTCCTTGTCAGTGATTGCGTAATTAATTTCAGGAGCCGAGAATTTTCTGGACCAAAAGGCTACAGGGTGTAGTTGGTTAGTTATTGGATCCCTTTGAGACAGGACAGCTCCCATGGCTAAGCTGGATGCGTCAGTTTCAACAATGTAAGGGAGATCTCGGCGTGGATGCTTCAACACAGGTGCAGAGGTGAATTTAGTCTTTAGGTCTTGAAAGGCCTGTTCTGCCTCATGAGTCCATTCGAAGCGTTTATTCTTCCGTAAGAGAGCTGTGATGGGTTGGACCACTCGAGAAAATTCCAGGATGAATCTTCGATAAAAATTGGCAAAACCAAGCATGCTCTGAACCCCCTTCACAGAGCTAGGAGATGGCCATTTGAGGATGGCGTCCACCTTTCGCGAGTCCATTCGGACTCCTTTAGGTGTCAGGATGAATCCGAGAAACTCGACTTCTGTGGTATGAAAAACGCATTTTTCAAGTTTTGCAAACAGTTTGTGCTGGCGCAATTTTTCAAGAACTGCCCTGACATGTTTTCTGTGATCGGATTCCGAAGAGGAGTACACCAGGATGTCGTCGATATATACGATGACACAAACATCGATAAGTTCCCGAAGAACGTCATTCATAAAGTATTGAAAGGCGGCAGGTGCATTGCACAATCTGAAGGGCATCACCTGATATTCAAAGAGCCCATATTTGGTGCGGAATGCAGTCTTCCATTCGTCAGCTTCTTTTATACGCACCAGGTGATAAGCTCCCCGGAGATCTAACTTGGTGTACATACAAGCATCTTTTACCTGGTCGAAAAGTTCAGGGATCAGAGGCAGAGGATAACGATTCTTAATCGTTATTTGATTTAGGGCGCGGTAGTCAATACATGTTCTAAGGACGCCTTCTTTTTTCGGCACGAAGAACAGAGCTGAGGAAACAGGAGACTTAGACGGGCGAATAAAACCATTGGCAAGGTACTGATCTAAATACTGACGCAAATGAAGGTTCTCAGGTTCATTAAGAGCATAAATCCTACTGCAAGGAGGTTGAGCATTGGGTACCAGATCGATTTGACAATCGTACGACCGGTGGGGAGGTAACGTGTTGGCCTGTTCTTTTTGGAAAACGTCTTGGAATTCTTGGTACTCAGCCGGTAGTTGTATAGTGGCGAAGTTACTGAGGCCAGGCCCATATTTGGATTTCTTGGATAACAAGTTTGTTCACAATCAGGAAAGGTTATTCTCTTTGCTCGCCAGTCTATTCGAGGATTATGTGTTTCTATCCAAGGAATTCCTAGAATTAGTTGAAACTGTGGGGCATTGATTACGTCAAACACAATAGCTTCCCGATGTCCATCCTGACCCACTAGTGTCACTTCTGTAGTGGAATGAGTTACCAGCCCTGAGGCTATTTCGGTTCCATCAACTGTAGTAATGACATCCTTGTTAGTTTTCGGACGGAGAGGGAGGTTAATCCTGGAGGCCAATTCACGATCTACATAGTTTAAAATAGCTCCACTGTCGATGTATGCCTTTATAGCATGCAACCGCCGAGGCTGTTTCGGATCCACGAGGACCATTGGCATGATGAAATGCGAGGTCAAAGAGTTTGTTTTCAAGCTCGGCAAGCGGACCTCTACGCTTGTCAGGCTTGGTCGTTTCCCGAATCAGGTTCAGTTAAATTGTTGTCATTGGCTCCAACCACCTTTTTAGGTGGTTTTACCGGACAATCTCGTAGAAAGTGACCAGAAGCTCCGCAATAGAGACATAATTGCTTTTGCCGCCTTCTCTCCCGTTCCTTCTGCGTTAACGGTCCTTTAACTCCACTGATTTGCATAGGTTCTGAAACATCGGTACTCTTGGGGTTAGCGTGAGTTTTGATCAACACTCTGGTTTCAAACTTGGATCGATCTGCTTTTCTATTCTGAAGTCTGTGATCAAGTTGGACCACAAGGTCTATGTACTCCGCGCAGACTTGGGGTGGATTTACTATTTGGGCTAGCACGTCTTTAAGTTCTCCGCGCAGACCTCGATGAAATAATGTGATCCTTTTATTCTCTGGCCACCCAGTTTCCACAACCAACCTGTTAAAGGTGGCGATGTAAGATAAGAGATCCTGGTTACCTTGTCGTAAGGATAGCAGTTCATTGTCTAGGGCCTGTCCCTGAGAGTGTCGAGCAAATAATTTTTCCATGCTTGCCTGGAAGCCTTGAAAATCCTGGAGAATTGGGTCATCTTGATTTACCAAAGGAACTGACTAATCGGCAGCACTGCCGCTGAGATAAGATAATACAAAAGCTACCTTGGTCTGGTCATTAGGGAAGGCCCCAGGTCTGCATAGGAAGTGTAAGTGACATTGGTTCATAAAAACTGCATATTTCTTGGGGTCCCCAGCAAAACGTTCAGGCGGGGCCAAAGGTATGTTTCCAGGTAGATTGATTTGTACCGGGTTATTCGAAATCATAGAAGTGGGATTACCCCCGGAACTAGGTAAAGGAGTTTGTCCTGCCTGACCCTGCAACAAACGTTTGGCCAGGACATCAGTTCTTTCCTTAGATAGGATCAGTTCTCTTTTGAGAGCGTTAGTCTCCTGGCGGGCGGAGTGTACTTCTGCCCGTAATTCCCCCAAAAGCTGGGCCAGCTGGTCTGTCTCGGAAGTTTCCATAGCGCCCGGGTGGGAAATTGTAGGTAGGCTTCGCATTCTGTTACGCTCACCTGACTCCCACGGAGGCGCAGGCCTGGTTCGGAGTGCTGTTGCCTCTTCTATGGTGAAGCGCAGGACTCGGAAGATGGACAGGAACTGACCTTCAAATCTGGCTTGTCTGACTCGCAGAAATATCCTTCTGTGTGTGAAAAGGGAGTATTAACAATCTGCGGGATAATGTGTAAGCCTCCCACTCCCTTCTCACCCTCCACGAAACCCTTCTGTGATTCCCCGTGAAGTCTCACCTTAGGGTCTGAAAAGACGAGCTTTCCATCCTGCTTCTGATGCAGGGGCGCGTTGTAATCCAGTTACTTCACTGGATCATGGATTGTAGAGAGTTCAAGTTTGCTTGACCTTCCCGGTAAAGTACTGTGGCAATTCTGTTTATAAGTATGAGCCCGAAATAATAATTGTCCGTTGTCTCTATTTCAGGTGCAGAACAAAGATTCCGAGATGAGCAATGGAACCGACGAAGGAAACTCAGGTGAGTTGTTTGATGAGAGGTTCCTTTAGTGTCCTTGCATTAATGCACTAATGCTTGTGTCTTTTTTCCCCATAGGGGCCGGGGTTCGGAAATGCCGGAGATATGGCACCGACCCGAAGTGAAAGGTGCAGTTCCAGTAGATATCAGGTAAGTCTTTAATGAGCGTTCAGATAATGTCTTAGCATTTGCTCACTAACGCTGAACTCTCTTTTTCCCCTTAGGGGCCGGGGTCCGGAAATGCCAGGATGCGGCACCGACCCGAAATGAAGTGGGAATGACCCAACAGGTAAGTCTTATGATGGCAAATTAAGGTTTTCTTATTCTCTTCCCTAGCTCACCTTTGTTCTTGTCTTTTTCTCCCTAGGCGCTGAAATGTGGTTGCGGATCCAAATGGTCGCTGATGAACATGGAGGCGCCTAGTAAAGGTGAGTGGAATGCGGCGCTGCAGCGATGGATGCGATGTGCTTTTAAAATGAATGTCTTCCTTTTCAGGATCGTTGGCGAAATGTCTCCGGAATGCGGATTTAGCAGGTAAGGACTCTTCTTTCTCCTATTCTCTTCTCCCTTTGCAGGTGTTCCAGGATGCTGGCGAGCGTGGCAGAAGTCAGGATGCAGGAGCAGACACAGTGAGCGTCCAGCTGCTAGATGCAGAACAACGCGAAGCGTGAGTTGCTGCTTGGGCGTGGCTTAAATAGCCTTCAAAGTAGTTCCAGGTATGTATCCTTCCTCTCAGGTATGTATTCTTCCTCCGGCCACACCCGTGTGGTTAAGTAGTCCACAAAGAGAAAGTAGTCCCATTCAGGCCTCTAAATGGCCCGGATGTTGCAGCATGGTCTGCATCAGGTAAGTTTACACCAAGCACCTTTAAACACAAAGTCATCTTTTATGAGCCTGGCGCCTATGGCGCCAGGACTGTTGTCCAATATGAGCCTGGCGCCAAAGGCGCCAGGACTGAGTCAAAAGGGCCCCTACTTGGGGCTGCTGAGACTTCCCTCGGGGACATGATGTCTGCCTCTGGAGTAGCTGGGCCTGGTCTGGCTCCTTGGAGGTAGGCATCATGACAATAGCCCTTAGTCCAAACCCTATTAGCTATCTGGCCCTACCACTTAGGAAAAAATAACAAAAATAAGGAGGCCGGAGCAATAACCTCTGTCCTTGTCTTTTGCCTGGCCAAATAACTTGAATCCCTTTCTCAGTTTGGATTTTAAAAAGTTTGTCAATGTCTCGCAGTACAGCCCTCACCCATTCTGCAGGTTCTGTATTCCAAATCCTAATTCCATACGGTTCCCTCTTTCCAGGAAGAAAAGGTTTTCTTAACACAATGCCACCATTTCCGATTTAGTGCTTGACAATGTTCTTGTTTTGTGCTTACTGACTGGAACCCTGCAGGTTCTCTGTCTCTCCAGTTCTTCGCATTATGTTTCCTGTTTCTCGTTTTATGTGCTCCCCAAAGTCCTCTGACCCTCTGACAGGCTGACTTTAGAGGGACCTCAGTGGGGCATCTGCCGTTCGGGCACCTTGCCTGCTGTAACCCTTGTGGCTTTCCCAGTCTTGAGCATTACTGTCTTTCTCAGGGATCTCCAAAGCCCTCTGGCCTTGTCTTCTTTGCCGGTCAGGATGCCAGCCTTCTGGTATCTTGCTAACGATTCGCTTGCTCACCACACTACTGTTGGCTCCACTGTCTAGAGTTGCTCTGCCCGTCCAGGATATCCTCCCCTTAGAGGCTCACATCTGCGTACGATTGTCTCTCTCTGATTAAGTTCCTCGTGGTTTTATGTACGTCATTTCAAACAAAAGGGGTGTGTCATTCCTCTTTGACTGTGGAGTTCAATCCAGCGTTACCTGAAGCCAAAGAGATTGAGGAAATGTCACGACCAGAAAAATCCAAAATAGAAGTAACAGTCTTTCCGATTCCCATGTAGGCAGACAATGTACTCTGGACAGGGAGTTCCTTACCGGAATGGGAGTCCTTGTCCCTGAGTGGGGGGTCCACTTGCCCAGACACCTACGGCTGAAGGGGCTCACCTCCTTAGCCTCAAAAGAGTGGTTCCCCTCTGTAGAGAAGGGATGAATAGTCCAGATTCATCACACCATCCTTGGACAATGGGATCTGAGGAGCCAATTGTCCAGGTATGGCTAAACATGGGATCACTGCCACCTTTGTGTTACACTTATCTTTTTGTGATGTAGAAGGACACCCAACTTTGCAAGGGAAAAGAAATACATTTACCCTAAAAAATAAATTAATTAGGTTTTATTAATTGTACAAAATGTAAAAAAATAATTTGCTTTAGATACGGAAATAAGCGAAATTCTTCATCAAAAAGTACTTAATACAATTCTAAATATTTCATTCAATCTATACCAATTGTCACTAAAATACAACAAAAAACATCCACAAAAGATCACATCAAACTCGACATATATAGTTGTAAAGTAAGACAATGTACATAAAACATCAGTTGTCTTCGTAAATCAAGAAATAATTGTACAACTTAGAAAAATAACAGTACTCACAATGTCACAATAAACCACACTACACATTTACTAAAACATCACCCAACATGTTTCTTTCCTACAGAATACTCAGTTTTTTCTTAGGAAATTCAACAGGGGTATGATGATGATTTTGTAGATGGACAAAGATTAATTCAGAGCAGTCCAACTACGAATTGGAATTATTACAGAGGCTCGTTATTAACGACTCCGTATTGTTCAATTCTCTTCATACAAAGTTGTACTGGGTAACTCCCTTCATCACAAAAAAACACAGAAAACAGCTATTAATGAGGCTGTTATATTAACCCTCATTGAATTATCAATAAGGAGTGTATATATCGTAAATGATAAGAAAGTTTTACACGCTTACCTCAGACTGTAGCGATTGACAGTCTGGTAAGTTCAAGAAGGAGAATCCTTCAACAAAAACATCCTGTGGGGATACAGAAATGCCATACGTATTTTGGTTTAAAACCGGACCTGGGATCTAATAATACAGTCATGTATTGAAGACTATACAATGGGCATCATTACACGGTAGGCGGTAAAAAATGCGATTTACCGGCATGGCGCTATTAGCGTGTCTGCCCTCGCAGGAGACCGCTAATAGTGTTCCATTACGAGTAAGCGGACACGCGCATAGGGCCATGCCGGTAAATGACCCTACCGCCCTGGCGCAAAAGCACCTTTCCGGCTCCGACCAAAGTGCTGATAGCACCTCCGCCCTCATGCTGCATGCTATTAGCGGTCACCGCTATTAGCGGTCACTGCTATTAGCGGTCACCGTAAAACACCGGAACCGGAAATAGCGTCATCGCACAGGAACGGGAAAGAGCCCGGCAGCCATCTTTAAAAACACGATCCATTGCCATCCCCTGCACTCAGGACCTGCAGCAACACCACAACTGGCAAAACCACTTCCCACAATAAAAAACAATGCCCAAGGCCCTAAAGAAAGCTGATGTGCGCCAGCGCAAAGAACGCTTTTCAAACGACGAATTGAAAATGCTGGCAGACACCCTGGCTGCAAATGCAGACGTAGTGTTTGCTAGCGACATGCGGCGCCCTGCACTCCTGAGAAAAAAGGAGATCTGGGCTGAGGTGGCGCAGAAAGTCAGTGCAGTGGGCTCCACCCCCCGCACCGTAAAGGACGTGCGCAAGCGGTGGGATGATCTGCGCCTCCGTGTACGCAGCATATTATCGGCCAACAGGAATCTGGCCATGGGCACAGGAGGCGGAGGAGGATCCCCGATGAAGATGCAGGAGTGGGAGGAGACATGTGCCAGCGCCATTGGCATTGAATCCATCGAGGGAGTGGGCCGAATGGAGTGCGGTGTGGCAACAACGTCAGACGGAGGTGAGTGTCCATGCAAAACACTGCAATGCAAAGCATGAGTTCCTCCCCCAAATGTGAAATGAGAATTAGCTAATGGATGGGGTCATCACACACACATGTACACAACCCTGCATATATGCCGTGCATATTCCCACACAACCACATGCATGCAGCACATCACACACGTGTCACCCTGACTCATGTCCGGATGACCCGCCCATCTGGCCAACAACCTGCATGTCCAAACTAGATGTCCAAATCCAAAGGACTGCAGCAACAACAACATATGCATGATGCACCTTGACCCATCACTGATGCTATCCCTGTCTTGCTCCCCTACAGGGTCACATTCTGACAGTGAGGAGCTGGACTCTGCAACGCAGGCCCCACCACCCAAAAAGCAGGCCAAGGGAAAGGATGCAGGCACCAGGCCCAGTACATCGAGGGGCACTGGGAAATCTGGAGTGGCCCAGCGTTCACAAGCCACACACGCACCGACCACACCAAGGGTCGAAATGCCATCCGACACTGTGGTAGCACCCACACCACCCACCCCCACCACTCAGGAGCCAGTGCCAGAAGGCACGCCGTCCGCAGCCAATAGCTCCGTCGGGGAAGCAGCAGCCACGGCACCCATTAGTGATGTGGACGACCCATGTCTGACACCGGAAGGGCAGCGTACACCCAGAACCCAGCTGTCCACACACCACAGCCCATGCAACACATCCAATGGCAGCATCCATGAGGTGCATGCCGGAGATTCAATGGATGGGTCATTCAGTCCCGTGGCACGCTCACCTGATGTCGGCCACATGCAGCAAGCTGCGCCGAGGAGTAACAGGGGCAGGGCCGCAGACGACAGCATGAGCCTGATACGACAGCGCCAGGAGGAGCTCAATGCCCTGGTTGCCCGGCAAGTGAGCGAGGCTGCCTCGACCAGGGAGGAGATCTGGGGGTTATCAAGGGACATGAAAGCTGCCTTGGACAGCAACACGACGCGCCTATGTGACGAGATGGCCGCTGTGAGGCAGGTCCTAACGCGCATTGCTGAGGCGATGGAGAGCATGCGTCACACACAGGGAGCAGATCAACCAGCCACCCCCTCGTCTACTAGCTCCGACCAAACAACCATCCTGCGCAGGTCCAGACGGTCCTTGCGGCGGTCAGACTCACAACCCCCCAATGGTGGTGGTGGAGAAGGGAAGTAGGGCCAGCCTGTCACTGTTGACACTTGGAGACTAATGCAGCACTGATGTGCACACCATGTTTGGTGGAGTTGTGGGGGGAGGGGGGTGAGGGTGTTTGGTGGAGTTGTAGGGGGTGGGGGGTGAGGGTGTTTGGTGGAGTTGTGGGGGGAGGGGGGTGAGGGTGTTTGGTGGAGTTGTGGGGGGAGGGGGGTGAGGGTGTTTGAGGTGGAGGGTACATGCACGTTTGAATGACATAATGCTCAATACACACGTAATGGCATGGATAATCACATGACTGGACATTGATTATTGTGTATGTGTGCTTTATTGTTGAAGGGTGCACTGTGTTAATATCCTCCATACACCCCGTGCCCTGAGCTCCACATCAATTGCACCCTCCTAATCCATGTGCATCAGAAACAATGGTCTATCAGGTGCTGCCGCACAGCACGTCCCTCATGGGCATCGCCACCTGCATGACCTGCAGCCCCCTCTCCTCCATCCTCATCCCCGTCATCATCCTCAGACGGTGGTTGCAGTTCAATGTCAGGGGGCATTGGCACATTCCGTCTGATACACATATTGTGCAGCATGACACATGCCATGGTGATCTTGGCCACCTTCTCATGCCCGTACAGGAGTGCCCCGCCCGACCTGCTGAGGCACCGGAAGCGTTCCTTCAATAGGCCGAATGTCTGCTCGATCACCACGCGGGTACGGGTGTGTGCATGATTGTAGTCCTCTTCGTGCCTGTTCTGTGGGTTCCGCACTGGGGTAAGGAGCCACCTCTTCAGGGGATAACCTGCATCACCTATATGGGTGCAACAATGGGTATGTGTAAGTGTCTACATAAAGTGGAGCCTGCACATATCACACAAACAAACATAGCATTTTCAACGACATCCACTGATCCAAGCACGCATGGCAATCAGGGTAACTGCAATGTGGGAATGTGAGGTGGTCCTTGCAAGTGGACATGCACCATGCATGCATACGTCAGGGATTGCCATGTCCCGCCTGAGTTTAAGTAATTTGTGTTTCCTGGCCCTGGCAACGTTAGTGCCACACTGCTAGTACACTGCTATTCCTTAGTTGATGTCCCCATGCTGTTCAATGGCAATTCAGTGGTGGGGTACGGGTGTGGCTCACTACAATGGCTACAGGAGATCCATTTGTATGCACTCATGTGCGCGGATAATTTCTGATGTTGTTCAGCGTACATTTCAGATGTGATTTTTATATGCATGTTGCTGATTTGTGTAATGGGGGGAATGGTGTGTTGTGCGGTGTGCATGTTGTTTGGAATGGCGTAATGGATAGATATGTTTGTCGTGGCACTCACTTCTAGCATGTGGTTTTGTGTCTGGTCCATTGTGGGCTGCCTCACTGTACAGTAATGCAAATATGTATGTCCATTCTTCTCCTGATGCCAGTTCACGCCCAGTTGGAGTATGCATCTCCCCCCCCCCAATCACGCCCAGTTGGAGTATGCATCTCCCCCCCAATCACGCCCAGTTGGAGTATGCATCCCCCCCCCCAATCACGCCCAGTTGGAGTATGCATCTACCCCCCCCTCACAATCACATCACACTGCCATGTGGTTGGCCTGCTACTCACCAAGTAGCCACGAACGTTGTCCAGCATGTCGCTCCATGTATCGTGGTATTGTCGAGTTCCGCAGGACCATTGCATTATGGGTTGGACCGGGATATCGGGCACAGCAATGTGTGATGATCTTATTGGAGTCACATACCATTTGGATGTTGATAGAGTCGTATTGCTTTCTGTTACGGTACACTACCTCATTGGCATGTGGGACCACCAGTTCAACATGGGTACAGTCGATGGCCCCGATGCAACTTGGGATGCCTGCCAGTGAATGGAAGCCAACTTTGGTGTTGGAGATCTCCTGGGCAGTCCGTGGCATGTATATGTATTGACTTGTGTGCTTCAGGAGGGCATCGAGCACCTGGTTCAGTGTGCGTGAGAATACTGGTTGTGATATGCCATGCATCTGACCTACCGTATGCTGGTAGGTGCCTGTGGCCAAGAAGTGGAGCACAGTTACCACCTTCAGTAGAGGGGGGATGGCAGTACGGATGTCAATGAGACTCACAATGTCATTGTATATCATGTCTACAATGGTGGTGATGGTATCCCAGTCCAGACGGTACAGGGTGTGTATCTGCTCAGGGGTTAGGTTGACTGGACTGGCTCTGATCCTGGGAATTGGTGGCTGCCTCTGTGGTATCACTAGGTGCACTGGTGGTGCTTGCTGCGCCTGTCTTGCCCTCCTCCTCCTCCTCCTCCTGCGTCTCCTCTGTGCTGCCTGTTGCTGTAGCTGCTGCACTGCAATCATGTCCTCTAGCCCATGTAATGCTGCTAGTATTGCATCCATCTTGGTGTGGGAAGGGGTGTGGTGTGCTCTTTTGTGCTGCCAGTCTCCATTGCCTCCACCTGTGCTGATTTTGTCAACCTGTGGCAGGTAGGAACACTGCTGTGCTCTTTTAACGTGTGGTTCGCGATGGCGGTATTAGCGCCTTGACGGTGAGGGGTTTTTGGGTCTACTACATGCCGGTATTGCCATGTCCGCATGGCTCGTGATGGCGTGATATTAGCGCTATGCCGCTATTTCCGGACTGAGGGGGCGCGCGCTCACGGACTTGCCGCTAATAGTGCCACCGTACTTAGCGGTGCCGCTAATAGCGGTATGTCCGGGTCGTAATTGGGCAGGGGATTTACCGATACCGGTAATCCCTTACCGGTAACGGTAAATCCCTACCGCCTAACGTGTAATGAGGCCCAATATGTTCCAAGATACACTCACACTGTATTTCTCTCCTAGGTTACTCTTATTTTGTAAAACAATGGAATACTACTGATGTGTAGTTGGTATTGGGTTTAGGGCCCTTTAGGAACGTGCATGTGTAATGGATGGGATCACACAAAATAACTCCAAATCCAAATAACCGAGCCAACTCAGGAAGATGGCAAAGTACTGTTTTTATTAACAATGATCTAAAACAGGGGGTTTACAACGAACATCAACGGACGGACGCTCGGGTTCTCTCAACGATCTTTACACAAAACATAGTTGTATATCAAAAAAACAGAGGTGATGTCATATTACGTGGCAATAATGAAAAACCTACCAAGGGTCGGAATTGCTTTAAGGGGAACATCTAAGTATATTTTCTATAGGAACAAGGATTGGGATTGGCTGCCCACTGTCAGGTGGACAACATATGTCTACATCTAAAACATGTAATCTTCAGAAACATTAGATACACGGTTTCTCATTGGTTTTCAAACTATAAGGTCCTTTGTTATATGGACCACTACAATTGGTTGGCACGCTTGTACCAGGTCTGGAACATTCGGTTCACTTAGCAGCACGAAAGCCCAGACCCAGGTGCAAGGAGATGGGGCATGACACTACCTCCCCACCCAATTAGCCCAGCATCTCTCATCACCCATACCTTCTGCCATGAAGATTGTCTTTGAACTTGGCCTTGCAAAAGTATCCCTGTCTTTAGAATGCATGGGAGTGAGAGTACTCACTATCATATTTTGGGACTCAAAGTCCAAACTCTATTTTCATCCTTGGCTCACATGACAAGAAACCACGATTCGGTCAATTTTGCAGGTTTTAAATGAATGCTTTAAATTAATTAAACTTGGCACTGTTGGTGTTCTTTCTTTGCACCTTAGCAAGGGATGATTCAGTCTTTGCATGTTTGCCCTTTTCCAGAATAGATAGCTGACCTTGGCTGCTTCAGTCTTGACTCCAGGTCAGGCAGCCTCTTCTTGCAGCTCCACGATTCTGCTTATTCTTGCTGCAACACAGTTTTCCCTTCCCTCTTCAGGGGTCCTGGCTTACTAAATTCATGATACCGATGTCCAGCTTCTATACAATGGCGGCTTCGCCTGCATTCTATTCACTATGTATAGCCAGCTTCTATGATGACTTAATCTACTTGCATTTCAGCATCTGTACAGTTATTAAACAGTTGTTTTTCTGCAGCACTTTGTACACATGTAATCTCAATTTTCACATTTAAAAGTTCACTTGATTTTTTACTTTGTCATTAGTCTCTTCAGGATCTATACATCTTCTTCAGCCAGTATCTTGGGACGTTGTACATACTCTTTTGTGATGTCACTGGCTTCTTTTCTCTGCTCCTTCTCACACTCCTTAAGGGAGTTCCTCCCTCAAATTGTCATCCCTTCAGGGATACATTCGGTAGGGTTGCCTCAATGGTTATGTATCTTCTCTCAAACGCACGCTGCGGTATTGGCACAACTGCTGGTGTCAAACACAGCACAATCTCAGGTCTCCAACATATGGGAGGTAGGGGGCAGGGTTTCCTGCAGAGGCATTCAGCTACTCCTCTAAATTCCCCCCTCTGGTCGAGACCTCCACCACCTCCTCAATCATTTCCACATCCTGGTATTTTCTCTTGAAAAAGTGTTTCTTTGGTGTCCATATCTTCATCACACCCTTTAGAATGCCTGCTGATTTGACATGTTCCTCTACACTTCAGGTCATGTAGTTACATTGTCCATTCGGGGTACAAAAGACCCATCGTCCCACATACTTCTTATGATTCTTTGGGTACAGAAACTTGGTTCCTTCAGGTGCTACAATGCTAGCCTCTATGTATTTTCTAACAGCGTCATCAGTCAACTCCCTTGCATTCGGTTCAGGTTTGACATCAATCATGATCTTCATCCCTACCACCTTCGTTGACGTTTTCTTGCATTGGGCAATCACCATCCTGACCATACAGAATCCAAACATTCCTAGCACCAGTATTACTCCAAGAACCTTGAATATATTTGCCAACCACTGCGAAATCCATGAAAACAAAGAGGCAAACCAGCTGTCATCTTCAATGTCATCTGTCTTGTCTTCCATCTTGCCATGCAGGTCTGTGAACAATGTTATGGTCTCTGTCAAGGTTCCATTCTGGCCATCGAGAGAAGGTATAAATGTACAACATGATGGCCCGATTTTGGCGCAAACTAATCCTTCCTTCGCTGTGATCATATCAAGGACATATCTATTCTGGAGGGTCATCAGTCGTATGGCCCTCAGCTCTTCTTTAATGGCATTGACTCCCTATATGGTAGCACTGATTGGCTGCAAAAGCTCCCATCTGGTAATTTCCAACCATTTGGCATTCACCACGGTTTGGATTCCAGGCATGAACATAACTGTGATTATCATAGCAGTCTTGCTGAACAACTTGTGCTCCTCAGGAATGGTATCATACCCTGTTATCGACTTGGCTGAGAAATAATGTGTTTTTTGTTCATCAGAGAAGTTCAAGCGGTCTTCTTTTTCTCAAATGGTCCTCCTCACCAATGTTTAGATCGCTCAAAGGAATCACTAATGCTGGAACATGGATGAGCACCAGGGTACACACTCCGTCCCAATCCTTGGGCAACTTTATATAGGCTCTAGATCCACAAGCCCAATATCGATCCATATTGACGGCTGTGCCTTCGCTCATCCCAGGAACATCAATTCTGGCTTTGCATTCTTTGTTATATCCCACATGGTGCTTCCCATGATTTTCGGAAACATAGTGTTACATTAACCAATGGGACTACAACTACTGGACCTGATTCGTCTTCTACCCATGTCAACAATTTTGAGTGCTTAGCCCATGACTTTAAGCATCCATAATTTACTTTCAGCACTTCTTGTAGATGTGCTGCACAGGACACCATTCCTTCTTCTCATCCTTTCTTGGTATGCACTCATCCATAGATCAACATTTGAGTTTGTTCGCAACATCTAGGTGATCCTGCTATTTCTGTCACATCAGGACAATTCATTATCCTCATATCTTCAATGATTACCTCATCCTGTCCTGCAGCAGGATATACAAGCATTTTGCTTTTCCATCCAGGCTCCTTCTCCATTTGTGTGGTTTTGATATAGTCATCCTGGTATGGAAACAACCATTTTGATCTCCATCACAAGCTCGTCCAACTTCCTTGAAAATATCCTTGTGTAGTACATGCTGCAAGATGACTGAGGCATTTTGCATCGTGTGCTGAAACCTCCTTTGAAATGAAAGTCCTTACTGTATTCATGGCATAGGGGGATGAGAGAGCAGACACAGCAACTCTCATCAGATGCACATTCCCCCACCTCTTTCATGTGCTGATACTTCATGTTATTCCGCAGGTGAGCTGTATTATCCAAATATGTATTTATCCCTTCATTATCTTCCTCTGCATCTCTTTTATGTCTCCCAATATACTTATAGAGATCAAGGCACTTGTCATTATTTGTTTTCAAAGTTGGGAGAATCACCGGAGCTCTTTCTTCGGTAGAAATATTAAGATGATAGAGACTGTGAAAGATAAGGAACAAAAAGACAACAAGAACAATCATGCAAATATAAATTATGCATAGAATTCTGGGCAGCCATTTTCCGCGCCATAATTTGTTCAATTATAGCAATAAGGATTCTTCTTATCACTGGACTGTTTTTAGGATCCTGTTAAAAGGTGTGAATATTAACGTTTCTTCAAACAAGAGCAGGGTAAGATTGACGTATGAACATAAAGACAGTGACCACAAGCCAATGAACGTCACTGTAGGCAGGTATCATGTGGTTTTAGCGCTTAAAACAAATATTCTCCATGAAATGAACCTGGATATTAATCTCTTTTCCAATTTCTGATCAAGAACTGATGTTCGTCACACCTCACACAAAACATTGGTCACTATGGAAGAGGTGGAACATGTTAGCCCGATCATCCGCACCACTTCCAAGGTGGTGTCTAAAGTTCCATGCAACATGCTAGCTCTTGGGCCCTCTTCCATCTCCTTCCTGTCGCTGCCTATGTCTGAGCCCAGCAGAGGATATGAGCAGCCCTCAGCAAGGACACGGCACATCGCTACTCTCTTAGCTACACGCTCTGTGAGTTTGTACTCTAGCTTTGAAATATTCATGGTCTATGCCCGCACATTTCCTAACATTATTTCTTCTATTCTGCTTACACACAGCCGAAAGGAACCAAAACCTCTGTTCTTTGTCGCTCCCACTTACTTACCTTCATTCCAAGTTTCACCCACTCTGGTAGGTGGAAGATCACTTGTACCAACATTAACATATTCCTCCTTGGTTCCCATTCCTACAATTCTTCTTCTCCCACTGAGCTTCGCACTTCCGCCTTTCAGCGCATGGCAATCAACATTTCCAGGTGCCCCAGTTCCTGCCATTGCAGTAGGTGGAAGTTCCTTCCCACAATCTTTGTTCCCTCTTTCCCAACTTTGCTTACACTGCTGAATTCTTCTGCCAGATCGACAAGCCCTGCCCCTCTGCATACCGTGCCCGGCTAACAGCATCAGCCTCTGAATCTTAGAACTACATTTCCCGAAGCAACAGGCACTGCACATCTTACCATCCTGAGCAGAAGCAGACGTTCCAACCCAGGTCACCCAGAGATGACGCAGACTCAGTATCCGACTGAAGACTTCCTGACAGCAGGGTTTTTCTTCTTCCTCCAGAGGGTTTTCCCTGGAAGTCTTGCCCACCCTGGGTCTGTAGTTTTACGGGACCGGAGGGGCAAGGGGTCTTAGGGAAATTCTCGCATTTTCCAAGCTGTTGCCAAGACAGGTTAGTGCTGGCAACTTCTTTACACTAGCAATTGTTTACTCCTAACGTAATGATGTGTTTAGGCATAACTCTGGTGCATTATTTACTGCTTCAATATTTTTCTAAAAGTTCATTTCAAATTTCTGGAATTCTCTGCAAATCCTTGTACTCTGCTAGAATATATATAAGGAGTGTCTATTGAATTCCAGTCAAAATAAAATACGAGTTAATTACTCGCTGCTTTATCATCCTTCTTCTTAGTCATCTATTAGGTCTGCACACGTGGAAATTCTTCTTCTTGTCTTGTTTCTGAATCGGCAACAGTGGGAGGGAGGCTCTTGCCTTTATAAATCTTCATGTCATTCAAATGCAACCAAGCTCTTCTTTCCTGAACATTAACTGCTGAAGGGGACACTTCTTTAACACAGAATGGGCCATTAAGGCAAGGCTCATGGCACTTCCTGGTGACAATTTTTGATTAGCACTAGGTACCCAACATATAACTTAGGTGGTGGTAATAGTTCACTTGGATTGGTTACCAAATTATAATCTTCAGTGTTCCTAGACCATCCCCCTGATGCTTGATTTGATCTGAAATGAAAGAAATACTGGCAGTCAGACATGTCAAATAATCAAGCATTTCATCACCTAATGTTTTTGCAATACTCTGGGCATTAATCTTAATCCTGGATGGAGGTGTAAGGGGCATTCTCATTCGACGCCCTGTAACTAGCTCATGCGGGTGAGGTGGTCGTCTGACCCTGACTGATTTTGAAGGACATATAAAGCCAGGGGTAGACGATACAGCCATGCCTTTTTCAAAGTCACTTAATCTTGGCAATCCTCTCTTTGAGGAGGCCGTAGATTCTCTCACATATTCTGTTCGCTTGCAGATGATATGCAGAATAAAACTTGTGCTTTATTCTTCATAAAAGCCCTATTTTTCAAATAGCTCATTGACAAAATCTGGCCCATTATCGGATCTTAGTACTTCACACACACACAGCACCTCGGAAGTACTTCGTACACTTAAAACTTTGCTGTGCAAGTTGTATCAGGGTGTGTACATAGACCTGCCTCGATCCACCTAGAAAAGAGACACACCACCACTAAGAGATGCCTATACCCTTTAAATGTCTGCAGCATATTGACATAGTCGATATGTAAATGCTGAAATGGACCATTCGGTCGAGGTATTACTCCTCAAATCGTTCTCAGTGAATTCCCAGCAGTAAACCTTTGACACACGATGCAATTCACCATAAACAGTGCAACGTGTTCCAGCAAATTAGGAATAAACCAGTCTTCTGCAATATTGGTAGGACAGCTTTCTCTAGTTACATGTGTGGGGTAATGCAGCTGTTCAAGTGCAACTTTCAATAAATTCACTGGCATCACTGGCGTTCCAGTGCTGTCCTGTCACCATGAATCTTCCGCTGGGGATAAAAAACATCCCCTTCATTTCCATAGTTCTTGCTCTTCCTGTGGTGCACTTCCCTGAATCACTATTAATTGGGTTATCAACAGCAAATGAAACCTATCCTGAACCTAGATGGTTGTAGCTGAATTTTCTTTAATATCTTCTCTTCAGTATCAAAACTCAAAATATCTGGAGAATATGCAACCCTTTTGGCTTCTACATCTGCGGCTTCATTCCCGCAAGAGATCACATCTTTTCATTTAGTATGCACTGCACATTTTACGACTGCTATGGCTACTGGGATTTGTAGTGCTTTAATGAGCCTCTCCATTCAGGACACATGCTGCACTGAAGAGCCGTCTGCGCTGAGGTAACCCCTCCTCTTCCAACGTGCAAACCGTGCATGTACGGTTGATGTCACATCGGTGGAGTCACTGTACACCGTCACCTCCTGTCCTTCATGTTTTTGCAAGTGCGCCAATAAGCGGTACTAATTCTGCGGCTTGTGCTGAAAGATGAGACGGCAGCCTTGCACTTGCTACCACTTCAAATTCCCCATTTAATTTTTGTTTCACCACTGCAGCGCCTGAATGCCTTTCCCCACTAGTCTGATCAATTTTCAAAAAACCATCAATAAAAAGAATCTCCCCTCCCGCTAAAGCATTCTCCTTCACACAGGGTATATCATCATAATATTCAACATAATTAGCACAGTCATGCACATGATCACCTTCTTCTAGGGGTTCAGCTATAAATGTGGCTGGGTTCACTATTTTATTTGTATTTGTATTTTATTGATTTATAAAGCGCCTTACGCCAAAGCGCTGTACAAAGAACAACATGATACATAAAACATGAACGCTAAACTGTTGAAGCATAACAATATGAATCAATCAAACAACAAAACAATGGAAAGATCAATTAACTGAAAGTGGAGGGGGGGAAAGGGAGAAGGGACAGGTTGGGGGTGGAGTGAAGGAGGAGGAGGGCAAGAGGGGGAAAGGGAGGGAGGAAAAGGGGGGTAGAGGAGCGGAGGGAGAGAGTCAGGGAAAGAGAGAAGAAGGGGGAAGTAGAACGGGGTAGGGGATTCAAGGAGGAGGATGGAGAAAAAGAGATTTCAGGGAAGTGCGGAATGAAGGTAAGGTGGGGGAAGAACAGATGGCAAGAGGAAGGGAGTTCCAGTGTAAAGGAGCTAAGAGCTGGAAGGAGCGAAAACGGGAGGAGGCACAGGGAGGAGGAGGTGACGTGAGAAGGAAATATTCAGCTGATCAGAGGGAACGGGAGGGAGAGTAGAAGGAGAGAAGGGAGGAGAGATGGGGGGGGCAAGACCATGAAGAGATTTGAAGACAAGACAGAGAAATTGAAATTTAAGTTGTGAGTGAAAAGGAAGCCAGCCAAGGTCAGAGAGAGAGAAAGAGATGGAATCACGGGAGGTAAGGAGACAAAGGGTGCATACAGCAGAGTGGCAGATAGATTTAAGAGGGGCAAGGTGAGAATTAGGGAGTCCAAAGAGTAAGGAAGAGCAGTAGAAGAGGCGGGAGAAGATAAGGGAGGAGATTAAGAGTTTAGTAGCGTGGAAAGTGAAAGAGGGGCGGATTTTGCAAATATTGAAGAGGTGGAAGCGGCAGGAGCGAGAAGTGAGGGAGATGTGTTGGGAGAAGGAGAGAGAGGAGTCGAAGAGAACGCCTAGGTTGCAAGCCTGAAAAGAGATAGGGAGATTGGAGGGAGGGAAGTGAATGAAAGGGGGAGGAGAAGGAGGGGGAAGAGAGTTAGAGGGAAAAAATAAGACTTCTGTTTTGTCGGTGTTAAGAGAGAGAAATCGGGAAGACATCCAGTTCTTGATGGCAGTGAGGCAGGAAGAGAGCTGTAGGTGGAGGTCAGTTGAGAAGGAGGAGAAGGAGAGGAAGAGTTGAGTGTCGTCGGCATAGAAGTGGTGAGAGATGCCAAACGAGGAGATAACAGG
Organism: Ambystoma mexicanum; assembly: GCF_040938575.1. Lineage (NCBI taxonomy): Eukaryota > Metazoa > Chordata > Amphibia > Caudata > Ambystomatidae > Ambystoma > Ambystoma mexicanum. The sequence continues at coordinate 430,940,639 of NC_090931.1, read as the reverse complement.
GGCAATGAGGGAATATTTTATGATATGGCATTTGTAACGCGCCTATGCACAAGTATTTTACAGCTTACAATTTTAATCGCTGGGTTAGAAATCATTACCTCATAAGCTGAAGCTCTTTGGGATGTCCCTTGGCCCTGTTCCTGCTCCCACCTGTGAGGCCAAGAACCTGGGGGTCATTTTCGACTCCACATTCTCCTTCACTCCTCACATCTATGACGTCTCTAAGAAGTCAAACTACCAACTGCACCTCCTCAAAGGTATTCTTCCTTTCCTCTGCTTCCCCCAGAATATTACTGTCTCTAGAACTCTGGTTCTCTCTAGGCTTGACTACTGCAACAGCCTCTTTCTAAATCTGTCTGCTTCTACTCTACACCCTCTGCAACTCATCCAGAACACGACTGTGAGACTTGTCCTTGGCCGCAAGCCCTGGGATCCACAAGGCTTTCTGTAGGCTGGGCCTGGGCCCAAAATACCTTCAACTCTCCCTCTGTAAATACCTTCCCAATTGAGCTCTTCGCTCCTCCACCTCCAACTCCCTCAGGGTCAGTCGCTTCTACAAGCAACGAGTTGGGGGTAGATCTCTTTCCTCGGTTGGGGCCGCCTTCTGGAATAGCCTCCCTGCCACTCTGAAACTTGAGGAGAACCATCTCCGGTTCTGGATGCACCTCAAGACCTTTCTCTTTGCTTCTGCCTTCACTCTTCCTCTCCCCTGCTGAACTGTCTGCTTTGGCTCCATGCTCCTGGCTACCCTCTGTTTTCGGGCCCAGGTCCCTACCCACCCAGACACACACCCACACTGCCTCCTTCCAACCCTTGCACTTGGGTCTGCATCTGTAACCCTGCAGTCCCCTTACTTGCACTTATCAGACACACCTTGTCTGCTCCTGTAATCTCGCACTTGCCACCTTGCTGGCTGCACTATAATTTTCTGTGGTTTATATCCCTTGCTCAGCACTTTTCATCTCTCCCCTCTCTCTTGCACTTTCTCTGTTCCCTCTCCCCTGCACTTGCACATTCTCAATGTCACTGGGCCTAGTAAGATCGTTGTTTTGTCCTCCCTTGTTCTCCTCCCTTGCCTTGTCACGTTCTGAAACACATGTGTATGAGCGCGATACAAATAAAATATCATATATCATATCAATGTGCCCTTGGGTTTCTCTAGCATGGCAAATAGAGCATGTTCTACGTAAAGGGTCATAGAGTAGTCCATGACAATACATGGGGACTTCTCAATTGCAAACGTGGCAGCTGCCAAAGATTGTTTGGAAGGGAATTGTCCTCTCATAACTGGGTCTAAAATCCCAATGTAATATGCCAAAGGTTTGTACCCTAATGCGGTTCTTTGTGTAAGCACTGCTGTCATTACTGACCCATTTGTGTGTGAAAACAAATAAAATTCCTCCCCATAATTGGGAATTCCTAAAAATTGGGCTGTACAAATTGCTTTTTTCAATTCCTCAAATCCTTCCTCCATTTATTTGGTCCATTCTAGTTTTGTTTTACCAACTTGTGCTTTCTTTAATGCCTGCAGAATGTTTGTGTGATTGCCCATTCAATATTGTGTCACACAGCTGATCAAAGACACTCAGACACAACAGTTAGTTGCTAACAGTTTAGTTAATGCCCGGATGATTTCAAGAGTGTTTAGGTCACTGTTTTATTTCAGTTAATAAACTGATAGCCACTCAATGGTATCAGGTAATATTATCCCCATATATATGGTCGTCGTAAAAAATATCGCCGGGAAAAGGTCGTGGCGATATTATATGGGTGACCATATATATGGAGACAGGGGCAAAAAAAAAAAATGGGGGTTGCAGGGGTGTCCCCCGCATGTTCCATGCAATAATGTCGCCACAAAAAACGGCCATTTTTCAGTGATATTTTTGCATGGCAAGATTTTTGTGGCGACATTATTACATGGAACCCACTCAATCACTTCATTAAGTCCAATCTCATGACTCTTAGTCAAGAAAATTAGACGGATCTCCATCAACGAGAGTTTTTTCCTGACCTGGGATTGTTTTGACTGAAATTGACCACTTCAATTTGTCACATCCATGTCCACATGCCTTAAAATGGCCAAATAGAGGTGCTGTCAATATCTAATTTTGAATACAGCTTTTGTGTTCTGTAATTCTTAATTTCATGTTTCTTTCTGTCTTGCCAATGAAAATGTTGTGGCACATGCACCAAATCTAGTATATGACCCAACTGGTATTGCTTTTTGTCAATTTTAATTGTTTCCACGGGTGCTTTAGGCAGATGTCGACCTGTAGTGTTCTACTCGTCTGGGCACAGCATTTGCATTTGCTGCAAGGGCTTTGTCCATAGGTCTTTTCCTTCCCCATGTCTCTGTTAGTGTCTTTTCGTTCATAGGTTTTAAATACACGTCATTCCGGGTTACCATCTCTTTTAGGTTTTTACATGTTCTAGAGGCACATCTAGGTAGATCTGCCAATGTTTTTGAACAATTTTCTGAATTTGGTTGGACAGTACATTCAAAGTGCTTACAAACGTAATGCTATGGTTAGGTTCTTTCAATTCTTTATTATATTCTAACATAGCTTTTCTATTCTTGCAACTAGCCCGTTTCCAAGCCTTTTTCACAATATTCTTAGGGTAACCTCTTTTTATTAGGTTATCATTTAGCTGAATTGCTTCTTCCTCAAAATGTTCCTTTTTTAGTTCTGTTCCGCTGAAGACGCAGAAATTGTCCAACTGATAAGTTATCTCTCGTATAATTAAGATGGAAACTATCAAAACTCAAAAGAAACTCAAAAGAGAATTTCTATCAATAGATTTATGGAAAGGTTTCACTTCAAGCAGAACGCTAGCATGGTCGGCAAAAATGGTCAAATCCAAGAAGTTGATATTAATATAACTTTGATCTTTCGTGAGTTTCAAGTAAGGGTTCTGTTGGTGAAGCCATACAAAAAAGGTTTCTAGTTCTGTAATGTTACCCTGCCAAATTACTAAAACATCATCGATGTATCTTTTCCATAATCTGATGTTTAAATGGATTGTTATCACATGGTATTAGATTTCTCTCCATGCTCTCAACAAAAAGGTTAGCCAATGAGGGGGCTACAGCTGACCCCATGACAGTGCCATGTCTTTGGTGGGAGAAGGTGTCGTTGAATAGAAAATAATTTTCTGTCACAGCCATATCTGTGCACCAGAGAATAAATGAATTTGGTGTATATCCATTGTGTCGCTTACTCAATACCAATTCCTCTACCATCTCCAATGTGGCTGGTTACGGTATCTTAGTATACAAAGATACAATATCAAAGCTTACTAGTAATTACGATCCAGCATCGAATGGGAGGCCTTCAATTAGATTAATCACGGATGTTGTGTCCTGTAAGAAGGATGGCATTTCCTTAACAAATGGTTTTGAGAAGGTGTCGACAAACTTAGCCAAAGGTTCAAGAACAGACCCAGTACCTGACACGATCGGTCATCCTGGTGGATCAATCAATGTTTTATGCACTTTAAGCAGCATGTAAAATTTCGGTATACTGTGATCAGAGACAATTAAGTTATCTGCTCAGTCTCTTTAGATAACAGTTTTCTCCAAAATGCTTTTTCTACCTTGATAGCTATTGTTTCCTGTAATCTTGTAGCAGTTTCCGAGGGTAGTACCTCATAAAAAGAAGTGTTGTCCAGTTGACGGTCACATTCTGCGATATAAGCTGCACGATCTTGTAATACTATTGCACCGCCCTTGTCGGCTTTCCTCACAATGATGTTTTTGTACCTTTTCACCTCTTTGCAGCCAAAATCCCAGACCTCCTGGGGAACTTGCATGGGGATCTCAAGCGATGGGAATTGCAGGAACTCTCATGGTTTGCTCGTATTACAGCTATCAAAATGACGCTTCTACCCAGATTCCTATATGTCATGAGTGCCCTCCAGGTATGGATTCCGCCACAGATGATCCTCCGATTACAGAAAGGGACAACCCATTTCATCTGGGGCGGTAGGAAGCCAAGGGTATCTAAGAAAATATTATTTTGCGGCCCAGGCATGGGTGATCTGGGGGTTCCAGAGATGCGCCAGTACTCCTGGCAGCGCAACTAGCCCCAATGCTGTTCTGGGACTCACAAGATACAGAGAGGGGGTGGTACTGACATTCCACTGGGGTGCTTAGGGTTTCTGAAAACAAGGGCGCAGGAGGCGGGTGAACCCCTGCTAGAGTCAACAATAAACACACTCCACTACTGGGACAAGTCACTATGAGCAAAGAGACTTAAGCCAGGGATGGGCCCCTTTACTCCAATGGGATATAAACTGGAGGGCTCCAGGCTTTTGGACAAAATGGAGAGGGGCAAGCCACGCTAACCTTGAGCGACTTTTTTCAAAATGGTGCGCCCTTACAATTTGAAGAGTGTAGAACGAAATTCTCTCTAACCGAATGAGAAAGGTTCCACTATGCACAGGTTAGACACTGGGTTACGAACATAGAGTGCAGGGAGGCAGCCAAAAGAGACCCAGTGGGTCTGGAACTTACCATGAAAGAAGGATCCCTGAGGAAAGGCATTAGATGGAGCTGAGCCAGGGGAGAAAGTACCATACATGGGTAAATGGGAGCAGGATCTGGGGGTAACAATCACAGAAAAATGGAGGCAGGTCTGGTTGTGGGCACAGAGTGGCTCCCCATGTTTACATGATATTACACCACACAGACTACATGCAATGAACCCTGAGGTTCCAGCGGAGTGCTGGACAGGGTGTGGTCAAATGGGGCACATGGGGCATATGTGGTGGACGTGTCCAAGGGCAAAGATCTACTGGAAAGACATCCATAGTCATATATGAGAGATTTTGGGGATACAGCTTCCTCTGTGCCAAAGGTGATACTATTGGGAGTGGTGGCAGAGGGTGTATACGACACAAGCGGCTCCAGAGCTATACTTATCACCCACATGCTTACTGCAGCAAGAATGACTTTGGCACATAACTGGAAATCAGAACAAGGCCCGATAATAGCAATATGCTGGATCAAGATGAGGGGAATTATGGCCATGGAAAAACGTTTGCATTGACAAAGGGTAAATATCAGTAATGTATAAACACATGGCTCTTGTTTCACAAATTTGTTTTGGAGAGAGATCAATTTTATCACAAACATGCCCTGCTCCATAACTTCACTGTACTGTGAATTAAGGAAACCACACATAGACAACTAACGGATGGAGCCTGGACCTTAAGTACAAACATAAATGTTCATGACCACCACCAAAGGTTTGTTGTGGGTTGTTGGGGGAGATACATTTTAAAACATTGTGAACCTAAAAGCTGTACTGTTGTCGGTATGCTATTGCTGTTTGACTATGATGACCATGGATGTTCACTTAATAAAATAAAGCTTATATTAAAAGAAAAGACTAGCAGGGGCACGTACCATTTTTTATACAAGATTTGAGAGCTGTGAATGCAGTGATTTTACCTACATTTCCAGTGGGCCCCAATCCGGCTAAAACAATATTTTCTTGAAATACACCCACGCAAACCCATTTTTCCGGTGTTGATTTGTGCTATGCTTTTATCTCTATCTATGCCCCTACATACTGACAGTCCCTACTTGTTCCCCTTTACTCATTCTGGGTTGCAATATACAAGGAAATACTTTACATAAGGGTTTACAGAGAGCCCCATACTCTTTTTGCAGATTCTCAAGAAAGATTTGGATGACCAATTTCCACGCAGTCCAGTATGTGGACAACTTCCTGGTTGATTCTTCCTCATGTGAGGCGTGTAAGCAAGACACACTCTTATGGCTATGAGTATTCTCCAAAAAGGGCAAAGGGTATCACATCAAAAATTGAGATTGTGTAAAACTAAAGTACAGAATGTAGGCCACAACATCTCTGCAGGTGCCTGATAAATTGCTGTATAGAACCCTTTTTGAAATTGCCTACGCCCAAAACTATTATACAAGTGAGATCCATCCTGGAGGCAACTGGATACTGTCTGCAATGGATTCTGGTTAATGCTGCTATGGTAAGCCCCCTACAAGTAATAGGACACTGGTAGAAGAAGAAGCATTTCTAGAGGTAAATCAGACATTTGCAAATGCCCATCCATTTGGTTTGCACAATTCAAGGTTCGAAATTTATTTAGCTCATACTTCTAGGATAGGAGAGCCTGGTTATCTTAAAAACAAGAGATACCAAGAGCTACCCTTGGCTCCCCAGGCCAACTGGTGTTTACAACCATTCATTTGTGACTTTAAAGTTCAGTATTTGAGAATGTTAATAAAGAAGTAGGACACATATAGCAGACATTTAAACACGATGGATCATATATAATGGGCATATAGTTAAAGTTTACATCTCATGTGGAAGTTCAATTTGCAGTGTGCTGTGCACTTTCTCCCCAATGATAGATGCTGCCTACTGGGTGATGCCTGACACCCAGAAGCTGGTTTTAGATCCTGCTCATCATAATTTCGAACCCTGACTTATACAAAAAACATTTGTTTTATACTGTGATGAGAGGTGGGGCTGCGCCAAAGCAGTATTAACACAAAAACATGGTGACAAAACACTGGCCTATTACCTGTTATAGCACTATATTCAACACAATTTCTGCTGGAATGCAGCCTTCTTTGCGGCCAGTCATAGAGACTGTCTTAGATATACAGTCTTCAGAAACCTGATATTAAAAACAAAACCACAACACCTCTTTGCTTCACCTTTTACAAAATATGACCTTTTCTTGGTGAATCCTGCCAATGAAACGTTAACAGTGTCTAGTAGTACATCTTGTTATGCTGATGCTGAGCCCAGCAGACAGCCAGCCCTACAATTGCATTTTGGTGTCTGCTGCCCTTACAAAACCCGAAAAGATCTGTTTGAGTCCTGGTATATAATTCTGAATAGGAATATTATATAGACTAATCATATCTGAGAAATGAAAAAGCAGAAATGAAATATGAGTGACCGGAATGCAACCACATGAAGTGATTACAAGTGCACAAATTCCTGATGTATTTTACTCCAAATTGCAGATGTCATTGCATTAACAAAAGTGGAACTGAATTACATATCGTCAAAACATATTTAGGCGTTGACCCGCACTAGTCTTAAAAGCTCTCATAGACTAGTGTAATGTTGGTCTCAGACGAATTCACACATCATTAGACGTTCACAATGAATTTTCATATGAACTGTAAATATTTACGTGAATTTTAACGAACTCATAACAAAATAATATCTGTTGTTCTTTGAACTAGTAGCATCATGATATGCTGCTTTGTTTTCACTCTGTATTTGTATATCCTAGCTGTTCTTGGCATAGCATACGCCTTTCTAGCATATCTTAAAGCTCAATGTCGACAATTCATAGGGTCCCTTTTATCCTCCTTCTTAAATATCGGAATTACCACGGATTGCTTCCAGGAAGGGGGAGTATGTCCCTGTGACTTATTAATGATCATTGAAACGACTAAATGTTGAAAAGGCTAAATGTACAGGAAACTGTCTTCTTTTGAATTTGAAAGGCATACTTGTGTTAGATGGAATAAGAGGTATGCATGGTATAACAAAAGGATCTAAGTTCAATCCATCGATTACACAGACCTCTATGATGTGTCTTTGTGGACGCGTGATGGCATCAGACTACGTAGTAGCCTAATTACAGCACCTACTTTCTGTTTTAGCTCGTGAGGAGGAGGCCTTTGTCCTACAGCGTTTCGGTCTTTAGGCACTGAAATGTTGAGCCGGTAATTAAATGTTCATTCATACTGGAACCGCCGTGCCCTGTGTGAAGCAAAGTGAGGGTGGAAAGAAGTAACTTGAAATTATTCTGAATGTTTGCGATAGTGAAAGGTGGAGGTGATCACGTAGAACAGTGCTCATTCTGTTGGTTAAAATGATAGCTGTTGTTGAAGTGGAAGGGCACACAGAGGTAAATTGATGAATTGCATTAGCTGAGTACGGGAACATACTTAAGCGTTTCGCATATATTTAGATTTCTGTGTCCGTATTTAATGCGTTTTTTGTATATTATGATTCCCTGAATGTTACAATATATCTCGGAATAGTAGGGTCTTTATGTACTTCATCTCTAATTGTTATGTACTGCATTTTCTAAATATTTTATTGAATGAAGAATAATGAATTATTGCTTGCCTTTCATATTTTTTTATAAACATTGTAGGACTCAAAGATACGTTTAAAATGAAGAAAATGTTTTGTTAATTCAGCAGGAACACTACTTTGTAGACATTGGTTATAGTCATTAGTTCCGGATGCGCTAGGGGACACCCTCAGTTATGGATTTAAATACTGAAAATTTAGCAGAGGGCCCTTGTCCCTACCACCCACAATCAGGGGGGCAATGGAGAGGTAAAATGAAGGCCTTAAAGGTTAAGGTCCACCTTACAAATATTTTACAGAGGTGCGGGAGCCCCTCTACCAAGGACAACATGGTTCAAATACCTACTCTATGGGCTCCACTCAAAAGGATCTACAACCACTTTTTAGCTCACCGTACCCTTCAGAGAGGAGACATATTTATTTGAATATCAGTCTGGTCCCATGCTATGAATCTCTCCTCTAAACAGTGAGGTGAAGCTGGGCCTTTCCAAGGCACAGTGAGCAAGGGATCCATGTCTGAATTACTCTTAGTTACTTAGGGTGAAGCCCCAAGTTTTACAGAATGTATAGAGGTGTGGGAACCCCTCTACCGAGGATGGCAATGGTTCAAATGACCGATTCTACGGTGTGTGCCCCACTCCGGAGAGTCCACAACCACATTTAAGCTCACTGTACCCTTCACAGAGGAGAAATATCCATTTGCATATCAGTCTGGTCCCACCCAAAAGGGCAGTCCATTAATTAAACATTTGGCAATTGTCCTCTGAACAAATGTGCCATTAGCAACCCCAGACACATGTTTCAGCCTGGTTGGGACACATAATTGAGGTGAAGCTGGGCCTCTCTAAGGCAAAGTGAGCAAGGGGTCCATTTCTCGAGTACCCTTAGATACTTACGGTAAACCCCACAGTACACCTGACAAAAAACACTGTTGCCTGCTGCAGGACCAGTATCGCCAGGGCAGAGGCCTGAAGAGGATGCCAGCAAATGGAAATGGGGTGATTTCAAAGATGAACTTTAAAATATTTGCCCAGACCAAGCAAAAGCACAGGGGAAGATTGGTTGGCAGAAGAACATGATAGGAAAGACCAATGGTTAGGTGGTGGAGGAAGTTAACAGGAGGCAGAGGCGTATAAGAACCCCAGAATCGCACAAGATGGTGAGAGGTGCTCGGTGAGGTCAGTTGGAAAGGTGGTAGACCGACAGACCAGGCGGAGAGTGGGAGATGGAGCTGGGTGTTGACGAGTCTGTGAAGGCATTGGATGCAAGGGGAGGTGATGTATTGTGTGTGAGAGTGAGTGGTACCCGTCTGAGAGATTGCAGTGGCTGTTGTAAGTGAATCTGAGTACATGTAAGAAGCAAAAGGATTGGGAAATAGGAAGCTGTTAAAGTAGAGGGTGCTGGTAGATAGGGGAAGGCAGATTGGTACAGGGAGAGAGAGAAAAGTAGCAGAAGGGAAGCAAGTGTGAAAAAGAGAAGAGGGTGGCAGGTAGTAGATGTAGGGGGAGAAGTTATTAGACAGTAAGGAGGAAGTGGCAGAGTGAAGGAGGAGAGTGAGGACTGAGTGGAGAGAGAGACCCGAGGGAGTAGTTGGATAAAGGTAGAGAGAGGAAGAAGCAGGGAGGAGAACCAAAAGGGAGGAGATAGAGGCGAGAGAACCAGAAAGAGAGATAACCTAGAAAGATCGAGGAGAGAGAGGAGGAGAGAGAGAGAAAAAAAAACAGGGTGAGAAAGATCAGAGAGAGAGAACCTAGTAAGATTGAGGAAGGATGTGGAGAGAGAAGGAGAGGGGAGGAAAACTGAGGAAAAGGAAAAAGATCAGGGAAAGGAAAGAGAGAGAAGCAGAGAGAATGGTAGAAAGGGTGTGTGTCAGGGATAATTCTCTGTTGGTGACATGATCATCCAGCAGGCCACATACTAGACACAACGGGAGTTTTGTTCTACTCATTTTCACCTCCGCTATTGGTACTATTTAGCTTCCGGGTACACGTTCTTCTGGCGTGTCTCTACTTGGCCTCCCTTTCGTCTTCTTGCCTCCGTTCCTCCCCGTACTCCTCCCTGTTCCCCAGGATCACCCTCCTGGCTCCCTTCCTTACCTTGGCTACCAGAGTCTGTTTACATAGAAGCCATCTCTTTTGCAGACTCCTGAGGTGGACTGTTTACATCTTCCTGAGGCTACTTCACGTCTGCTTTACTAGAGGAAAGACTTTCGCTATCTTAAGGGTATTCCCTCCAACTTGGCCCGCTCTCCAGGGCTTACCTTATACTCTGTGGTCCCATTCTCAGAGGACAGGGTGGCTTCTGACCAGGGTCGGCCATACCTTTTCAGCTCTCAGCTAACGGAATGGAATAAGGTAAGGCTGAGCCCTGTCAGTTTGTGAGAGAGTCAAGGCACCATCACCATGTCATTGAGACACTCTGTGGGAATCTATCACATTTAGAGGTCCTTAGAAAGTCCTGGGGGTAGTAATGTAGATAAGGCTGCGGTCATTAGGCACCCACAGATAGTCTTGCCTAAGCACCAGGCTTGACAATGCCCCCATGATGGAACATTTCTCCCGACACAATCACCATCCTAAGGATCTACGCTGGACAGTAATTGAGAAAGTCAATTATCCCAGAAGAGGAGGTGATATGGCTATCCTCCTGGTAAAAAGAGAACAAAAATGGGTCTTTCGATTCAGAACAAACTCAATTGGTCTGAATGATAACATTCCATGGCACTCATTGGCCATGATCATATGATCTCTGTGAGACACACTGCCATTCTGCAGTTTTGATGTGTAAGAATTTTGTTGTCCATATGACAGGCACCTGGTGGCTCCTAACACCGTTGCTTCTCACTTGATGCACCACGGGACCCAATTACGTCTCCCTGGTACTCTCCTACACATTAACAACTGTGAGGTGGCACACAGGCCACAGTGCTAACAGGACCATACCACAGCTCTGGACACATGGACTGCCCTACATTGATTTCACATCCTATGGGACTCCCCCATGTATCAACATGGGCAGTGCCTGTAGTCACTTGTGCACCTTGGGCATTATATGTGAGATCAATGTGTTCTTTTTCCACATCGTCTCACAAACACCACCGTTGACTAATTTAAATTCAAGGTTCCCCTTTATCTGGGGTGTACGTTTCTTTTACCGTATCACTAGGCATATTCTTGCAGAACTGCCTGACCTTGTTGTGACAAGTCGCCCTTGCTGGGTATTCACTCCTGACTTCCAGTTCAGGCGTTTTGCCTGACTTCCGGTCGCGGCAGGTCAGCCGCTCACATGACCGACACTTGGTCACGTGAGCCGTCACCACTTTTTGAATGGAAATGGACCACTACAGTCACACTACCTACGGCGAACGGCAGTGCATGTATCTTCACGCGAACACTCTTCAGTTCAAGTGAGTTCCCACGGACCATTTTGATCTTTGCAGCCGACTCTGTGCTGCTTCCTTTACTAACTTCTGGTCGAATACCGAGCCGCCACACCAGCAGACACCCTTGCCTGCCCTTTAACTCATTGTGAGACTAACCGCTGGTGGCCTTAATTTGAGCACACATGTTTCTCTCTCCCCACAGAAGACCGAGGGCCCGGATCCATGTATGCCACATGTCTGTGGTTACACCTAATTTCCAGCTATAACTACCTGAGCAGGCACTAATATAAGGTATGACTGCATATCAGATGATTTTCTATCTGCATTGGAGCTTTCTGCTTTTCCAACCCCTAGACCCTTTTCTGTTAATTACTTTCTGGGGCTCTCTGTGACCTCCATGCACTAATGTTCACTTCTGGACGGGTGTTAAAAAGGTTTATGATACTGGGAGTACCTGATAGTGGGCCATATTTGACTTACCCTTCTTCCCCTACACCACTTAATTGAGCACGGAATATGCAGATCTGGGTACTCACTCACTACCTGATATAGGATGGTGATAAACTATTTGTCCCTTCTTCCTAAATGGATAGAGATACTAGTATTAGCAGTGTTACCTATGTGAATGACAAATAATTATGTGTTATTCATATTCAATTGATTTGACGTTATTAGCTCTGAGGTGAATATGGCTACATACACTTCCTTTTGTGTTCCATAGGTTCCCTCTCCATGTGATCCAGCCTTATGACACTTACGACTTGGGGGTGAAGTATTGATACTCCCTATATGTTGAACTATTACTCCCACAATATGGTCAGTCCTTCAATTACCCATACCAGACTGTACCGATTGATGTGAGTAGAAGACTGTCCTGATGAAAGTGGCTTTACTCGTATGCACGCCACTGAAACCGGTCGACGGTGGTTGCTACTTACAAGAGGCACAAATCAGGCCTACCTTGCAGTTAGAGCATTCCTTTTTACCAACTGCCCATGACCCGTCATACCTACATCATTCCACGATGGATTATGGGACTTGGTGTCTTCTTGGTTTATTGTTATGTTGAACATTGTATGTCATTGTGTTCGTGTCGTTTTTAGACCTGAGTCCACCATGGCCAGATAGACAATCTAGTGGCTAATAAACTGACAGATACTCCACTAGATGCCTCTCCAATTGACCATGGGTGTACCTTTTTAAGTGACCATTGAGTACTTCCCTTCCTTTTTTCACTTACACCTAGTGGGAGAGTGTGGCATAGGTCCAACAAGGCTGAAAGTATTACCTACCTAGAAGTGGCTAGTTTATCTCTTTTTCTATCTGCTGTTTGTAAGCGGCACAGCACCGTTACCTAGAGGAGACTTTACACTTAGGCAGGGATAGTTAGATATTCACGCCATCCCTTTACTGTCTTTCCACCACAGCCTTGTATGTACATGTACCCTTCTTCTGGGTGCTAGTACATTGGTCCTAGTCCACATAGGCCTCTGGATCTTTTGATGAGCTATAACCTACTTTTCCATACAGTGGTTTTTGCCCTATTTTTGTGTTAAAACTGTTCTAGAGTAAGGGCCATACCCTGTTTACTCCCCCTTCCACCCTAACGTTCTTTCAACCCACAGATAGACCAGGATAGAATCTAACTATAGGGTTTACCTATCTCTTGTTTTCATATCCCATTGCTGGGGATTAGGGATGCCTGGGCGAGGGTGGAGGGAGCCCATGGGAGAATGAAGGTGAGATCCGAGAACCCCTTTAGTCTGACCTTCCTATAGTTGTTCATCGCTCAAGCCCTTGAACGTGTAAATAAAACACTTACATTCCAGCTACGGTTCTTCCTGTTATTGAAGTAATTTGTGACACAACTAACAACTAATATTAGCATCCTAACCATTGTATATTCTAACAAGTGTATATAATATGCAGCTATTCCCGCACTACTGTAGACAACAATAGTATCATTAGATGTTTGGATAATTAGCCTAATCCCTACCTCATTGCAGAGTTGGCCACGATTAATCAAAGTCTGCTAATATAGCTCTTGAATAAAAGACAACAAAATCAGTCACAACTTTCCAAGCTATATAGACTATGGCCCTGTTCTCAATGTGGGTGATCAAGTCATTGATCAGTGTTTCCCATGCTAGTATCCCTGTTCCATCATCTACTGTTTTTCTACATGCCACAGAGCTAAGCAGTTGCCAATCCATCAACACATTTCACCCGATGTATATTCCTGGTATTTAAGCAAAAACCCAACTCTTAGCTAGTATGCATGTAAATGAAATACAAAATAACTGAGTAAAGTTGTGAATCGATTTATGTACAGATCTCTGACATCAAACAGGGGTTCACAGGCCTATGATGTGACTTTCTCCAATACTTTAACTAACTCACCCCATAGAGGTGCATCCTTTGAGCATGCCAAAATTATGTTAAATACAACTGCTTCGGAAGCCTGACATTTTGGCATGTCAGTAGAAGCTTCGGATGCATCCAATGCTGCGGAACTGGTATTTTTTAGGTAGTTGAGATGAACAATGTAAAAGAACATAGGGGCTGTGATTCTGGAACAGCTCAAATGGAGGTTATAGCCATTCAAATAGTGTTCACAGAGGAAGTCGGAAATTCGCCCTGAAGGAAAGGAAGGGCCATAATTGTTGGCAGGGAGGCTACTGCGGGACTGCTTCATGGGAATTTGGAATCACATATTTTTGGGGAATCTTTCCAAAGTCCCAACGAGTTGCAGGACTCTCACAAACCTGCCTCCTAATGATTGGGAAAGAGAGGTTTTGTCAAAGGCAATGCCTGCATCAGAATGGGGTGAGAAAAAGGTGGGTTAAACATTTTAAAATATTTACCCTAAAGTTAGGGATCCTACTGTCAAATTAATTGGTTAGCTGAGGGAAATATAAAAAAAAGCAACAAAAAAGAGTGATTGAAAAGATTACTGATGGTACAGGGAAGTGCATTCTTCCAGGGTGAGTAGTTTCATTGTAGGCAAATAAACAATCGAGCACTCCATGGATCCATCGAGTGATGCTGAAAAGGGCACCTTCGATTTACTGAACAAAGGCCCGGACATGGCAGTTACCTTATTAAAACCACCAACAATCCAGAGAACAATGATGCTCTTTCACGGCAACTGAGATAGGCCTAGGCAAAGGGCTCCTGAGCAGGACAAGGAGAGTATGCCTAATTCGCATAATATCAATTGCTATGTAGTCACGATTCAAGAGGGTGTGTATGGTATACTGGGCTTTGAACTCATCCTGAGAGCAAATAATAACTGTGTTCTAAACATGTTTTAGACCTCTTTTCAAATATCCCTACTCTCAGAAATGTATACTGGAGTGATCTAACATTGATTGAATGTCACGATTCTAACAGGGCAGATTTTGTATTGTTACACGTTAGATCGAAACCTGTGTTTGATTTACTTCTCTCTGAAATGGAAGCCTTTCTAATAATGGGTTATGGCATGTTTACATTTCAGAAGCCATTCAAGATGTGTGTCCCATACTCAGGGGGACAGAGCATGTCTAGCTACAGACAGAACAGTGGGAGGGATTAGGTACCAAGCATAGGAATTCGGTTGTATACTAATTGACCTTTTCACAATTGACCTCGGGAGAATTGACCTCGGGAGGATTGACCTAATTTAGAAGGTCAATTAGGACATATATGTGGGGGAAACCCCCCACAACCCCCACCCTATCCAAAACCCCCTGCAACCCCCCACCCAATCCCCTTATATTATTTATAGTCCAAAACCAACCCAATACATATGTAAAATAACTAAAATAAGATAAAGTTCAATTGTGCAGAAGGTCAATTAGGACCACTATAATTAGGTCAATTGTGCAAAAGGTCAATTGTAAAAGGTCAATTTGGGTAATACCAGGAATTCAGCTTGCTAGTAGCCTCATGGAACAAGCAAGGCTTCAATCACTTATATGCTGTGGGAAAGGATCTAGACCTCATAAAAAATGTTTTCATCATATCCATTTGCAAGAGGTCTGGCTAAAAGAATCCCCTCTAATGGATCTATACAAAACATTCATCCAATCTGCAATACAGAGCGAGGCATACATTCGTTTTCTAAAATGTATTAGAGTTTGCTAATTAACATTTTCTTGATTACCAAAAAAGCCCATTTGATGAGCAATGTTGTACTTACATTTTTAACACCACCAGAAGTTACGTGTACCACACAAATAGAAATGAACACTGCAGCAGTTTTGTGTACCGCCGAAGTAAGAAATTAGGGAGATAAATCAGACCTTGCACCTTTTTTAAAATTCCTCTAAACCTGCAGGTCGAGTAACTTAGTTTACCCACTCGACCGAAGAGAAAGGCATTTGACCTTTGGCAACGGATGACAACAAATTGAAATGTGTCTTCTGTAAAATGGTATATGCCACCACAATTCCACTTTAGTTTGGCACAATGCTGACACACATCACAGCACAGTGAAACTTTAATTTGACAGTTACTGCAAACAAAGTACAGTTTAAACAAATGTTATAAACATCCCCTGCAAATGGTGCAGGCTCTTCTTAAAATCTACTCGACTATGTGAGTGGGTGAAAATACGTTGCGAGCCTGGGCTGAGTGTCTGTATAAGGTTAGTTGCATGAATAGACACAAAAAGATATGATAATAAGGCTCTGAAAACAGTTTGGCCAGCTATCTTTACTGCAGGTGCTAATATATAATAAAATCATAATCCAAGAGCAAAGGAAGATATGGAGGCTAACTGCAGTGATGACAACGCAGTAGTTCTATAGATGTACAGACTGGATGGAACTATTGATCACTGCTATGCGTAAATATCTAGTTCGCTTTTTCTCTTAATTATATAAGAGGAAAAAAAGTAAGGGACTAAGCAGAGCTGGTGATGTAACAGCCAGAGAACTGGGCAAATTAGGTGGAATATTGTAGTTAGCGGCCGGGTCACTTTCAGGGTAGCTGATATAAAGCAACAGGGTGGATAAGATAGAATATCAAGGAGTACATGATGAGCTCATGAGTTGAGCACCAGTTGCAAGCTGCATGTAACCAACAGGATTTAGAACTAGGTTTGCCTTCAAAAGCATCTGGCCGTTTGATCATGTACATTTTCAAAAGTGTCCACTCGTCAATATGATGGATCTTCCCCAACAAAATGAAATATAGTTGACGCTATGATATTTAGATACACCAACCAACACTTTACTGTAAAGCATGGCGACAATGCAGTGTTTCACAGTAGCCATGCTGTAACTATGCATTATGCAACAATTTGCATTTTTAGAAATGTAATTGAATTACTGAATTTATATTATAAAATAAAGGAAACAAATACTTGTCTTTGGCAGACAGGATACGATTAGCTTAATAAAAAGGGATTATCCCTGATTAATTATGGTTTGCAATTATTTTAAAAAGAAAAATAAATCTTCCTTGCCTACTCACACAGGCCTTTGGCACATAAGGGTGGAGAAGGCTGCTGCACTCTCTCTCCATTAGCCCTTTTGAACTTGCAGTGAACTGTTACGCTCACCTGGTATCCACAGGGGCGCCACACAATACTGGATGGAGGTCTAAGCGCTATCCCGGACCCCTCTCTGCTTGGTTATGTGCCAGACGTTGGGTAGCGCCTTAGGGTTTTGTGTGTTGAACTCTCCATCCTGCGTCTCTGTGCAGGGGCGCGTGGTTGGTGCGGGCGTTCCGTGGACCTAGTTGCTTCACTGGTCTGTGTGCCCTTATGTCGGATCCAGACCGGCTGTGACTCCGACTCTGCTTGCTGTCTTCGAGCTGAGTTATAATATCTTTTTCGTCTTTATTCTGTGTCTTTCTTTCCCTCCGTTTTCTCTGTCTTCTCGGCGTCTTGCTCCACTAAACTGTTCCCTAACAATGTCTCTTTTTGTTTTCACTGGGATGGTTGCGATCTCGGAGTTGCCGCGCCGATGGCGAAGATCACAGTGAGTTATTGATGCGCGAGCACTGCGCTGTTTATTGGTGTTAATTGCTAACCTGTGTTCTCTTCCCTTCTTTGTACAGGTTGCGGTGATGTTCCGGAGTGATGAGCGATGCGCTGCTTGCCCAGGTAAGTGCTTCGTTAATGCTGACCTTGTTCCTTTTCCCTTGCAGGTTGCGGTGAAACCCGAAGATGGGCGAGTCAAGAGAAGTGCAGGGTGCTGCCACGACTCGCTGCTTGCCCAGGTAAGAATTGTTATTAATGCTGTCCTTGTTTCTTTACCTTTGCAGGTTGCGGCGAACTCCGGAGATGGGTGAGGTAAGCAAAGCGAAGGATGGATTCAAACCGGTTACTTCACAGGTAAGTGTTCTTGCTCGCTCATGCTGTTCTTGTTCTTCCAGGTTATTAATGGACTCCAGATCTAGGGGCTTCAGGATCGTGCCGCCGGAGAAGCAGATGATCAGGAGCGGGAAACGGTGAGCGTTACGCTGCAGGAGAGCAGAATAACGCAAAGCTTGTTCTGCTGTTTGGGTGTGGTTTAAATAGCCCAGGTAAAGTAGTTCCAGTCCAAGTAGTTCCAAGCCCAGCCACACCCAAAACACTAGACCGCATGGCTTGGTTCTAAAGAACTGAGCTGTGTAATAGGCCTTCATGTTGGATTAAGGTCCAACATTAGTATTGCTTTATTCCTGATAATGAGCCTGACGCAAAAGGCGCCAGGACTGACTCCATTTATGTTTCTGATGGAGTTTTAAGGGCCTTGGGGCCAGTGTGAAGGGCTTTAGCCACACTGCTGCCAGGCGGCTGTTATACCTCAGGTAGTCAGGGGCATAGATCGTGACATGAACAGAGAAAAGAGGGTGGAGGGAGCCCTTAAGGCAAGAGAGGAATGCAGGGTGATCTGAGCTTTCATTGAACAGGGTACCTTAAATACCTATGTTTGCTACACAAGTGCCAATTTAATTAGCAAACCTACAGACATGCATAGCAAATTGCTATGTGACACTGCTTAGTGTATGCCTTGCAGAGAGTTAAGTGGCGACCATTTGGAGGTCTGACCACATCCCACACTGGGATTTTAGCTGTGGTTATAACGACTGTCCTGCATTCTGATTACCCCAGTGGATCTTCCTCAACATCAATATTTACTGGAACCACCAGTCCTCCTACTCTATGGATTTGGTTGAGGGTATTGTAGAGCTATTGGTGGGATGTTATAGTGGTGACAATGCGGGCAATGAGATTATCGTGGAGCACCTAAATTGCAACCTTGTATTTTCAGTCAGACATCATACTTCAGCAAGGGGAAATAACCTAGATCAACTGTAAACACTTGGACATGGAGGAATCTAATGCAGGAGTGGAATTTAAATGGTTTAAATCTTCTCCAATAACAGTGCCATGGAATTTCTGTGGAAAAGAGCCAAATCCACATCTACAATACACTATATATTTGTAACCCAGCCACTAGTGGGCAAATGCATAGGGTATAGAATCTTTGATATTACCCAAAGCAATCACCTCTTTTTGGGAGGTGTTTTTATGGTCCACAAGCTGACATGGGAAACATCTTCGGTTGGTAATGTGTTGGTTAATAACTCTGTCAATCTCCTTATTTGGAGAGCTAGGGTAGTACACAGATTCAAAAAGGATCTCACACACCGTTGCATCATTCTCTCTATAGAGGAGAAAATCAACCTATTTTCTGCCCCTTCTTTTTCCACCTTTGTTAGAGTCAATATTTCCAAGATCCAGGTGAACAACCAAGGCCATGGGTTAACTGGGATAACAGGAAAAAGAAACCCTATGATAGGATGGTCCAAGAAAAGAAAAGGGATCTTAGACACCAGTAGCATGCACTCAAAAAGAATATAGACCACCCAGGGGTCTTACAAGAAATGAAGGCCCTTAAGCAGGCCTACAAAAACTGGTTGAAGGGCCATAGAGTATTACTTTACTAATCAGAGGGGGTTAAACATGCTAAGCATGAACACAAAAAACTATTAAAAGTCTTTCTGGAAACTTATAAATGAGGATCCAGGGTTTCAAGAAACCATACAACTAAATCCCATCCCTGAACAAACATGGATGGATTATTTAGAGGGCTTATATGGTGCAGTTGTTTTAATAATATGTCTTGGGAGGTGGTGATAGATCTTGAGGATATTCAACAGTTGATATGCAAGGCCAAACCTTTGAGTTCATCGGGCCAGCTGGTCTGTCGAACCAAGTCCTGAAGGGAGACAGTAAATGATGGGCCAACATTCTTCTAGCACTATTCCAGAATATAAGTAAAATAAAGACCATACCAGTCTCTTTGAAATCCTCCTTCTTGATACCAATTTTCAAGAAGGGGGAGAGACTGTCCCCAATCAACTATCATCCGATAGCTCTTTTTGGACTTCGGAAGGAAAATCTTTTCTGCAATTACACGTAAGCCATAAATAGATGGACCTGTCATGCAGACTGGAGGTAAACCAGGCAGGCTTTCACCATGGTCTGCGCACCCAACTTAATTAATTCCTGCTCACATTCCTGATAAAGACTAGATGGACTGAGAAGAGGTCATTATACTTTACCGTCATAAATCTCTCCTCAGCCTTTGACAGGGTGAATGGACATATGCTTTGGAACAAATCGAAAAGTTTGCGGGTCTCAGACAACATCTTGGAAAGACTAATACATACAGATACGAATGTTAAAGTACATTTGCATGGAAGTGGCCACATGTCTGAAGCTGTTAATACATATAGGGGACTTTGACAAGGATGCACACTTGCCCCAGCACTCTTCAATCTATACCTGTTGGCTTTGGGCTATCACCTCAGACAAGTTAGACCTTTTCCTCTGAGTATGCTTACACTAGTGATTCATTATCTTGCCTATGTAGATGATCTAGTGATACTATATCAGAGCTCTATCGGTCTTCAGTACAACCTGGATGATTTGGCCACATATATTAGGAATCACGAATTGTCCATCAATACCCAAAAATCAAAAATCATGATATGTAACAACAACAAAAAAGATACAATATCATGGTTGGAAGATTAACAGGGCAATGATGGAAAAAGCTGACCAACACACACATCTAGGTTTTTCTATATGCAATAGTTCTCAGGCAACCTCGCACTTCTACAAACTAAAAAGGAAATGTGGTATATACACAGCTCAGGTGAGAAGGCTACATTCTAAACATGCTAGTTATTCACTCCTTCCAATAGTGAAGTATTATAGAGCTAAAGTAATCCCGGCACTGCTCTATGATACAGAGATCCTTTTTAATTATAAAGATGCAGAGTGGCATAAACTGAGAGGGCTCATCTGGCGCAAAGTGTTGGGGTCGCTGAATTGTGTAACTACTCCAATTATAAGATATGAGTTTGGTCTCCTTTCTATGACGTCCCTGATTAAATGGAGAACCCTAGATTTTTATAGGAAAATTCTGGACTACCCTGAAAAGAAAATTGCGTTTTACTAAACTGAATGCTCTGTTTAACAACAAAAGCTCCACTCATATATTGAATTGGACAAATTAATGTGAATTACCGTTGACCCACGTTAATAGATCTAATCAAACCCTGATTTGACACCCCTCACAAAGTAAATAAAGATTTATGGGAACAGGACTGGAATAACACATGAAACAGTATTTATAAGTACTCCTTATATCAAGACTTGATTCGACAAGAGAAGGCCTATTACAAGGTAGAGCCCTACATTAAATAATTACCATGTCCCAAATGAAGGATGTCATTTTTAAGATTGAGATTTAATTGTTTTCCTACTTTGGAGGTGGAAGGGGCTAGGTTAGGTATCCCTAGAGACAAATGTATATGCAGACACTCCCTAAAGATGGGCGTTTTTGAAATCCTGAAATATCTGTTATCGGAATGTCCCAAGACCCGCCGTTTAAGTGAAAAGCATATTGGAGGCTTTCTTCAGAAAGGAGGATGTAAGTACAAGCGCACTTTTGGAATGGGATTCTAGCAGGGGTCGAAATATCTTTGATACTCGCAGCTATCAGATGTATAAACCAGATTTAAAACCCCTTTAAGAGAACTTAATGAACAAACTGATCATTTGTTTCTTGAATATTTGGGCCAACACGAAGGTCTGCTTAAATTAGGTTAGAAAAAATAATCTTAGATTTAGGATTAATTCATTAAGGAATTTTGTTAGTAGACAATCATGATAGTTATGAATTGATGTTGTCATGCGTTATAAAGACATGTTTAGGAGGCAAATAGAAGTGCATATGTTTGAACGTTTGTAGTTGTATGGACATTTTATTTAAATATTGCAATGCTGATTAATTTTGAATTGATTACATTTTTTGTTTTTTACTACTAACATAATGTGTAAGGTTTAATAACAAACCATGTTCACTATAAATAATAAAAAAATCTCTATTTTCTGTAACAAAGAAAGCAACACAAGCGAGTGATTCAATGGATTACTGATGGTACAGAGAAAGTTAAACTGAAAAGATGTTAGGGAAGGGCATTCTTCCAGGGTGAATTGTTTCATTGCATACAAATAAGTGATCAAGCAGAGACTGTAATAGCACTAGGGCTTTATATGCTAGGCAATGAACAGACAGTGTGGAGACTTTGCTTATGCAAGGGGAAATTGTTTGCCTAGATAAACTAAGTGCAACAAGTAGTTTGCACCCTGGTCCAATGCTTGTTTGATCACCCACCACCCTCAAAGGCGAATGTTTGTGGGAGTCTAATATCCTGAAAAGTCAGGAACCCTGGAACAAAACCGTGGACAATGGAACATTTTCAGATAAGTGGGTACTAGTCAATGTGGCACCAGGCTCGATGTAATTTTGTTTGGCAATAGGGCTTTTAAGTGACATCTCATTTTCCAAATTGCTCTACAGGATCTGCAATATGTTTATCACAACAGAAGGACATTTTGACGATTGAAAGCAGAAGGTGGGGAGATCTCGGGGGAGAGAAGGGGGTTTGGATCGGAGCTCCGGCGCCAGCAAGATCCTTATTTCAATATAATCCTTTCTGGTGCCAACTTTCGGTTTTATACGGATGCCGAGAGGTGGTGGAAGCTGCCTGGCAGATTGCGACTGAGGGGCGAGTCGATCCGTACATTCATATGGCTTTGACCTGGCACATTGCTGCCACCAGGAAGGAGGAGCGCTCTGGCCTGAGAGAGCGAGGTGGCAAGCAGGATGTGAGCAGCAACTGTAGGGTGCACCGGTGTGCGGCCTGCTGGTGGGCATAGTGGCAGCTTCCTCTGCCACAGTTCTGTTCTCTGCATCCTTCAGTTTTCTCGCAGTGCCGGGCTCAGCGATTGCTTGCCGGAGCCCGCCCTTGGCCCACTGCACTGCGTGGAGGGAGAGGCGAGAATACAGTGCGGTCGAGATCCGGGGGGCCTAAGAAAGTGGCACGGTCCTGGAGAAGGTCACCCCAGCATACATTTCTTGGAAAACCTCATAGATAGCCGCATCAGATGTGAAGTGGTGAGCTGAGCCAGGAGTACCCTGTTGGCAGCCCTTAATGACCAACATAGGTGGAGCAGAGTTTGGAAGAGGCCCATTTTGGTGAGGAGGCTGGCTGCCCCTGGACTGCCTGAATACAGCGTGGGGGGTATGGGATACCTGTGCTCCCTCTGGCCTCATCCTGCAGAGACTGACCCATTTTGTTTGATCCTGCATGCTGTGCACTAGTTGGTGCTCTGAAGCCTCTGTTCCTGTCGCAGCCTGAGAGTCAGCTTCTCGGCCCCTGAGCTGAGACTGGTGGTTGTGGGTGGTGGCCGGCAGGACAGTGCAGAACCTCTAATGGCATTCGTCCTTGCGTGGCATTGTTTAGAAGTTAGGATGCCGGTGTGATTCATTAAGTACAGGTCCTCGAGTGCTGAGTCTTTGCTCATTACTATATTAATCTGGAAGTGGGCAGGTGGCCCTGGAAATCCTTTGCATCATTCTCAACTGGGGAATTGGCCTGGAGCTGTGCTGGGCTTATCGGGAGTGTCTAGTGGGGCCTCGGGAAGGCTTGTTCCCCGAGGTCCAGGGGCAGCAAAACGAAGTGTACGATACCCAACACCAGAGGGGCAACATGGCAAAAGGTGCAGGGAAGAAGCAAGGTCCTATGAATTCTTTCACTAACACTCCTGCGAGGACCCGGAGCAAGATGGAGGTCCAAGCGCAATGGCAGGGCAAACCTGTGATGACCGGCTGATGGCAGCTATGCAGAGTAACTTTATGTCTGTCAACGTCAAGCTGGGCGACATCGTGGCGAATATTAGTTCACTGAAATCCAAACTGGAAAAAGAAAGTGACCGCATCACGAAGCTGATACTAGAATCAGGGAAGTAGAAGACAAGGTGGGTCAACATGACCGCACTATAGCGGACTTGAAGTCAGAGTACCCGAGGCAGCATGCAAGGGGCCTATGGAACCATTTGTGGAGGACTTGCTCAGATACCTGTTTGGGGCAGTGAAGTTTTCTGTGCACTATCTAGTTGAGCGTGCCCTCCGCGCTCTTGCTCTGACGCCTAGGTCAGGGGCCCTTCCACACATTGTCATTGCAAAACTGCTTAATAACAGGGGCAAAGACCTCATCCTGAAACTTTCCAGAGAGCAGGGTCACCCTGTTATGAAGCCAACAATGTTCACATCTACACGGACCTTGCTGCCTGAGTCCAGGTCCTGAGGAGATCATATGATGTGGTAAAGAGGCTGTTGCGGGTTTGACATGTCCCATATGCCCTGAGCTACGGATACAACATGGGGGTCGCGCGACTTCTTCGATAATCCGCTGACGCCATTGTTTATGTGGAGGCATCAATTCCACTCGCACCATCGCAGCGCAGGAATAATCGAAGTCCCAATCCAGTGGCGGAGAGTGTGCAGAACGGCGTGGGAGACTGAACAGGAAATCCAGATAATTTAATTTTTGGTTTGCAGTGCATCAGCGCCGCCTGGCACACAGAACTGTTAATTGGACAATGCTGAGGCACACAGCCCCACTTCTGTCTCGTGAATGCTGTGACTGTTCGCAAACGCACCTCAGGAGGTTTCCACAGATGTTATGGGGTTACATCATCAGGCTGGTGGAGGTGGTGCGGGCAGAGGGAAGTTGGGGGTTGAGGCGGATTGGGGTGAGTCAATGTACAAGTTGAGGATAGGGCTGGCCAACTGCTTTTGGGCAAGCCTGTGGGGGGTGCATGGGTGGGAAGGGCAGGGGGAAGTTTAGTTGTGAAAGTTGGCAGACAGGTTGTTTGACTAGTGCGGCAGCATAACATGATCATGCAAGTTTTGAAGCACATGTAATTTATTTGTTGATGATAGTGAATGGGTGAGCCTGTTGCTGTCCTGTCATGTAATGTACGTGGCCTTAACAATGCCATTAAGGCTAGGAAGATCCTGGCACATCTAGACCTCCATTGCCCCAAAATTGTTATGTTGCAAGAGACGCATGCACTTGGGCCGCTGCATGATGGGTTTGCGCCTAAATGGGGTCAGCAGAGGTTCTATACAGCATTCTCGTCACAGGCGAGAGGGGTGCTCACCCTAGTGCACCGGTCACTGTGCTTTCAAGCCGATGAGAGTCATGTAAGTGCCGATGGGAGATACATAGTTGTCAGGGGGAAGATCTCTGGTACGGAAGTACTATTGAATAATAATTACAGTCTATTGGTAACGAAATAGATTTTTATGGTCATGTACCCAAGATTATCCTGAAAGCAGCCGACACCCCTATTATATGGGGGGCCCACTTTAGCACGATCCTTGACGTGAAAATGGATTGATTAAAAGCTTTGCAATGCTGTTTATCCACTGCAGCACAACAAATTAGACAGATTATGGCCTAGTTTGGACTGATGGACGTGTGGAGAGATAAGCACCCAGGGGTTTAGGAGTATACCTATTACTAATCAGTCCACGATACAATGTCTCAAATAGATTTTTGGCAGCTTTCTGCAAACTGGGCGCCTCGCTGCGGGGCTGTGTGATCCATCCACGTACCCTGTCAGACCACTCACCTGTGGTAATGTCCTTGATGTTGGGTGACTCCCCTGTGCTCCGGCCCCTGTGGAGAATGGCCCACACGCTGCTACTAGACGCTGCGAAGTATGGTTGCGGGGGGAGTTGATGTCAGTGACCACTGGGGTATTGAAAGAGACTCAACACATGTTGTGCAAGGTGGAGGTATGGCTGCGCCGGCTCAAGAATTAATATGGCACATCCAATGATAGTTCACTGTTTGGAGTCATTAAGGGGAATATGCTTAAGTTTCGGGAACTGGTGGAAAAGGAGGTATGCTGTATGGCTAAACCCACCCAAGCAGGCAGATAAACCCGGGCTCTTCCTGGCCGGGGTGGCAAGAGGGTGATGCAACCAATTACCGGGATTGAGGGAAGAGCGAGGGAGCTCCTGACTGTGGCTGAGGCAATTAATGAGGAATTCCTGAATTACTATACAGCATTATATGCCAATGCAGATACATGCACGGATGAAGAGATAGACTGATACGTGGGAGAGATTGCCCACCTATGTCTGCCTTTGGAGGCTAATGAGGTGCTCGAGCAGCCTGCGACGATAGAGGAGGTAGCCAAAGCGATTGCTACACTGGCGTCCGGAAAGGCCCTGGGATCCGATGGACTGGGGATAAAGCTCTACAAAGAGTTCCGATAGACCCTTGCCCCACGATTGCTCAGAGCCTGGGAGGAATCATTGGAATTGGGGCAGCTGCCGCCTTCGCATTCGGAAGCCATTATTTCAGTACTGCTGAATCCAGGCAGGCCCTCAGATGAGATGGCCTCTTACCGACCACTATCATTGATCAACGCTGATTGTAAGGTGTGTGCGAAAGTACTGGCCAGTCGGCTGCTTCCTAATATGTCACAATTGGTACATCCGAACCAATCAAGCTTCATCCCCACTTGATCCACCGCTTTGAATCAACGTCATCTCTTTTGTATTATATTGCAGATTAATCCGAAGGCCAAGGCAGCAGCAGCCTCCCTCGATGCAGAAAAAGCTTTTGACTCCGTCTCGTGGAGATTATTTTTCAGGGTACTTAAACATTTTCCGTTTGGGGAATATATAATGAGCTGTGTGTGGTTCCTGTATGCCAATCCGGTTGCCAGGTACGCACAAATGGGGTGATCTTGTGGACCTTCACATTGGATGATGGGACAGGACAGGGTTGCCCCCTTTCCCCCCCTGTTGTTTGCTGTAACGATAGAGCCACTCGACCGACTGTTTAGGGAACGGCATGGCCATAGGGGAATCCGTATAGTGGGACCTCCCCAGATCATCTCACTAAATGCGGATGACACCCTACTATACATACAGGACCCCAAACGGAACATGGGGCCATTAAGGGAGGAGGTTACTAAATGCACACACTATTCAGGTTAAAGAATCAATAGTGCGCAGTCGAAACTGTTCCCACTCACGAACGACACACTGAAACCGGATAACCTTGTGGAGTTTAGATGGGTTCCAACTAGTTTCAAATACCTGGGTATTTTGGTGTCCCGGGTGCATAATCTGTTATATGCGAATAATCACAAGGTGTATCTTAACTCCCTCATTGTCAAGCTAAAGCTATGGGCCTCGTTCCCCATGTCCCTGTATGGGAGGTTATCCCTGTTGAAAATGGTTGTAGTCACCAATCGGTTATATTATTTTAGCACAATCCCGATATGGCAAGGGTGGCTGTACTTCACTAAGCTGCGGACTATGGCGGTTGAATTTGCATGGGGAAGAGGGGTATGTCGGATGTGCTGAGAGGGCCTGGCAGAACCTTATGAGCGCTGGGTGCTTGCCACCCCAGATTTCGAGCTATACTATATTGTCGCACAGGCACAATATGCTGGATACTGGTATTCGCCAGACTCGGGTCCCGTGCATCGAGCACTTGAGCAATATGGCACTGCACCTAAAATCCTTAAAGCAGTTATCTTTGAGGATTGCTATGTTGACTCTTGCACTTTCGATATGGTCTGAACGCCTGTGGATGCATTTTTGCAGCTGTTTAAATGGTTAGGGATAACAACCCCATATAGTAGCGCGGGCCCTCTATGGAACTGCCCTTGACTCACCCCCACGTACGATCCAAATGTGCAGGTATCCTGGGAAGTAGATAGGCAAATAGTCCTGGGAGATTTGTATCTGGGAGGGAGGTTTGTAACACTTGATGAATTTTCAGAAAAGCTGGGTAACAGTCCAATTAAAATGTTGCAACACTTCCGGATGAGGGTGGCCGCACACCACAGATGGCTGTTGTTTCCTCAAAGGCCGGAATCCCATGGATTCATTGACGTGATAGTGTCAAGCAGAGATCCCAGGAGACTGGTGTCCAGGCTATAAAAAATGTTGCAAGCTAGCCAACCACTCTGGAACATAGTGAATCAAAATGGAAACGAGACCTGCCCGTGAAAATTGAGGGATAGAGACTGTCTCCTTACAAGAAAGGTCTCGCTCAACGCGAGACTTTTGGCTCATACCATTTAAGGTACTGAATCAGTTATATTATACACCAGCGCGACTCTCAAGGTTTTCACCAGATGTGGCTGGTGAATGTGTGAAATGTGGCAAAGCAGGGGCCAACTCACTACACATGTTTTGGAACTGCCCGATGAACATGCGGTTTTGTCAGGAGAGAGCAAATATAATGCATGACTAGGCCGATATCCCTGCTGTACTTTCCCCCCCAAAATATCTGTTAGGTGACATTGGCAATGTTCCTATACTGGTTTGCAGATTGTTCAACATGGTTTGCATAGTTGTTAAAAACTTTATTTTGACTGGAGGGAATCGACATATGTAAATGAGAGGGAGGAGGGATACGTGGCGACGGTCACATCAACATGCAGGCCAAAAGAGACCATCATCGGGCTAAAGCGAAAAACTATAATCTTCGTATTGACAAAGAAAAATCCTCTCCTAATGAACTATTCAAAATTCTTAAGGAATTTGAGAATCACACTTCCAAATTTCCACCTATTGTCAAAGATTCAGCTTGGTGTCAGACAACTCAAGATGATTTTTTTTGCTAAAACATCTGGTCACCAACTCAATATTGCCAAGCAATTGAACCGACTAGTTATTATTAAAAAACAGACCCCTTCCAAAATCAACACACTTGGTGCCTGCAGTACGCCAGTTTCTAAATTTGAATTTCAACTCTGCACAAAGGGTGAAATACATGATATCATCATCATGAGGCTTACATCGACAACATGTACAGGGCACCCCTCTCCTACTAACATCCTGAAGGACTCTCTGGAAATGATCACCCCATAGATTACCAGGATGCTCAAAATGTCCTTCACGGAAGGTGCTGTGTCTGCCTCCCTAAAGGACACCAGGATAACCCCTCTACTGGATCCATCCATAGCTAAAAACTATCGCCCCATAACCACTGTGCCATATTTGTTAAAAATTCTCTATAGAGTTGCCTACTTGTGACTACAAAACTTTGTGGAAGAGAATAAACTCTTGGGCATTCGTCAGTCAGGCTTCAGAGCCCATCACGGGACTGAAACAGCATTGCTGGATCTTAAATCTAACATCTCAAGGATCATAGAGAAGGGCCACCCAGCACTGTTAATGCTATTGAACCGCTCTGCTGCCTTTGATCTCATAAAGCATTATCTCCTCCATGAAAGGCTACAAAACATTGTTAAGTTCTCTGAGAAAGGAGCCCATTGGATCTCATCCTTCCTGAGTCCTAGAACCTCAAGAGTCGCCTTTAAGAATGCTAAAGCCACTCCTAGCCTTTCAACTTGTGGTGTACCACAGGGATCTTGCTTAGCCCTGACCTTGTTCAATGTAGACACAAGAGCATTACTTGACCTTCTTGATAAATTGGGTGTCCAATATGAAAACTATGCTGATGACACCCAGGTCCTCTTTGAGTTGACAGGTTCCTACGCCGCTGACATCAAAAATGTGAACCACATATATGATGAAAACCAAACATGGATGGCCTGTAACTCACTTGCACTGAATACTGAGAAAACTGTGCTTCTGATTCTCGACACAAGTTCTCACCCAAAGAAAATTGACTCTAGGTGCTCCCATCTTCCTATAATGGGCAACCGGATCCCGGTTAGCAAGTCAGTGAAACCCCTCAGTGTTACACTGGACTCTGAATTGTCCATGAAACAACATGTTTCAAGCGTGTGCTCCTCCTGCAGATATGTTGTTAATCTGCTCTATCAGATTAGGCCTTACCTCTGCATCAAAAATAGGTCCCTTTTTGCCACTGCATTAGTCAACTCGCGGCTGGACTACTGTAATAGCCTACTCATCAGCACCTCGCAATCAATCTTGTCTGCCTGCAGACCACACAGAACAGTGCAATTAGGGCAATGTACGTTCTCGCCAAGATTGACCATGTATTCAACTTCAGGAAAATGCTACACTGGCTTCCAGTTAAATAAAGGATCAGACACAAGATACTTTACATCACCCATAAATGCTGGAATTCGGCTGCCCCTCTATAGCTGCCCAGTCCACCAGAGCCTTGTGTTCTAACAACACCAACTCATTATACCAACCTCGCTTTCGCCTAAAAAGGTTCGGCGGTACCTGCTTCGAAGTCTGTGCTCCTCAAGAGTGGAACTCACTCCCCATTGCCTGCAAATCATTATCCTCTCTACCAGCCTTCAAGAAGACCACCAAAACTCTCATTTTTACCTCAGCTGATTAGGATCTCACCCTCTTAACTTTCTGATTGACTTTTCTTACTGACCCTCTGTATGTTTGTCCTTCTTGTGCGCTCTGAGACCTTTGGGCGTGTAGCGCGTAATAAGAATTATAAATAAATAAATAAATATATGGGGGCCATTCGAGATTACCCTACCTGTACGCAACGGGATCACAAACTGCATTAAATGTGTTTGTGATGGACTAATATGTTTGTGTGGGGAAGCGACCCAGGTTCACCTTATTGAGAGTTAATGTATTGAGGTTGCGCAGTGCGTACTGAATACTGTACACTGTTTTGACCCGACCACAGGGCCATGTACTGTCGTCTACAACTTGTCTGCTTGTTACTAAAATAATATTTTTTTAAAAAAGAAAGCAGGGAGATCTCAAAGTTGTATCCATGAGGGGTAATTTCAATTGCATCAGCTTCAATGTACATCATGGCCAGGTGTCAGGAAACCACCATCACCTACACGTAAGGCACACTGCATTCATGCATGTGGCTATACCCCATCCCTTTCCTGTTTCTTGTGTAAATCAGGCAAAAGGAAACGAATACGAGTCTCGTAAAAACATCAACGCGTGGCATGACTTTCCGTGCGTGTTGGGGGTTGCCATGGAGACAGTGGTGCCCTGCACACATGTCGTCATGCACACAGCTGCGGCAGAGCCGCGTGCAACGGGTCAGGTGATTCTTGTTATAAGCTCCGCCCAAACATCAGAACAGTGCTTCTGAATTAGAATCTCAGCAGCTTTCTTGTGCTACGTTAACTTCAGATTTATGGTGCTTTGAAATCTATTTTGTCTACCGGATTCTGCTCCTCGATTGTCCTTATCTCGTTTATGGAACCCTACGGTAACTGAACTCGGACCGTCCCTCGAACTACCTTTGCCTTAGGTCCTGTTCTTGCCTCATCCAGTAAAGTCACGACCCGGTACTCCTTTTCGGACTGCAATTGCCTTCTGCCTTGTTACTGTTACTGCTAGGAACGGTACAACTCCGGACTGTCATCTGATTCCTCTTTGCCTCACGGATTGTCCTCAGGTTACGCCTCGCCTCCACAGAAATTTTTTGGACATTCTGTAGTCACGCTGATCTAGGACTTTGGTACTGTAAGTGCTTGGACTAGACACTTGCTGATTCAGCACCTTCTTGGAACTTAGGTGTCCTCATGCCATCGAGTGTAGGAGTTACTTCTGAAACTTTGGTCATCGCCTTAGGCGTCCTTGTGCCGGCGGGTTAGGGGACTTCTTCTTGTCTCATACAGCCCTCGATTCCACAAGAACTC
The DNA here is from genome assembly GCF_040938575.1 of Ambystoma mexicanum. Lineage (NCBI taxonomy): Eukaryota > Metazoa > Chordata > Amphibia > Caudata > Ambystomatidae > Ambystoma > Ambystoma mexicanum. The sequence goes on along the minus strand of NC_090931.1, from coordinate 430,909,204 downwards.
CTTGTCTACGCATCAACCACAAGCATCCTATTGGTAAGACATTGAACCAGTCTACATGTTCACAGTATGTTAGTGTCATCACGCTCCCTTGCTTTTCCTGTTAGTTTGGCTCTGATATATTGCCTTATTATCTGCTTCCAGGGTAACGCTCCTCTTGATTGGGAACAGGAATTCCATACCACTCTGGTTATCAAGGGGACTCCTGTTTTGAGACACAAGTTTGAAATTGCGATTCCTTAGCTGCATTACCATTTCGTATTCCTTGTTGTGGTGCTGATTGTGTGTGTTTTTCTTGCAGCCAGCTGTTTCCCAGGGCGTCCATCCATCTTGCAGTCAATAGACCTCTCAGTCTGTCCTTTTGTACTCCTGAGAGTTATATTGGCAGGAAGAATTTGTCATCTACACAATGAGTACAACTGCCAGTAGGAGGATATTAACAGGGTGTTTCTGACACCAGGTGCATGAAGAAAGATTGGGACAACTGGAGTATGTGAGAAACCTGAGGGTATCTCCTCCCCTCCTCCCTTACTTTCTTCTATGCACTTACTCTATCAGAATTGTCCCTGGACCTAGTATGATAGCAACCCATCTGTCTCCTATGTCCTCACCTTAATTGTTCCCCCAACCCCTCCAGCACTATCTGAAATGTCATCAGGCCTAGTACGATAGTCGCTTGTTTTGTCTTCCCCTCCCTTTGCACCCCTCTCCCTCACCTTTTGTTTTTCTCCGGCTCTAACAGAAATGTCGTCAGGTGTAGTACGGTAGTCGCATGTTTCCATTTCCTTCCCACTCCCCCCCTCCCTTCCTTATCTATCTGTTAGCTCTTGCACTATCTGAAATGTCGTCAGACCGAGTACGATAGTTCATTTCACATCCTTACTGTTCATGGCCTGTAAGAATGTCATTTTATTTTCCCTTGTTCCCTCCCTTGCCTTGAAGCGCTTTGAAACACATTGTGTATAGGCGCTATATAAATAGACTTTCATATCATCATATCATATAATTTTCAATCCTACTCCCCTGGGATCCTCTGCACAAGTGGCCAGAGAAAGGACATCGCTATTGGATCCTGACCATGGGGGTGAAGAAGCGAGGGAGGATCACCTGGGTGGAGGGTCCTTGAGGATTGGGAGTGGAGAGCCCTTGGACGAGACATGGTATCCCCCTTTCCCTATTGAAGACAAACCTAACCTTCCGCCAACATTCATGGGCTATTATAAGCCAACTCCTTTTATTTTCCCGCAGATGACACTTGACAGTACTGGGATAAAGAAGAGGCAACAAAGAGCAATGAATACTCTTTTATCACTCTGGTACTGGGACGAGGAAGATGCCCGCTAAGAGCTGTGACGGTCAGGTATGTCCCTCGGATTGTGGTCAGGCAGGGCTAATTGGACATTCTAACCTGCAGCCTGTCAAGTGGCTGCAGGTGTTTAAAAGGAAGCAAGAGCAACAAGGAAAGGGGCAAAGACAGGAGGAGGAGGAGATCCTTATGACGAGGCAGCTGTGGTGTGACCAGGAGTAGAAGCAGGACACTGGCAATTTACCCGGAGGACTTGCGGGGCCCAAATCGAGTGGGCTATGTAATTTCCCCAGGTCCGTGAGCGTTCATCTCCATGCACGAGCAGCAGGAGTTGCAGAAGTGAAAACCAGGGCAGAGAGGGCGCTGCACGCGTCCAGAAAGGAGCCGTGGAGCAGGCATGCAGAGAGAAGCATACAGCCAGTGAGCGGGACATGCACCAGCAGGTTTCCTGACTACAGAAGCAAGTAGAGAGTTGCAGGAACCACCGGAGAGGCATACAAAAGGTTGGTGAGTGTCAGGAGAGTGTACATGCACTGAGCGCTCCTATGTTGCCACAGGTCAATAACGGTCCGTGTTTTTAAGCTAATAGACACACATCGAATACCGAACTAAATGAAAACTTTACTTTGAAATTAACACAGGCACATTGAATACCGAACTAAATGGAAATCTAACTCTGAAGCCAATATATGCATATTGAATACCGAACTAAATGGAGATCTAACTCTGAAGCCAATATATGCACATTGAATACCGAACTAATTGGAAACCTAACTCTGAAGCCAATATATGCATATTGAATACCAAACTAAATGGGAACTTAACTTTGCAGAAAATAAGTGCTTTTTAAATAGTGAACTGAATGATATCTTACAATTGAGCAATCGAGAACTGAGTGTTGCCACTCCATTGAACAGGTGTTCTCCTATTGCCCTATAATCAAGTTGCAATTATTTTTTTTGTAATTAGAGCCAGATGTTATTCTGCTTCTTGTTCATCCAAGCAATTAATCATTAATACATTTTCAATTTGCAAAAACTGCCCAAATGTCTCTTTAATAATATATTTAACGGAGTGGCAACACTCAGGGCCGATTCTCAACCTGGTCTAGCGACCTTTTCAGTACTTAAGACCTATTATGACGGTGGCGCATTCTTCCGAAGTCGGTAGGAATGCTCCACTTCCGGAATACATGTGGAGGTTGCTAAAATGGGTTGGAAACCAACCTAGCCACCAACACATTTGTTGCCTGACTTTTTAGAAGGGTATTCTTGTGCCACTCCTCATGCCCCAATTCATAACTTGGGGCAGTGAACGTGCCAAAGAGCACGATTCACTGCGCCAAATGAGGATGCCCAGGCTCCACCAGTATTCTCAAGAGGGCCTGGGCGTCCTCGTAGTGCACGACCGTACATCTTCAGGGTTCCGCCTGTTTTAGTTATAACGGGCGCAATCCTGAAATCTCAGAAGCATTTTTGTGAAATAACGACACATTCGTTATTTTACAAAAATGCTGCCGAGAACACAGGTGTATATGAACACTTTCCTATACACCAAAGTAAGCAGCTTCAATGTTGAAGCTGCTTACTTTGGTGTATAGGAAAGTGTTCATATACACCCGTGTAAATGAAAGTGTTCATTCATTTACACCAAAGTAAGCAGCTTCAACGTTGCAGACCACAACGTTGAAGCTGCTTGCTTTGGTGTAAATGAAAGTGTTCATATACACGTGTGCAGGGTATGTGAAAACGTTGGTGTAAATTAAAGTGTTCATTCATTTACACCAAAGTAAGCAGCTTCAACGTTGCAGACTACAACGTTTAAGCTGCTTGCTTTGGTGTAAATGAAAGTGTTCATATACACCCGTGTGTTGTATATGAACACTTTCATATACACCAAAGTAAGCAGCTTCAACGTTGAAGAATGCAATGTTGAAGCTACTTGCTTTGGTGTATATGAAAGTGTTTATATACACAGAGTATGTGAACACTTTCATATACACCAAACAAGGCTTCTTGTGGCACTCCTCCGGTATAACAGCACCAAAATGGTACCGTAAATGTGCACAATTTTAGCACACATATAAAACTGGAGGAGTACCACAAGAATACCCTTCTAAAAAGCCAGGTAACTAATGTGGCAGTTGCTAGGTTGGTTTCCAACCCATCCTAGCAACCGCCACATGTATTCCGAAAGTTGCGCATTCCTACCGACTTCGGAAGAATGCGCCACCTTCAGAATAGGTCTTAAGTACCGAAAAGGTCGTGAACCCTTTTAACAACCTTTTCGGTACTTAAGACCAGGTTGAGAATCGGGCCCTCAGGTCTCGATTGTATGAATTTGATCCTTGTGCCATGGGATTTCTCCTCGGGATGCTGCATTGAATTTATCAAATCCTTTATAAAGATTATCATTTATTACATTGTAGTTACTAATAATTACTACATATTAGTGGTGCCCACCTCATTGTAATATTGAATCTAACAATTGAGCAACATGAGTGCACATGGGACATTTAATTAATAGTGAACAAGAGTAAATGTGTGCTGCATCACGATTTAACTTGAACTTTGAAATTAAGCATATCAAAGGCTAAACTGAAGTTCTCTGAGTGAGTGCAGTGTGGCAAGACCATAGCTTGGCAGGAGGTGTGTGACATATGGTGGCGGGCTATGAGGCTAACAAGGAGAAGCCAGAGAAGTGTAAGAATACCCACCAAGCCATTAGGCCAATCAAAGAAACTAAGTGAGTGTGACTTGGAACACAGGAGGAGGTGCCAAGAAACCTGTGTGTGAGCTGAGGAGTGCCCGGGCCCTGGTTGCGCGACCTGTAATGGGTGCACTGTGCGGTCTAATATCTGCGCCTAGAACAGAGAGCCGGGCACGGTGAGGTATGAGGACACTGGGCCACAACCTACTGAAACCACTGCAGAGGAGCTGGCGAGGTAAGCCAGAAGGACTGTCAAGTTAACCTGTAGTTTTGTTAAGACTTTTTGTTGGAGAAGATTAAAACAAGTATAAGTGGTGAAGTTGAAGTCTTGGGGAAGTGCACCCTGAGACTAAAAAGGAGCACACCTGTTGTCTTGAGATCGGAGTCTCAAGACCTCTTTTGTTTTGAACTGTGTTATTTGAAACTTGGGGAAGGGAACCTCAAGGAGTGATTTTGAACTATAACATTTTAAACTTGAGAAAGGTGATCATGAGTATTTTTCATGAAACGTTCTTGTGCTTGGGGTAGGGGGAGCTGAAAGAAAGCCGAGTTGACCACTATTTTGTTGCTTTTCACATTCCTACACATTGGTTGATTGTAATTGTGAGCGCAAGGATAGGTTTTGGACGCAGACATACTTTTAAATTGAACTCTTTGACTCAGACTTTCTTAAGTTTTGTCCAGGTAGCGAAATCCCATCTTAGCATAGGGCAAGTTAGGCCTTTGATCATCCTGACATTTAAGTTAATAATTATCTTTTGTTTGAATTTTAAGTCTGGTGTCTGTTTCGTAATTCAGGATGCCTTCACATGTATGTTAGGAAGGATTTCATAACTGTATGTAATGTTCCCTCCATGTGGCAACCCCCAAACTTTTTGCTGCTGTTTTACACCCTGATCTAGACTTTGCCAGAGAAGCGTAGCCTTCCGCCACACTCCTCTGGGCTTTCGCTCAACTCTTATGGGGAAACTGACATGTCCTTAAGACAGTCAGTACTGGGAGACTTTGTTTCCCTTAGTCCTTTCCTCATGTCGCAGCTTTTGTGCAACATGAAACAAGAGTGCTCCGTAACCTAAGTTACCGCACTCTTGGGTCTCTAGTCATTCCAAAGGCCCTAGCAACTTTTGCTGCACTTATTATGAACTGTGTAAGTGTGTCACGGACGGGACTGGTTGCAGCTATCGTTTCTCTTGTGTTTTGAACCCTTTTTTGCCATGTTATCCGTGCTTACTGCGTTTGGCACAAATAGGTGGCCTGGCTCCAAAATGGCCATGCCACGAGGTTCTTTGTCCTGTCCGCTGACCGTCTTGCCCCTTCACCTTCCCCCAGGTCGCGCTGACCTGGGGCCGTCCTTATTTGGTCATGCATTTTCCCACGAAACACAACACCTTCGTGGGCTTCTGCATGCCTTATGTGTGCTTCCAGGTTGTGGGCTGGGATGTCTGGTCCCAATACACATCCTGGGTGCCAGAGAGTCTGGAGTGTCCTGAATGCCTGGGACCACCGTGGTCCGTGATAGGTCCACGTATGGTGTGAGTGTTTGTAAGCAGATCTCCCATTGGATCTTCTCCGTTTTGGCGCCAACGGAACTTTGGATAAGAGGAGGCTGAAAACACCACTACCATGTCGATCTCCTGAGTTCACACCGAACAAGGGATATGGAGCCAAGTATCCTGCAACAAGAAGCTGAGTCGAGGAACCGCTGGTGACCCGCTGAAGGTTTGGCACCCTGAGCCGCTGTCGTCCTGCGAGACCCCTCTGCATCTGATCGTCCTAGAAGGTCTGTGAAGGCGCTTCGACCCATTGGAATAGTGGGATCAACTATTTCCAGCACCTTCATCAAACTCTGCAAGTAAGCCTCTTCGGAAGTGTCCCTGGGCCAACCAGTGGGCTGACCAGATTACGCAGGACGCTTTGCTCTGTCACCGCCACCGTTTCGGGGAAGCCCTCAAAACTTGGTCTACTGCTTGCTCTGCGTCCACGGCACCCTCACACCGAATTTCGTACACTTGGCATTCCCAGGTCTGAAGTGAGACGAGTGCACCCGGACCAAAGTAAACGCGGTTGCTGTGTTGCCCTGCTGCGGTAACAACCTGTGCACGTCTGCTGCATTTGGGACACCCTCGACCCTGCATCCTGCTACACAGAATCTACACGGTATCGAGACGTCTTCATCATCGCAGCTGAACCTGCCAGCAACGTGAACTGAACTGGAGAAGTCTTGGTCTGCCTGCGTCGGGGACCAGTGAGTAGTCCATACCCCAACCTGTGGCCCCTCGCGCAGGAGCCCGTTTCTTTTCTACCGCTGCTGCGAAATAGCGACTCTATCCCTCACTCTCACCCTGCCTCTGCCCAGAAGTGGAGGCCTTGCTTGAGTAGTGGGGACGTGTTCTGCATTGCTTCAGTCACCTTCCTGAACTTCCTGATATCCTTGAAGAGGACCTCTTTTTGTCCATTGGCACTAGCGCGTGCAGGTACTTTTGAGCATAAGGCTCCTCTCTTCGTAGGGCTCGGACTTCCTCCTAATTAGGTGTATTTCAGATGTCGAACTGGGTCTAATGATTACTTGTACTGCCTGTTTTCCTCTCCATATAGGTGGTCTACATATTACGTGCTCCTAACTCCTTAGAGCCCTCGGTCTTGTATATATATTGTATTGATTGTGATGTGTTGGTTTACTTTCGTATTATTGTGATTCTTTGCTGTGGTCGATGTTACAAAGGCCTTGTAATAAATGTGTCTATATTTTTAATATAACACCTGTCTGGAGTAATTTGTAAGTGTCCGTGCTTTGTGTGCTCATTGCGGGCTTTCAGTCACCCTCACCCCTCTTGAGACTTAGTCTTGACCGCCGCCATCGCTACCCTGATTGGTCTGGCTTGTCCAGAGGTTACCCTGTTCCAAGAAACTAGACTGGCCTTCTGAACCTCTGCCCCTCCAGGTCCGAGTTCAGAAATCCATCTTAACAATGTATAGCTATTGAATATAGATGCAATCATGGGAGTGCCCCGCAGAAATGTAAGTAGCATCACACAGAACCTGCTAACAAACCTCATATATAAGATCACTTCTGCCGGCCAAAAGATTGTGTCGGATATCGTATTTGATGAAATTGAAGACTACCTTAAAGACCCGCTGAAAACAATGTGAGATGATAGCTCTCATCCGTTCTGGCTGGAAGAAATGAATAAAGCTTCAGGAGAGCATGCTATATTGTGACCATAGAAAAATCTATGGATGTTTTCCAGCTATCTGTGACATGCCAAGGTGGCACAATGTGACTCTAACACCTATGAGCCCTTCATCCGAGTGTGGGCCCCAATGCGTCAAATAAAACCTGGTTTATGGGCAGGCTGCAGATGGAAGTGGGTGGTCCACATTGATCTCAAGGAGACCGCAGTCTCCAAGAAACCCAGGTGCTGGGGTGTGGGCATTCCCAAAGTGAAGCAGGATGTCTGGATTGAACTGTGAGAAAATAGACTATTTGTCTGAAAGAACTGGTACAACTTTAAGGTATGGACAAAATGAGGCCTATCTATAAGCCTGGCTTTTGGAGAGTGAATTTTCCTGTGAAGCTGAGGTCAAAGTTTCAATGATGAATGGAATCCAGGCTTATTTGCTGCCAATGACAGCCGAATCTACCCTGTCACAGTACTGGAATATGATGTGAACTTTGTACTGGCCGAGCATGCTTGGACCACATTACTGAAATTGCAGATGCTTATAAAATATTAAATTCCTTTTGACTGGTCGTCCATAGTGAAAAATTATGTCATACAAACACACCTAGGTGAATTTGGAATACATCTATAAATCAATATTAGCCACATCTATATGACATTGAAAGTATAAGGGCTTGTAAATAATGGATAATATATGTTTTCATCTTATGTGGAAGTTGGATTGGTGGAACTCTATGTACTAGCTCCTTTTACCCCAGTCGTAGCTCCTGGGCGCTGGCTAATGCTGGATACCCAGGAGCTGCTTTTGGCTCCTGCTTATCCAGTCTTAATTTCGAACCCTGTAGTGACATATTATTTTGATAATGTGTTAGTGTTTACAGTCCCAGATAGAGACGATTGAGCATATGAAACAAGAATTGTATGTGTTACAAATGATATTCGAAAAATGAATGTTACTTTATCCACTTCAATGGACATACTACACCACGTCATCCAAATGTACAAATGAGTGGACCGGTATATGTGAGACATACTTATTTCATTCTTCCTCTGCAAATATTGCTACCGAAAGAGCCATAATAATTATTTGCATGTACATCCCAAAACTCCCTATGTTAATAGTTAGTATAGAAGTTGGAATCATCGAACAAGAGCAATAAAGATACTGATGATGCGATTGAAAATATTATGCAAATAAAGTACTTATAAAATACTAAGCTTCAGTAAATATTAACATGATAACAAGACAACCAACAAGATTAAATAACATTTTCTACAAACATAACCCTGTAAGGAAAGGGTTAGAAAATTAAGGTTTAATATATTTATTAGTAATATGCACATAACCAACAATGGCTTTACATATAATAACAGCATACATACATTCAATAAAAACAATACATTATTATAAATAAGCTAAAAAAGGTCTCTATAAAATCTAAATCATGTTAATACACCATCTTATTAATAAAGAGTGCCAATTGATAATTCTTTTAAAATAGCTAAAACTACTTCATAAAATTTTATTATATAAAAAATCAAATTTATATCATTACCACACATCAATGATTCCCATATATCATTTATAGTACTATTCTTTCCAGTGTTGTCATAGGCTACCAAGGATTGTTTGTGCAAATATTGTAAACATTCACACTCACATAAAATGTGTTTGGCGGATTCAATGTTTAATATTCCACAGAGCATACAGTATCTAGTTTCTTTAGGTAGACACAGTTTCGCACCTAGTATTTCCATGGTTTTTCTCCTGTTGAATTTAAACAACAAATAACGTCTAATGGTTTCACACTCAGGAAAGGCCAACTGGTAGCTGGGTTTGCACATCTTCTCAGACAAAAAATCGAGGGACAGTCCGCTATTGCTTTTCGTTGCTAAGTTGATCATGCTTTGTTCTCTGCTATGGTCATAGATTACTCGTTTCAATTTCCATTTGAGCCTAGTAATAGGCAGTGTTAGCCAACTATTTGCATAATCTTTAGCCCATTTACAATAGATACAACACAATCTATCGAATAGTTTTAAATCTTTTTGCTTATTCAGATTTCTAAACATTTTTATCAATTCTACAATAAACGTATCATTGGGGGTCATTACGACCCAGGCGCTAATTGCGCCAACATTACCACCATGGTGTAAACTACCTTTACACCATGGTGGATGGCGGATTTACCGCCCCATTCCAAGGTGAGTGGGGCGGTAAATCCCCATTTCCCATTTTCCCTTCCCCATTCCCATTTTTGCCCAATAGGGCATAATGGGAGTGGGGAAGGCGCTAATTACGCCACCGTAAATTACGGTGGCGTAATTAGCATCATGGCAGGTTAGTGCCATGGATTTTAACGGCTGCTAAAAGCAGCCGTTAAAATCAGAATAGGCGTTAAGGGTTAACGACGGTGTTAACCCTTAACGCCTGGGTCGTAATGAGGCCCATTGTCTAAGTTAGCTAATTTCACATGGAGTAATGCCATCTTAAATTCAAGTATATCGCTCACACTAATCACATTACATTGAAGTAATATATATTCACGAGGTAGACTTTTAGGCATTCTCAGCAACATCCGCAACATTTTAGCTTAAAAGTTCTCCAATTATTTTCTAAAAAACATTCCCCATATTTCAGCACTGTATAATAAACATAAACAGTTAGTCTCTGCTTGGGACATAAGCATGTCCAGTGGTACATGGCACCTCACACATGAAGGAGAGGCATTATTGCCAGAAAAATAGGGTCACATTGGTGCTGGTGACCAGAATGTGGATCACTTATCATGGAGTGATCCACCAGGGGCAGAGATTATGTTAAGGATTGGGCCAAGCAGAATTGTACAGGCATAGCATGGTGCTCCTAAAACATGTCCTTCAAAGTTGTAGGATGTACTTTTATGAAGCTTATTATTAATGTAACCAACTAAATGCATCTTATTGTTTTATGCATGAAACTCACAAAAAATCTGTGCTCGGGCCATGTTTTTGGGGCGAGGATACTGTGCTGAGTTCTCGGCCTGTTTCTCTACGGCTGTAAATAAATAAAACTTGACTCTGTTGCATCTGCCATGCTAATCGTATTGGGTTTATTGTATGCTTTCCACAGTTCTATTAGTCTTAGATGAAGCAAGAAAGTGCTGTATTTTATTGTATACATTTCTTTCTTAGAACGTCTTAATGCAATCCATTATTGGATCACACTAGTGAAAACCTGCACCATTTACTAGCTTCTACCCTTGAAAAGTGTATATGCCCTAAATGTCTTTTAACGGATCAACAGTTAATGCTTCATCCAACATCTGGAACTCCCTACCCCTACACATTTGCAACACTGAAAACAACCTGAAATTCAGAAAGGCCGTAAAATCATGGTTCTTCACATAATATCCCCTGAATCCTACCCTCTCAAAACCACACTGCCAAACCCAACTTTCCCTTACACCAATTACAACACAGTGCCGGCAGCATTCGCAGCGGCTCACCTGGCGTACTGTCGCCTCATGCACAGCAACATTCCTACCTAACAAACACAGCAGGAAAGCCAGGAGTTTTCACTGTGGTGCACCGCAATAAATTCTCCCACCCTCACCAATCTGACCACTGCACCAGAGGCACCATGGACAATGAGACCACGCCGTCGGCACTGGACAAAGATGGTTCTGGCCGAACAACTTCAAAGCATGCGGTACGCATACCTCACACCACGTCTGTGGACACAGGCCGCAGGCAGGGCTAAACATCTATTTACTGTAGAATGCAGCTATGGCTATGCTCCTCCCGTCCAGCAGCGAATATAGCCATCAACATTGAAAAACCTGACATACCCCAACACCTCTGCCACTAGCATACAGCGACTACAAACGAAAATAAATTCGGTATAGCTGGTCACACATTGACTCTCTCAACAATAGCAATCTATTGTCAACCACCAATAGCACCCACCCACGTGCCTGACCGTGTTGGGGCTGCTTAGTCGAGCCTAGCCAGCCACCTAAGTCCTAGACCGGCGAAAATGCACACATGCATCTCCTAATCTAAAATTCTTAGAACTCCCAGCACATTTACTACCGTCACCGAGGGCGTTCCCACCACAAAGCGCATTGAGGCCATACAAATGGGGAAAGAGCGTTATATAAATAACCAAATACAATACAATACAATGCAATTGCAAAAACTGTGGCAGGAGATTCTTTCAAACAAATTCCATTCAATGCTTCAAATGTTTCTCTTTGATACGCCCGGCAGCTAAGGCACTTACACAAGATGGCAGACTCTCAACACCCAACTGAGACTGTTATGTCAACTTTAAAGGAATGGTTCGGCAAAAAAAAATTATTGCTAAAAAAAGATGGGCAATAATAAAATAAATAGATTGGCAATTTCTTTTTTAAGTCCCTATGTAAACTTTTTAGCAAATGAAGCTCAAAATTTACAAAAGGAAGCACATGGGGGCATCCATTTTGTGAAATCGATGCCCGCCTGTGCTTGCTTTTGCTATTGCGGCACTTACCGAGATGCAGCTGCAGCTTTTTTGCCTGTACTCTCCGGTCTGCGTCCTCCGAGTCCCGGCATCAATGAAGGAAAAGCCACCCAGTGGTAGCTTTTGTTTACTACAGCTGGCTGGCTTTTCCTTCATTAGTGCCGCAAAAACAAGCACAGGCGGGCATCGATTTCACAAAATGGATGCCCCCATGTGCTTCCTTTTGTAAATTTTGAGCTTCATTTGCTCAGAATTTTACATAGGGACTTAACGTCACTCCACCGCGTGCGCGCACCCTTAAAGGGGCAGCGCCACACTCCTCCTTTTCCATAACAACAAACATATGAAAAGGAAGCACTAGCTACCACATATCACACCACACTATACCAACATGTCCCCGGATACCCCTTTAATGACATCCTCCCTGGTTCCCAGGTTGGCGTCGGCCCCTGTGACATCCGGGATATAACAACAGTTTATCTAGTCCATGACACAGTCCGTAAAACGCAGGTTTCCCTCGCCCTGTCCTCAGGGGGTACCTCCTGCAAGTCTCTCTAGTCAGTGTTCTGTCGCCATGCTCCTCGTGGGGCGGAGACCCCGATAGAAACGAGGGCCCATCACCCTCATCCAGAACCTCCTCCATGTCCATGTCTGCCATTGTCTCTCCCCTGGACTCGCCCAGTTTTTTAAAGAAGCTGGCATTGCGGGTGACAGATGCCGTTCCATCGGATGCTGTGACCGGGGCAGTGCCACAAGGACTCCTATTTTCCCAAGGGTCTGGTCATCATCGCCCGCTGTCTTTTACCACAGAGGTGGTGTTAATCCTGGTGGATCGGGCATTATCAATAGCTGTCTGGAGAACTGGGGAGCAGGGGAGAGCTCCGTAAAAACATTTCCTTTGACCTGGAATGTGCAGTCAATGAAAGAGGACCGAAGTACAGGTCACTTGCATAACCTGAAGTCAGGGCATGTAAGCCAACCTGGTCAGGTAAGCCAACTCCAGAAACCGGAGACATTGATGAGGACAACCCTCAGAGTTCTAATAAAGAACTAGATGGCTAACATTCCACAACTGTGTCAGCCCTGGAGGCCATGCTGCTCGAAAAAACACTTTACTTTCCATTGGTTCCTAAGGCAGCTTTTCCACCAGCATGGCGTCCATGGCTGCTAAATGAATGGAAAACGTCTGCCTCACTTTTTGCTCTCGTGAAGTTGGCAAATAAATAAATAAATACATATGGAATTTAGGCCCTCTAGTTCTTTGTTAGAACTCTGTGGGGTAACCCCAACGCTGTGGTTGTGAGAGCCAGTGTTTTAGCACACCGCCAGGATCATCAAGATCAAGTGACTATGTTGGGAGTCCTTCTTGCAATCGGATTATACAAGACCTCAATTTTTCCATGTATTTCCTTGGTATTAGTTAATCAATAAACCCTGATGGGCAGGGGCATTACCCAGCCAAGTAATGCCCCTGGCAAGTTAGACACCTGAACGAAGCAAGGGCTTTAACTTTAGCCTACCAAACAAGATGGCCCCCATGGATCAGGGAGAAGGGAACTAAATGTAGCCCCTTCTTCCTTTTCATAGTGGCTATTTCCGCAACTGAGCAGCGCCGGTCCTGGCACCAGGGAGGGACAAAAAAAGCACAAGTTAAGTAGGAAGGGGGAGGGTGTGGGTCTGAATGTGGAAATTGGGGTTGGTGGGGAGGAGGCCAAGGGGTACAAACGTACCTGATTCCCGGCGGGAAAGATGGCGTCCACCCACTACCAAAGAGGCTCAGAGCAAGGGTTTTACCATGTGTTAAAGCACCCATTCTGAGCCTTTTGATTGGCTGGTAGGCCGCCAGACCTCCCGACCGGGGCACTCATTTATTATAACAGTTGGAAATTCCTCACTTTAATTCGGCCAGAGCAATTCTTCTCATTCCTCTCACTCCTCTCATCCAAGCCTGTGTGGTTAACAATTTATGGCTGTGGTAAGCACAGCGATGACTTTTCCTAGGCAGTGTATATTACATCCAATACTCCAGCCTATGGGCAATGGAGATGTGGTTGGGGATGCATTCTGTATTCCTGCTAATCTGATGTTTTATTTGATCCTGCAGACTCAGGGTGACTGCACAGGCTAAGAGGATTCTTCTCGGTGCCATATAGTCCAGCCCGCTTCTCCAGGGATTCCTGTGGAGAATTCAATGGGATTCCCCTCCGCCCCCCTCAAGAACCTGGTCTGGGACCCTTCTCATGTGCATAGGGCAATAGCCGACTGTAAAATGATTTAGTTATAGCTCATCCAGATCCAAAAGCCTGTGTGGGCAAGGACCAGAGTACTAACACCCAAGAGGGGGGTTGTATGTACTACAAGGCTGTGGGAGGAGGACGAAAGGATAGAGTGAGTGTCTAACTAACCCTGCCTCAGTCCAATATCTCCACTAGGTTACGATGCTGTGCCGCTTACAAAAAGGGGATAGAAAAAGAGGTAAACTAGCCACTTCTAGATGATGCTTTCAGCCTTGTTGGTCCGATTCCACTCTCTTTGACTATCTGTGAGTGTGTATTAGAAGAGAACAAATAAATTCATAGCTTAAAATGGTACACCAATGGTCAACCAAGAAGACATCTAGTGGGGTATCAAACTATTTATTAACCTCTAGACTGTCTATCTGGCCATTGTGGACTCAATTCTAAAAATGACACAAAGACACAGTGACATACAATGTTCAACATAACATTCAACAAAGAAGACACCAAATTCCCATACTCCGTCTTAGGGCAATGTTAGTGTAACGGGTAATGGGAGTTTGGTAAAAGGTATGTTCAGACTACAAGGTAGGCCCAGTTTGTGCCTCTTGTGTGTAACAACCACCGTCAACCGGTTTCAGTGGCAAACATGTAAATGGGGCCACTTTCATCAGGACAGTCTTCTACTCTCATCAATCGGTTCAGTCAAAAAGGTTAAGTGCTGACCATATTGAGAGAATACAGATACGACAATTGGAAGTATGGATACATTACCACCAAGTCATTAGTGCCGTGAGGCTGGATCAATTTGAGAGGGAACCTTAAATTAGTTGGTCCCTGTATGTGATGTCAAATGCAGCGAGTACGATGTATCCACATATTGGTGGACACGTGAATCCAAGCCCCAGATGTTTTGAGTGTGAAAGCACGTATAGATCCGCGTCCTGCAGCCCGCCGTCAGTGTAGCGCATCTAGAAGTGGCTAGTTTACCTCTTTTTCTATCCCTTTTTTGTAAACGGCACAGCATCGTAATCTAGTGGAGATATTGGACTGAACAATGGAAGGGACTGCTCAAAGGAAGTGGGAGGATTTAAGAACTAATAACTATGGAAACAAAGAGGTGGCGCCCTACCACATATATTTCAGTTTCTTTACTAACCAAATTAATGTAAAGATTTCAAAGTTTTCATGCTAAGTATATGTAGAGCTTTATAGTTTGGCTCACTTGCATTAAAAGAGATGGGAGCAAAAAACACATGTTGAGTACATTTCAGGCTTTTTAATTTAGCCAATATCAACGGGAAGTGCGGGTTCACTCCCGCATTATGTTTTTAGAAAAGCAATGCAGTCTGCATATCATTTTACAAACATGTTAAACAAACAAAACAAAAAAAGGCAAAGAAATGAGCACAGGTATCAAAGTCCTAATGAGTGAACGTTGACATTTAGATGTGGACACACACGTGCAACTCAGTTATAAACCAGTGAAAACTGTAGTGATTGCCCAATATGTACAACACATTTGAGTACTTTCAATGTTTTTATGGGGCAACCAACAAGTTATATGATATCAGTGATGTTCAAGCTGTAGGAATCTGGTTCCGAGAGTCATCACTGGTGCAGCCTTCTTGCGTTTTTAGAGGTGCACTAAATTGTCGGTCACTCTCTAAAACTTAGTTTAAATTATTTTACAGTCGGCTATTGCCCTATTTTTGTGTTAATACCAGTTAAGAGTAAGGGCAATACCCTGATTACTCTACCTTCTGCCCTCTTGTTTTTTCAAAACCCTTCTCATGTGGCCTGGGGAAGGCAGGCGCTCTCTGATCCCGACCCTGGGGGTGGTGTACTGTGGGAGGATCACATGTGGGCAGGGGGGAAATTAGACCAGTAAAACTGGGAGGAACCCCATTTTAATTTTCCCCATAACCCTGCCCTTTTGATGGCCTTTTGCCATTTTAAAGAAGTGGAAAAGAAGTGGAGAAATTGAATGTTCCCAACATGAACTGCAAGTCCCAGAATCCCCCAGGGACTGTGAAGAGGGCTGAAGAGGCATGCATGAGTCAATGTCAGGCAGGCAAGCCTAATAGCTTTTGGCAATGTCAGGCAATTAGTTTGTATGGTCTTTACCTGAAACCAATTAACCCACCCGAGGGGCATAAAAGGTTGCAGCAGGGAGGATCAGTAGAAAGAAGTTGGAGCAGGAGCTGTAGGGTCGGCAGAAGCAGAGCATGAGGCTGTCAGTTCACACGGAAGTGTGACCATAGAAGGGATGCCAGAGCAGAGGAAGGCAGATTTCACCTGCAGGCTCTGAGTTAGGTTTGTGCTCACAAACCCTGTTTGGCTGTGGTAGCATTGGAAGACGCTGGAAAAAACAAGCATTCTTAACAGGTATGATATGATATTTTATTTGTATCGCACTCGTACACAAGTGTTTCAGAGCGTAACCAGACAAAGGGAGCGGAACAAGGGAGAAACAAAAACAACGATCTTACTAGGCCCAGTGACATTGAGAACGTGCAAGTGCATGGAAAAGGGAAAAAAGGGAAAAGGGGGAAAGTGCATGGAAGGGGGGAGAAGTGGAAAGTGCGGAACAGAATAAATAATAAGTAAAATAAATAAATAAATAAAGGCGATGAACAGTGGAAGTGCAGCCAGCAAGTGGCAAGTGCTTGATTAGGCAGATAGGGTATATCTGATAAGTGAAGAAGAAAAGTGGGAGGGGACTGTATGGGTACAGATACAGGCCCCAGTGCAGGGGTGGCTCGGAGGCAGTGCAGGAAGGTGGTAGGGTAAGCAGGTACCTGACCCCGAATGGATGGAGGATGACCAGGTACACAGTGCCGAGAGAGACAACAGATCAGCAGGGGAGAAGAAGGGCAAAGGCAGAAACGAAGAGGAAGGTCTTGAGGTGCTTCCGGAACCGGAGATGGTTCTCTTCAAGTTACAAGGTGGCCGGGAGGCTGTTTCAAAGGGAGGCCCCAGCTGAAGACAGAGATCTAACCCCAGCTCATTTCTTTGAAAAACGACTGACCCTGAGGGAGTTAGAAGTAGAGGAGTGAAGGGATCGAGAGGGGAGGTATTTACGGAGGGATAGTTGAAGGTATTTTGGACTCAGGCCCCAGAAAACCTTGTGGACAATGCAGAGGGTTTTAAACTTAATCCTTGCGTCCACTGGGAGCCAATGAAAGGATTTCAGAGCTGGAGAGATACGATCCCAGGGCTTGAGGCCAAGGACAAGTCTCACAGTCCTGTCCTGGATTAGTTGTAAAGGGCGGAGAGTGGAGGAAGGTAGATTTAGAAAGAGGCTGTTACAGTAGTCCAACCTAGAGAGAACCAGAGCTTGGGAGACAGTGAGCTTCTGAGGGAAGGAGAGGAAGGGCAGAGTACCTCTAAGGAGGTGCAGTAAGAAATGTGACTTTTTAGAGACGTCAGAGATATGTGCAGAGAAGGAAAGTGTGGAGTCAAAGATGACCCCAATGTTCTTAGCCTTGCAGGTAGGAGTATTAGGTGGGCCAAGGGAGGCTGACCAGAGAGTGAGAGGAAAGGATGGAGAAGGTGTACCAATGAGGAGGATCTCAGTCTTATTGGCATTTAGACAAAGATCGCTGGCAGCACACCATTTTTAAATGGCGGTGAGGCAATCAGAGATGAGGGAAGGAGAGAAGGTGGCTGAAGGAAGCCTGAAAATTAGTTGGGTGTCATCAGCATAGCACTGGAAGTTTGAGCAAAAAATGGAAATGCAGTAGGCAAGAGTTGCCAAGTATTGGTTGAAAAGCCAGGGCGAGAGGTTACATCCCTGGGGAACACCACAGTTCAGGTAGAGAGGGAGATTGAAGATAGGAAGGACCCAAGTTGTACCTGGGAGGGTCGATCAGAAAGGAAAGAGGTCAGCCAGGCCAGAGCCTGATCGGTGATTCCCACATTGTCATGGAGACGATTGAGCAGGGGGGTGTGGTTGACTGTATCAAAAGCAGAGAAGAGATCAAGTAGGATGAGGACAGAGGGAATGTTTAAGTCAAGGTTGGAGAGAAGGTCTTCACGATGCTCAGGAGGGTAGTTTCCGTGCTTCTGGCAGCTCTGAAACCAGATTGGTGGTCATGGAGAGAGCCAACAGAGTCAGAATGAAGGTTAATCTGAGAGATGGGCAGCTTTTCAAGGAGCTTACCCAAAAAGGAAGTAATGGAAATTGGGCGATAGTTAGCCGAACAAGAGTGGTCAGCTGTGGGTTTCTTGGGGAGAGGATGCAAAAGGGGGTGCTTCAGAGGGAAGGGGAAAGATCCAGAGGCAAAGGAGAGGTTGTAGAAATCAGCGAGGTCGGAGCGAGGGTATCAATGTGGTCTTTAATGGTTTTAGAGGAACAGGGATGGACCTGTTTTGATGAGGCTTTCATAGATCAGACCTCATCAGGGGTGAAAAGAGGAAAGGAGGAGAAAGAGGTTGGGGGTAGATGAGGGAGGGTCAGCAAGCCTAGAAGGAGAGGGGAGAAGAGAGGGAGAGGAGGAGAGACTGGACAAGATGTTCCGGGTTTTGGAAATGAAGTGAGAGGCAAGGGCATTGCAAAGAGCCTGGGTGAGCCTAGTTGCTGTGAATGCAGAGCTGAAGTCGTGCATTCCCCCAAGGCCTGTGTGCAGAAGCAAGTCTAGGGAAACTGGAGAGTGGAAGACTCTCCTTAAATGAGGCCACATCGGAGACACCCCTGCAGGAGATGGGTGTGTGTAGCAGGAGCAGAAACCCAGCCGGGAAGCAGAAGCAGCCCGCAATCATTGTAATTGTGGAGTCGGAAAAGAGAAGCTCTGTACTCCAAAGCAACAGAGATACGTTGCTGGTAACGGTAGCAAACTTTCTTTGCACTTGCTTATACATCCAAGCAAGTAGAAGTTGTTCATAGAAGTGGAAAGTGTTTCTAATAAGGGAAATGTAACACACGCTTATGTTAACAAGTTGAAGCACCCACGTGTAATGAAAGCATCTATTTTCCCCATTATTAGAAATAACTCGTTGCCGAGCGGTCACGTGACCTATTAAAGATGAGAACGATGCTGGTAAACTTATTAAGGCAGAACTGACTTTTCCAAAATGTTATGAGCACAGTTTAAAGAGGCCATGAATGACATAATGTTTCCAGATACCTTGGAAGCTGAAAGCTGACCTAAAGGTGGAAACGCACATCTTTTTGAAGTGGAAGTTCAAGATTAAACCAAAATTGTGTGTGCCGAATTTCATTTCCATTAAGAAACCCACATCTTGTAACATATCGAACACAGTAGTAGAAGTCGTAGAAGTGGCTGAAGCTGAATGAAGAACAAGCATTACCCAAATCCATCGAGTAAACTCTGTGAAAGTGAATCATGCTTATTTAAAAACCATACACCATCATTCTGGAGTCATTGAAATTGTCGTCACCTAAAAGTCCTCTAAAATCAAGGTGCCAAGGTTATCCAAAGCTAAAAGAGTGGCACTGTAGTTTTGACGTAACTACTGGAGGAAAAGGTGTATATGAAGCTGGGGAAAGGAGCTGGGTACTTGTTAAAAGAAGCTGATTTAATACCTGCCTGGCTGAGACTGTTTGAGTGGAGACGAAATAGTCTGGAAGGTGGAGTCAGATTTTGTGGTAGCTGCAAGGCAGAAGGAAAGGCAAAGAGGCTGCCCTTTCTTGCCATACAAGAGAGAAGAGTGCCTTGCCCCCCTGTAGAGGATGAATAAGTCCTCTTGAAGTTGCCACAAGTTGAAGCTGCAGCAGGAGCAGTACATTTGCCTAACATTAGAAGTTGTAGTAGCAGCAGTAGAGCTATGGTCGTCAATATTCTTATCAGAACTGTGACTGTTGGAAGAAGTAGAAGCAGATGTTAACTGTGGGGCAAGGAAGCCTGCTCGCACAGTTTCAATTGTAGAAGGAAGTTGCTGAACAGAGAGCAAACCATAAGCATAAGCATCCTGACAAACTGTGTATACAAAGACGCAGCAGAAATTGATTGCAGAGAAGTTGATGTTCATAGAAGTGGTACCTTTGTCTTCAATTATTATCCCTGTTCTTTCCTGGAAGGAAGTCATCCAGGTATCCCCATTGGTGCTGTTATTTTCTTTGTTGAGCTCGAGAAGAGAATCTTTTCAACAAGCAAAGAAGCAACTGTTACCAGTGGATTTTTATTTGCGTGAACGTTTGTTTCTTTGGAACCTTTCAAGACTTTGTTTAAGACTTTCTTTTCCTTGGAAGAAATTGACTCTGGGACATTCCTGGGGAGCAAGATCTGCCCAGGACCAGTAGAAGACTTCAAAGACACTGGTTGTTTGGTAACCTTTAATTTATGTTGTGTTCATGTTGATTTGAATGTTTATGTTGTTTAGTGTGAGGGTTTGTTTTGTGAATGCTAGGAGGTTTTCCCTTAGATCCTAGACTAGGTATGGAATTCCCTCGCAGAGTAGATTTAGTTAGGGTTTATTTTATAATTTTGTGTAAAATAAAATGTCTAATCTTGAGAAAACTGCCCGACCCCTCACCCTTCACATTCCAAAGTGCTCCCTGCTCAACATACAAGCAGGTTTCCTAGTTGGGGGTCTGGATTTGAGTGCATGTTGTGCCTCATTCCCGAGTACACCTTGCAACTGCTATAGTGTCTGAAACTGAATCACATTCACGGACATAGCAATGTAAGAGTACTTGTTCAACAGAGTTGATTGGCGAGGCAGAGATGTTTCTCATTGTATGCAACCTTTGGAGAGACAGATACAGATTACTAAGCAATTGTGTTAATTAGCAAAATTACACAGTCGTCATTGGTTATGCGGGCAGAAGGATAATTAAGCCATTATCCTATCACTAGTCCTCAAAAGTGAAAGTAGATGTTTATCAGTGTACTCATTTGAGATACAGAGCTCAGGAGTATCTTTGACATTGAGGTAATGCAGGCTACTGTACTTTGCTATGAATATAGAGCACAAAAAAGGAACAAACAGTCTTTTGAATATTAAGTCAGCAAACTAGATAGTTAGGTTGTCCTAGGGACACACACCTAGTGCTAGTTAGGTTATGGTAGAAGTTAATATTAAGAGGCTAAGAAAAACTGATAGTTTAGAAAGTAAGCTAGCTTGGCAATTGCAAGAGGATTCCTTGGTTCTTCCCTAGGACTGCTCCCCAGCATAAGTACAGGATTATAGTTCAAGCATATATCCATTAACCTACAATACCCAAAAAGGCTTCAGAAATCCTCAAGGTTTGGTACGAACAATCCTTTGATGTTTTTCAGAAGTCAACCAGGAAGTATCTGAATCTGCTGAGTCCCCCTTTCCGATTGGAGTTGGTAAGCGCAAATGCCACGAAATTGGGGGTTTCGAGCACAACAGTCAGGTGACTAGCAGAGATAGCAATTCCTTCAGGATACTGATGTGTCATGACACTACTAATGGCATTCAGTAATTTCCCCGCCCAACCCCTAACTTCAGGGGCCCAATAACACGAACAAAAGAAAAATTCAAACCCACTGCCCATCTGGATACACCAAATAAAGCCATTACTTTAGTGCCATCACCTTAACCACAGTAGGTACCTTAGCCCACCAGTTCTCTCTGAACCTTTTCACTGCCAATGGATACATGAAGGACAGCACAAGACTCTAGTGAAGACATCATGTAAAACCAGGGAACAATTATTTTAAAAAATGAATAGCAATTACAGCTTGTTTAAGGACTGTAGTCCGTCAGTCTCTCCCTCTTTAGAATTCTGATACCTGGCTATCTAATAAAATTCACACACAGTTTTCAAGTTTAAAGTCTATTCTTTCTTGTCTTGGCTGAGTGGTCACACTGTTGTCGCCTGGTCAGGATGTTGATTAAGCTGAAAGTCATGTTCATCTTTCAGAGCTCAAGGGATACTGGGCTTGTTGCTGCTGAAATCTGTGCAAAGTTGAGCCTGCTCGTCCTATGCCTGCAAAACTGGGAAACAGGTTCCATGCTGCTTTTGCAAGACTCAAAACACTTTAACAGTATGAATTCTGTCCGAGGGATAATTAATTGCATGGACGTAGCTAAAGTTGCCTCGGCTCCATGGCTGTGTCCACTCTCTCAATCCACTGACTTCTCTTCCGATAATTCCTCAACAGCCTGCAATGATCAGACTCTCTTTGTATCCTTTCTTAATGTTCTACCCTTAATGTCCTACCCTCTCTGTCCTTCCAACAGTATTGTTCCTTCAACTACCCTTGCCCCTAGTTGTTTCTGTGTTAGTAACTCCATGTCAACTTAATTCCCACTATCCACTTCCCTCTCTCCTCTCTGCCTCACCAGATGTCGCATTTCTCTTGTCCTCTTCCACTCCGGTTGCACGTTTCTGTCTTTCTTCCTGCCAACTCATTACCCTTAGTGTACCCTCCTCAGCTCTATTGCTCTTTCTGCACGCCCTCGTTCTTTGTTCATTCTTTCTGCCCTCTTCATTTCTATATTTCCAACCCTGTGCATTTCTATCAGTGCCTCCTCCTGAGGGGTTCTTAAATGTCTTCCCTCCTCCAACACGGCTGTTCTTTCCTTCATTTCCTGCTTCCACACCAATTCTTTCCTCCCAACTGCCTCCTTTTAGATGGTGATTTCCATGCTCCACTGATCTCCCCCACCCCCTCTGCTGTGTCGACGTTCATCCTTCCTTTTCCCCAATCCTTCACTGGCTCCCTCTCGCCAAGCCTTTCCACTGCCATCTTCCTCCACAAATGTTCTCTCCTTCTCCTTCCCATGCTTTCTCTCTTTCTCTCCTCCCACTTCCCTGCTCCTCAGCCTCACCTCCCCTTCTGCTCACTTTCTACCACTCTCTTTGCTTTACTCTTCACTCTACTCCTAATCATCACTATCTTGCTCGCAAGAACTTCATTGCCCGGCAGAGAGCGTTGAGTGTCTTATACGCCCAGGTACACACCTGGGGACCTACAAATACTGAATCATGCACCGCTGCAAAGCCCAATAGTCTGAGAATAAGGATTGGTTTGATGCATTCAAATTGTATTTTCTTGCTGCTCTTAATTGGTCCACACATCCTGGCGCTGATCCATGCAGACTGAATCTTCATGAGACCCTCTGCCATTTTAAGGTGGAGTTCAGGCTGTGCCACAGTCTTTGTAAAGACTGCAATGGTAAAAATCATATCAGGTGGATATTTCTTGGATTGGAGTTTACCAATGTTTCTTTATCTTCTTGCCTCCATGCCCTTCCTTCATCTAGTGACTTATCTCCCAGTTCCTCCTCGACACCCTGCACCAATCTGGACCTCTTTGCCCCCACTCTTAACGTTAGTCCCCCCAGTGGTTTCTGTGCAAGTAACTTTTTGCCTACCACCTTTCCTCTCTCAACCTTTCTCCCTTTCTCTCTTTCTCCCTTTCTCTCTCTCTCTCTCTCTCTCTCTCTCTCCCCTCTCTCCCCCTCCAGATATTGCTCTTTTCCTGTCCTCTTACACTCCTTCTGTTTAACCTTCCAGTCTCTTGCCAAGTCAATACTCGTCCTCCATTTTCCTCTATGTTCGCTTTCCACTACTATCTGCTTTGCTTTTCTTCTTCTTTCCAAAGACAAAAATATGAAGACTCTGAAGGCCAGCTACCTGAAAACCTGCCTTTGCCAGATAATTCCCTAACCAAAAGGGAAGACATGAACTTGAACAAAGTTGCCCAAGATATACTGTAAAGCACAGTCATTGGTGTCATGCTGCTCGAAGCCTTTCCTTCCATTTACAAGAACTGTACAATCCTGCTCTACATCCCTTAAATCACTCTTTAGTGGAGATGGTTTCTATTGCACCTAATGAGGCAACTGAGTGCCTAGTAGATAATGCTCCATCAAAGACCCCTTCCAGGTACCTGATCATTATGAGGATTCTTTTGTGAAGAAAGATGCACGCCTGTTTACAATATGCAATGAAATTCCAGTCTTGCCGACTTGATTTGCAATGAAAAAATCACACCGCCTTTGAATACATTTGGAAGATCTGCCTGAACCAACCAATTAGCATAAGCCCAGGTTCCACTGTTCAATATTGTGGCATTGCCAGTCCTCAGGAAAACCTCTGCCTTCAGAATAGAAGAAACCATGGAGTAGGCGGCAGAGCTTCACAGTTCCTTTGTCCATGTGCACACATCAGTGTTTTGTGCCTCTGAAACCGTGTCTATCCAAGATTCAAACACCTAGGTTAAAAAAGATGTCAAGGTTTCCTCTTCTAAAGACTCTTACCTGGAAGTCTTAAACATGTCTTGGACCTTCATGTGCTACTAATACTGCATTAGACCCTTCTTTAATGAGACAAGCCTTGGGCATAGTCTTCTTTTTGGACTATCTACATGGGGCCTGGAGATGGGTGTATTGTCATGACTGGCATTCAGCGAGTGCTGGCAGAGTGCAGATTTGCAGCAGCATTATCATTGTGAAGGCTGAGGCTTTGGGTGAATTTTGCAGAGTTTTACCTTTCCTCCGACATGATTGGCTGCTGTGGAGGAAGTTGCGCCTTCCAAGCCTGGAACTGCTTAAGAAGGGCGAGCGTGCGCGTATTCAGCGAGTGCTGACAGAGTGCAGATTTGCCAGCACCATTATCATCGTGAAGGTTGAGGCTTTGGGCAAATTCTGCTGAGTTTTACCTTTCCTCCAACATGATTGGCTGCTGTGGAGGAAATCCTGCTTTCCAATCCAGTAACTGCTCAAGAAGGGCAACCGCGTGCCTTCGGCAAGCGGATTCGGAGAGTGCTAAGCAGAGTGCAGATTTTCAGATTAGCAGTAAGCAGGAGGGGAAGGCCTATCATCAGCTTTTGGATCTTGATTGTCTAATGTTGATGCACTCAGGTATGCAACTGTGAAACCCCACCCTGCCGAATCTACAATTCCTGCGTATACTGTAACCTGCCTTTTTTACTTGGTTTTTCTGCTTCTTACTTGCTGTACTGATTTCTGCAACCCACACGTTTCATGAACGTACGTAGGCAGGTCCATTACAGACATTGCAGTGCAGCAAATCTCATGGGGAAACGTTGTCAGAGCCCCGCCAACAGCTCATGTGCCAAGAAAGGCTTCCCTTGTAAGAAAAAGGGGAAAAATGATAAAGAAGTAGTGGGAGCAGGCGACAGCCTTGCAACCTAGGCTTTCTTGGCAGCTTGGACTCGGCTGGTGGGGGCCGGGGGGTGGCCTAGGGCTGTGGCGCCTATCTTTGCTGATGTAAACACGCACACCATTCTCAAGAATCCCATAATTAACATTATTTCCTCTGGCAACTCGTTTGGCATTGATAGCAATTGTTGGCTCTTGAATCATTGCACGAACTTTAAACAGATTTCATTGGGTCCTGTGAACCTCTGCGATGAAAACACCATTGATACTAACGTATCTGCATCACCCAATCTTGCTAAATGTGATTCTCTTTCTGAAACCTCTTCGAGTGATAGTCCTCTAGAGGAGGAGGAGGTTTTGGATTACAGTAACATCACTGCTATTAGCACTATAAAAACAATGCAAACATGTATGATAAAGATGAATTCAGTTGAATCCAAACTGGAGACCTTATTTCTCCTTTGTTCGAATCTGGCCACCGAACAAAAGGAGTTTAGGAATATATTTAGTAAAGTTGTGGATGTTGTATTAGCAAACTGCCAAAGAGATAAAAACGATGGAGTTTGAAGCTTTGCATTCGAACACAGGTGTAATAAACCTCCAGGTACCGCAATTTGTGCCTGGAACAAAGTAGAAATGTCATACCAGAGGGTGCCCCACAGGAGGAGTTGTGTGTATATAAGCATACCCCGATGGCTTCAGAGACGGCAGCGGAAATGCAGGACAAAGTTAGTATTGTGGCATCTACGGAGGAACATGCTGTCGAAGCCCTGTATACTAAATTATCTATGTTTAATAGTCTCCTCTCACTGAGATCCGAAATGATGGGGGGCAGGGGAGCCGATTTATGTATTTCACGGGTGGTGCCATCACCAGCAGTTATATGACTGCATTTGCACGTAGTCGCCAACTTGGTGCGATGGGGTTGGGGGGGCGTATAACAGTGGAAACATTGGCTAGCATGTACTGCATATACTAAAGTCAAGTAAGAAGGGGGTTTAAGCCTTCCAGTTGCATTCCAGTAGGCCAACACTGCCCCTACTCCACCCCTCTATAATCATCCAGGTTGTAGTAGCCCTCAAAAGGCAAAGCAACACAACTAGGATTGGCGAACGAAATGCCATCCCATCCTGTGAGTGTGTCAAACCTCAGAGCAAAGACTGTGAGTGTGCCTCCTACCTTGGAGCACAATCTCACTAATTTGGTGCAAATCTCGCAATTGGGTTCATGGGAATCCCATGCGTGTGTGTGGGCTGCAGACCCCGGATAACATGCTCACTTCTTCAGTGTGAAACTCTGGTCAAGGCTCTTTGGGCAAGCATTCATGATGGGTCTAACACCTTTAAACAGTGTGATATATTGAGTGGGCACCTCACTCCTTGGAGCATAGTATACCCGTTGCTGGTAATCTCACAACTGAACGTACAGTTTCACTCTTGGTCATCTCAGTGACCCCATGTACATTAATGGAGTCAGGCTCCCATCTGGGAAGGCAATTATATTTCTGTTAAAACACTCTGAATTCTCACTCCAGTTTTCTCGATCTATAGATCCATACCATATTCATTCATTATGTGTGTAGGGGTGATAACTTGTGTCTGAGAGAGCTCATTCTTTCATTCAGGAGAGATAAAGGGGTAACAATCCCCTGTATGTGGGATCAGGCTCATTTTGCCCCATGGCCCCTCACTGCAGAATGAGTGAGCAGGTTTTAAGACCCTGCTGATTCTGCTATCCTACAGGCTCGAGCCTTATATCTCTTGCCCCATCACGGCTTCCAACATCCTGAGCGGCAGCTTATGGACAGCAGGCAGCTCGGGACATGCCTGTTGCCAATTGAATGTAGCCAGGTCTACTATTTAGACACTGGGAGAGTGCCATGAACCCACATTGATGGTGAAGAAGCCCTCAACATACAGAACACAATGGTATAGTGTTGCAATCCTGCTGAGAAGTGGCAATTCGGTCTGTTTAAATGTAAAGCAGAGTGGCTGAGAA
Source organism: Ambystoma mexicanum (assembly GCF_040938575.1). Taxonomy (NCBI): domain Eukaryota; kingdom Metazoa; phylum Chordata; class Amphibia; order Caudata; family Ambystomatidae; genus Ambystoma; species Ambystoma mexicanum. The sequence goes on along the minus strand of NC_090931.1, from coordinate 430,882,225 downwards.
GTACACGCACTGTGCCATTAAAAATAAAGCAGCTGTGGTGGGTGGAAGTGCTGCTTCGGTGGCATCAAGAGTATGCAATTCCATGTGGGGTAGTGTTGGTTGGTCATTTCCTATTGAAGTATAGCAGTCCTATTGAGAAATGCCATTAAAAGTGAAGCTGTCCAGTGGGCTGGATCAGTGCTCTCCCATAAAAGGTGTAGAAGTCTCTGTCAGAAGTGGCAGTACTGTCCCAACGGTGAGAAGTGTAGTATTTTCACATTAACTATGCTTAAGCACTTTGGGTTATTGAATAGTGCTGCTACATTCTGAGTAATTCCATCCCATTAAATATATTAGCTCTTGTATAACACAGTGTTGAGTTATTCTGATGTTGATGAAGATGATGTTAAACTTGCTCAGTAGTTCTGGTTCTGTATCATTAAATGTACTTCAGATCTTGAGAGTCTTGGGAGGATAGCTCAGGGGCAACGTGCTTGCCTTGGAAGCAAGACGACACGGAGCAACACAGGTTCAATCCCTCGGTCCGCATAAAGCAGGTTTGATCCCTCAATCCGCGCTTAGAAACCTCTTTGTATTATTACGCGCTTTATAAATAACCAATTTAAAATTAAAATAAATACATTTGCTGAGAAGTGCTGGGGCCTTGTCAATAAGAGTGTAGCAGCTCAAATGAGAAGTGCTGATGTTGTCCCATTAAAAGTATAGCAGCCCCACTCAGATGAACTAGCATTGCCTCAACAAAAGCATAGTATTACAATTATAGAAGCCCTGTTTAGCGAGCTAACTGAGGAGTACCAGCATTGCCCCATTTCAAATATAGCAGCTCTAGTAGAAAATAGATTACACAGCCCTGCTGAGAAGTGCTGTTACTGTCTCTTAAAAAATATAGAAGCCCCTTAGCGCTGCACCATTAGGCCCTGCAAGTACTGTCCCATTGAATATTATTACACTGAACAAGGTCAACAGTATGGCAAGGTCCATACAGGGTTCTGTGTAATAATTCTGCATTTTGAAGAACAAATACAAAAAAGACCGATTTATTTCGGCCGATTTGTGTGGTCTTCAAAAGGCTGAATTATCACATTCTACTGCCGCCCAACCCGTTAAACCCCCCCCAAGAAGTGATCCCATCCCACCCTCTCCCATGCTGTTACCTTCCTTAGAATTCAGGGGAGTTACCTTCCTCAATGCCTCTGTTCCCCGCCCATAACATAGCCTTCACCCTCACCACGTACACCCTTAGAGACATGCAAACAGTCTGATTTGCCCTCTCCCTGCCACCTCCCTTCGCAGATGCAATGTAAGAGGGGTGCACAGTTATACAAATACATCCAACCCAACAAGATTTTTAGAAATTGAGGGACAGACTTGCTTTGCATCTGTGCCTCCATTTTTAAAAAACATTTTGGGTTGGTGTACCTCCACATCTGTGCGTCCCTCTTGCTAAGAGGCGTGCACAGATGTACAAATACATCCAAACCAAAAAGATTTTTAGAAATGGAGGGACAGACTTGCTTTGCATCTGTTCCTCCATTTCTAAAAACCGTTTTGAGTTGGGTGTACCTCAACATCTGTGCACCCCTCTTGCCAAGTGGGGCGCACAGATGTACAAATGCACCCAACCCAAAAAGATTTTTAGAAATGGAGGGACAGACTTGCTTTGCATCTGTGCCTCCATTTCTAAAAATCGTTTTGGGTTGGGTGTACCTCTACATCTGTGCACCCCTCTTGCCATGGGAGCGTTCCAGAGTGACTCGACCGAGTCAGGAAAATAAGCACTAAAGAAATCTACATGAAATCAAGCACTCCCGAAAGCTCCATCCTTTTCAAGGTCCTATTACACCCTTACTGATAAGTTGAGTGATGGTAGTGTTAGACAAGTTTTACCTCATGGTCTGCTGGATAAATGGTTGGCGCCTCAAAACTCACCTAATATGGTAGCCAACAGGGTTAATATTGATAGAAATACAGATTTTGTGAACTTGGCAGAGTCAAGGAGGGCTGCCATGGTGGCGAATATGCCTCTGGATTCTGATGTTGCGAGTACCAACCCTGTTAACAAAACTTTGATGGGGAGTGCTGCTGTTGGTGTATGTGGAAGAGGGGTTGTGGAATGTTGTAGGAGACGCGTTAATGTTCGACCCAGATGAGGTGCAAAGTGCAACTCAATTATATGAAGTGGAAAATTCAAAAAAGCTACCGGAGAAGGAACTTTGCCCCCCTGTAGCTTTGACACATGATCAGTGGCTCACGTTTGTGAACTCCATACAGTACACTAAAAAGGGACATTCATTTTCCCATTCAGATCCCTCTTGGTATGCGCATGCTAAATGTATTAAGATTGTAGAGAGCAATCCAATGGCCTCGAGCCCTTTTCTTAACCGCATCGGGTTACTGGGTTTATTTCATTTCATTCTTGACTTGTGTAACATTACTTCAAAGGACATTGGTGCTTTGGACCTACCCTATGGCCTCAGTGCCATGAATTGGGTCGTGGCCTCCTTCGTTTCACCACAGTGGTGGCACGTATATGCAAACAGGCAGAGTCATTTCCGCGTTTGGTTTTGAGTTTGCAGTTTTCGTCCTTTGTGTTAGTGGAGAAGGATGTTGACATGTGCTTGGGGATTCTGGCACATCATCCCAGGGTTATTACTAACAAGGAGTTTGGCCAAAGAACGGAGGCCCAGCGTGTGGCAGGTTCTTGGTTGAAGGTGCTTAGACCGTCCCAGTGACATAATTTGCATCTATATAGCGCTACGAGCCCTCTGGCATCTGAGCGCTTCTTATTGCCCATGGTGTGTGGTACTCATTTATCAACCTCTGAAGGATGAAAGGCTGAGTTTGGCCTAGCCGGGATTCTAACCTGCGTCAGCAGACTCTGCACGGATGTCAAAGAGAGCGCTCTACTCGCTGTGCTATCTGACCATCATAAACTCATTAACCCTGTAAATTCCTTCTGCTTAATTTCATGGAATACTCAAGGGTATAGTTCCTTCCTGTATAATGTTACAGTGCTGGGCAAAATCTAGAATGTGCATTTATTTTTTCTCCGGGAAACATGGTTGACTGCCCCTCTTTACCTTGATGGCTATGTGTTATATTTTTCCCTCTCACCCACACCATAGCGGGACACCCGAGGGGTGGTCTTTGTATTGGGGCATGAGTTACACTTGATTTCAAGGAAATATTAAGACCCATAACAATGTAATGTGTGCAGGGACGTCATTTCAACAAAATGACTGAGGTAGCGGAAGTGACATCACATGACCTTTGCCATCTGATGACATCACAGGAAGTGATGTCATTTGACCCCGCCCGAAGTCCCGAAGTGACCTCACGGGAAGCAATGGAACAAGACTGTTTACTCATTGATAAAGCAGGAAGTGGCATAACATAGCATTGTTTCTAAGTACACTATGAAAAATATGGTTACAATATCACTGTAATGTGATATACATTTCGTAAAAGAATGTATCACCATATGTATTGGCAGAAAACATGCTATAACTGCAACTTGCGAAAAGCAAAATACATAGTCCGAAATGTATGCTTATTCTACTCTAAATGCTTTTTGGAAGATTTTGTCTGCATTGTGAATTTGAGGTGTTTAAGAACAAATTAAATCAGTGACTCACTCCTTGAAGTGTGCCTGAAATAAACCTTGAATGAGTTTAGCAATTATTGTTTAGAATTCCAGAAAGACAAATTATTTGTCATTCCTATTCTTTCTTATTTGTGGTCACTACTCAAAGTGTTACACTTCTGGAACCCGCAGTTTTTTTAAGAAGCCTGAACAAGAAAGCCAGCCACTCTACAAACAAAGAGGCACATGGCATTGGTCACAGCCCAGGAGCTTAAATCTGTAAAAAAAAAACATAATTCTTTTTTATTTCACTTTTTAGGGGTAGCCAGGGAGACCACAGGGGTAGCAAGGGAGACCTCAGGGTAGCAAGGGAGACAGCAATTGCGACCCCTGGCAATCCCTAAATGACATCCCTGATTGTGTGCCGAATTAGTCAACTCTCCTTTTGGCAGGGGTCCTACTCTGGTTGTCACATTATATGACCCTCCGGGTGCCCATCTTACTTCCTGTTTGTGTGACATATTGGCTGATATTCTTAGCCCATGGTCCCTGCAACACCCGAAGGGTGGCATTATTTTGTCAGGTGATTTTAATGCAGATTGCTACGGTTCCTCACAGACTTCCAAGAAGACAGCAAGTGCAAGAGGCAAAAGATGGTGTGATGCTCTGGCGGAGTTTCACTTGCAACCTGTGAGGATCAAGAAAGATGATGTGATGTACACCTGCTCAAATGGGATTTATAATAGTTGCATATACTTCATCTCTGTAAACTGGATGGTCAAGAACTATTTTCCTGTGCTCTCCATATTTCCCATTAGCGCGAGTGATCATGCCATTCTTGAATTGGAGCTGCAGACAGATAATCATCCTGCCAAATAAAGACTAATCCATAATCCCACAGTAAACATTCAGGGTAAAAGACTACATTGGTCAACAGTTGATATAAGCAACTTTAACACTGCAATTGTCTCCTTGAATAAACCTGGGACGGTTATATTGAGTGAATGCGAGCGGGAGCTGGAAAACATGGCAAATCTCTATGGCTCGCACTCTTATAGGTACACACATAGATCTGGCTCTCTGAATCAAGAGTGGACCTTCTTTGGTGTTGGTATTGCTAAGAAAAAAAGGAGCTGAATGCGGCTTTACGGAAGAGTAAGAGAAACCACATCATGAGTGAACCTACTAAGAGAGTGAATTGTCGTAAACTGAAAATCCAGTACAGGCTTTGGCTTCGTAGTTATCGCTCTGGCGAAGCCCGTGATGGTTGGACTTTGTAAACCAGCTCATTAAGATGAGCGACACCATTACCTCTTGGCACAGGATACATACACTCAGTGCAGGGTCGACATCGATAGATATTTTGTGCGTTCCTGAAGTGGCTTGGACAAATCATTTGAAAATATTATTTTGGAATCAAGAAGAGCCTCCTGCAGAGACAAAATATAAATCAATGATTGGGCCAATGGTTTGGCACGAAGTCAAAGAGGATGACATGGTCAAGGCTATAATAAAGGTAAAATCATCCAGAGCAGTTGGCCCGGATGGTTTATGTAATCTCAGAATCAAGATTGAGCCATGTCTCTGGGCTTATTTACTGCATTTGCTTTTTCTCCACATTTGTGAGACTGGCAGATTGCCTTGGTCTTGGCATCAGTCAATACTGATTCCTGTCCATAAAAAAGGTCCTCGGCAGATGCCGGAAAATTATAGACTGGCTCATGAGGAATAGGCAACACATGCTCAGCTACTTCCAAGGGACATAGGCCAATAATGGATTAGTTGACTTGCCTTGAAAAAGACTGATAAGGTCAAAACATGTGTCGGCAAAGCAAACCTCTTTGGCACAGCACACTAAATAGGAGACCATGAAATAAATTACCACTGTACTTATATAATATTGTTGGTCCATATTTTCAAATACTTGTTCCTTAGTTGACGTCATCTGTATCAGAGCATGTACTTGGCACATTTCCTGTTACTTGTCAATCACACTAGGCAGGGGTTAACCTAGAGTTCCCCAGTCTGCAGCTGATAAAATCTCAACCAATATCCTACACATCTATGACCCATTAGCCACACCTGGTATCCCCAACTTGTTCACTTATGTCATTTGTGGCATATAAAACCTGTTGTTTTTGATAAGCACGCTGAAAGTGTTGAGGTTTGTATGCTGTCCCTGCTTTATACTGATGTTAATAAAGCTGGGTTTTTCCTTTCGCTTTGTCTGTTTCCGTTACTGAGTCTGGGTTTTCTGGCTCCTGATCCTCTGTGTAAACTGGGGTTTCTGGCTGCCTTAACACTTTGCCTCAATGTCGGCATCCCCTTCTCCCCTTTGGGTTCACCAACATCATATGCGATCTCTCACACCAATCGTACACATTCGGGTACCAGCCTCAGTATTCGTTGCACTTGAGCGGCTTTCCCCAGCCAACGGCACAGAGCGTTCTCGCTCCTTGCACCAGAGCAAAGCCTGTCATGGCTTCCAGTTCCCAGTGTAACTTTTTTTTTCTTAGTCTGGCGATTCCATGCTCAACTGGCACCGCTTTACCACACGGCCAGCCCAAAGCTCGCCTCTGTACCTCTCTGTCAAGGTCTCACTGAGTAACTTGGCTAAGAAAAGCACCTGGGTACGCAAGGAATGTGTGAGGAGCAGGAGGGGTGCAGGGATCCAAGCCTGTTGTTGAGTATGAGGTTTTTGCCAAAGCATTCTTTTCCTTAACAAACAACAGCAATATAGGAAAATGGTGTGGTCCCTATCCAAGATGGTGAGGATGCCAGTCAGTGCTGTTTGGCTGGCAAGCAGTGGTGTACCGAGTGGGGTGGCAAGCTGCCCCCCACAGGCCCTTCTGAGAGCCTGACCAGGACTTTTGTCAGTGGGACCCCTCTCCCGTTTGGCACCTCAATGAGGGTGCCCAACAGGAAATGTGTCCCAGTGGGAGGACAATGTGTGCTGAGCAATTCCTGCTCAGCACGGTCATTTTCCTGGCAGCGGGACACCTTATATTTTCTGAACAGGAGGGGTGTCCCGCTGCCAGGACAATGTCCGAAGGAGGGCGGGCAGGAGCAGAGGGGCTCTCATGTTTCTCTGTGTCAACAGAGCATTTCAATGTGAGCCATTTGGCACTGATGGAAGGGAAGGGGGCTATTAGCAGGGACTTTTGTCTCTTTAGAAATGTGCATGGGAGGGAGTAATCAGCAGTGCGAAGGACGCATAATGCTGCTGGTTTTATTAAATAATTACTATGGCTTTACCCAAGGGGGATTTGTTAGGCTAACATTAATCTGCTATACCTGTGAAGATGTGCTCAATTGCTTAAAACGTCCAAATCCCGGTTTCACAATTTAACCAGTGTGTGTGATCCTGGGCAGTTCATTTAATCACACTGGGCCTCATTACGAGTCCGGCAGTAACCCTGCCAGTGCTACCAGCGGGTTGCCGCCGGACTCGTGACATTTTACACCTAGTTTACCGGTGCCACAGGGACATTACAAGTCTCGTCGAACCGGCAAGCTAGGTGCCGGTCAATGTTGTTCCCCATTCCTGTGGATTCCCACAGGAATCCATGGGAATGGGTTCCCTGAAGAACCGGCACCACTGCTAACGGTGCTGGTGCTTCCGTGACAGCTCTGCTTACCATGGCCGCTACTCCCAGCAGAGGAAGACCTGTCGGGCGCAGTGGCTTCGGCAGACTCGGAACGTGGCAGTCCGGAAACGAGGGTGCCAGTAGTCTTACCGGAACCCTTGCTTCCGGAACGCCACTGTTGTAATGAGGCCCACTGTGTCTTATCTGCAGCTCTGTGATTCACTTCAGAGCTTATGTTAATATATCATGCTGTTATTTAAAAAAAAAAAAAAGCCTGACTATAGAGTTTCTCCATATATAACAATAGTGCAATTTAGGTATTTTGCACCACAAAGTTATTTGACACTTTGCTTACTTATGGCAACTTATTCTAAAGTCGCTTCCATGGTGCCTCCCAGTTTCAACGACCGATGATGCTCCTTGCGATATCCTTTTCTGTGAAGTCATTTCTGTTGGTGCAATCCAGATTAGGAGGTTGGTATGTATTTTGCCTCAGAGCGCTTGGACAGAGATCAAATAGACGAGCTTCCTGCATCTGTAATGATTCTGCATTTTTTTGTTTTGTTATGTGTTAAAATGCCATCTACCACTAATGTTACAAAAAAGTAGATTGGGGCAGGCGGTTTGTAGGTGCGAATGAGATCATATGTAATTGGTTGCACTGCATTTGAGGGGAAAGGAGCAGGACTTTTTTCTTGGCTCGCCGACCCACTCTTGCAATGCTGGATACTCCCCTGCAGAAAAGTAGTTTAGAATCTTGAAAAAGGATTTTAAACTGCCTTTCATTAAAGTCTTGACAGGAGGAGGTCACAGCAAAAAGAGTTCTTAAAGAAATTATATAAAAAGACCCAAGGTAAAATCGTAGTAATTCAAGCGAGGGAGTGATCTCTGGAAGAAAGAAGAGTCAGGAGTTCCCTGCTGACACAGTGCTGTTGAGAAGACTTTGAAACGTGGCAATAAAATAATGAAGCAGAGAGAGGATAAGTGAAAGCCGTGTTGAAGATTGTTAAGTAATTTGAGACTATGATTGTACATAATATATTCACAGCGTCAGGGGAGTCCACCCGCGCCTCACAACAGGAGTCAGAAGCGTCTCCACCGAGAACTGAGTCTCTGCGTGGCCACTCGGAAATCACATGAAGAAGAGAGGCGGGCCGTTGCCATGGTCTGTTTCTCGGATGGGAACTAGACGCCACCAGAATCCGCCTTCCTCCATGATTCTCTTGTTAAGCACGTAGACGTCCTACGTGAAAACGTCACGACGATCTAACAGCATTTCAGAAATACGGAAATATATCATGATAACATAAAGGCATTCAATAAAGTATCGGCAAACTTTTAAACGAACACATAATGCTATCGTCTCATAGGGACTTTAAATGGGTGTTTCAATTGATAATAAGAGCAATATTGTTCCTACACGCGACTTAAAAACTTCAACAAGCTACAGTAGAGTAAGAAGCTTTGGTATCCAAAAAAATATCTGGCAGAGAGAAAGACAAAGTCAGACCCTTGCGAAACGCACGTTTTTAGTTTCCAGGCAGCATTAGGTGAGTTTATGCGATCTAGCTCTTGTAATGAATTTTATATGTATTTCTTTGAGCATCCATTAACTTATATCGCATACTTGCCAACATTCTGTGACCAAAAAGATGTAGGATTTTTGAAGTTTCAAAAATAATAATTCCCATGACAATTGTTAAATTGAGGACCACTCGTTGAGTCAGAAGAAAGATGTATTCAGTAAATGATAACAGACAGCCAGCACAGCCACTAGGGAGCTGCAGCCAACTGAAGAACTGCTCTTGGAAACTCATGAATTCCAGAACCAGAAAACAACAAACTACATACCTCAGAACACAATGATATCATAATGATATAACAAACAGCAATAAGCTGTATATCTCAAACACAGTAAATTAACTACACATAACACATCTCCAGACATGCCAACATTCTGAAGCCCCTGACAGGGAGATTTCAGCACCGAAATCGGGAGAATGCATTTTCCCCATAGGAATGCATAGGGGATATTGTTATTTTATTAACAAAATCGGGAGGGTTGGCATGTATGCATCTCCCCCCTCATACATTTTAACACTGAATAGGCAAAGTTAGTCACAGCAGAAATCTTTAAAGCGGCTAGGCATTTTTCTCATCCTTCCTTTCGGTCTCTCTGACAGTGAGTCCTGACCAACTTCACCACTTCCGCTTGGATGTGATACATCCTCCTTCACATCCATGTTCGCATCAGCATCCTCATTACTCTCCCCAACCTTCTCATCATTGAAGGCGACACAGCTTTTAACCAACCTCGCTTTTGACCAGCATTCACCACCCTCTAGTATTACCACACTGCCACGGATTGCAGCAATCCTCTTTGGTCCCAAAAACGTACTCTCCAAGCATTTGAAACTAAAACTAGGATTCTTTTTTTTTAATAACAAATTTTATTGGTTTTCCATCAAAACAATACAAAAACATACATTACACAAACTTGTAACTTTGCATACAGACGGTGAGGCAGCACGATCAGACATAGTATATATATCTTGGACGCTTCCGTGCTAGTCTTATTCAAAGGATGACAGGACAGGATATGTCTCCCCAAAATAGTGGGAGGTTTATACATCGTTATCTATCGGCTCAGTCAATATGTATATTACACAGTTTTTTCCCACTTTTTCCCATATCTTCTCTGCCTTGCCCGGGCAGCCTCTTGCTTGATATACTCGGCGTTCCATTGGGATGCAGACGTCTTTGTCCGATAACCATTGCTCATATTGGGGAGTGGATTCTGAACCCCATAGCTGTGCAATGTTTCTTTTGCCAATGCCTGTGCAGGTTGAGAGCAGGAGCTTTTCAAAGAGAGACATTTCCCCTTCCTCTGTCATTCCCAGGAGAAGAAGTTTAGGATCAATTGGGATTGTTCGGCACATGACCCTCGAGAGTCTCTCACCACATTTTCGCCAAAAGCCTTGTATTTTCGTGCATTGCCATAGGATGTGGTAGAAAGTTCCTTCCTATTGCTTGCAGCGCAGACATCTGGAGTAATTTATTTTACCCCATTTGTATAGTGCTACTCCGGGATAGTATATCCTATGAAGTATTTTCAGTTGTATAAGCCGAATTCTGGCAGAGATTGCAGTCTCTCTAGGATACATCAGGGTCGCGATCCAGTCCTCAGGCAGTATCAAGCCCACATCTCTTTCCCATTTCAGCTTTAGGCTCGCCAATTCCTTCGTGGCAAAAGAGGAGATAGCATTATACATGGTGTATGTAACCTTGGTTTTCACGTTGTCTACCACTATATTCCGATGGGTGTTGTAATGTATTTTGGTAGCTGAGGTGATGACATCACTGTACGTGGAATGTGGTGAGGTCAGTGTGAGTGGATTGTTGGTGTGTTGTTGTCTGAAGGGGATTCTATGCTGGGCAGTTGGAGGTATGCTGACTTGGAAAGGACATGCCAATGTTTGTTCCTGGCAATTGAATTACAATAAACCTACTTAATAACTTACCTGCTGGCTCGGGTGTCCTTCAGCTTTCAACTTATTACACTGGCGACGAGGATGGGATCCTGTCGTGGAGGGGGCAGTCCAGGACTAGGAAACATTGCCCTCCAGTTGGTTCATGTTCTGTGAAGTAGCTGTCAGCAAGTTCAATGTCCAGGGCAGTTTTACTGGTTTGTGCATCCTCTTCAGCGGTCCGGGCGGAGCTGTATTGAGGAGTCCAGTCGGCACTCGGGTCGGAGTGCAGTGCCCGTTGGCACGGCTGCCCTAGATGCTGTCTCACCCAGTGACCGGGTGGTGCTGGGGTGAGCGAGTCGGCACACAGGTCGGTGTGCGGTGCTCTGTGGAGTGTCGTCCATGCTCCATCTGAGCAGCCCTGAGCACCCGTGCCGTCAGTTGCCGAGTCTGGTCGGTGCTCGGAGTTAATTGGTACTAGCGGAGGAAGTTCGGAGAGGAGGCGGCTCTTGGCGGTGAGCTCTGAGATGGATGAGCTCTGCGGAGCGGCGAAACCATAAGGAGGTGAGACTGTTCCCGTACAAGCTGTAGGCCGGGTGGTGCAGCCGGCGGGCAGTCAATTGCTGTTTCCGTGTGGGGCCCGGAGAGCGGCTAGAGGTGCCCGAGTCATAGGTGCCTTCCCTGCCCTCTCCATTTAGTCACGTTTTCGTTCGTCTCGCTATATGGAGGGGTGCAGTAGATGTGAACGCTGTGTGGCCCCGAGCAACTATTGTGACGTAACGCGCCACCTGGAGGTACTCCATGTCGGGCGTTGGTCATGCGCATGGTCAGAGAAGTTTGGATGCGGACGCGTTCGTGGGGGAGTGACAGAGCGCGTGACTCTTATGGTGTGTTTTTTGTTGCGACGTGTGTTCCAGCGGGAGATGCTGGAACGCAAGGAAGCTTTATCCTACGTCATTTGTCAGAGCATGGCATGCGTTGGGGCAGTGACTCTGAGTGGAATACAGCAGCAGTGGACGTTGCCTGATTGCTTTTGTGAACTTTCTGAGTACGAGCTGCATAAGAAGAATCTCAGGGTTGACGTCGACGTCCCTGCATGCGCATCGGACGGGTGCACGTCTCTCTCTGAAAGGGATGATGGTGTCAACATGGGTTTTTACAGTATGAACACCCGCGTCATCTCTGTGTGAGGTTTTGAACTTGTTTTGGGAATATGCAGGGATGAGGGTGAGATACACTGCGAGTCCTCCGGGCCAGGTGAAATGGAGGAGTTGTCTGTGCCCTGTGACTGGAGTTGTGGCGTTGCGCGGGCCTGGTTGCAGTCGAGTTATGAATCACTGCGGTCCGTTGCCAGGAGGACAACGTTTCTGTTCATGGAGTACATTGTTCACTTCTTTGATTGACAGGTTTTGTTTGCTAGTAGTGTTTGAGGTGCAGTGTGTCTGGGTGTTCCATGGGCCCGTGTGAGTTGGTGACCTTCATCACTTGTTGGTGACCTTCATCACGCTTTTCCAACCATGCAAGCAATTTGCCAGCTTTCTCACCAGTTTCGTATATCCATGCTTTCATGGCACTGTGTGCTTTTTTGGCACAGTCCAGCGATAAATTGTGGAGCTTCTTCTGGGCTAGTGTCAGGGTTCTGTTTGCCGCAGGGGTGTCGTTAGCAATATGTTCTGATTCCCTCATCGTTACTTCTCTTTCAGCCTCTATGATCAGTTCACGCTGAGCTTTTTTCTTTGCCGTTGTCCACGAGAGGATTTCGCCCCTTAGGAGCGGTTTGTATGCCTCCCATAATGTTCCAGGGTCATTGACCGAGCCTGTGTTGAGTTCGAAGTATTCAGAAGTGACTGTCTCCAACCTCTCCTGTAGGTCCGGGAACCCCAGGTAGTAGGAGTTAAGCCGCCATGTTGGGGGAGGCCGCAGTCTTTCCGTTTCAAGTTTGAGAAACAGTGGGGAGTGATCAGAGATACCCCGTGGGAGGAAGGACGCGTCACACACTTTGTGAATGTACTGATTTGGTAGGAAGAAATAGTCTATTCTTGACATTGAAGCATGCACTCCTGAGTGGAAGGAATATTCGCGTGTGTCACTGTGCAGATCCCGCCATGCATCTCTCAGCCCTAGTGCAGACACAAAGGCGGCCAGTTTAGTGGTGGTGGCTGGGTTCCCTGCTCTCATGTGTGTGCGATCTAGAGCGTTGACCATTACTTCATTGAAGTCGCCACCTATCACCCACATGTCGGCCGTATTTGCGGCCAGGATTGGGGTAATGCCTGCTAGCAGTGCGTTTAGGAGAGACGGTGGGGAGTATATTGGCATGATTGCCATGGTTTGGTTCCAGAGCGTAGCCTGTATTTGTACATAACGTCCAGCTCTGTCCTGCGTTATTTGCTAGATCTCCACTGGAAGTCTTTTATGAACCAATATTAACACCCCTCTCGCCCCCATGGAGAATCCCGCGTTTATCGCCGTGCGATAGTTGGATCTTTTGAAGAGATTGCAGATTGTTCCTGCAAGATGCGTTTCAGTTAGGAGTACTATGTCCGGTAAATGCCGATTTATATATTGCAATACCAGTTTTCTTTTAATGCTAGACCCCAGCCCATTCACATTCCAGGGCATGAGCTTTAGGTGCCTATTGGTTGAACCAGCGTCAGGTGTCATTAATTGTCTGGATCTTAGGTTTATGGGTTCGCCTCGTACAGCGTGAATGTTTCAAGTTAGTTAGGAAGTGGAATAGCTTATTGTTCGTCCCGTCCGTTGTGCTTGTAGCACCGCTGCATGCTGAATATTAAATAAGCAGACCTTCCAGGATTTTGCAGCATGAAATGGCAAATTTTGCGACATGAAATGGCAAATTTTGCGGCACAAACCTTTATTTATTGCGGCATTTTTGAGGGACATCTTGTTTTATCTGGAGGGTGTAAGATTGCCACATTTTGGAAAGAGGCAGAATGCAAGGCTAAAAGAGAGTCAGGGTGTCATTATTATGTATCTTTTGTATTAATTTAATAGGAAGAATCCCGGATGTCTCTGGCAGTTTTTTTGTTTTGGCTACATTTTTGTTTTAATGTGCATGACTATTTTATAGTATTAACTAAATTGATCAATATCAGTTGTAATGCTGAAACTTTTCCCCTTCTAAGATCTCCAACCCCCCAAACACCAACACACCTCTCTCACTAACACACATCACACAGCTCACCAACTCCCCATTACAACTTGCATTCCTGAACCTCTCACTTTGTCATACAAATACTAAGGTGCTATGTCACACTGTCAAGTCACAATGTGCACTTCCCCGCCCCTGCCAAACTCCAAATCATACTCCCAACTCGCAACTTACACTCTAAAATTCCTCCCGCAATATACAGTCCTTCATTCTTTTGTGCTGCTTCTGCATCTTGCATCCTTTCTCCCATTCTATCGCTTCCTCTCTGCTTTCTGGCTCACTGCTCCCCCTGACCACACGCTCCATCTACTTTCTGTACCTCCGCTCGCTCTCAGATTTCTGGCCCACCGCATCACTACTTCCTCTGCTTACTTGTGCACAGCTTCCTCCTCTGACCCACTGCTCTCCCTCTGCTTTCTTGCCTACCACGTCACATCTCACTCATCACTCTTCCTCTCTCTCCCTTCCCTTTCATAGTGTGACCATTTTAACAAAATGTAGCTTTTGACCATGATCCTCAAAAAGTGAGACATTTAAGCCGAGGATATGCTATTTTTAGATAACCCATTTTTGGAAATTAGCAGATCACCTTATTCTCAAAGGCGACCTTTGCATTTCCACGAGGATGAGCTGTAGTGCAAATTGTGTGCTGGACAGCTGCCTTGAATAGGGTTCTGGGTTGTTTGAAAAAAGTGTAATTATTTGCGGCGGACTTGACCGTAGTCAATTTTGCCGCTAATATATTTGCACTTCAGCCAAACAACCCAAAATGTACCTTTCACCACCAACCCACCCCCTCCCCTAGTTAACTGCTTGATCGCTGCCGCTTCCCCTCCAACCCTGCGGTGTCAGATCAGTCTCTCTAACGCAGGACGGATCTGACGCCGCAGGGTCCCTTTTTTTTCTTGTTTTCAGACCCCCACCTCCAATTTTGAGAAAGCGGGGGACACCCCTGCAACTCTAAAGGCGAAAATACTGAATATGAGGAGCGGGTGACACCCCCGCAACCCCAACATGTTCGGTATTTATAAAAATCGATCGAATGGTACTGGCGAAATAGGTCAAATTGTACCATTCGATCGATTTTTCTTTTGGCAGTCAAAATGGGTAGTACCTTGAATAGAAACGCTCTCCCGACAGTGTTCTGCAAGCTCCCAGCGCGTCCACTGTAAAATGCGACCCAAAAACACATTTCTATCCTGTTTGAGGAACAGAAATACAAGCGACATAGCAGCGGTCCATGCCTTAAAAAAATGCATGACCGGGTCAAGAAAGACCCTGGGGGTCATTATGAGGTTACCAGTTCAGAAACAACGCTACCGGTAAAATTGCTGCTACATTGTTTCCGGACCGGCAAACTACGAGTTCTGCGAGCGGGTGCCTTTCAGCCCGCCAGGTCTAACCTGGTGGCCGGAACAGCACCTGCTGCAGACTTTGACGGATGCACCGGCACTGTTGCACACAGTGCCGGTGCATCCATCCTCCCCATTCCCAGTCCAATGGGACTCGGTGAGAATGGGGATTTTCTTTTTTCCAGCGCCTGGCAGGATGGATCGCCAGAAAAAAAGGACTCCGGCGCCAGCCGTGCCGTTTTTACCAGCACGACTACCGTCGGACTTGTAATGAGGCCTCCTGTCATGCAGTGGCAACCCAGGGCCCATGCGCGTAGGGTCGCCTACAATTTCTGCACATTTAAAAGTGCATCTTGCGTGTAAATTTAGGGTGCGCTTTTAAATTGGCAGACCCTGATTTACCCTGAGTTGAAAAAGGCCATCTGAATGGCAGCGCATATAAAATCCACATGGGACACCTGAATGGGCACATTTTAACAAAATGTGCCCATTCAAGTGTCCCTTGTGGATTGGGCAGCCCTTTTTTTGGGCGCAAGTGCTGAGATGCATTTGTGCATTTAATTTCTTGCATCGATAAGTTTTGAGAATCTGGGACCCTGAGGAAAATGTTTTTTTATTGTAATTTTTTCAGGTTTTTTTGCAAAAACGGCTGTTTTTGCGCAAAACAGCAGTTTTTGCTGCATTTTGCGCAAAACGGCCATTTTCGGTGCATTTTGCGGATCGCAAAATCGCTATTAGCTGGAGGGTCTGAATAAGAACTTTGCCCTCAACTCCCCCCTCCTTATACTCCAACCCCAACTGAAGCATCTGTCGGCCCAACATTAACTTTTAAACCGTTAAACTCTAACTCGCATAAGCCCGCTCCGTGCTAACTGGGTGTGCAGTTTGCGTGTAGAGTCTGGAGCTTGGCGGTATAGCACTCTAGTTTGATGCTATGAGTTTGTTTCCTTGTCGGGGGTGGGAGGCGGCTGCTAGGTCGGCCGCCAGCTGTAGTATTCTTTGTGGCTCATGTTACATTCAGCGTGCAGGCTCCTTTACATTTTGCGCACTGTGGTTTCATTAATTAAGTGCTGTTGAACCTTATTCATTCATTTTCCTGCTGCAGCATTCTATCTTGCTGCTGTTGTTGAGGCTCTGTCTGGTAGTCTCTCAGGATGTGGTATGTTGCGTTCACCTCTCCTCTTTCCTACAGTGCTCCAATCGCCTTCAATATGCCTTTCGGCCCAGCTCCATGCTTCCATAGGTTCTGTTAAATGCACGGATGTGCCTTTATGATATATTTTGAGTTGGGCAGGGAAAATTAGTCCGTATTTGGTTCCCATTGATTTCAGGCGATTTTTGAGGGGATCAAAGGATTGGTGCGCTTTCTGGACTTCTCTGGTGAAGTCCGGGAAGAAGGCGATCTTAGATCCATTGTATGTGACAGTCCCCTTTGATCTGGCCAATTGTAGCACAGTATCTCTAGCCCTATAATTTAGGAATCTTGCTATCACTGTGCGCGGTGGACAGCCGTTGTGACTTTACCAGACGGGATGCGGTGAGTCTGCTCAATGGAGAAGAACCTGGAAAAGGACTCCACCTTATATATGTCCGCCAACCATTCTTCAAGAAATAGTTCCATGCATGCCCCTTCTGCCTTCTCGGGGAGACCGAGTATGGCGATGTTGTTGCGTCTGGATCTGCCTTCACTGTCGTCCACTCTTGCTTCCAGGGTTTTGATGCGTTCTAGCATACCAGACATGTGGCGATTGACCCCTCGTAGGTTATCTTCAGTCTCCGAGATGCGTGCTTCGGCCTCTCCAGTGCGAGAGGTTAGCTTTTGTAGATCATGTCGGAACAAGGACACATCAGCGCCAATGCTGTCCATCTTCTCCATTGATGTTCTGGAGCTGGCTATAGCACTCATCACGTCCCTGAGGGAGATGTCATGTACTGGGTAGTCTATTTCCTCTGTCGACGACCGCTCCGGAGAGCGAGCCATTGGTGTAGTTGCATATTGCTCTATTCTACTATGTGTGGAGGTTTTCCTGGGCTTGTCTGTTAGGCAGAAACGTGTGCAGTTCCTTTAGGGACCACTGCAAAAAGTTTAAGACTACAGGAGTAAGCAGTAAACCCAATTGGTAGCAGTCTGCACCACCCTGATTTACCTTGTAGCTGTGGCTGAGCAGTCAGACTTCTCTCAAGAAGAGTTAGGCAGTATATAGAGTATACTCAATAGGGCTGAAAATACAGTAGCACAAGCAAACACTGACCAGAGCTTTGGTATAAAAGTATATAATTATTTATTAAAAAACACACTTGTAAAAATACACTGGCACTAATATGTCAAGCAAGTTCAAACACAGTCACTATAAGTATATACACCTCCCTAGTTAATTATTCGACAAGTCTAGGTTAAGGCACCACTTATTTAGCAAAACAGAGGTGAGCGCGTAACCGTAGATGGCACTCCAATAATTTGTTAAAAAGGGAGAGAAAAGGCAGAATAGTAAAATAACACAGTACCAACACTTTTAAGAAACCACAGCAAGTCAAGAAAGGCAGGGTCTACTGTATAGCAAAAAGTTCATAGGCCAGGCCCACTCCTGGAGAGAGCAAGGCGGAATGTGTCCAAGATCACACAGTGAAAATGCACTCAAAGTCTTTGCAGAAAAGTCAAAAGAGGTTGGATCAGTTCAGAAAGGTAAAGTTAGCAGGTCCGAGGTCAAGCCAGGATAGAGAGTCAAGGATTTACGGCAAACCTTGGACAATCTGTTGCAAGGGAGACCAGGCGGGACACAGTACCTGAAATGGTGAGAAAGCTCCAGCGGGGGCAGTTGTTCCTGGCAGTGGGCGCAAGTCGGGGCTTCGTCCAGGGGAAGAGATGATCTCGACGTGGAGGAAAGCTGGAGGTCGTTGCACTGCCAGGGAAGAAACCAGCCGCGGAGTTTCCTGGTTAAAAGGTACAACCAATGTATTTGCGGTAGTGGTGAAGCGTGGCTATCCGGCCGCCGGGATGCTTGGTGCGGGCGATTCGACCACGAGACGATCCAGGAAGGCGAAAAAGGCGAACTGGTTGGTCCCACCAGCTCAAAGGGAAGAAGACTCTCCTGGAAGAAGATCTCCTCTGTCGTCGGGGAAGTGGTGAGTTCGTACAGCCGGGCTCCACCGGTGGTGTCGTCGTCGTAGATGGCTCAGCTTCTCCCCTCTTCGGATTCTTTAGGTCCTGTGGCAACTTCTGAAGTTCCACTCCCCAAAGCCCTGCTTTTATGCAGCAAAACCCCCATTCCCCATTCATCAGCCTAGCTGTCACTCAAACATGCTAAGTGGTGAGCCGGGCGGCTCACCATTGGGCCAATCACACAAGAGTGCGACTTGAGTTGCCAAGGCAACTCAGTCCAGGGTGCCTAATACCCCTCCCACACATCCTGTTGACCCCGGACAGAGTGGCACCATTTGGAGGGCTTCTGTGGAGAAGCCCGCCAAAAAGTGGAACAAAGGGCTCGACTTGGGTTAGAGTTTCAGAGGCGAACACAAACGCCATTTTAAAACCGAGTCCTGGCAAAAAGACCCAACTGGGGAATAAATATTAAATAAATAACCCGGCGGTATCTTTAACATTGCACCAAAAAGTCGTGGGTTTAAAATGATTGGGAAAATCCCATAGGAAATATTCCGGTGGAATATTTCGCGTGGTATCCACTGCCACCAGACAGAAACTCGACAAGGGGGGGACTGGACCGTGCCCCCTTGGAAAACAGACCCAGGGGCAAGTGAATTACCCCTACCAGTACTTCCACAATATGATGGTTTGTACTGGTTCTGTTCACAATTGGAGACTAGTAAAGCCAATGGTGACTTTACATGCCCTGGGAGAGAGTAGTCAATCCCAAGGTATGGAGTCTATGTTTGGGGGTCACTATGACACCCCTGTGTTACTGCACTGAGGGTGCTGTGTAACACACATACCAAAAACACATGAAGCCCTATGGAGTAAAAGACCCCATAGCCCATAAAACACATTACATAGTCAAAGGACATTCTCAACTCATGCCTAAGAGTGGGAGAAAAAGAGTCTCACTCTTAGCAGGAGAAAAAGTTAAACCCCAAAAATCCAGCAAAGCTGCTGGGGGACTCACTAGGTTTGGGAAATTAGCCTTTACAGAGAATTCTCCCTAACCTTGTCTTTCCCCATTTTGTCCACTCTTTGCTACATCAACAGAGAGTCGTGTTCTGCGTGGAGTTGGGGATGTAGACAGAGCTGATAGGGCTGTATAACTCGGAGCGTTGGAAATGACATACACTGGGTCTCCGTGTGGCGTAGGGTTTCACCTACTGGGGATTTGCACCTTCGTGTGTCTTGTTTCTCGTGCTCACTCTGCTTGGCTCCCGGGTGCTGCGCCGACTCTTTTCCCCCCCCCTTTGGGGCAGTAGACTGGCTCTTGTGGTGGTTTGTTGCTTATGACAGCCGGTTCACTGGGGCATATGGTTTGTGTGTGGAGACGTGCTAATATGCTCACAGTGGACGTAGGGTTTCTCCATGCACCCCACTGCGGAGGCGTAGCAGCATCAGTTGCTGTGGTGTATTTAGATTCTCGGTAACAACAGTTCAACTAGGGTAAGGACATGCGTCCGCGTGTACAGTCTCTATATGTGGCGTGAGTTTGAGTTGAGTTAGACGGCCGCTGCGGCTTATCTGGCAGTGCTAGGGGTGGCATTAGTTGGTCCTTTTAGCACTTTTGCGCACCGAACAGTTGCATATTTGCTTTGTTGGGCCAACGGAGATTTTACAGGCGAACACACCCCTCTCTTATTGTCTGGTGCCACCAATGCGGGGGCCTGGGGAGGGCCTGTCCCCCGCCCACCATCGCCAGCGGGGTATATATTTTATTTTGCTGCCTGGGTTCCACAGTGGCCGTTGATGATCTTCATTAAATGCGGTGGAGCTGCAGTGAGCACAGTATCATGTAGGGGATTTGGCGGAGCTTCACCCTCACCGCCACCACCACCACGCTCCCCGTGTCTCCATCTCCTTACCGCTATTTCTTGACCTTCGTGTGCAGGCAGGCGGATGTGCAGTCACCGAAGTATGGGACCGGCAGGCGCTCTACGCTGAGCGGAGCGCCCGCGACCCCGCTCTGGGTCCTGGTGGCTCTTTTAGCGTTGCAACTGCTTTGTGTGGGCGGGTTGTGGCAGTGCCCTCTTCCACACGAGCCGCCGCAGAGGCAGCGACAGCCGGGCTGTTTGCTCTCCCAGATCTCAGGGCTGTGGCTCGCTCTCGGAGCGCCCGCCGACAGGGCCACTCTGCTCCTTGCCGCTGCTGTGTTTCGGAGGGGGGCAGGGGAATCACCCACACACGTTTGTCCTCATGGGCGGGAGTCAGCGACAGCGACCCGGCAGCACCCTTGCTCGCACCAGTTTAGGGTCCGCTCACGCCACCCGCCTTCCCTCCGCCGCTTTAGTTCTCTCTCTCAGGCTGGCATGAACGCAGACGTGCGGCGCCCACCGCTTAGAGCCCACCCATGGCTGCCATCTTGATTGTCGTACGCGGAGTGGGGCCGGCTACCTTCGAACGCTGTAGCCGGGGAACTCCGCACCGATTCTGGCCCGTTGTCGGACTGGTCGATGCAGCAGTTTCTCGTGCGTTGCTGAAGCAGTTTTGGCCCTTTAATGTTTATGTTTTCAGCAGGATAATTGTAGGATCTGGCCGGCGGCACGGGAGCGATGAAAGATCACGTCCGCATCGTACGCCTGCTGGCCACGCCCCCCTAAAACTAGGATTCTTAATTAGCACACGGTCCCCCACTTCATACTCCACATTCTTGACCTTATGACAGAGTCAAACCTTTTTTTGTACTCATTTTGAGCCTCCAAAATCAATCTCATCACTTCCTGTCGATCCACCTCAACACATCCCGCTAGATCTAACCACAGTTTGGTAGCAGGCTGGCGACCCTTTAATGACACAAAAGGGGATAGCTTTGTGATGGAGTGAGGTGTCATGAGGTAACTCCTTATCATTTCTTTTAATACTTCTGTCCACGCTAAGCCTGAACTGAAAGCCAACTGTATCCCTCCTTTCATAAACCTGTTAGCCCTCTCAACCAAACCATTCCCCCTAGGGTGATACAATGCTGTGCGAAGATGTTTGGTACCAAAACACTCTAAAAACTCCATCATTTTTTCAGAGCAGAACTGGACCCATTGTCCGTAATCATCTCTGTAGGGAATCCCTCCCTAAAGAAAATATTTTCAAAAAATGAAATCATTTCACCCGTAGTGGCCTCCCTTAAAGCTCTCCATTCCAACCATTTAGTGTGATAATCCACCATGATCACTAAACATTTAAATCCATCACCTAGCCCTCATATGGGACCCATTAAATCAACAGCAACTTTTTTCCATGGTTCGCTCAGAACCTGTATCGAATGAAGTGGAACCTCTCTTACCACTTTTCCTTTATCACTCTTTTCACACTCCTTGCATGACCGAATCCTCTTTTCCACTTCACTGTCCATGCCTGGCCACCAATACGATTGTCTTAAAAGTCTCTTAGTGCCACCTATGCCTAACTGACCCTGATGGGCTAAATTGACCAAACGGACCCTGATACCAACCGGAGGCACAATTTTCAATCCTCTCCTCAGCCTGCACCCATCCTCAAATAAACTACGTTGTAATTTCACCTCATGGTAGTGATCAACACTCCTGTCCAAAATGTCTTTATTTGGCCATCCCCCTCTTGTCCATTCTTTTACTTGAGTCAGGGTTACATCTTCAAGGTCTGCCGCCAGCCGCTCAACTTTATTCACAGCGCAGCCAATCACATCAGCAATGATCATGTCCTCCTCTCTGATCATTTCCACCACATCTCCGACTCCCCCCACTGGGAGTCTCGACAGGAAGTCATCTACCACATTGTCCCTACCAGGTACATAACGCATTTTGAAATTATAGCCCTGTAGCCCAATCATACACCTAGAGATCCTTGGTGAACCTTTAGCCCACTCACTGCTACTCAGTAGCTGAACTAAGGGTTTATGATCGGTTTTTACCTGAAATTCTTGGCCCCACAGGAAGCATTTAAAATGCAAAATTGCCCAAAATACCGCTAGAGCTTCTCTTTCTATTACAGAATTGTTTTTTTCTGCTCCCCTTAAGGGTCTAGAGGCAAATGCTATTATGTGTTCTTCTTTTCCAGAATCAACTTGAGACAATTAAGCACCCAACCCTAATAAACTTGCATCCACCGTCTCCCACTCACAAAACCCACTAACGATGGAGCCTTAGCAATACCTTCTTTGATAGCTATGAAAGCTGACACTCCTCATACCACTTGAAGTGAATTCCCTTCTTAAGTAGATTCCTTAAAGGAGCAGATATGGTGGCAAACCTGTTGGCAAACTTGTGGCAGAATTCAGCCATTCCCATAAACAATCTTAATTGTTCTTTGTCAACAGGCGCGGGAACCTTGCAAATGCTCTCTACCAAACTACACTTAGGTGACACTCCTAGACCTGATATTTTGTGCCTAAGATACTCAACTTCCTTGACACCAATCCTGCATTTGCTCCTCTGCACTGTAAGTCCAGCCTCTCTCAATCTCTAAAACACACCTCAGCACCCTATCATGTTGTTCCTCACAATCAGCATACACTAAAATGTCATCCTGAAACACAGCAACTTTTTGAAGACCCCTCAGCACTTCCTCCATTACTCTTTGAAAAACAGAAGCAGCAGAAGCCAAACCAAAAGGTATACGTAAGAACTTAAAAGTTCCTTCGGGAGTGACAAAAGATGTAACATGTTGACTCATCTACGATAGAGGCACCTGGTGATAAGCAGCCGACAAGTCGATTACCGAGAACCAACTAGGCTCCCCAAGAGTGGCCAATGTCTCAGCTATGATGGGCAAAGGATGTCTCTCAACAAGAATGTTCCTGTTCAATACTCTTAGATCCACACATAGTCTCAAGTTCCCATTACTCTTGGTCACTAAAACCACAGGAGATAGCCACTCAGTGGCATCAATGCGTTCAATAACACCTTTCTGGGCAAAATCAACCAGCTCTTCACGAAGTTGCTGCCTCATTTTCAAAGGGACTGGTCTCACTTTATGCACAACTGGTGGAGCCTTTGGTTTCAACTTAATATCATGTTCAAAGTCCTTTTAACTTTCCTAAACTTGCAGTGAAGACTTCTGGGAATTCCTTTGTCCACTTGTCGTCCACCTCTGCAATAGTTACAGGATCCATGGCACTCGCCTGAATCCGCACTCCAAGTTTCCTTTGTTCATCTCAACCTAAGAGTGAGGCACCCTTTTTTGCCACTAAAATGTCTGCTGTACACTCTCTTCTCTTGTATGACACTTGGCCCTGGAATTCGACCACAAGGTTGCACTTTGGCGGGAACCATATCTCCCACGTCCTTACGCAACATGTTTTTGAGTGTATCTTGTGAAATTATTGTCCAAGGGGACGCTGAGTCGACTTTCATCTTCAAATAGCACCCATCTACCGCAAAGTCGTCAACTGGACCGCTACATTCGCCTGACACGGCGGATATGTGGAAGACTTGTCGCGGTAGACCCTCCTGGACAGGAGAACCCTCATTAGGTGCTCTTGAGGTCAATTGGTTTGGTGTATCAGTGCCCTGTTCTTTCTGGCCCACCATGTTTATCGAGGATTCCCTGCACATGTTGGCAAAGTGACCTTTACGTTTGCACCTAAAACATTCTGCATACCTGGCAAGGCAATTGGGAGTGTTGCATGTATGCCTGGAACTGCCACATTTGGTGCATTTCTGGTTCCACCATTCTCTCCTGAATGTTGACACTGATGGCTTCTTTTTTGGTCCCACTGCGCATACACCCCGCGCGACTTGCTTATCTAATTTCATTTCCCTCATATATTGCAATGTTTGCTTTATGCTGCGAGTGAGCTCAATAGCTTGTTCCATCGTTACATCTTTGGCTAACAACTTTTCTTGGACCCTTGCACTGTTGGTACATCTTACCAACTGATACCTTATTAATGAGTCCGTCAAGTCACCAAACTCACAAGTGTGGCTTAAGGTCCTTAGGGAAGCTATGTAGGATTCTACTGATTCCAAATTGTCCTGGGCACGTTGGAAGAACTTGTGTCTTTCGAATGCGACTTTCTTTTTAGGTTCAAAATGTTCTTCAATCTGTTTAAAGGCTATTAGGTACTCATCGGCATCACCTGCACCCTCTTCTGGACGAGATGTCAGACCGTCAAAAACACTTTGTTCCTCAGGACCCAGATTCCCTTTCTTCTGGCTGCACTAAATCGGTCTCCACCTATAGCCCTATGTAGTTTTCAAACATGCGCTTCCATCTTTCCCATCTTATAGGAGGTCTGCCTGGTTCTGCAAGGAATGGTGCAGGTGGGGGAATAGCTGCTGCCATATTCACCACTTCACACAAATCAGACAATGTGCTCAGAAATGCAGCTGCTATAAGGGCACACTGGAATAGAGATCAGCTTGTTGAGATAATCCTATGCAGAACGTGAAATTGACACTTCAATGCATTCCATTCACGGAATGCAAAAGCAATTGATTTTGTGCCTACGACTAGATGCGAATGAAGGCAGACCGGGGATAATTCAGTGCCGTCACAATGTTGCTCCACGTTCCAAGTCTATTTATAGGCGACTTGCAGGGATAATTGGTTGCCTGGCAACCTTCGTCATAAACAACACTCTGAGTGCCTTCGAGCCGACACGCTCAGCCACAGCGCGTCACTACGCCAAGCCCCCTCTTCAGCTGGCGTGCTGCGTGCTGACGTGTCCTGGGAGCACATGGGGCCTTGCGCTCGCTATCCCGATGAGCGCGAGCCCAACCCCCAAACCGGCCGCTCCTCTCTACCCACTTCTTCAAAAATAGCGGCGCGCCTCCTGACCTCTGCACTGGGCGGGGGCCGCAGTGCTTGCTGCCTCTTCCTCGTCCTGCCGTCAGTTTCAGTGCCCCTCCATCACGCGAGTGGGGCAGGCAAACAGCGTCTTTTACTCGTGAATACTGTGAGCGGAGGGACGAGGGACTGTACACCCTTGCCGCTACAAACAGCGTCTCCAGTACCAGGAGATCCTCGTCACCAGTGTTAAATTGAGGACCACTCAGTTGAGTCAGAAGAAAGATTTATTCAGTAAATGTGTACACACAGCGAGCACTGCCGCTAGGGAACAGCCAACTGAAGAACTGATCTTGGCACCTCTTGAATTCCAGGATCAGAAAACAACAAACTACGTAACTCAGAACACAATTATATCATAATGACATAACAGACAGCAATAAGCTGTATATCTCAAGCACAGTAAATTAACTAAACATAACAGCAATGACATCACAGGAAAATACTAAACACGCATTGTTGGCACCATTGAAGCATTCTAAAAACACACAACCCCTCAAACGGCACAATATGGAAAGATGTTAAAATGTAAAAACATGTATAATTCTGAATGGTAACTTAACACCAAATTCACAGAAGGTAATTGCACAGAGCTGATAAGCAACATTTGCCACTGCTCTGTAGCAGCAGCCCAGGCAGTACATATTTATTGCAAGTTGAACACTGAATGACATGGTGACTGATACCCCCATCAGTCTGATAGGCAGATGCTGTGTGATGGTGTTACACTCTGCCACGTGTCTTCACTGGTGGTTCACCTAAGGGTTGTCCCGACAAGAGTGCAGGACGGAGTCAAATAGCTGTCAGGTCAGTGGATTTGTTGAGCCCATTCAAAGTAATCACCTACCAGTCCACTGTATAGACAGACCAATTCATGTGTTGCATGCTTTGTCCTGGAGCTTGCCTTAGAGTCACATAAATTACTTGCCACTGTAAAAAGCGGTAGGATCTGTCACTGAAATCTGCAGGCGTAGGACTGCTTAAAAAGCAGTAGCCTACTGCCTAATTCTGTAGGGTTGGCAAGTATGATATCGTTCTCACCCCTTTGTTGTTATATTGGTAAGAGGAGCCTGTTTGCAACCTCTGAAAATGCACGTTTAAGTAAGAGGCTGCAGCTAAAGCTGCGTTGAATTGTACTTATCGCATGGTAAAATAAAAAATTGTAAGTACGTGACTTTCTAAACATCTGGTTTTGAAATTACACGGGGTAGCCTGTTGTTGTATCATAGACACAGTAGCTGCTCCGAAGGTCATTTACGGTACAGTTCAGGCTCTGGAATGACCGCAGATGCAGAAACTGCAGTGTGTGTGTGTGTGTGTGTGTGTGTGTGTGTGTGTGTGTGTGTGTGTGTGTGTGTGTATATATATATATATATATATATATATATATATATATCTGCGCCGGCTAATGTTTGCAGACGTACACTGTCTCCAGTTGCAGTGCCTACCCTGAAAGTAATGATACCCCAGGGCTAATGGCTGCAGACCCGGTACTTTCTCTGCATACACGGAAATGTCACCCCTATGAATATCTGCAGACACTTTCTCTAGCGCTAATGGTAAAGGCCCATCACATTCTCTGGCTGGAGCGAATGAGTGCAGACCCAATACCTGCCCTGGAGCTAATGACTTCCCAAACAGTACGTACCCTCTCACCGGCTACCTCTGACGATACCTGCTCTGGGGCATATAATTACAGACAACAGTACCGGATCTCGGATAACAATTCCAGATACAGTAGCTGCCCTGGAACTACTGACGTTTGATACAGTACCTGCTAATCCGTTACATATGACAGAATACCTGAAAGATGGCTTGCACTTTAAGCACTCTGGGGATAACGATTCCAGTCACAATACCTGCTCTGGAGCTAATGGTATTTAACACAATACCTGCTCATAAGCAAATCTGTGGTTAATGACAGCAGAAACAGTAAAACCCCCTTGCTCCCTTTCCTTCTCGTGTGTCCTTTCCCATTCCTAATTCGCCCCGACACCTCGAACCACACTCTCTGAAATGAACGTACAGCATAAAGAAGTGATCATTAGGGATAAACCATTGTGCCATGATTTTCAAAACGTGTTTGGGGCCATGGGGTGCTCATTCACTTCACTTGCACCAAAAATGTGGTGAACCGTGCACGAAGGACATTTAAATGTGTGCATCATAGTTGTGCACATTGAGGTGCTCTCTTCCCATCAAATGCACAACTGCGCAAGGCAGAGGGTGGAAAGGGGGTTCTGGGCATTTTCAAGTAAATCCCACTTTTCAAAGCAGGGGGAAAAAGCATTTCAAATGGATTGTGTATTTCCACGTATTCCTCATCTTTTGACATGTATTGTCCAGCTTCAGCTGCTTCAGAACCATTTTTCATCAGAGGGTGCTTTGCATCGATGGTGTCGACTCAATGTCCCTCAAAGGCCTCCATCGAGGGTGATCTCATCGAAGGCATATACAGCACACGCAGCGCCCGTTGGCCTCAGTTCCGTTTTTCTGCGATAGCATTTGCTTTGAGAAATACAGCGCGCTTCTTCACTCTTGTGATGACTTTTTGAAGATCGAGATGTCTTCATCGCCGACGACTTCGAAGTTCGGTTTCAAAAAGTGTCGGGATTGCGGTTTGAAAGTGTCTCTCACTGATCCCCACCGAGTTTGTTTGGGGTGCCTCGGAGCGGACCACCACACCTCAGACTGCTACAAGTGCCAGTCTATGACTGGAAAGGACTTGAAGGAACGTAAGGGGAAGTTGAAGGTAGGCCGAATCCCTAATTCCCTACACGGACTGTGAAACCTTTGACTGATCGAGTCGAGAGGCGCCTCTCCTCGGAGGAAGAAGGCCAAGCGGTCGAGATCGAGGAGTGGCTCCCACCACTCTTTGTCCTCGAAGAGATCAAAGAGAAGGCACTGCAGGTCGCCTTCGTCAACATTGTTGTTGGACGCTTTCCCCGAGAGTTGCTTGTCCAACCACAAAGTCCACTCCGGCCGAGTGGGAGGCTTTCCGAGCAGAGATGCTCATGATATTTGAAAAGCAAAAGCCCCCAAGCCATGCTCCTACTGCACCTTCGAAAGAAGCTGGGAAGGAAAGTGCTCGACCTAAATCCCCCATGCCCTCGAGCCCAGGACGAAGGACCGATCCGGATCGAGAGGCTTTGATCTGATGACTCGTTGAAGGCTCAGTCGAGCCACAAACATAAGCCAATGCCTTCGACACCTTCGGCGGAAGCGCCTTCGCCTGTCAAACCCTCAACGTCAAAGGCATCAACACCAGCTGTGCCATCTTTGCCAGCTGTGCCATCGACGCTGAGCGCCCCAGTTAAACCAATGGTGCCGATAAAGGAGGTCTCGACGACTACTCTAGCGCCGAAACCATTACTGTCAAAACCCAAGATTCCTGAGAAAACATATGCCACTACCTAGGAAAGACTGTTTGAAGTCTCTTTCTTCAATCTGTGAGGAAGATGAGCAGTCTGATGAAGAGGCCCATTTGGCCTACCATATGGTATGCTTAATGTACCTGAGAGTTTCATTGCAGAGGAGTCCAGGGTGAAGGACCTCTATGATAACTTGCAGATTGCAAGTGTGGTAGATACCTTACCTGAACTAGAGTTTGGGAAACTGGAGGCTGGGGAGCATGCAGATGCATCTTACAGGCAACTTATGTCAAAAGTAGTGGACTTCGCGGGTTGGAGTAGACCTCTATTACCATACGAACAAGATGACCTTACTGACATTCTAGACAAAAGTCCACAGTCAGATCCCATTTTACCATTCCACATTGCCTTGCAAAAAAGGGTGGCGACGAATTGGCACACCGGAGACCGATCTGGCTGTTAATAAAAACTTAACCAATAAGTACCCCCCTTTCAGTAGTGACCCATACTAACTGTCAAATCACACCACTCCGGATAGTTTGGTGGTGCCGGCATGTACTGTGACATCTAAACAAGTGGTGTATCCTACCATCCCTCATGATACAGACAAGAAACTAGTAGATGGATGGGCAAGGAAGGTATTTTCTGCAGGGAGCATGGCACTCAAATCTGCCAACTCCAATTGTGCCCTTGCAAAGTTTACGTTCACTCTATGGGACTGCATTTCCATGGCGGTAGAACACATTCCCAAAGAGGATGACGGCAAAGAGGCCATGTGTGAGTATTTTCAATCAGGTTTGGGTTCTGCTGATGGCATCAGCAGAGCCATGGCCAGCACCATTTTGTGCATGTTTGCGTGGTTGCGGAAGTCAGGGTTTTGTACCGGACGTGCAATCCCAACCTCTCAACATGCCTTTTGATGGGTCCCACCTTTTTGGCAACAAGGCTGATGAAAGTTTTGAGAAGTTGCAGATTTCGAAGGTGGCAGTCAAACCTTTAGGCACCGCTATTAGGCAACCTCAGCCTTTGCGACCTAGTGGACAACCTTGGAGGGGTAGATCTTTTCACTACTACGCCTCAGTTGGAAGGGCGAGAGGAATGGACAGTCAAAGGGACCAAAGAAGATTTCCTCCCGGTTAACGAGGAAGGGTTGCAAAGCTAGCTCAAGCATTGGCTTCCTTACCATCTGCTGCTGCATCACCCACCTCAAAACCTCTCAGAGGACTTGCGTCACAGTTCACCAGTGGGGGACAGGCTGTTTCAGCATCTGGAAGAGTGGTGAGACATTACTTTGATGCTTGCGCTCTAGAAACTGTAGCCCACGGTTACTGCCTTCCTTTCATAAGGAGTCCTCCGAACAATCCACCCGGGAACCCCTCTTTGAGATTTCTGGATCCGATCCTTGTGCAGGAGATTTTAACCCTGCTAGAGAAAGGCGCCATAGAACCATTGCCTGTAGCGGACAGGAATAAGGGATGGTATTCCCCTTATTTTCTCATACACAAGAAGTATGAAGGACTGAGACCCATCTTGGACCTGTGATACTTGAGCGTTTGGCAAGTGCTATTGCTTAGTGCTGTTTGCTGGCGAGCCCTGCTGCCTGGATGCACCATCAGCTGAAGCTTTAACTTGTGCTTTATTATCTGGCTCCTCCCCCTGTCCCAGAAGCCTCTACATGAAAGGAGACTTGCGCGCATACATTTGGCAAATGCTATTGCTAAGTGCCGTTTGCTGGCGAGTCCTATGGACATTAGAATAGATAGGCTAGCTTTCCGATGTGTTTAAAGTACTTTTGATACTTATTTTCCCTCTTTTCTTCGTTGTTTAAACAGTGCTTTATTATCTGGATCCTCCCCCGTCCCAGAAGCCTCTACATACATAAAGGAAGACCTGCGTGCATTTGCCCGCGCGCATTTGGCAAGTGCTATGGCTAGGTGCTTTTTCCTGTTTGCTGGATCGCTCCAGCGACAGCAACACGCTTACCCGTCTCTGCTGTCACTTGTAGTATAGGCTCTGCCCGACATTACCCACGTGCGAACCCTCCTCTAAAGTACGTGACTCGCTAAACGGCACATGCCTAGGATGTGCTAATGTTTATATGACAACTCAGTATTTAGTGTTCCTCCTAACCATTGTTAGCTGTGATGCTCACCTGGTCTCTGCGGGGGCATTGGGGTATGGTTGGAGCCCTCCCTCGACTGGACTCCCCTGGATCGCCTTCCTCTCCCAGTTGCTGCGCAGCCTGCTGTTCTGGATGCTGGTGTTGCCCCTGAGAGAAGATTAGAGGCAATGAGAATGGCGTGGCGGTGTCATGACTTCCCTCGACCCTCTCATGCCAAAATTAAGTGCACACGCGTTTTCCCATGCAAGCTCACCTGTTGTGTTGTAATGTTGAGCTATCCGTCCTGCTTCTTATGCAGGGGCGCGTAGAGTGGACCTAATTGCTTCACTGGTCCGTGGAAGTGTTGATCCAGACCAGATGCGACCAATCCACTTAGAAGGTTAGTCTTTTGGTTATGAATATAGGTTGTTTGTTGATCATTAATAGTAATTCATGAAATGTCTTATCGCTTCCCAATAGGTGTGAAGATGCAGATCGGAGGTAAGATGCAGGTAAGAGGCACGCAGAGCGATGGAGCGGCTGGAAGTAGGTAAGGTACGCCTTCAGCGGTGGAGTAGCTAGATTCAGGTAAGAGGCGCCTTCAGCGATGGAGTAGCTGGAATCAGGTAAGATGCGCCTTCAGCGGTGGAGAAGCTGGAATCAGGTAAGATGCACCTTCAGCGGTGGAGTAGCTGGATTCAGGTAAGAGACACCTTCAGCGATGGAGTAGCTGGAATCAGGTAAGATGTCTTCAGAGATGGAGCAGCTGGAATCAAGTGGATGCACAGGTAAGGACAGCGGTAAGCGTTACTCTGCAGAAAGCAGAATAACGCGAAGCGGAAGCATGTGGATGGGTTGGCCTTATATAGGCTGGCCCTTGCCCCTCCCTTTAGCCCCGCCTAGTGGCTCCACCTTGCCCCTCCCAGGGACTCCTGCACGTGCCTTCCAATGATGTTCTATGGCCACGCCCGGCCCTGATGCACGTGCCTTAGGCACAGAGTGTGCAAGGCACACTTTATCATGGCCTGGTGCCAGAGGCACCCGTACTGGGTACATTTGGACCCGGGGGGTGAGGAATGAGTGGACCCTTGTCCAGGGGCCATGACATTAGCTTTCCAAAATAGACATTGAAAGTTTACAAGAATCCCTCTGACTCATAACATCTAGACCTCTTTCTTCTCCGTGTTCACTTGTTGCAGCTTCTTCCACCCCTGCAGTTGCTGTTGCTGACTTTCCCAGTGCCACCCTCGGCTAACTGTGAGCGTCTTCCAGGGTCGATTAACAACCGTAGGTGAGAGAGCCCTGTCTGTTAGCTGTGCAGCTTGTCCGCAGAGTGTATCCCCCCTCTTGCAATCCTTATAGTTGGTGAAGCACATTAGTACGCAGCGGTCTACATGTCTGATACCGTAATCCCTGTAATACCGTATGAAACTAATAAAGCTCATGATGAAAAAAAACCTCTGATGCGCTGCCGCAGAGCATGCCCTTCGAAAATAATAACTCTTCCTGTCTCTTTAGGGAAAACACAGAAACTAACAACTTATTTTCCTAAAATTCGGACCCCAAATACTGACGATGCATTGCTGTCTGCTAAGGCTGTGACTGCAGATCTTAGTGTCTTTCTCTCTCTCTGCTGCCTCGGCACAAATTTGGTTAACAATGTAATTATTCCTCCCACTCTGCGTGGGCCCTCCGACTCATCAATGCATACGTGTATACTTTATCCTGAATATGCGGTATTTATACCTACTAGAGACTTCACAGCTTTTTCTCTGAATCTGGTACCTGCTGTACCCTGTTTAAGTAATCCAGTTGATGCTTCCGCGCATCGTTCTGTTACTAATAACTCTGTAGTGACATTGGCTCTGATTCACTCAGCTGCGTCTACCAACTTGTCCCCTTTGCCTGAAATAGTTAGATGTGCCAGCAGAAATCACTGACATCGAATATCTGGGTCTGGACCTCAACCTCTCATTTCCCCCTCTGGCATCTCCCCGACTCCCTTCCCCTGCTTTCGCTTCCCTCTTTTCGGCAATAATGATAAGCAGGGAATTGCACTCAAACTTAGCCCTTGTGGAGCTATCTGGTAACAGTTTTGGCTCCAACTGTCTTCCACAGCTCGCCTTCCCATCCAACCTCTTCTCCTGGTCCACTGCCTGCCCTCCCCACTCCACTTCCCGACCACAGTAACGGGCCTAGTGATGACCTCCAACTAATGAACATGACCTCTCTTCCACATGATCTAGCTTTGGATGTGGCAACCTGTATCCCTCTGTTATCCTCGCAAGTCAATGGCCCCTCGAACCTTGATGACAAAAGTACTTTCAGCACGTTGTCAGATGATATGTTGATAGCCTTTGTACATCTCTTAAGAACGTTGATCGAGAAATTTGAGAAGATGGAAAATAAGTTAGATATCCAATCCATCCTCCTGCATAAAAGTATAAATAGAGGTAGAAAAACTGTACAAGATCAATGTTCTAATACTGATGCCTCTCAGCTGCCTAATCCTAGAACAACTACAAGTAAACCATTACTATTCTCTCCTGCAACGCTCCCTACTGTTCCTATCCCTGTTGTCTCCTGCGGCCCCAAGGGGCATCCCTTGGTGAAACTCGCAACTATGAAGCAGAAGAAAAAAGTAATCTTGCAGGCCATTATGTATGCGAAAAGACCTAGAATAAGCAAAAACTCCAGTGTAATTGCTAAGAAAAGTAATAATGGCCTAACGCTGATCTCTGAAATAAAGGCTTGTCCTGTTCTAGGTGCTGTGATGCAGCGTGAGTGCTCCCATCTAGTTCCTCTACGATGAAGCTCCGATCTTACAGCTCGCTGAACCCTTTGGACATGCCCTGTTGGGTATACCTGCTGTATCCCAATCGGGCCAAACCAAATGGAGAGATATGTGGGCGTCTAATCCTAACCCTACTTCTGTGACTTCTCCCATTCAGCAGACCACTACTAACCCTACTGATGTGACGCTACACAGTGCGCTACAACTTCAACTTCAGTGAATATCAACAGAGACTAATCTTCCACCTCTCAATCGTGAGGCTGTATTAAGTTTGCTTCATTCAGTAGTCCCACTCAGAGTAAACAAATCAGATGATATCTGTATTGTAGATCAAGTGGAGCGCATTGCCACCAACATTTTGAATAGTTGGTTCACATCTGAATCCCTGCTTGACTATGTAGTGAACTATCAAGACGCCATATTCAAATTAGGCTATTTGTCCAAAATTATTGAGATGCCGTCGATCAAATCAAGACCGTGTGCAGTTGGTAGTGTAGTTGCAAACAACAAATTATGATTTTTTCCACCCAGAAATGGTGACCCTCCTGAGCATGTCAAAACCGCAGCGCGGCCACTCCCCCCATGTTGCCACCATCTATGCAACGAGGACAGGACCCCGCTCTGTTATACCTTACCAAGTATTCCCCCCCAGTGATGCCACACATCTTAACTTGTTACCAACTAAAAATTTGACTGGAGTACAATCCCATGGACACTCTAACATAGTACCTCATTTAGTAGGGGGGTATTGTCAATGGTTGCCCGCCATCTTTAAAACTCACTTTGCCACAATGTCTCAATGACATGCAGATGGTGTGCTCATGGAACACTTGTGGCTCAGCACACCTTTTCAGCAATGATGGATTTATATCCCATATGTCCAACTTTTTTCATCCTAGCTTTACAGGAAACCTGGCTCACCAAACAAGTTGAATTTGATGGTTGAGCTACTTTACAGCAGTTGGCTACTAAAGGCTATTGGCTGCCGTAAAGGTGGTCTATTTTTTTTTTTTTTTTTTGTTTTTATAATCTAAAAGATTTTTTAACAAAGATTTGAGGGTGATTGCGCTTAAAAGTTCCAGAGCGTCAAGGGCGTCTCGAGACAGAAAAGGGAGGTGTCCTGCGTGTTTGGTGGTCTTGTTGATGGGACTTATCGTGAAGCCTGAAACGGAAGGAGCACGTTGAAAATGTAGGACATGATATTTATTGTTGCAAGCTGCCATGACTGTTTGTCACCATCTATCAGTTTGTTCCAGCACGATTCTTCGTCTTGCAAGGTGAAGTTTGTGAAGATTTCTTTCAGGTAAGTACGGCGGATGACCGTCGTTATAGGGCAAGTCAGAAGAAGGTGACGTATGGTTTCCTTTGCCGTGGTGGATTTACAGAGCCGGCAGCTGCTGGTAGAGGATAGGTGTCTGATCGCTAAAATTTCATTTGTTTCCAAAAGGTTGAGTCGAATTCTTAAATAGAAGTTTCTCGCAAGCCTATTTGGAAATAATTTCAGGTATGGTTGGACGGAGTCAAGTTTCTTGCAAAAGGCTGGAAGATGGTTAATGAGTTTGTATCGAGCAGCTGCATCGATGGTGGTAATCCAGTCCAGTTCCTTGATTTTTTTGGTAACTCTGACTGGATTGTAAATGAGGTCCTCCGTGCTGCAGGCAACTGCGTCCAAGATGGATAGGATTTTGGTTTCCCAGCGAGTGAGCATTTGGCAAGTTCCGAGGCGGAGTTCTTTACTTATCAGCTTATGGGCGTATAAGGCGTCTTTCTGGATGCACTTCCGATAGAGCAAGACACTGTTGCAGTCGATAATTGATTTTAATGATGAGAGGGTAAGTTTGCGTCTAATCAGTGTTATTGGCGTGGATTTAGGGAGACCTAAGACTGTTCTCCAAAAAGTTGCTTCCAGGTTTTGCCACAGATCTTGGGGGAGGCTCGGCATTGCATCTGCGCCGTATGTCAAGGATGGTATGACTTTCTTTTTGTAGAAATCTCGTGCTGGTATGATTGAGAATCTGCCAAATTTGATGTCGATGGCTTTTCCTTGTGTAGCTAGTTTTGTCGTTTTTCCGTATAGTGCCTCTTTCATCGCGTTGTCTCTTTGTGAACTATCTAGGATGACCCCTAGGTATTTGAAGCTCAAGACTTTCTCAACCGTTGTTGAGCCTAGTTTTAGAGGTAGAAAGGATTTCTTTTTTGCAGATTTCTCTATAACCATCATTTTGGTTTTTGCTTGGTTAATTTCCAGGTTGTTTACCCTCATATATTGTTGTAAGTTTGTGAGTTGGCGTTGTAGGCCTATTGGAGTGTTGTCCAAGAGAATTAAATCGTCAGCGTATAGGAGACGACTGATCTGGTCACCTCCGAGTTTAGGAGGGAAAGCTCGGATCTCTTTTTCTGTATCTTGAAAGTTACCTAGGTAGGACCAAAACAGAGCTGGGGCCAGGGGGCAGCCCTGTTTAACCCCTCTGGCTGTTGTTATCTCTTCTGTTAACAGTCCTTGTTGGTTCAGGCGTACCCGCATTGAGGTGTTAGCGTGCAGGGCTTTGATGGGGTTGAGTATATCTGGGGGGCATTTCCATTGAGCCAGTTTCTTCCATAGTCTTTCCCGATCAACCTTGTCGAAAGCCTGTGTTAGGTCGACAAAGGCAATGTATAGGCGTGGGCGTCCCTCCATGATTTTACTTTTCAAGGTACTCAGTATTAATATGTTGGCATTTGTACCCAGGTGCTTTTTAAAGCCGGTTTGTAAGTTGTCTAGACAGGGGGCTTCGTTCGCCCATGCTATGAAGTGGTTTAGCAGTAGGGACCCAAACAGCTTTCCTATTGGGTCGAGAAGAGCGATCGGCCGGTAGCTGGTAGGGTCTAACCTGTTGCCCTTCTTAAAGATAGGTACCACGTTGGCACGTTTCCACGTTGGGGGAATATATTTTGTGATAGAACATTGTCTGAAGATTTGGCTCAACAAGGGCGCCCAGGTTTCCGGATGTGCTTTCAAGTCAAAGTTCGTGATGCCGTCTGGGCCAGGAGCGCGCAATGGTTTTAATTTTTTGATTGACGTTATGATGTCTTCCATATTGTCTAGACAAATCCAAGGAATGTCGTTGTTTACCGTCTTAGAAGCTGTGGTCGAGGTGCTCTTGAAGAGGGTGCCAAAGTGCACTTCCCAGGCCGATTGGCCAATTCCGTTTAGCTGACATGGTCGCGCGCCTGGTGTTGTTGAGTGCAGGAGGGACCAAAAGTCTCTAGCGTGGTTTCCTGTTATGGCTTTCAGGATGTCTTCTGCGTCTTCGTCTTACTGGTAGAGCTTGTGCCGGTGACCCTTTAGCCAAGATTTATATTTTGAAACGGCTTCTTTAATAGCGGACATAGCCAATGGAAAGGCAAGTTTTCGTGCAAGTCTTTTTGTTTTCCTTAACTCTCTTTTTTTTTCGGCGACCAGATTGTCGTACTTGTGTTTTTGACCAGCTGCAGTTGACTTTTTGTTTCTCTGCGGAACTCTGCAAACGGACAGCAAGGGTGTGTAATCCACCGCCATCGAGTGTGGGTGTTTGGTGCGGTCGTTGTAGAGCTGTGTGATGGTTGTTATGTCCTTTTCCGTGATCCTAAGTCTTGTACCTTGAGCGTTGAGGTCGAGTTCTGCGCTCATTGTGTAATTTTTCGGCGGGTTAGTAGACCAAGTGGTCTCGAGGAGGTTGTGGTCACTTTCTCTAATTTTGATCACTTTAAAAGAGGTGATGTGTAGTTATAGAGGACGTGATACCAGGATGTAGTCAATTGTAGAATTAGATTTCGCTCCTTCCCATGTAGGTAGTCTATTTGGGTCGGCAAAAACTTGGTCCAAGTTGTCAAAGGATCTAGATTTCATGAGGTTATGCCATTTAGTAGATCTCTGATCTGTTGGACGCTTTTTCGATTTGGGTTCTTTTGTCTTTTCGCGATGCTGGCTAGGGATGTTTAGGTCACCAGATAGGACAACGTAGTCTGGGTGGTGAGTTACTTGCGCCCAGTCCAAGGCTTGTTCTATTGTTTTGATGAACTTTGCACAGTCGACAGTTGCAGGGTTCCAATAGATGGTGACAATTATTATTTTCTTCGTAGATGGTTTGTTTGCTTTTTCGTCCGTTGTAGTCCAGTTTAGTTTGACCATCATCATAAAGTGGTTTTCTTTTATTTTTTGTGAATCTGTAAGGCCTCGTCCACTTCGGATTGCGATAAGCAAACCCGCTGTTGGACGACCTAATAGGCCCTTCTTGGCCTCCACTGTGTGGATCTCGTAGCCGTCGAGGACAGGGGGTTGGAGCAGCCATGTCTCCTGAAGACAGATGATATCGTAGTCTGTTATATTAGTGGGTCCTGGGGATGTGAGGTGGAGAAAACCTCGGGTGTTCCACGAGCACATGTTTATTTTGTCTTGGGCTTTTGAGTTCGGGTGGTTGTGGAAGTTGCTGCATGTCCTTCTCTTGGGTGGCTATTTTTGTAGGTTTTGTTTGAGAGCTTTCGGCAGCCAGGACCAAAAGGAATGAGAAGGCGAGGATTGTGGTGTAATTGCAGCTGTCTGATGTGACTCGTTTTGGACTGTCCTTTGGAGCTTTTGATGTTCCATCGAATGTTGTGTTCTTCTGGGTGTCTTAGGGTTTTCGGTTTTCTTGGGCAATGGAGTTGAATTTTCCGAGGCTTTAGCGGGTCTAGTATGGTCGTGTTTTTGATTCACTTTTCTCATGGTTGGTTTTTGGGCCCGCCAGATGGTGTTAGGTGATTTGTTCCTAGACAGAGGACAGGTTTGTCGTGGCGATCGATGGTGCTCAGTTTTTCTTTTGGGCTCTTGGGGATACTTGCTTTCTTGGTAGTCACGTGAGTTTGTTTCTCTTGATGATTTAGTGAGGTCATAGCCCATGATTAGAAGATCTTCAAGGGCTGACTTGAAAGCGTTGTTTGTTGTTTGTGACGCTATGTATAGATGTGCAATAGCTTTATAGCCCTTGTGGCTTGGGTCCACAATCTGGAGATCGGCTGATTTTACTAGGCTCAGTGTCGGAATATAGCTGAACAGGTCCATAACTGCTCTTCTATTTAGAATGACTTCGTCAGTGTTGCCCGGGATCTGCTCTAATTTCCATATCCATCGTGTTTGAGGTTTTGGATGGTATTTAGCCGTTTTCGATTTGTAGGTTCTCCTCGTGGGTTCCTTAGCATGGGGTCTGGTTTGTGGTCTCTGTGTCTCGATTTTAAATCTGCAAGAGGAGGGACTGTTGGACGATCTTCGGGTTGATCTTGGTGGTTGTCGGTGAGGTTGTACTTCGTGCTTGTCCATTTCTGAATTGTGGTGATCGGAGTTTGGTTCAGTTGCCAACTTTCCCAGTGTGCGGTCTTTTAGATTGTGGTTGGGCACGGTCGACCGCTGTTTTCGTTCTTTGTGGGTGAAAGAAGGTGGTTCCATTAACTCATATTCTT
This sequence comes from Ambystoma mexicanum, assembly GCF_040938575.1. NCBI lineage: Eukaryota > Metazoa > Chordata > Amphibia > Caudata > Ambystomatidae > Ambystoma > Ambystoma mexicanum. The sequence goes on along the minus strand of NC_090931.1, from coordinate 430,843,434 downwards.
TGTCGAGGATTTCCTGTGTGGTTGGACGTGTTGTAGGAGGGTCTGTTGTTCCTTGCTCCTCTTGAATTGAGGTTGAGGATTGATCTGAAAAGTGTTGGGTGATGTTCATCAAATCCTCTTCGATTGGGGGTGTTTCAACTGCTCTTGAACAGAGATTTTCCGTTTCAGGTTTGTCCTTATTTGCTTTCCGGGGCATGTTGGCTGTTCCTTTTTCTTTTAACTGGATTATTGAGCCTTTTTGAGTAGGTAAGGCATCTGAGTTAACTGGACCCCTTTTTTGGAAGATTGGTTCAAATGTCACAGTTCCGGTTTTTTTAGGGTTGACTTCTTTCCCTCCTTTTGGTAACTTGGTATTCGCTATCGTGGTAGTAGGGGGTTCCGTTAGATCGATAAATGGTTGAGTTTGCGTACCTTTGGAAGTTTTTGGTGACGTCTCTTGTAAGGTGGGGCACTTAGGTTGAGTCTGTTGTTGAGGTGAAACCATGGGGGTTTCTTGAGTTTGTTTTTTCTCTGTTGGCTGGATCTTTGCTTCTAGGGCCAAGATGTAACCTTCCAAGAAAGTTAGTTTGTGGAGCATTGACGATTGTATTGCCGTATGATCTTTCATCGTCTCTCCGATTGTTTCGTACAATTTGACGAATGGGTTTAGAGCTATCGATAGGGCTGACATCAGGGTACAGGTGTCAAGTTTCTTGGACTGAGAGTCATTTGACGGTGTGTGCCTATGTGGAGACGGTCTACTTCTGAGAGGTGATGGTGGTCGTATGACTGGCGTTGTGGCAGCTGAAGTCCTTCTGGAGGGAAGGTCGAGAGAGTGTCTTCTTTGGTTGTTGTAGCTGTCCAGGTTTGTGTAGAAAGAGTCTAAAGTTTTCTCAAACTGAAGTCTGTTTTTTGCTCTGACGGGGTAGGTGCTTTCAGAGTCCCTTTCTTGGATCTGTTGTGTAGGTTTGAAAGCCTCGCCTGAAGACGGTGGCAGAGTCTCTGGCGGTTGTTCTTTATTGATGTTGTTGTCGCTTTGTCTGGGTCTTGGAGCCTTGTCGAGAGCCGAATCTTGTGGAATTGATACGGTGGTGCTCGTCGTGGGGGGGTCTGTTGGTTCCAAGAACGTCCGACTGTGCACCGGGAGTATAATCCCGTCCTCTCCCTGGTTCTCTTGATTTAGAGGTTGGGGTTGGGTCAGGGTTTCTTGATTGGTGTTGCTTTGACTGTGCAAAAGAGGTTGAATAAGAACTGAGATTGAGGCCTTTGTGTTGCTGGCTGTAGGCGCGACTGGTTTGTCGATGGATGCAGTTGGTGGAATTGCGATTTTAGCTTTTGTCCCCCCCTCGTTTTCAGACGTTATTTGTGGGATTGTTGGGGTGACTTGGCCTGAAAAGTGCATTTTTGTCGGTATCTGGGCAGGTGCTGCTCTGTTGTCTTCTTTTGTAAGAGGATGGGGTGTTTTTCTATTAGCTTGTATCAGCCTGCGGTGTTTACGGGGGGGAGTAATTGCGTCAGCAGCCTCAAGGATTTCTGCGTCGGTCAGTTCTTTACATTTCTCTTGGATGGCTTTAGAATGTTTGTGGAAAAAGTCTGATAGTAGCTTCAAGGGGCGTTGGGGTTTTTTGAGGCCCTTTCTTGGGGCAGATTTGGCCGGATTCGAGGGTTTTCCTTGTTTTGTAGGTGGATCATGATTAGTGTTTTTTTTGTTGGAGACGTCCAGAAGCCGAGGTCTCTTTTTTTTTATTGTTTGAGGGTGAGGCCCTTGTTTCACTTGATGGTGGTGGGTCTAAGAGGATCCCCTCGTTTTTATCGGCGTTAGAATGGGCTGGTGCGGGGTTGAGATTGTCTGCGTTGCGAATTGGTGGAGCTGTCAGGGCTTCAGCTGCAGGGGGCGCTGTTGCGGACTCGCCTCCACTCGTCAGTGCTAGGAGCGCACCCTCCGCTTCCGGGCCGCTCGGGCGCTGTGGCTTATGGGCCTGGAGCCGGCACCCCCCAGGGAGATCGAGAGCCAGAGCCCCAGACACCCCCCGTGGGTGGGAGGAGACGCCGCCTTCCGCGGCGGCGCCAACTGTTCTCGCCTGGCTCTGCAGGCTCGCCGACGCCAACGCACCCGACGCCGTCTCCCCTTTGGGAGACCGTGGAACCGCCTCCGCGGCCGAAGTCCGCCCCTCCGACGGCTCCCGGCGCCCCACCGGTGTGGGCCCGTCCACCGGAGCGGGCCCCTCTTCCGGGGGCTGCCAGCCGCCGACGACGGCCTGTCGTGCCGACACGGCCTCCCGCGGCAGGCCGGGCAACACGGCCGGGGCACTCAACGCGGCCGCCCCTCCGGGCCGTCGCGGAGCTCCCGGCAGTGTCACGCCAGTCAGCAGAGATGGAATGGAGGCCATGGGCGGCGTGGGCGATGGAGGTTCCGCGTCGTAGGAGTCCGGGTTCGTGGCGTGTTCCACAGGTGAGTCCGCTTCGTTGAGGACTTGAAGTTGTTTGGAGTCATGAACACCTAGGGGCGAAACAGTTGCTTTTTTGCCAGGATTTTTTCCCAAGGTCGTGTGTCCTTTGCCCAGGAGCGCTGGTGATTTAAGTCCGCGGCTCTGGGGTGGTGAATGGTCATCTAATGTTTCTCCCTGAGTTGCAGGAGAATGGTAAGAGTTGGCTGGGTGGGTTGCGAGTGTGTTCTTAAGCAACAATTTTGCGTTACTTCTTAGGAATCGATTTGTCGAATCTTCTGTGTCCTGTGATTGTAGCGTGGATGGTAGGGTGGTGTTCGGGCCCGTCCTGCCCGACATGCCTAACATGACTGCAGGACTGCCACTCTCCGCCGCTCCGCGCCGCTCCGCGGTGTATTAGGTGTTTTATGCTGCAGGGTGTAGCAGGAAACACACCCCCAGTAGTAGAGCTGAAGGAAAGACTGGGTGCTCGAGAGAATACTGCAGGACTGCCACTCTCCGCCGCTCCGCGCCGCTCCGCGGTGTATTAGGTGTTTTATGCTGCAGGGTGTAGCAGGAAACACACCCCCAGTAGTAGAGCTGAAGGAAAGACTGGGTGCTCGAGAGAATACTGCAGGACTGCCACTCTCCGCCACTCCGCGGTGGTCTATTGATTTCTGTGATATCCTCTTGGTCATTATCTGAATTAAAAGGTTCAACACCCATGGTGCAGGCTGTTAAACTTCACTATCTTCATCGAGTTTCATCCTCATTAATATTTATGACGTTCCCACTAGAATAGCCACACTTAACAATGTTGCATCAGTAAAACTTATCCCGAATAGCTATCACCATGAGCTTCCCATCTAGATAGTGGGTGATTTTTAATTCATTTATAGAATTAATTCTCCTTGCCCACCTTGAAACTCACATTTCGATGCCTATTTGACCCTCATCCTCGATCAAACGTCCTACTAAAGCCTGGGTGGACCTTCTTGTAGCCTACAGCTTTTATACGCCTTAACGGCCTCTGGCCAGGTGACACATAGATGGCTTACACCCATGTATGTGACAAAAATCATCGACCCTTGAGTATATATTTGTGAACCAGTGAGGGATGTCCTTTGTCAAAGACATGGTGATTGTTCCTAGAGATGAAAGCAACCATCTTCCACCGTGCCCTCTTCTCACGCACCTAAATGCCCCCCGACAGACATTATGATTCAAATGGAGACATATTTGTCAATCCCAACGGGACTCGCGTTCGTTGGAATGCGTCAAAACTGACTAAAGCTAGAATAACCATTGAGAACTTACTGCCAATTTTTATATCGCAATTTGATGCCTTTGATATAGATCTAGAATCTAGGATAGTGTCAACTTTCTCTACTGTTATCATTCAGATCAAAGAATCCATTGCTCTCCCTAGGAAATACAAAAGTGCCACTGAGCGCTCGAACAAGACCATCAGAAAGCGGTTGAACTTTGATCCCACGATTGCGCTAGCCAAAAGGCAACTACAAGCAAAAATTGCAGCTGTCATGTACACCAACGGGTGCCCTTTTACTCCCCTGGTGACTAACTGGTATGTTAGAATGGCTAAACAAAACTATCGAGAAAAAAAACGGTTAAAGGAGTATAAATTAAAATGTGAAGTGGCAAAATGGAAATAAATTGCCCACCTTGCCACCCAAAAAGACAACACAAGGATATGGAGTGTATTGAAGGGTAATGAAAAGCGTGCCCTGCCTATTAATGGTGTTACTGAGCCAGGCTGGGTAAACTATATTGCATCCCCCTTGGGCTTGATCGTACCCAAGGAAGACCTCCTCATTATCCCAGTCACTCCCTGGATGTGCCAAGCTACTATCTTGGACCAAACAATCATAATCGAACAACTAAATTCTTCTTGAGCCGCGGGTCCTGATGGGATTTGTAACTCCCTAGTTAAATTATCCCCAGGGATGTGGGCACATGCGTTACACCTACTTTTCCCTCATGTAGGTACCTTTTGGCGTGAAAGACACATTCTGCTGGTACATAAAAAAGGTTTGTGGAATGCCCCGGCTAACTACAGGATGCTAGCCATGTTAGACATCCCGGCTAAGCTGTTTGTAAAGGTTCTACATTTACAGTTAAACCAATGGATTACTGAGAATAACATACTCCCCCCCCCCCCCCAAATCAAATGGGCTTTATCATGAAAGCATCCACTTCTCACAATTTGCTGACTTATCCTCGGCTGAAAATGCTTGGTAACGTAGAGAGACTCTGGTGTACTGTGCTTTCATCGATTTCTCTGCAGCTTTTGATTCTGTCATCCGAAAAAATTGTGGCAAAAATGTACTGAATGGAAAATCCCTCCTGATCTCCTCAGGATGTTTATGCTGCTTCAATCAGATACAACTGTTGGGATTAGATTGGATGCTGAGGGAAAATTGTCTAACCCTATGCCTACGCAGCGTGGGGTGAAGCAGGGGTGCATTGTTGCCGCTATGCTCTTTAACTTGTACTTGGCCGACCTCTGGATGGCCTTTAACAACCTGCGCACTTGCCCTGTGAAAATGGGCCATCATCAGACTAGCTGGTTAACATAAGCTGGTGATCTCCTCCTAATAGATCATACTTCCAAAGGGTTACAATGCTTGATCACACCATTGGGGGAGTACATAGATATAAACAACTTAGCTGTAAATATAGCGAAACGCAAGACAATGGGTCAGGTGGTAACTGTGCCGGTGCTACCGGCAGGTAGCTGCCGGACCAGTAATGATTTACCTCCCCCTGACTTCCCGGTGCCACCGTGTTAGACCAGAAAAGTAATCCCATAGTCGAATGATACATATAGTATGTTGGCCAGAAGCGAATTGAATCATGTTCCAAACATCGCAATCTAAGAATCATCAGTATAACCAAAGGGCGTCCATTTTGTGAAATGGCGGCCATTTGCTTTTTTGCTCTTTCTGTAAACGCTTTGCAAACATATTCTATGCTTTAGAATCGCACACAGTGCGAGGCCACGGCTTGAACTCTGAAATGCTAACACAGACAGGAATGTCAAACTGTGCAGAAATACATTGTTTTCCTCTCTCACTAAGTTCTTGTAGTCGAGCAGAAGCCGCATCTAATCAGTTAGTCCAGGTGCCAGTTTGTCTTGCAAGCACTGTTGTAAAAGACAATTAAACATGAATTATATTTTCCTAGCGGTGCTCCTTCGCGGAGAAGGGTATTCTCTGCTTAAGAACTATCTGACCCTTAGCTCATGAGCCGTAACACACAGATAACGTAGTATGGAATGTTTCTCTGCTCAGAACAAGATATCCTTACCGAGCCAGAGCTCCATGTTCCTCAAAACAGAAAGCTGGCTCTGCTGTCTTTGCTAGAATAACTATGTTTAGACTGAATGAAGACTTGTCATAACGTGTCATAATTGTCAATCACCGAACCCTAGCCTGTATGACATGTATGAGGGCGGGTCGAATGGCCTTTACGAAAAGATGCTGTTAATGTATATATATTGCTGCTTGAGCGCTGCTCGCACTCTCTCGCATCTCACTGTGTTTTGGAACACACGTCGTGAGGCGTTGAGACCCAGTCGGCCGACTGAGAAACTTTGAATAAAACCAGAATTGTTTGGAAAACGAACCTCGCGTCTGACGTGTCATTATATTATATGGTTATTGTGCCTTAGTTTCCATATGCGGTCTTTATGGCCTAGCAAATATGGCACCCGAATAGGGACCCTCCCATTAATGCTCCATCGCATACGTTGAAGTTGAAGGAAGGCAAAAACAAGTCGAGGACGAAGCCGCCGGACCGGGATAAGAAGGTGTTCGGGACGCCCCTGTAGAAGTGATCAGAGACTCCTCTGCAGATCTGTACATCGCCGATCCCTGATCGACGAGCATTGCCCAGAGAGCATCAAGGTGAGAGTCCTGGAAACGAGGGAAATTAAGCCAGACACGCAGTCGTAACAATTCTTGGTTGCGTCTGTATACGGGCGAATTGCGTCCTGAGTGACGATTGATCAGGTGAGTCGTGCCCCGATTCTTAAACGTCCTGATATTGGTTGAGTGTTGCTTTTGCAAGATCAAACGCCCAGGGTAAGAAAAGGGTAAGTATTAACCATGCCTGAGAAATTGTCTTCCTGTTTAGTGAGATTTTTTCCCTGCGGTAGACAATCTTTGGAAACTAGCCAGGTTGTGCCACCCGAAGGAGATTACAACCCTGGTGGCCCGGAAAGTCAGGTGCCGGTAAACTGTTAAGTCCCCATTTCCGTTTCCTATTGGACTCTATGGGAATGGGGACCACAGAAGCACAGGCACCGTTGTTCATGGTGCCGGTGCTTCTGTGATGGGTCTGCCCACCGTGGATGCTGTGCCGGCAGGTCAGCCCTGTCAGACTCGGTGGGTCCGGCATGCAGATCCATAGTTTGCTGGTCCGGAAACAACGGTGCCGGCAAACTTACCAGCACACTATTTCCAGACCGTCAACCTTGGAATGAGGCCCAATGATATTCTCCCCTGCTTCGCATCAGTGCAAGAACTTAGTATGCAAGTTAAAAGCCTCCAGCTTGAATGTGTTGCTTCCTACAGATATCTAGGTCTCTTTGTACAGAATACCTTGAAGAGGTCGATGCACTGGACAGAAACTCAAGCCAAATGTAATACAACTGTCCGCGCAATCGGCTACTTCATAGCGCGCCATGGAGGACTTTCCATCGCAACATTTCTACTCTTATACTCTGCAAAAGTCCGCCCCATCCTATTTTATGGTATTGAGATTTGGGGACACCAGTATGTAGCAGTTCTAAAACGCTTTGAAGGCTCCATACTACGTTGTCTGTTTCATATGCCCAAAGCATTGTCCATCGAATACTTGTTCTTAGAATTTGAGATCAATGGTATTACATTTGACTGTATATCAAAAATTATAATGTTCTATGAACATCTTCGAACTCTACATAATGGTAAAATTATGGTGAGCATTTTAGGTGCATTTATCGAGCTTGACAACTACAAATCCATGGGGAAGTTAGGCACATTGTTTTCACTGTATACAAAGTGGCATGTCGGTCACTGTATACAAAGTGGCATGTTGGATGCATTAATCGTTCCTGGAGGGGGGACGTGTATGTAATTAAATCTCGACTGAAATCAAGATTGAGCATGATTAGTAAGGAACAAAATTTAGTTACTCTTTATACAAAACGTAACAGTGCCCCCTTTTGTGAATATATATCCAATCGCTGACCAAACCTTCCTATATTGTTGCATAACCCAGTAGTTCCATAGCCAGAAATACTTGTTACTGAAGTATAACATAAGCTATGTGTTGGCTACAAAAGGTGCCCGCCTTGGCATAGAATGATCTGAACGATACTGTCGCTTATATGGTACTTCAGCAATTGAAACCCTAGAACATCCTTTGATTGTGTGTGAGAGTCTGCAACACCTAAGACTCAGCTATCTTTTTTAGAGGGACATGATCAAATTATGATATTTTGTATGGTAAAATGTTATTGGAAATGTGTTGAAATTCTTAAACTGTTATCTTTCTGATTTGCTGTTTTATATTATAGTATGTATGGCTGATATGTTGTGTAATGATTCAACTGATCAGGTGCCCTGTTGGTCGATACTTAGATATTATTTTAATGTTTTCACTGTTTCTGTTTTAATATTAGGTATTTTAGCGGCTTTTATATGATTTCCGTCTTCATGGGATTATTGTTGTATCTTGTTTATGTCTAATTTGTAATATGTTGTATATACAAAGGCACTTGGCTGTCAGTATATAATAATAAATTACTTTGGATGCTTTGGCTCTAGAAACTGTAGCCCATGGTTACTACCTTCTTTTCATATTGAGACCTCAAAACAATCCACCAGGGAACCACTCTTTGTGGATTCCGGATCTGCTCCTTGTGAAGGAGATTTTAACCCTGCGCTATAGAAGCAGTGCCTGTAGCGAAGAGCAACAAGGGATGGTATTCCCCTTATTTTCTAATACCCAAAAATGACGGAGGACTGAGACCCATCTTGGACTTGAGATACTTGAACAAGTAGGGACTTGAACAAGTTCAAAATGGTCACACTTTCTCAGATCCTTCAGGCCCCCCAACTCCAGGATTGGTTGGTGTCATAGGACTTTCAGGATGCTTATTTTCATGTGACAATCTATCTCAAGCACAGAAAATGCCTGAGGTTCGCAGTTGGCGGTTCTCATTTTCAATTTCGAGTTCTGCCATTCGGGCTAACCTCCGCCCCAAGGGTTTTCACCAAACTGATAGCGGTGGTGGCAGTGAGTCTCAGGAGAGGGGGGATTCAAATCTACCCATACCTGGATGATTGGCTGATAAGGGTTCATTCTCCCTAACGAGCCCAGGATCATCTCAACGTCACCTGCCACTCTCTTCACAGACTGGGCTTCTCCCTCAATTACAAATAGTCCCATATGACACCTTCTCAAAAACTCCAGTTCATCAGAGCTGTACTGGATACTTCCTTGGAAAAGAGCTCGTCAACTGAGGTGAGGGCTCAAGATATTCTTCAGATGGTTACCAAGTTTCAGAATGGCCAGAGTCTACCGGCCTTGGATGATTATTATTATTATTATTATTATTTTCTTTTTGAATTCTTTTTGGAGGTTGAACGTCCTCATGGTATCCTGCTTTTTTCTTGTGCCATAGCCCGCATGAGAACGAGATCGCTTCAATGGGTTCTAAGAACTCAATGGTCCCAGTTCTCAGGAAAGAGCTCAGACCTACTTCAGGTTCCAAGCGGGGTCGCACAGGATCTTCTCTGGTGGACCTGTGAGGACAATATTTTGAAGGGAGAACCCTTTTGGAAACCAAGAACGGAGATAACACTAGTGACGGATGCCTCACTCACGGGGTGGTCATCCCATACCAACGATCTGACAGTCAACAGTTATTGGTCTCCATCAGAGTCTGAACTACATATCAATCTTTTGGTGCTGAGGGCAATCGGACTAGCACTGAAGGTCTTCCTGCCCACTGCCCACTGTACGGGGAAAGAATGTCCTGATAATGACTGGCAACACAGTGGCCATGTACTACCTCAACAAGCGAGGAAGTGTAGGGTCACTACCACTGTGCAGAGAGGCAATTCAGCTCTGGTACTGGGCAATGCAAGAAAGAATCTCTCTGCAGTTCACCTAGCCGGAGAGGAGAACACGGCGGCGGATGCTCTAAGCAGGCAGAGCACAGTCTCCCACGAGGGAACCCCTCAAGTGGCTCTGTTTGTGACCGGTGTCAACCAGAAGTGCGAACCCATGTACTGCACTTTCCCCTCCCCCCTACCCATGCACTTGCGCGATCTGAATGACATCTGGCCTAGTAAGATCCTAGTCTCTGTCTCCCCTCTGTTCCCCCTCTATTGCCTCGTCGCGCCTTCAAACATTTGTGTATAGGCGCGTTATAAATGCCATATCGTATCATATATTATACTGCTCCAGGGAATTTCCTCCAAGAGGGGCTCTAGGAGACGCATTCGTGGTGGACTGGGAATTTCCACCCCTGTATGCCTTTCCTACAGTCCCCGTCATTCCTCAAGCAATCAGGAGGTTGAGAAAGTTCGGGAAAAACATGATCCTAATTGCCCCAGATTGGGCCAGGAGGACGTGGTACCCGGACCTTCTGGACATGTCCATCTTTCCTCCAATACGTCTTCCACTAAGAGAGGACCTTCTCTCTTGAGAGGAGGGTCGGGCTCCATCCAGAGGTCCAGGCACTCAACCTTCACGCTTGGTTTCTGAAAGGCTGAGATGCAAGGATTGTGACCTCCCGGATGGCGTAATGGAGATTTTGCTTTCGGCCAGAAGGCCAGCAACAAAGTCTTTGTACTGTTGCCGTTGGAATACGTTTTGCAACTGGTGCAGAGAAAAGAATGTAGATCCTTTTATGTGTGAAACACAGGACGTTTTATCCTTTTTGCTACCTTTTGGCTAATCTGGTACTCCAGATTGGTACTATTAAAGGATATTTGGCGGTGCTGTCCACCTTTAAGCGTTCGTCAGAGGAATGTTCCTCCTTCCACACAATTTATTAAGGGATTTACCAATGTGTTCCCCCTCCCATCTCCTTTCTAGGTTCCTACTTGGGACCTTAATTTGGTTCTAAAATTCCTAATGTGTGCACCTTTTGAACCTTTACACTCATATCCTTTAAGGGTGCTAACCTTTAAAACCATTCTATTGGTAATTCTAACATCAGCCCGTAGAGTGAGCGAGTTGCAGGCACTTTCGTCCAAGCCGCCCTTTACTACCTTCCACAAGGTTAGGGTTGTTCTATAGGTCAAACCTTCATTTTGACCAAAAATCATTTCTGATTTCCACATAGGACAGAAGATTTTTCTGCCTTGTTTCTATCCCACACCTCACCCTAGCAAGGAGGAGGAAGGATTACACAGGTTGGATCCTCGTAGAGCTTTAAGCTTTTATATATCTAGAATGTCAAAACTGCATATTGATGCCCAACGTTTCATTGGATATACAGGTCATAAAGTGGGTCAGGCTGTCTCTAAGCAGACCATATCGAGATGGATAATTCTGGCCATTTAAGAATGTTAGATTGGCAGGAAAGGAGCCTCCTGAGGTTTTAATGGCCCATTCCACCAGGAGCACGGCTACATTAACAGCCCTGCAAACGGGTGTACCAATAAAAAACATTTATGAAGCGGCAACATGGTCTTCTATCCACACATTCACAAAGCATTATTGCCTGGAATTTTCCCTCGGCCAGGATGGTACCTTTTGGTAAAGCAGTCCTGCACTTGGTTCATGACAGTGATGTAAACTAATATTCTACTCCCTCATCCAAACCAAATACTGCTTTGGGAGTCTGTCAAAAGATGAGGAATACGTGGGAGGACACAATCCATTTGAAGAACAAGTTACTTACCCCGGGTAACGTTCTTTCGACTGGATGTTCCTCCCACGTATTCCTCATCGCCCTCACAGCCTAGCCCACAGTAGAATTTCAGAATTTCCCATGTTATTACAGCTTTAATTCGTTCAAGGCGGAGTACAGTGATAGCCGTAGTTATGCAGGTATTTCTGCTGTAAAGGGGAAAAAAACAGAACTGAAGCCAACGGGCGCTGCGCGTGCTATGTATGCCTTCGATGATCTCACCCTAGACGGAGGCCTTCGAGGCCATTGAGCCGACGCCATTGACTCACAGCGACCTCTGCCAAAATGTTCCTAAGCAGCTGAAACTGGACAATACATGTCGAAAGATGAGGAATACATCGGAGGAACATCCAGTCGAAAGAACGCTACCAGGGGTAAGTAACTTGTTCTTCTCTGTGCCTATTTGGAACAGGTGCAGGGGGGTATAAAATGTATGGGAAGGTCATTTCAGATCCTATCATGCAACGAGTGAGCGAACGCTGTGTATGAATAAACGAGTGAATGTTGAGTCAAAGAATGTGTATGTTTGTGCTGGGCAAGGGAGCTGATTTTTGGCTGGTGAGGACAGCACAGTAACAATGCACCTTTTTAATTTTTTTAAAATATATTTTATTGTCATTTTCAACAGTAAGAACGCATGTAACCCTCTCCCCCCACCCTTGATCCCAACACATGTACCCAACAACGCACCCAGTCCTGTTCTGGCCTCACCTCCTCTCTGTAGATGGCTCCCGGTCCCATATTTCTGTGAGTGGCCATCTCTTCCGCCAGCCGTTGTACGGACCCTTTCACCGTTTGAGAACCCCCCCCCCATAGTTCTAGCCACCCCATGAAAATTCAGCCATATCTCCTCCCAGCTTCCTATGAAGGCGCCCCCCAAAATGGGGTGAGTACTCACACCAGCAATCTAATTTTCTTTGGGCACCATGAAGCCTGCGAGTCCCGCTGCAGGTGATGCTGTACAATGTCCCAGTCTGAGAGAAATCTTTGGTGATCCCCCCATAAAATCAAATAGGTTACTCACTACAGTGCCACAGAGTTCCAGATTTTACTAACCCATTCTTGTTCAGTGGGAGCAGGTTTTTGTTTCCATTTGTGTGCCACCACAAGCGTTGCCGACACTATGAGGATGACGCATGTCTTTCTTTGAGCTTTCGAGGGTAGATTTTCCAGATCCCCGCCCATTCCCAAGATAGCCATCCCTATGTTGTCCGTCATCTGTCTCCCAAATATACTATTAATTGTTGCTCGGATCATGTCCCAATAAAGCTGTTTGACTGCCCACCAGATATGATTCCACAATTCCAGTGCCCTGCCTCCCCTCCAGCAGAGTGCTGATGTAGTTGGGTAGAATGTATATCATTTTTCTGGGGTGAGATGCCATTGGACCACTATCTTAAACCACATCTCCTGCATCTAGATGGCCTGCGTGAGCTTGCGGATATCGGTCCATAACTGAGTCCAAAGTTCCCCCTCCAGCAGCTGCCCCACTACAGTTTCCCACTGTTACATATAGTGCCATGCCTGGCTCCTTGCCCCTTCTATAATCCCATATAATGCTCCTACCAAATGCCTGTCCATCGTTATGAACCATTCTAAAGGCGTGTGATCCCATGTGTCCGCTGACCTGACCATTGAGTTTGTAAGCAAGTCCCTAAATTGAGAGTGGTGATACCTCTTTCCCCCCACTCATGTAGTCTGAAGACCTGCTTGCACTGTGCAAAGGATTTAATGTCCTGGCCCGAGAACATAAATGAACAATAAAATAAATAAAAAATAAAATGGCACATAGTTTGCAGCACCCTGCAGCCTCCCACCCATTGAAGGCACCCTTTCCATACCCAGTGTGAACTGGGGATTTCTAAACTGTGACATCCATGGAGAGGGGAAGGTGGTAAAGTTCACCCTCCACACCAGCTCATCCAATGAGTCCCACACAAGGCCCCTCTACTGCAACGGTACATGTTTGCAGGTCTGTCTCCCTTGGGTTGCCACAACACCTCATCCAGCGGCGTGCCCACCACTGCTTTGTCCATTCGACACCAGACCTTCCCTTGATCGCCCCTGAACCAATCCCGGATCACTCTGGAGCCGTTTTTGAAGGGTTTTAAAGAAACATTGGGGAACCCCCACTGACGGGGCCGTGAAATAGTGCATGATTTTTTGCAACATCATTTTAAGGGAATTTATCCTCCCCATCCAGGATATTGATAAGGGCACCCATTCCGCCAGCAACCGGTGCAGTTTTTCTGCTCAAGGGGGGCAGTAAGCATGGTAAAGAGCACCCAGAGAACCAGTAATCTGGACCCCCAACTATCTAATGCCGGTTTCCGCCCATCTATAGGGTACTATACCCCACAATTCCTGAAACTTTTCTCATGGGGCGGTCATGTTTAATAACTCTGACTTGTGGGGATTTCTTTTTAACCCTGCCACCTCCCCAAAGAGAAAAAGTTGCAGCGGGATCCCTGGAAATTAGGTTTCTGGTTCTGTGATCAATAGGAGCATGTCATCCACAAACACAACGACTCTATGCTCCTCACTCCCAAAGGGAATCCCCCCTAATATTCGGGGAGGCCTTAATGCTGGCCAAGAGCGGCTCCAGGTGGATGGCGTGTAAGAGCGGGGAGAGCGGGCAACCATGCTTAGTGCCTCGTGAGACCGTGATCTTCTGGGAAAGTTGCCTGTTGATTGCCAAGCGCAAGGAGGGAGTCTTACCATTGAAAGGAATTTAGAACCAAATCCCATAACCTCCATGGTATGGATGAGGAATGGCCATTCAACCCGGTCGAATGCCTTCTCGGCATCCAACGCTAGTATAAGTGCAGGGGTTCTAGATTTATTTACATTTTCAATCAAATGACAGACCCCCGAATGTTATCTGAGGTCTGCCTATGCCCAATAAATTCCGTCTGGCCTGGATCAATCAGTTTGGTGAGGAGCTTAGACCTTGTGTCTAGATTACTAAGGGCAATCGTTCGGTACGAACCGCATAGAGTTACATCCTTACCCGGCTTTGGGAGCAGCACCACCTTGGCTTCTTCCATTGTTGGGGTGATACACCCACCGCCACCCTAAATGATTTGAATAGCTGGACTAAGCGCAGTATCGGTGCCTCTCTAAAGGTTTTGTAGAAACATGCTGCAAAGCCATCCGGGCCTGAGGCCTTTCCTGATGGCAAGGCAGCTATGGCCGCCCTTACTACTTCGGAAGTAATGGTCTCCATAAAGTTCTTCCCCTCCTTGAGGAGTGAACTTGGGGAGAGGGTGCATGGACCGGTATTCCCTTTGGACTTCCTCCTCAGGGGAATCTGATGTGTACAGGGATGAATAATATTCAGTGAAGACCAAAATTATGTCAGGTAGAGCAGTGCTTTCTTGCTCCCCCCTCGCCTTTATTTTAAGGATTATCCTTGACTTGTCGTTTTTCCTAATCAACCTCGCTAACGGGCAATCAGCCTTATTGGCTTTGACATAATACCTCTTTTGGAGGTAGAGCAATGAATGCTCTGCAGCTCTAGTCTGCAAAACATCTAATTGTCCCCTAATTAGTCAATGTTCCCATTGTAGCGTGTTATTTGCCATTTGAGCCATTATTTGTTTAGTTTAGCTTCCAATTCCTCCTGTAAGAGACTTAGTTGTTTGTCCCTCTGGCACTTCATCATGATGAACTTCCCCACCCCCCGACCCCTCTCAATGTAGCCTTAAACGCATCCCACACCAACTGGTCACGTACACCCTCTGTTGCGTTAAGTGCAAAGTAATCCAAGATTTTATTCTTTATGTCAACACATAGGGCTCCATCCTTAAGGATGTGGCTAGGGAACTTCGACCGCCATAAGCCTGGTTTGCTCTGCCCCATATTTAAGGTAATTGTTATGGGCGCATGGTCTGACACGGCGATCACTCCCAGCTTAATCCCTGCGACCCTACCCAATAGTGACCTCGAAATAGAGGAGTAATCTATCCTTGAGAAGGATCTATGAACGTGGGACTTAAATGTGTTGGCCCCACCCCCCTCAGTTTGTTAAAGCAGGCAGATGACGCCACCTGGTTGTGGAACACCCTTGCTCTCCTGTCTTCTCTGTATATGTCTCCCTCTCCCATTGGAAAGAGGCTGCCAGATACCTACCCTCTGTGTCCCACCTGTAGCTAGGACCTGGGAGCATGGAATGTCCCGAATAGCGATTAACAACCCCCCCCCCGTCTTCCTTGGGGCGTTGGATTGGAACATATGGTGGTACCTCTTGATTTTCAGTTTATGCCTGTATCGCCTCCGAACGTGTGTCTCGTGGAGGGCTACAATTCCCGACTTCCCGTGCCCCAAGGACGGTTCCACCTTCCTTCTCTTAACCAGGGAATTAAGCCCCTGACGTTTAGGGAGGTCACCTGAAGAAATTCCCTCTTTCCCATGGTCGTCTTACCGTGCAGCTCACACTAATGACGAATCGCTGCCGTTGGGATCACCCCCGCTACTCCCACATCCCCACCACTCCAATTCCCCCACATCCGCTTCTCCCTTCACCCTCCCTCCTCTGGGCGGGCTCAACCAGCTTCTAGCTCCCCCCAACACATCATCTCTGGAATTGAGCCCTTTTAACAACCCAGAAAAAACCTATGTGGGTCCCCCTTGACCCATGTAGATAAACCAAGACATCCTGTACCACTACCTATCCGCTACCTTTCCCCTAACTACCTCCCTCAAGGGGGCTACAACATTCATTCCTGTGACCCCCCCCTTTTCCCTCAGAGTGACACTCCTGTCTCGATGGGCACTCCCGCCCCATTGTTGGGGGGGGGGATCTGGAGGTGGGGTTAAACCGGGCCCCTTATGCCCTGTTTATTTTAGCCCCTAGTCAAAACTCATGCACGCTCGCATTTACCTCTTAAGGGGTTCTCTCGCCGGTCTTTGTTCTTGCCTTAGTGACCCTTCATCCTCCATCTTCAGTACCCTTGTACCTTCCTCGCAGGTGGTGACACGATGCTGTTTCCCTTCCCACTCGAACAGTAGCCCACATGGAAAGGTCAATTCATAGTGTATGTCCGCTCGCATTAGGGTGTGCACCACCGGGCACAACATCCTACTCTTCACCAGGGTGGTCTGGGCTAGGTCCTGGAATAGCTGAAATTCTGAGCCATGTAGCCGATTGATCTGGCCCTGCTGGCAGCCGCCAGCACCCTCTCCTTCTGACTGTACTCGTGTAAGGCCATCACTACATTTCTGGGTTTGGCCCCCTGGCTCTCCCCTTTTTGGCCCCACTCTGTGTATGCTGTCCAGCTCTATCCATGGCCATTCTTCCACCAGAACCTGCGAACACTTGCTTCGCCATCGTGCGTAGATCTTTGTCCGGCCACTGCCTCAGTTCGATCTTCTTGAGCGGTTTTTCAAGGTCTTCGCTCTGGGTCTCGAAATTTGCGTGACCCTTGATAATTGCTCTACCAGCTCATCGATCTTCCTTGTGTCCTCTGCGACCTCTTGTATGGCTCGCTTTGCTGTATCGGTCCGCTCCTCTAGTTTTGTTATGTCCCCCTTCACCTCTTGGAACGATTGGGACAGTCTGCTTGCATCATGCTCAACTGCGATTGAATGGTGTTCGCTATCTTGTCCCCAAAATCCTGAAAGCATTGGTGAAGGACCTCCTGTGACCGCTTAATCTTTTGTGGTGCCTGCCAGCGCCCCCAAATCTTTTCCTGCCCTGGGCCCCTGATCTACCCAGGCGGTACCTCACTCTCTCTGTGCCACAGTCTCTGCAGATTGCTCTCCTGTGGTTTCTTCACCGACTTGGGAGCAGCTTGCATGTCCTTCCCCTTGTTTTTGGACATAGTGCGTAGGCAGGTCTGATGGTGGGGGGGAGCCCTGTCCCCTCCTTTTCACCCAGATATCGTGTCCCACCCTGGACCTCTTGGCCACTTTTTCAGGGTGTCGGAACCTCCTCCCTCTGCCGCTTTGTGGGTCAGCCCTTGACTTTGCAGGGGTGGGCTGGAGGGGGGCACGGTTCCTCAGGTTTCAAATGACCCTCCTTCTGGCCTTGGTGCCAGGATCACTCTGCCCTGAGCCCAGCTAAATGGCCTCTCCCTTATTCTTCCTTGCCCACCACGGATGTAGATGGACTCTTTAAGCCTGTATTCAGCCTCAGGATTGGGCCGGGAGGCCAGGGCTCCACTGGTCACTGGCTCTGATGAGTGGTGCGCCTCTTGCTCCCTTGTCTCCCTTGCTTTGCTTCTGGATGGGAGTGCGCTGGCTGAGGCACTATATGCAGCTTCAAGATTTACCTCAAATGGGCCTCCAGCCCCACCGACTATAACACCACATGGCCTTCCCTGGTTTTCTTTGCAAAGTGCTGGCTTCAAAACTTGGTCAGGGCCCCCCCTTGCTGTGTTCCCCCACTCCTCACCGTCACTCTGCTCAAAGCTGGTCATCACTGCCTGCACTGGCCTGCTTGTAACCTTTCATTGGGCCAGGGTGCACACTGACCTGTGATGGTCTCCCCCAGGGAAGTGGGGAGAGGGAGTTGAGCCCCTCAAGGTCGCCGCCTTCCGGCCTCATGACTTTCGCTGTTCTGCCCCTCCCATCCTCTTGGCCGCTCAGGGTGCTCTTCTCCGCTGCGCAACTCTCATCAGTGGGCTACAGGTATGCCCCTCCAGATCCTCCTGATCTCTCAGATGAGATGCTGCTTCACCGGCGCTGGGGGTGGCTCGGTCCCGCCCCGATCTTCCAGCTGGAGCTCACCAGCAGATGAGCCGAGAATCCAGGAATCCAGCCCCGGTGGGCCTCCAACATCGCAGGCAGCTCCTTCCTGATGGGCTCCTGCCGCCCGACAGTGGCTGCTTTGCGCCACCCCACTTTGCAGCCGCACTGGTCCCTCAGCCAACCTGGGTCTCTTCGAGTGGTTCTTCTTGCTCGTGGTCTGCAAGCGTGTCTTTCAGCTCGGCCTGCACCGTCTGCGAGCGCAGTGCTTCTGCACCTCAGACACTGCAGAGACAAATATTGCACACCCCTCAGTTCCCCAGCTATCCGGGCTGCTGCACTCTACCACTGCAGCGTACATCAATAAATCCCCACCCGGGTAAAGCTCTTTCAATCTATCTTTATTGTCTTTAGCCTTGGGGGGAGGGGTAAAAGCTCCATGATCACACTGCTCCCCCCTCCGCGGCTGTCTTAGAATCCCAGTCACAATGCACTTTTTAATGGGTATTGTAAGGAAGACCTTATCAAAGCAAGGCAGACGCAAGTGATCACAGTTCAAGGGTGTTTATTACACTGTATAATGGGTGAGATAAACGCCTAATCTAAACCTAAATCTAACATGGGAGCAAACTACGACTATCAAATGATAATAATACAGTCCAAGTGGAGTCAAGTGAAATAAAAAGGGCCTCTACTAAAAGAAAATAACTATTGCCAATCCTTACCGCTATGTTACAAAACAGCGTGGGATAATGTTCACAAGAAAAGAAAGAAGTGTTCACAAAGTCAGGATGTTATGGCCGGGGTCTCCCTTGCCCACGTTTTTAGCATGGGTCAAGGCGGGACTTTTGAGCACAGCACACTCCTGGGCTTCTCTGACACAAGTTCACAGTTCCTTCTACTAGGAATATCAGGACTTTCTGTGGCCAATTAATTTTCTTCTCATGCAAAGTCTCTTGCTTAAGAGAGGCAGATATGCCAAAACAACAAAACAAAAGTTCATTATGTTAACCTTCACATACGATGATTACGCTTCACCCTTGGTTCCCCTTTAGCCGGGTACCGATCCTTCTTTCAGCATCAACCTCCCAGAGCACTTGCCGATTTTACACAGCGACTTCCGAAGGGCGATTTTGCCTCGCTGGGTTACTATGTTTGCATACAGCAAGTGCGGGTTTCACAAAATCACAGTCCGCATGGCATTCCCCTCAGTCGGGCCCAAACGCCTGTTTCACAGTTCCCTCAGTCGGGTTCACAAAATTCAAAACCTCTATAACAGGTCAGGGACTTTCGATTGTACAAAGGGTTTGACTTGACCCTTGTCTGACCACCTTGACCCCTTGTGCCGACCTTCACTATGGCCTCTTGGTAGTTCTAGTTTCAAGATTCTCTTAGCTCAACAGATTCTCTTTGTTCAGGAAAGGGGTACCGGCCAGAAACCTTCGAATGTGCACCCATTTAGCGCCAGACCACTTATCTCTGGTACCAAGTTCGTTCACAAAAAGTCTTGGTATCTTAATCTTCCTAATGTTGCCACTGCAACCTTAATCTTCTTAATGTTACCACTGCAATCTTTACCCTAATACAGGCCGGCCCACTATTCGGTTTTCCCGACTCAACGGCTGTGCTGAACTTGTTGGCATTTCTTTTGCCGTTGGAGTCAAGGACTCTACCGCGATGGAAACCGCCTCTCCCCGCCCTGGCTATCAGTGTGGGAGAGTTCCATGTACCGCTGACATCTGTCACACCATTCGCCAGTTGCGATTCCCGGTCTTATGTTTTTTTGGATGGAGGCTTTGCTGGTCTGGGTTGAAAAGGGCAACTCCCTCCTTGGCGACCTTTCAGGTATCGCCGCCTTTCTCATCCGTTTGAACTGCGTCTTGGAATAGCTTCTTCCTCGTGCGTTCGGCCATGCTCAGTGTGTTCTTGTGATCTGCCTTTTATCTGTATGGGGAAGGGAAAGGGCCGTCGGGTGTGTGTAGTTGTCAGCAATTGCCTGACTCTGCCTGACCCTTGTGTTGGGACATGTTGGCTCTGGTATTAGTCCGTTGTCGTTCACGGTGTGAGAAACTGTTTGTGTTGGAAAAGGTGGGGTGGGGTGGGGGGGTCGAGTTTCCAAATATCCTACTCGGCAGGATGGGGAAAAGTCGAGCCATTTCTTACTGTGGCATGGCTTTTTTCACTGGGCATTAAGGGTAAAGCAAACATGATGAGCCTTATTACCCATCTCTTGTGCAGCCAGTTGGGACATTTCTTGTAGTGACAAGACATTTTTAAAGGCAAAGCCAACAGGAGTGTGTGGCAGAGCCATGGTGGGCATGTTTTCTGATAGTATCATTAGTAATAGTATCATTATTGGCATTATGTTAAGTTGATTTGTACTGCAAACTGCTACCACCCAGGGGCAGTTTAAAGGCGCTAGCGTGGCTCTACAAAAAAGAGGGGTTGATGGGGGCGGGGGGTTTGGGAAGTGAGAGTATAGGTTCAGAACCAGGAGGAACTGGCATCTGTGAGTGTTGTTTTGCATGCGCTCGTTGGTGAGCGGCCTGGCGCCGGTTAAGTGGCACAAGCGAGTAGAGCGCTTGCTTTGACATCCGTGCAGAGCCCGCTAACGCAGGTTCGAATCCCGGCGGGGCCAAACTCACCATTTCATACTTCTGAGGTCGATAAATGAGCACCACACACCGTGGGTAATAATAAGCAGCGCTCAGATACCTGAGGGTTCGTAGCGCTATATAAGTGCCAAATTATTATTATTATTATTATTATTGTAACCGTATGGGTAAGATTCCATGCCTCGGGTGTGTGGTAGTGTTTTGTGTTGGTGGTAGCGTTGTGTGGTTATGA
The DNA here is from genome assembly GCF_040938575.1 of Ambystoma mexicanum. Classification (NCBI taxonomy): domain Eukaryota; kingdom Metazoa; phylum Chordata; class Amphibia; order Caudata; family Ambystomatidae; genus Ambystoma; species Ambystoma mexicanum. The sequence goes on along the minus strand of NC_090931.1, from coordinate 430,822,563 downwards.
TAAGTTGGTTGTGTGCATTGGTTCGATAGTGTCCATAAGCGATTCAGAGTTGCAAGTGGTCGTAGCTGTAAGGTAGTCCGGCATCTTTGTGTGTTGTTGCATTTTAGATGGTATTGATATATCTGGGTGGTTCACACTGGATGTCGGCATAGTACTGGTTCTCTGTATGTTTATCAGTGTGGCTAGTCCAAGATCTGGTGTAGAGGCATCAGTTATGTAGGAGGAGCAGGAAGGGAAGAGGATTAGTAAAGTCAGTCAGTTCGTTGTGGTCTCTCTCTGGGGATGCCGTTTGGATGCCGCTTGACGGTATCTAGCCAGGTTCTTGTTTGTGGTTCTTTGGCCCCTCTCGTCTCCTCTCTCATTGTTTGTCTGCAGTGTTGTTGGTGTCCCTTTGTAATAACCTTATAAAAATAAAGTACTAGAAAGCAGATTATCTTTTGGCAATTGTGAATGACACCTACCTTCTCTTCAGTCAGCCTTCTCGGGATAGAAGCTAGAGGGAATTACCTGAAAACCCCCCTTAAACCCAGCCAAAAAGGCTAGGTTGAAGTGGAATCTCCAGGGGAAACCCCGAAGGGAAAAAACCCTGTGATGTGCTGCTGGAGAGCGTGGATTCCTGCAACGACGGCTGAAGGATCACGCCTTTTGGAATGTAGTCTGTAGTCTTATCAGGTAGGATTCTGGGTGAGAAAAGTAGAGGTAAAGGTAAGTCTGGGTCCAGATTTCTAATCCAGAAGAAGGGAAGTTAAAGAGAAGGAAGCTTACCCTGACAGACCTATTCCTTTTTAGGCTTCTGTATTTCTTATCTGATGGGGAATGCAGACCTGTAGCCTATTGCCAAATATAACAGGTTAGGGAGCGTTTAAAGAAACAGTTCAGAAATCGTGGGAATTGGAATGAATCTTACCCAAAGGAAATAGCCCCAGGGAGGTATGGGTAAGCACAGAATGAGAGGCTAACACAAGTAGAAACCGAAGGCAGAAAGTTGCGTCCTAATGGGCGTTAATACAACAACAAGATTAGAAGAAAGAGAGACCTCCACGAGAAAGCTGGGCTAAATGCTAGAAGGTAAGGAATCACTACCGGTAAACGTAGCTGTGAAAACAGGAAGGTGTAGTCTACTCGATCCGGATGGCAAGGATTGTGATGGAGATCTAGGTTGTCGACTGCTGAAATGCCAGGTTTTTAGCAGTTTCTTTAAGTTGATGTGGTCTTCTGTGGTTCTAATTACTTTTGGCATGTTGTTCCAGGTTTTTGCAATTAGACCTAAGAACGCTGTTCCGCTGAATTTCCTTTTTTGTAGTGTTTTGTCTCTATTTGTAGGTTGTTGCTGGATCTTGGTGCCCTTCCTGGGCGATACCGGTTAATCTGGTCTTGGAGTAATTTTGCTTCTTGGCTGTGCAAGGTGTTAGGCAGAATTATATGCAGTACCCTTTGGGAACACTACACACAATTAGGACTACAAATGGCAGCACAAATTCACCTTTGGTACAAGCATGTACTACACAGTAATGTGGTAGCAGTGGCTGAGCAGCCAGACTTATCTCAAGAGCAAGTGAACAGTATCAAATAGTTACACAAAGGACAGCAGTTACTATGATTCTAGCAAACACTGACTCAAGGTTTCCAAGTAAAAGAATATACATTTATTTACTTTTCAGTTGTATACCATTTCCCTAAAGTGAAGCAGTTCAAAAAGCACAGTCTTAATACACCACACCACTCCCAATAGTTGGCAGACAAGTTAAGCTCACACAAATGAAGTGGGAACAAAATGGCACTCTGTTAATCAAAAAGGGAGGGAAAGACAAAGTTAGGCTGAAAGAAGCAGTACCAGCAGGTAAGTAGTCAGGGTAATCTAGAAAGAGGAACTACAGTGATGGGATCAAGTAAAATAGGCTTAGGGCCAAAGTCAATAGGACAAAAGTCTTTTGCTCAAGATCATACAGTTCAGGGTAGTTCGCGGTTAAGTCTTTGCCAAGAGTTCAGAACGAAGTTGGTCGGCAGAAAAGTTAGCTTAAAGAGAAGCGAAGGACAAGCCCTCGGATTGGCGAAAGGTTTCACACCCTTCCACCGCAGCTGGACGAAACGAACAACTGGTTGTTGAACAGTACCTTAAATGGGGAAGAAGCTGCGTTGGACATTCCTGGTAGTTCCAGCAGGCTCATGGTTCCTGAAGCGACTGTCGGACTGACATTAAGTAGAAAGACTGGAGGGTCCTGCACTACCCACGGCAGAAACCAGCAGCAGAGCAAAGCAACGAATAAAAGGTGCGCCCCTTTAAAACCTAAGCAGGGTCCGACCTTCCTGGCTATCCAGCCCCCTGTAGCTCTGTACAGCGAATTCGACCAGAAGAGGGGGGTCCTGGCTTGGAGTTTGGGTGAACTGGTTGGTCCCACCAGCTCAAGAGAAGAAGATTCCTGGAAGATCCTCTCTGTCGTTGGAATCCGAAAATTCAGACCTACAGCAGGGCTTCACCGGGCGGTTCAGTCGTTGTAGGGGTCCTCTTCTGTCAGCTCCTCTTTGGTTCTCTCGTTCCAGTGGCGGCTCTGCTCTTCCAGACCCAAAGACCTGCTTTTTATGCAGTTTTCCCCCATTCACACAGCCTGGCTGTGAATCACACAGCATGGTGGCTGTCCTGGCGGGAACAGTCACCCAGCCAATCAAACAGGAGTGCGACTTGGGTTACCAAGGGAACCCATGGCAGGGGTCCTAAAACCCCTCCCTCACATCCGGTCTACCCAGACTTTCAGGCGCCTAAAGGAGGGCTTCTGTGCAGAAGCCTGCAAAAAGACAGTGAACAAAGGAACCAAACCTGGTTTGGCGCGTAGAGACGAGCCCGAGAAATACTTTTTTCCAAAAAGAAATGGCGACTAAACCCAGCCGGAGCAATATTAAAAACAATATGGTCAAGCGGATTTAAGTTCGAGGCTACCAAGGTAGCCTAAAACAATACCATGGTTATTTAAGATAACCGCGGTAGAAAAAATAGGGTAGTTACCACTGCCACCGGCCATGTCTTGATGGAAAGGGAGCAAAACAATGCTCCAGGAGAAACAGACAAAAAGGGATAAGTAGTAACCCTTTCCAGTACTCCATGTCAGATGGTGTGAACTGGATCTGTGGTTTTAAAAGAGACTAGTAAAGTTAATGGCAACTTTATATGTTCTGGGGGACAGTAGTCCGCCCCAGAAAATGGAGTCTGAGTTGGGAAGTCTAAAAGACAACCCTGTGTCACTGTACTGAAGGTGCCGGGTAACGCACAGTAAAAAGATGATGCCTGAGGAGTAGGTGAGGCTCCACAGTCCATGAACACAAACATGTTAAACACACACAGCAAAACACATGTAAGAGTGGGAAAAAGGGCTCTCACTCTTACCAGGTGAAAAAATAAATCCTAGAAATCCAGCAAAGCTGCTGATGGACTCACTAGGTAAGGGAAATTAGCCATATATGAGATCTCCCTAACACAAGGCTTTGTGGGCGATGCAGTGTGCTTTGGATTTTGATGCGCTTTTTCTACTGCTATCCAGTGTAGTCTTTTCAGTGCTGGAGTGTTGTGGTCTCTTCTGTTTAGTGTTAGTAGGTGTCATGCCTGCGCCATGGGCGCATACATTGGCGATCAATATGGACCTTATTTCCCATTTTCGAGACTTTGGTACTTTTCTATTTTTTCCAACAAACTTCACTTACCACAATGCACTTGGCTATAACCATCTATTCCTGGCTATTCCTATTGGTCATCATCGGAACTACAATCCCCAGAAGCCCTAGGGATTTGCTCTGCTTCCACCAGCTCAGGAACAGAGAGGGAGGTGGCAGATTGTCTGCAGGTGTGCTTAGCCAGGTGCAACCAATTAGCCTGCCTCTGTGCTGAGCAGTAAAAAAGCTGCTGCCTGCAGGGGCTCAGTCTCTTGCATTAAGAGTCCTTCCAGCACCTTTTTGCTTCGAGCAATGTATCTTTGTATGTGGTTCCTCTGCATAGCAGCCGATCACGCTCCGCTGCTACCTTCCGTCCTTGCCTTCCAGGATCCAGCCTTGCAGCCGATCACGCTCCGCTGCTACCTTCCGTCCTTGCCTTCCAGGGTCCAGCCTTGCAGCCGATCACGCTCCGCTGCTACCTTCCATCCTTGCCTTCCAGGCTCCAGCCGATCACGCTCCGCTGCTACCTTCCGCCATTGCCTTCCAGGCACCAGCCAAGCAGCCGATCACGCTCCGCTGCTACCTTCCGCCATTGCCTTCCAGGTTCCTGCCTTGCTGCGGATCACGCTCTGCTGCTACCTTCCGCCATTGCCTCCCAGACTCCTGCCTTACAGCAGATCACGCTCCACTGCCTTCAACCTACAGTCTTCATCCGCTGGGCTTCCAGTCTAGCAGCCTTCTACAGTCCTCCTGCACCCTTCTACAGTCAGCGGCCCTACTCCTCTGGGCTCACTCCTTGCTGCCCGGCCCTTCTGGGCTCCTTGCCGTGCCGCCTGCTTCACTCCGCTGCCCTAAGCCCTATCCCTCGGGGCTTCCTTCCTTACAGCCCTGCTCCTTTTGGGCTTGCCCATTGCTTCCCTGCTTTTCTGAGCTTTCTACCTTGTACCCTACCGTCCTCTGCTATCCACATCAGTTTACCTTCATTATTTACTTTCAGTTATTACAGTTCCTCTGTTTCCTGACTGCTGCTCCCTTGCTTTCTTCCTTGTTTTCATCCTGCGGTTCTTTCTCCCTATCCAATCCTGTTATACGGCTTTCCCTTCATTTGCTTCTGCTAGTTTGCTATTCGACTTCCTTTTCCCTGGATTTATCTGTTAGTGTCTTCTCTTGTACTGTTTGTAGACCCCTTGTACAGAGCTTGTTTGTTGGTTTCCGTCAGGCAACCTCTGCCCCTTTCCTTGTCTAGTTTCTACGTTACAGACACCCATAGCTGTTGTTCCAAGCCATGAGCAAACCGCGTGGGCCTCTGTTATAGCAAACTGTGCAGAAGGTTAGAGTTTTCCTAAGGTTCGTGGAATACTCTTTTTCCTATACCTGCATACACCCCAAGAGGGAATCCATTCTGTAACTTTTTTCCTTACTACACTTGTCTACTCTTCGTTCTCCTTTCTTTCAGCTGTGTGTGTACTTATCTGTCCACTTACTTTGGCACAACCACCCAAACCCTTCCTGGGTGTCCTGTGCCACTCTTAATAGAGTGCCATCCTTGACAGATCCTGGCTGCTGTATTTTGCACCCTTTGTGAATTCCTTGTGAGTCTTCCATTCAAGGTAGATGCTGTTTGTGTAGGTAATTCTTGTGAGTATCAGGTATATGATTGTGCGGGTTCTGTGGGGGTAGGAAACGTAGTGAGTAATCCTCTGAGTAGTTGTAGTAGAAAGAGCATTTTTTGCAATTGCATTGACTTGTGGTGCCAGTGATAGTCTGGTCACCATGAGTATTCCTAGGTTGTTGACTACATTGGTCGTCTCTGGTTGCATTCCCATGCCAATGGTCCAGTCCAGTTGTGGGTTCCATCTGTCCAATCCTGCGGGGAGAGCATTATTTCCGTTTTTGCTGGGTCCAGTTTGAGGTTCTTCGTTGTTATCCTGTATTTTGTTCCTGTGTTCTGTTTGTTTGCACAATCAGTTGTGTCGTCTGTGTAGTTGTAGGCGGTAAGTCTGTGCCATTGAATGATTTTCATCAGTGGGCACATGTAGATGTTGAAAAGTAGCGGGGAGAGGCTGGAATCCTGTGGGACTCTGCAGGATCTATTTTTGGTGCTTGAGGTGAACAGTGGTAGGTAGCTTCTTTCATTCAGTTTGTTATGAAGGAGGTAAGCCACTTTAGTGCGGATTCCTGTATGCCACAGTCCATCAATCTTTTTATCAGTGTTGCGTGGCTGATTGTGTCAAAAGTTGTTGATGTGTCCAATAGAAGCAGGGCCGATTGGGTGTCGTCATCTGCGTTTATTTTCAGATCGTCTCATATCGATAGAAGTGCTGATTCTGTTCCTCTCACCGGTCTGAAGCCAACTTGTGATTGGTTGAGTATTCTGTTTGTTTCGACGTGTTTAAGATGGATTTTGTAGATGTGGGACTACAGCATCTTTGCTGGCTAAGGCAGATTGGATATCGGTCTAGTTGCTTTGGTCTTCTGCGCTTTCTAACCTTTTTTTTATCAGTGGTTGGATGTGTGCTGTTTTGAAGGTACTATTCCTCTTTTGAGTGATAGATTCATTAGGTTCCAAAAGCATGTCGCTGGGGTCCTGTGGTTGAGGATTCCTTTGAAGACGTCCGAGGGGCAGCAGTGCCTTGCAGATCCTGCAAGGTTGGTGTCCTTGATCAGTGTAAGTTTCCTCTGTGATTGGTTATAAGTAGATGAGTTTTCTGTAATCTGTGTTTCGTCTGTGGTCCAGTGGTCACAGTTATATTTTCCCTGGCTAGGTTGATAGTCCCCCTGTATTGTCTTTTTTTTGCTCTTCGATGGTTGGTAATTTTGTCACGAAGTGTTTGTGTAGGGGTCGTGATGGTATTTTTAGCAGGGAATGGTTTTTATCTCGGATTTTGAATTGTGGATTGTTTTCCGATGCTATTGTTGTGGCGTAGTAGAGTTTCTTTTGTTTTGAGGACTGTAGCTTTGTACAGTTTCAGTTGTGTTTGTGAAAGGGGTTTGCATCTGGATGGAAACTCTACAGAAGATCATTCCGCTGCTACAAAGTGGGGGCTAGTAGCTGTCATTGGATCCCCATGATGCTGATAATCATGTCGGCATCCTCCCATCCCATCACAAATATCTCATGTTTTCAATGTGGGGGGGACGTATTTTGAGTTTGGGTACTCCCTTTTGGAGTGAAATCAGCTCTGAGGGTTTTTACAAAACTGTTGTTTCCCTCATCGGCTCATCTGCACTTGCTCTTCCTCGATCTCGACGACTGGTTATCAAGGAGGACCTCTGGAGTGCTGTCCAGGTCCATCTGCTCTCTGTCAGGCTCTCCAGGAGTGTGGGTTTCTGATCAACTGGGGGAAGTCTCACCTTCTCCCGTCACAGGACCTGGTGTTTATTGGAGCTCAGTTTTGCAGCAGGCATGGTAGTGTCCTCTTCCCATAGGCGAGGGCCCTTCATCTCCAGGCCGTCCTTCATGTGTTGCGGCGCCTCTTATCGCCCAGCACTGCTCCTCAACCACTCTTGCTGGCATCTGTCGTGATGAGTCGCAGGAGTTCGAGGTAATCCGGCGAAGAAGATTCAATGGTATACATCACCATCGGAGACCAACCAACAATTTTCCCGGGATGAGATTCTGGAGACCCGGCACCCCCAGCTGTGTAAGTGGTATAAGCGAGGCTGGAGATGAAGATGGGTCCACAGGGCCCCAGAAATTGTCATCCTCTGACCTCTTGGTAGGATGAACCCTGGATGAATCAATCGTCGAGGAAGGGGTGCAGCCGGATCTCCTCCTGATGTAACAGAGTAAGACCCACAAGCAAGTTCAGGACTTTCATGAATGCTCTTGAAGCAGATCGAAGCCCGAACAGCAATGCTATGTGAAAATTGGGGACAGTGGGCCTCATTACGACCCTTGCGGAAATGGAAAAATGATGGCGGAAATGCAATACCGCCATCGAACACCGCTCGTTGCGATCATGACCCGTCACCGTAAAGTACGATGCCATTAGCGACACCGCAGTGAACGGCAACGCTAACTGCACCAAGTACGCGCACGCGCGCCTTGCAAAACCGGAATCACCGCCATGGCGCAACGGTACGCGAATTCTGACCCTAGCGGACATGTACTGAACGCCATCAAGCACGTCGTAAAGTACCATTCCGCCATGGCGAGAAATACGGCAACGCGAACCAACCGTAAATGGCCCACTGAGTGCCTGTACTCCACTCCCTGGCCTCATTGCACAACTCCTGGCAGGCGCAATGTACTCACACTATGCAACCAGTGAAATCCACTATTCACCCATGCATGCCAATGTAGAAAAGCATGCAGGGGCTCAAAGCGCCCCGTGAGTGGGCATCCATGTACGGCATGTCACCATAGCCGTACTGACGCAGCACAGGCATGTGAAGGTACAACACATCAAAATGAAAATCAAGAACACATGACACAAAACAACAGTAGTCCCCCATCGCTTGCCACCAGCGCAAGGCAACATCCACAACAGCATCCTGAGGGGGATTGCACCAGCCCTGTACTCATGCCAGTAAACAAACCAACCATCAGCAGAAGCATGTACCACACAAGTCGGCAGAGTGACTGAGCAGCCAGGCCCATCCCAAGAGGGGCCGATGGGAGCTGCAGGGCACAGATGGCATCAATACAGAAGCTATTCCAATGGACATGACCCCAGTCCCCCTCCAACAAACGCACGCAAACACAGTCACCTGTGACCAGCCACATTCTGAACAACCCATCATTCCACCAATCGACCTGGCTGACAGGCACCAGTCGGCCAAAAGCCAATCCCCCGCCCCTGAACAGCACATCATGTAAACAGACACAATGGCAGCCTCTATCCGTGACCATACTGTGCTACGTAGGCAAACGCGGCCAGTACTGTACCACACAACTCAACTCAGAAGGCGGAACACAAAGCAGATCATCACGCAATACATACCGCCACAAAGCGAAAATCGCCACATCACCTGCAAAGAACAACGCAACACGACAAATATCGGAATACAATTTAAATGCACATCCAAATGACAAAGGCCCCACATCAATTTGCAAAATCCCACCAAAACAACCATCATCACCGAGGGCTGCATCTGCAATAATTGACCGGCTTCCACTTGTGTGACGCCCTGTACCATCATGGCACACAGGGCTTACATCAACGTTCCAAAAGGCAACATGGAAGCGGCAAGAACCGCAGGTCCGTCCCATGAGGCAGGCACTAGTCGAGCTGAAAGGCCGAAATGTTGCACCTAGCCACCAGTACAGCGTAAGGGCATGTGGCCCATTGGCGATCGTCCCATATGATCGAAATGGTGCTCCACTGATTCACCCGAAGCTGCAGGAGTCGAGAGTAAAAACCATCTGGAGGAGTGGCGTAGAGATGGCATCTGCAATAGGGCAGGAGATACCTGTCACCCAAAAGAAACACAAATCAACCGATTGCATTACGGGACTCATGATGCATTACAATCTTCATTCAACACACCAAATCCACACCCATATGCATGCTAGCCCACTCCAAAGGAATATACACACCCCTAATCCAGTATCGAATCACAACGAAACCAATCGAGCTAAATACACCATTGGCAACGTCGGTTACTGTGCATGCGTCCGTCAAGATAGAACCCATGACATGGGATTAGTAACGTGCCTAGACACAAGTGTATGAAGGCGCGTCGAGACAGGGAGGATCCGACAAGGGCAGAGAGACGTATGTCCCACTATGGCAGCCTTGCATCACATAACGCAGGGGAAGGGGAGTGAACCAAGAAACCCATGTACATGGCAGACCCTAAACGGATTCATCAGTCCATGCATCCACACATCATTCCCTCATCCCGCAATGAAAACGCATGAATATTCACTCACATAATATGTGAAACTTCCATCGCGTCTGTGCGTAATGCAGTCCGCAAAAACCACTGTGCCCCTGGCCGGATCTGTAGTGTTGTGAAGCAAGATGGATTTGGGAACGTCCTGCCTCATCGTCCACTACGCTATTGCGCATCCCAATCAATTCATATCATTCATTGCCTGCTCGTTATGGGCCATGTCCCAAGGACATTCTACAATAGAACGTTACATTTCCAGCCAGACCTGTGGGCGTATCCTCGCCGCTACTTCAAAACCAAAAATGCTGGCCTTCGAATTCCTCACTTGCAACATTACGTCGAAAAGGCTTCTGTGAACGCTTGCATTCACAATTACATCAATGTAGTGCGGCTGTGTGTCATGATGCTAACTGGCTGCAATCACAAATGGGACGCCACGCCCGTCGGTGAAGTACGTTACTGTGCTGCATGAGGGTCGGCCATCGATCGAGCCCTACATACCACTGACTCTTCACAGGTATGTAAGCGGCTGCAATCATAGCATGTGTAACAATGGGAGCATAGCATGAAAATCAGTCAAAGTACATCACACTGCCATCGGGATTTGATACATGATTCCAATCCCAAGATGCCATGCGGCCAAATGCAGCCTTACGTGCGGGCCGTGCTCGACCAGAAGGGATTGCATCTGCCACAGATTCATTCAATCAGCACAGGTGGAGGCCATACAGGCCGACAGCACATATATTGCAGACCCAAACCCCTCCCACAACCACTCCCACTCCAAAATGCTACCGGCAGGACTAGCGATGTTGGGCCTGGGGTACCAGATAGCACTGCAAGTGCTACAACTACAAGAAGACGACGAACAACAACAGGTACAACAACCGGGCGCACAGGGGAGACGGAGGAGGAGGAGGAGGAGGAGGGCAAGGCAGGGTCAGCAAGGCCCACAAGCACTGCCACCACCACCACGCAGGCGGCCCGCAATCCCACGCCTCCGAGCCGATCCGTTCAACCTCACTGCTGAGCAGATCCACACCCTCTACCGTTTGGACCGGGACACCATAATCGCCATTGTGGACATGACACATGCTGACCTCGTGAGCATGATAGATAGCCCAACCGCCATCCCACCCCTACTGAAGGTGGTGTCTGCACTCCACTTCCTGGCCACAGGCACCTACCAGCACACAGTGGGACAGTTGCATGGCATTTCACAGCCACTGTTCTCACGGACACTCTTCCAAGTGCACGATGCCCTCCTGAAGCACGCCGACGACCACATCACACTACCACGCACGTACCAGGAGATTACCAACGCTAAAGTGGGATTCCATGCACTTGGCGGCATCCCGGGTTGCATTGGTGCCATCGACTGCACCCATGTTGAATTGGTTGTCCCACATGCCATGGAGGTCCAGTACCGCAACCGGAAACAATTTCATTCAATCAATGTGCAAATGGTGTGTGACTCCAACAAGATATTTACGCATTGTTGTGCCAGATTTCCAGGATCTACCCATGATTCTATGGTCCTGAGGAACACAAGAATACCACGCTACATGGAGCGACACGCAGGGCACAGATCCTGGCTACTCGGTGAGTCTCATTCCATGCATGACATCGTGGCCCATTTGATGCGTCAATGACCTTGCAGGGGGGGGGGGGCTACTTAGCACTATCATTCCACTGACACCCTTTATTCGTCTCATACAGGTGATGCCGGGTATCCACTGAAGAGATGGCTCCTTACACCAATCCGGAACCCACAGAACGAGCATGAGGAGGACTACAACCATGCCCACTCACGTACCCGTGTGGTCATTGAACAGGCATTCGGCCTACTGAAGGCTCGTTTCCGCAGCCTCAGCAGGTCTGGCGGGGCACTCATATACAGCCATGAGAAGGTTTCTAAGATGGTCATGGCATGTGTCATGCTGCACAACATGTGCATACGTAGGAATGTGCCCATGCCCCCTGACGCTGTACTGCATGCACCTGAAGATGATGATGATGATGAGGGTGGGGATGTGGAGGCACCTCAAGGAGTCCATGAGGCACAGGATGCACGTGCAATCCGACAGAGCATCATAGATGCATGCTTCTAGCAACCACGCATGGTGCCTATTACACGGAAAGGGGACCTGTGGCACTGTGTGTGTGTAGTACAGGCACATTGTGGACTGTACGCCTATGAAGGCCTCGTACGCAAATATCAATGTCCACACATGTCATTGGATGATAATGAGGTGCTGTATTGTTAATGTGATTTGATTTATACACCCTATGGACCCGCCACCCAGTGAAGCCCAACACACCCCCTCCACCCTACTACCTCCCCCCCCAACACCAGTGTCCAAATATGCATGCTGTCCGTGGGTAGACGCTATTGCAAGCCCCCTCTACGGGTATCAGGGGCACCCCTGCCCGTGGAGCGCAGGTTCCTGCCAGATCTGCGTTGGGGGCTGCCCTGGACGGAACTTGCCACGGATGAGGTCTCTGCCTGCTCGCGTCCATGCATGTCTCTGAGGGTTTGTGAGAGCTCCGAGAGCACACGGCGCACAGCAGCAAGTTCAGCACAGACGTCTTTGGACGTCGCATGCAGTTCCCCCCTCAGGCTCTCGGTGCTTTTCTCCATTTGTGCTCTCAGGCTCTCGGTGCTTCTCTCCATTTCTCCCCTGAGGCTCTCACTACTTTTCTCTATTTGTGCCCTGAGTGTCTCGGTGGATGTTTCCATGGCTGCCCTGGAACCCCCGCATTCATTTGCATGGTCCTTGAGTAGCGTGGACGCTTCCTGCTGTTGCTCGATCAGCAGGTCGAGGGACTGTTGCCTCTGCTGGGCCATGGACATTTGCGGTGGTGTGACAGGGGGGCTGCTCAACACATGTTGCCTTGGCACAGGACTTGTGGGGGTTGGCCAGTCGTCGTCTTCAGGGTGCCCCTGCGTGGTTTCGTCATGGTGTAGGGGATGGAACATGCAGGGGGATTGGGAAAGGTCATGGATGGTACCTACGTCGCCAGCACTGTTTTCCGTGTCGGAGCATGCTGGCATGACAGCTGTGTCACCTATGGTGCTGCTACCACCAGAGGCGGTGCCATCAGATACGTTCTTTGGGGGGACCTGTGGTGCTGGGGTTGTGGACTTGCTGGCTGCTGGGGTGCCTGTTGCAGTCCCCTCCAGTGTGCTGCCACTTGATTCCTGCTGCTGCCGTGTCTTGATCCTTGCACCTGAGGTGGAGGCTCTTGGGACGTTGGTCCTGGCCCTCTTTGCAGGCGTGCTGGTAGGGGTGTCCTGCAGCTCGTCGTTGGTATCGGACCCTGTGGTGGAGTAAAGAGGGGCGAGCGTTAGTTATGGGTCTGTCGGATTTGGAATGGCAACGTATCAAATGCATTGGGGTGGTACATGAGGCTGATTTGGGACTGGGCCTTGGAGGTGGTCTCATTTTCGTGTGGATTGAGGATGCATTCATTTGGCTGCCTGCAGTTAGGGGGTGCATGCTGCACATGTAGGGGTTGTTTATGGCTTCTTGATTGATTTGTTTGTTCATTCTGACTTTTAGAGGGCGCTGTCAGGGCTAAGTATGTATTGCACTATGGGGTCACATGGTACTGCACATGTTCGTGGTTTGTGGATTTCGCATTGTTTCTCTTGGCCAACCTACCTGATTCTCCGGATGTCGGCACTCCTTTCTCCATCCCTCCGACTCCCTCTATGCTCTCCATTCCTATGGTGGAGGCGCAGATTTCCTCCCAGGGGGTCAACTTGATGGGCGACTCTGAACCCCCCCCGGTAGCTGTGGCGATGTTCCTGTTCGCAGAAAGTATGCTGCGTACGCGGATCCGCAGGTCGTCCCACCGCTTGCGACATTGCTGTGGCGTGCGGGGTGTTGTCCCCACCGCACTTACGCGCTGTGCCACCAGGACCCATATGGCCTTCTTGTTGGCAAGGGCCGTCCTGGTCATTTGACTGGAGAAGACGACGGCGGAATTTTCCTGTAGGGTCTCGGTGAGCACGGTCAGTTCCTCTCGGGAGAAGTGTACCTGCCGCTTGCGGTCACACGCTTTCTTGGCTACCTTTCCCATATTTATTTTTTTAACTGGGGTTGCTAACGGGTTGGGATGTGTGTCAGGGTCGGATTTTTTATGGTTGTGTTGGGATTCGGATTTTATAGTTGTGCGGCGTGCTGTTTCCCGTTCCGGCCACATGCTTTTACTTCCGTTTCCGTATATTTACGGTGGCCGTAATTTGCGGTGCACGCTCGTTACGGTGACCGCTCATTACGGTGACCGCTAAGATGGGTGGCGGTATTGCACCTGGTGCAGCGTACGGCGGCGGTAAGGGCCGTTTTGGGGTCATTTCCGCCATCGCAGCCTTTCGGATTCCGCCATGGCGTAATGCTCGTGCCCGATGGGTCGTGATTGGCCGCACTTTGCTCCTTCGTGCAATGGCGGAAACGCTATTTACGCTGTTGCGGTCCGGTCAGTCAATTTCCGCCAGGGTCGTAATGAGGGCCAGTGTCTCTTTCTAACAGTGTGTCAACAGAATAAGATCCTCCACCCTTGTTCTAAAGGGTATCCATCAAGGATATGTTCGGTCTCGCCAAGTTCCAGGAACAAAACTGAACATTCCAAACAAGTTGATCGGTGCAAAACAAAGTGTACCAACAAAACATAGTGATGCATATTAAAAGGTTGCCTCCTCAAGAAAGATGTCGTTGCTCCTCCCAGTGTCATACCAGAGGAGCTCGTCCAGTCCCCCGACCCTTGGCTCGGGTGTAGATTTTCTACATCCGCAGACCCACTGCTCCCAAGCAGCCAGGTATTTTTCGGCATTCTTCTACTTCCCCAGAAGGGTGGGGGTTCTTTGGGGCACTCCTTGCAGGCAGGCAATGACCCCTGGCTGGCTGGGCCCAAGGTTGGTGCTTTAGGTGAGTTTGGTGTGCCCTGGTGGGTTTTAGTGGAAAAGCATGTCCATACTCTCATCTTTTGCCCCTTCACCTTTTTGGCATTCTCCCTGAGCCCGTTTTTCATTAAGACTATGAGGGTCATTATGAGGTAGGTGGTAAGGGATTACCGGCACCGGTAAGGACACCGGTGCCAGTAATCCCATACCACCCTATTCCGAGGTCCCTTAGCGGGTCCCTGCCTTAACACCTGGTTTTACCAGGCGTTATGGAAGGGACCCGTTAAGGAACTTCAGAGCTAATAACGGTACCGCAAATTGCGGTACCGTTATTAGCTCCATCCCCATTCCCATTGAGCCCTATGGGGGCTCGAATGGGAATGGGGAATGGTTCCCGGAATGGGGACTTAACGGGTCCTCCAAGGTTGGAATGACCCGGTAAGTCCCTATTTCGGGAACCCAGACCCGGAATGCGGTAAGGGGGTAGCCATGGTGCTAATAGCACCATGGCTACCTCCAACCTCGTAATGACCCCCTATGCCTCTCTATATCCCCCTCTCTAGCTCTTCAGTTACTTCCTGTCTCCTGTTGCTATATCTTTCCTTCCTCCTGTCAACAGTACTCCCTTCAGGCTAGCTCTCCTTCTTCTTTATCTAAGTCTTCCCCTTACTTCTCTCCAGACCAAACCTTTCCTCCTAAATCATGACTTTCCTGGCCCCTCACAATGAATCTCCAACATAGTCTCTTTGTGCTCCTTCCTCTCTATGATGCCTTCAATCTTTCATTAACTTTTGCCAGGTTGGATGCTGCACCTTCCTCTAAAACCTTCCTCTAAAAATAAAGTTCCTCTTCCTCCAATTTAACACCTTCCTCTGTCGACCTCCAAATAGGTTTCCCTTCCTTCCAAATGTTATCCCTCTTTCCACTACAAAGTAATATCCCTCAATCTGTGCTTCCAACATTCTCTCTAACAAGCTACGACCTCCCCTCCTCCTCCATACAACTCCTACTCCCCTCTTCTGAACACTACAAGATCCTAAACCACTCTCTTCCTCCTGTCGAAACCATGCTGTTGCCTTTTTTACCACCAGTCACGCCGCCTTCCCGGTCTCCGCAGCCACGCACTAATGGTAAGTGGTCTCTAGGACAGAGCATTCTGGGTCTGCTGCTCTCCTCCTGAGATCTCTCCCAAAGGTTTATACTCACTGGCTAGGTCTGTTGCCTTTTAAAGTGTGATCCCGCCTCCCCTTGGTTGTGTTTGAGAACATTATTGCCCCCAGTGCAGCTGGGGGTGAGCTTCCCTCTGGGGTCAAGTGCTTGGTGCTTTGCAGTCTGCAAGAGTGCTAACCTAAGGTTCTATCAAGGCAACCGTGATTTTGGATTTTAATCTGGGTCTGGATATGTGTCTGTTCTCTTTTCTCTCCCGTTGACTCTCTGGCAGCATGCTTTTCATCAAATGGTGTGCTTCTGTTTCCTTAGCATGTGAAAAAGAGTCAAGAAATGTAATACGCTTGTGCTAAAATTTGATACATTTTTTATTCCTGCTGCGTGTTTGTTACATGATACGTGATATTGATACAGAATACTGTTACATTAACGTTTCTCTCCCATGAGAGACATTCTTTTGCTTCTCTTTCTTCATTCCATGCAGAACCTGCAACAATTTATTCAGGGGCATCCCACAAAATGCACAGGTCCCACAAACTAACAGCAATTCCTCCAACATTTTTGCCTGAAGGCTGGATGATTGCCGTAAACTGATGTTACAGGTTTCCACAATGCTGCAACTTCGATGCCTGAAAGAGAAACCTGTTATTTCTAACATTGCTTAGCTTCAGACTCCCTCCGGAATATGCAGTTTCTCTCTTCTAGTTGACTTTCGGCTCCATTGTGTCTTGGGGTACCATGAGGGGGGCTTCGTGGCCTGAGTGGGACTGCCCCTTCCCAAGTCAAGGGCAAGGTGTCCCAATACATACACATTATCAATTGTCTGCAGACATATATCATTGCAGCGAACATCTCTTTATTAAATTAGATAGCCGTAGCTAAAGATGCAACCCTAAATATTGTGTATGCCCAATATGAGTATAAGATCCTAAACATGGAAGGGTCTTCTTCTGCGCCTTGCAATTAGTTCAAGCAGGTGTGTAGCTCATCAAGCATTGACGAGAAATCTGTTATATGGAAATATTCAAAAATAGAATTTGCATTTATTATTATTTCTGGGAATTTCCATATGTAGATTCTTGAATATTTTCCGGATTGCCATCAAAGTTATATGTTGATGATTAATTTCCACATTGTATTACAAATGCCTCACAGCTAGTTCAATAACTTTGCATCTTTTTCAGAATTGACTTCAAAATGATATGTTGGTGGTTAATTTCCTTATTATAATACAAATTACTTATAGATGATTCAATAACTTTGCCTCTGCCTCCACACTTGTTTCACCACATCCACACTGTGGATAATCGGGAGGTTATAGTGGTATGGTTCTTAGAATGTAAGGTTCCATCCTAATTAGTTCATGGTGTTTCACAGATTGTGTAAATCTTATCTTGATAACGGAATTCTTTTTGAAAATAGGAAATAGTGGATATGATAGTCCAGCTTGTTTGGGATCCAGAACGCTCAACTGCGTGCATTCCTGTTCATACACCTAAATTGTATATCAAAAGTTGTAAATATCAAAATGGGCCATGCTAGGTGTGTCGTGAATAAACGCGGGTCCCACAAACTAACATCAATTCCTTCTACATTGTTGCCAGAAGGATGATTACATCAAACTGACTGTACATGTTTCCACAATGCTGCAAATTCGATACCTGAAAGGGAAACCTATTACTTCTACCATTGCTAGTTTGTGTCTTGCTGGAGGGAGCTTTTGTCATGATGCCTACCCTCGGGCATCAGGACCAAGGCCCTCAGCTCCGGGAGCAGGCATCCAGACATTTGTTTAAACCTCAGCGGCCCCGGCTAGGGGCTGTCTGGGTTCAGTCCTGGCGCCTTAGGCGCCAGGCTCATCATAGAAATCAGTCCTGGCACCATAGGCGCCAGGCTCATAGACTTTACTTACCTGATGCAGACCATGCTGCAAAAGAGTCCAAGCCTACATGAGGCCGGGATGTGACTATTTTGTTACAGGGACTATTTTTTACTCAGGCGTGGCTCTAGGGAACTTCTTACCTGGAACTACTTTGGAGGCTATTTAAACCACACCCGAACAGCAGCACATGCTTTGCGTTATTCTGCATCCAGCAGCGTGACGCTCACCATGCCTGCAGCCAGCATCCAGTCTTCTGCCACGCCCGCGTGCCTGCAGCCAGCAACCAGTCTTCTGCCACGCCCGCCTCGAATCCGGAGCACCTAGAATAAAGAAGAAGAAAAGGACAAGGTTAGAAAACAAACTTATTTCAAATTCCTCACCTAATTCCGGAACCATTTCATCTCCGGACTTGGAAAGTACATCAGTCCTGCACGCGTCGCCAGCTCCAGCACGGCGCCATACTCGTCATTTCTCACAGCATCTTTCGATCCGGCACTGTCTCCATCATTTCTTCGCCGTAATCCGGCAACTAGGGGACACAAGAAAAAACAAGGTGAGCCAAGGGAATCAACAAATACAACCTCTTACCACCATAGACTTACCTGATTTACCACCGGCGGTATTATTCCATAACTCTCCACATTTTCATATGCCGCATCTGTAAAGAGGGAGAAAAACAACATGTTAACGCATGCAATAGTTACCAGACAGCGTTGGGTAACACAGACTCTTACCTAAACGCCAGCAGCAGCTACGAGACCTTCTTCTCATGAACTCGGTTGCAACTTAATGAAGGAAGGGAATAAGAGTGAACATCGGGCACATTGAACTCTTTGAACTTAATACTTACCAATCCCGCCAGGGACTTCAGAGTCAATACTTACCGGAACGCTCCCAACACCTTCAAACCAGTGAAGTAACTGGTATCTACGCGCCCCTGCAAGACATGCAGGATGGAGAGCTCATCTTTTACGAACATAAGGAAAATACTTCGGGTCTAGCAGACAAGACTAGGCGGGACAGTCCAGACAGTCATCTCTGCACTCCGCATCACGTTGAAGGAGACCGCAGCTGTCCGGGTCCCATCGACACCCCTGTGGGCTCCAGGTGAGCGTAACAGAACGCGAAGCATGTCTACAAATACCCACCCGGGTGTTATGGAAACCTCGGAAACCGACCAAATTATTGGGGGAACTTAGGGCGGAAGTACATGCCGCTCGCCAAGAGACTAATGCCCTCAGGAGAGAACTGATTGTCTCAAAGGAGCGCACGGATGATCTGGCAAGACAACTACTGCAAAACCAAGCTGGGCAAACGCCCCTACCTGGATATGGGGGAAACCCAACCCCCGTTTCATCAAGCAATCCTGTACAAGTGGTTTTACCAGGAAATATTCCGTTAGCTCCACCCGAACGCTTTGCTGGGGACCCCAAAAGGTTTGCCGTGTTTATGAATCAATGCCGCTTGCACTTTTTATGCAGACCGGGAGCCTTTCCAAATGACCAAGCTAAAGTAGCTTTTGTATTGTCATATCTTAGTGGCAGCGCAGCGGATTGGTCCATTCCATTAGTCAACCAGGATGATTCTCTTCTCCGGGATTTTCAGGGTTTTCAAAGGAGCATGGAAAAACTATTCGCCAGACACTGACAGGGTCAAGCCCTGGACAACGAACTTTTATCCTTACAACAAGGTAACCAGGATCTGCTAACCTATATTGCAACCTTCAATAGGTTGGTGGTGGAAACTGGGTGGCCGGAGGAAAAACGAATTACATTGTTTCATCGTGGACTTCGGGGAGAACTCAAAGATGTCTTGGCTCAAGTTGTGAACCCACCTCAGGATTGCACAGAATTTATAGACTTAGTGGTCCAGCTAGACTACCGACTTCAGAACCGAAAGACTGATCGAGCTAAGTTCGAGAACTGGGTATTGGTTAAACCCAACGTTGCCCCCAAAGGAACAGATGCATCTGAACCTATGCAGATCGGGGGGGTTAAAGGACCCTTAACTCAAAAGGAAAGAGAAAGAAGACGACAGATGCAGTTGTGTCTGTACTGTAGAACCTCAGGACATTTTCTACAGGATTGCCCTACAAAACCACCCAAGAAGGTGGTAGGAGTTGCTGATAAAAGCCACATAGAGCCTGATTCGGGAAACGACCACGCCCGACAAGGGTAGAGGTCCGCTTGCCGAGCTTAAAGAAGAACACTCAGACCTTGCATCTGATCATCCCAATGGTCCTACTTGATCCCAGGCAGCCATCACGTATGCACGCAGTAAGGGCATACATAGATAGCGGGGCCGTAGGAAACTATGTGGACCACGAATTGGTGTCAAGGATGAATCTACCTCTTTGCAAAAAGACCACTTCGGATGTCATCACCACAGTTGATGGAACTGAGATTGTCTCGGGCCTGTAACTCATTCCACTACAGAGAGGACACTGTTGAGTCAAGATGGGCATAGAGAGACTATTGTGTTTGATCTAATCAAAGCCACACAGTTCCAGATAATACTGGGGATGCCATGGTTGGAAACACATAATCCTTGTATAGATTGGCGAGAGAAGAGAATAACCTTCCCGGATTGTGCACACACCTGTTACCCGGAGAAAACTTTGAACAAAGGCCTGGCTACAGTCGTTAACCCAAGCGTGCCTGCAGCCAGCATCCAGTCTTCTGCCACGCCCGCCTCGAATCCGGAGCTCCTAGAATAAAGAAGAAGAAAAGGACAAGGTTAGAAAACTAACTTATTTCAAATTCCTCACCTAATTCCGGAACCATTTCATCTCCGCACCTGGAAAGTACATCAGTCCTGCACGCGTCGCTTCGCCAGCTCCAGCACGGCGCCATACTCACCAGTTCTCACAGCATCTTTCGATCCAGCACTGTCTCCATCATTTCTTCGCAGTAATCCGGCACCTAGGGGACACACGAAAAAACAAGGTGAGCCAAGGGAATCAACAAATACAACCTCTTACCACCATAGATTTACCTGATTTACCACCGGCGGTATTATTCCATAACTCTCCACATTTTCATATGCCGCATCTGTAAAGAGGGAGAAAAACAACACGTTAACGCATGCAATAGTTACCGGACAGCGTTGGGTAACACAGACTCTTACCTGAACGCCAGCAGCAGCTACGAGACCTTCTTCTCACGAACTCAGTTGCAACTTAAGGAAGGAAGGGAACAAGAGTGAACATTGGGCACATTGAACTCTTTGAACTTGATACTTACCAATCCCGTCAGGGACTTCAGAGTCAATACTTACTGGAACTCTCCCAACACCTTCAAACAAGTGAAGTAACTGGTATCTACGCGCCCCTGCAAGACACGCAGGATGGAGAGCTCATCTTTTACGAACATAAGGAAAATACTTCTTAAGGTCCAGCAGACAAGACTAGGCCATAATGGGCCATGCTAGTTGTTTCATGAAAACCAGAGCATTTATCCAATCAAAATTGTTGTGGTGTCTTAGTACTGATGAAAATATGCCTCTGCGTATGATCTGTGAACAATCAGAATTTAAATCGCACAATGACTGGGGCAAGGGAAAACGTTAAAAAATAATTGAAGATCGGCCAACTGTGAAGTGGTAGCTTCTCTTTGTCTCCGTCCTCACTGGGTGAGAAAGGGACCTGAGCCCCCCCTTCGAGCCCCCACACGGCAAACTTTGTTCCCCCAACATGCCGCCAGCACACCCAAAGCACACTGAGCTTGCAAGCCCCCAGTATACCGGAGATATGGCACGAAGAAAGAAGACCCTGTGATGGAGGGCTTCCCACGCCATCCCCCAGCTCTGGCCGGAGCCAACGCCATCCTGCAGTGTACAAGGTGAGCCAGGCCCGGGGGCGCACAGAAGAGCCCCCTGGGGGTGGCCCAGCATAACACCTGTGTCACTGAGGAGCGGCCAACACTGACACCGGGTGCCAGAGGGGGAAACAGCCTGGACTGACAAGCACCCAAAGCGGGGGACACAACCTGGAGGCATCAGCCAGCGGTGTGAATGTGGCACCAAACATTCCCTGGGCAAAATGAAATTGCGAGCCCCTGGTGTGCCCTGATATCCGAATTAACTGGACTCTGAGCAGGCTGTGCAGTAAACCTTGGACGACGGTCCCGAGCGCCCGGCACGCAAGCACTCCAATACAACTTGGTGCGGAGGCCTCCCGCTCCCGAGGGCACTCCTCCCCCAGCCCACGAGAATCAAGCGGGAAAAGCCCATTCAGGGTCACAGAAGCCTGTAGAGGAGCAGCATTACTCCACTGAGGGCCCGTGGGCCAAGAAAACATCCAGAGACCCAGGGGCGGTCCATGGAGAGATTCATTGCGCCTGGCAGAAGCACATGCCCGCCCCATCCAGGTCAGTGAGGAAAGGGGTCGGACTGTTCCGGGGGGGCGAGAGGACCCGATCTTGGCGAGCAACACCACACACCACAGAGCACTGACCAGCCCTGGGGAAGAAGACAATCAGCAGTCCTGAAAGCTAGGAGGGGAGCACTCGGGCCCCTCACGATTGATGGTGCCCCGATGCCTCAGGCGCAATTGGATGAGCTGGAAGGAGACACTGCAGGAATTTCGCTTCAATAAACCCTGGAGAGACCGGGAAGCACGTCCACTCCCCCACAAAATGGGCCCTAGCCACACATTTCACCACCAAAACACAGGGCATCCTGTCCTCGCTCTCTTCCATGCCCCTCCTGCATCACCAACTCTTTGGCCTCTTCGGCCACCCCCACCCCTCCTCTCTTCTCCTCTCCCTCTCCCCTGTCACACCTGATGAGGTCTCTAGACTAGTCCGGTCTATGAAAGCCTCTTCCAAACAGGTGCACCCCACCCCTCGAAAACCATCAAGGACAATATTGACACTCTCGCTCCAGCCTTGGCCAACCTCTGCAAAATCTTTCGCCACTGGGGTATTCCCCTCTCCTCTCAAGCACTCTTGTGCACCCTTTGCTCAAAAAACCCTTCTATTCCAGCAAAAAACCCATCTATTCCGGCAAACTATTGCCCAGGCTCCATCACCCCTTTCCTGAAAAAACACCTGGAGAAGCTGACTATCACCCAACTTACCCTCCACACTGAATCTGTTGGTTGTCTCCATGACCATCAGTCTGGCTTCAGAGCATCCATAGGGACAGAAACAGCTCTTCTGAACACCAACACCCATGAAGACCTGCTCTCTAACTCTCTCTCTGTCCTCATTCTTCTTGACCTCTCTTCTGCTTTCGATACGGTAAACCACAACATCCTGATCACCCGTCTCCGTGATACCCTGGACCTCACAGATCAGGCCCTTGATATGATAGGTTATTTATAACACACTTAATACCCAGAGGTTTCTAAGTGTGGCTCGCCTCCTTTCTATCTGACCGAACCTCCCAGGTGGAATTTGGGTCTTTCTCTCCTCTATCACTCTCGCTACTTGTGGTGTGCCCCAGGGATTAAACTTGTCCCACTGGTTCTTCAATATCTACATGGACACTTTTGCGCACAGGATCTTTACCTTTACCTCTAACTTTCAGTGTTATGTGGATGACGCACCACTCTTTCAGGCTACCCTCAGCCTCCTCCTCCTCGCTCATCCCTGACTGTCTATCCCCAATTCAGTACTGGAGTGCTGCTAACGATCTCTGCCTGAATGCCAGTAAGACGGAGATTGTCCTCATTGGGACCCCTGGTCCTGCTTTCCCACTTTCACACTGGCTGGCATTCCTTGGCCCAGCACCCTCACCTAACAATGAGGTCAAAAATCTTGGTCATCTTTGACTCCACTCTCTCCTTCTCTTCCCACATCTCGTATATCTCCAAAAAGTTCCACTACCAAATGCATCTCCTCAGAGGTATTCTTGCTTTTCTCACTTCCCCCCAGAGGCTCACTACATCAAGAGCCCTGGTTCTCTCTAGGCTGGACTTTTGCAACAGCCGCTTTCTCAATCTTCCTACTTCTACTCTCCGTCCTCTACAACTCATCCAGAACAGAACCGCAAGATTTATCCTTGGTCTCAAGCCCAGGGACTGCATCTCTCTCGGCACTGAAATCCCTCCACTGGCTTCCCATGGCTGCAAGGATCAAGTTCAAGACCCTCTACATTATCCACAAGGCTTTCTGGGGCCGGGGCCCGTACTATCTACAAAGTTATCTTCCTAAATACTCTCCCTCTTGAGTCTTCCGCTAGTCCTCTAACTCTTTGCAGGTGAGACGCTTTCACAAACAGAGATTTGGGGGTAGATCTTTAACCTCTGCAGGCGTCTCCCTCTGGAACAGCCTCCCTGCCTCTGTCTTGAGCCAGAGCACCTTAAGTTTGGGGAACTCCTCAAGACTGTCCTCTTCTCGTCCTCCTTCTCTCTCCCACTCCCCTGCCAACCTCAGTTCTTTTCTCTCCACCCTCCTTCCTCCTTCTCCTCCCTAACTCTGTTCAGATTTTGCTGACTGGTTGCCTGGTTCACCTCCAGAGCTTTACAGGTTCAAGCACCCCCGCCAGTCCTTGCACTTGCCTCTGGGCCACTGCACTATGTTCAGCATTACTGCACGTTCTGCTTACACTCCATAAGCGAGGCAACTTCTCTGCACTTAACCCAGAGCCCTGTTGGACTGTACACGTTTGTTCCTCCCACCCCATCTTCCTCGCACCTCCGTCTGTACGCATGCATGAACTAAATGTATTGGGACCAGTAAGTTTGTCTGTCCTGTCCCCCCCCCGCCACATCCTCCCACCACCCCCTTCCTGCCTTTCTAGCTTGGTCGCAACTATAACACTTCATGCACTTGTACTAGGAGAAATGCTGTCGGGCCTAGTATGCTAGTTCTCCGTTTAGATAATTCTGAAACTTCAAGGCCTAAGAATGATTACTGTTTTGCCTTGTTCCCTTCCCGCCTTGAAGCGCTTTACCTGTGTACAAGCGCTGTATAAATAAACAATTCCAATTCCAATGGCAGACCAAGCAGACAACACCATGTCCACAAAGAAGGACATGCAGCGCTAATGCAAGAAATCAGAGACCTGAGGACTGACATTGGCCACAGACTGGAAAAGATGGACCAAAGAGTGGACAAGATGGAAGATAGAATACAGGGTCTGCAATCCAACCAATCCTCGGTGGACATACTAGAGGCACAGATCGACACTAGATGGTCCGCCCTGGAGAAGAGGATGAGGAAAACATCCTACAAGTGGCCTTCCAGAGGTAGAGGGGGAGGAGTAAAGCAACATTTGCCAGGCTGTTAAAGATATGGTCTGCCTGCTATTCGGCAATGAGGCAACAAACAAACCCACCATAGATAGAGCACCCAGGGCAGGAGGCAGAGTCGGTGGGCCACACTCTGTCCTGGTCCGCTTCCAATATTATGACAAAAAAGTAAAGATTTTGGAGCAAGCCAGGATATCCGCCACTATTACCTACAACAGCGCAGCAATTACGCTCTTTCAAGACCTCTCCTCGTTCTCTCTGGCTAAGAGGACGATGTGTTCCCCATTGCTATAGTGCCTACGAGAAAAGGAGATCAGTTATCTTTGGGGCTTCCCCTTTTCACTCACATTTGGATATATGGGCCAGCAGTCCAGACTGGTCTCTGAAGAAGACATCAAAGGAGCAATCCAAGAATATGTGGACTCCCCGGACGGACAGACAGCCCTCGGGAGTTTCTGCGGAGGGGAGGAATGGGAGAGGAGTCCTGAGGGCTCGATAAAATTCAAGAAATGTAACACACCACCACACAACGGTGGCCCCTGACACCATTAGGGGATGCGGGGGGAGTGTCATTTTTGGCTTTGTCTTGTTAATGTGTTAATGCTCATTCTAGCGGGTGCTGGAGATGAGGGGGCGGGGGACCAGGGGAGGGGGATTTCGCCTTACCTGTGAGAACCTGATGGGGTACGCTGGGCCCAGGGGTCAGAGGGAAGGGACATACAGGGCTGTGCAGGTGATGATGAGAGGGAAGGGGGAGAAGGAGGAGGTTTAATGGTTATCACACTGGTTCTGGGTCAACTTACTGATAAAAAGATCTCTCCTGGCTCGGGAGATTCTCTAGGGCTAAGCTTGACCTGCTCTTCCTACAGGAAACACATTGGGTGAGGGGGAAGGAGCCAGCTCTCCAGATGGGGGTGGGTGGGGATGGGTGAGCTCTCTAGAGCCTCATTCACATCCAAAAAGAGAGGGGTGGCAATCGTCATGTCCAACACATTGAGGTTCAAGACGGAAGCAATATTAAGTGATTCAGAGGGCCGCTACCTGTTCATCAGAGGGGATATCCATGGAACCCTGCTAACACTGGGAGTGATATATAGCCCGAACGAAGGTCAGATACCCTTCTGGGAGAAAGTCAGGGAAAAACTGCAACTTTTTGTGGGAGGGACCCTCATAGTAGGAGGGGACTTCAATATGGTCTTGGACCCCTTTAAAGATGGGAAGAGGGTGGCTGCGCAGAGACCCCCCCCCGTTAGATAAAATTACATCACAAAATTTCCACAGGATTAACTCTGACTTGGGCTTGGTGGACTCCTTGATTTCTCCCCCCACCCTCGGGCGACCCCCCTTCACGTACTACTCGAGAGTCCACCTATCCTTTTCAAGCATCGATTACATCCTAGTTGACAGCTCTTTAACTGGTCACATGGGAGAGTCCCGAGTGGACCCGGTCCCATGGTCGGCTCACAATCTCGTGCGGACCACACTGAGAGGGGGCTGGGGACTCCGACAAAGAGGGAGATGGAAGTGTGATGACTCCCTCCTGAAAGATAAGGAGATGGCCAGACGGCGCTCACTAACATATTAGAGTATTTCAAACTAAACGACAATAGGGAGGTGGGCCCCCACACCCTATCGGATGCATTCAAGGCCACGATTCGTGTGGTTTTAATACGGATAGGGTCCCAGAAGAAGAGGGAGGGGGAGAATCGTGAAGACTTCCTAAAGGGGAAAATCACTGAACTCCAGCCAGGATGAGTCCCGGGAGGTTCCATCACCCTAGACCAGGTGAAGACACTAGAGAATTATAAAGCCCAATTAAAAGACTTGTTTCTGAGCAAGACTGAAAAGAAATGATTGTTCCTAAAACACAAATATTATGAAAAGGGTGACAAAGTGGCCAAACTATTGGCATGGAAGTTGAGGGAAGCTCAGAAAAGTAAGATGGTTGGGGCTGTGAGGACTGATGAAGGACATATCTCGAGGTTTATAGTCATAATCTCGAATACAAATATGTCGAAAGTCATAATGTCGAAAAAATAAAGTCGAAAACAAAAATGTCGAATTTCTTTTTTTTGTTGATTTTTATTCCCCCAACCCCCCTTTTTTAATTTTTTTTTTATGTTTTACCCCTTTTTTTTTACCACCGGAACCCCAAAAAAACATGTAAATTAAAAAAAAAACAATTCAACATTTTTGTTTTCGACATTATTCTTTCGACATTATTGTAATTCGACATTTTGTTTTCGAGATAATGACTGGACACCATATCTCGAGTATAGGGACGGCCTTTAAACGATATTATGAGATATTATAAAAGTCTGAATTTGACAGAGACAAATCCTATATAGAAGGTTTCCTGCCACAACTCCCCATACCGGGACTAGCCAAAGATACCACTTCCGGGCTGGAAGACCCAGTGACGGAACAGGAAGTCATCCAGCCAATCAACACAATGAAGGAGGTACAAGGCCGGGGGAAGATGGGTTCTCAGGGAAATGTTTGCATACGGGTCCACCCTGGCCCCACACCTGGTGAGAGTTGTCAGCACGGTTCTGGAGGGGGGACTCTCCTTGAGACAATGATGATGGCCATTAAAGTGGTATTCCAAAAAGAGGGTAAAGACACGAAACAGTGCTCATCATACCGACCAATCTCCCTGCTTAACACAGATGTGTAAATCCTGGTGAAAGTGTTGGGTAAGAGGTTGGAGGGGGTCATGCCATCCTTGGTCCACAGTGACCCGGTCGCCTACATGCGAGAGACCGACCTGGATGCATGCCTCCTCTTTTTCGACTCTGAGAAGGCCATCAATAGGGTGGAGTGGAGGTACATGACTATACTCGTAGAAAAAATGGGAATAGGGGAAAATATCCAGAAATGTGTGGGGGCTTTGTACAAGACACCATGCGCACGGATCCAGGTCAACGGGAAACTGACAGCTCCTTTCCGGCTAGCTAGGAGAACAAGACAGGGGTGTCCTTTGTCTCCCTTATTGTATGCGCTCACAATGCAACCCCTAGCAATAGCAATAAGGAATCACCAGAGAATAAAAGGAATTCAGAGAGGGGAAGTTGAGTTTAAGCTTTCTCTATTTGCGGACAACATACTGGGATACCGTGTGGACACGCCCTCCTCGCTCCCAGTCCTATTTTCCCATATCGACTCCTTTGGGTCCTTCTTGGGTCAACGCATTATTAAATCTAAATCAGTTCTGGTGCCAATCCGTGTTGTCGACCCGGTCATAGACCAGAGACGCCGAATGTTAGGGGTAAGAGTGGAAAAATCAACAATCACATACCTAGGAATACGAATGTGAGTGATTTGCCCGCGGCTGAAACTAACGCGGGCGAAACGTTCACATGAGAAAGGTGCGTACTACCAAAGGTTTGCACCTTTCTCATGTGAACACACGTATATACTCACACCCACACACACACAACACACCCATAACACCCCCGACCCACACCTTCAGCACATCCCCACCCACACCCCTAACACCCCTAACATAAACAATCCCCACTCACCTTCATCTTCACGCTGTGTTCCTGCAGCAGTGCCAGTTCCCTTTCACTTGCGTGATCGGGAACCGGCGCCATTGGGTCCTTTTTTTTTACAGAAGGCTGCATGGGTGTGCCCTGCAGCCCCTGCTCACTATACCATAAAGTATAGTGAGCGGGGCGATGCGGGGGACACCGCTGCAGCCCCCGTGTTTTTTTTTTTTTTGTTTTTTTTTTGTACAATGCTACCACCAAAGGTTCAAACTTTTGGTGTTCGAACCTTTGTTGGTTGCGTTTTTAGACCTTTTTGGTCATTTGGTTTGGTAAAATCGTCCTATACCTAGGACTACAGCTAGGAATACAGCTTGCATGAAACCTATCAACACTCGCAGTTGTTTATTTCAAACCGCTTATGGTGGCTATAAAAGCTGATTTGAAGCGGTGGGGCACTATGATACTATCCTGGTACGGACGCATAACAGCGATAAAAATGAATATCCTCCCTCCATTTCTATATCTGTTTACGGCCCTGCCCACAAGAATCCCAGAGACTTTCTTCAAAGACCTCCACTTTGTCTGGCAGAACAACACCCTGAGGTTAAACCGATCCACCCTCTCCTTGCCCAGGGAAGAGAGAGCCTTTGGCCTCCCGGAATTTGCCCTATACCATAAGGCGGCTCAACTGAGAGTGATCTTGGAACATATGCGGGATGACCTGGGGACCTATTGGACCTATCTGGAAGACATGGACACAACTGGCCAAAGTAAGGGGCCCCCTATAGGAACATACCGGATAGACTAAAAGACCATCTTAGCCTGGGAGTGTTGCTGTCACTTCACCGACCATAGGTGGAGGGTTGCGGGCGAAATTAAGACGGCAGCTCACACCATTTCTTTTTTTCTTTTTTTTTTTAAAACTTTTATTTTATTGGCGTAAATTTGGTAACAATACACACAATAAGCATAGCGAGAGCATCAACATGAGTACATTAGTGGGCAGTTCATACAAAGACATTTGTCAGGTACAGGACGGATATATCCCGCAATAGTTCAAGCTAGTTTTGCAAGGCCGGTGTCACTGGTGGTTCGAGATCTTTTTCAGTCTGTCTATGGAGATAGCTTCAGAAGGCAAACCAGATATTTTTGGAGCAGGACTGGCCAGGCATGGTGACGATATATTCCTCTTCACATGTTTGTGTCCAGGTGAGGACTGTCAACCACATTTGGAAGGTAGGGGAAGAAGGGCACTTCCAGTGCTGTAGTATACATTTCTTGGCCACCATAGTGCCCGCATTCAAGAATTTAGCCATACCCTTGACTGCATCTCCACTCCACACCCCAAACAATAACGCAATCAGATCTGGGCAGATTTCAGGTTCCACAATCTCGGAAAGGGCACTGAGGATATCCCCCGAGAATGTGTTAAGTGCAGTACATGTCCAGAACATATGCATGTGGTCTGCGCTATCAGCGTGGCATCTGGGGCAGGTGTGGATTTGGTTACGGTGGAACCTAGTCAGATTATGTGGGGTGTAGTATACTCTATTCAATAGCTTATACTGCATGCATCAGAATCTAAAGTTAAGTGAAACTCTACGTTCTGGGAGCACATTTTCCTCCATAATCCATCAATGATCTCGAGGCCAAGTTCATCGGCCCAGGCATTGCGAGCTTTAGGTGGCTGGTCCGGAGACTTCACTGATAACATTGTATATAGAGAGGAGACCACCCTCCGGCTATTACTGGAGTTAGCTATATAGTGTAACTCGGGCGTATCTGGGGGTTCGTCCCGGCATGATGGCCACCTAGCATGGACTGCTTGCTCGGAGTCTATAATACTGTAGCTTTTCCAGTGCTGAACCGGAATGACCAGGACGCCATGTCTGTGGGGTGATAAACTTCCCCTCTGGGAATAAATCAGTCCATCCATGATATCCCAAGTTTTGCCAGCGCTGGGAAAGAAGTTTGTCATGTGTGGGTTCGAGCCCAGGGAATTCCCAGAATGGGAGCCATTTGTAATGGGGGCCAGGAACAGTTGTCAGGTCGAGGAGATGGTGCCATGCCATCAACGTCGACGCTATGTGGCAGCTGATGCGTCTGTTTCATATTTGTGTTGAAGGACCAGCGTCATGATGTTGACCTCAGTTGTTGCAAGTTTTTCCATTTTGAAGTGGGGTGGAGCGGTAGGGTTCTTGTACCAATGCGTGGCAAACTGGACTTGTGCCGCAACCCAGTATAAGGACAAATCTGGAGACGTGAAGCCTCCCCTATCATAGATTAACATCAGTGTTCCCATTTTCTACGGACTGCGCCAGCATACCATAGGAATTGAGCGCCAATTTTATGTAAATTATCGAAATATTGTTTCCTGGGCCAATCGGCACCTTTGCAAAAATGTACAGAGGTTTAGGGACCAAGATCATTTTGATCCATGATAGCTTCCCAGCTAACGAGAGGGGGAGGGAACGGCATCTTGTGACTTTAGATTCGAAGTACTGTACCACGGCAGTATAATTATTGGTTATCAAGGTCGATTTAGACGATGTTATTTGGACCCCCAAGATACCTGATGCCATCTGGGGACCAACAAAGAGGGTACTCACAGGTCAGTTGCTGAGTCGTGTTAATAAGTGGGAATATCTCAGATTTTGAGTAGTTGATGGTGAAGCCAGAGAAGGTACCTATCTTAGTTCTGTCCCATAGGATGGGGTCTAAATGGGTGGATGGATTCATGACATATAGCAGGACATTGTCTGCATATAGTGATATTATTTCAGGGGCATCCGCAAGGCGGATGCCCCTGTGGGAATGTCGCGCCCTGACAGAGTCCACCATTGGCTAGATAACCAGTGCAAAAAGGATGGGGGGAAAATGGGCAACCTTGCCGGGTGCCCCTGCACAATGTGAATGCTGGTGAGGTTAAGGAGTTGACCAGGAACCTGGCTGTGGGACACGTGTACAATAGCTTGATGTATCGGATCATGCACGGACCCAGCCCCATTTTGTTCTAACACTGCCCACATATATTGCCATGAGACCATATCGAAGGCCTTTTGGGCGTCCAGTGTGACCGAGACCACTTCCACTCCCTGATCAATCCTGTACATCACATTAAAGAGCCTTCTGATGTTTAGTGCAGTCGACCGCCCAGCACAAAGGCGCTCTGGTCTTCATGGACAAGATGTGGCATGATCGGAAGAAATCTGTTTGCTAAAGTCTTGGCGAATATCTCAGTGTCAATATTCATGAGCGAGGGGGGTCTATAGGATTCACATTCGTCACTGGAATTACCAGGCTTAAGAAGAACAGTTATAGTTGCTTCACGCATTGAGGGGGGGGGGGATTCTCGGACCAAAGCTCCAGTAGCCTAGGCGCTAGTAGCGACAAATGCTCCTGGTAGAATTCTGGCGTGTGTCCATCTGGCCCTGGGGCCTTGCCTCTTTCATCTTACCGTAGTAGGGGTGTCCTAATAATGTGGCTAGACAGATGCCCATGGGTATAGATAAAACCCAATACGTTGTAAAAGCATAATAGTTAAAGGAGATTTCTCGTATATTATTTTCAGTAATTAAGGGATTCGACCCATGAAAAATGAATGAAGAGGTATGAAATTGGCAAATGAAAGATGGTAAGCAAGTTCAAAGACTGCTAAGAGTTCATGTTATTGAAACAATAAGATAATGTATGTTACAAGCTAACCTAGTGTTCTGACGGGCTCTCTCTGTTCTTTTACCCTCTCAATCACCATCAATCCTCCCTGATACCAACCTGCAATCTCTGTTTAGTGAATGTCACTTGTAATTATGTGGAACCCTAACTGTATAAATGTATACATGTTCACTAAATGCACAAAAAAACAACTCGTACTCATGTATTTTTCGGAAAAACATTTTGTTTTATTTTTTATTTGTTTCATCATCGGTATATTTATTTAGACCTTGCCCTAATTTGAAAAAGGCAAATTCGCCGAAACACGTGTCGTCACAAAGGGCACCACACTTTGAGATAAATAAAAACCTGGAAGAAAACAAATTGGCGCAGATCTCCGGGCCTTTTTTTTCTTTATCGTGTTTATTAACCAGCACATTCTCTATTGGACGACATCTATTGCAGTAATAGAATTTGGAAGTAGTTAAAAACAAAAAAAATCTAAAATACAAAAATGAAAAGTTTCCGTGGCAGAATGTCCAAGTCGTATTATGGGGATACAGAGTGAACAAACAAAAAGAAACTATGAAGTTTTGACATCAGGCAATTTAACTCTGTTAGTAAACTCAGTGCCACTCTGGTAACATGCATTCAGTAATCTGGCATATTTGCTTGTCCGCCATCATTGGGACCCCAGTGATGCCTGATAACAAAACATTTACAGTATTACAGAACATTTAAAACCACCATGGGCAATGCCAACAGTTTGGGCATTTGTGTAGCATGGTAAAGGCACTTGCCAGGCACAGCCATTGTGGTATTAAATGGCCATTGATGGTAGCAGCTGCAAAATGGTGCTTGTACCTGGGCATCTAATAGCAGTGGCTGGCAAATGGCTAATACTTATACACAAACTAAAACTGTTGGCTTTGCCAATGCTGGTTTTCAACAGGACTTCAGGGAATGATGCACATAGTGCTGATAGAAAGGCTGAAAGCCAGACCTAGTGAAGGCATTTTTATTACGCCAGTAGCAGGTTTACATCGCTAATGAAGTCATTAACTCTCAGAAGACTGCTTTGAAAAAAAAAACACTGGCAGGCACTTTGCGTGCAATGTTTGATGGTCAGGCTTGATTAAAGCAAGCTCAAGAGTTGGAGGTGTTTTGGGTGGGGTGGGGCAGAAACTGGATGTGAACGGCCATAGGGATTAGCATGATCATGGGCAGTCAGTGGGTGAGCAAATGGCCGCACAACACCGACAAGCTGTGTGCCCCTCCTCATGTGCCATTTCTCCCTATCTGTAGGGTGCATAGCCCAAACTAAAAGTAATTGCTTGGGGATGGAAGGAGACCACTGTTAGAATAAACAAGGCAGCTTCTAATTAGAAAGGGCCTGCTTTATGTTCAAGCAAGCTCTAGGATTCCAGTGCGGGGTGAGGGGGTGGAGTGTGGGAGGAGGGCGGAGACCTAGGGAACCATTCCCACTCACACATGCTCTTGAAACCGATTTGAAGTTTGTCTCAATTTTGCATATGTTATCTCCTCAGACGTTCTCCGCTGGTGCCATGGTTATCCTTCGAGAGGGCCTCTGTCCAGGCCTTACTGCCGAAATAATCAGCACTTTAAAAATCAACAACATCCGCACAGGTAGGCACCGGATTTAACTTTGGCATTCATTGTATTACTTTATAGTTTTCTCTTTTATTGTATTGGGTTACTGTATTCTTTCTCTATGCGTTGACCAGTTTTAGCATATGTTTATAGCAATTTTTTTGATGCCACAAAACTCGCCAACTTTCTTGTTTATAATTAATAGTTCACAGGTCCTGGAATGGCTCATTTTGTTACCATGCCTGTAGCTGTTGCTATTACTCACGTGATCATCAGACCATATTATCCCGTGTAAATTAACCCTCTTAGAACATTACACCGTTTGTAACAAACTGCATGCACAGGCTGCCCTTGAACACCACTTAATAGCGAACGTTACACACTGCACTTTCGCAGGATTAGCAAAAGCCATACTTTCACAGACACTGTATCAGCACTCGCATCTGGAGCAAAAAGAAGAGAGGTAACTCCCATTTTAGGGGGAGAACATTCCACGTGAAGCGTGTCAATCTCATCAGCAACACTGTTTTTTGCCATTGTGTGGCATGTGAGTCAAAATCCTTCAGAAACTAATTTCACCTCATCAGCAGTTGGCATGAAGTAGGAAGAATAATTACTGGCCTTGATAACTCTCGTTTAAGTCTCGTGACTATAGCTCTTGGCCTGGTTAATAGTTTATGCTACAAAGTTCTGTCTGCTCATGTGCCCCAGTACTGTTCAAGTGCGCCAAATCAAGCTGTGATCAATCTCTGGTGAAGAGTGAAATTCAAACTTCCTTTTTTTCCCCATCCATCCCGTTCCCCATGTTGCGCTGGCAAATGACCTGGAAACTCGTACTGCTAGAGTGGCTGTTTCTCAGTCCCGTGTGAAGCGATTTGGGAATTGCTGCAGTGCTTTGTACAATGTGTCCTTTTAATGCCTTTGCTCACCTCTTATGGGAAGCATCTGAATAGCAAAGCCGCCTCATCCTTGTTTCCTTGGTTGCCATTGTATTTTGTGCTAAAAGATGGACTTGTGAAAACCTAATGGAGAAATATCAACCAGTGTACTGAGAAGAGTGCCCTGTAGACAGTGATCTGATGAGCTGTGAGAATATTGATCTGCTGTGTGACAGGAGGACCACAAGATTGAGAGAGGGAAATGCTCATTCACAAACCAAATGCGAACTGTACATTCTACAACCTGAATTTCCCATGTGGGCTTCAGGGAAAGTAGGTTATGACTGAATGTTAGTTAGAGGTGCCGGATTTCAGGCTCTGGTACCTGAAGCCCCACGCAACA
Organism: Ambystoma mexicanum; assembly: GCF_040938575.1. Classification (NCBI taxonomy): domain Eukaryota; kingdom Metazoa; phylum Chordata; class Amphibia; order Caudata; family Ambystomatidae; genus Ambystoma; species Ambystoma mexicanum. Next base: position 430,787,893 of record NC_090931.1, on the reverse strand, counting down.
ATTTAAGCTTTTAAGCGTTTATGCTTTGGAATTTCTCAGTATGCCTTCTGAACCAGTGTAACAAACTCTAGAAAGGCTTGTAGCAAGCAGATACGGCTAACTGCTAAGCCTACACGTTCACGACAGGACGCACAGTTGTGGCAAGTTATTTTTTTTGCGTTAAGAAGACAACCGCTTTTGTGTTGTCCTAGAAGACTGAAACCTGAAATGTTTTCTCGACTACCATTACATCATCTTTTTTTTATCTGAGTTATGACTAATTGCAAACTTGCTATGGCGGTTTGAATTGGGTGAGTGTAGTTTTAGATGCCGTAAAAAAGAGAAGCCCATAAGCACGACCTGTTTATCTATCAGATTGTTGGGTTTCAAGAGGGCCTGTATTTCAAAATCTTTTTTCTTTCACTTTTTTTTTAAAAAGGCCATTCAACAACGCATATTACTCATATAAAAAAGGTGCTACATCTTTAAAGTATTCCTAACTTCTACAGCAGCAATTTAAAAAAAATGAATGAAGTCATGTGACAATTACACTTGGTGTAGTCAGCCAGGTTTTTTGCAATTAATCTCTTTTCTCAGTTTCTTAGATCTTACACTTTCCAGCATTGCCAATTTACAACACCTTGTCTAATTAGTCCTCTGCTTGCAAGATATGTTAACGTGTGTGTTGAGGATTCATAAAGCCCGATCTTTTCTTCTGGATAAATTGGGCTATACAGAGTTATCTTTTCAAATCTGTCATCTTGGTCAGTGTGGCTCGTTACCCGATTGAGGGTGCCAGATTGCATTGGGAATAGCATAACAACTCATATAGAGATTGCTAAACGGCTAAGCTATGAGCAGGTGTCTCCAGGCTCACCCAATCTCAGAGATAGGCGAGTGGGAGCAACACGCTTGTACAGCCTTTGTTCAGGGCACCCACAGTGACTGTAAATGGAAGAATGAAAGCCCTGTTTACCACCTATTACACAAAAAATCCAGATGGGATCTTTGGGGAAAGCCCTTTTGTAAAAACATATCAACTGGATTTCCCGCAAGAATATTCGGGCTCTTTGTGAAAGGCATGGGCACCCAAAATCAGTCACTCAATCTATACCTGCTGGCTGTAAAATCTTTGTTTATCAAACATTTGTATGTGGCCTTAATGGATTCGGCAACCATCTTCCATTCAATGGATCGCACTAAACTTTGGGATGCCTTACTTATGATGGGCATTTCACAAGTCATTTTGAAGGTTTTCGTTTTCTTACACTCAAGAGCTCAGCGGTTATTACTTTTTACTCCTGCTAGCAAAACCACATAGCCTTTTAGTGTTCGCTGTGGAGTGCGTCAGGAATGTGTGTTTGCTTCTGTTTTGTTTTATCTTTTTACCAATGGGCTGTATGATCTTTTATCTTCAAGTGACGCAGATGTACCAAAGGTTGCTGGGCTGCCTGTACCCATTCTGGCTGACACTGATGCGTGTGTACTAATAGCATGGACTCCAAATTTACTTTAGATACTTCTTAATGTTTACACTGATTTTATGGTTAATCAAAGCTTGACAGTTAAAGGCATGGTCTAGTAAAAAATGTTATTTAAAAAAATAGATCGGCAACATAAAAAAAAAATACTAGCATTCTCTTTTTTTAAACTTCCTATGTAAAATTTTGAGCTATTCAAGCTCAAAATTCGCAAAAGCAAGCACATGGGCGCATCCATTTTGGGAAATGGATGCCCTCCTATGCTGGCTTTTGCTTTTGCGGTACTAATGAAGGAAAAGCCAGCCAGCTGTAGTAAACGAAAGCTACCGCTGGGTGGCTTTCCCTTCATTAGTGCTGTACGCGGAGGACTGGGACCGGAGACCAGAGCAGGAAAGCTGCAGCTGAATCTCGGTAAGTGCTATTTATTTTTTTAAAAAAATAAGCACTAGCTGGGGTTTTTTTTCTAAGTTTTCCTGGCTGGAGGAGTCCGGAAAACTTAGAAATAAAACCGCAGCTTTAAAAACGTTGTATTTCTGTTTGCGGTCTCTTTTGAAGCGACCGCAAACATAAATACAACGTTATTGTGTTGGAAAACGCTGCGGTTTTTCTTTCCGAGTTTCTCAGGCTCCTTCTGCCTGCTTTGGCTATCACTTTGGGTCTCCGTTGCTGGACCCAAAGTGAAAGCCACAGCAGGCAGAAACACAACGCGGTTGTGTTTACATGCCGCGTAGTGTTTCTGCCTACAGCTGATTTCCCATTTGGGACACTCTGGCTCCCCGTGGGGAGCCCGAGAGCCCCAAATGGGAAAGCAGATTCAGGCAGAAACAACACGGTTGTTTTCCGCAATGCTGCGTTGTTTCTGCCTGAATCTGCTTTCCCATTTGGGGCTCTCGGGCTCCCCGGAGCCCTAGAGCCCCAAATGGGAAAGCAGATTCAGGCAGAAACACAACGCGGTTGTGTTGGAAAACGCTGCGGTCTTTGAGGAGGTGGCAGATGTCAGAGGAGTGTTTGATAGCAGAGCGAGAATTGATGGTAGCTAAGTGAATCTGTTTGCCCCCTTTGAAATATTTGCAAGGGGGGCACAGGGGTGGGGGGCCACCACTCGAGGAGGGGGAAGAGATATGAGGGATGGTGGGGTGGCAGGAGAGGAGGGGAAGTTGAAGCGAGATACGAGACGCCTGTTATGATGGATCAGGTTGGGCTGAGTGCCCTGGGCCTTTATAGTACCATATTTATTGATTTTATTTATCTGTTTATAAAGCGCCAAAGCCCGCATTCATTTTGCATTTGGAAGATGCAAAGTGAGCGAAGCGCATTTCCCAACTGGTGCCGCCAGTAATGGGTGAGGAGGAGAAAGGGAAGAGGGCAGAGACCATATGGGGAGTCCATAAGTCAGAGGAAGGAACAGCAAAGAGAATGTCAGTGATAATCTGTCTGGAGGAAGCATTGATGCAATGGGCAGACCAGGGCTGCCTTTTTGAGTTTCTTTTCCCCAGACTTCGTGAGAGAGGCAGTATAGCTGATTGAAGCAGTTAGACAAGATTGTGGAGACGGAGAGCACCATGGGGGCAGAGACAGATGGGGATGGGAAATCAGAGGATTGGGGTGGGGGGGTAGAGAGGTTCAGAAGCACTATGCAACAGTAGAATCTCACCCGGTGGCCAGGCAGACAATGACAATGAGCACCCTGGAAATTCGCAGATTTACAGATCAATAGAAATTGGAAAGCACACCTAAATTCGAATTATGCCCGAAAGTGCTAAAAAGCAGTAGAAAATGGTGGAGGCACAGTTAGAAGCACACCAAAGAATGGAAAATAGCTTTACGTTATTTTTCCTTTTTCATTTAGAAGCAGGGCATTAGGAAGGCAGTAGAGAAGCAATCCGTATGAGGCACATCAAGATGCATAGGACAGATTGTGCAGAGATGGGAGGTTAAAGATTAGTCAGGTAGGAATAGGAGTGGGTAACAAATTGAGCAGTCATTGTGTGCAAGGAAGGAGGGTGAACCAATGCAATCCATATTGCTCACCAGGGCAAATTGCAGACAAGATTCTGATCGTGGTCATAGTGTGCTGGGGACCAAGTCTGTGTGAGTCATTTTAGAGCATTCCAGAGTGGCTGCAGAGAGGGAAGCTCCCTCCAGCTCGGGACAGGGCCAGACCGGGGCCTTAGGAGAGGGCCTGGGGAAGCGGGCCGGTCATCGCCTGCCGATTTCCCTGATTGGCAACAAGAATGCTGACCCAGCCAATCTGGTGGTAGAAGGCAGGTCACTGTGAGCCTTCTGGTGCCTAGATAATGTGGTGAAAAGCAGCGACCTTCTTAAGAAGGCCACGAGGAGGCCAAATGCATCAGGTCCCAGCTGGGCAGATTGTCTGCACGAAATGAAAAAGGCCCAATGAGGCACAAAAGTGCATCCAACCAGTTGGATTTCAGACGCAGGTGGAATGAAAACGTTTTTTCTGCTATGCATCATTTGTGCCAGAGCCACACACAAATGCCCAATAACAACGATAAAATAGATGGATACCTCTGCGTTGAAGGAGGCAGGCTCAAGGCGTCTGGCGAGGCGAGCAGGGAAGCAGACTTGCCGTTTCCGTGGATCAAGACAAAAGAAACCAGACCGGAGAGTCCCTGGGGGCCTAGGAGAGGGCCTTTGTGACAGGGAGACGACTATCACCTGCCGACTCCCTGATTAGACTTCCGTTCTTCCTCCCCCCTCACTGGTTATTTTAATCCAGGGGAGAAACCAGATAGTCAGAATTAAGAGGCTAATGCTAGGTAAATTCCAAATCTTGAGTGAAACTCTGGAAATGTCTAAACAAGCAAACAAGACACAATGGTCAGAAGTAAAAAGAGTTGTCATTGAAGGATATAAAATAAAGACCAATCGGAGAAAGATCTTTGGCATGAGTACTTATTTTCCTGGTAGTCTGATACCGCTGTCTTTATTTCCTCGCAATAGAGATGTTCATATATTATTATTTAAAAGCTTTAGGCCATCAGCCACTCAAATGAGGAGGGTTATGGGTGAGCCCCTGACCCTTTTCCATTCTTGAATGTTTTTGTCTACGATTATTAAAGTGCTATGTAACTGTATGGCTGAGCGCATCAACTAGATCCTAGTTGCTTAAACCCAATCATTTAATATCATGATTTTATGGCTTATACTTCTTTCCTCATATTTAGTCGTGGACCTGGTGTCATCTGACTTGGAGGAAGTGGCCCGCAAATGTTGCCTGTCTTATAAGGTGAGAAACGAACATGCTTATGCCATTTATACTGCCAAATCAAAGAATGTTTTAATGGTTGGAAACTGTAATGCAGACGGCTTGTGGCTTTTAAATGATCAATCAAAACCCATATCTCTGAATACCAATACCAGGTTACTCTACGTACTACTCTAGCGATTGGACGTGCAGGTTTTTGTTGATTTGCATATACAAATTGACTATGATACAAAAGTCTTCCTCTGATGTTTACTCCATTGCAAGGGGAAATGGTAGTAATGATAATACTGGTCATCCACTTTTCCAACATCTAGTGTGCAGGATTACTATAAAAAGAACAACATCCAACAACCACTCATTCCAACACACTTCAGGCTTACATTTTCTAGACCTGCTCACTGTGCTGCTGATTACAAAGTTTAATACCAATGCGTTGTAATGGAATCAAACATCTCAAATGAAGCTTCGAATTAATAGAAAAGGCAAGGGAACTATACATGTCCCTTATGGATGGGAGAGTGCTATGCTTTCATTCCACCTAAAAACGTGTTTTAAGCACAATTCAACATGTGCTTATGGTGAAGAACCTGTACATCTAGCTAAATGTACCATAATAATTTCCTGGTTGGTGTGGGGCCAATACATTGATGTGGTGTTGTATTAAGCCCTTGCTATTGTGTCCTACCTAATAAAACCTGTTTCTGTCTTTAGACCATGGTGGCAATGAGGCGGGTGTTGCTGGCACACTTCTCAGCTTTTCCATCCAATGGCGCAGATCTGTACGAGGAACTGAAGAGCTCTACTGCCATCTTGTCCACAGGAAATACCAGGTAAGCATCGCAAATTCAACAGATAAGCATGCTCTCAAAGGGAGAAAGCATAAACGCTTCCTAAAAATTAGCATGATGCATATTTCCTGCCTGAAGACTAGTGGTCGTTGATTTTAAATGCATTCACTTTCATTGCTGCACTTGATCTCATTCAAGTAGCTTTAGTGAAAGGACAGACCCTGTGGGGAGTGTGCATGGTATGCAGGGACAAGCAGAAAGCTGCAGGCTTGAGGGTGCAGCCACAATGATGGTATGGTTTGTCTGTGGAGCTCTCTTCTTTCTCTTAGGATTTGATTTTTGAGCATGATCTTTCAACCCTAGGATCTGATCTGGTTGATGGGTAAGTGCACCTACATAAGTGTCATCGCTAGAGTCCTGACATTTTCCACCTGAAGCTGTGCCTCTTAACGACCGGAGTGGTCTGTATCCCAGCCCCACAACGTTTGACTTCGCGGGCTGGTAGCTTACTGCCTGAAGAGGCTCCGACAGCTGCGCCATGATGCCATTGGACACTCATGATACTTGGAATCACGGGTGTCGGGTTCAGTGATCGTTCGCTGAGGGTCATCGTTCCTAAACACCATAGGTAAAATATTGACACCCCTTCAATACAGGCAAAGTAAAATCTTGTGAAAAGGTCATCTCTATGCACAGGCCGCCCGTACATGCAGTCCGCGTTGGGGTCCCTTTTTTAGTGATTGATGAGGCGAAATGGCCAGGGTGGGAGGGAGGAGGATGCAGCGCGTGTTGTGCCTGCTGGTTCATGATGAGTTGATGGAGAATATACACATTTGGGCAGTGGTCTGGGATGCTGAAAGAGCATAAAACTATGAAGACGAGGTTGCGGGGGGGTGACCCTTCCTCTCCCCCCACCACCTCCCTGATGTAGGGGGTAAAATAGGAACTTAACTGCGATATATACTTTGGGCAGATAATGTAGGGGGAAAGAGGCCCAGACATTAAAGCGACCAGGTTGGCAGATGGGTGGCAGAGTGGGTGTGCCCAGCTCCCCTCTCCCCCTCGCGGGTACTGTGAGGAGACACAATTTAATGAATGCAGTGATGTGGAATGGGTAGGAAGCGCAGGGGTGCAAGGTGTGTCTAGGGATTGACAGTACAGCGGGTGCTTACGTAAGGGGCACAGGGAGCAGGCAAAACAAAATAAAGGGAGAATTAATAAAAAAGGACAATGTTTCGAGCCAAGGAAAAACGGGAGGAGACATATGGGTATATTGCATACCTTATGTACAAAACAGCAAAACAAACTGTTTTTAACAGACAATCTGCAGTGATTGACAATTTTGTGGGAGGTGGTGTTCGCGCATATAACCAGTACCGCGCTCCTGCAACCTCTGATGTCAAACTGATTTGATAATTTGACCTGTGTTGTCAAAAATACCTCAAGATCAGACTGCAAGATACCATAGCACTTGACAGCCCTTTCAGGGAATCCAGAAGGACGGTATCTGGTCTTTTCGTCGAAATCCAAGGCATCTAAGATCTTTCCATCGAATTCTATCCAACGAAAAGCATTTCCATCGAAATGCCTTTTCATTTATTATAATTCGATGGAAATTCGATGGATTTTTTTTATTTTAAAATTAGGGTTAGGGTATGAGATAGGGCAAGGGTTAGGGTAAGGGGTAGATTTAGGGCTAGGGTTAGTGTAAGGGGTAGGGCTAGGGTTAGATTTAGGATTAGGGTAAGGCTTAGGGCAAGGGTTAGAATTAGGGTTAGGTTAACGTGTAGGGCAAGGGTTAGAATTAGGTTTAGGGTTTGAGTTGGGTTAGGGTTAGTGGGGTGGGTGTTTTGGGAGTTGGGGTGGTTGGAAGGACACCCCCCCCACATAAGAATGCAACGTTACATGAAGCTGGCCAGTGGTAAAATCTTTTGAAGATTCCAGCACTGGACAGCTCCATGTAACATTTTAACCTTTTAACTGCCATGGGTCCCCCCCACCCCCAGTGCCAAGGCCTTTTTTGGTGATTTCGGGATTCACCATTCAAAGCCTTCTAACATTGTCTCCTACATTAACCCCTTAAGTGCCAAGGACGAGCTATCTCGTCCTTGGCACTGGATGGGTAATCCCAAAAGAATTCCTCGAAATGCTGTTTTTTACATTTAAAAGTGCATATATATCTGAACTTGTCCATTTAGAAATTCGATGGACTGGTTTCGATGGAAATGCACTTTTACATGTAAACGATAGCATTTCAATGGAAAGGCATTCGATGCTTTTGCATCGATGGAAATGCATTTCAGTGCATTTGAAATCGATGGATTGAACATAAACCCAGAAGGACCTTCCTTAGCACTGGATACTAAAAAGCTGGAAAACTTCTGGAGGTACCTAAGCACTTGTGAAGGCAAGTCCTGTTCTTCCATCCAAACTATGCCTATGGTGGCAATATTTATTTTGTAGGCAGCTTTATTTTGCATGGTCCATTCCCTGAAGGACATCCAAGCACTATCCCAGTAGTAATGAGCAGCTGTTAGAGAAAACATTTATAATCGCATGGAATACACACAACAAAAATTAGTGTAGTGTTCTTAAAACATAGAAAGAGTTGTGAGTTTTGCAAGCGCACTGCGCAATGACACTGATTAAGACCAAAATGGTATAATGATTTTTAATGAAAGCTGAAGTAGCCTAACACGTGTTTCGGGCACTTGCCCTTCCACTGAGGCTGAAGTCAGGTTTGATTCAATTGAGAACCAGATTATGGTAAGTGATTAGTTATCGATTTCTCTCGGGCTCCGCTGTCACTTGTAGTTGCAACAACATATAAAGTAGCGTTTCCGCGTTACAGCAGCGTCTCCGCTGCAGTTCCAACTGGAGCGGAGACGCTGCTGTAACGCGGAAACGCTACTTTATATGTTGTTGCAACTGCAAGTGACAGCGGAGCCCGAGAGAAATCGATAGCTAATCACTTACATTAATCTGGTTCTCAATTGAATCAAACCTGACTTCAGCCTCAGTGGAAGGGCAAGTGCCCGAAACACGTGTTAGGCTACTTCAGCTTTCATTAAAAATCATTATACCATTTTGGTCTTAATCAGTGTCGTTACGCAGTGTGCTTGCAAAACTCACAACTCTTTCTACTTACCTGGCGGGAGATTTGGCGAATCCCGCCCCCTACATCCACCTGCAGCATCTTTCACCATACCCAAATTTAACAGGCCCTTGCGCTGAACCTCGCCTTTCCCGCCCTTGCCAACTTAGCTTCTTAAAACATAGTCGAGTTTCAAAATCAGATATTAAAGTGTGTACCCCAAACGGTAGAGTAGAAAACACTTAGCTGTGAGGATTGCATCATGGAATAAGAACACAGGTTTAACATTTGGGTGTTTTTGTTTTCTTTTGGGTCATCAACAAACATGAGGTTAATAAAGAAGGCCATAAAAGGAGAAGGGGGGAGAATCGCAGAAAGAAGAGGGTAGTAGAGGTGCACACTGGGAGTTTCTGTCAATCGGGTTCAAAAAATGTATGATGGTGATGATCTTACACAATCGTTACTCAAAAATGTAGGCGCTCCTATGTGAGTCTTGGCTACAAGTCAGGTGATAAAATGAGATATAGAAGGTCCACCCACTCATGGGGGACAACAGGGCACACTGTAGTCTTATAAAAAATCAGCACGATATTCAATGAACAATAAATGCAGTGCAGAAAGCACAATCAAACAAATAATGTAATCAAAAAATGTATTAAATAAAAAAACGCATGATTTAACGGTGTGCAGTCATAATGTCGACATCAATAATGTCGACAGTCAAAATGTCGACAAATTAATGTCGAAAATCAATAATGTCGACATACAAAAATGTCGACATTTTACATTAATGTCGACATTTTTTCGAAATGTTGTATAAATAAATAAATATATATTTATTGTTGTGTTGTATGTGTTGAGTATGAGGGGTGGGGGGTGGCAGGGGGTATTGGGTGAGAGGGGTTGGGGGGGACATCCCCATAGTAAATGATATTCTTTTTATTTATTTGTTTATTTATTTATTGAATAATAAATAAATAAATAAATATATAATTACTATGTGTTGGGAATGAGGGTGAGAGGGTGGTTGGGGGGGGGGGTGGGGGGGTGTCAGGGGGGTGTTGGGTGAGGGGGGGTTGGGGGGGGGACCCCCCCCATAGTAAATTAGACTCTTTTTGGTTATTTATTTATTGAAAAAATAAATAAATAAATAAATAAATAATTAGATTGCGATGAGTATGAGGGGTGAGAGGGTGGTTAGGGGGTGTGGTGGGGTGGCAGGGGGGTGTTGGGTGAGGGGGGGTTGGGGGGGGGACCCCCCCATAGTAAATGATACTTTTTGTTGGTTATTTATTTATTGAAAAAATAAATAAATAAATATATAAATAATTAGAATGTGTTGCATATGAGGGGTGGGAGGGTGGTGGTGTGGGGTGTGGGGGGGTTGCAGGAGGGTGTTGGGTGAGGTGTTGATAGTGTTAAGGGTTTATAGTCATATTGTCGAAAAAAAAATGTCGACATTTTTTTTTCGACATTATGACTTTTTACATTAAAAGTATAGAATGTCGACATTATTATTTTCGACATTATTTTTTCGACATTTTTGTCTGTCGACATTTTTTTGTCGACATTATGACTATAAACCGATTTAACAAAGGTACACTGGTAAAAATTTCAGATGAACTCATCACGTTTCAACATAGAGGTATAAACAATCATGGATGAGTGATTTGAGTTTTAACAATTGACAGCAAAGTCAGGAATAAACACAATAGCTTAAACAATTTTAACATGGAAATCTGTGTGGCCTCCTGTAAAGAGCTTAAACACTGCAAGGAGGCTGCGAGTGCAGGGTTGTCCTTTTGTGCATACAACGCGTTTTGGGCTTGGCCCTTTATCAGGTTCAGGACATAGTAGAGCTTCTGAAATACATAATTGATTTATGTATATTTTAGGTTGTTATCCCCTAAGCGGAATGGTTGTGAGGCGCTAATAAATGGTTAGTTAAATAACTGACCTGTGTTCCAAAGAATGGCCCAGTAGTTGAAGGAAAAGTTCTGTTGGATCTAAGCCAAGCGTGGAGGGGCCGAGAACAGAACTCTGTAGTGATTCTAATGGGGAAATATAAAAGATAGTGTATAGCCACGGTTTAAATGACCACGTGTGGGACCAGTCGCTCTGTGGAAAGTGCTGGGTCCCACACCACGGTCATATAGTTAGTGTACTCGCCAACACAAGTGAGTCAGCCCAGAAGATAGTAGGTACTGCTGGTACATAAGATGGCAGACTGTCTGGCATATCAATGGATGCGGGCAGGGCCAGAAGAAAACATCTACAAAATAGCGAAACACGGTCCGATATAATAATGAATAGTTATGTGCAGTGTTAACAAAGTACGGTATGCACTGACAGGAGAAAGTGTGCTCACCGTCAATTGCTGTTAAGGCTAGTGACTTGTGAGGGAAGACTTCGCCCAATGGACGGGACCGCGTGGTATGATGTTTTTGTTCGATCACTGTGAGTCCATGGAACCAGTGGGTTCGGAGTGTCAATGTCATTAACGCGTAATCGAGAAGATAATATATTGTGGGCGCAGCAAAGCTGCTTACCTGTGTACCGCAGGCAGGACAGCGTTCAAAGAATATGCAAAGCTGGTAGTCAAGGCAAGCACGATGCCTGTGAGAGGCTTATTCATGCTCTCACTGAAAATGGAGTATTCCCAGAGCGCCATCTTGTAACGGCACATACCATTATGTGCAGTTTTGCCATCAGTGTACACGCTGCACATCGCGTTGGAGCATTGTGAGTAACACACAATCAAACAAATGAGAAAGTCAAGAGAAGGCAGTCTGACATGAAATATAAATGGAAAAGGCAATTACAGTGGAGATGGTTGGGGGAAGGGGATGGTGTATGACTGGATCATGAAGGGGGGCTGAAACCTAAGAACCATGATTTCTGGGCAAACTGACTGTGAGTTATAAATGGCAACTCATGTCCCAGTCAACATTCATCCCTCTCAGTGTCATTGAATCTAATCGATCAATCCAAAATAATTCACGTTGGAGCAGTTGTTCAGTAAGATTACCACCTCTTCTTGGTAGGGATGATGAATTTGACTTGTGCAATCAAGTGTGACTCCTTAATATTGTGTTGGACAACTGGAGATCTTTCTGCCTTAAGTCGGATGTTCGATTTATGTTCAGACCTCCTGGTCCTGTTCTTCAATCCAAACTATGCCTATCAGGGCCATATTTATTTTGTAGACAGCTTTTATTTAGCATGGGCAAGTCCCTGAAGGACATCCAAGCACTATCCCAGTAGTAATGAGCAGCTGTTACAGAAAACATGTATAATCACAGGGAATACACGCAACAGAAATGAGTGTAGAGTTCTTAAAACATAGTCGAGTTTCAAAATCAGATGCTAAGGTGTTGTACCCCAAACGGTAGAGTAGAAAACACTTAGCTGTGAGTATTGTATCATGGAATAAGAAAACATGTTTAACATTTGGGGGTTTTTGTTTTCTTTTGGGCCATCAACAAACGTGAGGTTAATAAAGAAGGCCATAAAAGGAAAAGGGTTCTATTGGGATCAGAATTGAGGAAGCTGGGACAAAGTCTGAGGCTTTAGCAGTTACTTCTAAGGGGACTAGGGGAAACCGCAATGGGGGAGTAGTCTTCCATGACTGTCACAATATCAAAGTGGGGAGTTGAGAAGGGAGGTGGGGCTGGTGAGCACAAAGCCAGCAAGAAGTTTACCATGGGAAGGCGTAGATGTAGTAGTGGGCATGAATGCAAGATCTGAGGGTTTGCAACATCTGAAAAGGGGAAGATTGGCCTCGTCAGTGATGTGGCATAAGGAAAAGAGCCCTACGCTAAAATGCCAATGTGGTTTATACAGGTGGAATGCCTAAACAGTTGTGTTGATACTGAGACGACAAGGCGAGGTAGGTGGGGAGAGGAAACAGGAGTACAGTGGATATTATGTAGGGCATTGAGACTCCGAGTGGAGTTAAGACTGGTGTGATCTATTATGTATGATGAGCCAGAGCAGGAAATATGAGAAACTGTGAGTGATTGGCAAGATTGGAGTACAGCATGATCTATCTTTAAAAGCAAGACATTGTGTTTGTGGGTTATTTCAGATTTTTCAGAATTATGCATATCTCAATTATTCATTCAAATAGAGCATTGTACCTCAACTGAGCAGGAATTCTGCCAGTGTCCATCCTCCGCCTCCTCCCACTATCGTAGTGCTTCCATTGAGAACTGTGATTATAAGGAGCCTGGATGAACCTATACTCACTGAGGCCCTGCTGATTACTCCAACACTGATACTTTCCGGCGTAAAGAATGCTTACACTGAAAAAATAAGGAATATTCTTACCTTTTACTGTACACAAATGTTAGTAGCTTTACTATTACACTTGGCAGGAATGTGACTTTATTCAAACTATACCCTATATCCAGTAGGAGTTGGTGTAGGGGTTTCCCTAATTATAAACAAACTGGGGTGTGCCTGCACTTCTTTGCAAAAAGGTAGGTTGTTTCTTAGGTTACACTGTACCCGTTCTTCTGATCAATAAAGTTCCAAGTCGATAAATGTTCACAGAATTTCCCTTTTTATTTTTAGTTTTTCTGCCCTTCTTGGATGACGCGTGTTTCTGCTTACATATGGTGTAACAACAAAATGATCTGTATCGTATATATGTCTTTGTCTTCATATCTTCAAATACTAACAGATACCAGTGGACACAACACATTTTTAGGGGTCCAACACAAGTGTAAACAGAGAAGGTGCGGTAAAAACTCTAATAACGAGAATCCTTCACACCTCATTTCATATGTCCGGAAAAGAGGACGAACTTTCATTGTGAGACACGATAACGTTATAAAGATATGGATTCACTTGTAACCTAAGAAACAACCTACCTTGGCGCAAAGAAGTGCAGGCACACCCCAGTTTGTTTGTATCTTATGTACTGAGTAGAGGGACTCATTGTCTCCGTAGTGACCTACACTCATGCAACAAAAATAAGATTAATCAACATATTACTCAACTCAAAGGATTTTTAAGCAGCTACCAAATCAGGTTGCACAGGTACAAGGAATAGATATCACCAAAGGGTTCCTCAAAGCCACAACAGTGTCCCTAATTATGTTCACACCAGAATAAATAAACACCCCTCTAGTTAAAGAAGGCAAAAAGCTGATCTTGTAAGGATAACGAGTTTAATCTTACACAAATGAGGATGGTAGCAAAGGACTGTGCTGCCTGAACGGTCTTCAACTGTCCCTCTTCCCTCCCTTCCTGCCAAAATGTGCCAGGGGTTTATATAGTCATGTCTTGCCATGGTAGTGTCACTGGATATGTACCATGGCTTCATCCCGATCCGTCCTCTTCCATACTAGGGATGCTCAAAAGCCTTCTTTTCTTCATTGTCAGCGGTTTTTGCCAGAGCATGCTGTTCTACATGTTGCTAATATATGTCCCTTCCCAACATTCCCCCCTTTCGTTACTTTTACAGTAACAAACTCAAAATATCAGTTTTGCTGTTTATTGTATGGCAAGGTGTTTTAGAACCCTCAATTGATACCATCATCTTTGCACTACTAGGTACTACATTGTCACAACATCAGAGACCCAATTGGCACGTGCAGAAGAGGACCAAAAAGAATACGATAACGGGCACCAGTATTTTTACTGCTGCCCCCAGCCATGACGGCACCCAATCAAAGGCAAACGATAGCCAATCTGTGTTCTGAACTCCACCTTCTTTCTTCATTTGAACACCTAGATTTTGCACCGCCTCGATGATGTGTGATAGTGACCCATTCTCAGCATCCTCACGGGGTACAGAAGTGAAGCAGCTGCTTCCCAACCTTTTACACACTCCTCCTTCTATGGCTGTTAACAGATCCAGCATGTAGCGGTTTTGCTTTGTCGTGAGTCTCGACGCACAGAGCTCTACTTTGATGGCAGTGAACCCATTCTCTGTATCATTGGCGAACTGGACTAGCTCCCATCAGACTATTTGCACCGACTTGGCGTTAGCACCTGCTTGTACCCCAGGAGTCAAAAAAGATGAAAAGAAAGTCTCTGCTGAGCTAAAAAGTAGATACCCATTAGGTATTCCTGTGAGCAGTGCGGAAGAGTCCTTCGAGATATAGTTTGATCTCTTTTTTCTTCTCAGCTGTTGAAATTGTTCTTTTACTGGCAGCATACGAAATTCTTGTGTGATCTGCAAGTCTCTTTCTGCTTCTTTAGGTGCTGGAGTGGCTGTTGGCACCTTGACAGGCATTTCTTTTCCCTTCAGGTGTTCTTCCGGGATTACTAGTGTACTGAGTGCAGGGTGGCCATTGAACACTTGCCCTTCCAGGATGATGGGAGGTGCAAGTAGGCTTGTCGCCACAAACCCAGTAGTAGTTCATCACAGCTGCCGTACCTTTCGTCCTATCGGGGATCACAAGAGTGTGGTTTCACTTTGTGTTTGTGCCAACAGGTACTGTTCCTTCATTGCTAAAACCAATTTCATAGTCCATGTTTCTATGTATTCGCACTGGCTTCTCCATTGTTGCAATCCATGTCAGCCTTGTGATGTATTTGGACCATATTTGTGCACACATAATCTCTACTTGGACTAATGTTTCTTTGCTGGACTCGTTCAGTCCATCTGCCGGGCACATCGGTGTGGTGCCCTGCCATTTGTCGTTGACATGCGAGTGACCTCCCAAGGAAAAATATGGTGCTTGTAGATACTTGCTGTATTTCATACTACCATTGCATAGCGCTGGGTCTAAATCAATGCTCCTCAACTGCGCGCTATGTGCCTGGAAGGATTCCTTTATCCAACATAGTGCATGATGTACCAGGCATCGTGCATCTGTAATTGGGACTGGATGTGGAACTAAAACCTTAGGAGCCCCTGACGCATGCGGGATGAGTGCACACACATAACTGCTTTCTTTCATCACATTCCTTCCTGCAGTACGCATATTGGAGTACCAGCTATTAGATGACTCTTGAGTGCTGAATGTCAGAAATGCCATCATCAAAGCCCAACCCCTTATATAAATCGTACGTCAGTCATACTTCCCGTTTTATTCGTCTAAGAAAATCTGTGGGAGTGGCCAGCAAAAAGTGAGACATTATTTGATTCTTATTTATCATACATATTTATACTAACGTTGTTTTCCTGTAACTGTCCACCCCCCCTTTATTTGGCCACCCCATATAACGGACATACCTTCATACACTCCGACAACCACGACCAGTGTCAGACAAAACTATATATAATACCAAAAAAGCATAACACATAATTCCTAGAACAGATTACATTCGTTTTAACATTATCCCTACATAACAGAGGTTTGAACACTTTGGTCAGGCATCCTTGCTTATCCCTGGAGAGGAGATGAAAGGTTATCGAGAGAGAGCGAAAGAAAAAGAGAGAGAGAGACAGAGACGGAGACAGGGAGAGAGGGGGAGAGGAAAAAAGACTCTTTTCCCACCAGGGCCAGCTGGGTTCTAGACCTTCAAAAAATTGAAAAATAGAAAAAAGATAAAAAAGAAAAAATGAACCGAAAAAAAAAAGAAAACATCAGGGGTGTGCCACTGGACAGCACCCTGGCATGGATCCTTTTGCTAAACGTCTTCTTCATCAGTTGTGTCCTTACTCTGTCAATTGAGCTTTGCAATGTCTCAATTCCTCGATGAGAGCAACAAGTTCCGCTGCCTCAGCTGAATAGTGCGTAGGATATCTTTTCATGATCAGAACTTCAAGCTCCCCCCACCCACCTTTACCGCGCACTACTGCTGCCCCTGTATGCCTCCGTCCTGTCTCCTGGTCAATTGTTGACAACCCATCAACATATAGTATATCTCCTTCTGTCAATGCACTGTCTCTAGCTTCAGATTTACCCTTCTCTTCACCCTTGTATGTAGCACAGTCATGAGTTGTCTGGTCATCATCAGTGGCAGCCTCTGTCAAAAATGTGGCGGGATTCGCCGTCCTACACCTTACTATATGAATATGAGGTTTGGATATTATAATCTCATATGCAGAGGATCTCTGAGTCGTCCAGGTCGATTTAGACCTTTCCAAAATGGTGAATTGTGAATGTTCCACAAACAAGCTAACGGAGCACCCCATGACAATCGTGGAACTTTTCGCTATTGCAAATGCAGCCACTACCAGTGCTTGTTCGCATGCGCACTGTCCCTGCATGACTGAGTCGAGCGTCCCACTATAATGAGCCAATGGCTTGTGGCTCATTGTGCTCTTTTGAGTCAATACTGGAGTCATGAGCCGTCCTTCAGAGTGGGAAAATATATAAAACTCCTGTGTATAATCCGGAGTTGCTAAAACTGGGGCCTTGCAAATAGCTTCTTTTAAGTCCATAAATTGTCTTATTCATTTCTTCAGTCCATTCCAATTTACTTTTTTTTTGTCTTCTGTCCCTCTCTGAGACTTTGTAACGGCGATCTTGTTTAGGCTGCATAGTGTAGGATCCATGTCCTATGATAATTACATGAGCCCAAAAGCTGCTGCATTTCTTTTACGGTACTAGGCCTAGGGGTGGCGCGTACTGTCGCCGCCCTATCTGGTAATATTTTTTTCCTGTTTGCAGAAATACGTTGCCCCAAGTATCTGTTGGCAGTATTGCATCTTCTCCAGCATTGGATCTTTCATGGTTTCACATGCTGTGAATATTTAACGTCGTCAGCTGGGAAGCCTCAGTAACTTTAATATAATGGCTTTCCTATGGAAAAAATTTTTTATGGGTGCTTTAGGCAGCACCAATGGGACATCCCGTATATAGCCCCGCCCATGCGGCTTCCCTTCAGATTTCAACCGTCTTCCAGACTGTTGGGATCACCTTGTGTACTCTCCAGAGAATGTGTTATTTTTTCTGCGCAGCTTTCGCTGTTCCATTGGTGCTTTCCGTGCTTCTAGGTCCCCTCATGCCATCTGTGGGTCCGAAGAAGTCATTATTTCGGCCGTGTGAGACCTACAGCCTCAAGAATGTGTACAAGGGGGACGGCCATGCGGACTGTTTGTACTGCTTACACCGCAATCACTCCGCCGAGAACTGTGACATCTGTCGGGGGTTCTCCCAGAAGACCCTCAGGGACTGTAACAGGAGATTGATTTGCTGGCTGAACGAGGGGGTCTATCCGGCTTCGGAGGTAGGCTCTTCCCGCCGGGGCAGGTCCTCTACTCCCATCACTTTAAGAAGGTACAGTCGGCAGAGCCGATTCCTAAGAAGCAACGCACTGGTGAGGTCAGGCCAGTGTCGGATTTGGGAAAAGTCAGAGAGTCTTCGGTGGCTAGACCGGTGCCGATTAGTGCAGTGTCCGGCCCCCCTCTCAAGGCAAGTCTGCACCACGGGCGGATAAGCCGAAGGACTCAGGTTCACGGCCGCACAGACCTGCGGAACCATTGCACAAGGCCTTGGCATCAGACAAGGAGAAGTCCAGATCTGATTCCTTGTCCTCATCGACCAAGAAGTCCTCTTCCAGGGAGAGGTGTCACTCCTCTTCAGGCCATAAATCATGAAAACACTGGTCCAAGTCCTCGTCCAAGTGGCCTTCTTCTCCGTCTAAGGATGTGTCGGTGTCGAAGACCGCGCAGACGCCGGTGCTGTTATATAGTCTGATCCACCGAGGTCAGCCTCCCCGACGAGGGACCTTCCGTCGATGACAGTTTTAACATCTATGGCCCTGTCTATGATCCTACTGGTGACGCCCCCGTTGACGACCCTGTTGACGGCTCCGTCGCCGACTCTGCTAGAGGCGACCCAGTCAACAACGACTCCGGCAAAGGTGGAAAGGCAGAATTCGATGGCGACTCTGGTTGCTGCTGGAGGTCCGTCGATTCCCAGGGGTACAACGTGGCAGTCTTGGACTGGATTTACGTCCATACTTTCGATGGATATTCTCCAACATGAGCGACCTCAGTCTTTGAGTTCTCGGATCCTGAGGATGAAGAGCATCTGTTTCTGGATCCTTCGGTTTTGGGCCTGCAGCCTTCTCTTCCGTCCATGTCGGGGGTGGTCTGGGGGCTGGCCCGCCTCAGTATCCTCTTGTCAATCAGTACTCGTTATTCTCGATGCAAGTGCTTTCTACGTTGCAATCGCTCCTGGGGCAATTGGATGCCAGACTCCCTGTTCCTCAGGCTCTGGCTGTTCCGTTGACGCAGGACCCACCTACCATTCCTCGTCAGAAGGATGTCTTGGAAGCCCCTCGTGGTAGAGGGTCTCACCCCAGAAGGTCTTCCCCGGTTCGGCCTCCTCTGTCGTCTCCCATGGAATTCAGTCCCCCCTCCCCCAAGGGGAACTAGTGGAATCTGAGCCGGGCGGTGTTCTGCAGGACACTCTCTCGACGGTCTCTTCTTTGCCCCGACATGCAGACATCTGGGATACTGTCATGATCACCACTGAGTTGCTAAGTTACGTGACCCCGGCCTTAAGAGGCACTAACTCATTAATAGGAAGGGTGGATGGGCGTTAGCCTGGCGCCTCTGGCAGTTATGTCGGTCTCAGAAAGCCTGTGACATGGGAAATCAGGCACTTCCTGGGGTTCCTAACATGGCCGACCAGTTGGCTGCTGGCATGGTTGATGAAAGATCTAGTTGTTGAGCGTGGCTGCCTATTTAAGCACACGCACAAGACTGGGCCTGTGCTTCACGTTGTTTTCTGCATGCAGGCAGGACAACGCTTACCGCGGTTCCAGTTTCCATTCTGAAAAAGAGGAAGAGAAATCACAGTTAACATCAGTACATTATTCCAAGCAAAAGACAGTCTTACAAATACTCACCATTTACCAGGCAGCTATCTCTTCAGGTTGTGCAGCTTGGACTGGCACCCGTGAACATTGAACAACAGTTCCTCCTGGTCTTGCTGCTTCAGTCAGCCGCCGTCCGATGACCCATAGGGAAGGAAGAAGGTACGGAAGAGTGAGAGAATACCATTTAGGGGAAAGCAGACAGCAGTGGGCATTGTTTCGTTGCGCACTAAGCGACAAACTTTGGCAGCAGGTCGGATCGCGCACAAATCACAGAGGGAGAGAATACGATTGGGAAAATCAGACAGCAGTGGGCATTGTTACGTTGCACACTGAGGGATGAACCTTGGCAGCAGCCTGTGTGCCCCAAGGGATCAAGTACAAGTTACAGAACATTAGCATACCAGCTGTAAGTGCATTTCCTAATGTACGCACACCGAGATATAACGGGTGGCAGACAAATCAACACGTGTGCCGCATGATTACAGCACACCAAGCTACGAACATTCACAGACAATTAGCACGTGCGTCCCATAAGCAAAGTGTACAGAGCCACGAAAATTCTCTGACAAGCCCCACCTGCGCTTCAGCGTTATCGCGCACCTGGTTGCTGCTTGATCCCAGCCACAAAATCTATAACAAGAGGCTTGTGTCAACAAACACTTCACCCGCCTCACTCATATCGTGAGTTCACGGCCACCTGCAAGAATCAACCAAGAAGGAATACAGACACTAAAAGGGCACGCCAGAACTCAGGAAGTCGCCAAAGGAATTTACCATGGGGCTCCGCATCCATATAAGGCATCAGTGGAGCACAGCTGAAGATTAAAGGACTTCAGTGAAGTAACTGGGACGTCCTTTTTCAGAATCAGATCCCCTGCAGGATCGCAGGACGGAGAGCGCACTTTACATAACCCACAGGTGAGCTACAACCTGCTCCCATTATAAGAGGTTTGAGAGGACACATCGCAGGGAGGGGTAGGACCAAGAAAACCCCAAGGGACTAATCTGTGTCTCTTTATTTTGCAGCACTTCGCACCACCAGTAACTGATACGCCCAAACAGTTTCCTCTGAGTGAAGAGGCTCCAGTACGCCCCCGCAGACATCAGGTAAGCGCTACAGAACGCAAAGCCATACTGAAACAACTCTGCCTGGGCTAATGGAGACCTCGCAGGTAGACCACTTGTCCCAGTTATTGGGTGAGCTGCGGGCCGAGGTACATGCTTCCCGGTCCGAGGCAAATGCTCTGCGAAGAGAACTAGTTGTAAATGGGGACCCGCCTGACGAGTTGGCCCGACAAATGTTGCAGGCGCAAACAGGTCGGGCTCCTATTCCCAGAGGGTTTCGGCAGCCCGCTCCTCCACCAACACCGGTGGCTCCGGTCCAGGTGGTGATACCCGGGAACATTCCGCTGGCACCCCCGGAGTGGTTTACAGGGGACTCAAAATGCTTTTTGGTCTTTATGAATCAATGCCGCCTGCACTTTCTCTGCAGACCCTGAGTCTTTCCCACAGATCAGGCAAAGGTTGATTTTGTGTTGTCCTATCTTGGGGGACATGCAGAAGATTGTTCATTTCTGCCAGTGAATCGGGATTGCCCTTTGTTAAGGAACTTCCCTGGGTGTCAAAAGGAATTTGAGAAACATTTTGCTCGTCGTACCCAGGGCCAGGCGTTGGACAACGAGTTGCTCTCTACGACAGGGTAGCCAGGATCTATTGGCCTATGTGGCAACTTTTAACCATTTGGTTACGGAATCTAATTGGCCGGAAGAGAAAAGGACAACATTGTTCTATCGAGGGTGAATCCTCCCGAAAGGTGTGCAGGGTTTATCGATTTAACCATACAGTTGGATCATTGATTGCAAGATCGCAGAGAGGACATATTGCGTCCGCCCAAAAGAGACTCCTGATACCCATCTAGACCCAAGGCAATTGGGAGGAGTCCAGGGTCCCATCTCAAAGGCTGAGGGGGAGAAAAGAAGACCACAGCAGTTATGTCTTTATTGCAGAAAGGCTGGACACTTACTTCAGGACTGCCCGGTAAAACCACCTCAAAGCTTTGGGGGCACTGAAGAAGACTGATGACGGGAGCTGTTTGGAAAACTTCAGCGCCCGACAAGTGTAGAGGTCAACTTGTCGAGCACAGAAAGGGTAATATAGACCTTGCACTTTGTGGTTCCCATAATCCTGATCTGCCACCAGCAACCCTCCCGGATGCACACTTTGCAAGCATACGTGGATAGTGGAGCTATCGGTAATTACATGGATTGCAACGTGGCAAGCAGAATTGGATTTCTGGTTTGCTCTAAGGCAGAGGCCGAGAATGCCACTGCGGTAGATGGAACTCAGTTAGTGTCGGGACCGGTAATACAGGGCACAGAAGAGCTAACTTTGCTCTGTCAAGATGTACACAGGGAGAGGATCTCAGTCGACCTTCGTGCCCCACAGACCCAGATCATTTTAGGCATACCTTGGCTAGAAACACACAATCTGTGCATTGATTGGCGCACACGGACCCTGACCTTCGCTCCCAAATATAAAAACATGTGTGTTACGAGGTGGATCTCGATACTCCGGAGAGCCCAGTACGAACCAACCCCCCAGGTGGATCGACTCTAGGTTTAGTTGGCATCTTGCCCCCCGAATACTGCGAGTTCCAGGATGTGTTTGAGAAGGAACAGGCCAATTCTCTACCACTGCATCGGCCATATGACTGCCAGATCGATCTGATACCAGGATCCCAAGTTCCGTGCAGCCGTATCTACGCATTGACCCAATAGGAGAATGTTCATCTAAAGGCATACTTAGATCAGTATTTAGCCAATGGGTTTATCTAGTCCTCGAAAGTCACCCGCAGCCTCACCCCTCTTCTTTGTGCCTATGAAGGAGGGGGATTTAAGAACATGCATTGACTACCGTGTATTGAACCAGATTACAGTTAAAAACCGGTACCCGCTTCCACTGATTCCGGTTCTATTGGACAAAGTCAAGCAGGCAAAGATCTTTACCAAGCTGGACCTCAGGGGTGCGTACCATTTGCGCGTAAAGGATGGCGATGAGTGGAAGACCACCTTTCTCACCAGTTATGGCCTCTGCGAATATCAAGTGATGCCGTTTGGACTGTGTAATGCCCCTGCAGCATTTCAGTGTTTCATGAACGATGTGTTGCGAGAGTTGTTGGATGTATGTGCGGTGGTCTACATCAACGACATTCTGATCTATTCCGCTACGGTCCACGAACACATCTCCCATGTATGTGCCGTTCTCACAAAATTGCAGCAAAACTATTTGTACGCTAAATTGGGAAAATGCTCCTTTCATGTTTGCAGAGGTCGAGTTCCTGGGGTTTGTTTTGTCACTGCAGGGCATGAAAATGGATCACCGTAACGTAGATGCCATTCTCACCGGACCATCTTCCACGTCAGTAAAAGGCCTCCAAAGTTTCCTTGGTTTCGCAAACTTCTATTAGCGATTCGTGCCAGGATTCTCACAGTTGGTGCATCCAATCCATCCCTGCTTAGAAAACATTGAAAATATGAATGAAGCAGAAGAGGCATTCCAAGCGTTGAAGCGCAGGTTCACCACAGCCCCCGTCTTGCAACATCCACGACCGGACCTTGCTATGGGAGCCGTTTTGTCACAAAGAAACCCTGACACTAATCTGTTGCACCCAGTGGCCTTTTGGTCAAGGAAGTCTTCCACGGCTGACCTTAACTATGCTGTAACTGACAAGGAGCTACTGGTGATAAAGAATGCGCTCAAGTAAAGAAGGCACTATTTGCTGGGGGCCGGGCACACTATCGCGATCATCACAGACCACCAAAATCTTCAGTATCTATGTTCTGCGAAAGCCCAATCGTCGCGGCACCTCCGCAGGGCATTATTCTTTGTGGAGTACGACTTCGTCATCACCTTTTGGCCTGGGATACGCAATGGCAAGGCAGACGCACTCTCTCGCATCGGGAAAGGTGAAGACGCTTACGTTACCCCGGACCCTGTGGACATGATTCCAGGAGAAAAGCTACTTGGAGTCGTAGGATTCGGAACTTCCCCATCGAAGAAGTGAGACGTAGTATGCCGACGGCGGAACAGCAAGCCTGACTGGCGAAGAGAACCCAATGCTCTATTCAGGACAATTTGCCGTACTATCATGGCGCCTTGATGGAAGGCCACCCAGGGGTAAAAAAAGACTAATGAGAAGATCAAGCGGTTTTACTGGTGGCCAACCTAGCGCAAAGATGTCACTCACTTCGTCCAGACATGTGGATTCTGTGCCCAAAACAAGGCCCAAAAACAGAAACCAGCCAGCCTACTCCGTCCTTTAACGTTGCCACTGATACCATGGCACACTGTCTCTATGGATTTTATCACCAATCTGCCCAGCTGTGCGGATTTAACACCATCCTAGTTGTGGTCGATTTATTTTCCAAGATGGCTCATTTCGTGGCCCTGAAGGGAATTCCTACGTCCCCAGCCGAGATACATGTCACTACCATCTTTGTTTTAATTTGTTGCATTCATGAAACCAAAATAAAATTGATGTTTGCTTGGAAAATAACACAAAAAATCCAGGTTATGTTGGAAATGATGGAATCCACAGTGCTGCAGTGTGTCCATTGGGTGATGTGTTGGAATATTGTGTTTATAAAAGGGCATAGGGTTCCAGTGCATGTTTTATGTGGTTGAGTTGTGGCTGTTGCATAGATTAGAGTACTGCACGGTACTAGGCTGTATTGGGTGTGTGTACTTAATGTACTACTGCGCGCAGGGCCAATGGTCTGAAGATTTTGTGGTTTGGTTGGCAGTACAACAATACTATGTCAGTGGAAGTGGATAGAGGTGCCGGAGGCTTTGTTATGTTTATGGATTTTCCTACCTACATGTTTGTTTGCATGGCTGTATTATGGCGCTGCGGTTGGTTATGAGTGCTGGTGGCTACATTACGTTTGTGGGTTCTGGAACCTGGCCACATGTTCGCATGCATGGCTGTATAACGTTGCGGTGGATGTACCCAAGGCCTATATTCTTGGGTGCATGGGCAAAGGCCGTAGGCCATGCCCCCGAAGACGGTAGGCCTTGGCCAAACAAACCGCAATGTTATGGAGCTATGCATGCCAAAAATGTGATACTTGTGTATGGATTTTGTTTTTGAATTGTATAGAGCCTGTACATTTGGCACAATTCATGCTTAGCACTGAAGCCTATTTTACACTGAGCTTTTCCCCTGTTGATAGAGCGGTATGACAGGTTTCCATTTCTGGCTACCATGCAGTTATAAAGACAAAATGAAGGCAACAACGTGTTACTATTTCATTGTCCATTTGCAATGCTAAGTACTCCACTTACATACAACTTCTCTTTACGTACATGGAGACATGTTGGTACATTGTACATGGTGCGCTGCATGTACAACTGACACAATATATACATGTACATTTATGGCCCCATCTACTATTTATATGTGCAGTGAGTTACGAATCAACGGTGTATGTGGGCAGACTCTGTGTGCAATGGGTGTGCATACGTGGGTGTCAGGGCCATTTTAGGAGATGTTTGGGCCTGTGCTCCATGAAAGGAAACACATTCCTTTAGAACTGTTTGAAAGATTGTATGTGCTTTCTAATGTACGAAGTGTAGTGACCTAACCTGGTTGTGTCGCCTGTGTGGTACATTACGGCTATTGGTGTGAACGTTTTGTTGCCACACGACACATGTACGTGTGTGAAGGTAGGAAGGTTGCAGTTACTTTTTTTTCCATCAGCATTGTACATGGAAAGCATTCATGTTATGTGTTGCCTATGGTATTGTATATCTAAGGTGGAATGATTATTGGAATTGGAAGGCCTATAGAATATGCTATGGTTTGCATGTTGTGCCTCCTGTTGAAATGGAATGGAATCACAGTTTGGTATAGATACAGGGCCTCATTACGAATCAGGCGTTAAGGGGTTAACGGCGCCGGGACTTTTTTTTTTATTGTCCCTACGGTTCGGCCATGTGTTTTTAAGCATAACTCGGTAGATCGTAGAAAACTTTCCTATGGACCTTACCCGACTTTTCGTCCATTATCGCACTCGAAATCAGCCGCCATTTTCTGATAATCCTATCATTTCCCCCGTCGCCCTGGCTCACCTGCTTTTGCGGCACTAAATCAAATCCCCCGCCCCTGAAACAGACTTTATCAAAACATTCATATTCCCCGCCTCTATCCGTGACGTGACTGTGCTGCGTAGGCAAACGCGCCCAGGCGTCTTCTACGCGACTCCACACAGAACCCGGAAATCAACACAGATTAGCTCACAACACAGCGCGCCACAATTCGGAATATGAAACTGTACTTTTAAATCAAACCGCAAGATTGTAAATTTGGTAAAGTACCTTTATTTGACATCAAATGTTTTGAGAATATTCAGCGATTTTCATTTTTATTTGCTCACGTTCCAAAAAGTTCGTTTTGAGGCACGCGATGTTCCTTTACTGTACACAGGGTCTTGGATCATCTCACAATACAGCGCCACAATTCGGAATATGAAACTGTGGTTTAAAAGCAAACGGCAAGATTGTACATTTGGCAAAGTATATTTATTGGACATCAAATGTTTAGAGAATATTCAGCGATTTGCATTTTTCTTTGCTCTCGATCCAAAATAGTTCGTCTTGAGGCAAGCGATGTTCGTGTGCAGTACACAGGGTGTTGGTTTACGATAAAATAAGCTCTTCGGTCGCACTGATAATCGCATGGCTGTTCCAACAACGAGGCACTAGGCCACCACAAAGGTCTGTATGTTGCATCTAGCCGTTAGTACCGCGTAAGGGCATACTTGTACTTGGCGATCGTCCCATAAAATGGTCAGGGTGGTAACGTTGTTCACGCGGAGAAGCAACTGGCGGTTAAAAAAGCCATCCGCCGGTGTCTGGTACTCGTGACACATACAATAATGAAGGATGTACCTGTTTGAAAAACATAAAAAATGAAATTAGTCTCACCATCAGATCTTTATTAAAATTATTCATTTTATATATTAGGTCGGGAAATTATTTCATAGCTAGGACAGTGCAACTGGGTAGTATACGTCAAGGGGGGGCTGTAGGATACTGAGACAGTCCCCCAGTGCAGGAGTTGACAGGGAGGCAGTGCAGGTGGAGAGTGGAAGGGCCCAGGACCGAGGTCGCAGACAGTGGACCAGTTGTAGCAGGGGAGAGGGAGAGAGAAAGCAGAAGCAAAGAGGAAGGTTTTGAGGTGCTTCCGTAAAAGGAGATGGTTCTCCTCAAGATAGTGCGCGGTACAAAACAATATGCCACATAGAACAAACAAGTACAACTTAACCCGTCTTTAAAGCTACTGTATAGTAATTAAATTGCGGTATAAACTCATCTAAAGAGTTACTTACATTATATTTGCATTTTCCATTGTGTCTGTGCGTAGGGCAGCCCCGAAATACCACTCCTTCTATTCCGACGTTATTTCTTCTAATGAACGAACATTAAATGGCTATCGTTTCTGAAATTTTATTCATTATCGTTTCTTAAGTTATTGCACCACACCCCCAAAAAGAAGTCTTTCGGGATGGTCCCGGCCTGTCAAGGTCAAATAACAATAGAACCTTATACTGAGTCGTGGGCCATTCCGGCACTCGAGCAAAAAATCAAAGCAGCTGACCTTCACTTTGAACGAGCACACATTCCTAGTTAGCTACATTCAGTGTAAGGCCATCTCACAGGAGTAGAAATGTACACTCCATCTTTGCATTTTGTCTGCGTGCATTTGCAGCCCCAGAGAACCATAAATACGGAGACATTCTATATTTTTTGAAAAATGATTTATATTACTGTTTGGTTTAATTTAATGCGCAAATGAACAAGGTTGGATAGACACATTGCATGTACACTGAGCAATCACTTTTATTTACACAATACATAGCTACACATATTCAATGGGCCTGCGACATGAGGAGACTCGAGAGAACAGACAATCAAATTACAATCATTTAAACCGTGATGTGTATTTCTCAATGAGCTCTGCTTTAGGTGGACATGGAATAGAGGCAATGTTGGGTGGCAATGCAGTTGTCCCCTGCACAGGTTCGTTCACAACTCCATGTATGTGCCTATCTAGGACATCAACAATAAGTCTCTCAATAAACTCATATTGCATATCCTCAAACACTGGTTTGATCACCCATTGTTTACTTCTTTTAGTGAAGGCCTTATTGTAGCGAAGCGTCCCTAAAGTTCCAGTCGTCCTACTTTGTTGACGGCCAACATTATGGTTATGTGCCAAGACCGCTAGAAGAGTCCGATTTATCATGCCCTGCATGCCAAAATGCAATCGTTTTGGCCTGTACTTTAGGCACATATTGTGGAACACCTCCAAATCTCCTGTGTGGCAGAATTCCGTGAGTCCCCTCAAATCTCTTGTTATAGTTTTATCAAATACAATCTTTTCAATGGCTTTGTGAGTGGGTGATGAAGGAATCAACCACTTCTTCTTCCATGCCTCCTCTGTGGACAAATGGCCATGTTCTCAATTGTGGAAATGTTGGTTTGTGGTCCAGTGGTGAACGTTGATACAGTGTAGCATTACTGACCGCCATTTTTCCAGTAGAATTTCCAACGACCCTCCAGATGTTTTTGAGCTCCACCAAAGATGGTTGCTGATTGACTTGGACCACTGTGAAATACCTTGCATATCTTTTTTTTTACCTGCAGCCGACATTTTTTTATTGATTGTTTTTGCAAGATGCCAAACGTCAAATTGGTGATTTATATTTTTGTACTCTTCTCTCATTGTCTTGGCAATTGAAACGTGTCTGTCCGTGGCTATCAGGTCGATCACCATTCCCCGCGATTGTAGTTCTTGCAATGATGCTACAAAGCCAACTTTCTCCATGGCCACTGAGGATGTACTTTGTGACACCTGCACGACCACCGAACTCACAATTTTCTTACTTTCCATGTCTTGAAAGTGGTAGGTGCAGTACTTGGCTGAAAATCCTGGGCTGTCGCACTGTCCATCACCGGCTAGCCTGAACCGTTTGCCCGCGAATGTACTATCAATAGACATTTTTTCCATTCTCCAAGCTTCGCTAATGGCTGGAAATAGATAATCGGTTTGGTATTTGTAGAACTGAGTTTTCGCAATGAAATGGATTCCCACAAACTGAAAGAAAGACTCTAACTTTTTAAAACTTGAACCACTAAAAAGTGCAGCCGCTGCACAAAGTAGATTGCCTGCTGGCAGTTGCCCCAGCATGGGTTGTGCAGACCATGAGAAAGGATGATATTTTGTACAGGTGGCATGTATTTTAAGGTTAGTGCCTCGAATTGCACGAGTCACATTAATCAATGGCTCCCCACATACTTCCCCACCAACCGAATGCCCACATTTCATCCGAATAATAATATCAATCAAACAACTATCGAATACAATGAATTTGGCCTCTTTCCTTATACTGTCACTCTGCATCCCAGCTGGTTCGGCCTGTAACGTTGAGGACATGTCACTCACATGAAAGGTAGAATCTCTGATATCGTCTTCCGCTATGTTCAGTGATATTGATGGTGTTTCATTGTCGTCCACTTCATTCTCTTCCATTGCAACATCTGTTCCTTCTCCGGCGATGGGTGAATAAAACAATTTCTTCAACTTTCTCGTGGTCTTAGTTTTTGCGGGTGTGGATTCTGTGAATTGATCTCCGACTGCATCCGAACTACCAGGAGGACATTCACTATCGATGGCTGGATGTGGTATAGCTCCGTTGTCAATCACTTCATATTCTTCCCATTGGCACGATGCATCTCCAGTCTCAAGTCCCTGCCAAAAGGTTTGACAAGCAACATCTCTCGTTCGCTTCACTGTCTGTGTAGATCTAGTTCGTACACCCACTCGCAACTAGAGGACAGATTGGAAAAGGGATGTTCAGTTTAAACACAACTTACAGTATTGAACTATTAACAGTGAAAAACAACATAATATAGTGACCAGGACACTAACCTTCTTTTGCTTTCTTTTCTTTGAAACTTTCTTGCCTCGAACTTCAACATCAGGACGCTGTTGCTTTGACTCGTGTGTGCATGTCTCCACTTCCTCTTGCGCTGCAACGACTATATTTTCATGATAAGCACTTCCATCACGCACTGACGCTCCATCGACTCCCTGAAACATAGAACTTTCATTAGTATGTATAATAATATTGAAAACACAAAATGTACTTGGGGACCAATACCCATGTACATCTCAATAGCAAAACACGAATGAACGCTTTGTGTAGAACATTCAAACGACAATTATTCACGCATTGTTGATCTAGTTAGATGGAACTGTCAAGATCCATACCTCGGGCTCCTCATAGACTTCCATTGATGATATTATTGAAGATGATGCTTCAGTAACTCCCTGAAACGCAGTAATTGCATTAGTATGGTTTTCTATTTTGTTAAAAAGAACATACACTTTGTGCAGGCGTCAACGGCTCATCTAAATAGACCTGCACAAATGATCAGTTGTCTAAAATAAATAATGGATATCTAAATATGATTCGATTTGCTCGATCGTTGGAAGTGTCACCACCCAGAAATCTGCATCAACTACTAGGGGTGATGTTCTTGTAGAAGAAGCTCTGTCATCTCCCTGAAACATAGTACTTGCGTTAATAAAGAAGGAAGTATAGCGGATGTAATCACGTCATATGATCTCGCTTGATCGAACTGTCAGTATCCATACCTCGAAATGCATAAGAACATCAAGGGACGATGTAACTGCGGTGCACACTTCTGCAAGCTGTTGCGCCGACCCGTAACTGCATGCTCCCCCTTCTTGGAATAATGCTCCATCGACTCCCTGAAACATAGGACTTTCATTAGTAATGAACACAATATTGAAAAAAGAAGACACATAGGAGGGCGACGACAGAAGGACATATCAATGGCTAAAAACGAAAGAAACATTGTGTGTAACAATCATGCTACAAGAATGCAAGATCTGATGATCTCCATCGATGGAACTGTCCGGAAACGTACCTCGAGCATCTGAGTGACATCAACGGTTGTCATCAATACGTTGGACTCCTCAGCATCTCCCTGAAAGACAGTACTTGCATTATTTTGGATAACAATAATTATAACTGAAAACAAAGACTAGAGGACGAGTACAAGGGTGTACCATTAGGTAAAATAATTACACGATAAATTAAAACTATTGATTTACATGCCTAAAACAAGTCAGTGGCAGAATAGCCAAGTAAGATTACCCGATAGGCGCTTGAAGTGGCTGATGACTGCAATAACGACACGGATGGAGAATCTTCCGCCTTCATATTGAGTGGATACATAAATGGGGAAATTATTGTTAGCTAATGCTACACACTACCGCAAGGCCGAGAGATAAATACGTAAACTTGACTCACCAGTGGAGGGATGTGGACGAATAGAGTGGGAATAGCGGTTGAGAGCAATTTTCGCCTCGCTCGCGGTGTGTTCTTCTTTATTAGCAATGATGTGGAGTACATGTCTGAGCTAAAGTGCCTGCTGCAGATGCGGTATCGATCACCCCTCTTGTCCGCAAAGACTTCTAGGACTCTACTTTCAAGCTCAGACGGTGGATATCCGCAATATCGGACCCATTCTCTTATCTGATCTATTGTTTTAGGGAAAACATGCATTATAGTACCTTCAGATTTATTATGGGTCTTCGAAGGGCAACCGCCAATGGAACAGGCAGGCATTGTGGAAAGTTCTGAAAAGTAAAGATCAACAATTCTCTATGAATACCAATGTGTTATAAAATTAAATGACACATAAAAGGTTCAATGCAAGGTTCGTTTTGGTTCTTGGAACTATACACGTTATTCACATGCGGATAAGTATTTGAATAACTTTAAAAAAATAGAAAAATAATTTGACTAAACTCAGAACATGTGACTAGTTCCTTGCATGTACTGTCTTGAACGAAAAGAAATTGGACGCAAAATGATTATGGTACATGGCCTTACCTTGACGAACAAACAGTTAGATTCCGGGATCAGAGTAGTTTCTTGTCGTAGAACAGGGAGCAGTTCACAGGTTGCAAACTGACGAGTTTCCTCGAAGTGGTCACGGAAGTTCACAGAGACGAAGAGCAGATAACCAGCACCTTCACGGGTTGACTAGCAAAGCGCAAAGAAGTTCTCATTAGAAATATGAAGTGGGTTATAAAGAATTCGAAACGGGGGTGTGTTTGTGAATGAATGACGTGTATATGTCGTGGCATTATGCGGTTTGCAGGGGGCCGTCCAGCGTGAGGGGGGATGCTTGGCAGGAGACACGGGAACAACAACCCATGCTCTATAGACCACTTTGAAGTGTACATGGTCTTTTGCACCTCTTGGCCTTTATCGCTCCCTGACAGCTCCACTTGCCAGCACAAGTACCCCGGTGCGAACTGCCTTTGATAGGGCGGGGGGTGGATTGGGGCGGTGGTCGTGCAGACAAGACACAGGAAGACTCGTGAATGGAGACACACTTATGTGGATTGCAGGGGGCCGTCCAGCGTGAGGGGGGTGCTTGGCAGGAGACACGGGGTCTGGAGGTAGACATGGGAACAACAACCCATGCTCTATAGACCACTTTGAAGTGTACATGGTCTTTGGCACCTCTTGGCCTTTATCGCTCCCTGACAGCTCCACTTGCCAGCACAAGTACCCCGGTGCGAACTGCCTTTGATAGGGCGGGGGGTGGATTGGGGCGGTGGTCGTGCAGACAAGACTCGTTTGCCGCAGGGCCTCACCAAGGAGAGGCCATCTAACTGCATGTAAGAGGCAGGCTGCAGGATCTAGTACATGGAAGGCAGGGGGGTGAGTTTATAAATACCTCACCGTCCCAGGAGAATATATGGGTGCAGTTCACCCTGGAGACCCTGGATGCCTAGGCTTGATGCCAACCCGCAAAATAACATATGTATGTCTGCTGCATATGGGTTCAACGGTTATGTGGATTGAAGGTGGGCGGCCAGCGTGAGGGAGGATGCTGGCCGGAGACATGTGGTGTGACAAGACAAGGCACAGGAAGACTATTCAATGGAGACACACTAGATTCATTTAAAAAATCAAAACAACCATTGTTAAAATATATGTTGGGTTTTATTTTAGATCTTAATTTCAATTGAACATAAATAATAAACATTACACATTGTAAAGTTCCGGTTGCAGCACATCCAGGGAAAATCCGCGGTATTGTCCACTGTCGCTGGGGAAATGTTGTCTAATGGCAAGTACCGCACAGGCAGGTATTACTCTCCGAACGCGGTGTCCGAGCCTCCCGTGAAGCCACCAAGTGAAGCAACGATAGGCCACCAGCCTGTACCACCTGTGAAAAAGAAAGATGCAAACTGTATTAAAATGACAAAACTTTCTTATCACTGTCGATTCAGGTAAAAAATGTCATTCTGCTTTGAAAAAAATTCTATCTAGAAAATCTAGAAAATGCACAATTTACATGCATTCGAATGATATGTAGATGTAATTTTATATGTGGGAGACGACCATGAAATAGTAGTGGCATCACTGACATCACAACCAGAGTATACTTACTTGTTACTCGGATTACGCGGACGAACAGTGCCGCGAAGTTCGTGCATAAGCACCATCATCATCCTCAACACGGTCCGTGAGAGGCAGGCTTCCCTGAACTCTGGCAGCTCGGTGATGCATTGCGGACTTGGCTCGCCTTCCGAAATGTAGGCCAAGCACCCGGAATTTTCACGGCAGCAGCAGTTCTCCTCCTCAGTTGGCATTAGCTCGCACCGATTGCACGTGCACCAGGTGGAGACGCCGTCCATGCGACATGGTCCAGGCTCTTCATCCGTTGACTGGTCCTCCCAACTGCCGTCCGAATCCCCATCGTTTTCGCGTGCTTGCCTTTCCAGTAGTTCTTCCTCGGTGTACTCGGGCTCGTACATATACGGCATAATTGTAGCCATTGTGTGGTAAAGAAAGTAAAATAATTTACAGAGATGGTACAGGTGTTCACAAGGCCTAGAAGCGGCGAAGGTAGCTGACCAGAGCACAGAAACGAGTCACAGAATACTCAAAGTAAAACAGAGAGAGTAATGGAATCGAAAATCTGCTGCTGTGTGTTGTGAAACGGTGTGTTTATACTTATTGAGGAAAGAGGCGTCCTGCCATTTCCATGGCGACACTTCATTAGCTGAGGCGCAGCGATTGTTGACACGAAACGTGCTTTGGCGTTGGGAAATGGGCGGTACGCGTCTGCTGATGTCAGGCTCAGGGGCGGGGGATTTGATTTAGTGCCGCAAAAGCAGGTGAGCCAGGGCGACGGGGGGAAATTATAGGATTATCAGAAAATGGCGGCTGATTTCGAGTGCGATAATGGACGAAAAGTCGGGTAAGGTCCATAGGAAAGTTTTCTACGATCTACCGAGTTATGCTTAAAAACACATGGCCGAACCGTAGGGACAATAAAAAAAAAGTCCCGGAACTATCCTTTAACGCCTGATTCCGAGGTCCCTTAGCGCCATGGTGAGTTTAACGCCTGCTTTTTGCAGGCGTTAAAATCCATGGCTCTAAGGGACCTTGGTGCTAATTACGCCACCGTAATTTACGGTGGCGTAATTAGCGCCTTCCCCACTCCCATTATGCCCTATGGGGCAAAAATGGGAATGGGGAAGGGTAAAATGGGAAATGGGGATTTACCGCCCCACTCATCTTGGAATGGGGCGGTAAATCCACCATCCACCATGGTGTAAACATAGTTTACACCATGGTGGTAAGGGTACGACCCAGGCGGTAACTTACCGCCTGGGTCGTAATGAGGCCCACAGAGAGAAAGCGTTTCTTAGGGACTTCTTCCGGAATGACTTGCTTGCAGAGAGTGCATGTATGCTTCCACATGTAGGAAATCTGAAAGATTTCATTTATGGGTATGTTTTTGCTTTATAATATCTGCAGTAAGTACATTACCACTTCCTGTGGATTTACTTGTCTAATTAACATGGATTTTCTATTCCAGCACAGTTCTCCAATTCCTGCCTTATTTTTGAGCTCCTGTAACAGTTGCAGGATTGTGTGCATCATTTTTGTCCAGCCCTATTTGTAAACACAGCTGGTGTGAGACATTTTAATACATGCTTTAAACACTTAGTGCCATTTACAATACACCATTGCTGGGTGTCGGTGTGGATGAATCTGGATGCACAAATCTTGGATAGTTTCACAGAACTTTGTACTGGGATCGCCCGAGACTTGCACTCTGAATGTGTAGCGCCATATATGGAGTGTTGTACAGAACTCATAGTATTACATGGAGAGGTCTTCAATGAGATTGGTGGATGCGTGTGTGAATATTTAACAGTAACCAATGAGGGAGTGCTACAAAGAAGCTAGTGGAAAGGGAAGAAGGACTGCTCCTGCTTTACTGGGGTGGCTGCTCGCAGTACTTGGGGAAGTGCATGTGCCACATTCTGCGCTTCTCAGCATGCTGGCAAATGGGAAAGGGACTGGGGGTGTACACCAATCAGGTACTGAGGGTGTGGTTCACAGGAAGGGGTGGTAATACTGTTTTTCATTACTGTGCGTAGTGAGGCGGGCTGACATGGAGAGACGCACTGTGTTGATTTTGGTTGATGCCTTTGTGGTAGATCTGCATAGGTATGCCCAGGAAAGAAACTTTGATGGCGATTTTGGTTTGGAAGGAGTGGAGGCATTGTGGTGCGCTCTCGATGTCCGCAGTTTCGGTACTATTCTTGCACTTTGCAGAGAAGTGGCCAATTTTGCTACTGTTCATGTTGTCGTCGTGCACTATGGCGGCATGCATTTGGGTTACGTGGCTTGTTCACATTTGTTCCATCAACTGAAGAGGTTGATGAATGCAGTGAAGAGGCTTTTTCCCACTGCCCATCTGGTTTTCTCAGCCATACCACCAAGAAGAGTATGGGACTATCCTAATGTATGTTGTTCCCAGCCAGAGGCTGGAAGGTGTCTCATCAACAGAAGCGTGTCTGATTATTTTATTTTTTTTGGTGCGCTGGTGAGATGTTCTTCTGTAACAATGACATAATTAATTCTCGAAATGCAGAGTTTTTCCATGCAAATGTCATTTCTTTGTCAAGCATTGGTGATAGATGCTGTTTTGTTTGCCCATCTACAGGATGCGTTGAAGAGTTTACTGTAAGATTGTGAGTAGGAGAAGAAAACACAAAACCCTATAAAAACCGAAAAAAGATGTTTCTCTAGAAGCACCTACATTTTTTTTTTTAAAAAAAGGCTATTTTCAGAGCCAACAATAAAGACGAAATCCCTTACCCTGCACACTGCACGAAAGCCACATCCGGGGCTTTTGAGGATGGCGGGCATGGAAATGGGACTGTGGAGGCTAAGGGATTGCGCAGTAAAGTTTCTGGGTGTGGTGTCTATGCAGAGGAATGTTGTACAGAACTGATAGTGTTACATGGAGGGCTCTTTAATGTGATCGGTGGATGCGTGTGTGACTATTTAACAGTACCCAATGAGGGTGTGCTGGAAAGAAGATGATGGAAAGGGAAGAAGGACTGTTCCTGCTTTACTGGGGCACAGCCCTCGCAGTACTTTGTGGCATGTGCGCTTCCCATACTATCATTTTTAGCAGGCTGCCCATAGGAATGGGACAGTGGGGATTATCGGTACTGTTGGTGTGGTTCACAGGAAGGGGGCGTTAAAACTTGTCTCCATTACTGTGCATAGTGAGCCGGGCTGACATGGTTGCCATTAGTTGCAATGGTAATGTAGCATAGCAGAATTGGTCCGAAATCAATTACAGCTGAAAGCTATCTGGCCCGCTACTCTGTTCTGAAATGCTACAAACAGAATGCAGAGCAGCTCTGGGGTGTGCCCTTTTGTAGGGCTGCTGTGGAGACCTTGCAACGGGCAAAGAGGCCTACATCGTTCAACAAAATAAATACATGTGCAATGGCACATTGTTGGGTGTTTGTAAGCGTGTACTTTCCCAATAACACTCCGTAGATTGCAGAACATGGTACTTTTCCACTGTCCGAGGGTCCGGATGGTGTCGGTGAAATAAGGGCCCATGCGCCGCGTGGGTGCGGTCACATGGTGATGTCGCAAATGTTCTTGATTGGGACGGCTGTCTCCACGACGCGTTTTGAGCGGAATACTTTGCGCATGTGCATAGGTGTCCTATGGACACCCTTGGGATCTCTGGACTGATTAATAGTGTGACACACGTGCGCCGACCATTTTAGGAGGAGCTGGGTGTTTGTAGGGTATAGCAGGTGGGATGTTTATGTGTAAGGCTACCTGTAGGACGTGTGTGGGCGCCTCAAACTACTTAAAGTTCATCACAAGTTTCTTTGCATATGCTGGACAGGGGCGGTGTTACCAGGAGACTGAGGAAGAGATACGCATGCGCGTACTTGTGCAATGGACAACGTCTGCTCCCACAACTAATTATAGGTGGTTCACAAGATGCAGACATGCGGTTCGTACTGGCGTTGTACGGATGCCTCCATTGTGATTGCAGATAGGCTGGGCAGGTGCGGTGTCTATAGGACACCTCCCTAGTGCTTAATTGCGGTAATTCCCACCAGTACTGTGCGCCGCTGAGTCATAACAGGATTTTAAAAACAAAGGAAAAGCCACATATACACTCGGCAACAATTTACATATCAACCTTTATTTCCTCACATTCATAGATACTATTAGGAAAGGGAAGGGTTAGCAGAAGTGGATAAATATTGTGGTGAATTGGGGATTTGTACAAGTTGGTCGTGAGAGGAGGAAGGGATTGAGGTATCATCGTAACGTCCCTGATCACACAGATTTTGAGACGCTGGCATGCTGTGAAACGT
Source organism: Ambystoma mexicanum (assembly GCF_040938575.1). Lineage (NCBI taxonomy): Eukaryota > Metazoa > Chordata > Amphibia > Caudata > Ambystomatidae > Ambystoma > Ambystoma mexicanum. The sequence goes on along the minus strand of NC_090931.1, from coordinate 430,750,758 downwards.
GGAAGGGGTACACGTGCAGGTTGGGCAGTGGTATTTTATTTTGGGCATAATATTTCCTTGTACATAATCTTTTAAGGCGGCAGAATTGTTCACCAATTCAACCATTTTGGCTTCCAGGCTGTCCAGTTTGCTATTTACAGAGTTTCTTTCCTTTCCTGTGCCCGTATGCTGTTGTGGAAGGGGTGCTGCTTGTATTCCTTTCCAATATGTTCTCTTAAAGAAAAGAAAATCTGTTAGGTTTACATGACACAATAGATATTAAATATTTTACGTTTCAGACTGCGGTGCGTACCAATGGGGTTACTATCGTAAGTGATTTGGTCATGAGGGAAATTCTCTTCCAGCCACTCTAAGGTGCTTTCCATTGCTGCGTAAAAAAAAGAAACGTTATGCTTATCTACCATTTTGTACTGCACCACCTGTGCGATAATCAGACAAACTTTAGTGTGCTTACTACGTTGTAGTGACGTTCTGGTCTTCGCACTTTCCAGTCCTTACTCTGGCCATTCGTTCTTTGTTCCTATGTAAAGCAGCAGTGTGGTAAGATTGTTGAGGCAGGCGTCACTTCTATTTATGGTGTACTCCCTATGCCTTTTTTCTGTTTCCTTCATAACTACACAGTTTGCAGACCTACTCTTTTTTTTTCCCTTGCATTTCCCATACATAGTGCTGTTTGTATATGTTCCTTGTGTTTGCTGAATGGTACCACTATGTAAGAGAACCTCTGCCTTTCTGAGCAGGTTGGATGCCACCTGATGTCCGCGACCAGACGCATTCTCCGTGACTGCTGTGTGCATTAACGTGATGCCTGCGGGTTCAGTATGTTGTATGGTACATATTCACAAACTAAGGGTATCCTGGTAAAAACCTATGAAATTCAGTGAAAGAACATTGTTAAAGGGACGTTATGGTTAAGTTGTGCTACTAACCACCTTGTTGCAAAGAATTCCGTAATACAATGGTGTTTATAGCAATGCATTACTCATGGCATTTCTTCCAATGACCCCTGACAGTTTGGTGCCAACATTATAATAAGAATCCCTTCTACAGACTTTTCATGCAAAGTAAATGCACATGTGATGTCATCAGTGATGTCATCAATGACAGTTGTGATGTCATCTTTGATGTCAAGGGTGTTAGTCCTTGCAGTGCACGTTGGTGGAGCGAGTTATGGTTGCTTAGCTTACCATGAATGGCGAATTTCTGGGGATTTTTCGGTTTTACTAGTAACCATAATATGAATAGGTTGTTATTAGTGCAAAGTAAGTGTAATGTCCTGTGGAAAAATATTTTGCACTGATTTTGATACATTTTTAGTAGGGCAACTAACCCATACCATCCCTTAAACAAAATGTTTTCACTGAATTTGATAGGTCTTTAGTAGCGCAACTTAACCATAACGTCCCTTTTAACAATGTTTTTTCACTGATATATATGATTAATGTGCCTAGACTTACCAGAGGCTCCTTTTTAAAATGAGGATTCACTCAGGAATAAACGTAGTCGTTGGTTGAGCCATAAGCGAGGATGTCTCTGTTGTACAGGAAGATAGTATGACATGTGACGGGGACTAGTCCAATATTTGTAAAAAAAGAAAATGGTGATATGGCATTTGTAATGCGCCTATACACAAGTGTTTCTCGGTAATGGGTTGATTGCATCTGGGCTTTTATCTTTGGAATTTAGGACCTATGTGCCTTCTGACAGCTCAATTGAATTAAGACCATTCACCCCGCAAAGGGATCCTGTTGTGTACTGGCCCTTTGGATCCACGGGCTGACCTATCTGTTAACGTTCCTTATTCTAGGTGACCCTATTTCATTTTTTAAAGCAGAACATAAATTACCCCAGGACTGTTCAAATGGATAATAACTGAGTTATATCGATTGACAAACTAAGAACCACAAGGAGAATTCTCCCGAATTACCTGGACACATAGTGTTGTTTATGGCGACCAGGTTTTGAAAATACTGTTGTGGAACATAAGTGTTTTCCAGAGGCATATGAATGATGATGTCTGGGAACACTTCTGTTCCCAGCGTGTCTGCTCCCGGAAAAATAAAGAGAGGAAGGTAAGTGGGGTTGGGAGGACGGGAATGGCCCCGCTTCGAGTGTCTCCACACGGCTGGAGGCTGCCATCGTCCCCCTGCCGGGGTCAAAGGAGGCAGATGGTAAGAGGCTGAGGAGGTGGGAGAGAAAAAAATAACCCAAAAAAATACCTGAATCCCCAGCAGGGGACGAAGGCGGTCCCCAGCCGTGTGGAGGCTGGGAGCAGGGATTGCCCCGCTCCGAGCCTCCTCATTGGCTGAGGGGCTGCCACGCCCCTACCGGGGACAAAGGTGTGGAATCCGAGGGATTGCCGGCCGGGTAATGCCCCGGCCAGGGCCAATCAGAATGGTTCTTTCAGTCTGATTCTCCCTCGCCGGGTACTAATATTAATTCTGCTGACTTCGAACAGAACTATATGTGTGCCTGAATGGGGGAACTGAGATACTGCTGGTTAATCTATATAATACATATTCTAATGGGATGAAATCGAGTAACATTAATTATATCCTCTTGGGACTTTACACCTGGAAAGTGTTTAATAGTTTTAGAGCAGTTCCAATGGCAGAGAGCGAAGATCGTTCCTTCAGTTTGGTATTCAATAATGTAGTCTGCTGGAATGCCTGTGATCCATTAACCAAAGGTTCCGTACCAATCTCTCTAACTGGGCAGTGAAGGCTAGCCATTAAGTGGGGTTCCTTTATTAAGGAAGAAATGGTTCCTAGTTTATATGGAGAGGTACTGCAGCTATTAGAGAAAGTGCTTACTAGTTATAATCATTTGCAAGGGCCGGTAATAAAGGCATATGAGGACATCATAACCAAGGCAATCCCGTACATTAGTAAACCTAACCGTTTAGCAGCAAAGATAGCCTCTAAGAAAATAACTTGGTTTGACAATGAATGCGAAACAGCGAAGCAACATCTGCTAAATTGCATTAAGGACGCAACTGCCAATAATAACAAACATTGGCAATCCCCCAACAGTTTGAGCTTTTTTGTAGGCCTGGCAAAGGCATTTGCCAGGCGCTGCTGTACTGGTATTAACTGGCCATCGATGGTAGCAGCTGCAAAATGGTGCGAGTAACTGGGCATCTAATAGCAGTACCTGAAATCAGAAGCAGCACAATTGAAATCCAAATTGGAAGCAAGGAGCTACCCCCCGAGAATAGTTAACAGAGCTTTCAAAAGAGCGAAAAATAACAACAGAGAGGCCCTTCTAGAATACCATTAGAAGGACCCCGCTTCAAACAAAATTGTTTTTGTTAGCACCTTTTGCCCTAGATCCAACCAGGTTACCAAAATAATACGTAAGAACTGGCATATTCTTTCTGGAGGGGAATGTCCTCTTAATCTGCCGATGTTTGCACACAAGAGAACTTCTAACCTGAAAGAATTGCTCACAAGGAACGACATTACACCTAGGCAGGGTCACGTGACGGGTGTTGCGGCCACCTGGGGTCTTCCCACCCTGACGGGACATTCTCCCTGTGGCCATTGTGTGAATTGCAAATGCACTAAACGCACTAAGGAAGTGGACATAGGCCTCAAACGATCATGGACACAAAACAAATTCACTAATTGCAATTCCACTAATGTAATTTATGCTATATGGTGTCCTTGTCACAGGCTCTACGTTGGCATGACAGAAAGAAAAGTTAAAAGTCGGATAAGTGAGCACAGGAGTTGCATCAGAAGGAAGAACGTTGCAGCCCCATTGGTTAATCATTTCATCATCATGGAGCAAAGCCCTGCCGACATACAATGGACGGTCTTGTGGCAACTTGACAAGTCCAAAGCTAATGGCAGCGTTACAGACAAACTTTTGTTTAAAGAAAAATGGCTAATATTTTTAACCAGGTCAGCTACCATCGGCCTAAATGAACAATAAGACCGACATAGCAACTTGTGTGTTCCGAGTGATTAATTCATTGAAGTCCCATACCATTGGAGGCTCCTTTCTCCCTTTTCTTGGTGACTGACTGTATTGGCTTACATCCATATGGGGCGTTAGTTAGGCATCGGCGGTATGGAGCCGAGTCCTCTTGTTGACAATTTTTTTATTGTCTCTTTGTTGTAATGCAGCTATGACACAGTGTGTTTTCAAACAAAGGATTTATCATGACCTACTAGGTTTGTGACCCGAGTGGATATTTACATTAGGGATCCCCCACGCTCCATCCGTCATACACTTCGTTAAAGGTCACGTGATATTTCACGTGTTCTATTTACCACACCCCCGGTCCCTATTTTACACTTCCGGGTGTTTCTCTGAAACCATACGTGTTGAGAGCGGGTAAGCTGTATGCATCACTTTGGGAACCAGAATTTACTTGTCGAAATTTTCGAATTGAAAGGCCACGCATGTAAGATGCGATTAAGGTAATCTGGTGTCTCCTGTTTTTTCCATCATTGTTTCCCGCATAGAACGCTGACACGTGCGTCTAGAAGCAAAGCGCTTGACGATTTTCAGTCCGCAGCACGACCAGATTCTTTAGTCCATTAAATAGTGCAGGATGAACGCTTTTCTCCCCGGTGGGTAGGTGGCTTTTAATACGCGATTTATCATTCTATTCTCATTTTTTTACAACACGGAAACGAGCTGGTTAATTTGTGATACTACACCTTGGTGGCAGTGATCGCGTGAGCATGGTCACAGGGCAACCACTTCATGTTCACATGATATATTTTTCTCACTATGCATGAAACACCCTGCATGTCCTCAGTGAATGAAGATAAGGTTGCGAACAAACGCGTGGTGTCAATTTTACAGGCACTGCTTGGGTCTTGGGTTACCACATTTGATAGTGATGATGTGGTTGCGGAATGATTATTTAGGGCACAACCCCTAGGGGGTATCAGATTAACAGTGCTAGGTTGTGTTGTGCTCACACGAGGTCTGTTGTTTTTTCTTCTCTCTTGGTCTGTAGAGTGTGTTTAAACATCTAAAATCAAGATGTTCCCTTGTTCACCGTAATTGAGCAGTATTTGTACTGGCAAAACTGACATTGGTGAGTCTCACTTTGGTTAATTATTGCCCGGTCAGTATATTTGAGGTATATCGTTAACCTAGATCTCTTTTCTCTTTTTCTCTCCCTGTTTGTGTCCTCTGTACCTTCTCCCCTTCCCTGATTTAGCAGGTTGCATATACTAAAGATGCTCATTTTGGAAGCAACCTGGATTTCGAAGCGTACTTCAGCTTCTGTGAAAGTTTTTTTCAACGTGTCTTTGATTATGTTTATCCACTGTGTATAGTGTGAGTGGTTTTGGATCCCCTGATGAAGTTCTCCAAATAATTTTCCATATGTATTGTGAACGAAACATGTTGGGCATTTAAGCACCTGTAAATTGTAGGGTGCAGTGTAAATTTGCCAATTTAGTTGCTACAGTCACCCTGGGAGTGTTTTTTTCAAAGGGTAGGCAACCAATAGGGATGTGATTTATTACACACCTCCAAAATAACAGAGTAGTGGTTGCTTGGAGGGGTGATACCTACCAAAACAGTACTATACAACAGGGATACATTTTTTTGTGTGTTTCCATTTTGATTTGTATAGGCAGGAGCCTTTTTTGTTGAGTGTATAGGTGACACTTAGGCAGGTTGTTGTTTTTTTTTCAGTTTTTTATATTCTATTTTAAACTGATTTAAAGTATATATTGTGGTTTTGTATTGGATGTTTTAGTAAAAGTGCACTATGTTTTACATGTTCTAATTTCCCTTTTAAAGATAATTTCACATTGTATTCAAATAAAACAGTATTTTGTTACATTTATTTTCTCAGAAACCTCAGACTCGGTCTTTATTTGGTCCATGGAACGGAATGGGTTGATAGGTTGAGCTCCATGAGGAGAGAGACGGCTGGTTCCTTGTTTGTTTATTATTCTCCACAAGGCTTCTAGAGGAGTGTGGAACAGGCGTCTATAAACTACTCTGCTGGTCTCTCGTCGTTGTTAGCAGTTATATCATGGGCCACCACATTGTATGTTTCCAAGAGACTTGTAGTTTGGGACTCGATTACCTCCAGAGTTAACACATCTTTTAGTATACCAGGTATTAAAGGGAAAATAGGAAGGCAGAGTAAGGGCCCAGTAATTTGGGTTGATGCATCATTAAATGCCATGGTCCAGGTAATTAAGCAATATGCCCCGAGCGGCGGGGGCATTACAGAGTCAGGTAATGCCCTGGGGCCCATAGTTAACGAAGGCGATGGGCATATTGCTATTAGTACCCCGGGCCGCAAGATCTGCGTGACCGGGTTACCATACATGCCAACATTCTGTGACCAAAAATCTGTAGGAATCTTTAAAGTTTCAAAAATAGTAACTAGCATAATGATGTCACATGAACTTTGGCCTTATCTCATCACAGAAAATGACCTGAAGTGACATATGGCCTTGAAGAGATCCCAGGAAAAGACTGCCTGGTGTGGCCTACCCCCAAATCCTCTGACCCATCATTAGAATAAATGTACCAAATAAGTGAGCAGTGTGACCAGCTTCCTCCTCATTAACAAATATTTTCCTCTTCAAACATACCTGCTGATAATCACAAGATGGCCAGCCAGCAGGGAGCTGAAACACAAAATACCCACAGAAAAGCTACAAATCCTTCTATTTGAACAAGTGCCTGCTGTGGAGGATCCGGTGTGAAAAGGCAACAAGGTGATAACACTTCTGTTAGCACTCCCGCAAATGCAGCTTGTAAGGCAAGCCCCAGAACAAAAGTAATACAGAGAAAAATATATTGCTGTGTTATAAAACTGCTGACTGGCAACATACGGCAGTTTATAGTGGCCTCCCTCAGGCTCATGGCCACTTTCAACTAAAAGGTTGAAAGGCCCTGATGCCGTTCATGCCTTGACACATCAAATATTTCAAAAAAGTTACTAATTAAACCTGACTCACCCCAACGGAAGTGACAGCCGCAAGGGCTCCCACAAATACAGCTTGTAAGGCAATCCCCATCTGAAACAAAAGTACTGCTAAATGGCAACATGGGGCAGTTGCTGGGAGGTGCTCCCTTAATCGCTGCTTGGCTTTTTAACAGTTGTTCTCATGTCCCCTCAGTGTCTCCTTCCCCCTCTCTTGAGGCTTCTCTTGTACAAGCACTCGCTCATTGCCTTCCTAGCAACCCCTGCTTACCTCTCACCCATGCCCCCACTCTCTCCCCCATTTCTCCTTACCTGCCGCCCCAGATCGCGTTGCTCTGCTCTTTCAGTCAAGCTTTTCCTTCTAAGTTTCAATCTACGTCATGGAGCTAATGGGTCTGGATGGGCCCTGCAGGGAAGGCAGCACTGACATGATTCTACCCCTTGCCCCCAGATGACAGGACACTGGGCTTTCGGACATGGCCACCTACCCAAAAGCCTTGCTATTCAAGTGTCGAGGTGCCTCCATTCATGAAGTTGCTTCTTAAGTGTGGAGCATTCTGGCCCTAGCCCAAGTCCTTTTTCCAACTCTAGGTCAGGAGCCAAATCACATTATTGAGAGCCAGTCATGAGAGGCTGTTGGCTCGAAAACATCAATATGGAAAATCAGCCTAACGTCTGTGTGTGCGCAATTGTTCCACAAGAGTTGAAAACACATTTACTGCGGAGTGTGTGGCTTTTTTCCTTTTTCAGTGCCTCCGGAGCTTGACTGCACATGGTCATTTTCGCAGTGCTATCCTTTGATCTGCCACCCTCATTTCTGTCTGAACACTTACAAAGTAATAATTCACAAATGTTACCTGCAGAAATTTGGGAGAAGACGGGTTTGTAACTAGCAGCTGTATGTTTACAGCTCAGCTGAGCAGAGACCAGCAAAGAATTTCTAGTGAGAGACGCCGGCTCGGAGCTAACAGCACGACGATGAGGCAGACAGCACCCTCTGCCCAGAGAATGTCACGGGATGCCAATGGCAGCCGTCTCACGCTGACACTGACTGCCTCGACTAAGGTGTGCACAAGGCAGAGCAGAGTGTCTCTTTCATGCTGGCCAGGCACGCAATAATCAATCAAAATGCTGATCATGCTGTGCCGGGCCTGAGGCAGTCAGGCCAATAAAAATCAGTATTTCTTGACACTAAATCGGTAGGTGGTAGGACTGCGTAAAAAGCAGTATCCTACCACCTAAATCAGTAGGGTTGGCAAGTATGGGGTACTAAAAGCAGTTTTTTTCTATTTCGAAACGCTGCAGCATTTCGGAACAGAAAAAAAAACATGACTGAGAAAATGGCCGCCGGGGAAGGGAAAACAGTGTCCGTTTTCCCTTTCCATGGCGGCCATCGGGAGCAGACGCGATGGGAACACTTCTGTTCCCAGCGCGTCTGCTCCCGGAAAAATAAAGAGAGGAAGGTAAGTGGGGTTGGGAGGACGGGAATGGCCCCGCTTCGAGTGTCTCCACACGGCTGGAGGATGCCATCGTCCCCCTGCCGGGGTCAAAGCAGGCAGATGGTAAGAGGGTGAGGAGGGGGAGGAAGAAAAAAAACCCAAAAAATACCTGAATCCCCAGCAGGGGACGAAGGCGGTCCCCAGCCGTGTGGAGGCTGGGAGCGGGTATTGCCCCACTCCGAGCCTCCTCATTGGCTGAGGGGCTGCCACGCCCCCACCGGGGACAAAGGTGTGGAATCCAAGGGATTGCCGGCCGGGTAATGCTCCTGACCGGGCCAGGGCCAATCAGAATGGTTCTTTCAGTCTGATTCTCCCTCGCCGGGTACTAATATTAATTCTGCTGACTTCGAACAGAACTATATATGTGCCTGAATGGGGGAACTGAGATACTGCTGGTTAATCTATATAATACATATTCTAATGGGATGAAATCGAGTGACATTAATTATATCCTCTTGGGACTTTACACCTGGAAAGTGTTTAATAGTTTTAGAGCAGTTCCAATGGCAGAGAGCGACGATCGTTCCTTCAGTTTGGTTTTCAATAATGTAGTCTGCTGGAATGCCTGTGATCCATTAACCAAAGGTTCCGTACCAATCTCTCTAACTGGGCAGTCAAGGCTAGCCATTAAGTGGGATTCCTTTATTAAGGAAGAAATGGTTCCTAGTTTATATGGAGAGGTACTGCCGCTATTAGAGAAAGTTCTTACTAGTTATAATCATTTGCAAGGGCCGGTAATAAAGGCATATGAGGACATCATAACCAAGGCAATCCCGTACATTAGTAAACCTAACCATTTAGCAGCAAAGATGGCCTCTAAGAAAATAACTTGGTTTGACAATGAATGCGAAACAGCGAAGCTACATCTGCTAAATTGCATTAAGGGCGCAACTGCCAATAATAACAAACATTGGCAATCCCCCAACAGTTTGAGCTTTTTTGTAGGCCTGGCAAAGGCATTTGCCAGGCACTGCTATACTGGTATTAACTGGCCATCGATGGTAGCAGCTGCAAAAATGGTGCGAGTAACTGGGAATCTAATAGCAGTACCTGGCAAATGCTGAATACATACACAATCCAAAACTGTTTGCTTTGCTAAGGCTTGTTTTTAACATGACTTTGGTGAAGGACATGCATAGTGCTTATTTCTACTACTAGTAGTAACTGGCCATTGTTGGTAATAGATGCAAACATGGTGTGAGCAACTGGGCATCTAACCGGAGTGCCTGGCAAAGGCCTAATACTTATATCCAAGCAAAACTGCTGCCTATACCAATGCTTGTTTTAACTGGACTTCAATGAAGGACATACAAAATGCTTGTAAACTAAGTGGCTGAAGGGAGACCGTTAAGACATTTTTATTAAGCCAGTTGCGAGTTTATAGTTTCAATTAAGTCATTAACCTTCAGAAAAGCTGCTTTGAAAACACTGGAAGGCACGTTGAGTGCAAAGTTTGATGGCGAGGCTTGATTAAGTCGTGCTCAATGAGTTCCCATGGGGAGGGGTTTTGGGCAGGAACTGGCCGTAGGGATTTGCATAGCAATGGGAAGCCAAAGAGTGGGCAAATGTTTGTGTTTTTCCTCATATGCCATGTCTCTCGATCTGTACTCTAATGCAATAGGTTCAGCTTATAGGTGGTGCAAGCACCAATTAATAGCCAACACATATAATGGGCAAAATGTGCAAAAGGTCGTTTCGTAATCCAACATACAGTAGGACAATAGGGAGTGGGCGTCCCTGGACTCATTTTCTGAGCATTTCAAAATGCCTCCTTAGGAGCTCCATGTGATTGTATATTTCTGTTGGGGTATTATTTCTGGCAGACAAAATGTGAAATGACCCGAGCACGGTTGCAAGAGAGGTGTGTTAGTAGTCATGTCCGGACATTGTATTCTAGTGTTTTGATATGGATCAGGGAAAGTTTTTTACCAGCTTGTGGGATACTGAGAAGGTGAGCCAGCATAGCATGGATGTAAAAGTGATCATCGGATTGCAGACCCACCTAACATACTAGAAATAAGCTGCATGTTCTGCTCTGCCCTCTTAGCGTTAAATAAACTTGTGTCTAATGTTGTGTGGGGGAAGGCTGCTATGCATTTCAAAGTAAAGGCCTGGCCCCTAAGTCTCGGGCCATACATCACAGTTCTGTGTGTCGCTGAGTGCGCGACATCCGAAAATCTCCGGGGCAACGATGGATGAGATGGTTAGAAACTGTACTGTTCTGGTGGTGCAGGGAATCGACAGGAAAAAGCGCCTGGCACTGTTGTCCCGCCACAGAAGCAGTGCACGATTGACCCCGTACACGATTAAGGCACAGGCAAAAAGGAAGAAAAAATATATACTTCCCCTTGCAACCCTGAGCTTGCAAATTAGCCACCATTTAGCCACCAAAGAAGCTGGCGCTGCATGTTATTTCCCTTTTCTTTTCTGTTATGAACCTGGATGACTGAAAAAGAACAGTGGTAACAAAACACAGGAGGTTGTCACCCAAGGCCTTCCAGATGTCTTTTAATCTGTGTGCACAATTGTTATCGCACAGAGTTTAACCCCCTCCACGCTGTTGCGTAAAGGTGGCATTTGGCGCTGCAGAATATTGAACAGAACATTTATTTTAAAAATCACAGACCAGTCTGCGGGAACAGTTTACTTGCTGTTCTAATAAACATGCTTGATGCATAGGTGTGCCGTTAAATTACCAGCCTAACATAAACGCACACAAGGGAACGTGTTGATAAACTGTGATTATTGTTACAGTAGTCGTTGTACACCGAGCTCCCTTTCTGCGTGCAGATTGGCCGATGCATTTCGCTGCATTTTCTGTCTCTCGCAACCCGAGCAGACTGCTGCTGAGACCAGTGGTGGATGGGGCCGAGGACGGAGGAATCAATGGGTAGGTGGTCGAGGGAAGTGACTCACGCTGTGCGTACGCAAGTTTACCCTTCTTCCTCTGGCGCAGAGGCCTCAACGTCCCCAGATGGACAGCAGCCACGCTTCCTCCTGCCCCCTTGCACGCTTATGTAAATGTACAAATCTTATGAGTGCCCGGCTTGTGTGCATCTCAGTTACAGATGTCTCTATTTGAGAAGGTACGTCTTTAAGGTCACTTGAATATTAAGAAAGCGATAGCTGTGTCCTGGCGCTTCACTGTCTATTTTTCATTAATATTTTGCATTCACTCACCAAAGATTGTTAGTATTTTTCAACAAGGAAATGAAACGCAGGAAGGACAAAAATGACTGCTGTAAGTATTCTCATAAGTGTAAAAAAAAAAAAAGATGCATGGTATCTTTCCCATTAAAAGATGGCTGCTACTTTTGCCTTGTTTGCAGAGAGTTTCCTTAGACAGTCATCTAGGAATTTTCATCTGGGTGGGCCAGGTGATCAGGGGGGCCCACATTCCATTGGGTGTGGGTCTAGGAGTACCCTAAACAAAGTGCTGCCGTTGATCCAGATTTCCCAGATCCGTGATCCAGCAGAAAATGTCTTCTCAGATAAACTGTACATAGCAAAAGAGAAACAAGGAAAATAGTGTTGCAACATCAATCTACCTATGTTCCCTTCCCATCTGCTCTCCCCTTTCTGTTATATCTGATAATCCTTCACCTTTCACCGTCCAGTCACCTTCCTTCAGCTGCCCTAACCACATTCTCATTTACCTCCCCTCCCACCCATTCACACCAGCACCCAGCATGCCATTCCTGGACTGGCTTGGGAGAATTGAGGGTGATGCCACCTCCTCCTCCTACTCTTCCTCTGAGAGGGCTGCACGGTGAGGTCCCCAGTCTTTGTACCATCTCAGAGGGTGTCTGACCAACAATATCTTCCTGAGCACTCTGGCTACTCCCAGCAGGCCCCAGAAGAGATGCTTGTGGTCCCTCCATCTCGTTGTGACCCCCCACCCAGAATACTGAAGCAAGGAATAGGAGATTTTGTTTCCTACAAAATTACATTTTTTTTCAAACTTCTTTAAATTTCAAGAACAGTACATACCATGTCCAATAAATACAGGTAGTCTTGTGGATCTTAACAATATTTCGAGCACAACTACATATCCTCCAATAACATACACATGTATACAATCCACCCTTCACTCACCCATTCCACAATCCCCCTCCTTTCCAGCTGAACCCCTACAGTAGTCCCACTCTGAATGTCTCCTATCAATGGTTCATGTCCAGAATTACATGTTAAACACAAAATGTTATTTTTTGTTGAATTTTTGCAGCACATTTTAATTGAGTTGGGTGCAAGGGAGTGCTAGGGCTGTAAGGACTGTATCAGGAGGCAGACAGTGCTGGTTTAGGGGTTTGTGGCCTCCTGGTATCGCTCCTGGTGGGGCGTGCCCCTGTACATCATTGTTTGGTATATACTGTTTACATACTGGTTATATAATATGCAATTGTCTATGATGACTCTTTGTTTGATGTGTTTACTTTGATTTCCTATTGAATGACACAAATGTGTTCAATAAAATGGGGCCCGGATAGTTTCAAAGTTGGATGTGTGTGTGTCCTAATCGCTGTGCTGCCCATCTATCAAACCATGAGTGAGGCTTTTTAGAATAGCTTATAATGCGAACTGAATCACTTCTAGGGGAACCTAATTTTAACAAGTAAGGCATAGTGAAATTAAAAAATATGCCCAGGATCACACACTTTGGTCAATTGGTAAAGCCATAATTTGAGCCTAGCCGGAAATGTAGCTACTTGACCACACATCTTCCAAACTCAAGTTGGTACAAATATGTGTTGAAGTTTTGCTTTGAATACCTAAAATAATACTACATTTTATACAGATTACTTTAAAATTGCACAAGTCACATGATACACCAACCTGACAATGTATTCATCATTGTAGAAACATGTTGATGAAAAGATTAGGGGGTGGCGGGGCATTTTGTTTTGAATTCTAAATTGCACAGATCAGAATTGTCCTGTTTGCACTTTTTTGCAAAAGGGGCCATTCATAAATTTTAATTGTTTCCACCAAGTGCTGGACGAGTAAAGAGTAAAACACAGGCGAAAATCGCCTTTGCTCTTTAATTTACCACTACGTGTCTGGAAAAGTGTAAATCACTTCCACAATTAACGATTGTGGGAGCCATCCACAGTGGATTCCTTTGGACTCTGCCTGCTTTTATTCCAGGTGTAACAGTCAGGCAGGTCCCATAGGAATCGATTGGTTTTCTGCCAACGTAAAAATACATGCTGGTGGAATACCAATCTGATTTGGTAGGGGGGCCTTTTTTAAGTCCTATCTGCTCTCCAACTTCACCTGTCAAATCATACAAAATTTTGCAGCTCATAAAAAGTGGAGCTACATGCATTTAGCACAACTTCTTCCACTCTGCTTGACCTGGAAAATTATCCCCTATGACTGTAGCTTTATTTCCCCCATCCTGAATGGAAGCCTGCAAGCTCCAGGTTATTGTTTCACAGAGCTTGTTCTGTATCCCCTTACTAATCACCTACAAATCACACTAAAATAGCTTCTTAAAAACCTATATAATTGTTTTTTTTAAAGTGCCACAGCAATGGTCACTGTCTTTGTACCTTTTCTCATTTCTAATCACTTCCTGTTGTTAAATCCACCTCTGATTGCACTCTTTAGAAAATATTTCAATACTGCTTTTTAGTAATAAAAGATGTACACATTTTATACTTTTGTAACGCTCACCTGGTTCCCTCGGAGGCGCAGGTCTTGACTGGGCGGTGAAAACGTCTTCAACGTTAGGCGTAGGATTCGTCTGGCTCCCGGATTTGGCCCCTTCCTTACCGAAAGCTTGACCTGCAGAGTGAGGTGTCTGCAAGTGGAAAATCAAGGATTAGTGACTGGAAGGTTGGGAGTAGTTCTTAGCCCCTCTCTCCCTCTCTTCCCGTGGTACTCGGGTGATTGTTGTGCTCACCTTAAGTAAGTGAATGCTGAGCTCTCCATCCTGCATCTTGTGCAGGGGCGCTGGGTCCAGTTACTTCACTGGATGTGAGTTCCGCCTCATGATTGCAGAGGGTAGATGAGAGCGAAGCCGCCGTTTGCAGCACGAGCGTGACTTGTAAGTATTAAAGTTTTCAGATTGCTCTCTTCAAATGTCTTTTCCTTAAGTCTATGTCTTTTATCTTTTCAGATGCTGTCGATGCCAAAGAAGCTGCTCTCCCCGATTCGTGGCAGAGAGCGTGACAAGAAGATGATGAATTCGAAGGCACGTAAGTAGGAAGGCTGCCTTAGGGCCGTAGAATGCACCTTAATGTTCCCTTTTGTCTTTACAGGTGCCGGAATGCAGTGCGAGCAAGTTGGAGCTAGCGCAACACAGGTAAGCAGTATTGTAACTAAGCGTTACTAACCAATGTTCTTTGTCTTTGCAGGCCCGATGCCGGACGAGAAATGCTGAAAAAACGTCTTGGATGCTGCCGATGGATCGGGTGAGTTGAAGCGCTAACTTTGCCTTTGTTTAATCTGTGCCGTTTGTTTTGCAGGAGCCGCTGAAGATTGAAGACTGGTCCCCAGCAGGTAATTTTCGTAATTACAGGATCCGGAGCTGAAGATTCGCTGGAGCTGACACGGTGAGCGTCCTGCTGCAGATGCAGAATAACGCGAAGCACGTGGTACCAATCGGGTGTGGTTTAAATAGCCCATAGGAGTGCTTAGGTGTCTTCTTCCACAGCGGCCTCGCCCAGGTAAAAGAGTTCCTGCTTCCAGAAGGGATCCAGCATCCATGATCCAGGGAGTGGTGCCTGCCCCACCCAGAAGGAAAAGTAGTCCCTGCCAGAAGAGAGTAAAGCATCATCTTGCTGGTAAGTAAGCAGCATGGTCTGCTCCAGGTAGGTTCACCCAAGCACTTTTACACTTGATATGAGCCCGGCGCTTCCTGTGCCGGGACGGGTCCTTACTATGAGCCTGGCACCACCGGTGCCAGGACAAGGTCCAAAAGGTCCCAATTGGGACTTGCTGGTGCCGATAAGACATGTTATGAGCCTGCTTCCAAGGATGTTGGGTAGGTCCTGACTCCTTGAAAGCAGTGGTCATGACAACTTTGCCCGCAACATTATAGAAAACGCTCTTCTTTTTTGTTATTTTACAGGTGTTTGTTTTATTTCTGGCACTGCCTAAACACCCGGCACCCATGATTTACATCATACTTTCCAAACAAATCCCACAACACACATGACATATTCTGTTTGCATGCAAACTCTGTAAAGTTACTCAAACAGAATGAGGTTATCAAGTCAGTACTCATCAGTTTGAATCATGAAATGTTCAGTCAGAGTAGACTAGGCTTCCAAACAAACCTACATTGTATTTTGGTTGGATCCCCACTGGTAAGTATGCATGAGAAGATCTGAAACTGGTCAATACTTGCCAACCTAGCCTGATTTTCAGTTAGGACCTTGTTGCACCAGCTCAGTGGGGTGCAGCTTGATTCCCTAGTCGTAGCAAGCAAGACACCCACATCTGGGCATATACACATTCACTTAGGGAGACAAACGGAAGCCAGCATACATTGGCAAAGCCCACAGCTTGGGCTTGTGGTTAGGCATGGATAGGCATTTGCCAAGCACTGCCATAAGGGTACCACCTGGCCATAAGATGGGAACAGCTGGAAAATGGTGCCAGTAACTGGGCATATGATGGCATTGCCTGGCAAATGTCTGCTAATACCCATACGCAAGCCAAAACTGCTGGGTCTGTGATTGCTTGTTTAAGACAGGACTTCAGTGCAAGTCACGGAGGCATTGACAAATATATTGCTTATTAAATCAACTGGCTGAAAACATCAAGAGAATTGTACTACATCAGGAGCTCATATACAGAGGCAATTAAGTAAACACTCAAAAGAATGCTTAGATATAACACTGGCAGGCCCTATACAGCAGCACATTTGGTGTTACTTTGTGATAGAGCTTGCTCAAAGAGTTAGGTTAGGTTTTGGTGGTGAGGCATTGACATAGCCATGGCTAGTCGTTAGGTGGGTAAATGACCAGACACACCCATAGGATGTGTGTTTCTCCTCACATTTTATTGCCATCCCATATGTGTTCCACAGCATGCGTTCTGGTTGTATCTAATAGGTAAAAAGTCTTTGAATCAATGAGAACCCCCGTCATTGCTCTGGCCATCCTTCCATACCATTGTTTGCATATCAGCCATAGACCTTTCACTAATGTCAGAAGCCCTTCCCAAACTGCTAGACCACAGGGCCTAAAAATGCATGTGGTTGCTTGTCTTCCAGTGGAAAGGGAACATGGCCTAGCCATTCAGATTGAACTGCACCTTTTGGTGGCAGCCCCAAAAGTCATTTGCTGATGGCTTGTCGCCTTCTCTAATCGCACAGACATGCTACAGAATTATGGCATGGAATATTGCAAAGGGCAACAGTAGTGGAAATGTTTAATTCAAAGCCTTGCATTGATCACTTTTTGATTTTACTACACTCTCCCCTCCAGAATTATATTTTTGTTACTACCAACCCTATCGTTTCACTTATACTCAAGTAGTTAAAGCAGCAGAATATATATTTTGAATGGAATTTGTAAGGGCCCCCAGTCAGTTGACTCACCTTCTGCCGAAATCTGTGTTCAAGCAACCTTACCTGTCATTTATTGTTTGATATAGTTAACCATTTTATTAAGCATGATGTGAAAAAACATTATATTCCCACAAAAAATAAACATACTTTAAATTACGGAAAGCAACATTGTGATTTTAGGTTTGAGAAAATAGTTGTAGGCAGCCTGCTTGAATAAGTGCTACCTCACTTAGAGGTGTGACTGGGCCTCCAGCTCCATGGTCAGTTGTACTTTTATGGCTGTGGGTCATAAATCATTGTCTAGGGCAAGAAAACAAATCCTGGCTGGGTCTCCTGCTATTCAGCCTCTCATAATGAAGTCTCTGAGGTTACTGATGAATGATTAGAGTGACATCTACCCCCACTCCCTCGGTTACCAGTGCTGACATGGTCTCCTTTCTAGGGGGGCCAGAGGCTGGCTCTGGGGGGGCCTGGCCCCCCTGCCCCCCTGCTGGAGCCGGGCCTGGATGACTGCCTCCATGGAAGAGCTCAAAGAGTTCCGAGTTGGGCAGGAATGTGTGGGATTAGCCATAGGGATTAGCATGGCTAGGGGCAGGGAATGGGAGGAGTTCTATAGCCAAACAATAAAATACACTGTATCCCTCCTCAAATGTAATCTCCATTGAAAAGCATTCCAGACCCTCATTCAAAGCCCATAGTTGAAGCTCTTATGTTAAAGCTCTTTTAATGACAATAGTTTCGGTTTAAAGGTAGCGCTTTCAGCACCACGTAATAGCCCAAACTAAAAGGGGTACTCGGTTTGCACGCAGTAATTATAAACACTTGCTTGCCGAAAAGAAAGATAAATATAATAAAACCATGTGATCTGATCTTACCCAGGCATCACTAGATGGTGTTGCAGTTAAATTCTAGAAGTTGGCAACCACGGTGGATCCCG
Organism: Ambystoma mexicanum; assembly: GCF_040938575.1. Lineage (NCBI taxonomy): Eukaryota > Metazoa > Chordata > Amphibia > Caudata > Ambystomatidae > Ambystoma > Ambystoma mexicanum. The sequence continues at coordinate 430,732,885 of NC_090931.1, read as the reverse complement.
AATGATTCCAACACACAACCATGGAGCATCTCAGATCAGGAGTTGTTCGACTTCTATGAAGGACTATATTCTGAAGGGTGGGCATTTTTGCTGGCAAATAATGATGATTTCCCTAGCGAGCCTCCCAACGAGATGTTAAGTCTTAATTTGAGTGCAGTCACTAGGGCCTTGGTACTGCAAAGGATCAATAAAGCACCTGGTCCGGGCTGAATTTGCATTTATCTGCTAAAATCTGAACCTTTAGTTTGGGGTCTTTTCTTATTATGATTATTCAACAATGTCCTGCTTACAGGCAAAATTCCGGACTCCTGGAGGAAGGCAGAGATAATACCGATGTATAAAAAAGGTGGGCGAAATAACCCAGCAAACCTTCGACCATTATCCTTATTGGCTGTAGCAGGTAAGATCTTCGCAAGGGTATTACTTGAACATCATAATGATTGGCTTCTCACAAATATAAGATCAGCCATCTTCAAGTGGGATTCAAGTCTGGGGTTATGTGAGAAACCTGAAGGTGTCTCACCGCCAGTCCCCAGGGATCTGTCATCCAGGTGGCCAGGACACGGCCATCGCTTTTGGATCCAGTTCCTGTGGGTGGGCCAGTGCGGAAGATCACCTGGAGGAGGGGTCCTGTGGGAGTGGGAGTGGAAGTGGGACACTGAAGGTTGAGACGCGGTATTCCCTTCCTAATGACACCTTTCCCCCATCCTACCAGGTAGGATACCTAGCAGCTCTACCCCAGCACTCCCCATTTTCTGACACAAATACCATTTCACAGACAGCCCAACAAGACAGAGAACGGACTTGCACTCGAGCCGTACACCTGACATGTCTCAACACAAGAGTCAGCCAATTACTGATAATTACACATACCTGACTTCCATCACACTTCGCCACACGGATAAAAGGCAGAGCACGAAAGCACACAGTGTGCGAGGCAACACAACCAAAGAAGCAGCAGTTCCAAAGAGAAAGACGGCGAGACCAGAAAGGGTTGCAAAGAGGGAATTACCCTTGGCCTTTTCATCGAGAGAGGGAAACCATTACTTTCATTAATCCTCAAGGATATGAAACCAAAAGCCTGGAACTGACACTGGAGAGAGGTGCATTGTGGGTAGAAGGTACACAGGGCTCTCCCGCATCGATGGCCGAAGGGGGGATGAGAGATTGCCGCTGTGTTACTGTTCTTGGCTCATGCAACAAAGCAGCTTCAGAAGAGTCAGCACAGCCGGTGAGTCGGGGGAGACCGATAGCAGACCACATACTCTGTTAGACACAGAGTCACAGGCAACAATGTTGTATGAAAAGTAATCTGTAAAGCGCAAAGCAGAAGGGGTCTGGGAAGACGCAGATGTTTGAACATCCAAGGAGTGAATTAACTTTTGAATAATACCGAACAGAGTGGTCCGGCGCACGTGGGTGCTCATTCGAAAGTCTCTGCTAGGTAATCACCTGAAGAGCAGAAAAGGTTATAAACTGTGAATATAAAGGCATGTGTGAACCCGACAGAGGGATGCCAAAGTTGTAAAGCATAAAGTTAAAGTGGTCCTGCAACGGGTCAAGCCAAATCCTGTGCATATTCGAAAGCCTTTGACAGCAAAAGTAAAGTTGAAATTGGTCCGAGCCCGGTTGAGGGGGGACTAATCGCCAGGGGATTTGAGCCCAAAGGAGGGGGATCCGGCATGAACCGATTGTCCCCCAAAAGAAGATTGAAGTAATCCAAAAGGGGATCTGATCCTAGCTGAAGGGGGTCTAAGGTAAAGAGGGAATCACCCTACTCTGAATACTGAAGATTGCAGTAATCCAAAGGGGATCTGAGCTCGGCTGAGGGGGACCCAAGGTAAAGAGGGAATCACCCTACTTTGAATATTTGTGAAGGAACATTTTGTCTTTGAATACTTGTGAAAGAACATTTTGTTTTGAATACTTGTGAAGGAACTTTTCATTTGTTCGACACATCAGACCCTCTGAGTCGAGAGACTTTTAGTGACCAAAGACTTGGACATAGAAGGCCCTGATATTAGACTTGGAACTGTCTTTGTGCCATTGAAGACAAGAGTGTGCTATGCTCGAGTGACACGCCTTGCCCCCTGCTGAAAACGTGGGGAAGGGGAAACCCATGATCTGACATTCCTGACTTATTCTTTGTGATCACGCCTTTATTTTTCTTGAACATTATCCCACACACTTTGTAAATTAGTAGTAAGGATTGGCAATAGGTTTTTTCGTATAGGCCCCTTTTATTTTGACCAGACACCATCCGCACTGCGTTATTATTATTTGAAGGTCGTAGCTTGCTACCATCTTAGTTTTATGTTTATAAACAGTAATTGTTGCACCATGCAAGTGCGCTGTTAGCTAACACATAAGTGCATATCCTTAAGCAATAATGTTCAGTGTCGCCAATGTATCAGGTCTTAAAAAGTGCTGCTCAAAGAGATCCCAAATATATATTTCAATATTTAATTTTGTCCATGTTCAAAAAGTCAGAGTTGTATGTCAACACGTGTTTCGACCTCCACAGGTCTTTTTCAAGGCAAAGCTCTGCTCTAAATGAGTGATGTCAAAACATGTAAATGCATGATATTTCAACACAGTACAAATTGAAAACCCAACACATGGACAAGTAGATAGATTACAGGAAAACATATGCAAAATGACAAGAAAAATAAATACAATCAACACATAAGGTATACATTACCAAAACAGATTTTCATGTAAAATAAACAGGAACATGTCATCAGCAGCACATGGAAAAGAAAAGGGGGATAACAAAGGAAAACTTATGCACAATGGGTATTGAAACAATCGATATGACATGAATTCTGTGTATCATCTAAATAGTCTGTGGAGTTATGACTCAAACCCAAACAATAAAATCACGTGAAACACCAACAAGAGCCCAGTGCCCCAAAATGTTAAACCTGCCACCGCAGTTTTATGTTCAGATAGGCGTTTATCACACCCTTGTTAAACGTTCAATAAACAGCCTTGAACTGTGGTCACTTTTCGGTCTTACTTCAAATTCCATGCCTTCCTTACAGTTTGTACAATTGATCAAATATTTAGACTTTGTCTCCTCATATTGATGTATGTTGCTTCACGTAACCTGAAGCTTTATGTAGCATTCCTTGATCTACAGAAAGCATTTGATGAATTTCCAAGAAAGAATCTATGGCGCAATATGATTTGGATGGTGATCCCAGTGCCCATACTTAATGCTATTAAATCCCTGTATTCTGATAATGAGGCTGTGGCACTGAAAGACCAAAATGAGGCTTACTACAAAGAAATGGAAATACGCCAGTCGCGAGGTCAAAGAACAACATTTATTTCAGTCACGTAAAAGGGGTCTCCTCACCCCACGATGCATGCGCACAAACACCGTGGAGGGAGAGAGCCCTGAGTTCCAAAAAACAGCAGCATATATACATATAGGAATCACATACAATGCACCTGTCCAGCCCCTTCATGTGATAGGGACCATAGGGTGAGTGACCTTTCCATGTAGATGGTATTACCATGACAACATACTTGCATATTTCCCCGTCTTCCCGCAGACAATTTACTCTCTGTAGCAGGGTAAGGCAGTGCTTGGGGGCATATCCAGTTTTCTAGTACACAGTAACATTCTCTGTGCAGCTTTATCTATGTTGCTCCTAGAGCCTAAGGTCAGTCTGCTCCAAAGCTTGGAAAATAGGGTTTCTCCGAAGGAGCACATTTCAGATACACATTATTATAATTAACAGTTCAGCAGGGAAAACATGGTCGAGAAAAGAGGGCTCCTAACTTGCAGATTAGCTACGTTTCTGCATGGACTTCAAGGTTCTAAAGTTTAAGACAAACAACACGCTCAGCAAAATGTGCATTTCTGTCTTGTAAGTGTCAGAACGTTTGGGCAGCGGTCTCCTACCGCGTTCAGAGTGAAAATGCAAAATGAGCAAGGAACTGAATAATACAGCCAAGATGGCGGATAAAACAAAATGGCAACGTAGCTGTTTATTGCGGCCATTGCGATGTGATGTGAAGGTTCATAGGCCAACATGCTTACATTGCGTACATTATGAGGCACCAAACTGAATATATTTTCACAAACCCTCCTTTTGGCCTAAGCAAAGAGCATCATCCGAACATTGCGTCCTCGGACAACCATCGTCAGAACATCCCGAATCATCACTTTCATAAACACTGATGGCCATAAACTCTTTTATAGCAACATACTGCATGATCAATGCATTAGTGAAATGTACAGGCAGGTGTGGACTAGGTTTCATTCTGGCCATCGTTCGTGTACAGCAATCTCCTAACTTAGAACCTAGGGCAGGCAAGCATTGGATACAGCAGCAACAGAATAACACGATACTAAGGAAGGGCGACAGATAGAACTGAAAATATCTTCCAACCCCAGGTTCTTTATAAGCTTTAGAACAATGTATTGAGATCCCAGTCCCCTTGAGGAATGTGTATTTCTGAACCTAAAATGTGCAGTCACTTTATTGATTGGAAAATGGTGGGAGAGGAGTCGGGTACAAAAGCGCAACATGCGGACATGGCCATTTTGCATAGACCACCACGTTCAGCCAGGATGACGTCTAAGGCCATCCTATTCTGAAGGGCCATTAGCCTAATAGCCTTCTGTTCCAATGTCATGTTGAACAAAATATCCGTAGTCTCATTGATGGTTGTCTCCAGAATCCTATCCAATTTCCTAATGTCTTGAGAGTTGATTATCTGTCCCCAGAATGGAACCATGGGCTTAGCAATATCCCCCAATACCTGCGGGTGAGTGTCACCTTCTGTATCCCTCCTAGGACGAGTTTTCAATATGTCAGCGGTAGAAGTAATATATACCCCAGGTAAAAGTATTCCTAAATAACATGTGCCCTCCCAATCTTTAGGTAACCACCCGCAGACGAAATAGATAGAACCCTCTATATGAAGAGGTCTAGCCACGTACACCAGCACATCAGTGTTTTTGCATTTATCATACAAGCCATAGATCGGGAGCCTTCTTTTTTTTCGTAAACAAAATGGGACAGAATCAGGGTAATGATTAATGGTATATGATGGAGGAGCAGCCTCCTTATTTCCCACTGGAGTCATTTTGAAAGAGATCATTGACTGGTATGGTCTGGAATGTTTGTCAGAATGTTTAGCAGAGGCAGTATTGAGTGTGCTTTTGTTTGCAAACATCGAGCATCCTAGAGGCAGCAAAACTAATCAATCTAATTCATGAATGTTCGTACTATCTAAATTATCAGTGGCACTGTCGTTCCATCGTCCAAAGAATGGTGCTCTAAATGAGGCATAACACGCAGTGGACAGAGGGAGATGATGTATATACCAACCTAACCCCTTTGCACCATGCTGTGGCAGATGAGAACAAACCCAACAATTCGTTTTATTCAGAATAGCATGTGTGGTATTCATGGTCATCATGAGGGTGTTGTTATGGTAACCCCCTCTATGGCTGAGGTCACGTGGACGAAGAGTGTGCGCGTACACGTGTAAGGGAGACGTAGTGGATGCACTAATGGTTGGTAATAGAGTATCAAGTGGATGTGCACTCTCCAAATACCATAATATAGGTATCAATGTGACCATAATGCAAGTTATCACGAGAATTATTATCCATTTGGTCCTCTGGGACCATGGCCCTTTGGAAACAGGCCTATTACTCTGGAAATGTAAGATGTCCTCATTTCTACGAGCAGCCCCAAACGCAGGCATAGTCCTTCAGCGTCCGTTAAGAAGCCTCACTGATAGGCTCTATAAGTTATCCATGGGTGGCACCTGACCATTTGGCCAATCTTGCTTGTTGTCTTCTTTGCCACTCCCTGCCCCACACCTTGTCTGAAGGGGAATGACGAGGGAATGGCACAGCACTGATTTCTTGTGGGTGCAGTATTCCTACTACACTTTCCTATTCTATTACAATCCCTAAATTAAATCCTGTTTCGTGGACAAAGATTGTACCTCAAAGCTCCAGGTACAGAATGATCAATGAACAAAGGATTGTTGATCTCTGTAGAAACGTCAGACGATGAAGAAGAAGAAGAAATAGCAGTCTCCTCAAGCCCCACGGACTCAGGAAGTGGTTTCGTATCACTCTTGGTATCGATCAGAACAGGTACACGATGATCAATTTCTTTTTCATCACACTTGTCAAGAGGCAAAGCCAGTGGCACTCGTTTCACGTGCGTCGTGCGGATTCAATGACGCTTTCCAGTCCCACGTACCGCTGTCTGTGTGGCCAATAGCACTTGATAAAGCCCCTTCCAACGAGGTGCAATTTACGTCTTTCTCTCAAAGTTTTTCAACAACACGAAGTTCCCAGGTCGAATTCGATGGCCTGGACCCTCGTATTTCAATGGCAAAGCTGTTCGAACCTGTTGATGAATCAAACGCAAGTTTTGAGTCAACTGGTCACAATAGTCTGACAATAATGGATACTCAATTTCGGCCAACGTTTTTGGTCTTGGTGCATTCCATGCATTAGCAAGCCTTCCCGTTACAATTTCATAAGGGGAAAGTCCTGTCTTTCACTGTGCGGTCGTCCGCATCGAAAGTAAGGCTATTGATCAAGCATCCGGCCATTTCAGGTTACTGTGTGCACACACCTTGGCTAATTTATTCTTCAAAATACCGTTGTGGCGTTCCACCAAACCGACACTCTGAGGATGTGTCGTTGAGTGAAAACGTTTATCGATCTGTAATCCTGCACATATTTGCAGAATGACATCAGCGATAGAATTTGGTCCGTTGTTGGACCAAATGACTCTAGGCAGGCCAAACCTAGGAAAATACTCCTTTAACATGTCTCTAGCCGTTGACATAGCAGTGTTATCTTTCAGTGGGAAAGTGTCAACCCATTTGCTGAATGCACAGATTACGACTAATACGTACTTATAATAATTTTGGCAATGTTCCATTTCGATGAAATCAAAATGAATAACTTCAAATGGCATGGAGGGAGGTTCAAAACTACCTTTTTGGTGTTGGCGTTCCCTTCCCAATGTTGTGTTGTAAACATATCCTACAGTTCTGAACCGAACGTTAAGCAATTTTTGGGATATTATTGTTGTGCCATACATGATCTAAATGCCGACATATTTTCCTTGCACATATGTGTGCTGGCCCATGAATCATAGTAACTACAGCAGTCACATAAACATTGGGCAGCATCCATCTTTGTTTCTCATTGTCCACCCAACAACCCTCAACATCTAACCCAGCCAAACTATTGTTCCATTGTTTAATCTCTTCTGCTGTTGCTTCAGCCTGAATTTCTTTCACACTGTTGACCCCCTCCTCCATCAGGCTAGTGTCAGCAACCCATTTAGCCGAATCAAACACGTTCATCCCTGAATGTGGATCAGTAGCAGTTTGTCTGGCAATTCTATCAGCAAAAGCGTTTCCTTTCCCAAAATAGTCTGTCACCCTGTGGTGTGCGGCGCATTTCATTATTGCTAGCTGCATAGGAAGCGCCAGTGCTGATAACAATTGCACTATCAGAATACCATGTTGGATGTTGGTGCCGTGTGATGTTAAAAATCCCCTCTCAGCCCATTATCGGCCAAAATTGTGAATCACACCAAACGCATACTGACTGTCAGTATAAATATTTACACTAAGCTTCAGAAATTTCGCAGGCTCTGGTCAATGCAACAATCTCTGCAGCCTGATCGGAATTATGCCGTATTCTTTTGCTTTCAACAATAGTGTCTGATGTGGAAATTGCATAGGCAGCAATTGAAGTATCATCAGGTAATTTGAAACAGGAACCGTCACAAAATATTTCCCCATCTGGAGCCTTTAAAGGTGTATCACTCAAATCAATTCTACCTTTGGTCTCTTTTTTCTGTAACATATAGGCAATCATGGGACCTTGTATTAGTGCGGTCTACCTCTTGTGGAGACGGCAAAAGTTCAGCCGGATTCAAAGTACAGCATCTCTTAATTTGGATGTGCGGTGCATATACAATCAACTCCTATCTTGTTAGTCGACCAGACCCGATGCTGAATCTGTGTTATGTTTAGTAGAACATCAACATATTGAGATACCATCACGGTTAAAGAGTGACCTAAAACCATACCCTCACTTTGTTTTACCGATGCAGCAGCAGTAGGCGCAGCTCTTAAACATCTTGGCAAAGCACATACAACAGGGTCTAGCGTGTAGGAAAAATAGCTGCACGGTCTGCTTTTTCCTCCATGCTCCTGTGTCTATACAGCCAAAGCGCAACCTCCTCTCTCGGGCACATACAAAACAAAATTATTTTCATAATTTGGTGTGCCCAATACTCGCGCTGAGCACAACGCAGCTTTGAGCAGATCAACAGCGTTCTGGCAATCTTTGTCCCATGGCAAAGGCAGAGGAACATGCTTCTTTGTCAATGCCAGCATAGGTTTAATCAGGACCGAAACATTCGGGATCCACTGTCTACAATAACAAGCCATGCCAATCAAAGCTCTGACCTCCTTCTGCGTATTTGGAACATACATGTCAGAGATGCTTTGTATACGTTCAGGTGTCAGACGCCTACCCTCCTTCGACAGGAGATAGCCCAAATAGGCGACCTCCTGTCGACAATACTGAAACCTATTTAACAACGCTTTGTGTCCATGCGTAGCCAAATGAATAAACAGCAGCACAGTACCCTCCTTGCAAGCGTCCTCAGAGTCTGCGGCAATAAGAAGATCATCAATATATTGCAGCAACGTGCAAGTGGACGGCAACTCTAGCTTATCAAGCTTCAGTTAGGAAGGGAAGGCTGTAGAATTGCGAGGCTCCAAGGGGAGGGCGGGCAAGTTGGGGAGGAGCGAAATGTTGGAGAACTGTATTTGTGCACCGTGTTTTGGTGTATGGATGTTGATTAAATTGAAATTAATAAAATGTGTTTAAAAAAAAAAACTAGCTTATCAAGCTGTTCCTTTAATGCCCTATTGTATATGCTCTGACTCTCCGTATAACACTGAGGGACACGTGTAAAGGTGAAGGAACGTCCTCCTAAAGAAAACGCGAACAAATACCTACTATCAGTGTGTACAGGGATGCTAAAGAAAGCTTTTTTCAAATCAATAACACTAAAAAGTGTGGATGTAGCCGGAATCATAGTCAAAATAGTGGTAACATCAGGCACAATCGGGAACTGTGGTGCAACAATCTTGTTAATCGCACGCAAATCAATCACAAAACAGTAAGGTAAAGCATTGTCCCCTTTCTACTATATGGGCAAAATCAGGCTATTACACACACTCCTAGAAATCTCTTCAATCACACCACGGTGTATCAAATCAGAAACAATACTCTTCAAAGCACGTTCCTCCTCTACTGAGACCTTGTAATTTGAATATATGGCAGTGTAATACCTGCTTTCAGGGTTATCCAAACTGGTTCAACTTTAAGTATCCCTACATAATTATCATTTACCGCCCATTAATATGTGGGTACCCTACTCAACTCATTCAGCAAGGGCATAGACAAGACTTGTGAAGCAGAATTTTGTTGGGGAGAAATCGTCAAATATACTCCAACCGGAGAACAATAAATCACAGCATTCAGTCTCTTCAACAAATTCAATCCCAACAAGTTTTCACCGCAGTTCGTCATCAACAGAAATGAACATGAATCAGTAAATGGCCCTGGTGCAATCGGTACCGGCCGAGAGACCACTGGTGTACCGGAAAACCCTATGGAAACATTAGTCTGCCCTGACAGTGGAATATCTCGTACCCGCACAATGTCAATGAAACACTTTTGTGCGCTCTTATCTACTAGAAAGATATGCTTCCTATTCCCTACCTTCATTTCAACGTAGGGTCCCTTTTGATCTACGGGAATAGGTATTGGCTCTACGGGCTGTCCTAGCGGACAATACATCGTCAGATGTAAAGTCTTCAGTGAAGTAGGCGTGAGTAGGATTATCAAAAACATTCCTGCTACTCACATTCTGTCGCTGTCCTCCTTGGCTGTTCACATTCGTATCTTGAGGTTGAATCTGCTAATTCTGCGCAAATTGGCATCTACCAGGACCCGCAATACCAGGGTGGCCCCTCGATCGCCTCCAGGAGCTATTTGCGCGCCAATTTGCGGTACAAACTGACCTCTTGGTTGCATATTTCCACTCCTCGATCCTCTTGCTATCTGTTGCAAAAGGACTCTAGTCTTTAAATCAACCTTCTTCTTTTCCACCTTGTCCTTCTCAGTATTTACCCTTTTCTCATAATACTGGGCCATATGTAGTACTTCGGACTTCGATTTTGCTTGCCATGCACTCAGGTGTCCTGATCTGAGTCTAGATGTCGGGCAACAATCCCCGTACAAATTTGTAAATGAATAATCTTGAACCTGGCTCCGTACTCGGATCTTACCCACTAAAATCTGAAAATACTTGTTCAAACCTGTTGAAAAACTCAGTTGCACCCTCCATCTTCCCTTGCATGCATGCTGTCAGTTTTTACCATATAATCCTTTTCTCAGGCACCAAAGTCTTTAGTTTGGTCACTATGTGATTCAGCAACATCAATATCACCATGAGGTGGTTTCTCCCGTGCTTTCCTAGCCCCATCAGCTTGTGCTAAGGCATCCCAAGTATCACCCATCCCTGCTTGATCATCCACGGTTCGAATCTGCTTCCATAAATCCGCAGGCAGGATCACAGGAAACAATAGGTCGATATCTGTGTCCCTCCACTGACATAAGGAACAAATATCTACGGTTCAGGTTGAATCTGTTCCCTACTAGAGAAGTCCTTGTGAGGCGGCATATGATTCCAAATAACATGGACTATTGTCGCTATTGTGGAATAATTGATGAAAAGGAGACATTACAACATTTGATCATTTTTTGTAGTGGCTTGCATGATCAACGGTCCAAATTCTTTACAAATTTAATGAATTTTTATAGCCAAAAAAACGGCACACAAATTTGGGAAGCAGTATGTGCTGATATGAAATTTTCTACAATTAAATCATTAGTGCAATTTTTGGATGCAATTCTACCTGCCTTAACTTAGTAATGACGAACCAAATAAGCTACGAGCCAGACTTGTTTATCAACTGCTTCGTAATTTTTATGCTGCTCAAACTGCAATCTTTAGAGAAGAATCGATGTATAATTATATGCATGTATTTTGTACTTGTTGGTTTTAGTTTGTTGTTATCTACTGTTTTCATTATGCTTTTCTTTTTCTGTTCTTTTTTTCTTTTTGAAAAGTTGAATTATTCAGCTATATCAAAATTAAATAAAAAAAAAAAAATAGGTCGATATCACCCAGGGTGAAAACCGACAAATTCAAAACTGATTCTATCTCCTTATAGAACACTGTAGGATTCTTCCTAATGTCGGGAATACACGGTTTTATAGTATTCCCTTCCTGTTTCGAAAACGGAACATGAACAGACTGTGAAATGTAGTGCGCTGGAATAGTGGAGGCAGTGTCTGCCCCACAGCTGGAATCTCTACTTTCGGGGCAAGTGTTGGAGGTACCTCTCTCATAGGCAATTGTATAGTAGCAAGTTCTGAATTTTTATTAAGTAATGGAGCCAAATCGAGTGACAAAGAAGTTAATGTGGTGTCGGGTGAAAATGCCCTTTTATAAATAACCATCTATCTGCAGGACAACACAAGTTTCTTTTCATACATTCATCTTGTAAATATTCAACCATCACTTGTAACACCTTCCGCTGCATAGCCGGTGTATACTGACTAAATGTATCATGCACTTCATTAGACGAAATTGAAACATCTGAAATCCATCTAAGTGCGTCTCTTGTACAAATACGCATTTCTTCACGAATGGGTTTCAATGGATGCAAAAATCGTTTTTGCACATATGATGTTTGTCACTTATCCTTATCCAATTAATCTTTATGTAAACCATCAAGTTCCCTCTTATATATAAACAATTTTGCGACATGCTTGCGTTCTTTCGTCACGGTATCCTTGGAACGAGACAAAAAATTCAAATCCTGCAATTCTTGTGGAACAGTTGAATCAGTCAAATCACTCCATACTTCAGTCAGATATATCCCCATTTGTTCTATTAGTATTTTCTGCTCAGGAAACCCCCATGATCTGACATCGCACTTACACTTACAACAGCGGTTTCATCACCCCCCTTCCATATATGTTTCAGCCACTCACGCAATTCCCTTTTTTTCTCAGCAGTTATCATACTACGTGTCCCTATTCTCAAATCAGCGTCAATCCCATCATGCACTAGAGGTGGAGTGGAAGTAGCCGGCAATGAAAGCAAGACTAAATCATGTGCGCTAGCCGGTGGAGGAAATATCGCTATTGGTGCAGTTGGTACGACTGGTATAGCAGCAGCCGCTACAATCGGAATGGGTACAGGTGCAGGTGGAGCTACGGGAGGTACATAAGGAGTTGGTACAGTTGAATCAGTTCCTGAATCAGATCTCCGCTCACTCAGCAACTTATTCAACAATTCGTCCGATACATGCAAATCTTGGGATGGGTATATTTTCTGCACATCTAATTGAAAAGCCCTATCCATACTCCTAATGGCTTCTACTTGTTTCTGCTGATCATGTATTGAGGCTTTCTCGGCATTCGTCATATGTCTATGTGCGTGCTTCTCGCTACTTTTAAGTCGCTTATTCGCTTCCTTCTTCCAATCTCTAACAGCGTCAAACGCAGCAGGTCTAGCTTTTTTACGTAATAGTAAAGTTTCTAAATATTCTATTCTGGCCCCCTCAAAACTACCCAACTCAGGCCACTGAAGGTCTGGAATATGTCTGGTTTGTCAATGCCAAATATCATTAAACACAATAGCGCCAAGGCCGTATCCGATATACATGTCATACGCCGGTGACCCCTCGGGTGGCGCGGGTTGACCATGTTCCAAGTTACTAGATTGTCTTCCTCGGCAACAAAACATGCTAAACAGGATGACAACTTACCAGGCATACTAAAATCACAGTCTTACCTGGCCAAAATATTTACGTGTAAATACTATTACCAATCAAATCATCAGGACATTTCCGGTCTGAAATCGACTCACCTGATTTCCAATCAAGCCCAACGGACAATCGTCGTGGCTGGCGATTTCCCCAAACAATCCTCGATTCCAGAACCCTTGCCGTGATGGACTCCAGGCGCTGCAGTCGGCCGGAGATCAGGCATAGCAGTCTGCAAGGAAACGCGTCTCTTTTGCAGGGGCCCCCTGTACTCACTGATCTCGATCCGACAGCCTTGTCTTTGCCAAACAACAAATGGACATCAACGGGAGGGTCCCTATTCGGGCGCCATCTGAAAGATCAAAATTAGGCTTACTACAAAGAAATGGAAATACGCCAGTCACAAGGTCAAAGTACGTTTATTTCAGTCACGTGAAAGGGGTCTCAGCACCCCACAATGCATGCGCACAAACACAGTGGAGGGAGAGAGTCCTGAGTTCCAAAAAACAGCAGCATATATACATTTAGGAATCTGTCACGACCCTCGCCCAAAACCCCCTCTGCAAACCCATTGGCCAGGTGGAGTCAGGACTGGGGCCTCTAGAGCCTGGCGTCCTCTTCAAAAGCCCTCATGGGGCCAGTCCTGGCGCCTATGGTGCCAGGCTCATATACCATGAACAACAATGTGCTTGGGAACTACTTTATTGTATTGTCAGCCAACATGGAGGCATCCACATAGCTTGGTTCCTAAGAACCAAGCTATGCGGTCTAGTGTTTTGGGTGTGGCAGGCCTGGAACTACTTTCCCTGGTACTACTTTACCTGGGCTATATAAACCACACCCTGACTGCAGAACATGCTTCGTGTTACTTTGCAGCTTGCAACATGACGCTCACCGTGTCCAGCTATTGCCTCGAACCTCGGAGAAGCAGAACCTGCAAGGAGACAAAAGGAACATCATTAGCAGCAGCATCTTACCTGCAGTCTTCATCTTTAAACACTCGCAGCTACTGAGAAGAGCTTCCTCGAATCTGCACGCCGCCCGGACAGAATGACCTGAAAGAGGAAGATAGAGGCAACATTAAAGAAAGCTGTAGAGACATTTACAAATTACGAACTGCTCAAAAGGCTTACCTGGCTGGTCGCCTCTCGGCTGGCACCACTCCGGACATTCCACTCACGCTGAAGAACACTGCGACCTACAAGGAAGGAAAACACAGGTCAGCAAAGGCAAGACTTCGCAGCACTGCGCATAGCGCTTATTTACCTCATCATAGAGCTCTTATTGCACCATCATTTAGCAGCGGGGCTCAACCAAGCCAGTTTGCCGCGCTGAAGCTCTGCATACCTAAGGGAGAAAAAGAGACCTTGTAAACAAAGAAAGGCATGCAGGATAGCAACAAAACTAAAGAACAGCAATAAGACCTACCTGAACAATATCAAACGGGCTGGCGTCAGTGAAGTAACTGGACCGCACTCGTCCATGAAAGACAACACGCCTCTGCAAAGAAGGCAGGATGGAGAGCACGCCTAATTCTACCACAAGGTGAGGAGAGGGCACCAGAGGGACTGAGAGCATACGGGGGTGGAGGGAGGATACTAACCCCAGTCGGTCAGTCTTGAACACAGCCCTCCTGTATTTTCAGGCAGAACCTTCCCCACAGACCACATCAGGGCAAAGCTTAGAAGCATACCAGTGAGTAACCCAGCTGGGTGGCGTCCCCATGGATACCAGGTGAGCGTAACAGAATCCAATACAATGCACTTGGCCAGCCCCTTCATGTGATAGGGACCATAGGGTTTGTGACCTTTCCACGTAGATGGTATTACCATGACAACATACTTGCATATTTCCCCATCTTCCCGCAGACAATTTACTGTCTGGGAGCAGGGTAAGGTAGTGCGTGGGGGCATTTTGTGTTCTCTAGTACAAGGTAACATTCTCTGTGCAGCTTTATCTATGTTGCTCCTAGAGCCTAAGGTCAGTCTGCGCCAAAGCTGGGAAAATAGGGTTTCTATGAAGGAGCACGTTTCAGATGCACATTATTATAATTAACAGTTCAGCATGGAAAATATGGTCGAGACTGGAGGGCACCTAACTTGCAGATTAACTATGATTCTGCAAGGACTTCAAGGTTCTACAGTGTAAGACAAACAACACGCTCAGCAAAATATGCATTCCTGTCTTGTCAGTGTCAGAAAGTTTGTGCAGTGGTCTCCTACCGCATTCAGAGCGAAAATGCAGAATGAGCAAGGAACTGAATAATGCAGCCGAGATGGCGGAAAAAACTAAATGGCAACATAGGGGTTTATTGCGACCATTGTGATGTGAATGTGCTTAGGCCAACATGCATACATTATGAAGCACCAAACTGAATATATTTTCACAGTATGATGGGGTATTGGTGTGGTGGGGAGACAAAACAACCATTTGCAGTACAGAAGGGTGTGTGCCTGGGCTGTGTCCTGGCACCCACTCTATTTAATCTCTTTATCAATGGCATTATCAAAATCTTGCTGACTCGCATGACAGATGCTCCATTCTTGGCTAACGCCAAATACCCAGCCTTATTCTTTGCAGATGCTGCTGCTTTGATGTCTTTGACCCTGATAGATATTTAGCTCTACATTTTGATAAGTCTGCAGTTTTTTATCACTTAAGTCCTAATAGGTATGATACTTATGCACTTGAATGCTTTCTTGATTGCTTTTTCTTGTTGTACGTCTTGTTGTAAATGCATTGTTGTAATTTGATTGTTGTATTAGATTTTATCCGACATGCATTTTAGATATTTTTAACCCTACTTGTACATATGATTGTTATTTTATTATGATTGTTTTTGTATGTCTGCTTTGATGGCTGATGCTGAAATAAAGCATATGATGATGTTGATGAATAGCGATGGAACTAATCGATCTTGTCTGACGTATCAGCATATTTGTGCGCCATGAACCTATATAACATGTGGGCAAGCCCCAGGTCTGAGGCTGACTTGAAACTTAAGATGTTTCCACTACCCGCAGCTGCTTTCAGCATATCATGTTGTACTCTTGTAGAATGTGATTTATAACTGCACATAGCTGAGAAAGGTACCTTTTGCATGGCTGCAGTGTTTGTGATCCATATGGAAAATGTCCAATGGGGACGGTCGTAGTTGTGCTGCATGTGGCATCTTGTTGTACCGCTCTTCACTTATCACTTTGACAGTTGCCCCTGTGTTAATTAGAAACTCTGCAGGGTGGTTATTTATGTAAAGTGAAAGGGTGGTGCTGTGTTCAATTACGTTTCATTTCCTAAAGTAAACACATAACCCTTCTTCCTGTGTCGACCTTGTGAAGAGCTGGACTCACTTTCAGACTGTGATTTGGCATTCAGGTGTCTGATGTGCCATCGCGTTCTGTGTTGTCTGTCTCTTTCCTTTGATTGTTGTCGCTGTCTTTGTTGGCCTCTCCTGTCCCCCAGCACTCAATGCTGATATTGAACCTCGTCATATGAGTACTTTGTCGACCGCTCCTGGTATCGCACTTGTGGGTGAGGCTTCATCAGCGTAGCAGTTGTGTATCTTGAGTCTCAACATACTGCCTTAAAGGGATGTTCTCAGCTGCAGGCCATTGTGAGAATCCCTTATTCAGGTGGCCTGGGAAGGGCTGGCACTCTAAGATCCCAGCCCTGGGGGTGGACGAGCAAGGAGGATCACCTGAGTAGGGGAACCCAGGGTTATGAAACGCAGTATTATACCGGGGAAGAAGGCAAGGAGGACGAAGACCCTGAGGCTTTTATAGGCTCTTCTAAATCTACCTCCCTTCCACTCAATGAATCTCCCTTACCAGAATCCAACAACCCCTATGCATCTGGTAAACCTATTAAGAGCCCAAACCCTGTTACAGTAGGAAACGACATCTCCCAGAATTCCTGTTTTCCTGTTGCCTACCCGAATACTTCTAGTCATTCTTCTCCACGTCCCTCTGGTTATTTTTTCCCGAACTACCAGTCTGCTTTGACAAAACACAATTCCCACAATCCCCCCCATGTTCATTTCATGACAATTACCCCAATAACTCCCTTGACAGATCTTCATACTTTAATTTTACGTATCTCTCTGATTTGTTTCATAAACCCTACAAATCTCACCCTTCCAAGTTTACCACCCCCCCCTAGTACGAGGGCTATGATTCCGTATAATACCAGAACTGTTTACCTGACCTGTCCCAACGCAAGGTACAGGCAGAGTCAGGCAATTGACAATAACTACATACACCTGACTGCCCTTTGCTTTCCCCATAGGCATAAAAGCCATGAGAGCACACTTGAAGCAAGGCCAAACGCACGAGGAAGCAGCTATTCCAAGACGGCAGTTCAAAAAGAGGAGAAAGGCGGCGAAACCTGAAAGGACGACCAGGAAGGAATTGCCCTTACCCTTTTCAACCCACACCCGCGAAGCCTCCTTGAAATTAATCTGAAGACCTGGAAATACAGCTGGCGTGTGGTTTGACAGATGTGAACGCTGCACAGGGCCCTCCCAATCTGATAGCCAAGAAGGGGAGAAGCGCTTGCCGCCGTGGTACCATCCTTGACTCCAGAGGCAAGAAACGCCAACGTGTTCAGCACAGCCAGTGAGTCAGAGAGAGCTGATAGTAAACCGGGCTGTGTTGAGCCCAAGGTTGCAAACAGCAACATTATATCAATGAAGAACTTGTGTAATTGAACTTTTAAGAAAACCCAGTGACAGGCCAGCAGCAGAGTGGTCCAGCGCCACCTGGGCGCTCATTCGAAGGACTCTGGCTGGCCCCTTTTGTTGGAAGATGCCTTAGGAGAGGCCGGTATCGTGTCATATGAGGGTCAAGCAAAACCCTTTGCACAATCTAAAGTCTTTGACATGCTGAGGAAACATAGTGAACTGTGTTACTTGTGGCAAATGTGAACCCAACTGAGGGATGCCTACGAATTAGGGTGACCAATAACACCCCTGAGAACATTGTGTGAAAAGAACTATGTGAAGCCTGACTGGGGGCTGCGACCCGGACTTGGGTAAGAAAATAACCTAAGGGGTCTAATGAACCGTGGCAAGTGTGTACCTGTAATGCTTACCTTAGGTCTCTGCGGGAGCGTAATGCCTTTTCAGCTGAGAACCTGTTGTCTGAGCACTGATTCTGTGGAAACAACAATTATAACAAAACCACTATTGTAATCCCCATTCAAAACTAAAACTGTGATACAGTGTACCTTGAAATAAGCCACCCTTCTCACCTGTGCTTTTGTTTTGTGGAGCTCTCCATCCTGTATTCTACAGGGGCTTGTTGGGTGGGTGACTTTTGATCTTAGGGGGCCGTGGTGTCGAAAGATTCTTAACTGAACAAAGTCCAAAACGTCTTCTAAAGGTATCTTGGGCAAGTCTTTTGGTGAAGATAATAATTATGTACAGTTCATCAGATATTGAATGGTCTCGACGTTTGAGAGATCTCTCTTGCTAGAATTTCCTTTAGTTTTTGCAGGTTCGTAGTTTCCTAACAAGCGCTGATGCTGTGGTATGGCTGCAGCTATACTCGTTTTGAGGAAACATTAGTTTACGTCAGTTCGTCGAAACATCGGAGTAATAGCTGCCTTCAGAAACAAGTGTGGTAAGAAATAAGCGAAGAAAAGCCTTGCTGAGACTTCAGGTAAGCACATATGTAACTTTTTCTTTCATTCCTTTTTACCAGTTAATTCATTCATTAAATACCTTTGTTTTGTAGGTCCTCGGTAAAAAAACTGTGGAAGAAAATACCTTCGGATGATACAGAGACTGCAGAGGAAAACTTTAGGAAGAATACACTGCGACCGCGGACAAAAGCTGCTGAGAGAAGAAATGTTGCAACTGCAACGGAGCTTCTGACAGAAGATGCAGAGACTGCGAATATAACAGCGGACTGAGGAAAATACTTGGACAAAACTTCGGTTCGGAAACTCTTTACAATTCTACTGCTATTCTGTTGATTTTTCTGTGGAAATTAATATCTTTGACTAGTTTTCTTCTATTGACAGGTTCTGTCAGGAGATCGCTGGAAGCTTTACCCGCTGTCAGCAGAGAAGACGCGAAGCGAGAGCTTGGGCGGAGGCGGGGCTTAAGTAGCTCCCTCTGCAACAGGTGTAGAATGCACTGTGAGTTATCTATGGACTTAGCGGCGGCCATGTTGAGGGTAGGGAAAGCAATGTGAGTGCAATGAGCCTATGGGTACAATGCTAGGAGTGAGGTAAATGTCTTTTGCGCCAAGCTTGAAGCCACTGTTGACCCACTGATGGACATGAAGTTCCTTGCCTCCCTAGTTTTACTGAATGGAATCTGTTTTCCTGTGCTGGGATCATGACATTACCCGATGGAGGGATGCCAAGAGAAAGCTTGGAGAAGGGGACCCCGTTTTCTGATGAGATGATGGAATCATGAACTGTGTTAGAATGGCTATGTGAACCCGACGGAGGGTTGCCAAGGGAAAGCTAAGGCAAGTGAATCCTGCATTGTGATAAAGCAAATGTGAACCTGGCTGAGGGATGCCTGTGAATCGGGGTGAGCCATGGTACACCGGTGAACATTGTGACGATAAATCCGAACCTGGCTGAGTGATGTCCATAGTAAACGGTTGTTTAAAAAGACATTGAGACACTTGAATGTTACAAGTTGCTGATATTTTGAATAAAAGGCAGTAGTGAACCCAACTGAGGGAGGCCAACGTTGCAAGAAGGATCAGAGCCCGGTGGAGGGGGGTCCAAAGGTGACGAGAAATCACCCGACCTGAAGATTACTGAAAGGAACTTTTTGTTTTGTTTATGGCACATCAGGCCCTCTGAGGCAAGAGACTTTTTGTGAAAGGGACTTGACCACAGAAGGCCCTGCTGTTTTGAAAAGGAACTGTAAGCTCGTGCTGGAGGAGCCCAGGAGTGTGCTCTGCTTAAGAGTCCCGCATTGTCTCCTGTTAGAAACGTGGGGAAGGGAGACCCCGGCTATACCATCCTGACTTATCGTTTTGAGAACACTTCTTTCTTTTCTTGTGAACATTATCCCACACTATTTTGTAGCATGGCGGTAAGGTTTGGCAATAGCTTTTTTTAGTGTAGGCCCTTTTTATTTGACTAGACTCCACTTGGACCGTATTATTATTATTTGATGGTCGTAACTTGCTCCCATCTTAGATGTGGGTTTAGATTAGGCATTTGTCTCCCCCATTTTACAGTTTAATAAACCCCCTTGAACTGTAATCACTTGTGTCGGTCTTTACTGCCACCATGAGTTCCTTACACCATGCAGATTTGACCTACGGCAGGGCAAATTCTATCATGTGGGTAATCTCATCCACACTGGAAAATGAATTGTTCTCCACATTAATGTGAATGTGTCCACGTCTCTAATTTGTGAACTGTCTCTACACGAGTAGACTGAAGCTTCAATTCATCCATTGTTTCCAACTGTAATTCTATTGCCATGTCGGTTCGGGCCATCGTCAAAATGTCCTCCAATGAGCTTGGCTTCTGTAATAGTTTCTTCCGGAAATTAGACGACTCACATCCAGCTATAGTTTGCAACCTCAATGCCTCCTCATTCGAATATCTATGAAAATCACAATGCTTTAGTCTGGCTCAAAGCCTCATCACAAAGATGTCCATGGTCTCCCCTTTCTAACCGATGACGCTCATAATCCACATTTCTATGTGGAGCAAAGTATTCCGATAACGTGTACTTCATCATCAAACGTACTTATGGTGTTCTCAGGGAATTCGTATAGTATTTCCCGAGTTGACAGCCAGAGTCAAAAGACTTCATGTCATCGAGCAGACCAAGTGCATCAACATATATGTTGAAATCACAGATCTAGATCATCCATCTGGGACCCAGTTTGCTGGTATCAGTGAAATTAAAATCCGTCGGAAGCTGAAACAACCGCAACTATACCTGCGGTTGCGGGAACATCCTTGGTGATGTCGTCGGAACCATAGATGGAATATCGTCATCTGCCATGGCGTGATTATGTGAAAGGGGCCCACAAACAGATTCCTAAGTATGAACTGTGGTTCTCCAGACGTCTTGAGGGTAACCATTTTTTAAACTGTTGACATTGTTTCTCAATTCTGACATCACTGGTGCGAAAGCATATGCAGTCTGTGTACAAAGTAGAACCTACACATGGGCGCGGTATGCCTGTTTTGGCAAGTATGTTCTGGAGGGCATGTAAAGCACTCAACAAGTGTTGTAAAATTGAAACACCCACCGTACTTCACTGTCGGTTCATCGACAATATCCAAATGAAATGCTGTCGTGAAATTACAATGGCATGGTCCTTGAAAAGGAATCCAATATTTTTAAAGTAAAGCTACATTTTTCATGCGCCCAGTTCTGTCGTGAAAGGGAACAGTTAAAAAAAATATATATTTCTGTTACTAAATGCCAACAGCCCTCCTATGGTCACTCCAGTGGCTCACTACAAATGCAGCACTTTTTAGCAAATGTCCTAATACAGAATTGCCAGCCATGTAGCAGCTCACAGCTTCCATAAACTTTTACTTTAAATACAAACTTTAAGGTGGATGTCAATTTTTTTTAAACCTTTTTTTCAGTCCCCTTCTGACATCCACTACTCGGCACTCTAGTTTAAGTACGAACACCAATCTTAACCTCACCTGCCCTCAGGCAGAGAGGTCCTCTGAGCTGAAGGAAACAGTGGCTCTCATCCTGCCAGCCAGCTCATCTATAGCCAGGATTGCTGCATGTTTTTTGGTGCCAAATATTAGGTACAAATAGTATGGACACACAGTCTCGCAAATAGCGGACTTGGTGACAAAACACCTAGTGGTACAACAAGAGACGCAGCCACCACTGTCATCGCCTGAGTACTTTGATTTGTTTTTATTTGCATACCGCTATGCACCAAAGCACTGTACAACAGTAGAACTGTACACATTTAAGTAAAACAAATTGCGAAACACAGGTTAACCAGTAAGAATGTTGGATTTAAGGTGTGAACAGAAAACAGGAAATGAAGACAGTGACTGGAGAGAAAGAGGAAGCATGTTCCAGTGTTTTGGGGCCAAAAGGGAGAAAGAGTGTATGCAGGAATTAGCACAAGGGGAGCGGGGAACAGTTAGAAGAAAAAGCATTTGAGAGCGAAGTGGACGAGATTCGGAGTAAAGAGATAAGCGAAAAAAGATAGGGAGGAGCAAGATAATGAAGTCATAATAACAAGATAGAGAAAGTAAATAGGAGACATGACTCAAAGGGGAGCCAATGAAGCAAAGCAAGAGCAGGGGGAGCAGAATCACAAGAGGTTAAAGAGAAAGGAGGCGCACAGCTGAGTGAGCGATAGAGTGGACAGGAGAGAGATGAGTGGCAGGAAGAACAAGGAGAAGAGAAGAACAGTAGAACAGATGAGAGAAAATAAAAGAAGAAACACGAATTTTAAACGCAGTAAAGGAAAGAAACGGTTGAGCCTTACGCATATTAAAAAGCTTGAACCGAAGATTGGGAAAGAGCAGAAATACGACTAGAGAAATAAAAAGTACAGAATAACTCTGAGATTCTGGGCAGAGAGAGACATATGATAGAATAAGGCAAAAAAGAGATAAAAGGAGCAGGCACAGTCATAGCAGGGAAGAAAATAACTTCAGTCTTGGAGGGATTTAGATGGAAGTGGGCCGATATCCAAGACTGAATTGCAAGAAGACAAGAGGTAAGTGGAGAGAGAGTGTATAGACACAAAAAATGAGGAGAAGGAAAGAAAGAGCTGTGTAACCTCAGCATAGAAGTGGTGAGAAAGGCCAAAAGAAGAAATGAGAGAGGCAAGAGGAATAGAATATAGAAAGGAGAGCAGGGGGCCCAGGACCAAGCACTGAGGAACCACATCTTGAAGAGGAAGAATTGAGAACAGCCCAGGACACTGAATAGGTGCGTTTTTAATAAGATAAGAATGAAACCATTTCAGAACAGCCACGAAAACCAAGACCAGAAAGAGAGTGATCAGCAGAATCGAAAGAGGCAGACAGATCGAGTAATACCAGAAGAGATTATTGGATTGTCTTTCGTGCCTGCTGCTCAGGTATGCACCCTCCCCTTCCCCCACAACCTTGAGGTATATCTTAACTTAGTTAAAACTTTGATGCTGTGCCCCTCCACCCATGTCTGTGACTCTTTGGGTAGACCTGGGAAAACACCTGTCCAATGTTGGTATATCCAATCTTTCGAGCAGCTCCTTTTTTTGCAATGGCACCTGTGCAAAATGTTATAGCATAGAATAGAATAGATTTGTTATTTCTCCTACGATCGTACAAACAGTTCAATATTCCTAAATTTAAGCTGGCACCAAGTGCAACTAGGGGGAGCGCAACCACCTTCAAATGTTGGGGGAGGAGCATGCTTACTTGTGTGGGGGCATATCACTTCTTTATAGCCTCTAATTAGACTATCCTGGTTAAGCTTCAATGTTAAAAGCGGTTCACTCCTCCCTTCACATCAGAAACCACACTTTTAAGGACTGCTGTGAGAAAGAGACGCCTCCTGTCCCCTGCTACCCTTCCAATCACTCTCCGGACATGCAAGTGCTAACACCCCATCACGATTTCAATTGTCTCAAAATGGTTGCATATGAATGCAGTTGCTAACAATGAAATGCTTTACATTAGTAAGTGCAGGAGCTTTGTTAACACTGCAGCCCCTGGCAGCCTTTATCGCCTATGGTCTGTCCTGCCCTGCCACGGCTCAGTAGGTCCACCAGGTCAAGTCAACATAACCCACAATTTCAGGTGTGTTAAGGCCCAATTTGCCCAATAGTTGGCGGGAACGGAATTGGCTTTGTGCTTACTCAACACATGCTTATTTTTACCTTACACCCTGAATAAGTATACTTATTTAACTTTCAGACATTTTACATTTGGCTAGCCTTTTCCAAGTTTTTGAGCATGTTCAGACACCTTTTGTCAAAATGCTGGCCACATTGTACCTCGAACCACGCTTAAACCTAGTTGCCCTACAATGCACAGACTTGCAGAAACCATGTGTACTCAACAAACTGCAATCCTGTTTTCATGCTAAGCTACATGGCTCTTAAAACATCACAGAAAACAAATCTCTTGAATTTGTATTCAGTCTTAAGTGTAGGGCAACTTTGACCCTGTCAAGCCTAAAGTCAATGTTATTTTTAGACTATTTGTGCAGTGTGTATAAAAGATTGTCTGTCTTGGTCATTGGTTGTCTATTTCTGCATGCTCCACCTAAACTCGTTTTGTCTCCATAGATGCAATACTATGCAAACTGGCAACACCGCTCTCTTGGTGGGCTCACAGAACCACTAGGGCCATATATGGCTACTATTGTGCATGAAGTTTTTTTTATCAGCCAGTGCTCTCAGTTGTAGCCATTCAGCCATGAAGAGGCCCAGAACGTGAACCAACTGGCCAAGTCCACATATGCACATTAATCCACATTTTATTTTGAAGTCTTAAACTCTGTCTTTGCATACTGTGACCTAGTTTCTTTCCGTATTCAGTCAACTTGAAACACCACCTTGGTTGTGCTCTTGCATAGTTTTGTCAGTAGAACTTCCTTACTAGGCGCTATGTTTTTAACACGCTTAATTTGTTAGTCACAGCCTCAATCACTCTTTGTTAGTCTGTCTGTCTCTTTTGTCTGTCTTTCTCAGAAACCTATTCGGTTTGCAAAGTCTTTTTTTATTTATCCTGGGCTTCCATCCCACCGGACTCCCCGGTTTTGTCAGGCAGTTTGTTCTAAAAATGACCATGCTACAGCCAGACCATTACACTGAAGTCATACATTTCGCTCAATATCCAACCATTATGAAAAACAGTTGCTTTTGGATAGCCCAAGTCATGGGTGCTAGATAACATGTGAATCTATTAATGATCTCATTCTGTTGATGGAAGCAATCCAGGTGGGCATCTTGTATAGATCCACATGCAACTTTTTCTATCTCGTATTGAGGTGATAGGCAATCTTGTTGGCTGCAAAAGGCACACAATGGCACAGTATGATAGGAGGGCTCCTTTTAGAGACTTTACCATCCTGGGGCCGAAGCAGAAGTTGCCCTTCTATAAAAAGTAACGTTTTTCCCCCAAATGTATCTTCTTAAAAGGTTAACTAATATGAAATCAAAGCTACCAACACTGAATACTAAGTTTGCAGGTAAATATCTTTTCCCCACTAAGAGTAAATGTAATTTCAATGAATGTGACCAATACAACCCAACTTTTATATGTCTGAAGCATTCATTGATTACTTCTCTTGTTCCTCAGTCTGGATAAGCTGCTGGATTCTGGGCTATATACTGGGGAAGTGACAGAAATTAATGGATCTGCAGGCAGCGGAAAGACTCAGGTACGTCTCTCTGTTGCACACATCTAAACAGTTGCACTTTTATATGCCTCAGTGTTCCCTTAGTTTTCCCCATTTTTTTCTTTTTGCTCAATTCCTTCATCTATTTCTCTGAGCAGCATTGCCTCAATTTTCTCCAAGCTCTGCAGAATCTTTTCTTAGTTTGCATCTGGAGGTTTTAGTTCTGAAAATCATGAACCTAAAACAAAGCAACCCACCAAAAACGAAGTATTATATAGGTGTTTATTAGTGAAATATTAGTTCAAATATATCAAAGTAAGAAAATGTTCTTGAATAAATTCCAAAGTTCAAACTTACAGCTGCTTTAATAGCTGCACGTTTGCATAAAACCATGTTGCTTTTTATCTAGGTTATATTTTTGGATTCTTTCGCCTCTGTGGCTCACCTGGCACTATTATCTCTTCCTCTAAAACTTTTCTGTAATATCTGTTCGAGGGGATTGGGTCCTCCGACGTATTCCATATCTATGACAGTCATCACCACATCTGTGCTGCTTTGGAAAATCTTTCGGCGTCTGCGTCCTGCATCGATGACGTCGATACGCCGCCCTCGAGGAACTCCTCCGACGGCCGACGTCACTGGATGCTATAAGTAGGACGCACGACGCCCGTAGCCTCAGTTCCGTTTTTTCCGCGAACGTGTTCGCTTCGGAGATCTCGGCGCGCCTTCTCGGTTCTTCGAACCTGTTTCGTTTTGTCAAGTCTTTTTTCGTGAAGATGTCTGCCTCGTCTTCCACACCGCGTCCGGGCATTAAGAAGTGCAGGCACTGTGGTCCAAGATGCTAATTGTTTCTTGGCACATTTAAACAGCACCCCTGAACCTCTCCATTTCTGTCTTTTCCTTTGATGGATGGGACATCTTCACTGGCCCCTTTTCAGCTCATGCCATTCTCCTTTCTCTTACCTTCTTTTTTTTAAACCATCACGTAGTTTTAAAAATTGTACCTGTTGTAGGATATTTTTACCCATGCCGAAGCGCCCCACTGTACCCCTTTACCAATGGGGAAAGAAACAGCCAAAAATGGATCCGCTAACCCATGTGCGTGGAAAAAATCAGCAAAACTGTGCATGGTTCATAAATCACAAAAGGCTGCACCCTCCTGCCACACACAGTCAAAGTTGGGGTAAAAACAGAACTCACTGCAGAAGAAAGCCAGTGGGTACGGTTACATGTCGCATGAAGCAAGGCCACAGAAGTGGGCTAAAAACCGAAAAATGCCTTTTAAAATGCAGCTTCCCCAACCAATTGCAACCTTCAAAGTGCTGTTTTTGCGGTAAATTCAGTCATTTTCCAAGTGAACCATTGAAATTAAAAGTGTACTGAAATCACAGATCCTCCAAGTGGCTCAGAGCAACCAGGCCTCACTGACTGACTGACAGCAGCTAAGAAATGTATTTTATGAAAAACCAGTCCAGCAACAGTTTGTTTTCAGTTACACAGGAAAAATGCAGATAAAAGTGGCAACATATAACAATTTCAGCTGTGCAGAGAAAACTCCAAGCAAAGGCTGAATACTTACTTCCAGGCTGCAAACAAATTCCAGCACTCAAGGACAGAAATGGTGCTGAATAGATGTGTATGCTGCAAAGGAAACTCTGATGTAAAAGACTCAGTTTAAAAGTGCTTTTTCCATGAAGAAATTGCAAAATTCGCCTATTTAAAAGCATGTTTTTGTGAAGGGCTTAATTCTTTTAATTGTCAAAATCCCCTATAAACTATGTTCATTTTATGTATTTTCAATGAAAGATTTTAGGTGAATCGTAAAGTAACCCAGTTTGGAGTTAACTGGTTAATTCTGACTTGACAGTGCCCAGCCTGGGAAAGATGACACTTCGTGTTGACACTCTGCTGCTACCAGGAAGGCTTAATTGATGCTGGAGGTTCTCGCATATTTAGAACAAAGACTTCATTAGACATTTGTCTTTGGCCCAGCCAAGGACAATGGCAGGAAACTTCCCTCTACGCCCCACCCTGATCAAAGGGATGTGACAGCTGCTGTCTGTTGAAAGGAGAGAAAAAAAACTGCTGAAAGAAATGTTGTTTAAAATGCCTATTTGTGATTTTTTTGAAACTCTTTAACTTTGCCCTATGAAGGAGGACAAATTTAAAAATTGGTAGTTGTAAATCTAATTTTATGCACTTGCTTTCAAGACGTTTGTGATCCCTGTACTACATAAGGAACCAAAGTTACATGAAAACCCTAATTGTAGCAAAACTATTGATGCTGCAAATATAATATTGTATACCCGCGTTCTATGTGTAATCGCCCCGATTTGTACTGAATTATAAATTGTTAGGCTAAACTGTTATGATTAAAATTGACAAAATTCCACAGAACGACAAAGACAGCTCTCACAGAGATGGGAATTGGACGTAAAGATAACTCACAAAATATATAATGTATGTGTCCGATCTTGTTAGGGGGCATCATTATAGAAATGTGCCTATGTGCAAAAGTTAAATTGCGGTTCATATCAATGTGGGAGTTCCCAAATCACATCATAAAGATGACAGCGCTTTCCTGACTTCCAACCAGAACAAGGCAAGTGCCTTTAACCACTCATAGCGGTGGGGGTGTGGTTTGAAATGCTGCCTCTACCATAAACTTTGTGATGTCACTTGGCAGGATACATATAGGTACTTCACCACACATAGACACACACTGCTTCCTGACCACATCCTGATTTCTGTGCAGCACTTTGTTCCTGACTTCTTCATCTTGTTCCTGACTTCTTCATCTTGCAGCTGATTCCAGGCTTCTTTGCCAAACCCAGGCCTCAGCATTTGATGAACTCTTTGCAGCTAGGCTCAAATCCAATCATCCCAAACTTCAGGGAAATAAATTCTGATCCAGTCTGGCTTGCCTGCTGAAACTCGCAATCCCGCTAATCTACCGTGTTCAGTGATCAGAAAGGCCAATCCAATCCAAATCCAGTCTGAGCTGCTGCTCAATTCACCAGAACTGCCCAGCTGACCATCCTGCCAGAGGTGTCTTGCTGCCGGTAGACCCGATCCGATGACCAGAACCCTGACGGTCCAATCTTAATTTTACAGTGGACTGTAAGTATAAACAGGAATCATAGTGACCCATAATATATTTTCATGTCCTATCCCAATCTCAACCTATCCCATCTTTAACTTCAGAACCTCTAATATTGTCAGAACCATTCTTGCGCTGATTTTTCCCATTTTGTTTCATTAAACCATACCCCATTAGTGATTTGGATTAAATCAAGTAACTCCCATACAGAACGGAAACCAGAGTATAACACATGAAGAGTTACAAGCGACCCTTCGTAACTGTGGTGATTCACGGGTGGCATTCTCTTTGTCTTAGTCATTAATATAGTTTAAATAAACACAATCCGTCATTTTTCAAAAACGCCTCTCATTAAAACATACATAACTTATTCACTTTAATAGCTAGAGACTTAATTTCTACTCTCAGTTAAACCTAAGACCTATAGCTACATTCATAACTAAAAATCGCATAGTGAAATTTTGCCACGAATTCACATTTTGCAAGTGTCTTTTCCCATCCAAAGTGTTAACTTCCATTCCGATCTAAAGTGTGTACTGTTGTTTATCTTGTAGCTCATGTTTGTTAGGACCTGTTTTGTGTTGCTCTCTTAAGAATTTCTATCAATTCAAGCATTTTTGCACATTTTTCATTGTTCCACAAAGCCATTTTCAACTGTCAGTTTTAAAAGTGTCCATTTCCAAAAGCATTTTTCTCTCTTGTTTGGGGAGGGAAGATTATATTCAAACACTGTACTCTGTTCCTTCCTGAATACCTGCTGATTACTGACATATGTGTAGAACTGCTCAATTGTGAATTAAGAACTTTGCAGGGGGAAAACTTTAACCTAAGCGCTATCTTTTCACCAACCAAGACTGTTCTTTTTCCTGTGTTTTGTATTGTGCATTACTATAAGTGAATTCAATTGCTTTACTTACTTTCTGAATTGTTTAGTCACCACATTGGTGATTAGTTGGTTCCACTAACCCAAGGGGAGAAGTCGCTCTGGAGGAGCTTCTCTGTCGAAGTGAAAAAGGAGTGCTGCACAGCAGCAGGGCTTCACCGGGCAATTCAAGGGTCCAGGAGGATGCAAGAAGCTTTGTTCACGGTTTCTTCGTCTGGTGTTTCTCCCAGTGGTCGACTCTGCTTCCAGTCTTAAAACATTTGCCTTTTAAACAGGTTTCTTCCATTCATGCACAGCCTAGGCTGTCAACCACACAGCAGGGTGGCTGTCCCGAAAGGACATCCAGCCAGCCAATCAGGAAGGGTTGCATTCAGGCATTTCTAGAGACAAAGGACAGGAGAGTTTCGGGACCCTACCTCACATCCTGTCCTGCCAGACACACTGGAGCCAGAGGTGGGCTTCAGGGCGGAAGCCCGCCAAAGGCAAGCCAAACAAATGGCTCAAACCTGTCTCAACGCACAGAGTAAACCCCAAGAAAGACCTCACAAACAGAAAATGGCAAAAAAAGAAGACGGGGGCCATTTTGACTAAATGGACCCCCATGGGTGCTGTACTGCAGCTGGGGGTTCAGCCTGTGGTACAAAAGCACAATGGTAGGAAAAATTAAACCACTGCCACCAGCCATTTAAAGTAGTGCGGGTAACATATATATTTTAAATAAGAGAGTAGGATAAGGGGCTACTAGGTACTCCGACCGCCCCCAGCACTTCACATAAAATGGTGTGTGCAGGACTCACAAAGAGAAAAGGTAAGTAAGTCAATTTCACTTTACTATTCTTGGGAACTGTAGTTCACACAAGAAAAGGTATTTAAACCTTATGAGAAATCTAAAGTTTTTCTCAGTGACCCTGCACTGAAGGTGCTGTTTGTTACCATACAAAAGGTAGAAACGTATGGAGTTTGTTAAACTCCAAAAACAATGAAAACACAAAATCCAAATCATGTATAAACACATGAGTGAGAAAAAGGTCTCACTCCCTCCAGGGTTAAAATTAAAAAGTCCTAAATCCAGCAAAAGAGCTGGGGGTCTCTAAGGTTGAAGGGAATTAGCACAGAAATGAGAATTCTCTCTTACAACGGAAACCTCAAGAGATGAGTGGTGGTGAAGCCAAGATGGCTGCCTAGTAATGGGACCTACGTGCAGGTCTGCCACAGTCATACTGCCACAATAATGGGACTCAAAGTCCTTGCGTAGTCTTCGAAATTAGCCCCGCTCTTCTTTTTGGCTGCTGCACAGACGGGCTTGATGCATTTTGCTCTGGTGGTGCTGTGCTGGGCTCCTGTCGGGGATGCGCTGCTCTTCACCACTCGCATGATGATGCACCTTCCTGCATGACTGCCAGATGCAGTGAGGGAGCCCGGGGAAGGAGGTGGCAGCGGATAGCACGGGTGTGGCAGGCTGGGATCGTGACGCACTGGACCAGGCAGGTGGCACGCTGGGACGGAGGGATGGCTCAAGGCGGGCTGTCCCACCCCTTCCTAGTCTTTCCCATTCGTTTGTGCCTCACTTGACTAAGAGATAGTTTGCAATGCATTAACACCTGTGTCTAAAGACATGGTTAAATGAGCAGCCTCTGAAAGTGACACTAGTACCCAGAGCGAAGAATATGGGGAGTCTGACGAGATCTTTTCTATGTTGCCCACGTATTTGGACACTGTATTGTCATCGCCTGATTCGATGCCTCCCTGAAATTGATTATCAGTCGCACTGAATTCTATGTAAAAACATTCTAACGATTTTATAATCTATTATAAGAGTCGATACAGAGACATGCCGGACATTCAGATGTTCACTGTTTCAATGCCTTGTACATTGTATTTTTCATACTTCTCAAGTGATGTTTAAGTATCTTAAGTCATTATGTATTGATGGCTGTTGGTTTCTGGTAGAATGCTCATTAAAAAAAGAAAGATTAGTGGTTACATCCTGAACTGGAAAAGGCCTGCCCCACAAAGACGAATCCTGAAAAGGGGTAAAGACCCCTGTATGAGCAGAAGGGCCTAAGGAGTGGCTGGATAGAGTGCAGCTTGGAGATCCTTTCTACAGGGAATTCTGTGGACTGTGATAGCCTACACTGTGACTTTTAAGGATCGGTTTTTGGACGTGTTTTATGGACCACTTTTGGAAGATTCTGTTTGACTAGGAGAACAGTTGCTCAGGACTGCATATGACTCTGGTTTTGTTTATGTTGGCCACCCTTTTATGATTCTTTTGTTAGAGGATCGCTGGTCTCTAAGTGAGACTAGGCCTGCTTAAGGAATAGGACCCTGATAGAAGAGGGTGGAGAACTCCCATTATTAATAATGTAGCT
This sequence comes from Ambystoma mexicanum, assembly GCF_040938575.1. NCBI lineage: Eukaryota > Metazoa > Chordata > Amphibia > Caudata > Ambystomatidae > Ambystoma > Ambystoma mexicanum. Next base: position 430,701,299 of record NC_090931.1, on the reverse strand, counting down.
TATCTTGAACTTCACCTTATCATTTAAGATTTTTTTTTTATCCTGATCACTGTGTTATTAATAAAGACACTGTGATATTTGAATTCTCAGATTCTTGTGTTTCACTAATTGGCCAACATAAAACCACACGCATTGGGTGTTTTAGGTTGCCACTATACTGCAGGTTAATGTATAGCATAATGTTGCTCAGAGGAGTAGCAAGGATTGTCTAACAAGTGGGACCTGAAGCTGGTGTAGTTGGGCCCACCCCAAGGGGAGCCTGCAGATGGAACAGTGTTTGCTCTGCCTCAACCCCAATACGTAGAAGTGACCGAGCATGGCAAGGCAGCCCAAATCACCCAAAGGGCTTCGGGGGGCCCCACAAAAAACATTTTTTAAATAATGGGTAAAAATGGTGGATTTCTCAGTACACTTTCTTGACAAATTAGGTAAAAAGCACCAGTTTACACTTCGTTTTTTATGTTAAGACATTAAAAAAATCCATTAGATGCCAAGTCACCAACAATCCACAGGAGCATTTTCCAACACATTTTCATGCTGATTGTGCCCATATAAACCAGTATTCCCACATAAGGGCATACTCATGTTTGCTTTGCCCATAATGCAAGTAATGATGTTATAACAAAATGTGTTGATGCTGGCTCTGCCAATGAATGCTAGTAACGCCACATAAGAAAATACTCCTCTTTTTATTGTCTTAAAGCCAGTATACAAAAAAATGCCACAGTCCTTGCTGGCTACACAAATGCGCCTCCCCCCCTCATAAGAACACTCAAAATTCTCTTTTTGCCCACTAATGCCAAACCAGTTTAAAATCCCCTATGTAAAAACACTCACAATGTTGTCCTTGACACCAGTAAAAGAATGCCATGTCACAGTAATGATACATGCCTCCCGCCTATGTAAGAACACTCACTATGTTGGCTTTGCCCTTAATGCAAGTACAAAACTCCATAACAGAATATGAAAAGATCCAGGCTGCCATCCCCATTGTAGTATCCTCCCCCCAGTCCAACCCCTTCTCCATATAATAACACTCATCAAGATGGCGTTGCTTTGCCCAGAAGTCACGCACCCATACAGCTTCTCGGTCAGTCACACGAGCATCCAGAACATTCACAGTGCATTCTTACTTGCACTCATGTACACCATTCTCTCTGCATTCATTCTTATGCATGCATTTACAGACACTCTAGCATACATAGAAACATACACGTCCAACAACCTCTTGCTTGCATACATTTAAACAAACATACATTCCTTGCAAACACGGATAGACGCAGACAAAAATGATTTTTTTCCCATTTCTCTCCAGACTCAACAAGAGGCTGCCTCCTCTGCTGCTCTCTAAGCATCCCACTCCCGCACCCCACAACCCCTGCTAGCTTAAGTCCTCTCTATTTTATGGCATGTGCTTTAAAATAAACTATTTGTCTATGATGTTTCCAAATTTACGGGGAAAGTATTATTAATTTTCATAGAAAATCAACTAATGTACTGGGTGTTTTATCTCAGTATATTGCACATTATTTTAACAGTAATCTCACCTCATATAACCCAATTTTGTTTTCTGGTTTTACCAGGGAGCTTGACCCCCAAAAATAAACCTCTGGCTACGAGCTTGACTTTAAACCAACTATAAAGCTAAATTAACATACTGAATAACATCTTGATGCACAATTGAAATCTATGCAGCTGAGTGGAATCCCTGCTCACATATCTCCAACTCCATTCCATTTGTGTACATGCACACCATGTATTCCTGCAATCACATATAGAATGATGCTTACCTTAATAGATTTGAAGATTATAAATCGCAAATGCTGGACGTCCAGTGACATTGACATTAGTAAATGCCCCTCATTGTGGGGTGGGCCTTGCCTGCTCATGCCCTACTCTGTCTATGCCTCTGATATTGCTTAATATTTGAATAGTCAGTAATTCAAAACAAAGTAGTGGTCCAAAAGTTGAGTAATTGCACATATTGATTGCAGAAGAGTTTTGAAAGTCCCTTTGAAACGTTTAAATCCAAAAACAACAGTAGTTTGGAAATATAAAACGTGCCCACTTAGTTTGCATGAAATCTGTATATTGGATCAGTGGCATATTAATGGTTATAATTAATATTATATGTGGTTTGAAGTAATTAAACTTCACAATTGATGCTGTTGCAATACATTTCATAGAAGCAGTTGTGCATGGCAAATTGTTCTTATAGAATCCATATAATTACACAATTCAGATGTTGCTGTCATTATCTTGGAAAAAAAAGTGAATTAATTCAGAAGGCATACACGTTTCAGGAATTGTGCTTATTTTTTTAGTTCTTTTTCTTGTTGAATATTGTTGATGAATTTGTAATGAATCATTCAGATATTTGTGTTGAATGTATTAACTATGGATACTGGGAACCTGTTTTTCATATAATTACCCCACTGATGTATAAGTGACTCCCTTTATGCTCAGGTTTGTCTTGGTGTGGCAATTACTGCAGCGCACACCTTGAAGCAGAGTGTGCTGTATGTGGACTCCACCGGTGGACTCACAGCCTCCCGACTCTTCGAGATGGTACAGTCTCAGACCGAGGATGAAGAAGAGCAGGTGAGTGCACTTGGCACCCTCTAGCAGTTTGAAAGATTAGTAAGCCAGCTGCAGTTAGAAAAGTCAGACCATTCATTTTTACATGCAATATTCTAAAGGTATGACTTACTATCTTGTTTTCAATTCCCTCAATCCCTCAACCTTATGCGTTAACAGTGTTTATTACTTTGAAATTGTCTGATCACATTCACATCAATGACCTTGATTTGTTGTGACAACATGCTAAGCAGTCTCTAACCCCTTGTTTTTTGTCCATGCGAAAATACTGCTTCGAATGGATTGTGTCCTCCCACGTATTCCTCATCTTATGATAATTATCTCTTCAGCTGCTTTGGAATTCTTTTTTGACAGAGGGCGCGGTGTGCAGTGTCGATATGTGATATATGATAGTTTATTTATATAGCGCCTATACACAATGTGTTTCAAAGCGCTTCAAGGCAAGGCAGGGAACAAGGGAAAAAACAATGATATTCTTACAGGCCATGAACAGTAAGGATGTGAAATTAACTATCGTATTCGGCCTGGCGACATTTCAGATAGTGCAAGAGCTAAGACATAGATAAGGAAGGGAGGGGGAGAGTGGGAAGGAAATGGAAACAGACAGGCGACTACTGTACTAGGCCGGACGGCATTTCTGGTAGAGCCGGAAAAAAACAAGAGGCGAGGGAGAGGGGTGCAGAAAGGTAGGGGAGGAACAAAACAAGCAACTATCATACTAGGCCTGATGACATTTCAGATAGTGCTGGAGGGGTGTGGGGAGGAAAAAAGCAGTCAGGGGAGGGAGGAGGAGACAGACGAGGTTGCTATCATACTAGGTCCAGGGACAATTCTGATAGAGTAAGTGCATAGAAGAAAGTAAGGGGAGGAGATAGGAAAAGGGAGAAGGGAAAGGAGGGGAGAATAGAGAGTTATCAGTCAAAAAGAGTGGAAGAGCAAGAGGGGAGAGTGAATACAAATGCAGAAGTCAGTAGTAACACATAATATTGCAACCCCTCGATGTCCCTCAAAGGCCTCCAGTCGACGTCATCATCAGTATAAGTAGCACATTCAGGGCCTGTTGACTTCAGTTCCGTTTTTCCGAGCTAACGCTTCGAGAGAATTACGTAGCGCTTCAGTGAAAATAGTGATTTTCTTTTGAAAAATGTCTTCTTCAACGCAAAAGTCCGGCTTTAAGAAGTGCCAAAACTGCGGGTCGAAAATGGTGATCACCGACCCCCACCGCATATGTGTCTGGTGTTTGGGTTCCAGGCACCGTACCTCTGACTGTGGATCCTGTCAGGCGATGACAGAGAAGGCTCTCAGGGAGCGCAAAGGTAAACTGGCAGTGGGGAGGTTAGCTTCTAAGTCCCCTTCAAAGAGGTCAAAAAAGACTGAGTCGAGGGATTCTTCCTGATGCAAAAAAACAAAACGGTATAGATCGAGAAGTCGATAGTGCTATTATTCGTCTTCTTCTAAGAAGGCCAAGAAGAGGCGTCATAGGTCACCTTCGACCTCCAGTGATTCCGCAATGGAGGTAATCAAATGTCCTACGAAATCCGATTCCCCTGCAAAATGGGACACATTTCGTAGTAAAATGCTGAAAATCTTCAAGAATGCGGCCTCCACCTCCTCAAAGGACAAGCAGAAGAGCCATGCCCCAGTCGCGCCGCATAAGGACGACAAAGGGAAGTCGAAGACTAAATCTTCTAAATCGAGCTTGAAGCCAGTTTTGCATTGAGAAAGTTCTCGATCTGACGAAAAATTGTCAAGGGCTTCGACGAGTCAGGAACTTAGCCCATCGAGGGTTCCGTCAAAGAAGCACACGGCGTCACTTCGCCAACCATGTCGGCATCGGAGCCGTCGACGCCAAAACCGAAGTCGACGCTGACTAAAGCGGCATCAGTTTCAAAGCCATTGTCGACAACTACGATGACTACTTCGACATTGTCGCAGCCTGTAGTGGTACAGGAAAAGGTTCACAAAACTTTAACTAGAAAGGACTATTTTAAGTCTCTATCGGCCATATATGAGGAGGAACCTCCCTCTGATGACAATACACCACCTTTTGGACTACAGTGTGGCACCCCTAATGTGCCAGAGGAACTAATATTTGATGAGTCCAGGCTAAGAGATTTATACAAAAACCTTCAGTCAGCCAGTGGGTTGGATACCTCGCCAGAGTTAGAGTTTGGCAAACCAGATCCTACTGAGCATGCTGACTCATCATCAATCACCAGTGTCAACCGGAAGTGCAAACTGTTTTGCTCAAGGGAATTTCCTCCAAGCAGCTCTAGGGGACGCGTTTGTGGTGAACTGGGAGTTTCCACTCCTGTACGCATTTTCTCCAGTCCCTGTCATTCCTCACGTGATCAGGAGTTTGAAAAAGTTCGGGAAACTCATGATCCCAATTGCCCCGGATTGGGCCAAAATGACGTGGTACCCAGACTTTCGAAGGGATTGTGTCCTCCGACGTATTCCACATCTATGACATGTAATGTCCACAGCTGTGCACTTCGGAAACTTTTCAGCAGAGGGCGTCTTGCATCGATGGCATCGAGCCGATGTCCCTCGAGGGCCTCCGTCGACGTCATCAAAAGTTATATATAGGACGCACGGTGCCTGTTGCCTCAGTTCAGTTTTTTCGAACAGCAAACGTGTATAGCTTTGTGAAACTCGGCGCGCCTCGTGGATTCATCGATCTCTTATGATGTCTATTTCTTCAACCCCTCCGACTCCAAGGTCCGGTTCAAGACTTGCCGGGACTGGAAGTCTAAGATGTCGTTGACGGACCTGCACCGTATTTGCTTATTGTGCCTGGGTGAGTCGCACGACAGAGACGACTGCTCCAGATGCCAGTCTCTAACAGCCAAGGCCTTGCATGAAAGGAAGGGGAAGCTCCGTGCAGGTAAGCCCTTGAAGTCCCGTAAGTCTGGATCGAAGTCTAGGGTTTCCGCTGACGACTCGAGGGGTGTCTCTGCTCGTCGGGAGGAAGCTCGAGGTTCTCGGTCCCGGAGTGGTTCCTGCCATTCCTCGTCCTCCCGGCACTTTTGGAAGAGCCGGCACCGGTCGCCTTCCCCGTCCTCTTCGGAGGATGGCGCTGTGTTTAAGGTAGCCTGTCTCACAAAGTCCTCGACTCCAGAGGAGTGGGTGGCTTTTAAAGAGCAAATGTTGGCGATTTTCCAATCGCAAGGCACGGTTCCTGTCGCGCCTTCTCACGAAGCCGGCAGAGAACGCTCTCGATCCGCGGCTCGCACGCCTTCGGGCTCAGGCTTGCACCGGGCGCCCTCGAGGTCCCGTGCGGATAAGAGCAGTCGTAAGAGACGTGCGTCCAGGTCTCGGTCCTCGTCCCCTGTGAGACTGTTGCAGCCTGTGGAGCTACCGATGCCGGCATCGACGCGTACGGCGCCGGCCCAGTCGGACTCGGACGATGCTTTACCATCCTATCAGCCCACGCCTGTGGCGGCGTTGACACCGAATGTTTCGGCGTCGACAACCGCACCGTGGATTCCGGCGTCAAAGCCCTCTGCGATCTCAAAGTCGATGTTCTCGATGCACTCGGCGTCAATGTTTTTCGATGCCTTTGGCGCTTTTTGGGCATAATGTGTATGAGGAGTTTCATGGGGCTTCCTCGATGTCTGGGAGGCTGGTATCAGGCCCCAGGCCCTCTTCTGTCACTGTGGCAGGGGTTTCGGGACCTTTGCCTGACATTTTTGAAGAGGAGGAAAGGTCAAACGTTTGAAGATCATGTTTCTCAGGATGAGGCTCCGGGATTGTTAGGTGACAGTCCATTTGAGGAGTTGCGGCAGTCCCTCCATGATGCCAGTGGCCTGGATACTTCTCCGGAAGTTGAATTTGGTAGGCCTGAGCCCTGGGCTCATGCAGACTCTTCCTACAAGTGGCTCATGTCTAGGGTCTCCGAATACCTGGGGTGGTGCAGTCCTCCTGAGGATTTTATTCAGGATGACCTTTCTGACATCTTGGTCTGAGGTCCCCCCTCTGACCTGGTATTGTCCTTCCATCTTACATTGCAGAAAAGGGTGTCATCGGCTTGGCAGGCTTTCGGCGGTCAATAAGAATTTGTCGAAAAAGTACCGCCCATCTGTTAGCGACCCCAGCTATTTGTCTACTCACCCCACTCCTGAGAGTTTGGTGGTTCAGGCGGCTGCGGCCACGTCGAAGCAGCAGGCGCACCCTACCATCCCTCCGGATAGGGACGACAAGCGCTTCAACGGATGGGCTTGGAAGCTCTTTTCTTCAGGGAGCATGACACTGAAAGCTGTCAACTCCACATGTGCCTTGACAAGATTTACACACACTCTGTGGAACTGTGCTTCCTTAGCGGCTGAGCATGTTCCCGAGGGGGAGAAAAGGGATGGCCTGTGCGTGACGGCAAGGATGCTATGTGTGAATCGGGTTTGGACACAGCAGACTGTGTCAGACAGTCCATGGCTGTGAGCACCGTCCTACGCAGGTTTGCGTGGTTGCGGAATTCGGGGTTTGCTCCTCATGTGCAAGCCCGTCTTCTGAACATGCCCTTTGAGGGCGTTCATTTATTTGGTAGTAAGGCTGAGGAGAGCCTTGAGAGGTTGCAGACCTCCAAAGCTGCAACAAAGTCTTTGAGTGCTGCAGTACGTCTACCTCCGGATTTTCGTTTCTAGGGGACAGCAATGGAGGGGAGGTTCCTTTCATTTCTACTCCTCTTTTGGTAGATCGAGAGGAGCTGCCAGTCAAAAGGGACACCGTAAGGCTACCCGTGGTGGACGAGGTACTCGGGGTGCCAAAGACGCTCGGGCAGTTGCCTCTTTGCCCTCAGGCACTGCCGCAGCCACTCCAGCTCAGTCATGAGCCCATGTCCCATGGTTCGCCGGTTGGTGGCAGACTTGCGAAGCATCTTGGAGAATGGCGTGCCATTACTTCAGATGTGTGGGTTCTGGATATCATAGCTCACGGCTACTGCCTTCCATTCCTTCAGCGGCCTCATGACAATCCACCGGGGAAGCTCTCTTTGAAGTGTCCGGATCCGCTCCTTGCGCAGGAAATCCTATCCCTGCTGGAGAAAGGCGCCATAGAACTGGTGCCTGTAGCGGAGAGGAACAAGGGATGGTATTCCCCTTATTTTTTTATCCCAAAGAAAGACGGGGGATTGAGACCCATCATGGACTTGCGTTGGTTGAACAAGCTTCTCAGGAAGGACAAGTTCAAGATGGTCAGTCTTTCTCAAGTCCTCCAGGCCCTTCAACTTCAGGATTGGTTGGTGTCTCTGGACCTCAAGGATGCTTACTTTCATGTGCCGATTCATCCCAAGCACAGGAAGTACCTGAGGTTCGCGGCTGGCGTCTCACACGTTCAGTTTTGGGTCCTGCCATTTAAATTGACCTCCGCCCCGAGGGTCTTCACCAAGCTGATGGTGGTTGTGGCAGCGTACCTCAGGAGAGGGGGGATTCACGTCTACCCCTGCCTGGATGATTGGCTGATCAGGGTGCGTTCTCCCGAGCAAGCCCTGGATCATGTCTCTGTCTCCTGCCATTCCCTTCACAAGCTGGGCTTCTCCCCAAATTTAAAGAAGTCGCATTTGACACCTTCTCAGAGGCTCCAATACATCGGAGCAGTGCTCGACACGTTCCCGGGGCAGTGTTCGCCTCCCCAGGTGAGGGCTCATCACATTCTGCAGATGGTGGACAAGTTTCAACGTGCCCAGAGTCTCCCGGCTTTCAAATTCTTAAGGTTGCTCTGCCTCATGGCATCATGCATTTTTCTAGTGCCAGAGGCCAGACTGCAGATGAGATCCCTGCAGTGGACTCTCAAGATGCAGTGGTCGCAGTTCTCTGGCAAGATGTCGGATCCCGTTCAGATTCCGCTATCGGTCGCTCAGGATCTTCTATGGTGGGCGGACGAGGGAAATCTGATGAAGGGGGTACCATTTTGGCAACCATGGCCGGAGGTGACGATCGTGACGGATGCCTCCCTCACAGGATGGGGCGCTCATGCCAACGAGTTGACAGCCAGCGGCCGTTGGTCTCCGTCGGAGTCCAGACTGCACATCAATCTGTTAGAGCTGAGAGCCAACAGGCTGGCCCTGAAGGCTTTTCTGCCGTCTGTGCGGGGGAAGACTGTTCTGATTATGACGGACAACACAGTGGCCATGCATTACCTCAACAAAAAGGGGGGGGGCAGGGTCACTCCCGTTGTGCAGGGAGGTGATGCAGCTCTGGTTCGGGGCCATCCAACAGGAAATCTCGATCTCAGCAGTTCATCTGGCCAGAGACGAAAACGCGGTGGCGGACAATCTGAGCAGGCAGAGCAAGGTCTCTCACGAGCAGGAGTTGGCTCAGGAAGTTCTTTTGGAGATCTTCGGCCTTTGGGGAACCCCACAAGTGGATCTCTTCACCACCAGTGTCAACCGGAAGTGTGAGAGATTCTGCTTGCAGGAATTTCCCCCAAGAGGAGCCTTAGGGGACGCGTTTGTAGTGGAGTGGTCCTTCCCACTGCTATGTGTTTCCTCCAGTCCCCGTCATTCCTCAGGTGTTGCCGGTGTTACAGAGGTTCGGTTCCCGAATGATCCTCATTGCTCCGGATTGGGCCAGGAGAGCGTGGTGCCCGGACCTTCTCGACATGTCCATCTGCCCTCTACGCCGTCTTCCCTACTGAGACGATCTGCTCTCACGAGAGGGGGGTAAGGTTCTCTATCCAGAGGTCAGGTCTCTCAACCTTCATGCGTGGTATCTGAAAGGTTGAGATACAAGGATTGGGACCTCCTGGATGATGTCATGGAGGTGTTGCTTTCGGCCAGGTGGCCGCAACAAAATCCCTGTACTGTTGCCTTTGGCGGAACTTTTCCGATTGGTGCAGGGGTCAGAATGTGGATCCTTTCCAGTTTTCCACTCCTATGGTGTTGTCTTTTCTGCTTTCTTTAGCCCACAGGGGCCTTCAAGTGGGTACCATTAAGGGTTACCTGGCGGCGCTGTGTATATTTAAGTGCTCGTCTGAAGAGTGTTCTTACTTTAAGATTCTTTTGATTTCACAGTTTCTGACAGGAGTGTCTAATGTGTTTCCACCGTCCCGTTTCCAGGTGCCGGTTTGGGATTTGAATTTGGTTTTAAAGTTTCTGATGGGTGCTCCATTTGAGCCTTTACACTCTTGTTCGCTGAGACTGTTGTCTTTTAAAACTGTGTTTTTAGTTGCGGTTACTTCCGCACGCAGAGTGAGTGAATCTGCCAAGCCACCCTTCACTGTTTTCCATAAGTACAGGGTTGTCCTGCGGGTGCAACCTTCTTTTCTTCCGAAGGTTGTGTCTGAATTTCATTTGAGCCAGAAGGTGATTCTTCCGGCTTTTTATCCTCCTCCGCATCCTGGTAAGGAAGAGGAGAGGCTCCATAGGTTGGATCCTAGGAGAGCTTTGGGCTTTTATCTTTCACGGATGTCCCGGGTCAGAGTGGACGATCAGCTCTTTGTAGGTTATGCTGGACACAGCTTAGGTCAGGCTTTTTCCAAACAGACCTTGTCCAGATGGATTGTTTTGACTATCACTGAGTGCTACCGTTTGGCGGGGAAAGACCCTCCGGTAGGCTTACGGGCTCACTCTACTTGGGGTGTGGCTGCCTCCACTGCTCTACAAAGGGTTGTTCCTATATGGGCCTCTGTCCATACTTTTGTTAAACACTATTCCCTGGAATCCATTCATGGGCAGGATTTGGCCTTTGGTAAGGCAGTCCTCTATTCAGCCATTTGAGTACTCTAAATTTCAAATTCTAAATTCTTTCCCTCCTCCATATTGTGGTACGGCTTTGGGAGTCTGTCATAGATGTGGAATACGTCGGAGGACACAATCCCTTTGAAGAAGAAGTTACTTACCAAACTGGTAACATTCATTCGATGGGATGTTCCTCTGACGTATTCCACATCGCCCTCCCAGCCTGCCCCTCTGGAGAATTTCCTCTGTGATTACAGCTTCCGTTTCCGCAAGGCTGTAGGCAGTTTTACTGGCAGGAGACTGGTGTCACACGTTCGGTGGGAAAAAAGTAAACTGAGGCAACGGGCGCCGTGCGTCCTATATATAACATTCAGTGACGTCGACCCTTGACGGAGGCCCTCGAGGGACATCGGCTCGATGCCATCGATGCAAGACGCCCTCTGCTGAAAAGTTTCCGAAGTGCACAGCTGTGGACATTACATGTCCTAGATGTGGAATACATCGGAGGAACATCCCATCGAAAGAACGTTACCAGTTTGGTAAGTAACTTGTTCTTCTGGACATGTCCATATGCCCTCCAATACGTCTTCCACAAAGAGGATCTTCTCTCGTAAGAGGAAGGTCGGGTTCTCCATCCAGAGGTCAAGACACTCAGCCTTCCCTCATGGTTTTTGAAAGACTGAGATACAAGGATTGGGTCCTCCCGGATGACGTAATGGAGATTTTGCTTTCGGCCAGAAGGCCAGCAACAAAATATTTGGGCCGTTGGAACAAGTTCAGCAACTGGTGGAGAGAGAAGAATGTGGATCCCTTTCTGTGTGAAACACCTACAGTGCTTTCCTTTTTGTTAGATTTGGCAAATCTGGGGCTCCAGATTGGTACAATAAAGGGTTACCTAGCGGCGCTTTCCATTGTCAAGCGCTCTTCAGGGGAGGATTCATATTTTAAGATCCCTCCGATTGATCAATTCTTGAAATGCCTTACTAATGTGTATATACACCAGTCCCATCCAATGTTCCTGAATGGGATCTCAATCTAGGGTTAAAGTTTTTAACATGCATCCCTTTTGAGCCTTTACACTCATTCCCTTGAAGGCCCTTGACATTAAAAACCGTTTTCCTTATTGCAATAACGTCAGCCTACAGGGTAAGCGAGTTGCAGGCCCTTTCCTGCAAACCTCCACATACGGTATTCCATAAAGACAAGGTAATTCTCAAGGTAAAGCCTTGTTTTTTACCAACGGTAGTCTCCGACTTCCACTTGTCACAAAAACTTACCTAACAGCTTTCAGGCCACCTCCTCATCCAGGAAAGGAGGAAGAGAGGTTCCATGGACTGGTTCCAAAGTTACTAACCAAACCATATCCAGATGGATCATCCTGCCTATTGGACTGGTTACAGGTTAGCAGGCAAGGACCTGCCAGAAGGCCTAAGGACACATTCCACAAGGGGCATGGCAACCTCGGGTGCTCTTCAGAGGTGTCCCAATCAATGATATTTGTTCAGCGGCCACTTGGTTGTCTATCTATACCTTTGTAAGACATTACTACCTGGATTCATCTTCCAGTCTGGGAGGACATTTCGCAAAAGTGGTCCTCCATTCAGTCCATGATTAGATCTAAATTTAATTGGTACTTCCACCACCAAATTATTGCTGCTTTGGGAGTCTATCATAAAATGAGAAATATGTGGGAGGACACAATCCATGCGAAGAACAAGTTACTTACCCCAACGTTCTTTCGATTGGATGTTCCTCCCACGTATTCCTCATCGCCCCTCCCAGCCTACCCTGCCGTACAATTTACCTGTTATTACACTTCATGCTTTGTGTGAGTCTACGGTCTAGGGTACGCCTGGTAATTCCTCTTCTGGAGGGGGGAAAACAGAATTGAAGCCAACGGGCGCTGAGTGCGCTACTTATACTCATGATGACGTCGAGCGGAGGCCCTCAAGGGACATCGACTCGACCACACTGCACACAGCGCTCTCTGTCGAAAAACAAAATTCCGAGGCAGCTGAAGCTGGAGAGTTAATTATCATAAGATGAGGAATAGGTGGGAGGAACATCCAATCGAAAGAACGTTACCAGGGGTAAGTAACTTGTTCTTCTCTAAGCTGTCTTGGAATGCCTCTGTAAGTATATTCATGTTAATGAACATTACAGTCAACAATGGATATCCTTATCATATGTTAGAATATATAGGCTATTCAAACTACAAAAGTCTTATTGTTTGGAAGTCATTTTTTCCATTTGACTAAAAGGTTGGTACCCACCACCATACTTTCTCTCCCTTTAGGGCTGGTGAACGTTTTTATAGGATTGTGAACCCTGGAGGGCAGATGACATAAATCATTATAACTGCAAAAACGCTTCTTGGCCTTACTGCACAAAAAATGCACCCCATCTTTTATTCGAAATGGTCCCTCCTCAGCAAGGAGGATGATGTGCAGTCATTGTGTAGGATTCTTCATTGGTCACAACCTTTACTCTGAACCAGGCTTTATTACCCATCCCTATGTTCACCATCTGATGGATATACAGTATTTACACAACATATCAAACATAATCACTCTTCTAACGAACACTTGGTTTAAATTGCTGGCTAGTACCTTGCCATAGTTGGTATTGCAAGGACTTGCAGTCATGTACAGTGGTCATATGCTTTGTGCAGTAGCTTTTTGTGTTATTGCTGGATCATTGGGTCAGCTCTTTTTAATGATAATGATGTGTTATTTAGGCCTTTAATGAGCATCACACATTAATATATAGACCTATAAATTTGTGCTGCCGAGCAATTTTCTGACATTTCTGCTGCTTGGTTTATTCACATGGTATTGTGGTGAAACTGAGTACCGCATGCAGACTTTTTGCCTTGGGCTCTGTGTACAGTTTGTCATTTTTACATTTTGTCTCCTGTTAAATAGGTATGAAATAATAATTAAAACACATTTTCTTTCAGTAATGATATGTTCTTTCTTTTAAGCATTTTCAAATCCTATTAACCCTCAAGTTAACAGCAGGTGCGGGAGTGGGTCTGAGACAAGAATTGTATTGAGTTAATAAAAGCCTGAACTAAAAGAAGGGAACATGAAAAGGGTTTGGTAAGTCTATAGCTTTATAAGAAAGGATATTACAGAGAAAAATAGCAAACATGAAGAAATAAAAGGAAAAACCACAACTTGCACCACTCCTAGTATATACAGCCTCGGGTGTACACAGAGTGAACTTCAGAAGGCTTGACATTGAAAACTCTTTTAATAACCAAAGTGTATTTGGGAGATTGACTGCTATCATGTGTTTTATTACTAGGTTCTCATGTGACTTTTGAAAAAATATATACCTCACACTCTCCTGGTTTATGGCCACAGAACATGTAGTGTGAAATACACATACACAGAGTTTGAGTACCTTTATGCTATCTTCTGGAAAGTGGTCATCTGGTGCGAGGTGGGTCATTTCCTCCACAGATCCCACCTTGATATTTTGTAATGGAGCACAGTCTGATTTCGAATTGTTATGAATTCAGTATTCTAACCTCATTCCAGAATCCCCCCCCCTCTCCCTTCCAGTATTCAGAATCTGCATGTCAGTGAAGGTAACGGTGTAAGAGATCTGTAACTCCCTTTCCACTTCAATGAGACCACCTTCACTTTTCCCTGGGGACAACAGGCAAGACCCCGTTAAACCCAGAACTACATGCCTGCAACCGAGTGACTCAATGGAAAAACTCAATTTCCACTTCAATGGGACCACCTCCCTGTTCCCTGGTGACAAGTTAAGAAACATGAAGAATACGTCCATCCCAGAGAGAGCCACGTCCCTGCATCCCTCTCATGCAGTTGCACTACCTGCAAGTAGAAATACACCTCTCCCTCCTTTAGAAGGGGCATCTAAATTGAGAACTTTCTTTTTCCGTTCAGCAGGCATATCTGAAAATATAGACACTTGCACCGACTTCCAAATTACTTGTAAAATCCAAAACAAAATGCACAGGAATGAGCATAGCAAATAGTAATGAAAACACCCACACCTCCTCTCACCCCCCTCATCCAGAAATAGAGATCCATGGAGGAAGAAATACTGGCTGCCAGACAGACGAGGTCCATTTAATCTGAAAAGCTGATGGAGCCAAGAAAGTAAGGAGATGCCCAAGGAGGCGGATTGTGCTGCAGAGGTAGTAGAACTTGAGAGCGCTGAAGGGAAGACCATGGTACATGAGTGTGGCCCAGACAGGGGATGAGAATATCTATAAATGTAAAAGCGCACTGGCTGTTACATCCCAAATCAAGTGGGGTGCCATTTTTGTCATGGTCTGTGCCCCATTCCCTTGTCCAAGTCAACATCCTAGGGCATTTATCATTTTAAGCTCTGCCAGCCTTTTCTGCACTTGCAAGCCAATGTTTTATGGACAGAGTGGGGGTGGTTGGTAAACCGCACTACCATCCTTGTGGGGTCCTCAGAATGCGGGTCCTGCTTATTGTAGCACTGGAGGGAAAAGAACTACCATTCCAAAAATACCTGGCAATGCTGCAAGATTTCCAATTCCCGTCGGCCATCTTCAAATTGCAGCTTATATTAATCCCTGTCCACAAAAACACGTTGCAGTTCATTTTGAGTTGAAATGCTTAAAGTGGCCTTCTGGATTAGGCATCCCAACCTCTTGTCCGATTTTCTCATGTAGCAGACCAGTTTAGGATCCATTCTTCAGGCGACCTGTACAAAAGAGAAGAAACAAAGAGCATAGGACATTGGTTTTATGGATGTTACCCTAGCAAAATGCCTGAGCCTGACTGATATTAACTCTTCCAACCAATTAACCAGCAAATGACTAATGAATTACTTATATGTTTATAATAACTGGACATTTTAACTATTGGAACCACTTTTTTTTTGCATGTACTCGGGTTAATCATTGTACCAGATTCTAAATCCAATAAACCCTCTAGACGAACATGAAGTTAGCTTTGGGGGAGCCGGCATAGGAAGGTGTATGTTTGTTACTCCAGAGAAGTAACCAGTTTAAGAAGCTTAATATAATTCACCCTCCACTTCATGCACCAGGTAGTGGTGCAGGGATTGGGTACAAGTGAAACTACGGAGTAAGTAAGACATCTCACTATTTCATTACAGACCTCTGTGAGAAGCTAAGAGACAGGAACAAAATGGAAACAGAATCATCCAAAGGCCCATTTATCAACCCCATTTCCCCATTTGGGTTTCTCACCACACTGCACTGCTTCAGTGGGTCTCAACTCTGAAGAAGGTAGTAAAGGGTTCCCAACATCTCTGAGTAGCACACAGTTGAGCGTTCATGCTTTGACTCTCCATTTGTTCCTCCTGGGTATCATTATTCACTCAGGTCAGGACTTGGACAAACCAGTGGCAACACTCAGGCCTCTTAGAGTCAAGGTTCAAGTCGTAAGAGCTGACACCAAAGACAAAACTTACTCACCACAAGTGAGTTTACCAACAAATTACCAGTGATGATAAATGACTTACAAGCTCAACAGACTCCATTGCCCAGACAAGATACTCATGGCACTCACTTAAATCTCTCCAGTGGTATTCTAGAAAGACCCTCAGTTCCCGTGGCCAACTACAGATAGTAGCCCCACAATTATCCTTAGCATCACCTGGGCATTTTCGCTGGGGAGTTCTCATCATATGCCACTTTCATCTACACTGCATGCACTCTTCTGCCAACTTTCCCAGTAGTGCAAAAGTGGCATTTCTGTTATCATACCTTACAGGTAGTTTGGCTGCCTGCTCGAAATGCCATTGGTTGAGAAAGTGAACCCTATCCTACAGGACTGCATGGGACTCGAACACAAACTAAAAGCATATTTCTCCAGCATGGGGTCTGGCATGGATTCACATGCTCATGAATATTCCCCGTCGTCAGGCTGGGAATCCTCGGTAAAGAAAAAATCCAACCAGTATCAGTTTTGTTTCGGATCTGTCTTTCCTAGGAGTAACCAATCACTGGTCTCTGGGTCATACTGCCCCCAGCCAATGACTGCCCTCTCCCTAAGCCCCGCCTTTGGCAGCCATCCTCAGATTTTTACCGCACGTTCAAGTGTTGGGAGTCCTCATGCTATAGCTCTCGAGCTTTTTCTGCGTTTCGCGCTTTTTCAAAGAGATTATCTCATTTTCAGTTAAATAGAGCCTCAAGCTCCACCGCTTCTACTTCCGATCAACGGGGACCCGTTTCGGAATCTTCTGCGCCCCTCAAGGGTGAAGTTTTCATCGAGCTACGCTTCTTGGAGGATTCCAGAAGTTTCTGAGGCCTACCTCGTGGACATGGCCCAGGAGAAAGGAAGCTCGACACCGGGCAAGCTGTTCAGGAACTGCCCTGGATGCAAGCTACAGAACCTGTTCAAGGAGGAACTGCCTTCATGAAGACAAATCGCACGTGGAGAAGGACTGTGCGTTTTGCATGAACATGTCGGAACGGACCATGAGGGACCGTCGGACCCATCTCGCCAACTGGTTGGAAAGCAAGAGCCCAGCAGGTGAGAAGAAGAAGAAACCCGAGCGGTCTTCTAAGTCCTGTGAGGGCACCCCGGCGACGGGGGCCCAACAGAAGGCAAAGCACCGGGAGTCAGCGGGCACCAGGAGCGCCGAACGGTCGGGCTCCTCGGCTGCCAGGCAGGGCGCACCTTCACCGACGCCATCAACCGCGAGCCAACGCTCTGGCTCTGGGAAGAGAAAGTCAGAGAACCCGGCTAAGCTTCTGGAGAGGCCCCGGTCGATCTCGAAGGAACCGGCCGAAGGGGTACGAGGCGGTGACCCTCCCCCTAAGGTGAAGGCCTCAAGCGCGCCCAAGGTGGTGAAGGCCTTGATTCAATCGCCCAAGGCCTCTATTGAGGGTATCGCTACAGCCCTGGGGAAGCCTGTGGAGGCTCCCCCAGTGGAGGCGACCTCGGGGCCCAGAGTTTCCCTGCCCCCGCGGAGGGAAGCCTCTTTTAAGCCCATCGAGAAGACACCCGTGAAGACCCGGGTGGAAAAAAGGGGGGGTTGGTGGCCTTAACGGACACAGACAAGACCTCAAAGGAGGAACTGGTTGAAGTCATAGAGGAGGCCCGTCCCCACGGGAGGGATCCCGACGAGGGGGATGACGAGAGCGAGGGTGACGACAAGGCTCCGGTGGAGGAGGAGCAACCATCGCGTCCGTCGCAGCCCGGGCCACAAGACAACTCGGCGGCCATTATGACAGCAATCCAGGCCTTATGCACGGAGATAAGGACCAGGTTGCCCTTGCCTCCGACGGACGACCCGACAGAGCCGAGTCCGTCGGGAAGCCCCCCTAAAAAGAGGAGAAGGATCCATCAAACCGTGCCTTCTCAGCCCTCACGGCCCTCTCAGCCTTTGTCTCCTTCCCCGACCCCGAGAAAGGACACGGGGACAGATACAGCCACGATGGGGATGGATGACGACCTTGGTGATGACGGGACTGATCTCCCGTCGCCGATTCCTCGGGCGTCTCCTCCCGATGAAATTGGCTCGTTTCACGCCATGATCGCCAGGGCATCCGAGCTTTTTCAGCTCTGCCCCGAAGAGAAGAAGGAAGGCTTCCTTTACCAACGGCGTGAGGCCGAAAGGAAAACGGTCCTCACGGTGCCGTTGTTGGATGACATCTGGGACGAGGGACTTGCCCTCCTCAAGAACCCGTCCACGACACCTGCTAAGAGGGACCGGTACGAAAAGAAGTACTGGGTCCCCGACGCCGCCCCTTTGTGCCTTAGAGCGCAACCGACCCCGGACTCAGTTGTTTCAGCAGCGGCCAAGAAGAAAGCGGGGGGGGGGGGCATCGGCCTCGACCTCTACTTCCCCGCCGGACGGCGAGGGAAAGAAGCTGGATGCCATGGGACGACGAGTCATCTCGTCGGCGGCGATGACGATTAAGGCGGCCAACGCCCTAGCGATTGTGGCCCGCTACGACAGGGAGTTGTGGTACAAGATTGCCCCCCTGTTGGACTTCCTCCCGGACGATAAGAGGACAGAGGCCCTGGCAATCCTGCAGGAGGGTGAGGTGGCCTCTGACCACGCCATAATGGTGGCCACGGACATTGCCGACACTGGTTTCCGCCAATTGGGCAACTGTGTTTGCCTTCGACGGTGGGGGTGGCTCAAGGCGACAGATTTCCTCCAGGATGTACAGACCAAGCTTTTGGACATGCCCTTTGACGGGAAATACCTGTTTGGGAAGACAGTGGATGAGTCCCTTCAGGCCATCAAGACCGACACGGAGACGGCTCGGGCCTTGGGAGTTCTACAACAACGGTGTCCGCCCTTTCGGAACTCCGGAGGCAAGCAAGGTGCGTCCAAGTGATTCGGCGGCGGCTCCTCAACGTACCGTCAAGCGGCCCGCTCCTCGTCGCAAGAAGCCTACAGGGGACGAGGCAAGTCCGGAGGACCTCGCCGTCATCGCCAAGGAGGCCAAGGCAGCGGCCAAGCAAGATTGAACCGGCTGTGGTGTCGGGCCCCCACCGAAGCATCCCGGTGGGAAGCCGGCTGACGAGGCTCGTCAGCGTGTGGAAATCCATCTCCACCGACCGTTGGGTGCTCGATGCCCTGGCCCAGGGGCACACACTCGAATTCCTAAAGAAGTGTCCCTGCATTCCACCCGTGGCCAGGAAGGAAAACCACGTCCCTCAACTACTGTTGGAAGTAAAGGCGATGCTCAAAAAAGGTGCCATCAAGCTCGTCCCAAAGAGGCTTTGGGGCTCCGGAGTTTACTCAAGATACTTCCTCGTCAGAAAGAAGACGGGCGGATGGCGCCCCATCCTGGACCTGCGTCGACTGAACAAGAAGTTCCGGATGGTCACCCTCCAGCACGTGCTGGGACAGCTGAAGGAAGGCGAATTCCCATCATCGTTGGATTTGGAGGATGGGTACTTTCATATCCCCATTCTAAAAAGGCACCGAAATTTCCTCAGGTTCGTGGTCCAAGGGCGGCACTACCAGTTCAAGGCCCTCCCGTTCGGACTGAAGTTGGCTCCCAGGGTGTTCACCAAGTGCCTAGCACCGGTGTCGGCACGGCTGCGCCTGCAGGGGAGCCACGTTTACCCCTACCTGGACGATTGGCTCATCCGGACAACAACAAGGGAGCTCGCCGTCAAACACACGGCAAAGACTGTCCAGCTGCTCACGGACCTGGGATTCTCCATTAACTTTCCCAAATCCCACCTGGTCCCGTCGCAGGTCGCGCTGTTTCTGGGAGCCAAGCTTGATACAGTGGCGCGATTGGCCTCGCCGTCGGAGGAAAGAACGAAGGCCATCCTGGGCAAGGTACAGCGTCTGCTGGCCACGGACGTGGCCAGAATGAGGTCCATCAAATCCCTTCTCGGGGTGATGTCCTCCTGCATCTATCTTGTGCGCCTGTGCAGCCTTCGGATGCATCCTTTACAGGAGTTTCTCGATGCCCGTTGGATGCAAGCGACGGGCAGCTTCGAGGACAAGATCTCGCTCAATGAAGTATTCCGCCAAGCTGTTCGATGGTGGGGCACCTGCGCGCATCTCGCGGCGGGCACGGACTTTCAGACCCCAGCATATCAGGTGACGGTGACGACGGATGCCTCCCTGGAAGGATGACCAGCGCACACCGGGGATCTTCACGCGAGAGGCCTATGGCTCCCGGAGGAGAGGCCGCTCCACATCAACATACTGGAGCTCGGGCGGTGTTCTGAGCTCTCAAGTCTTTCCTCCCGTCTCTCAAGGGCAAAGTGGTGAGGATCTTCACTGACAACACCACCACGATGTTCTACATCAGGAAGCAGGGAGGAACCAGATCCCCAGCCTTGTCCAAAGAAGCACAGGACCTGTGGCACTGGGCCGTTGCCCAGGGGATGTTCCTGGTACCCTTTCATCTAGCAGGGATAAAAAACATCATCGCCGACTCACTCAGCAGGGAGCTGCGCTCATGCCACGAGTGGGAACTACGCCAGGATCAAGTGGATCAACTCTTCCGGCGATGGGGCAAACCCCAAATAGACCTGTTTGCGACGGCGACGAACTCCAAGTGCCAGAGGTTCGCCAGCAGGTTCCCCTAGCCGAGTAGCATGGGCGATGCTTTCTCGTTCCCTTGGGTTGGCCTGTTCCTTTATGCGTTCCCTCCGTTGCCGTTGCTGCTCAGGCTCATCAACCAACTCAAGAGGTCCCGGTGCAGGATGATCCTTGTTGCACCGAAGTGGCAGAGACAGATATGGTTCCCGGACATTCTGGACTTGCCAGCGTCCCCACCAGTCAAACTGCCGACGGACGCGGATCTTCTCTCCAAAGAAGGAGGCGCCATTCTTCATCACAACCCGGAGTCGCTGAACTTGCAGACCTGGCTCCTGCAGCACTAGAGTTTGGAGGATACGATATCCCGGCTGACTGCAGAGAGGTCCTTGCAAAGGCCAGGGTGTCCTCAACTCTCAAGTGCTACGGACACAAGTGGAAGAGGTTCTCTGTCTGGTGCCGTGCACAGAAGATTAACCCTCTCAGGATTACAGCCCCTCAAGTGCTACTATACCGACTGTCGCTAGCCAAAGCTGGACTTTATCATGGTTCAATCAAGATACATCTGGCAGCGATTTCCCGATACTCCAGAACTACAGGGCGGTCATCCCTGTGGTCTCATCGCCTGGTGAAGGAATTTATGAAAGGACTGTTTCGATCATTCCCGCCGGTGAAGGCGCCAGCCCCTGCGTGGGAGCTCAACGTGGTGCTGACCAGGCTCATGGGTCCGCCTTTCTAGCCGTTGCATTCGGCCCTGTTGAAGTTTCTGTCGTGGAAGACAGCGTTCCTTGTGGCCATCACCTCCGCACGACGCGTGGGAGAGATTCAGGCCCTATCCTGCAAGCCTCCATGCCTGACCTTTCACGATACAAGGGTAGTGCTGAGGACGTACCCTTCCTTCATGCCCAAGGTGCCGTCGGACTTCCATCTTAATGAGCCCTTGGTGTTACCTGTTTTTTTCCCTTCGTCGCCGGCCGAGAGGACTTTGCACTCGCTGGATGTAGCTAGAGTGCTGAAGTTCTCTGTGGACCGAACAAAGAGTTTTTGGAAGACATCACAGCTGTTTGTGAACTTTGGACCTGTGAACCAAGGGAAGGCTCTCTCGAAGGCTTCCATTTCCAGATTGGCTGGGGGCATATGACCCAGAGATCAGACCAGTGATTGGTTACTACTAGGAAAGACAGATCAGAAACGAAACTGATACCGATTTTTTCTTTACCGAGGATTCCCAGCCTGACGACGGGGAATATTCATGAGCATGTGAATCCATGCCAGAACATGCTGGAGAACAACAGTTACAGGTAAGTAACATGTTCCTTGCCATTCATCAGGACTACGCGAGCAGTGCATATTTCAACTTCTTCAAAAGACACAAAATACATCTGCTCCTATGCCCTTAAATCCTAGGTTCTCCAGTCTTGTTCTCCTTGCACTGGTTTGGAGTGGGTGATTGTGCAATATTCATGGCCTTTTGCATGGTTCACAAGGTCATTGCTAATAATGGTAAATAGTTTTTACTTTCAGCTCAAAATAGCTCATCTTACTGCGCTCTAAGTCCACCCTCATTGAGTCCAACTAGTGGGAAGTGACTGTTACTGGATCCCGGAGCACTCCATACAGCTATTGGAAATAATTTGTGGCTCAACTCTTTTTTGGTAAGGGGTGGTTTTGGCTAGGGCAGACATCAATGTTGATGCCTATGAGGGATACCCATAGACATTGTGGGCAAGTTTGCTACCTCTTTGTTTTTCATGGACGCAATGCTTGGGGAAATGTGTATGTGTCCTGCAGAGAGGGCTGATTTTTGTGGTGGAATGAAACCGAGCTGGAGATCCTCCCAAACAAGTGGTATCAACTCAGAATGGTGCTTGCCTCTGGGAGGAGGAGGTAGACTGAGCTACTTCTATTGCCTCAAGGGTTTCCAGCAACAGAAAGATCTGAAAGAAGGATAGTGCATTTTGTGGCCAATGTGCACACTTTGTCAATCATTTGTAGCAGAGAAGTGATGGATGAATTTGATAAGCTGTTTGAACGGTGGATGCCTCTGCGTGTATCCTATTGTGGTGGCAAGAAAAGTCACAGCACAATTTAGGCTTGGTCTGGACTCTTGGGCTGTGAGCAATTGTGTGATGGTGAACCGATTTTTGTTCCCAAACACCAGAGAATTGTTTAACATACTTAGTACTGCAGATAGGTGAAACAATTGTGCCTTTGAAGATAGAACTATGAATTTTGGCACACTTTTAGACCACACCCTAATGAAAATGTTTGGCTATGAGGTCATCTGAGGTCTTCTTCCATCCACGCCTCTGCAAGGCAGCAGCTGCGGGCTGACCCAGCGCCCCTACCCCGCACATTGGGTGACCTCTGGTGCCCCTCATATCATCATGGGACAAGATGTAAGCCCCCCTGGGACCTCTACATGCATGTGCACATCTGCGCTTTCATCTGATTTTTATTCCTCATTCTTTGCCTGTCGATCGTGGAAATCATCTGAGGCAGAGGACAGTAGAGATTCACTCTGCCTAACAGCCCTTTCGCCTGCTACTTCTGCTTTTACCATCTTCCTTGACCTGCGAGATACCATTCCAAGATGGCGGCCCACATCACCGAGAACCGGAGTGCCTGGTGCTGTGCCCTGTTTGGCTGTGGCCCCATTCATTACAGCTAATGTGAAAGCCAGCAGGCTTGGCCAGCCTACCTCCCAAGGCCCAGTCCTTGCCTGCTCCCTTTCCGCTACCGTAACGCTGCCTGTTGTCTTTCACAACCCCTGTTGTATGCTGTATGCTTGCAAGTTGTCTTCCCCCCGTTGTATGCCTTTCTGTTGTCTTTCGCCCCCCCTTCTGTATGCCTGCCTGTTGTTCCGCCTCGACCCCTCGTTGTATGCATGTGATGCTTGAATCCTTCATCTTGCTTTCCCTTCCCCCCATGGTAGCCCTCTCCTTCGATCCCCCTACATCAATCAAGTCCCCCCTGCCCATTGCAGGAGTTTGTATTGACACATTATGGCTATACCATCACCACCTTGTTGCTAATGCTTTGATTTGACTTTTATGGACTCAAGTGACTTATGTCGGTTCAGCCATCTCGAATCTCATCGTTCTCGTGCTGGACTTCCTTTTTGCATCACGTATTCATGGTGGCCTTGAATCATGCTGTGCCCATCTTCGACCTGAATCCTGGCTTGCACTTGCTGTTCTCTTGCAACACTATGTATTCAGTACTTACCTCTGCAACTTGATGTGCTCTCTCCACTCATATAACACTTTATTACACTCAGTCTTTCAGTCTTCTCCTCTCCCTATCTTCTTTTTCCTCTCTCCCCTCCACCCTACCCCTTACCTTACTATATTCTATGGACTTACTCTATCATAGTTGTCGAACCTAGTATGATAGCAGCCTGTTTGTTTCCTCCACCCGAGAAAACAACAGAGTTTACTGAGCTAAGAAGCCGGAAGTGCTATTGCCTTCCCTAACCGTGAGAAACGGTACTGGTACACAAAAGGACGGTTCTTTGGGAGAAAAAATAAGGTATGTTGCGGTTAAAGTCAAGTGAGTGATTCAAACAACTTGAGGTAGTCACGAAGGATAATACAAGATGATGAGCTATTCTGGCCCTCTGGAAGAACACCTTGTCCCTAGGGGGGGTGCCTGCCCATAGACAGCGGATGGTGCAACGCCTATCTAAGAGGGATAGGTCGAGAGATTGTCCCCGACACTCTACGATGGAAGCAGTGATTTGTAGAACGCACTCAATAATGCAAAATAACACTTTTCAAAAAAACAATTTGGAAAAAACAACAACCTGACACGCGGGGGGCAACCAACGGTAGTGAAGGTGCCTACGAGAGGGGAATTAGATCTCGTAGTCTAGGACCAGGCTGCTTCAGTTAGCATACGGTGACTGGGGTCAACGAGATTCTTTAACCATCTTTAAGTACCCTGATGACTCCACATTTGCTATATTCTGGTGCTTGCCCAAATACTGGGAAGGTGAAAAAAACACAAAAAAGTAATTCTTAAAAAACACACAAAGCCCACGGCAGTGGGGTTTGCTGTGGAGGGAACCCACTCTATGTGAGTTCTTGATAAGTTTTTTCTGTACCCCCTTGTAGTATGGGGAATATCTCATTGTGTTGTGGAGGAGCCACAACTGGTATGGTCGACCGATTTCGATGGTATACTGGTGCTTTTAGACCATCTTCTTCAGGACAAAATTTCTTCGAAAGGATAAATCAAATTGGTCTTCCTGCTGGCCTCTGAGTGGGGCAGCTAAAAGCAGTCTGCTTTGGATCCCGATTCACCAGTGGCTTTGGTCTTTCGGCCTGTCCACATCCGTCAGCCACTGGTCAAACTCTTGTGCTGCGCCGGGCATGCTAGCGCTGGGCGATCTGAGAGCGGTGCAATTTCTTATGAGAATATCTGTATGTCTGTGACAATGCACCAAGAAAATAAAGGGCCACTAGCCACCCAGCCCAAACAGCCACAACAGCACTTACTAAAAGCACTGTTTCCTCCACCCCCCACCTCCCACTGAAAGCACTGTTTCCTCCACCCCCCGCACTTGTTTATTCCTCCCCCTCCAGCACTACATGAAATGTCGTCAGGGCTAGTACGAAAGTCGCTTGTTTTGTTCCTTCTTCCCCCCACCTTTTGTCAATCTCCGGCTCTACCAGAAATGTCATCAGGCCTAGTACGATAGTCGCTGGTCTGTTCTCATCTCCTTCCTCCCCTCCCTCCCTACCTCCCTCTCTTCCTTCCTCATCTTTGTCTAAGCTCTTGCACTATCTGAAATGTCGTCAGGCCTAGTACGATAGTTAATTTCACATTCTTAATATTTCAAGGTCTTGTAAGAATGTCATTGTATTTCCCCTTGCTCCCTACCTTGCCTTGAAGCGCTTTGAAAGATGTGTGTATAGGCGCTACACAAATAAACTATCAATCAATCTCCGATTAATTTTTCCTGCAACAAAGTTGGCAGCCCTTTTTAAAATACAGGGCCAAGTTGTCATTCAGGTATCTTAATTTTTGTAGATATTCATTGTTCAATCATTTACTTGTGGTCATGTGATGCCCATTGTACACTTCATAAGTATAAATTAAGCAAGCCTAAAAGTAAATAATCTTTTCTTTTCATAATTTATAGCAGAATATATACATTCATTGCTTTTTTCATGGGAAGAAAATTAAAACCATCAAACATTATTGATTGATGTCTGTGTAATGCGAATACAGTGTCTTATTGTGCTTATTTTGAATGGATTGTGTCCTCCCACGTATTCCTTATCTTAAGATATTCGTACCCTGCCAGCTTCGGTGCTTCGGAAAAATAAATTTCTCGACAAAGGGCGCTGTGCACGAGGTTGTGGCGTCTATGTCCCTCGGCGGACTCCATACCGTGTCGATGTCACCATCAGTATAAATAGCTTCTGCCGTGCCCGTTGGTTCCAGTTCCGTTTTTCCGATTGCTTCGCTCTCGAGAATGGCTCGCTTTGACATTTTCTTCAGAAAATGTCTTCTTCCACCCCTTCTACTCCCAAGACGGGGTTCAAAAAATGTATCGACTGCGGATCGAAGATGTCGATTACAGATCCTCACCGCGTTTGTCTTTGGTGCCTAGGTTCAGACCATCGAACTGGCGACTGTGGCTCCTGTCAGTCGATGACGGAGAAGGCCCTTCGTGAGAGGAAAGATAAACTGGCGGTGGGGCGGGAAGCTTCCATGTCCTCCTCGAAGGCCTCGTCAAAAAGACAGGAAGTCGAGCGATTCGAAAGAATAGGATTGTTGTAAACACTCTTAAGAGATCTCGATCTCGCAGTAGATCGAGACGCTCTTCATCTTCCTCTTCAAAAAAGGTTAAGAGGAGACATAGATCTCCCTCTTCTTCCTCGGATACGTCTACCAAATTGGTACAAAGCCAGACTAAGTCGGATTCCCCAAGAAAATGGGAAGAATTTAGAAGGAAGATGATGGAGGTCTTTGAGAATGCGGTCTCGACCCCCTCAAAGAAGTGTCAAAAGAGCCAGTCCCAGGTCGCTCAGTCGGACGACACAGGGAAGTCGGGAACTATAGTGGTAAAACCCAGTAGTATGGGTGAAACTCAAAAGACTCGAGTCGACGTCAAAAAACAGAAGTCGTTGAAACCCTCGACGAAGCCAAAAGCGTTTTCGATGCCTTTGTCGAAGACATCATCAGTGTCTTCGAAGACTCCTTCGATACCATCGAAGGTTCCTTTCGATTCCTTTGACCCAAACTCATGAACAGGAAAGGAGATTTACTCCTTTACCTAAATCAGACTTCTTTAAGTCTCTGTCTTCTATTTTTGAACAAAGTGGCTCTGAAGAAGAAGAAGATTCTCCTTTCGGAGTGCAATATGGTACTAGAGAGGTCCCAGAGAATTAAGCGATCCAGAATTGAAAATGAGAGACCTGTATGATACCCTTCGCTCTGCTAGTTAGTTTTATACGTCACCTGAGCTGGAGTTTGCAAAACCTGACCCTGCAGAACATGCAGATTCAGGGTACAGGAGTCTAATCAATAGAGTGGTTGAATACATGGGCTGGGGTAGAGCCTCACCCACCTTTGATCAGGATGATATGACTGACATACTTAACCAGGGCCCCCAGAAGGATCCAGTTCTCCCCTTCCATAGGGCACTTCAAAGAACGGTAGAAAAAAAACTGGGAAGTTCCAGATACAATTGCTGCAGTCAACAATCATTTTCCAAAGAAGTATAGAACTTCTAGTTCTGATTCTGATTATTTAAGCAGGCATCCCACTCCAGAAAGTCTGGTTATTCAGGCTGCAACTTCCTCAAGACAAACAGCATATCCATCTATCTCCTCGGATAGAGAGGATAAGAAGGTGTATGCTGGGGCCCGTAAGGTCTTTACCTCGGGTAGCATGGCTCTCAAGTCAATTAATGTCACCTGTACCCTGGCCAGGTTCACCCAGACCCTGTGGGACTGCATTTCGGCGGCGGCTGAACATATTCCGGAAGGCGAGAAAAGGGAAGGCTTCCTGAATATTGTCAAAGATGGAAAGGAGGCAATGGGGGAATGTCTCCAGTCTGGACTGGATACTGCTGATTGTATCAGCAGATCCATGGCTGCAAGCACAGTGCTACGCAGATTTGCGTGGTTGAGGAAGTCTGGGTTTGCACCAGATGTGCCAGCCAGACTTCTCAACATGCCTTTTGATGGCTTGAGGCTGTTTGGTGGTAAAGCTGATGAAAGTTTAGAAAAACTACAGACGTTAAAAGCAGCAGCTACGTCTCTTAGCGCTTCCATGCGACAGCCTCAGAAACCTTGTTCGGGCTCATCTACCTGCAGAGGTCGTTCTTTTCGGTACTACTCCTCTTTTATTAGAGGAAGAGGACAGGCCATTCAAAGAGGCAAGAGAAATGTTGCTCTTGGTGGAGGAGGAAAAAGTGCAAAACCAGCCTCAGGAACGGCATCTTTGCACTCAGCTGCTCTTGCAGCTGCCTCCAAATCACTCTGAGGCCTTCTCTCACAAAACCCCGGTGGGAGGCAGAATCTCTCAGTATCTGAAAGAATGGCAGGGCATTACTTCAGGTGCTTGGGCACTGGAGACAGAAGTTCAAGGTTACTGCCTTCCCTTCCTAAAAAGGCCTCCGGACCATCCACCAGGAGCCAACTCTGTCAAAATTCCAGATCCTCTCATGTTGCAGGAAACTTTAACCCTGCTAGAGAACGGTGCAACAGAACAGGTACCTGTAGCAGAGAGGAACAAGTGTTGGTACTCCCCCCTATTTTCTCATTCCAAAGAAGGACGGAGGATTGAGACGTATCTTGGATTTAAGAAACTTGAACAAGTTTCTCAGGAAGGACAAGTTCAAGATGGTAACCCTTTCTCAGATCCTTCAGGCTCTCCAACTCCAAGACTGCTTGGCATCATTGGACCTTCAGGATGCTTACTTTCATGTGCCAATCCATCCCAAGCACAGAAAGTACCGCAGGTTCGCGGTTGGCGGTTCTCACTTTCAGTTTCGAGTTCTGCCATTCGGGCTGACCTCCGTCCGAGGGTTTTCACCAAACTGATGGCGGTTGTGGCAGCGAGTCTCAGGAGAGGGGGGATTCACATCTACCCCTGCCTGGAGGATTAGTTGATCAGAGCGCGTTCTCCCGAACAAGCTCAGGAACTGTCGATCACCTGTCACTTCCTTCACAAACAGGGCTTCTCCCTCAATTTCAAGAAGTCTCACATGATACCATCCCAAAATCTCCAGTTTATTGGGGTAGTTTTGGATACTTCCTCGGGCAAAGCCTCGCCTCCCGAAGTGAGAGCTCTCCACATTCTGCAGATGGTAACAAGGTTTCAGAATGCCCAGCATCTGCCGGCCTTCGATTTTCTGAGGTTGCTCGGCCTCATGGCATCCTGCATTTTTCTGGTGCCAGTGGTCCCAGTTCTCGGGGAGTATGTCGGATCTTCTGCAAGTCCCTAGCGCAGTTGTTCAGGACCTACTATGGTGGGCTTGCAAAGACAACATCCTCAAGGGAGAATCTTTTTGGCAACCATGGCCGGAGATAACAGTAGTGATTACGCCTCACTCACGGGGTGATGAGCCCACACCAATGATCTGACAATCAGCGGTCGTTGATCTCCATCGGAGTCCAAACTACATATCAGCCTATTGGAGCTGCGAGCAATCAGACTAGCGCTGAAGGCCTTCCTGCCCTCTGTACAGGGAAAGAATGTCCTGATAATGACGGACAACACGGTGGCCATATACTACCTCAATAAGAGAGGAGGCGTAGGGTCACTACCACTGTGCA
Organism: Ambystoma mexicanum; assembly: GCF_040938575.1. NCBI lineage: Eukaryota > Metazoa > Chordata > Amphibia > Caudata > Ambystomatidae > Ambystoma > Ambystoma mexicanum. Next base: position 430,672,232 of record NC_090931.1, on the reverse strand, counting down.
CAGAGGCAAAGTAGCTCTGGTTCTGGGCAATACGAGAAGGAATCTCTCTATTGGCAGTTCACCTAGTCGGAGAGCAGAACTTGGCGGCAGACGTTCTGAGCAGAAAGAGCACAGTCTCCCACGAGTGGGAGCTAGCTCAGAAAGTCCTTCTGGAGATCTTCGCCCTTTGGGGAAGCCCTCAAGTGGATCTGTTCGCCACCACGGTAAACCGGAAATGCAAACCGTACTGCTCAAGGGAATTTCCTCTGAGAGGAGCTCCAAGAGACGCGTTTGTGGTGGACTGGAAGTTTCCACTTCTGTACACGTTTCCTCCATGTCTCCGCGATTCCTCAAGTAATCAGGAGGTTGAGAAAGTTCAGGAAAACCATGATCCTAATTGCCTCGGATTGGGCTAGGAGGATTTGGTACCCGGACCTTCAGGACATGTCCATCTGCCCTCCAATACGTCATCCGCAAAGAGGATCTTCTCTAGCAAGAGGATGATCGGGTTCTCCATCCAGAGGTCAAGACACTCAACCTTCACAAATGGTTTCTGAGAGGTTGAGATACAAGGATTGGGATCTTCCGGATGACGTAATGGAGATTTTGCTTTCGGCCAGATGGCCAGCAACAAAATCTTTGTACCAGTGTCGTTGGAACAAATTCAGTAACTGGTGCAAAGATAAGGATGTGGACCCTTTTCAATGTGGCACCCCAATGGTGCTCTCTTTCCTATTGCGTCTAGCCAATCTGGGGCTCCAGATCGGAACAATTAAAGGATATCTAGCTGCGCTGTCCATTCTCAAGCGCTCCGCAGAAGGTTTCTTACTTCAAAATTCCATTGATAATTCAATTTCTGAAAGGGCTTACTAATGTATACCCTCCAGTCCCTTTTCATGTCCCAACTTGGGATTTAAATCTAGTACTTAAGTTTCTAACTTGTATACCTTTTGAGCCTCTGCACTCCTGTCCCTTGAGGCCTCTAACATTGAAGACTGTCCTTCTTGTGGCCTTAACATCAGCCCGCAGGGTTAGTGAACTACAGGCTCTCTCATGTAAACCTCCATATACTACTTTTTACAAGGACAAAGTGGTTCTTAAGGTTAAACCATCTTTCTTACCAAAAGTAGTTTCTGAATTCCACTTGTCACAAAAAATCATATTACCAACATTCTATCCTCCTCCTCATTTGGGCAAAGAAGAGGAGAGACTGCATAGACTGGACCCCAAAAGGGCTCTCGGTTTTTACATTTCAAGAATGTCAAAATTATGTCAAGATGACCAACTTTTTGTGGGTTATACAAGTCATAAATTGGACAAAGCAAACTATATCTCGCTGGATCATTCTAGCTATAATTGAGTGCTACAGATTGGCGGGAAAAGACCCACCAGATGGGCTGCAAGCCCACTCCACTAGGGGGATGGCTACTTCTTCAGCTCTGAAGAGGGGAGTCCCTGCAGCAGATATTTGTTCAGCTGCAACATGGGCATCAATGCATACCTTCATCAAGTATTATTGCCTAGATGCCTCTTCCTCCAATGAGGGTTTATTTGCCAAGGCGGTACTTCATTCCGTCCATGAGAACAATAACTAGTACTCCCACCTCCAAATTTACCACTGCTATGGGAGTCTATCATAAGATTAGGAATACGTGGGAGGACACAATCCATTCGAAGAACAAGTTACTTACCAACTCTAACGTTCTTTCGACTGGATGTTCCTCCCACGTATTCCTCATCGCCTCTCCCATCCTACCCCGCAGTACAGTTTACGTTACTTACATATCAGTCATGAGGCACGCCTGGGTGTTCCTCGAATATTTCCTCGAAAAAACAGAACTGAAGCCAACGGGCATGGCACAAGCTATTTATAGTGATGGTGACGTAAACACGGTACGGAGCCCGTCGAGGTACATCAACGCCACAACCTCGTGCACAGCACCCTCTGCCGAGAAAGTTTTTTTCCGAGGCAGCGAACCTGGCAGGATACGAATATCATAAGATGAGGAATACGTGGGAGGAACATCCAGTCGAAAGAACGTTACAGTTGGTAAGTAACTTGTTCTTCTCAAGAATAGTAAAGTGAAATTGTGCTTTTCCACCGCAGGTGGAACCCTCAGCTGCAGTATAGCAATCATGTGTGACCATTTTGTCAAAATGGGCCCTGTTTTCTTCTTCGCCATTTTCTGTTTGTGAGGTCTTTCTTGGCCTTTACTAGACAGATTTGAGCCCTGTGTCTTGCCTTTGGTGGGCTTCAGATCTGAAGACCACTCCTGGTACAGTGTGTCGGGAACGACAGGATGTGAGGCAGGGTCCCGAAACGCCCCGGTCCTTGTCTCTATTTGTGCCCGATCAAAACCAGTCCCGATTGGCCGGCTGGCTGTCCTTAAATGACAGCCGCCACCCTGCTGTGTGATTGACAGCCTAGGCTGTGCATGAATGGGAAATCTTGCTTAAAAGGCGACGTACTTGGGCTTACAGGCAGAGTCGACCACTGGCAGAAACATCTGAAGAAGAAACTGTGAAGAGAAGCCTGCTGCAAACTCCTGGACGTTCAGTTGACCTGTGAAGCCCTGCTGCTGTGCTGACCTCCTTTTTCATCTCAACAGAGAAGCTCTGACGGAACGACTTCTCCCCTTGGATTAGTGGGACCAACTAACCCCGAGACAAACCCCACTTTGGCGCAATCCCCGACTTGCTGTGCCTTTGCCGTTGCTGCAGAAGCCCAATGCCAGGGGTCGAGTGTCCATTGTCGAGTGCAACGTCTGCCGCAGAACGAATCCGGCCAAAAGCTCAAAGAGCCTCCTAATGACACACCAGAAGCAGGAAATCCCGATCCAGAGTCCCCTCACCAGAGTGCAGGACTGAGAGAGCAAGAAGAGTACAACCGGTGTCCATCTTTCTGCATCACTGCTGTTTGCAATGCACTGAAACTGCAAAGTGCCGCTGAACCAAAGAAACCCATAGCTGCTGAGGACCTTCCCGATTACTGCCACAGGAGCCCTCCAGACGTCCTCCCTCTTGTCCCCACGACTGAGGCTCAGGAACCAGGCTGCACCTGACTGTAGCAAGACGGAATCCAGCTGGACCCCTTTCTTCTAACCAAAGGTACTTTTTCAGGATTGTAGGTACTTAACTTCTTGCCTTAAGTCATGCTGTCTCACTTGAGACTTGCACCTACTTACTTTCTGAGTTGATTTCAACTCCCTTTGCACAGGCTCAATAGCTTGTGTCTCTACAGGGGATTTTTTTGAACTCTCTAACTTTGTGCAAGACTTTTATACAAGAAGTGCATCAGAGCTATAGACTGTATCCAAATGACTTTGGCTGTCCTGGCTCGCTAAAGGCACTCTCCTAAATCCATTGACTTTGGTATTGCTTATCCCCCCATTAGTTGTGGCTTGTTAAACACTGTTACTGCTGGGAAAGGCTTATCTAGACTTCATTGGAGTATCCAGTTGTCGACACATGTTCTGAGAACTGTTCTAACCTTTTTACCTCCCTTAACCTTTCCTTTCTGCGACTCAAAATCTACAAAGTATATTGGTGTAATGTTTAAATGCAAATACTATCCTTGTAATTGAAGTCACCTCAGGGTGTAGAAGAAATGCATTGAGCATATCAAAGATTATTCACTGGCTTTATTGATTCTGAAAAGTAATTTCAAAGTTTATTTGTATTGTTACAATCCTTTGCCTTTTTAAAGAATGCTTATTTAAAACCGATGTTAAATAAGTGACTATTTATAACTGAAACCTTGAGTGTAAGTGTTACTTGGCTACTTGTATTTACAGATTTAATGTATACAGCTCTACAGCTCACATTTACCCCTCTTGAGATAGGCCTGGCTGCTCAGTCACACTACCAACTTGTGTAGTACAGACCTATACCAAAGGTGGTTACCTAATACCAAGCAGCTAAGTCTTGTGTAGTCTCCCCCAGTGTGACTGCACTAATTCTTACTTAACACCCACCCGCAAACTTGTGTTTTCCCGGAAGGTAAAAAATGCAGGTGCCGGAATTACCAGCAATTATACCTGCCTTTTCTCTGTATGTGAGGGGGTGGGGGGAGATGTCGATCGGTAGGGGCAGAAGAGCAGGATTTCTCACAGTTAACAGACCGACTAAAAGTTTTATTCCGTTACCTGTACCAGGCAGGGTGGCTCAGGGAGCCCATTTTTACCACCTGGGGTTAATGAACATAGATTCCCTGCCTCTCCATGGCCCCAGCCCGCATCGATAGAACTGCAGAGTAATGGAAGTACCTCAAGCCCTGACGAATGGGGTCACCGAAGACATGGACAATTCGATTTTGGGTGAGATCGATTGATGGTACATGCACCCCACCTTGGTCGCAACACCCCCACTGACAAGGGTACATTTTACCCTTGTGCTAGACGACTTGGGAATACAGGAGGGGATTATGACACCGAGAATGGAGGTGCAAGTACTATCCTGTAGTGTAGCAGGCCTCAACCGTCACCTGGAAGATGAGGCCTGGGTGTTCTTTGTCCGAAAAAGTATAACCTCATTGGATTTCAGGAAGCATGGGCATTGGTAGCCCCTAGAATCCAGGGCTATATATTCTTCTCGATCCCTGCAACACGGGTTAGGGGATGTAGGCCAAGTGGGGGATTGCTCTTTTGGATTAGTACATCTATTAATAGGGATATCCAGTTTATTGAAATACCTGCAGGATCTTGAGAGGCCTTGATGGTACATATATTTTATGAATCCATCTTTACAACCGCTAGGTTGCATTTTCAGCATACCTGCAACTTTGCAGAGATAAATGGAGGTCTAAATTTGGTGAGTTTTCAAAGATTCTAGTAATGGGTGAATTCAATTTACAGTATGAGCCGATCGAGATCATGGCTGACATGCTGGACGATAAAGATGGAGTATGGGGAATATGGGAGCTTTTGGCCTCTGCACTTAGGAGAAAATATAATTTTAATTCCAAACCTTATTGCACCTTGCTTGTATCAAAATCCACATCAGACAGAAACAAAAGTGTTCTTTTTAACAATATATTTTCAGTAACATATGCCATAGTCAATTTGTACTTATAGTCATCACTGAATCAGTGATTTAATCATAACAAAGCAGTTATTTCCAGTAGCCAACACATATTTCGCTTAGCATCCAACATCAATTTTGTGGACGCTAGTGGGCTTCTTCATGGCTAACTCAAAACAATAATCTCTTTGTCTGTAGCTGAATACTGTTGATTTCCCATCTTGCTATCATTGATTAACTTCAGTTCTTGCTTGCTAGGATTCTCTAGTCTTTACTTTGTAGGTCTGTTTACCCCAATCAAACAATTAGTTGCTTCAGGTGGCGCTGTGGAGCAGCCCAAGATGGCTGCCTAGCCTTTCAGCTCCGTGCGGTCTCGGCATGCATCCGCATGCATCTGCGGTTCCTGACATCGAGTAGGACCATCGTCTGGCCGTGCTGCTCTTGCCACTGCACTGAACATATTGTGCAACTTTGGATTCGATCTGTCCCCCCGGGACCGGGTTGGCGCCCTTGCTGGAGGTGGGCCTTGCATTCTTCCTGGCCTTGGCGGTCACCTGCGGTTTGCCGGCCAGGCCCTCTGTTGGGCGGGCGGTGCTGTGGCCGCTTCCAGCCATGCCGGCGTTCTGCGCAGCCTCCCCCGACGCCAGCATCACGGAGGACTCCTTAACCCGGCGGCCGCGGCGGACCAGGTAAGCAGCGCTGAAGTGTGCGAGTTCCGAAGCCTCTGCCTGCTGCGAGCGACTGTGTGGGCCCCTGCTGGGTGCCATATCTGCCAAAGAACATGTCCCGCCTGCACCCTCGCCTCTCCCCGGGCCGCAGCCGCTCCCCTTGCAACACCTGAGGCCCCACAGACTACCGATCGGATCGGGGTTCTCCAGCTGCACCTGACTGTAATTCATCTGCGCCCCCCGGCGCCTGGCCCCCCCACTACTGGCGGAGAGCGGCGATTGCGCCTCGGACCCCCCCAGGTGCACTGTGTACGGACTATGCACCTGGGCGCAATTATCAGCGGCCTATCTGCCTACTGAATGCTCTATACGACTGCCCCCCGGCTGCCGCAGCGTGCCCTGCATTGTGCACTCCATTATATCCTCGCTGCAGCCAGCTCTTTAGGGCCCGGGCAGGCCGCTGCTACTGGGGCATCAACTTGACATTCCTCAACCAGGCTGCGCCCGGTGATTGTTTCATCTTTCCACATCCTCCATATGAGCCTGCGCCACGTTCAGTCTTCTCCCTCTCGAAGGTGCCAACGACCCAACTAACCAGCTGGCACCATCACCAACCCCGCACGGGCCCCCCCGGGACAGACCTCGTCGGCCCCCCATGCACCCTGAATACAATACATGTGGATGCAACGCACACCAGCCACTATAGCTTCGATGCTCCGCCAGTAACACTCTACTGACCACAGCAGTCCCCCAGCTGCCCTGTGGTGCCTGCCACAACAAGAGACATTACGGTTTGGCTCTGCCTGCCTCTGCTGCGATCTGCACACCTCACTGGAGCCGTGTCATAGGCGTGTAGCCTCCGGCCCCACCTGGGCCTGCGCCCTTCCCATATCCTCATCCTGCTCATAAGTGTGCCCCTTCTGCACCCAGGCCTACTACAGCAACAATGCCTAGCAGATCCAAGGCAGCTGCACAAGGGGGCGCAATGGACAAGTTCACTAAAGCGGTCCCTCGCGATGAGCCAGCCCGTGCGCCATCGCCACAGGACGAACCTGATCTTAACCCCCACCAAGTGGTCGGGACACCTGACCTCACCCTACTAATGGAATTCATGGCCAAAAACTTTGCCTCCTTCCACAAAAAACTGGACGACATTAATGCTAATGTTGCCTCGCTAAAGACTCGAGTACACCAGGCGGGATCTAGGATCACCAAGGCAGAAAACAGAATCTCAGCGAACGAAGATGGTATTCAAACGCTCCAAGACACTGTGGCCTCCCTAACGCGCGACATGAGAAGTGTTAAGGCGAAATGCGACGATTTGGAATCTCGATCTCGCAGAAACAACCTGCGCATTATCGGGGTCCCCGAGAATGCTCTCAAGGGGCGGATGGAAGATGCAGTGGAAAAACTACTTAAAGACCTGCTGGACAATCCTGCCCTCTCACCATATTTCACGGTCGAGCGGGCACACCGGGCCCTATCGCCGTGCACCAGACCCGACGACATTCCCAGGCCCATTATCGCCAAGATACTCAATTACCGCGACAGAGATCTCATCCTCCGTCTGTCGAGGGAGAAGGGGGACCTGCACTTTGAGGCCCACACCATCAGAATCTTCAAGGACTTCTCGCTGGTGGTGCAGCAAGAGAGGCGCCAATTCTTAGGCCTCAAGAAGCTGCTCAGGGAGCGCAACGTCCCATACGCCATCCTGTTCCCGGCAAGGCTAAAAATCACCCACGATGGCAAGATCTATTTCTTCACTGTCCCAGATGAAGCGGTGAAATTCATCGAGCTACACATACCTCTACATGGGCCGCGAGGCGACCACGTACCATAAGCAGCATGGCCCACAGGGCTATACCGTGTCCACTGATCCGTGCCTTTAGATGTGTTGATGGCAACCTCACTGTGTCTACTCGGCAACTATGGCCTCCTATCATATGCATTTGGGCCGCAGACTAGCTCCTAACTGTCTACTCCGCCTTCGCCCCCTCCAGGTTCTCGGAGCTAGCCCTGTGCCCTACTCTTTCCTGCAATGTCATCCGACCAGAGTGCACTCTCTGGTCTCAGAAGCTGTTTGTGATACCCGTTTACTGCAGCAACACATTCGGGACAGCACATCCTGCACTACACCTAGCTCAAGATGCCGGCCGCACGGCACCAGTGCTCCCCGCTGCAGTTGCAATGTTTCCGTTTGACTTCATTTTGCTCCTCTTACTGACTGGCCCCTGTTGGGCTGAGATGTGGCCCTACCCACGTTGGGTCTGGCCCTCTGACCTTTATCTCCTGGTTGGAGCAGGCCTAAAGGGCGGCATTTGTGTTCTGGGGTGGTGGGGGGGGGGGGGGGTCTGCACTGCATGTTAGGGTTGGGCAGTGAGGGTGTGGGGGGGCAAAGTTGGGGCTGGGTTAACAGTAAAAAACATGGCAGAGGGATACATGACTTTTACTCAACATAACTGTACATACGGCAAATACAAAATGTGGAAAGGTAATGAATGCTACTGCAGGGATGTTCCATAAAGTGACGCTATGGCCCTGAACATCATGACATGGAATATCCGTGGTCTGAGTAATTTCACTAAAGCCCGCAGGATAACTGCCTACGCCCAGAGGCATGGCACTAAAATCCTCTTTCTCCAAGAAACTCATGCCCTTGGGCGCCTAGCAACATACCTCGCCCCCACGTGGGGCGACAATAGATACTATACGAAGTACTCCACCCAGTCCAAGGGGGTCCTAACTTTAATCCATAAGTCAGTCCAGTTTTCCCTGCGTTCCAGCCACCTTGACCCCGAGGGCAGATATGTAATACTTCATTGCTAACTCGCTAATATGGAATGCCTCCTGGTGAACACATATGCCCCCATCTTCGATGCCCCAGATTTCTTTGATGCCATCACCACCACGCTCCTTAAGTATATTGGTATTCCCATCATATGGGGCGGGGACATGAATTTAATCCTAGATAACGACCTGGACAGATCCGGGATGGCCCGCAGAGCCCCATCACGTGCTGCCCACAGATTACACGCCCACATGGACACACTAGGTCTCAAGGATGTATGGAGAGCTCTCAACCAACAGGCTAGAGAGTACACCTTCTACTCATCGGTACATGATAGCCTCTCCAGGATTGATCTCTTTCTCATATCGAGCTGAATGGTAGGCAGGGCCACAGAGACCAAGATATTACTGCGCACATTATCTGACCATTCACCAGTAACACTTTGTATAACACTAGGACATGACCAGCCCAACCCCACCTCCCCCCGCTCCTCCTGGAGATTTAAGTCAGAGGCCCTCCAAGACATAGTCTTCAGAGCTGATATTCTGGCTGACATCAACACCTTCTTTGAATGCAATAATAGGCAAGACGCCTCCGATGGGGTACGCTGGGAGGCATTCAAGGTCTTCATCAGGGGGATGTGTATCTCTAGGGAAGCTGGGGTCCTCAAAGCCATTAAAAATAGCTTGCAGCAGTCAGAAGTGAAGTTAAAAGAGCTCGAGAGAGAGTATGCCTCTGCCCCTTCCCCAACCATACCTGCACAGATCAGAGCGGAATTGGAACTATTCAAGACTCATGCTCAAAGAGAAATTCAGTACTATGCCCGTCCTGTAGCGGCCAGGAAATATGGTGAGGGGGATAGACCAGGTAGGACACTGTCCAGACTGATCCGCACTGAGGGGGGCACGAACCGCATTGACTGTGTCAAAGACACAGGTGGCACCCTGTGCTGGTCCGACCAAGACATCCTCGAGTCGTTCACCGCGTTCGACACAACCCTGTATGGCCCCCAGCAAGAACAAAGCCTGCAAGACACGGACACCCTGCTAGATCAAATCCCCATGACCCTCCTCTCCTGCGCGACTAGCGACCTACTTGAAGCCCTATCACCCTTGACGAGATAACCACGGTCATCTCGAACTGCCCTAGGGGCAAAGCACCTGGCCCGGACGGTCTAACCTCTGAGTTTTATCGGGAACATGTAGCCATTCTGGCACCCAGACTCCCTGAGGTGTGGAACAAGTCACTAGAGCTGAACATCCTACCCAAGTCCATGCGCAAGGCGCTTATAACTCGCTCCCCAAGCCGGGTAAACCGCTGGACGAATGTGTCTCCTACAGACCCCTCTCCCTAATCAACACGAAAATATTCGGTAAGATTATTGCTAATAGGTTCCTCCCCATTATGACCCACTTAGTTCACCCCGACCAGAGTGGGTTTGTACCCGGCAGATCCACCGCCCTCAATATCCGTCGCCTATTTAATGTCCTGTCTAGAATTGACCCCAACGCAAACGCTGTGGCGGTCACTCTCGATGCCCAGAAGGCGTTCGATATGGTCTCATGGCAATATATGTGGGCGGTACTTCACAAAATGGGAATTGGTCCACGCATGAGATTGTACATTAAACTCCTCTACACAAGCCCCGTGGCCAGAGTCCTAGTCAACTCCAAGGCCTCGGCCCCTTTCACTCTTCTCAGACGTACCCGCCAGGGCTGTCCGTTCTCCCCGATACTCTTTGCGCTCGCCATAGAACCCATGGCTGACAACGTTAGGGACAAACACACACGCAAAGGTATACGTCTTTGTGATACCCCCGAGATTATTTCACTATATGCTGACGACGTGCTTCTCTATATCAGAGACCTGGCTGCACACTTGGACCCGATACTACGAGACGTAACCAAAATTGGCACTTTCTCGGGCTTTACCATAAATTATACCAAATCTGAAATCTTCCCGCTCACCCCGACCACTACATTGCCGCCCTGTGAATTCCCCCTCCGCGGGTCTCCAAAGGGCATCAGATACCTCGGGTTGCAGGTGTCCCTCACTATAGCTTCACTTATGGCCGACAACTACGTGGCTGCGGCGCAGCTTGCAGAGGCTCAAATGTCGAATTGGCGCAGTCTCCCACTCTTCCTGCCGGGTAGACTGTCTCTAATCAAAATAACTGTCCCCAAATTACTCTACGTCTTCGCTAATGTGCCGATTTGGCTTGGAAAGCGAAACTTCAGGAACCTGCACACTGCATGCGCCCAATTTTTGTGGCACTCTGGCGCGGTTCGTAAGAAATGGCAGCACATGTCCCGCCCCTTTGAAAATGGGGGCTTCACCGCCCCTGACTTCGCTAAAAACTGGTCAGCCGCGCAGGCCCAACACGCCACATACTGGTACACGTTCTCCGACCCTCCCCCGCATGTGAAGCTCGAGAAACTAGCAAGCGAAGGAATCAACATCCTCTCTCTCATTCTCCACCATACATTCCGTGCCGATGCCCCGGCCGACCCCGTAGCAGCCAGTGTCAGGGCATGGAAAGGTATTCTGCAGACACAACCCAGCCACCATCCATATTACAAATGGCTGCCCATCTGGCAGTTCATAGGCCTCAGCCCTACACATGATAAACTCCTAATGAAACACTGGCACGATTTGGGCTACCGGGCCCTGACCGACTTCTACCCGGAAGGGAAGTTTATCACTCTGCAGACGTGGCGCCCCGGTCACCCTGGCACTGCGTTGGAACTACTACAATATTACAGGTTGAGGGCGGTGTTCCGCGCTTGGTGGCCCTCATACCCTGATGAGCCTCCAGACTCGCCTGAGATTCACTACATTTCCAACTCGGCCGGAGCCAGAGGGATAGTGTCCTCGCTATAAAAAATGCTGATGGCCGACCCTAAGGACGTGCCACTGATGCCACGTGAAACGTGGAGTGAGGAGCTGGGCCTCCCCATCACTGACGCAATGTGGAAAACAATGTGCATACATACCCGAACCACCTCTCTCTAAATGCCAGACATAGGTGCATACAATATAAGCTCCTGAATAGATTATACTACTCACCACACAGATTGGACAGGTTCGCACACACCCAGGCTCGCACCTGCCCTAGATGTAGGTCCCCTTCTGCAGATCACATTCATATGTTCTGGTCCTGTGATACGTTGGGCCCATACTGGAAAGCCATAATGGACGCTCTCTCAGAAATCACAGCGTCCCATATCCCTCCAGAACCTCTAGCTATATTGTTCGGCCTGTGGGATAACCCTGAGTTGAGGAAGTTGTCTAGGTTTTTGAATGTTGCCACCATAGTAGCCAAAAAATGCATACTACAATGTTGGAAGCGCCGATTTCCCCCCCCCCGCCCCCTCGTTTGAGATGTGGTTGGCGGCCCTCACCTGGACTCAAGCGTGTGAGGAGGACTATAATCAATACCCTTCCGCCGACCTCTCGCCCCAAGAATGTATGGACGTAATTTTGTACCTATCTGAACAACAAGGATGACTTAGACCTACTGTCCTCCCCCCCTCCTGGTGAAGTAACTTAGTCCATTGTTGAGTCACACAAACTTGTATAACTGTATATCTGTCCTCGCCGGCATTTCCCGTGTATTGCATTACCACTCATGTATCTGCTACCTTTTTCCATCCCCTGCTGTATATTGTGCATTATGTTGATTGTCTGTTCTCTCGTCATGCCAATAAATAAAGGTTCAAAAGAAAAAAACAATTAGTTGCTTCATCAACTTCGATTCACTACTATCCACATACATGATTTTTTCTGGACACTCTGTGTTTTATCTGTTATTTCTACAGCAGAATGGCATTTTGGCATTAATCAGCATTTCTTGTAGGTCAAGATAAATCAAGAGATGATTGTTATGAGTTAGCCATGAAGAAGCTCACTAGCCTCCACACGCTAAGCCAAACACGTGACGCCTACTGGAAATAACCACTTTATGTTTGGCTATTGGAAATAACCACTTATGTTTAAATCACTGATTCAGTGATGACTATGTTATAAGTAAAAATTGACTACGACATATGTTAATGAAAATATATTGTCAAAAAGAACACTTTTTTGTCTGTCTCATGTTGATTTTGAGACAACCAAGGCGCAATAAGGTTTGCAATTACATCGTTGTTCCTTTTGTGTGATGGTCCAGACAGGTGAGGACTTGATGAAAAAACTAGAATAGGCAAATAAGTAGGCGCAAGCAGGATCATTCACAAGGAGTTTTGTTAGAAAATATACATTCACAAATTCACAAGGAGTAAGAAAATATACGTTTTCTGAAAATGTGGCAAGCATGGTGATGTCCAGCAGTTTAAGGGCTTGAAATGGCAGGTTGCTGGGGGACTCCCCAGCCATTAAGACTTTTAACTCTGTAAACCATTCCAGGCTAATAGACTATGTTCTGCTGTACATGGCGGTTTGGTCCTCTATCATTGATTTTAGAGTCAAAACCCAACACACGAGAGACCACAGTCCACTAACCTTAGCAGTGGCAGCAACGCTGGTGGGGGTTTTGGTGAAGCGAGGTGGCATAAACGCAGTTGGCTTAACTATTAGTGGCAATGCGAGATGGGCAATACATGGACATAAATCAATCTGAACATTGCTCTGCCAGAGATATATAAATCTGTTTGCCAATTCTCATGAACTCACTACCTACCCAGGAAGAAAGAAGGGATGCCATCATTGAAGCCCATGATGATTTGATGAGCAAATTGGGAGATTTTATTTCCAAGCCATCAAAGACCCTTGCGTCCAAGTCACAGCGTAGAAACCTGTGGCACGATGATGATTGTCGCAGGGCAAAGGGCATTCTGATGAGGCAGGCCAGATTGGTGACCACTGAGGGGAAGTCAGGTTGGCCTTGGAGAGTCTGAAAAAAGGAATGGCATCAGGCCCAGATATGATCCCGGTTGACTTTTTCAACAAACTGCTGATTTGGGTTCCACATCTAACTAGACTCTTTAATGCAGTTCTGTTGTTAACTAGAGCCCCTGCGTCCTGGACCCAGTACGTTAATAGTCCCCATTTTCAAGAAAGCCGATCTCCCTTCTTGATGCAGGGGGTAACGTTTTTGCCAAGACTGTTTTGAGACATCTTGAGGATTCGGTGGAGGATGCAGGAGTCCTGAATCAACTACAGGCAGGATTCCAAAAGCACACCAGCACGGTGGGCCAATGCATGAGGTTACACCTGATTTGTGATAAATATGTCATCTTGAGAAAAATGCCTTTTTATGCCATTTTCATAGATTTAAAGACCGCATTTGACACGGTGCAGAGGGCGAGGCTATAGACGAGTTTGATGGAACTGAGCATCCTGAAAGAGTTACAAAATGCCATTTGGTCGCAACATGTGGGCAATGGAGCTAGCTTCCATTGGGGTACTGATGGGGAATGTCGAAAATGGTGAAAATTGAGATGGGGATGCACCATGGCTGTGTCTTGGCCCCCCTACACTTCTGTCTTTTTATAAATTGAGTAATTATTGGCCTGCTGAGCATCAGGCAGAATCCTGCTTTTGATGTTTGCGGACAACGCAGTCCTACTGTCATTGACTGTAAGACTGTGCCACCAGCTGGACAGCTTTGCAAACTTCTGACGGGAAAATGTCTTGACAATTAACACCCAGAAGATCGAGGCTATAGTCCTTAGAGGAAACAAGGCAAACAAACAGCCTCAAATCAGTCTTACCTTGGGGGAAGCACTAAATGAACAGGTTCATGCATACAACTATCTGGATTTAAGAATAAAACAGGACTGCACCTGGAAGGAACAGTCAGAGAAAGCTGGAATGACCTAAGCCAGGTATAGTGGTGCCATAGCCAAATTTGCCAGAGAACATGGGGGTGGGGTTGTGGGCGTTTTCCAATGGGCATCCAAGTTACAAGTGTGGCATGCATCCCTATGTGGTGTGAGCTGTGGGGCTGGACTAACAACTCCCACTTGTCAGTCATAGAAAATAAGGTTTTGAAGAATATCTTGGGTCTACCTACTCCTGTTCCGAATTTTCAGATTGGCCTCGGATTTTACCTGAAGCCTATTGAAAAAGTGTGCAGGGCAAAACCTGTGTTCTATTGGATAAGTTGTGGACTAATGGGAACCTACTTATGTCATGGGATAGTAGGGGGTTAAATGACCCAGGAAGGAGCCATGGCTCTCATTTCTAAAGAATGAACTTCAAGCACTTGGGTTTACTGACTATTGGTCTGACTCGAATACTGTTGGTGGTGATTCCAAGACTAATGTTTGGCGTGCCCTTACGGCTACAAAGGAAGCTGAAATCGGAAGGAGATTGCTGACTTCGACCCAGTTTCACATATATGGGTCACTGAAGCAGAATGAGGGCTACGGAAAATTACTTGGACCAAATGCACCTGAAGCAGATGAGATCTCTCTTTACTAAAGTCTGTATGGGCATACTCCTTCTGGTCACCGTGAGGTCCAGGTGGCAACCCAATGTTAGCCCGACTTGTCCTTTTTGCCCAAACACTGATGAAGATATGGTCCACATTCTATTGTTCTGCCCTAAATATGGTGACCAGAGAAAAGTATCTTTTAAACCACTTTCCATCTCGCGCTCAGTTAATACTACAATATTACAGGTTGAGGGCGGTGTTCCGCACCTGGTGGCCCTCATACCCTGATGAGCCTCCAGACTCGCCTGAGATTCACCACTGAACCCATAACATTGCCTATCAGCCAAAGATCAACGTGCAGTTTCTGCAACAGGGTGGCATTTACTTGGGGCATGGCAAAGAAGATCCAAACACGTGAAATAGTTCCCAGGTATTAGTGTGGGCCTTAGGAGATGTATAGTGTCTATACAAATAACTCTTCTGTTGTAGGTGAAGCAGAGGGTTGTGTTCACCAGAAGTCTCGCCCTTTTCCACTGTCTGAATTTGATTGGCATATGGATCTTTTCACTGGGAACTGTAATACCGGACTCACTTCATGCACGTTCACACTTTTCTAAATTTTACTGGTGACTATTGTCTGCTATAAACAGAGAGATCTGGGCAATATTTAGATGACGTTTGTTTAAGAATTGTTGCACATTTTTGTGATTTTTCCCTGATGTTATAATGATCTTAATGTTGTGTTCTTGATGTATTTTTATGTGCTGGCTTTTATGGTAAAACCACCGAAATAAAGCATGAGCGAACGATACTAAAACATAATTGTAGTCCTGGAACCCTGATGGGGTTTGTGTTGTAGAGGACAGAGGTCAGGGAAGTTCCACGGTTGGTGGTTGGAGATGGGAGAGCGAGGCGAGAGAGAGACGGAAGGAGGGTGGAAGCTCCTGGAGGTTCTCTCTGGACCAGCTTTGTTGAACCACAATGAATCCTGAGTAAAATATCTTAGCTGCTGAGCACAATGGGAGTCCTGCTTCTTTTATATGTGGTTGGTGGGCATAACAAATGCAGGTGTTTGAAGTCTAAGCTAATAATGCTCATTTTGTCAAGTGTGCTTAGGAGGGTGGGCGTGTTTATAGTGTCTCCCCAACTTTCACAGACCCCTTCAAAAGATCTGTTTTAGATTCTAGTGTTATGAATTAATGTGGTGATGCACACTTTAGTGTCTGCTCTTTGTTTGCAGGTGGAGGCGATGCAGAGGATTGAAGTTGTTCGGGTTTTTGATATATTCAAGATGTTGGATGTGCTGCAGGACCTGCGTTGCAGTCTGTCCCAACAGGTACCCTTTAACCTCCTGTTAGTGAGGTTTTTCCAAGCCCTCCATTAAGGGCTGAAAGATGTCCTCTCCTTATTGAAGTGTACGGGGTGTCCACCAAGTGTGTCCAAAATTCTATATAAGCGGGGATAGTGCTGGTAGCATGGTACAGTTAGTCCCTCACAAGCGCATACAAAAATATTCGGATATACTCACAAATATACATGCATTTTATTATAAGTATTTTACAATATAACCCCAACTAAAATGAGTACCAGCATAGATAAAAAACAATAAAGGGTATTGAAAGAGACCCACATTGCATCTTTTATATTTATTTTTTATTTTGTATTGGGTATTTATAATGTGCCTATACAGCAAATGGTATTTCAAGGCGCAAAACCAGTGGGCAAAATACTTACAGTGACTGAGTAGTAGTGATAAAACAATAACGAGGCAGATAAGATCATGATATATATAAAAACAAAGTAAATGCAGAATGGGTCTGCGAAAAGGACCCAGCTCATCCTAAAACGTGTGAGAAATGAATGGTACTTTAAAGATTAATACTATCCTCTTTGTGTGTTCAAATAGGAGTGAAATGCACTGATTTATCACACAAATAGTTAAAATTAGAGGAATGCGCTACAAATACAGCAAATTCTTCTAAATACCCAGGCCCACTTAGAGAAAAAGCAACACTACAGAGTACCATGTTAGTATGTGTCTCTTGTAGTTTTAGGGACTTGCAAACATTTTTGATAATGATCTAACCTCTTATGGCGAAGTTTCAAGTTGGAAGAGCTGAAACCGGTGCATTAAGATAAGACGTGGATGCAACGTGTGACATTACCATCACATTAGCAGTGAAGGTAATGCCTTGCAAGCTCAACAGACTCAATTGTCCAGGTGAGATACTCACAACAGTCCCTTGAATTCCTCCCAAGGTATTACAGCTAAACCTCCATTGCCTCCTTTACTGTTACAGGTAGTAATAGCTCCACAAATATAATTAGCCTCACCTAGAGATTCCTTAAAATATAGCACTTTCATTTAAGCTACATGCCGTTACAACCTAAGAAGCTAGTACACTCCTTCAATCGTGCCGTGGCTAAGAGTGGAGGATCATACGAAATTCAGGACTTTATGCATGGTTCACAAGGTCATTAACAATAGGGACCCAAGATTGTGTAAATGTTGGCTCAAAACATTTCATCCTACTGCACGTTGAGGGGGCCAACTTATATTTCTCCTCCATAGGATCTGCTGGGCTCCAATTGGTGACAGTCTTTTCTTATACTGCTGCTAAACTCTGGACTTGGAACATTCACACATCACATCCCTTTTTGGGAAAACTCTAAAAACAGCCAACCTTGTAGTATCTTTGTAGCTCACCTTTATGTTTTTTTTTTTTTCTAGCAGGCTTCTAGTATTTCCCTTAAGTGCCTTGAGGTCTCTGAAAGCGCGCAAGCGCTGTAGAAATCCTAATTATGGCCAGAGTCAAATCCCCAGTATTGAGAAGGAGGATTTTCCCTTTAAACCAGTGGTATTAAAACTTATTTATTCTGCTCCCCCCACCCCCCAGTACCCACCTGCTCCCCTGCTTTGAGTAAAAATATTATTCCCTGCTTTGAGTAAAAATATTATTTCCGGGCCCCCCATCAAGTTATACCTGCTTATACTTTCTATTTAAAGCAGTCTCCATAACCCCTTTTCAAGAGCCTCTCACCACCTCCCTGCTTAAAGTGAAACCCTTTCTATGTAATACACGAAACTACTATCGAGGGTTCACCTGGCACATCAAAGAAATTCGGTTTGGAGACCCGCAGAAACCGCGATGAGTACAGTGGGTCGGTGAATACATTGTTCCCAGTCCTCAACTTCCCGAATGCAGAGAAACTTCTGTGGGGAGCAATTACAACATTAGTTATCACTGGCGACAAAATCATACGATGGGAAAACAAACATGCTCTTCGCTTGTCTAATAGTGCCAATGAATATGAAAATCCAGCATGTTTTTAATTTGTAACTCACTCTAAAAAGATCATTCACCTCCACCCAGTTCAGGCAGCGTCAGGGAACGATGGAGGAACGCATCTAAAATCCAAAATGGCATAGCAGCCAGATATAAGCTTGGTGGAAAGTGTTTGAGATGGAAATCACTGCATTGAGAGCAAGTACTTCAAAAGTTATGTGTTTTAGAAAACAAGTTATACTTTAGCTCCAAAACTCCATTTTTACAAGCCTACGGATATTATGTGCATCTAAGAAGCTGGATATTCATATTGAAATTTTGAATTCAAGGCACTTAAGCTTTGGTTGTACATTTCTGGTTAGTGCCTTAATGCATCAAAATTGCAGTTCTGTGGCTTACAGCATTCTCAACGTACGTTTGTTAGGTTATAAGAAAAGAGAAAATCTTATAAGGTACAAGAGCATATCTCTATACAATGTTAAACAGTACACAGCAAGCCAACGCGTTTCACACTGTTAAGCTATATTAAAGCGCAATGCTTGCTTCTTGAGGGCCTCCTTTAGACAATGTGAACAGTATGAATTATCCGGCTTCATCCTTTGGTAGTGACCACATTGCAATATATGCTAATGGTTGAATTCGTTTTTTACTTCATTCATAATGAAAAGTCTGTATTTTACTAGGTAATCTTCAATGCGTGACCTACTGGTCAAGCGACAAACCTGGGAATCAATTGCAATTTTTAAAAATATGGTAAAAAGTCTTGCTATTAGTCTAATGGCCTTGACCTGCCAAGTCAAGGTATACTTAAGAGTATGTCACATACTCAAATACAGGATTTTATTTTGTGCAAAGTAAAACATTGATTCAATGGTTACCAAAGAAGCATGAATAAAGATTTGTATTAAAAAAAGTCAACATATTTTACTCCGCTAAATCACAAGGATTTAATCCAACTGGTGCCCAGAGTGTTTTCTTTGCTATTGTAAATCATGAGCAAGTGTAATGGAGTTATAGGTGGGACAAATACGCCTGCAGTTAGTTGATGAGATTTTCTGGTATTTCATTGCAATGTTCGAGATCCTGGGCACATCATCAAATCTCTCTATGGCTTAATCTCCTTCCTGGGGAAAATTGTAAGTGCAATTATAGTAGAGGTTGTCATGAGCTAACTTGGTCTGACAATGTATTCTTATGTTAACTTGTTTTAGGGGTGGTGTACAATTTCGAACAACGTGACATGGGTTCCAGTCCTGCCTTTCTCTCATAATTTATATTATGTGACCGTGTGCAGATTAACTGCACTCTTACAGTGGCAATACCAGTATTATTGGGCATTGCTAATGGGAGAGAGAGAGAGAGAGAGAGAGAGAGAGAGAGAGAGAGAGAGAGAGAGAGAGAGAGAGAGAGTGAGTGTGTGTGTATGCAAATGCTTATATATACTGTTGATGACTTGGCATACATTTGATGTTTTGTTCCTATTACTCTATAAAACCGATTGTAAATTGTGTGGCTTTTATACCCAATTTTGAACAAAGGTATGTTGTAAATTACTCCATTTTAACACATTATTTGAAAACATTCCTCAGTGGAATAACTTCTTTCGCCCAAACAGACCTAAGATAGTTCAGACTCCCGTGCAATGCCCTGTCACTTGCACTGCTTACTGAGGAATATTGACGCACCCACAGTTGAAATATTCACCAGCCATCTTCACTGCAAGCAATAAAGTTGATTTTGATGTCCTTGTACTGAAAAGGGAGGCTATACTGAGGCAGTTGGCATCTTATTATGGGAGCTTCTTCAAATTATACAGATCCCAGACGTAACAAAGGTTAAAAATGAGATTAGGGCCTTACATAACATTTACCATCCACCAAGATGGCCGGTAATTAATACTGTAACTGAGTTTACAAAAAGTAATCCTACTCTGTCCAACAGGCAAGATAAAGTATCAATCAGCCTGTTTCCAACCCGCCAACCTATTACAGTCCACCGAACCTTTAAGCTGAAGTGTCTCTGCTACATAGATGGGGCTATGTAGTATCCAAAACCTGCTCGGGAACATGCAGATTGTACCAGGATCCCCAACATGTAGTGGGAACCACGGGGCCCCACAGATCTGAGATGTGAACACGGTAGAACACAGTAGTGTTCTACGAATCCTGGTTCAATCTGCAGGCCTCCCCCAAAAAGGCTGATCTAAATATAGCAAGTGTTTCTCTTTTTAACTGACAGTTTAGTATTTGTTCATTTACTGAGCTGTTGGTAAGAAGGGATGGGGACATATTTGCAAGGGACAATTCACTATGCAGATCGATCCTACCTGCAGCCTGGTAAAGGACAGAAATGCCTGCCAGGATGAGTCTCCACCTGTCACTACCTGAGTTCTGTATTGGGCAGTCAACCGCCCATCCTCTATAATGTGAACCTGCATGTTTTCTAGGATCCTAGAGGGAGAGGGGAAATATTTTACCAACATCGTAATCCAATAAAATCTCAAAATATGTTCATCAGGTGTATGGTGAATTATTTCATCTTAAACATGTGATCACATCAGTCTTTCACAAAAATGTTACTATACCCGTAACTGTAATTGTGGTATAGGACGAGGTCCTACCTCTGATTGACTTGGTGACAGTAACGATGAGCGAGAGTGTTGTTATATTGGTTTGTAAATGGAAAGGACATATTTTATCACCTGCATTGCCCCCTGCACTTAAGGCTATCTAATTTGTGTATGGAAGTATTGCTGTCATGTTGATTCAGAATACCAGAGTCTGTTACTTGCTGGAAAAACCGCCATGTGCAGTCGCCTTAGCATTTACTGTTTAAATGTGTGCTATTCATTTGTGTGCGGAGATGCATGCCCTCTGTTTCGCTGGTGAAAAGTGTTTGGTATTGTGTGCACTTTGAATCAGGTTCTTTAGCATGCAGTGCATCTGTTAGTTATGGTTCATATTTTTGGGAAGTGACGAGTTGGTGGCTGCTATTTCATATACACGGAAAAGTGAGGCTGTGCGTGTTGCTTGAATTTGAGCATGCTCAGTGATATTTGAAATATTTTTTTTGTCATGGTATGTATGGTGTTTCTGTGCTCTGCTTTGTGCATCTGGTGGGTCCCCGTCGGTGTGCAACATATATAAGTATGAACAAGAATTTTCACACTTGGTGCTGGGACATTTTGACATACCCATCAACTCCTGAGCATATGGACTGTATGCATAGGGTTTTATGTACTGCTGACAAACAGTATGTAAATTAAGTAGAAAAGGAAAAAACTTTTTTAGTTGAACTCAATCAACTCTTCATAGGACTGTAGCTGGAGTTTATATACTTACTTTCTTGTGAGGTCTAGCCCGGCATATCGTTAAATGCCTGACTCCATCAGTCCTGAAATAACCATATAACGTGCTTTTACCAACTTCTTTTTTAAAGTGGTCACTTTGGTTGTTTACTTTTGTAAGACCAGAAATCGACAGTTCTTTTAATGGGAATGTGTATGTGCTGTGACAAATCCCCGGATGTCTTCCCTGCTTCCGAAGGGGGAGCCCCTTCCCATGAGGCCAGGGAGGTGAGACTGCTACCCGATAGTCCCCTTAGGGGTGATAACCAGCGGGCGGATCACATGGGAGGGGAAGCCCACTCTGGGACCAGTGACGACTAATGTGGGAGAATGCGGTATCCATCTAAGGCCTACACCTCTCCTTTACCCCCATTCTTTTAACCCCTACCCTCCTTTCCCATATACTTCTATTGTATGAAAGAATTAAATAGGATGAGGAAGAATAGGGCCGACTATCTTGAAGATCCGAATCAAGAAACTGATTAGGAAGAGGTGCAGATCCACAGGGATCACTCAGAGAAACCTATCTGAACGGTCTAGTCTTCAGCCACAGACTTTACCAGACACAGATATAAAAACTGACAACAGACTCGTCCAAATGCCAGATGCTCTGGAGAAGAACCACGAGAGGGACCAGTGCTCAGCGAGGAAAGCAGCAGGGACAGACCCAGGCATGGAGAAGCTGAAGTGGCGGTCTCCACTGGGCACGCTATGCGAACCGAGCGGCTGACTGGGGAAAGCCCCAGGAGCGCAGCACTACAGGACCATGCGGTCCGGCTGGAACAAAATAGGCTTAATAGGGTCAGAAGCCTCAGAGCCATTGCAGCAAACCGAGGGGAGACCGAGAGCATCAGCAAAGAATAGACAGACCCTGGGAAGCCTGTGGTAGACCGGAGGTCTACAGCCAAGACCTAAAGGTATTTGGGTGGCTGAGCCTATGGTTGGGGGGGATCCCCAGAGGGTAAAGGAAGCCCTTAAACCAACAGTGTCGGGAAAGTGGGGGAAGAGGATAATCCCTACGTATCATGCTCACGTACCCAAGACCAAATACTAGGAACCAGCGTAGGATGGGCTCAGACTGTTTTTCACCAAGACACGTTCAATAATCCAATGAGGTTCTCCTCAATTGAGGGCAAACTTTCTTTCGAGAGACCGAACTATGCGTAGTGTCAATGTTTAGCGCAGTGGTTCAAAGGAAAGAGCTAGTGCAAATCGCATACACCAAGCTAGGAAGGAAGAAAGACATGGGGGTATTAGATAAGGAAAACCCAGATGGAAAAGGAATAAGAAGCGTGGTTGAATCCCTAACCTTGTATGGGTGTGAACAACAGCGATGGTTGTGTTGTAAAATACTGTAGTCCAATGCCCAATACTCAGAAGGTTCAGATACTATAGGTATTGAGGAAACCAACTGAAATACAATAATTCAAGTATGTACAGTAGATTTATTCTTGTTGCAGCCGACATGCGTTTCGACCATTTGGTCGTCCTCAAGGCAAGTTGTTCACGGGTGTAATTAGATGCAGTCCTAATACATTGCTGCAGGTGTGCTTCTTCAATGAAACATTCATCCGAAGTGGGCTGAGGTAAAAAAAACAAAAAAACAATCTCAATGAAATTAGAAAAATGAAGGCCATGCCTGCAATTGAGCCTCCGAACATTAAAGATTGAGATTGGGCTTTTATTACCTCAGATAGAAACAGGATCTCAGGGAATGATCCAAGAACAAAGCAAAGAAATGAGTATTCTAAATACAGATAACAGGCGGGATAACTTTAATCAGAAGTGCTGCGATAAGGTCAGCACAACAGATATAGTTTGAAGATCAGTCAGGGGACCACGCAATATCACGTCATTGCCTTGGTAACGGGAGACACAGCGGGCAGGAAACGTGCATGTGCCACTGTCCAGTCAATACTAGGTTGTTGTCTAGGCTACGGAACGCTATGCGGCCGATACCGGCGTACATGGGATTGTAGCAAACGCCATGGTAGTTTCCAAGAATGCGGCCATAGAAAGTGTCTACTGGTTGGTCTATGTCCCAGAGAACGTGACACCTTGCAAACAGTGACAGCATCCTCCCGCAAAGGCCGGGGCCACCCCCCAAGAGGCGTGAAAACGGGCAATCAGCCTAAACCACTGAGAAAGACATGCCAATTATTTGTCTCTGTGGCAGCTGGTAGTGACGGAACCGTGTCTCTAAATCAGCTACTTACACATGGATTTTTAAACGCATCACACTGTGTTACTCTCTTGCCCAAACAGACTTACCCTTTACACGTAGATCTCAGTCTAGTAGGGGTAAAGGAGCTACTATAGCCTTTATTGAAAATGTTCCTCTTGATTCTATTTGCAAAGCAGCTACCTGGAGTTATTTTCACACCTTCACTGAACATTACACTCTAGTCTGATTCTCAGGTGGGACAGGCACTGCTAAGACATCTCTTTGCTACTGTTCACACTTCCCACCACCATCTCCTGGTACTGCTTGCTAGTCTGTGCTGTGGGGAAGGCATGGTATCACAAGTATGCCACGGAAACAATTAATACAATTTGTAAAACCTTTATGAAACATATTGGGGTTGGAGAAAATCCTATTTTGCCCTATAAAACAGGAGTAGTTTTGACCATCAAACAATAAACAAAACAGTCTTTGTCGAGTCCAGTCCTAGTGGAGTCTGTCAAATCAAAATGGCCTATGCTAACAAAACCTAATGCCTGCCCTATCTCTTGTACAAAAAGTGTAAAAAGAAGAAATGTATGCAAAGGAAAAATCAATGTTCAAAAGAATAAAGGGAGTTGAACCAGCTCTCCTTCTTGCGTTAAACCTCATGGAGTAAGGCTGTCCTTGTAGGCAGGATGACACACTCCGGCTCAGTTTCTAACACTCGTTTCAAACCGGCTGGCCTTCCATGTTAAAATGTCTCTTTCTTGACTTTCAAAATTGTATTCCAGTGTAAGGTTCACAAAGGTCCCCCTCTGCTGGGCTCAGGCCTTACAGTACACAGTTCACGCAGGTCCCCCTCTGTCGGGCTCAGACCTCTCACGTTACAGTTCAAAACAAACTTGCTGGGGGCTCCCTTCCCCAAGCTTATTGTGCTTTGGGTCTCCCTCAATTGGGCTCGGACCCCTTTTGGATGTCGAAGACTTTCGAATGCGAGTGGCTTGCTTTACAGACCACCGCAGGACCACTTTTACTGAAAGTTCACGTTTACTTTTATTTAATTCACTTTTGCTGTTTGTTCGCTTTATAACTTCAAACAATGTATCTTTCACAGAGACTTTCGAATGGGCTACTTCCTTTCGCCGACCACTCCATTACTCAGTATAGCTTAAATTCATTCATTGGTCTGCCTTTCTTTCTTTCTGTCTCATCCACACACGTGCAGCCTTCACTTGTGATACAATGTTGCTACTTAGTTTGCTTTAACACACACCGGTCTCTCAGGTCGCTTGCTTAATCACTGGCTGTGGGCGCTTCTTTGTTGTTTTGCTATTTACAATTCACAAATCAAGGTTAGTACCACAGGCTTGGCCTCGCCTCCCCAACTCTGGCGTTCACCTGGGAGGGCCGCTGACCGCCTTGAAACACAATGTAATCTTCACTTGTGGGATCTGGCCTTCTCCACATGTCTTTCGGGGTCTGTCATTGGTAATGACCTCCAGTAGGGAACCCTTGGGATTTTCGACCCGCTGCTCTCGTCCCTTAGTCTGGTCTAGTAGGTGTGCCTTAGTCCCGGAAGTTCTGCTCCTACTCGTGTTTTGCCTTGCTCAGAGTGTCCTTAGGTGTTTCCTTTTATTTGTGTGAGGAGCGCAAACTAATACCAGTTTTATGCATTTAGTGTAAAGTGCCTGACTTTGCCTGACCCATTAACGGGACATCTCCAGTACGATGTGATAGTTAGTCTGGTTACTCTGTAACCCTCTTCCTCAGCCCAGTCTTTGTGTGAAAAGGGGGCAGGGGGAGTTGGGACTTTGGAAAATCCTACG
Organism: Ambystoma mexicanum; assembly: GCF_040938575.1. NCBI lineage: Eukaryota > Metazoa > Chordata > Amphibia > Caudata > Ambystomatidae > Ambystoma > Ambystoma mexicanum. Next base: position 430,646,779 of record NC_090931.1, on the reverse strand, counting down.
AAATAGGATGGGGTAGATGAACAAAAAAGGGGGGAATACTGCATCTCACCATCGGCTATCTCACTTCCACACCCTGAAGACCCCTCACCCAGGTGATCCTTCCGCACTGGTCCACCCCCAGGGTCTGGATCCAAAGGCAATGGCCGTGCCCGGACCATCTGAGAGAGAGAGAGAGAGAGAGAGAGAGAGAGAGAGAGAGAGAGATCCCAGAGGACTAGCGGGTGAGCTACCCTCTGGTTTCTCACATACCCTACGCCTATGCGTTAAAGCTGCATCTGTTTTACTGGGAAACTGTGAAAGGAAATCAACGTTCCGCTGTTCTTTACCTTTTCTGTGTTCCACAGTGAAACAGTAGGGTTGCAGGTCTAAGAACCATCGCAGGTTAGTCTTTCCGTTGATTTATCCAGACTTAAGGTGCGTGGTCGGTGACAAGTGTGAACTTTCTCCCTAGAAGGTAGTATCTTAGATGGATAATTGCCCATTTGATGGAAAGGGCCTCTAATTCCAACACAGAGTTGTTCTTCTCACGGGGGAAGAGTTTACCACTAGTGAATAGAATGGGGTGTTCTAATCCATTGTCTATTTGTGATAAAACTGCTCCTAACCCTGTGGGAGAGGCATCAGTTTGTAACTCAAATTCTTTCGAAAAGTCTACTACTTTTAGGATGGAGTTCTGACTCGAGGTTTGTTTTAGGTTGTTGTAAAATGCATCATCCTTAATAGGCCGATAAATCTTCTGGAGTTTAGCATTCCTGAGTTTCTGTTAATCTGGCTGTTCTTTCTGAATAATGTGGTTTAAATCTACGATAAAAGCCAATCAATCCTAAGAATGCCCTGAGGTCTCTCTTGGTCTTGGGTGTAGGTCATCTAGAACAGCTTTCTTTTTTTCTAGTTGGGGCCGGACACTGTCATTCCCTACAAAGAAGCTTAGCTGTTTAACGGCCGATTGAGCCAGCTTACATTTGATAGGAATGTGGCGTTTCCAAGTTTATCTATTAACTCATCCATGTTTGGCATAGGATAGGCATCGAAGGCGGAGATGGCATTAACCTGTCTGAAGTCTAAGCAAAACCTCTAAGAATAATCAGGCTTAGTTATCAACACAATAGGGGAGGACCATGGACTTGAAGAGCCTTCAACATTTTTTTCACTTCCTCAACCAATTATTGTTTTCGTGCTTCTGGGAGTCTATATGTTTTCAAATGGACCACTTTTCACTTTGGGGTTCTAATATAATAAGTACCATATACTCTACCTGGTCTCTCGCAGAATACATCAGGGAATGCCACAATACAGTCTTTAACATCTTCTTGTTTAGATATTTCTTGGGAATAAGTTCAGAGTCATCTATCTCCTTGGGTACCAATCAAGACAATATCGAGGAGGTGGTAGCGGAAGGATTTTCTTTCCACTTCTTTAGGAGATTTACATTGGAAAGGTGGGTCTTTTGTTTTCTGTCAGATTGGGCTATTTTATAGATACATGTTCCTGCGTGCTTTAGCACCTCATATGGCCCATGCCATTTTCAGAGGTAGATGGGAGGACTAATACCTTCTGACCTACTGAAAATGATCTCAAATTCACCCTCTTGTCATAGGTCGACTTCTGTTGGGCTTGAGCTTTCTCCATGTAAGTGTGGACTAGATTCCGGACAAGTGTCATGTGTTCTCGCAATCGGGTAGCTGTCCGTGAGAGGGGAATAGGTGCCTCTGCTCTCTCTTCCCAGGTCTCCCGCAGCATGTCCAAGCCATGGTTCTCCACAGTAAAGTAATTCAAAAGGAGAGAATCCGGTAGATGCCTGAGGGTCTTTCTTACTGCAAATAGGGCCCATAGGATCATGCCATCCCAGTCCTTCCCATCTTCACCTACCAATTTCCTCAAAATAATTTGCAGGGTTTTGTTAAATCTCTCTACCAATCCTTTTGTTTGGGGGTGGTAAACTGAGGTTCTTAAGGTGGTAATATGTAGCAATTCCTTGACCACACCCTTAAGTTTGCTCAGGAAATTGGATCCCTGATCCATTCAAATTTCCTTGGGGAAAACAACCATAGAAAAGAATGGCAATAGGTGTTTTGAAATGTTCTGGGTCGTGTTGTTCTGCATGGGGAAGGCCTCTGGATACCGGGTAGCATAATCAACGATTACGAGAACATATTTATTACCAAGTCTAGAGGTTTCCAACGGTACCATAATAATGCTCACTCGCATCCTAGGCTGCAGGTGTTCCCTCGCACTCCTAGATCGTGTGGGCTCACTCACATCTTAGGCTGCGTGCGCTGCCTCACAACTCTTAGGCCAGTCTTCCCCACTCGGCCGGCCACACGGCTTCTACATTCCCCTTAGCCCTCACCTTGCCCCTTTCCTAGCCCACTTCCCCTTAGCCAGCCCCCTTCCCCTGACCTATTGTGTACTGTTCTGTGGTCTTGTTCTCCATGGTTGTTGGCTATATTGCATTCATTCCTGCTGTGCTCATTCTTTTCTTCTAGGTGCCCTGGTCGATGGTTCTGTTTCCTAGCATGTTTGTTATCCATGGTTGTTTGCTTGCATCCCTACTATTTTCTTCCTCACATCTAGGTGCCCCAAGTAATCGTTAGGTTTCTTTTAGTTTTTCTTTCTCCTTGGATGTTTGCTTACATTGTACTGACTCCATCCCTGCTGTGTCCATTCTTTACATCTAGGTTCCGTCGGCAACTGACTTTGTCTACATATTGCATCTGATTTTTATCATTGTTCTGTCCACTTTGCGCCCTCCTCCTTCGGTGTCCACCCGCCCTAGTGTGTCCACCCACCTGCCTTTCCCTAGCTCACCCCCCCACCCTTTCCCTCTGCACCCTCTATGGTGTTCTCTGTCTCACCTATCTTCTCTAACTACTTTTCTATTGACTATCCTGTCCTTCCCACTACGGCTGGGGGGAAGAAGTTCAAAAGGGACATCCTGGTCTCCAATCCAAGCCTCCCTATCGCTGATACCTACACCAGTGCTGCCCCCAGACAGACCATTGCTCCCATCCTCTTTGTCGTTCTATCGACTGGACGATGTACCCCCCATATGGTCTCTGTTCTCTCTCCTTTTTCTTCTTCACCCATTAATGGTGGCACCCAATGGGAGGCCCTCCTGGCCCCCTTCCTCTCCTCCAAGACCATCATTAATGTTTACCTAAACGGCACCGTCTTGATCCAAGGCCCTCAGGCCAAAACTCCTCTTTTTTTGATAGAGGCTTCCGGTGCCTCATCAACTTCCTTTCTTCTCCTGCTGTCCCCTCTGTCCTTGGCTCCTCTGCCTCCCTCCATCATCCTCTGCCACCTCTAAAGCTGGCTCTGCTGCTTCTCCTGTCACCCTGTTGCCTCCTACATCTGCCACCTCTCTGGCACCCAACTCCTCGTCCTTGGCTACCTTGCCCTCTCCTCCTTCCTCCTGCCCATCCTCGGGTGCCTTCAACACTTCAGCAGGAGGTACCTCTGACCTGTACCCCTCCATGGAAGTCCTTCAATGTAGGCAACCTGCTCAACATTGTTATTCTCAACTCTCTGTCAGCTGTCAAACATCCCTCTGACATCCGCCATCTCCTGGAAGAACTCGATCTGGATGTTCTCAAGTCTGACCGAGACGTGTTTCACGACCAGCTCTGTCACAAGCTTTGACACTCTCTCCTTCCTGATGGCTACAGGATCCTCTCCGCGCCCAGAACCCACCGTGCCGGTGGAGGTGTAGCCTTGATCTTCCTGGAATGGATCCCTGCTTCTATCATTCCTAGGCAGGACTACTCCCCCTTTGAATGCCTGGTCTGCAGGCTCTCTCTCTCTCTCTCTCTCTCTTTCTCTGTCTCTTTCTCTCTCCCCTGGCCTTTCTCTCAATGTAGCCACTATCTACTGGATGCCCGGCCAGGTAGCCTTCGTCCTCCGAGTGGGCGGACCTCTCCTCCTCCCTCCTCACCTCTAGCTCTCAACTTCTCCTCCTCGGAGTCCTTAACATCCACTTGGATGCTTTGTGTCCTTTTGCAGGACTCTTTTACAACCTCTGCGACTCTCTCTCACTCTTTCGCAACCTCTGCGTCTCTCTCTCTATTCTTCCTCCTGGCCCAACTCACTCTGCAGGGCACACCCTGGATGTTCTGATCTCCTCAGACCTCCCCCTCTCCAACCCTCTCACCACTCCTCTCATCTCTCGCTCTCTACTCCTCAGGATAAGCCGACTCCAGCACTGCCACCGACGTTCTCGGTCATCCGACCCATGTAGAGTGTGTCAGTTGAGGCTTTCGCTGCTACTTTCTCTCCTCCTTCTGCACCTATAGCTGACTCACATCCTGACACAGTCCTTTCTAACCTTCATCTTTCTATCTCGGACACTCTGGATGTACATGCCCCTGTCATAAGGATCCGCTTCAAGACCAAATCCAAGTGCAACTCTTGGTACGACTCCGACCTCGTCACCCTTAAACTCAAATGCAGGGTGGCTGAGAGGAAGTGGTGGGCAACAGGTGCACCCGCTGACAAACTGGCCTGCCAGATGCTCCAAAGGCAGTACAGACTCTCTGTCCTCGCAAGGAAGAGAGCACGCATCCAAGCCTGCATCTCTGTGGCATCTAACAACTTGGCCGAACTCTTCGAAATATATAAGGAGCTGGCCAATCCTGCTGCAGTCTCTACCTCTCCTGGTCCCTCCCAGGCCCTCTGTACGGCCTTGGCTTCTCATTTCATCACTAAAACACAGGACATCCTGTCCACCCTCTCTTCCTCCTCCTCCACTCCTGCCCTTTCTGTGGCCTCCTCTCCTCCTCCCTTCTCTTCCTTTCCATTGTTCACCCCTGATGACATTTCCAGACAAGTCTGATCTATGAAAGTCTTGTCAAAACGGGTTCTCCCCTGTTCATCCAGAACCATCAAGGATCACATTGACACCCTTGCTCCAGCCGTGGCTGATTTTTGCCACTGGAACCTGCCCCTGAAGCACTCCTGTGTGCACCCCCTCCTATAGAAGCCCTCTGCCGATCCTTGCCATCCGGCTAACTATCGCCCGATCTCCGTCCCTCCTTTCCTGGGCAAACTCTTGGAAAAGCTGGCTATCTCCCAGCTTAACCTTCACAATGAATCTGTTGGTTGTCTCCATGACCATCACTCTGGCTTCAGAGCTGTCAGAAGCATGGAAACTGCACTCCTGAACATCTGTGAAGACCTGCTCTCTAACCTTGATTCTAACCTTCCTTCTGTCCTCATTCTACTCAATCTTTCTCTTGCTTTTGATACGTTCAATCATGCCATCCTGCTCAATCACCTCTGTGATAACCTGGTTCTCCAGCATGGGGTCTGGCATGGATTCATGTGCTCATGAAAATTCCCTGTCGTCAGGCTGGGAATCCTCGGTAAAAGAAAACAGTTTCAGTTTTGTTTCTAAACTGTCTTTCTCCTATGAACCAACCACTGAGCTCTGGGTCATACTGCCCCCAGCCAATGACTGCCCTCTACCAAAGCCCCTCCTCAGGCAGCTATCTTCAGATTATTATCGCACGTTCAAGTGTTGGGAGTTCTTGCATTTCGCTCTTCCTGCTTTCTGCGTTTTTTTGCGTGTTTTGGTAGGAAAACTGTTTTCGGTTCAATTGAGCTCTTGTACTCCATTGCTTATCCTTCTCATTAACGGGGACCTGTTTTTTGGCATCTTTCATCGCCCCTCCAGGGCAGAAATCATTGAGTGTTTCTTCTTGGATCATGTCGGAGGAGAAGGACGGAGCTTGCCTCTTCAAGCTGTGCACCAGCTGGGTTTGAGAAATGTCTTCACGGATGACGAGGATTCCCAGTGCCTGTATTGTCTACACGCAACACATAAGGAGGAAGATTGTGAGATCTGCCGTGGCTTCTCCAAGCGCACGATGAAGGATCGACACGTCCGGTTGGTGATGTGGCTCAAGGCCAGGGCCTCTACCCCGAGTAGTTCACAGGGGCATGCCTCAGCCAACCTGAGTGGGCTTCTAAGGCCTTTGAGGGCACTCCATCCGTGGGGGCCCAAGACAAGGCCAAACATAGGGAGTCCGCTTCCGTCGGGGTCGCCGCGCAAGCGGCTCCCGCGATGGTCAGGGCATGTTCGTCTCCGTCTGCCTTGATCTCCAGCCACCTCTCCAGCTCTTCGTCCAAGAGAAAGTCAGCTCCCCTACGGAAGCTGCAGGAGAAACCAGAGAAGGCCAAGCATGATAAGGTGTCCAACCTGCCCGTGAAGGCCCAGGTGATTCAAGCCAAGACGTCCTCTTCCATCGAGATGGTTGCTGCCACCCTCTCGAAGGCGAAGGGGCTGACCTGGCCCAGGGTGCCCCAGTGGCAGCTAGAGTGACTGTCCAAGCAGGTAGAAAAGACTCTGGAGAAGAGGATGCTGGAACTTAGCCCGGGACCAACCCATCAGGCCCCGAAGAAGGGCGGGCGGGGGGGGCAGAGAAGAACTCCAGGGCTCGAACATGTCTTCGTCCGACGAGGAGGAGATACTTTCCGTCTACACCATCCAGGGTGGTGACAGCGACGATGGGAACGTCGGGTATTCACATTTATGCTGAATTTCCGGCTGGGGTTCAGGTGCTACAGAGATTCTACGACCCAGTCAAATGATTACTGTGAGACTGACAGATCCTGTACGCCCTTAAATTTCATGCTTAATTACATATACAGCATGGCGTCCGGGCACACTTTTTTGAGATTCGGCTGATCCCACTGCCTACATTGAAGCATCCATTCCTTTGCCGCTGAGGGAGTGCCATAAGAACAGAAGTTCTGGTCCGGTGATGGCTGCCACACCAGAGACCTGGGGAGAGTGATGGAAATATTGCTTTTCTGTATGACCGAATGGTAGCATAATTGGATGTTGGTGCACAGAGAAGATAGAGTGCTTAGCCGGGGTGAGCAGCCACCTTACAAGTGACACCGCGGTTCGCAATGCACCCCAGGAGATCATCATCAGGTTGGGGGAGATGATGAGGGAGGTGCGGGTTTGGATGCTGGTGAGACTATTGCTAGTTGGGGTGATAGGGAGTGGGATAGGGAGGAGGGTTATGTTTCAAAAGTTGGCAAACATGTTGCTGGACGAGTGCAGCAATGTGATAACCAATTTGGGCAGGTGTGACATGGTGTGTATCATGTATATGTCCGGTAGGATTCAATGGGTGAGACTGTAACATTGATATCATGGAATATCTATGTTCTGAAATATCCCTGCTAAGGCACAGAGGGTCCTGGCCTACTTAGACAGCCACCAAATCAAGATTGTGATGCACCAGGAAACTCATGTGGAGGGGCCATTGGTTAAAGGGTTTGCACCTAAGTGGGGCCAGCAGCTATATTGTACAGAGTATTCATCACAGGCAAGGGGGGTGCTCATCTTGGTGCATCGATCACTGTTTACAAGTGGATAAAAGATGCATAGATCCTCAGGGGCAATATGTGATAGTTTGGGGGAAGTTGTCCGGCACAAGAGGGGGATTGGTTAATACGTATGGGCCAAATAATGACGATTCTGAATTCTATATTAATATATCTGAGATCATTATGAGGGAGGACAATGTCCCAATTGGGTGGGGAGGGGACTTTAATCCCTTTCTGGACTGCGCTGGACGGTTTGAGAATTACGGATCGAGGACTGTCTGGGAATGCGCGTATGAACCGACCGCTTATGTTCCAGATGGGCCTAGTGGATCTCTAGAGGAATCGAAATCAGGGAGTAGCCGAGTACACATTACTCGTTAGTTCAGTCCAGGATTGATTATTGGTTGGTGTCGGCGTGGATGGTGCCGAGAGTGAGGGATTGTAAGATCCAGCCGAAGACGCTGTAAAGAAGGCATGGTATCAAACAGTGAAGACGCACAAGTGATCACAGTTCAAGGGTGTTTATTGAATTTCAATGGGTTGGTAGAACGCCCTTCTAAACCTAAATCTAAATATGGGCGCAAGCTATGACCATCAAATAATAGTAACGCAGTCCCAGTGGTGTCTGTCAAAATAAAAGGGCCTATACTAATAAACCTATTGCCAATCCTTACTTCTAAATACAAAATGGTGTGGCATAGCAATGTATGCAAAAGAAAAGTGTTCAAGAAATGATATGTCAGGATAGTTGAGCAGTTGGCTTCCCTTCCCCATGTTTTCAGCACGGGGCAATGAGGCACGTGCGGGCTTCGCACACACTCTGGCTTCTTGGCCACGAGGTAACAGTTCAACACATAGGCATCAGGGCCTTCCACCAAAGTCTCTCTCGCAATGACAGTCTCTTATTGCAGAGGGCCCGATGTAGCAAACAAAACACAAAAGTTCCTTTTCTTTGTCAGGATTCTCACATTCATATTTCTCATATTCATAAGTTCAAGATTGGTCTCCCCCCTTCGGGCTCGGACCATGGATTCCCCTCGTCCGGGCTCAGACCCCTTTTCTACAAAGTTCACAATTCACAATTTGGGCTCCCTCTGCCAGGCTCGGACCACGGATCCCCTTCCTCCGAGCTCAGATCCCTTTCAGACAATGTTCACAATGGGTCTCCCTTGTTCGGGCTCAGGCCCCTTAAGCACAATGTTCACAATGGGTGTCCCTTGTTCAGGCTCAGACCCCTTTTGGTTTCAGTTCAACAAAAACAATCCAGGGGGTTCCCGTCCCCAAGATTTATTCTTTAACATTTGCTATGCCTTATGTTACTCTGAGGCTTTTACACAGTTCAAATATTCGACAAGATTTAACAGTTTGCGCAATCATCTCAGGCTCTCTTCAGCCTTGGCTTTAACAAAACAATTTCTCTCTTTAAACACAATTTCTGGGTGTCCCTATTTCGGACCTAGACCCGTTTCAAAAACAATTTCTGGGTCTCCCTCGTTCGGACTCGGACCCCTTTCACAGTGTACAGTCTTTCGAATGGGCGTACTTTTGTTTTCAGCCAGACCACTCTATTACTTCATTTTACAGTTCAATTTCACTTCATTTTTAAAAGAACTTCAAGTTCCATAATGCCTTTCATGGGCCTTTTTTATTTCCTGCTTTTTTTTTCGAAAATTCAATGCTCCGGTTCCCGCTCCAGCCACACACACGCTCACTGGGATTTCCTCTGTTGCCATGAGACTCACCCGGTTAGCGCGGCTCTGGCGAGCAACTTCTCTGGAGCTCTCTCGGTCGAGGTTAGGGTCTTCCCACCTGCCCCTCGGGTACCCGGGCTTCCCTTCATATGCCCTGGGGAAACGAGTACTTCTGTGCACAGAGTCAGCAGGATATGATCTGCTCTTTTTGGCTCTTGGAAGGCACATTTCCTCAGCCCTGCTACAACACAGGATCATCATCTTGGCCCTCAGCTCCATTTCAGACTCTCCAGGGTTCTTTCAGCACTCTCCTCTGCTCTTCAGCTCCTCTGGTCCACACTGCAACTCCAGCTCACTCAAAGTGCATCTCAGTGCTCCACCTTTTATACTGACTGGGAGTGTTAGTTGGAGTCAGTTGTGGGTGGTTAAAAAGGGAGGCCCGACTCTGCCTGTCCTCATTAATGGGGCAAGACGAAGGCTGCCCATAGGAATCCGTGGTACATTGGTTCCTATGGGCAATCTTCATAGCACTATTCCTCTTATTCTTCGTCCCAGTGGTTTTGCAAGAAGACAATGGGGAGGAAGCATGGGAGTTGTAGTTTTTCCTAATGATGGAGGGAAACCTTTGTAAGTGTTTGTCAGGGAGAAGGGGGCAGATGTGGGATTGTAGGTGAATGGGTTTTAGATAATGTCCCATAGTGACTGGGGATGTTGTATATGTATATATTTCTTCTCCTATGCTTCCCTTTAATGTTAGTACCTGTTAGAATTGGGGCAGGAGCAACGGCATGATTCATAACAACCTATAAAGGTGGAGGAAGTGTTTGGTAGTGGTTTGTCAGAAAAGGGGGGAATACTGCGTCTCTCCAGAGGGCATTCGTCCAACTGTCCCCAAGGACCTCCTGATCAGGTGATCCTCCTGCACTGGTCCACCCCCAGGGTCTGGTTCCAAAGGTGATGGCCCTGCCCTGGCCACCTGAACAAAGAATCCATGGTGTCCATAAGTGAGAAAGGTATTGTACGTTTTGACTGTATCTAAACGGTCGCACGTACAAAAAGGTCTAAAAATGCTACCACCAAAGGTTCGAACACCAAAAGTTCGAACCTTTAGTGGTAGCATTGCAGGTAAATAAAAAAAAAAGACTCTGGGGGCAGCATGGTTGTCCCCCGCAACATCCCGCTCACTATACTGTGTGGTATAGTGAGTGGGGTGTTGCGGGGGACACCCCCGCAGCACACCCGCGAAAAGAAAATAAAAGAAGAAACAAAACGGGGGCTACGGGGGAACCCCCTGCAGCCCCCGTAAAAGAAAAAAGAAAAGGACCGTGCAGCACCGGTTCCTAATCACGGAAGTGAAAGGGAACTGGCACCGCAGGGACTCAGCGTGAAGAAAAAGGTAAGTGGGATTTGTTTATGTTTGGGGTGTGGGTGGGGGGGTGTCATGGGTGTGTTGTGGGTGTGGGTGGGGGTGTGGGTATGTACGTGTGTTCACATGAAAAAGGTGCAAACCTTTGGTGGTTCGCACCTTTCTCATGCGAACTTTCCAGCCGCGGGCAAATCAGCCGCGGTCGGGTCACGTAGATCCCCGAGAAAGTCCTCAGGTTTCTCACAACGCTCTCCGATCACTCGCCTGTGGAGTTATCGGTGGTATGGGACTGTCCCGTTGCACCTCCACCATTATGGAGGATGTCTCCCATGGTATTGTTAGATGCTGGTCTGCTATTATCTTTACAGGAGAAGGTTGAAGGTTTTTTTGAAAGGAACGAAGGGTCAGTGTCTCTATATGCTATGGTATGGGGGGCGTTTAAAGTATGGTTGTGTGGGGACATTAGGTCTACGACCACAGCAGTATTGTGGGAGGTTCGCCAGGATTTGTGGGGGGTGGAAACACAACTAAGACAGCTTGAGAATGACTAGGGCAGATCCAGTGATGGGGCACTTCTAGGTTTGATAAAAGGGAACCTGTTGAAGTTTCGGGAATCAGCAGATAAAGAGGTCCAGTGCATGGCAAGTCCGGCCCAGGTGCATAGGTATGGGGAGGCGGATAGGCGAGGTCGCTTCCTGGCTGGTGTCATTCGGGACGAAAGAGCGTCACAGTACATAGCCGGAATTAGGAGGCGGGCTGGGGATACGTTAACCTCAACCGAGTGTATAAACCGGGAGTTCCATGAATACTATGCAGCCCTATATGCAAATGTCGATATTGTACAGATGAGGAGGTGGATCAGTACATTGGGGATATTGCCCTCCCGGGATTGCCAGAAGAAGCGCGGGCAACCCTTGATCAACCGGTTACGGTGGAGGAAATAGCTCACGCAATAGCATTGTTGGCATCAGGGAAGGTCACGGGATCCGATGGGTTCGGAATCGAACTGTATAATTATGTCAGGCCAGTACTGTCACCGAGACTTCTGAGGCTAGGGGAGAAATCGTTAGAGACTGGCTGTCTACCGCCAATGCTTTCCGAGGCTATAATTTTGGTATTGTTGAAGCCGGGCAGACCACCACATGAAATGGCCTTGTATTGGCCGCTGTCATTGATTAATGTGGAATGAAAGGTGATTGCGAGAGTTTTGGCCCCTCGATTGCTGCCATATATGTCATTGCTGGTACATTCGGATCAGTCTGGGTTTATTCCAGACCCGTCCTCTGCACTCAATTTACGATGACTTTTCTGTGTTATACTGCAGATAAATCCAAAGGCCAGGGCGCTCGTGGCTTCCCTGGATACCGAAAAAGCCCTCTATTCAGTGTGTTGGAAATTGGGGTGTAGCAGCATTTGCGGTTCGGGGATGATTTTATTAGTTGTGTGCGGCTATTTGTATGCCAATCCAGTCGCCAGGGTTCTCACTAATGGCACGTTATAACGGGTGTTTCGGTTGGGACGTGGGACACGGCAGGGGTGGCCCTTGTCTCCCTTGCTGTTTGCCCTAACGATAGAGCTGTTGGCGCGGCTGATGAGACAGACATGTACAGGCATCGACATAGAGGAATCCGAATAGAGGGTCCGCCTCAAGTGATCTCATTATACGCTAACTACACACTATTGTATGTTCGAGACCTGGATCGGAATCTGGGACTTGTGATGGTGGAGGTCCATACATTCGCACATTACTCCGGTTATAAAATCAATGCAATAAAATCTGAGTTATTGCCACTTATTTCCACTTTCGGATAATACGCCACAGCCAGGAGACTTGCTGAGGCTTAGGTGGGTCCCAACTGGGTTTAAATATCTGGGCATCTTGGTGTCCTGCTCGCACCGTTCGCTATACGTGGACAATCACAAGGTGTATTTAAATTCCATGGCTGTTAAATTGCAGCTTTGGGCCAGATTACCTATCTCTCAATATGGGAGATTGGGCCATGTTATGAGGCTGCTGAGCTGGTGATAAAACCTGCCGGTAGGCAGCAAGCTACCACCGACCCGTAACAGTGTTTCCACCGCCCGATATCCCTGTGTAATGATGCCCGTTGTCTTTGCTAAAGTTGGTGGTGGTCCCTAAGTTATTGTATTATTTTAGTACTGTCCCGATCTGGCCTGGGTGATTCTTTTTTTCTAAACTTCTGTCATTAGCTATTGAATTATTTTGGAAAGCCGGGGTGGCCTGAATGAGTTGGGAGGGCCTGGCGGAAACCTAGAAGCAGGGGGACTGGCGGTACCTGACATTGAGTTGTATTATATTGTTGCGCAAGCACAATACGCGGGTCACTGGTATTCACAAGCTCCGGGGCTGGTACATCGATCGCTGAAGTGCTAGTGTGACGGCAATGGATTTGAGATCTATCATCTTTAGTGATCAACACGCAGATTCTTGTACACACGACCCAGTCCACACGACAGTGAATGCATGGTCTCGGCTATTTAAGAGGTTGGGCATAGTGGCTCTATATAGTGCAGCAGTGCCCCTGTGTGATTACCCCAGGCTCCCTCCGTGTATGACCCCGACTTTCAGAGGTCCTGAGCGGCAGACGGTTTTACAGGATTTATTTCTGGGTGGGAGGTTTGTGACGCTCGAGGAGTTTGTGGCAAAGTTGGGTAACAGCCCTATTAAGACATTACAATACTTCAGGATGCGGCCTGCGGTCCGCCGCAGGTGGCCATCGTTCCTGCAGGAGCTGGACAGGAGGCTGGTCTCAAGGTGATATAGATTGTGCCAGGCTAAACAGCCATCAGTGAACAAGCCATAGAAGAAATGGGAACGGTATCTGGCAACTGAGATAGGCAATGACCAATGAGGTATATGGTGTTTGCTGACATGGGATTTCTCACTCAATGTCAGGTTTAGACAGATACAATTTAAGATTTTGAACGGGGTACATTACACGTCAAAGCACATTTCTAGATTTACACCGAATGTCAGTGATGCATGCCCAAAGTATGAGCGAGCTGGAGCGGGCACCTTTCACATGTTCTGGGACGGACAGCAGGTTTTTGCCTGTAAGTGGCGGATGTCCTGCACAATACGGTACAGATAGCCCTGGTGCTCGCCTGCATGCTTGTTCGCAGATTGTTTAATGTGAGCTGTATCATTGCCAAGAAATGCATACTGAAATACTGGAAATCCAAAGCAGCACCCACATGTACAGAATGGCTTAAGGAATTGGCGTATGCTAATGAGAGGGAAGAGGGATATATTGCAATGGTTGTGCCTATATGTAGACCAAAGGACATTTGGGGGCCATTCCGGGACTACCTCTCATGAGCAATGGCAGATTGACGAGATAAGATATCACGGGTGGTGAGCGGTTTGAAGTATGTATGGTTAAACTCAATGTGTAAGGGCCTATGTCGTTGAGGATGGACAGTTACTACTGACCATTGTGTTTATTTGTGATTGTAAAAGTGCTTGTCTATGGCGCAGTGTAACATGTCTGCCTATGTTTTAAATAAAGTAGAAAAAAAAAAGATAACGTCCCTAACGTATGTTTGAACCATTTTATCATCCAAAGAAAACCTATCATATGTACTCCATAATTTGACCCAATATATTGCCTGGCTGATGACCTTTGCCTGAATCCTTTAGGGCAGGCTGAATTGAGACATCACCACTTTTCCCCCCAAAAAAAGCTAATGGAGTACTGACAGTCTGGGACGGTCCCAATTGTGCATGTGAAATGAGGCCCATAAAGAATTCTAAGTAGATTTCTAAATAATCTTAGGCCGTAATTATTTCAGAATTAATGGACAGCTTCAGTTTGTGTTTTTTGTCCTATTACACTTATTTTGGATGTATTGGTAATCATTTCAGATTTTGTTAAATGCACCTCAGAGTTTTGCCAAAGCCAGTAAATTTTTTGCTGGTCTCACAGCACCATCAGAAAATAAAAGTGAAGTAGAACAAATGACCATTGATCTTAGGAAAATGATTTGTTGTAGTTTGCAGCACTCTGTCCATAAAACGTATATGGGGTGACTGGGAATGGCTTAGTGATATGTTCACGATTAGTAAATCTAGCTGATGCCATGAGATTAGAATACGGATTAACGACACATTTCATGCACCCATAAGGAGTTATCATGCCACATTAGTATAAGCCCCTTAAATTTCTCATATCGAACACCTGCACCCCCACTGTGCTTCAAGGGAAACTTACCCAGCCATTTTGACCATTGTTTTCAGACATCAATGTGTGGAACTCTGGTTTCTTCTTTTATATGTCTAAGTTTTTTTTTCATCAACAAATGCTTAATTTGGAAATGAGTCCTTCTCAAATCATAGAGGGCAAAGGACTGGTTTGCAAAGGGGCAGAGTGATGGCACAGTCACCTTGTTGAATGTTTTGATCAGTTCAGCCATCTGTTTTCACTATGCACTGTCTAAGAATTGATGTCTACACCAGCTTGTATTTTCTGAAGTCTATGTTCAAGTTTTTTAATTGAGTGTGTCCTTCAGGTTTCAAGCTCCTTGGGCCCAGTGAAGGTTGTGATTGTCGATTCGGTGTGTGCTGTGGTTTACCCTCTCCTGGGTGGCAAACAGGCGGATGGTGAGTAACAGACTTTGTGGGTTAGGAATTGGAAAGGCAGACCAATGAAACACCATAACCAAAGCTGCTTCCTGCAAAGAACCAGCAGGTCCTTGGAGAAGTTTTATTTGTTTGAAGAGTTTTAGTTAATGTTTTGGAACTTGTTTTTCAACTTTCTATTGCAAGAAAATAGCAAAGGTTTCTACATAGAAAGAAGTCGCTCTTGTTTACTTTCACAAGCATCTATCCAGAGACCTTTAGTCTTAACCATCACATCTGTTTTATGAATTGTTAAGAAGACATGGGGAAAACATAACCATGCTATTAGGATAACATTTTAGAACTTGCTTATTTATTTAGAGTTTCACAATGAAAATGGTCTTGATAAGAACCATGACCAGTCATCCGTTCCAGTAGTAGGGTCCCTGGGTTACATCTCTGTCTAACCCGGTTTGAGGAAGATTGACAATGTCTCTCAATAAATTAACAGGTCTATTTCCCCTCTATCTTCACGAAGAATAGCTCAGCCTAAGTCCTTAACCACAATAGTGCCTCTTGCTAGGTGTCGCCCATGTGTATCTCAATCTCTTGGGCACAACACACCTTTATTTAACACCATGGTAAGCCTATCCATGTGTTCACAGGCCCAGTAGTGTGTCTCAGGTAAAACAAACAACCTGCAGAAGTTCACAGCTTTGCCTTAGTAAGGTCCACATTGTCTCCCTCCTGTGACGTAGGACTAGAGGGTCTACTAGATGCGTGTCCAGATGCTATGGTGCATTCCATGTCTCTGGGTCCTGATCCTATTAGATGGGTCCCTTTCATATTCTTTCTCGCTGAGCCAGCCCTCACTTTAGCTTGGAGCCTCTCTCTCTAGATTGCAATTCTGATGCTTGGGATATCTTTCGGCTAACCTTCTTAACATTCTGCAACAAGCTTTTTCTCCCCGTACTTCCCTGAGACAGCAAATAGACATCTCACTGACTGTAACCAGCTCTTTACCCCCAAGGAATTTTTCACCCTGTTCCTGCCTGATTCTCTTTTTTTCCTCACCTCCAACTACTGACCTGTCTGTCAGCACATCGTACTGTTATTTACTTTCAGTCCCTCCCTCCTTCTTTCTTTCTCTCCTTCAATCTGCTTGGTTCCCTCATGCTTTTCCCGCATCTCGGACCTATTCCCTTTTCTTTAACTTTCTCGGTACTCTCCCGCCTCCCTTAATGTTTCCCTCTTCTGACCTATGTGGTACTCCATTATCTCCTAGATATTCTCCTTTTCCAACCTCTGCTCTCCCTCCCTTCCTTCTTGATATTTTTCTCCCAAACCTCTGTTTGCTGTTCCTCCTCCAGCCTCTGTATTTTCCCTGTCCTTGATGTTCCTCCAAGTTATCCCGTCCTCTTTCATTCTGCAACATCAGATCTCTCACCTCTTCCTGTTTCCTCAGCTATCTGCACCTCCTTCTGCTCTCGCGTCTCTGTTCCCACAGCCTCTCTCAGCATATTCGGCTCTTTCCATAGCTGCTTCTACTCCTGCAACTTCAACTCTCCTTGGACCTCCCCCACCTTCAATTTCATCCGCATATATGCCTCTGCACACTGTGAGGTTGGCATCATGGACGGAGACCCAGACAACAGATTCAAAGTTTAACAACAAGGTTTTATTAAGAAAATGTCAGGATGGAGTAAGGCCTATCTTGCCCTAAGTTAAGGTGGGATTTCCTTACACAAATACACTCAGAATGTCAGAATGTTCAACTAAAAAATCTGTGTCCAAAAGCTATGCTTGCCCTAATACAACACAATGGGCCTCATTAGGAGTTTGCTGGTCTGGAAACAAGGGTGCCGGCAAACTCACTGGCACCCTTGTTTCTGGTTTGTCAAACTGTGTCTGCCTGCTGTGGCCGCTTTGCCCGACAGGTCTGACCCTGCCGGGTGCAGGGGCCACGTTAGGCAGACTCTTCACGGGAGCACCAGCACCATTGCTAACGGTGCTGGTACTCCCGTGTCTCCACGTGTTCCCGTGTCCCCACTCCACAGAGTCCTGTAGGACTCTATGGGAATGGGGACTAACAATTTGGCTGAACCTGACTTCCCGGGCCGGCGGACTCATAATGACCAGTGGCAACGGGAAGTCAGGTGCCAGTAAATTATTACATGTCCGACAGCAACCCCGCCGGTAGCACCGGCAGGGTTTCCGACAGACCCATAATTGGGCCCAATTTGTAGGGATGTCAACCATAAACTAAACAGTGATTCAAACATAACGTTCTGAGCTATTTCCAGCTCAGGCTTACTCTTCAGCTTCTTTTCCCCCAAAATCAATATGTTTATCACAATGCTCCATTCACCTTTGTTTGGACTTGAGTTCCACACTTTTGCAAAGATTTGGGTGCCAAGTTCAATAAAGTTCTGGGAAATATGTCATAGGGTTTCCTTCCCTAAGTTCAATGTTCAAATATAAGTAGTATCTTGAAGCTTTGTCTGTTGACTGGTTCTCCACAAGACTTTACAACTCAGGGCTCCCTTCCCAAAGCCTGATATTCATCATTTGTTTTCCTTTTTTCGCCACACCAAACTTCTTTGTTAGCTTGTAGGGGTTTGCTGGTCTTGTCGCAGTTTCAGACCACACGCTGCACCCATTATAGGTCACGTAATCAGGAACTTCCAGGCTTTCTTGAGAAGTTCAGTATTCGACCAAACAAGTAGTTTCTCAAATACAGCTTCACAACTTTAATATATGAGTGGTTTCTCAATCTTGGCTTCACTTTGTACTCATAGTTAATCATTCAACTCAGCTGTTCATTAGTTTTCAGTTCGTTGTTCATTCCATCATGAATGCAGCTTTTCTTATTTCATTTTATTCAGTCATTCACTTTGTGATTTCAGAAATAGTTCTTCACGTGTTTCACTTAAATAAATACACATTTCTTTCTTTCTTCCAATTTGGTTTTCAATAAAGGTAACTTTACTTATTTAATTCAGTTAGATATTCATTAAAAGTTGATTCATTAAAGGTTGCTTTGCTTGTTTTACTCTTTTCGGTATTCAATAAAGGCATCTCATTCATTTAGGTATTCGGTATGATGCCACTTCATTAATTTCCATTGACAGCTACTGCATTTACAGTCTACTGGAGCGCCCCAGTGATTAAAGTGTTCCCGACACTTACCCAGACTCGGCAGCTCTTTCCACGGCTTCTCCCTCCTTTTGGGAAAGCCTGCTCACCGGACACCTCTCTCTGCTCCTTCCGGCTCTCGTGCGCAGCTTCGCCTCCGCTTGCCGACAGCTTCTGCTGCCCGCCTTCCACTCTGTGGGATCTCTGTCCTGCACTTTCACTCCAGCAGGTCTCCCAGGGTCTCATTCACCATCTTGGCTTTTCAGCCTCTCTCGCTCCCACACTGCTCCTTCTGCTGCCTTTTTCCCGGCTCTCCTTTTCTCCTTCAGTGTCCTGCTTTTTAACACCTGTGGTCAGTTAACGGGCTGCCGGTGTATTCCATCAATTACTATTGCCTGGCTCTCATTACCAGGACATGCCTGACCTTCTTGCATGTTCTTCGTCCCAGTACCAAAGTGGTGAGAGTAATTGGTGTTTATTACTCTGTTGCTTCTTCCTCGTCTCATTACTTGAATGGGAAAAGGTTGTAATTTTAGTAACTCGCAAGTGTTTCTTCCTCATCTCAGTGCTGTTATGTATTCCAAGAGGGGAATGCAGGGGAACCGTCTTATAATAACCCAAACATGTTGAGGAAAGATTAGGGTGATTGTCAGGGGAGAATAAAGTGGATGCCATGTCTCTCCTGAAGGAATCTCACACCCACATTCACTGTCTCTTTATATGGGCCCTCATTACGAGTCCGTCAGGTAGCCGGCGGACCCGTAATGATTTACCGGCACCTGACTTGCCAGAAACACCGGGGCATTGCATCCCCGGCGGTCTGGCAAGTCAAGCGGCGGTTATTGTAAATCCCCATTCCCATTTGAGTGCCATAGTACTCAATGGTAATGGGGAGGACGGAAGCACCAGCACTGTCTACAACAGTGCCGGTACTTCCGTCCAAGTCTGCTGGCGGGTACCGTTCCGCCTGCCTGGGCAGACCTGGCGGGCGAAACGGCACCTGCCAGCAGACTCGTAGTTTGCTGGTCCGGAAACAACGGTGCCAGTAAGCTTACCGGCACATTGTTTCTGGACCGGAAAACTTGTAATGAGGCCCAGGGTCTTTTATAGCATCTCAATCCCTCCCCTTTACCAGACTGTTCGCTGTGGGCTAAACATTTGATTGGTTACGATGGAAGGTCAAGTGTACTCAATTATTTATTTGCTGCAAGTTCCGTCCCCCAGAGCAAGCTTTTAATAGCCTGTCCACCATTTTGGATCGCTGCATCCTGCATGTGTTTTGGAGAAGCACAAACAGCAACTGCTCTATGTTCTACTCAGGCGCTGCAGTGTCCACTGCAACACAATCACATTTAAAACTCAATTTAGGAATCCGTTTCATAATCCTTACACTCACTATCAATACCAAACTCCCGTTGGTCGGCATGCCGCGGCTGTTTTCTTTGCCTTGCAAAGAAATATCTTAAAGGGAGTCAGGCTGTTTCCTGCTGACGCAACTGTCAGGGAGGAGTGTCCAATGACCCCGCACCTGTAATCACTTCCTTCAGTCATCTGCGAGCAGAGCGACAATTGGGATAGGATGTTCCCTGTTGTTCCCCCTTCTAGGCTTCTGTGGCTGCCTGTGTCTGTGCCTTGAAGTGCTGGTGTATTTCTGAGGCAGCAGACGCATCTGTGGCTAAGCGACATGGTATTGGTAGACGCAAAGCCACCATATTAGCAACCTTTAACTTTAATTTAACAATTGTTTTAAAGAAAAGCGATAATAGCGGCTGGGGAAGTAAGAAGGGAAACCTAAGGACAGCGACTGTGGGTCTGCCTTATTAGGTTCACCTTTGAGCTGATTAGAAGCTATAGTTGCCTATTTCCCATCCTCTGTCTGAGAACGATATTCTGACCCAGTCCTCGAGGAAGATCATTTTGTGAATATCCAAGAAGGACAGTGACTGTGGGCTCTCATCTGAGCCACCATAGAAGCTTATCTGATAGGTGCTTGGGGATCGCGCTGATGCAGAGAGTATTCTCCTGAACATTTATATTGATTTAGTTTTCATAGAAGACTTCGCTAAAGTTTTTCATAACCTGTTTCAGCTGTTATTTTAAACATATTCAGGGATGATCCTCGAGCGGTCCATAAGGAGTTTTTATTTCATCTTCCTCACCTCAAAATGGAGTAAGAAAGGAAACAATTGCCAAGGTCACCTCCACTGACCTCTAAAAAGAGGCATAGCCCTGCTCAGTTTCTACCAATTGAAGAGGCCAGTGAGTTTCACTACGATATTGAAGTACTGCTCAAGGATTTGGATGCCAACAGAAAACCCCAGGAGAAAGATATTGAGAACAGCAAAGGTAAAACAGCAATTTCTCACAAATATGGCACCCCCAAGAAAGACAATAGCTTCTGTGAAGGCATCATGAACTAGAGACAGACAACAGGTTGAAGATTGGTTAGCAATATTTGTATTAACTTAAAAAACAGGATGCAGTAAGGCCTAACATGCCCTATGCTAAAGTTGGATTTCCCTACCTAAAGAAAACTAAGGATAGTCTGTGTCAGGAAGTCCAAATCAAATGTCTGTCTGTATCCAAAACCTATACTTGCCCTCACAACTAACTGTATACGTTGTGTCGGGATATCAGCATCAAAATAAATAGTGTTCAGAATAAAGTTCAGAGCTTCTTCCAGCTCTTGGCTTGTAATCCGTTTACCCAAGTTCAAAACAGTTCACAATGTATCATGGTTCCCTTCTCTAGGAATTCAAATATTCCAGCTTTTCAAAACACCACAATTCCTTGGGACACTTCCCAGCTCTTTTGGCATCAGTATTTCTCATTGGTTCACATTAGTAGTTCTGTTTCCTGACTTCTAAATCACATAAAACGTTGTTGCAAAAGACTAGCTTCTTTATGGATACTTTCATTGGCTTCTCCATATAGGGGGCACTCGGTGTAGGCGCAGTTATCGGACCACACAGTCCACCCATCACAGGTACAAGGAACTCATGTGGCAACAGTAAAGACAGACAAAAGTGATCACAGTTCAAGGGTGTTTATTAAACTGTATAATGGATGAGATAAATGCCTAATCTAAACCTACATCTAAGATGGGAGCAAGCTACGACCATCAAATAATAATAATACAGTCCAAGTGGAGTCTAGTCAAATAAAAAGTGCATATACTAAAAAACCTATTGCCAATCCTTACAGCTATGCTATAAAATAGTATGGGATAATGTTCACAAGAAAAGAAAGAAGTGTTCACCAAATAATAAGTCGGGATGGTATAGCCGGGGTCTCCCTTCCCCACGTTTTTAGCATGGGACAAGGCAGGACTCTTGAGCACAGCACACTCCTGGGCTTCTCTGGCACGAGGATACAGTTTGTTTCCAAAATATCAGGGCCTTCTGCGGCCAAGTCTCTTTCACACAAAGACTCTTGCCACAGAGGACCTGATATGCTGTATACCATAAATAGAAAGTTCCTTCAATAGATCTTCATGTTGGGCGATTACTCTTCGCCTTTGGACCCCCTCAGCCGGGCTTCAATCCTTCTCTCAGTGTTAGCCTCTCTGTCAGGTTCACTATCGCCTTTCATTCAAAACATAACATTCAAGAGTCTCAATGTCTTTTTAAACGATCATTCACTGTGGCCATCCCTCAGCCGGATTCACACTTTTTGCCACCATGTTCATGGGTGTATCACTGTTCACCCCAATTCGCAGTTATCCATCAATCGGGTTCACATTTGCCAAATACACCGTTCACTTTGCTTTAGCACAATGTGGCATTCACTTCCCTTTGATTTTCCTCTTGTCAACATGTCAGAGACTTTCGATTGTACAAGGCGTTTGACAATGACCCTCGTATGACCACTCTGACACCTCACACCGAGCGCCCTCCCCCCACCCAGGCCTCTTGGTTCTTGTAGATTCAACACAACCAAAAAAGGCTCCAGTAAGAGTCCTTGGAGTGAGCGCCCACGCGGCACCAGACTCTGCATCTGGACCTTAACTGGGGTTTCTTTAAAGTTCAAATACACACACAGGGTAATTCATAGAATTTCGCAGAAAAGTGTTGCAAGCGGCTGGCGCAGAGTGTCCGCGTGCGATTGCCTGCGCCAGGCACGTGCGCTAAAACCGATTTCCGCGCACAGCGTATTCATGGATTTCAGGCTCCCAAACCAGCCGTGGCGCAGAGTATCGCAGCGACCCTGCAGCAGCGCCAGTAACGCCCTCGCGCAAGGAAAAGCCATCAAAATCGCTAAATCATCGCAAAGGGCTGCGCTAACCCTGGACCAGTCTACAGGGCTGCCAAACAAGGAACGCAAAGCGGGTAACGTGCATATCAGGGGTACGCGTGAAGTCATACACGCGATTAGCCAGGGTACGTGTACTACAGGGGTACGCGGGAAGTACTACACGCGGTTGGGCAGGGTACGTGTATTACAGGGGTGCGCGGTAATTCTCACATGCGATTTGGCCAGGTACGTGTATTACAGGGGTGCGCGGGAATTATCACACGCAATTTGGCCTGGTACGTGTATTACAGGGGTGCGTGGGAAGTTCTACACGCGATTGGCCAGGGTACGTGTATTACAGGGGTGCGCGGGAATTCTCACATGCGATTTGGCCAGGTACGTGTATTACAGGGGTGTGCGGGAAGTTGTACACGCGATTCGGCTGGGTACGTGTATTACAGGGGTGCGCGGGAATAATCACACGCGATTTGGCCTGGCACGTGTATTACAGGGGTGCGTGGGAAGTTCTACACGCGATTGGCCAGGGTACGTGAATTACAGGGGTGCGCGGGAATTATCACACGCGATTTGGCTTGCTACGTGTATTACAGGGGTGCGTGGGAAGTTCTACACGCGATTGGCCAGGGTACGTGTATTACAGGGGTGTGCGGGAAGTTCTACACGCGATTCGGCTGGGTACGTGTATTACAGGGGTGCGCGGGAATTCTCACATGCGATTCGGCTGGGTACGTGTATTACAGGGGTGCGCGGGAATTATCACACGCGATTTGGCCAGGTACGTGTATTACAGGGGTGTGCGGGAATTATCACGCAATTAGGCTGGGTGGGTCCTCACAGGTGTTCCCTGTACACCCTCCACGGCCCCTGCAGGCAGCCCACAAAACAGGGGACTACCCTGCACACCTGCTCATGTCCCCCTGCACCCCCACCCCCCAGCAGTGCAGGGGCACCCTCCACCAGGCCCCCACCCATGTCCCCTATCACCCCCACCCCCCCGCCACCAGGGGCACCCTCCACCAGGCCCCCACCCATGTCCCCTATCACCCCCACCCCCCAGCCACCAGGGGCACCCTCCACCAGGCCCCCACCCATGTCCCCTATCACCCCCACCCCCCAGCAGTGCAGGGGCACCCTCCACCAGGCCCCCACTCATGTCTCCCACCACCCCCACCCCCAGCCACCAGAGGCACCCTCCACCAGGCCCCCACCCATGTCCCCTATCACCCCCACCCCCCAGCAGTGCAGGGGCACCCTCCACCAGGCCCCCACCCATGTCCCCTATCACCCCCACCCCCCCGCCACCAGGGGCACCCTCCACCATGCCCCCACCCATGTCCCCTATCACCCCCACCTCCCAGCAGTGCAGGGGCACCCTCCACCAGGCCCCCACTCATGTCTCCCACCACCCCCACCCCCCAGCCACCAGGGGCACCCTCCACCAGGCCCCCACCCATGTCCCCTATCACCCCCACCCCCCAGCCACCAGGGGCACCCTCCACCAGGCCCCCACCCATGTCTCCCAACACCCCCACCCCCCAGCAGTGCAGGGGCACCCTCCACCAGGCCCCCACCCATGTCCCCTATCACCCCCACCCCCCCCGCCACCAGGGGCACCCTCCACCAGGCCCCCACCCATGTCCCCTATCACCCCCACCCCCCAGCAGTGCAGGGGCACCCTCCACCAGGCCCCCACTCATGTCTCCCACCACCCCCACCCCCCAGCCACCAGGGGCACCCTCCACCAGGCCCCCACCCATGTCCCCTATCACCCCCAGCAGTGCAGGGGCACCCTCCACCAGGCCCCCACCCATGTCCCCTATCACCCCCACCCCCCCCGCCACCAGGGGCACCCTCCACCAGGCCCCCACCCATGTCCCCTTTCACCCCCACCCCCCAGCAGTGCAGGGGCACCCTCCACCAGGCCCCCACCCATGTCCCCTATCACCCCCACCCCCCAGCAGTGCAGGGGCACCCTCCACCAGGCCCCCACCCATGTCTCCCAACACCCCCACCCCCCAGCAGTGCAGGGGCACCCTCCACCAGGCCCCCACTCATGTCTCCCACCACCCCCAGCCACCAGGGGCACCCTCCAACAGGCCCCCACCCATGTCTCCCACCACCCCCACCCCCCAGCCACCAGGGGCACCCTCCACCAGGCCCCCATCCATGTCCCCTATCACCCCCACCCCCCAGCAGTGCAGGGGCACCCTCCACCAGGCCCCCACTCATGTCTCCCACCACCCCCACCCCCCAGCCACCAGGGGCACCCTCCACCAGGCCCCCACCCATGTCCCCTATCACCCCCACCCCCCAGCAGTGCAGGGGCACCCTCCACCAGGCCCCCACCCATGTCCCCTATCACCCCCACCCCCCAGCAGTGCAGGGGCACCCTCCACCAGGCCCCCACCCATGTCCCCTATCACCCCCACCCCCCAGCAGTGCAGGGGCACCCTCCACCAGGCCCCCACCCATGTCCCCTATCACCCCACCCCCCCCGCCACCAGGGGCACCCTCCACCAGGCCCCCACCCATGTCCCCTATCACCCCCACCCCCCCGCCACCAGGGGCACCCTCCACCAGGCCCCCACCCATGTCCCCTATCACCCCCAGCCACCAGGGGCACCCTCCACCAGGCCCCCACCCATGTCCCCTATCACCCCCACCCCCCAGCAGTGCAGGGGCACCCTCCACCAGGCCCCCACTCATGTCTCCCCCCAGCCACCAGGGGCACCCTCCACCAGGCCCCCACCCATGTCCCCTATCACCCCCACCCCCCAGCAGTGCAGGGGCACCCTCCACCAGGCCCCCACCCATGTCCCCTATCACCCCCACCCCCCCGCCACCAGGGGCACCCTCCACCAGGCCCCCACCCATGTCCCCTATCACCCCCACCCCCCAGCAGTGCAGGGGCACCCTCCACCAGGCCCCCACCCATGTCCCCTATCACCCCCACCCCCCAGCAGTGCAGGGGCACCCTCCACCAGCCCCACACCCTTGTCTCCCAACACCCCCACCCCCCAGCAGTGCAGGGGCACCCTCCACCAGGCCCCCATTCATGTCTCCCACCTCCCCCACCCCCCAGCCACCAGGGGCACCCTCCACCAGGCCCCCACTCATGTCTCCTACCAGCCCCACCCCCCAGCCACCAGGGGCACCCTCCACCAGGCCCCCACCCATGTCCCCTATCACCCCCACCCCCAGCAGTGCAGGGGCACCCTCCACCAGGCCCCCACCCATGTCCCCTATCACCCCCACCCCCCCGCCACCAGGGGCACCCTCCACCAGGCCCCCACCCATGTCCTCTATCACCCCCACCCCCCAGCAGTGCAGGGGCACCCTCCACCCGGCCCCCACTCATGTCTCCCACCACCCCCAGCCACCAGGGGCACCCTCCACCAGGCCCCCACCCATGTCCCCTATCACCCCCACCCCCCAGCAGTGCAGGGGCAGCAGGCAGTCAGGCAGCAGCAGGTGGGAGCGTGCTCGGGGCTCTGGGGGGCAGTAGTTCGGCCTTCCGGGCAGGAGCGTGGTATTCCGTGTGCGTAGGCGTGGCCAGCTTGGTACGGAGTGATTTTGCACGTGAAAATCCTGCACGTCAGCGTGAAAACCGAGGAAAGGCCCTCAGCGCGTAAGCGCGTCTGTGACGTGACCCGCACGGGTGTTTCCCACACAGCACGTGATGACAGAGCACACATGGAAAGACTGCACGTCAGAGTGTAATTGCGTGTGATTGGTGGAAATGGCCCTACACGCAGAAGTGACAAAGCGTGTAATTGGTGGAAATGGCCCTACACGCAGAAGTGACAAAGCGTGTAATTGGTGGAAATGGCCCTACACGCAGAAGTGACAAAGCGTGTAATTGGTGGAAATGTCCCTACACGCAGAAGTGACAAAGCGTGTAATTGGTGGAAATGGCCCTAGCGCGTACACGCCGGGTAAGTGACGCTGGACGTGTGGCCCTGTATAAAAGGTATGTGTAGAACACGTTTTCCTTGTACGTGCTTTTCGTGGAGAGCGAGTGGGTGAATTCTGTACTTCTTGTCGTTTCACACGCGATTTACTTCACGGCGTTTCAAGTTCGTATTCCCTGTTACCTCTGACAGCTTTTTCTCTTTTTTCGCTTTTCCTGGTTTAGCTGGGCCTGTTCCCTCAAACAGTGTTCCCTTCTACTGTTGTCCTGTCTCCTCAGACACCGTACAAATCTTCTTTTGGCGGGGGTGTTGCCAACCAAACGTGCTCCTTTTACACGCTCGTTTACCAGGCAGACGGTGAGTCACGCACGTATCTAACATCTGTGCTTGCCCCGTGTGTAGCCTACCCCTTCAGAGGTCATTCTAGGCTGCGTGTGACACGCATACGTTCATTCTTGTGTTACTGGGTGCCACAGCGTAGTGCAGGTTTTTCTTTCTGCACACGTGGTCTAGGAGGGGTTGCGTGCACGTCATCTCCCTTTTTTGGGGCTCCTGTGCGTAGCGTGACCCGTCATCTTTCCCCAGGGGTTACAATCAGCCTTGCAAGAGCACTAGGGTACAATAACCATCTGGTACCCAACCCCTTTGACCCCCAATTGCCCAAGACAATAGTTTACAGCCACTCCCATACGCACATTTACATCAGTGCCATGGCTGGGAGGCGAGGATTCCGTAAGGGTGGCAAAGGTGGAAGAGCCACAAGTGGTGGCCGTGGTGTATCCGGTAGGGGACGTGGTCGTTACTTGCAGGGTGAGCCTGTCCCCCCATGTGTGGAGGACCAGTCAAGGGCACCCATAATCCCCCCCCCCCTCCCATTGAGGCTGATGTGGCTGACACCATCCATGCTCAGCCCTTGTTGGACCAGCCCATTGTGGCACCAGATCTGGCTGACTCCATGGCTGACTTCCAGGTCAGCAGGCCTATGACACGTGCGCTGGTGCACGTTGATTCACCATGCCACGTGCATCTGGGCCAGCAAGGTCATCTGCTGCACCAAGGAGGCAGGGCGGAGAGGCTGCAGGGGCAGCTGCGGCTCCATCCACCCCAGCCCTCACACACCCAGCCAGGACAGTGTCGGTCCTAGTCCATGCTGCTGACATTCCCCCTGACACCATCACACTAGAGCCAATGCCTGCACCAACTCCCATGCTGAGTGTGCAATCCCACACTCCTGATACAGAGTCCACCAGGGCTCCTGCCCCTAATGTCCAGAGCGGCGCAGGACACTCAGGATCACCACCACCTTCCAAGCGGAAGAGGAAGAGTGCTCGTCCGGCACAGGCTGATGCCCCAGACACGGCTACACAGTCCGGCCCATCCAGGAAGCCCAGCTTCACGGATGACGAACTGAATGCACTTGTCGAGTATGTGTCCGGACATGACAACGAGATGGTCATTGTTGCAGGATCCAAGACCACACCTGCACAACGCCAGGCACACTTGCAGACCGTTGCGGACATCGTAAGTGCCCTTGGAATCGTGAGGCGCACAGCCAATGATTGCTATAAGCGCTGGAATGACCTAAAGCGCAGGGCAAAGAGTAAGCTGGCCTCAAGTCATGCCGCAACTCTAGTGACTGGAGGTGGGTCTCCAGTAGTAGACATGGAACTCACTCCACATGAGTCAGTCGCTGGGACCTATGTCACGAAGGAACAGATCCAAGGCGTGGGAGATCTGGCTGATTACGAGGCATTGTCCAGTGAGTGCACATGCATGTGTGTGTCATCCATGTGCATGGTGTGTGTGTGAGGGCTTCTGTTTGTGTGCCAGGTGAGAGTGTGTGCGCCTGAGTCGTATGGGTCAGCCATGTGCTTCATGCAATACTTCCTGCGCAGCTGCATTTTGGCCATAGCAGTATCCCTTCTGCCAACAGTACACATCTAGCCCAACTGCACGCCAGTTGCCCTTGAAGTGTCACCTTGCCACAACATAGTTGCTTATTTTTCACTGTTCATTCAGTCAGTTTGTTTGCATTCCACCACTTTCACTAGGCATGTCGCTGTCCACTAGTCACATGTCTGACATGGCTATGGTAAAGTGGAGTGACTTTGTTACCTGGATATCATTTGTACACACATGTCCCTGTGCAATTGGACCATTTCAGACTGGCAGCTCCAGGTGAAAAATCTGACCTGTTAGAATAAGAAAAGCGATTACATGCGGGAACTGGACTGAATGAATAGGTGCTGCCCTCCTCTCCATCTTCACTCAATAGCAATGGTACATGCCATCTGTGTGATGGCATGTGTGTATCACCTGGCAATCACAGGCCAATGTGTGATGCCACTGCCAGGCAGCATGCAGAAAATGTGTTCATCTTCCATCTTGGTGTCATCAGTGTGTGCCATTTGCCTGCACTTCATACGCAGTGAGGGTGCATGCATGGGAGGGTTTCAGTCATGTGGGACATGTGTCAATCAAGTACTGGTTCTCTTGCTTCTCAGCCCTCATTGTGTGCCATGGTGCTAATGCCTGTTTCCATTTCTTTGTTTTCATGTCTTTGCAGGGGAAGACGCACCTGATACTGCTGGGGTTGTGGAGATGGTGCAGACCCAGGAGGGGTCCGAGGGCCGACCAACCACCAGTGAGGGACGTGGTGTGTGGTGGGGGAGAACCCACAAGCGCTGCAGGTCGTGCTCTCAAGGTGTGTCTCTGGCTGCACCTCCCCCGAGCTGTACTCAGGTGTTGATTCGGATGAGACCTACGTGCCGTCGCAGGTGAGTGTTCCAGGGAGGGATTCTGTTCTGTCTCACCCACCTGCACCAGGGTCAGAACCCTCCATGGGGATGTCAGTGTTGGCAGCTACGCCTTTGGTGGTTACGGATGCAGGGTCACACTCCGCGACATCTGATCCTGTTCCTGGGCCAGCAGATCAGAGGGGGAATGCAGTCCTGCAGCCTCAGGCAGTGCCGGCACAGCAAGGCGCAGTTCGCCTTGCCCCAGACAGGTGTGGTGCCCGCCAACGTGGTGGCCGTACGCCACCCGGCAATACCGCATGGGAGCAATCCATTTACGGTATGGCAACCCAACAGGCTGCATCATCCGAGATGATGGCTCAGGCCATGGATAGGGTGGCCACTTCCATTGTCCCCCCAGAAAGGCTGATGGAGCGACTAGAGCAGGCAACCGACTCCATCTGCCAGTCACACAGGGAGGACATGTTGGGGTCCAACAGGGACAGGCGGGCGGCACTGGCGACTCTGCAGGAGGCCATCTCCCTTGAGTCCCAGGGCCACAGGGAAGCCCTGAGGCAGGAGCTCCTTCACCTCAGGACGACTCTTGTTGAGCTTGAGGCTTCAACACACCAAAGGACAGAACAGCAGCTGGAGCGTCTCACCCGTACGCTCTCAGCTGAGATGCAGGCAACGAGGGCGGAGGTCCGGGCATCCCGTGAGTTGTTGCATGGGGACCTCCGCACACTCATCCTCCAGAACCAGACCTACCACACCCGCATGCTTGCAGCCATGGAGGAGCAGACTAGGGCCTTGCGTGGGCTGCCTCCCATAGTGCAACCACCTCCGGATGCGGCTGTACAGGGTGATAATAGCGACAGCAGTGATACTCCCACAACAGGGTAGCCGTGTGGGCCATGAGCCCATGGAGGTGTTTTATCTTCCCAGGATCCACGCAGGTGGGTTCTGGTGTGCATCCTGTCCTCGGACCTCCTGGGTGGCCTCCCCAACCCCCCCGGGCCCATCAATGGCCATTTTTGATTCTTATTTTTATTTTTATTTTGATTTCTTTTATTCCCAATTTTTTTGGGACGATTTGTTGGCTTCCGTGGTTACTGTGGGCATACGCTGCATTGTGGCTGGGCACATGCAGGCTTGTAATGTATTTGGTTCAGATGCTTGGGTTTGGGTCACACACACCCCTCCTGCTTCCCGTTTCCATGGGCTTGCAAAGGGTGTGCCCAAGTGACAGTGAATTACACAGTGACGTTGGACTCCCATGAGCTGTGTGGGCAGTCTGTAGTCAATACTGTGTATACATTCCTAGTGCATATTGCTGTTGTGTTGTACACTGCATGTTGCATTGATGTGTAACTCTTCTTCTGTGTCTACCTCCCAATTTGCAGGTCCCTTCCTCATGTCTACACAAGGACCTCTAGTCTGGAGATGGGGTCCATGCTGCAGCAGTGCACCTACAACTCTACATGGCGCCAACACTGCACAGTTGGTAGTGGTGGGAGTGCAGGCATTTCCAGGTGGTGAGACTACTAATATGTAACATTTGTGTTGTCATGTTAATGGTACTACGTGCTCAAGTATGTTGTTGGTCCGGCATTGCTGTGAGCATTTCAGGTGTTGCAGGTTTCTAATAGGGACACTGTACATAGTGAGACTAGTGTCATGTTGTGGGGATTACTTTGTTTACCTGCAATTAGCATGACATGGCACGGTGTGTCGTGTGGCGGTGCTGGGGTTGGGTTGGCTGACATGGCACTGTCCTCTTGTTGCATTTTGCAAGTGGGTATTCATTTTAGCTGCTTCAATGTGTAACTTCACAAAACTGCATTGGTGGTGTCTGTGTGGGTAGGGATGCACACATTGTGACACTTCCAGGTGAACAATCTCAGGCTGATATGGTATTCACGGTTCATTCTCCAGACATTCAGGATCAGTGTCAGGTTGAGTCATCATTGATTGTCAGATGGAATGTGCCAGGGCAGTGTGCACTCCACAGGGGTGTGATTTCTATGTGAAGTAATTAGCCACTAGCTGTATACGGGCTGCCTCCCCCCGTGCCCTTTCCCCTCCCATGCGCAGCGGCTGTGCATGTGGTTGGGGATGTGGGGCCACCACCATGTCCACGGCCAGGCCCCGGCGTGTTGCAACGTTGTGCAGGACACATGCTGCCACTATGATCCTGCACACTACTGGGGGAGCGTATAACAGCTGCCCGCCAGAACGGTCAAGGGAGCGAAAGCGTGACTTTAGCACTCCGAATGTGCGCTCCACTATGCCCCGGGTCGTAATGTGGGCTGTGTTATATCTTACCTCGGGTGGTGTGGTGGGGTTCCGAATTGGCGTCATCATGTGGGGGCTGAGAGGGTAGGCACTGTCCCCTGTGGAGGTGGTGATTGGTATCATTGGTGGGGTTGTGACCTTGCTCAGTATCCAACATGCATGCATGTGCAGTGGCATACATACTCGCCAAGCAGCCATGTATCGCCATGCCGCCCAGCTTCTAGGTCCCGGCTTAGGGTGGACATTCGGTAAATGAAGCTGTCGTGGGTGGAGCCGGGATAGTTGGCATATACTGAGGTGATGATTCCCTTGGCATTACATGCTACCTGCACGTTGATGGAATGCCAGTGCTTGCGGTTCCTATAGATGTGCTCAGATGCCCTGGGGGGACGTAGAGCCACATGGGTGCAGTCGATGGCACCTAGCACTTTGGGGAATCGTGCCACACCGTAAAAATCCAGGGCGGCAGCATGCCTTTCTGCAGGTGTTCTGGGCAGGTATATGTGCCTGCGGACTGATGGGCGTGCAGTCATGATGTTCAAGACCTGGTGTAGGCAGCATGACTGGGTGGCCTGTGACACCCCACCCACTATGGCACTTGTCCGCTGAAATGATCCAGTGGCTAAGAAGTGCAGTACATTGAGGACCTTCTCCAGGGGGCTGAGTGCTTGGGAGCACAGGGTGGGTGATGTGAGGTCATCCTCCCACTCACTCACCAGGTCCAGTATAATGTGTGGTGGAAACCTGTACCTCCCATACACCTGGTCATCAGGCATCCCGAAAAGGCTGGTTCTGGGTGTGAATATTCTGGCCCTGACTATCCTCCTCCTCCTCCTTTGGTAGCCCACTGCCACTGCTGCTAGGAACGGTATGTTCATCCTGGCGTCTGAGCTTGTTATTGTTAAAGTGCGCAAATGTATGCTTTGCGCGTGTTCTAGCCGAGCGTGTGACCCGCGCACCCCTGGAATCCAGTTCCCAGTCCAATAGCATGTGGAAATTCACATGCACCACGGGATACAGGTTCGCTGACGTACTTGCGTGTGTAAGTGCCCGCGCACCCATGAAATACACGTACATAGGCCAATCGCGTGTAAGCGCACTTTTGTCCAATTACACGCGATGACACTCTGACGTGCAGTATTTCCACGTGTGCCCGTCATCACGTGCTGAGTGGGGAACACCCGTGCGGGTCACGTCACAGACGCGCTTACGCGCTGAGGGACTCTGGTCCAATAGAATCGCGTATGCGTGCTGACGCGCTTACGCGCTAAGGGCCTTTCCTCGGATTTCACGCTGACGTGCAGGATTTTCACGTGCCAAATCACTCCGTATCAAGCTGGCCACGCGAAAACACACGGAAGACCACGCTCCTGCCCAGAAGGCCGAGTTACTGCCCCCCAGTGCCCCGAGCAGCCTCCCACGTGCCATCTGCTGCTGCCTGCCTGCCTGCCTGCCTGCTGCCACCGTGCCCTGCCATTTGGTGCCTGCACATCAGCCATCTGCAGGGGTCCAGTTGCTGTGTCCACCCCTGCTGGAACTGAAGACTCCCGACTGGGATTACATCGCTCCACAGCCCAGCCCCAGGACCCAGTTGTCCACCCACACCTGCCTCTGGGGTTGCCATGTCGGGCACTTTCACATCTGGCACCAGTGGCAACCCCAGGCCAGAGGGGCAGAGGGGCACCAGCTTCACTGACACCGAAGTTGGTGTCCTGGTGGAGCATGTCCTGGGGCAGTATGATGCCCTCTTTGGATCGTCCCGCGCCAGCAAGGAAGGACGGCAGAGGATCTGGGCCGACTGTGTGGTTGCCATCAACGCGGAGGGGGTGGCAACCCGCGACGTCCTGAAGATCAAGAAGCGCTGGGAGGACTTGAGGTCCAGGACCCTTGTGAAGGCCCGGCGCCTCGTGGAGGGGGGCCGGGGCCGCATGAGTTCCATCCAGATGAGGGTCCTGGAACGCGTACGCCCAGCGCTCCACGCCCAGATCCTTGAGAGGGAGGCCCGTCTGGAGTTGAGCGGTAAGTGTCCAAGCATTACTGTGTGAGACAGGGCATGTTGCGGTGTGCTGGTTCTATGATACTTGCCTGTATGTGTGCCATAGGCCATGTATGCATGTATGTGTGCAGGGACATCATGGTAATGCATGTGCGACCAGTGATGTGTGACCCACATGGTTGTTGCATGTGTTCAAATGCCGCATGGGGAGCCCTATGCAGATTTTGAACATGAGAGCATGCCAGTCTCTGTACCTGGACATGGGTGGGGGTGAGGGATGGGTGCTGATGCCAGGTACATATATGGTAGCCATGTCTGTGTGCCTGACCTGCGTGTCTGTGACTTGTGCATGCCATGGATGCATGACACATGTGTGTGACAATGCACAGATTCAGTGAAGCAGCCAAATTACCCTTGTATCCGCTGTGTTTGGTGTGTTTGGGGCCAGATGGATGTGACTGAGGTGAAGGGTGTGCATGTGATAGGCATGAGCCATGATGCATGTGAGTTACATATCATTGAATGTTTCAAGAGTCCATTGGACATGCATGGAAATGTCCATGGCATGCACCATGCCTGTTACTGTGTGTGTTTTGCCTGGACTGACCCATGTGTTGTGGAGGGACATGATGGAAGTGTACTTTGACAGTGCTGCTCATCTGCTATTGCTTCCTGTCTAGGGGACCATTGTTGCCCTGATGCTTGTGTTCTTTGTCTCCCTCTACGCAGCGGCTAGTGAAGAAGAGGGCGGAGACGGCGCTGTGGAGCAAGGCGGCGGGGATGCCCCCACGGCTGCAGCGGAAGGGGTGGGTGAGCCCCCACAGGGGCCTGCTACGGTGGGAGACGGTGAGGAGCCATCCAGGTTGGTGGTTTGCACAGAGGAGGAGGAGGCCGCCACTGGGGCACACATGGGGCCTGGTGGGGGCATCCCTGCTGGTGCAAGTGGTGCAGTCCAGGGCCAGGGGCAGGAGGCAGCACAGGTCACCGTGGAGGGGCCTGTGCATTTCGCTGTCCCTGACCCTGTGAGTGCACCACCATGCACCAGCAGGGATGCCCCGTCCCAGGCCCGTCCGCAGGTAGAGGGGATGTCCATGTCACCTGACTCCTCTCCACCTGCGGACGTGGGAACCCCTGGCCGTGTGGAGAAGGTCCTGATTGGGGTCGCGATGCGCACGGCTGTGATTCGTGATGCCGTGCGTGCTTCCCGGGAGGACGACGCACGTCATCACGAAGTGCACTGTGCCGACGTGGCCCAATTGGGATCGGCCATGTTCGGGGGTTTTCTGCATGTGTTGTCCAATCTGGCGGCCCTCTCCTCCTCTGTGCAGGCTATACACCAGTCGTTCTCCTTGCCGTCTTCCGGCCCAGATGCCACCAGGGCCCCCTGTGGACCTGCCCCGACCAATGCAGCCAGCTCGGTGGGGATCCCATCCCTGCCACAGTTGGGAGTCGGAGGTCCAGCAGGGGTGGACAACACGGCAACTGGACCCCAGCAGGTGGAAGATGTGACAGCATCATCAGGCAGGGCACGTGCACGACGGCGTCGGTGGTTTCCATCAGCCTGGATGCCGTCGTGCTGGCAGAGGCAGTGGCGTCGGAGGCAGCAGCAGGCTCGACGTGGGAGGCATCATGGCTCGGGGCCTTCAAGATCAGAGGGGCAGGCATCGGCCGGAGGGCAGGGCAACCCTGGGATGGTGGTGTCTTCCATGTGGGAGCAGTTGGTCCAGCGGATAGGTGCGGAGCGGCAGCGGGCGGAAGAGGAGCGGCTCACCATGGTCAGGGCGGAGTTCTCCATTCGTCGGGCGTTGAGGCGGGCTGAGTGCCTCGAGGAAGCTCGCAGGGAGTTTGAGCTGGACATGGGGTTATCCCTGCGAGACCTCGGGGCCAGGACAGAGTCCCGCCTCCAGGACATCGACATGGAGTTCGATGATGCCCTGGCCAGCAACATCACCGAGTGAGCCGCAGGACTTGCCCGCTGCCTTTGTATATAGTTATTTAGTTAGTTAGTGTTAGGTTTCCTTTATTAATTTTATTTTTTTTTGGACCGCTCGGACAATGGCCACTTTTTTGTATATATTATTTTCATTAGGTAGTAGTAGGTTTCATTTATGGTGTTGGGCTCATGGACCCTGGAATTTTCGTGTATATAGTTTGCTTTTTGAAGAAACATTTTTTTTATTAATTATTGTGTTCAGCATGAGGAAATGGTTTTTCATTATTTTACTTCCACATGATTTTGCTTTGGACAACATTTGTTTTTGGATTACTTTGTTTTTTTTATTTTTACATTTGTTCTCGGACATGGACCATTTATTTTGTTATCGCCATTGTTGTATGTTTGATTTTTTTACTTATTTTTCATCTTTAATACATGTTCTTTTTAACTTTCACTTGTGGTATTTTCTGATTGGTTTCATACATGTCATGATATGGGTTTTGACATTGACTTGCACCCATTGTGTATGTGTGTGTGACGGACATGTGTTCATTTACAGACTTGCCATTGGGGTTGTATCATGTACTTGCATTCACTATGTGGGTGGATGCAATCCTTGCCTGGGTGTTTGTGCTGGGTATGCTGCCCATTACTGCCATGATTGAGTATCGTCAGGACCTGGGGGCAGGGGGACATGTGTGGGTGCCTGGTGGAGGCTGCCCCTGCACTGCTGGGGGGTGGGGGTGGTGGGAGACATGAGTGGGGGCCTGGTGGAGGGTGCCCCTGGTGGCTGGGGGTGGTGGGAGACATGAGTGGGGGCCTGGTGGAGGCTGCCCCTGCACTGCTGGGGTGTGGGGGTGGTGAGAGACATGAGTGGGGGCCTGGTGGAGGCTGCCCCTGCACTGCTGGGGGGTGGGGGTGGTGGGAGACATGAGTTGGACATGGGTGGGGGCCTGTTGGCAGGTGCCCCACAGTGCTGGGGGGTGGGGGTGGTGGGAGACATGAGTGGGGGCCTGGTGGAGGGTGCCCCTGCACTGCTGGGGTGTGGGGGTGGTGGGAGACATGAGTGGGGGCCTGGTGGAGGGTGCCCCTGGTGGCTGGGGGGTGGGGGTGGTGGGAGACATGAGTGGGGGCCTGGTGGAGGGTGCCCCTGCACTGCTGGGGTGTGGGGGTGGTGGGAGACATGAGTGGGGGCCTGGTGGAGGGTGACCCTGGTGGCTGGGGGGTGGGGGTGGTGGGTGACATGAGTGGGGGCCTGGTGGAGGGTGCCCCTGGTGGCTGGGGGGTGGGGGTGATAGGGGACATGGGTGGGGGCCTGGTGGAGGGTGACCCTGGTGGCTGGGGGGTGGGGGTGGTGGGAGACATGAGTTGGACATGGGTGGGGGCCTGCTGGCAGGTGCCCCACAGTGCTGGGGGGTGGGGGTGGTGGGAGACATGAGTTGGACATGGGTGGGGGCCTGCTGGCAGGTGCCCCACAGTGCTGGGGGGTGGCGGTGCAAGGGGACATGAGTTGGTGTTCATTAGTTCAAGGAGACATGTGCCTTTGCTGGGGGGCATGCCCATGTTGGGTGGGCTGCCTGCGGGACATGACCAGGGATGCAGGGTAGTCCCCTGTGGTGTGGGCTGCCTGCAGGGGCCGTGGAGGGTGTACAGGTGGGAGGACCCACACTGTCAAATCACATGTGGGACTCCCCGGCAACCCTGAAATACACGTACCGTGCAGAAATCGCGTGTAAAACTTCCCGCGCAACCCTGAAATACACGCGCCCAGGCTATTCGCGTGTGGAACTCCCCGCGCACCCCTGAAATACACGCGGCCAGGCTATTCGCGTGTGGAACTCCCCGCGCACCCCTGAAATACACGCGTCCAGGCTATTCGCGTGTGGAACTTCCCGCGCACCCCTGAAATACACGCGCCCAGGCTATTCGCGTGTGGAACTTCCCGCGCACCCCTGAAATACACGCACCCAGGCTATTCTCGTGTGGAACTCCCCGCGCACCCCTGAAATACACGCGCCCAGGCTATTCGCGTGTGGAACTTCCCGCGCACCCCTGAAATACACGCGCCCAGGCTATTCGCGTGTGGAACTTCCCGCGCACCCCTGAAATACACGCGGCCAGGCTATTCGCGTGTGGAACTCCCCGCGCACCCCTGAAATACACGCGTCCAGGCTATTCCCGTGTGGAACTTCCCGCGCACCCCTGAAATACACGCACCCAGGCTATTCGCGTGTGGAACTCCCCGCGCACCCCTGAAATACACGCGCCCAGGCTATTCGCGTGTGGAACTTCCCGCGCATCCCTGAAATACACGCGCCCAGGCTATTCGCGTGTGGAACTTCCCGCGCACCCCTGAACTACACGCGCCCAGGCTATTCGCGTGTGGAACTTCCCGCGCACCCCTCAAATACACGCACCCAGGCTATTCGCGTGTGGAACTTCCCGCGCACCCCTGGAATACACGTAGCCCGCTCCCCCAGGCCCGATCGCGTGAGGAACTTCACGCGAACCCCTGTAATACACGTAGCCCGCTCCCCCAGGCCCGATCGCGTGTGAAACTTCACGCGAACCCCTGAAATACACATAGCCCGCTCCCCCAGGCCCGATCGCGTGAGGAACTTCACGCGAACCCCTGTAATACACGTAGCCCGCTCCCCCAGGCCCGATCGCGTGTGAAACTTCACGCGAACCCCTGAAATACACGCACCCAGGCTATTCGCGTGTGGAACTCCCCGCGCACCCCTCAAATACACGCACCCAGGCTATTCGCGTGTGGAACTCCCCGCGCACCCCTCAAATACACGCGCCCAGGCTATTCGCGTGTGGAACTTCCCGCGCACCCCTCAAATACACGCGCCCAGGCTATTCGCGTGTGGAACTTCCCGCGCACCCCTGGAATACACGTAGCCCGCTCCCCCAGGCCCGATCGCGTGAGGAACTTCACGCGAACCCCTGTAATACACGTAGCCCGCTCCCCCAGGCCCGATCGCGTGTGAAACTTCACGCGAACCCCTGAAATACACGTAGCACGCTCCCCCAGGCCCGATCGCGTGAGGAACTTCACGCGAACCCCTGTAATACACGTAGCCCGCTCCCCCAGGCCCGATCGCGTGTGAAACTTCACGCGAACCCCTGAAATACACGTAGCACGCTCCCCCAGGCCCGATCGCGTGAGAAACTTCACGCGAACCCCTGAAATACACGTAGCCCGCTCCCCCAGGCCCGATCGCGTGAATAACTTCACGCGAACCCCTGTGATGCACGTACCCTGCAAATCGCGTGTGAGACTTCCCGCGCACCCCGGTATACACGCACACGTATTTTTTGTCAGCGGGTGTCCGTGTTTGTGGGTACCCCTTTGCACGTCATTTTTCCTGGAGGGCCACAGTATGGGACATTCATCATGGCAGTATATAGGTGCTATTTGTTGGCGCACCTTTTGGCGCACATTTCTTACAGGCGCAGAGACGCTACCGCCTGCTTTCTTGTGGCGGTCGTGTTTGTGCCTGTGCGCTGGTTTGAGCGTGCGCTTTTTTCCCCTATTCTATTCCATGAATACGTGTTGTAGGCGAGCGTGTGGGCGTTCCGCGCACTTGTGCCCTGTACTTCCCCCGTGACGCCCACGTTTTGGCAAGTTGTTCCCCATTCCGAGTGTTACGCCCGTGTTCCGCCTACTTTTGTTGCGTGCGCCGCGCTATGTGCGAATTTCGCTGTGGCCTGTGCGATTTTCGCTGTGACCTGGCGCACGCTGTTAGATGGCCTGTGCGCCAACGTGCGCCGCGCACTTTTTTATCGCACATCCGCTGGTTTTCTCGCGCACGGCCTTCCATGAATCGACGTGCGCTGCTTTTCGTGCGATTTTCGCACTTGCACTGCGATTTTCGCTATTCCACTGCGATTCGCACGTTTTTGCCCACTTGCGCCGCGCTAATTATTCCATGAATCGGCCTGACAGTCTTTGATCATACAAATGTTGCTATTTGCAACATTGGGCTCAACACAGTCCGGTTTGCTATCGGCTTTCTCCAACGCACCGGCTGTGCTGAGCCCTTCAGCGTTTCTTTTCTCAGGAAGCAAGCGCAGCATCACAGCGGCAACTGCTTCTCCCCGCTTTGGCTATCAGCGCGGGTGGGCACCGTTGGCACCTGTTGTACAAAGGCTTTGCGGGTCTGAGTTGAAAAGGGCAAGAGCAATTCCCTCCTCATCGTCCTTTCAGGTCTCGCTGCTTTTCTCCTCCGTTTGAACTGTGTTCAGCCTCTCTCAAAATGTGCTCCCGTGCTCTGCCTTTTATCCCTATTGGGAAGAGAAAGGGCCGTCAGGTGTATGTGGTTATTGGCAATTGCCTGACTCTGCCTGACCCATGTGTTAGGACATGTCAGGTGAACGGTTTTGCTGTTAGTCCGTTGTCTGTGACGGTGTGA
Source organism: Ambystoma mexicanum (assembly GCF_040938575.1). NCBI lineage: Eukaryota > Metazoa > Chordata > Amphibia > Caudata > Ambystomatidae > Ambystoma > Ambystoma mexicanum. The sequence goes on along the minus strand of NC_090931.1, from coordinate 430,607,122 downwards.
TAAAGTGTACGTGTAGGAAAAGTGGGGGAGGGTTGGTTGGTCAACTCGGAAAGGTGGGATTTGTAAGGGTTGTGAAATTAATAGGGGGATTGTGGGGAAGGTAGTGTTTTGTCAAAACAGACTGGGAGGTAATAATCAGAGCGACTTGGAGAAGAATAACTGGGAGTATTTGTGTACGCAACAGGAAACAGGGATTCTGGGAGATGTAGTTTTGTAGTGCAGCAGGGCTTGGGTTCCTAGGGGATTTACCATGTACTGAGGGGTCATTGGATTTAAGCAACGGAGATTCATTGGGTCGAAGGAAGGTAGACGTGGTACAGCCTACAATAGCTTCAGGACTTTGGTCCTCCTCTCTTTCTTCCCCTGCGCCTCACCTGGGCTATTCCCCCAAGCACAACCCTGGGCTCCCGTACCCAGGTGATCTCCCTCGCTCGTCTGACCGCATGGTTGAGATCTGAGCACACCAGCCCTTCGCTGGCCACCTGAATAAGGGATTCTCAAGGTCTACTTGGGAGAATACGCTCAGGTTTCTCACCCAGGACACACAACCGATACCCCTTCTTGACTACTTTCCATCAACAATTGGCCTTTTCTTCCTTTGACAGTGAAGCTTGGTTCTTTCATCAGTGTCATACTCTTCTAACACTGTACCAGGGCTTGGTTGGCCACCATGCACTTTGTTGGACTTTTCTGAATTCTTACAGCTCTAGCCAATACAGGTTTCCCCGTAACCTGCAGTTCCTTGAACTCTTTTAGTTGGCCATTTCTTTGGTTCTCCTCTCATACCTTTATTGGTATTCCCTTGGCTTTGCCATTACTTGTCTTAAACACTTTGTTCTGTGGTATCTGCTACATGCACCACCTTTCTTTCACTCCACTCACGAGTGCTCAAAACTTGCTTTTTCTCTTTGCGGCATTTAAAAGCGCTTCTGTCTTTTAGTTTGTTAGGTATTCAAAAGTACTTGTTTCAGCATTTAAAAATGCTTAGAATAACTTTCAGTTCGTTTGGGAATCAAAAGTACTTGGTTCAAATTCCTGGAACGTCCGGTATGAATATTTCCCTTGTTTACACTCACCGGTTGCATGCGGCAGCTCCCTTCTGTTTCTTTTACTCCTTTTTCTGCTTTCCAGCTTTCATAGCGTCACCTCCATTGGCAGCCACAGAACTTTGCTTGCTCTCCTGGTTTCCTGCTGCGGCTGGGATTCCTGGGCGTACTACAACTCCTACTGTGTGAACCTGTAAAGGAGGGTAGGAGGACCTCTTGACCTTCTCACGGTCACCCTCTGCGTCTCTCTCTCCAGCTCGACATGGCTCCCGACTCCGGTGTCTCCAGCTTCCTTCTCTCCAGCCCGTTCCCTTTTGTGCTGTGCAGCAAGGATTTTTATATCCCTTAGAGTTAAGTGACCTCAGATGTGGGTCATTAAGCCCAATTGCCTGACCATGCCGGAATCCATTAGGTGGACGTGCCTGGTTGTTCCACCTGTAAACCCCCATAGCCCTCTTTGTCTCAGTACCAGAGTGGTGTTTGGGGATATTTGAAATAATAAAGGAAGTGTGTATAACTCTGTGTTGTCTCCTCCTCGACTTCGTACCTGACTGATCTGGTCTGTATTAACAATATAGCGCTGGTATGCGTTTGTCTCACCCAACTGAGGATGTATCTTCCTAGTTGGTCTTTTCCTCGTCCCAGTGTTGAGATGGTGTTTTTGGGGGACAGTTTTAAGGGAAGAAAACGGAAAGGGCTGGCAGTAGCCTACAAAGGCTTGAGGGATAGAGGGTTCATTCTGAAAAGGGAATGGGGATACCATGTCTCACCGAACAACCTCCTCTTCCCAATCCCCATGTTACCTCTACCCAGGTGATCCTCCCTTGCATATCCATCCCCAGGGTCAGGATCCAAAAAGTGATGGCCTTTCCCTGGTCACCGGAAAGGAGGACACTGGAGGAAAAGAAGTAAGGACACCCTCAGGTTCCTCACATTTCTCACTTTCAATATGACACAAAAAGAGGGTCCAGGACTACAGAAATGTGAGAGGATTTGGGTGATGTTAGAAATCTCTGTATGAGTTCCCACGATGCCCAGATCAAAATGACGGTCTTATTTTCTCACTACCTGCTGTCATTCACAATTTTGTTGTTGGGGAAGAGAGTAATATCCCAATAGGGATTGCTCCAGGCACTGCGGAAACATTTTGTAATGCCATTGCACCAGACATTTCTCTTTCAAATACTTTTTTGATAATAAAGAGGACTCCTAGTAACCCAGATTGTGTCGACGTGTCGGCAAAAGGAAGATACTACTGCTAAGACTTGAATCCATTCTAGCCCATTGTGCCAGTCTGATTTTGATAATGTGGACAAAAACAAAATACTGTTTAATGGAAATAACTCCACTACCATGATAAAAATACATAAACAAATGTTCTCTCTCCTGTGAGTGGGTGTGGTTGTGGTCAATTTGATAAGTCCAACCTTTGTCAAAGCTATCTTGATTCTTATCAGCAAACTTGATCATCTAAAAAAGTTAATCTTTGAAATTACTAAAGTGATACAGCAATTATTAAAGGATACTGTTAGGCAATCAGTACCCACTCCTACTTTAACACGTGCCCATCAGACTGCCCACACTTTAGACCAAGAGGGTCTCACTGGTAATACATTTATTGGTTCAATAGAACCTTTGCCCCCTCCGCGCCCTTCTAAGGGTCATTAATGAGGTAACAGGAACACACAAAAACTTACAATTCTAAACGAGGGATTATTCACAGAGAGGTATAAATACAAGTAAATAACAAACCTCCTCAGAAAACCATCCTCGTTTAAGCCAGGCTTACATTTGACACTACAGGAAACGTACCCCAGCTTAGTAGGGGAGCCAAAGAGAACCAGGATTTGCTGGTTAATTAAGTTATACATTGGCTCCGCCATAAGAGGGATTGTTTATCAATCATTAAGAAAGATATTGGTGAGGTTCATTGTTGCGGCTCATAGAATGGTGGGTTGCAGAACTTTGGGGTAGATGAAATCATAGTCAAGCGGAGACAGGCAATTGGTAGAAGGACTATTGTCCATAGTTAAGATTGCTACCTCCAAAAGATCTCAAAGTGTGCCTAAGACTTTGCGAAGAAAATTATGAACCAGGGCCAGCAAACTGCAACAGATTAGTAAACCTTGACATTACCCAACCTGTATTGAACCCAAATAACCTGGGTTGAATGTTTTTTTTCTTTTTTATCAGTCAGAAAAGCCCCGCGACTTGGTTCTTGGTGTGTCTGACTACTGTGTCGTGTCTTGAGAGTACAACAGAGAAAAAACAACAACTCCGGTATATGAACTGTTTAGGTATAGACTCTGAAAAAACAGGCGGCAAGTCTGATTTAGAAATCTCCTTTTTAATTGATTACTTCAAACACAATTCCATTCCACATTTGTGGGTCAGCCCAATTTTGATAATGCATGTTTCGGCTTGTGTGCCTTTTTCAAAACTGGGCATTAATTAGCATCATCCTGGTAGTCTATCCTTATTCAGTTCGCCCAATGTTAATGGGATAATTCCACCTGCTGGTTCTTCATTGCTTAGATTCTGTGCGCCCGTTCGAGCTGAATAAGGATAGACTACCAGGATGATGCTAATTAATGCCCATATTTGAAAAAGGCACACAAGCCGAAACACATGTTATCAAAAAGGGCTGACCCACAAAGGTGGAGTGGAATTGTGTTTGAAGTAATTAATTAAAAAGAAAGAGATTTCTAAATCAGACTTGGCGCCTGTTTTTTATGTATGTTTATTGAGTTTATATAGCGCTTTACACAAAAGCACTTTACAGAATAACAACAGGTACAGTAATGAATGCAGCATAATTTACAAACATGAAACAAACCAGTGGTACAGTATTTAGAACAATTTACTCAGAGGGGGGAGGAGGTTAGAGAAGTGGGGGGTGGGTGACCTCCTACGCACTATGGTGGTTCCAGTGTCCGATGACCTCAAATTGATCGCAAAGGGGGTGAGGGGAAGGGAAGGGGTGGACAGGGGTATGAGGGGAGGAGAGAGGTAGGGAAGGAGAGTCAGGGGGGAGTGGAGAAGAAGGGCTTTCAGGGAGAAGCGGAAAGATGGGTAGATGGGGGTAGAGCGGATGGAGAGAGGTAGGGAGTTCCAGTGGAGGGGGGCCAAGAGTTGGAAGGAGCGGAAGCGTGCGGAGGCACAAGGGGGTGGGGGTACAGTGAGAAGATAGAGATCAGCTGAGCGGAGAGAGGGGGAGGGAGAGTAGAATGAGAGGAGGAAGGAAAGATAGGGGGCGAGGTCATGGAGAGATTTATAGACAAGGCAGAGGAATTGAAATTTCAATTGTGAGAGGAAGGGGAGCCAGGCGAGTTGAGAGCGTGAGGTAGAGTCTCGAGGGCCGCGAAGACATAGAGTGCGGATAGAGGAGTGGTAGATGGATCTTACGGGAGGCAGGTGAGAGACAGGGAGTCCAAAGAGAAGAGAGGAGCAGTAAAAGAGACAGGAGAAAATAAGGGACGAGATTAGGAGTTTAGAAGCGTGGAAGGTGAGGGAGGAGTGGATTTTGCGGATGTTGAAGAGGTGGTGCCGACAGGCACGAGAGGTTAGAGAGATGTAGTTGGAGAAGGAGAGAGAGGAGTCAATTTGGAGTTCAAGGTTTCGGGCATGGGTCAAGATGGGGGGATTGGAAGGGGGAAAGCGGATGAAGGAGGGAAGAAAAGCACTTCGTTCTTGTCAGTATTGAGAGAAAGAAAATGGGATGACATCCAATTTTTTAATGGCCGTAAGGCAGGAAGAGAGAGTGTAGTGGAAGTCAGAGGTGAAGGAAGAGAAGGAGAGAAAGAGTTGGGTGTCATCCGCGTAGAAGTGGTGGGAGATGCCAAAAGAAGAGATGATGGGGTGAAAAGGGAGGTATAGAGAGAGAAAAGGAAAGGTCCGAGAACGGAGCCCTGGGGAATGCCAAAGGTCAGGGGGAAGTTTGGAGGAGGTGCGGCCGCCCCAGAAGAGAGTAAAGGATCGGTTTTGAGAGGTGAGAGGAGAGCCAGGAGAGGACAGAGCCTTTGAAGCCAAAGGAGGACAGACTGCTTAGAAGTAAGGGGTGATCTACAGTGTCAAAGGCTGCTGAGAGGTCAAGGAGGATGAGAATTGAGGATTGCTTAGCGTAGCGAGCGGTGAGGAGAGAATTGAGTACATAAGTGAGAGCCGTCTCAGTGGAGTGTTTAGGGCGGAAACCAGACTGGGAGGTGGGGAGGAGGGAGTGAGAGGAGACGAAAGCTGAGAGTTGGCTATGCACTCGAGGAGCTTTGGAATGAAGGGGAGAAGGGAGATTGGTCTGAAGTTGGAGGCAAGAAGAGGGCTAGCAGAGGGTTTCTTCAGGATAGGGATGATGGTAGTGTGTTTGAAGGCTGAAGGGAAGGTAGCAGAGGAGAGACACATTTTAAAGAAGGTGGTTAGATAGGGGATGAGGAGAGGGTAGACTTTGGGGATGAGGGAGTTGGGGATGGGATCAGAGGGGGCAGCGGTAGGGTGAGTTTTGGACAGGAGACGAGAGACGCAGTCTGGGGTGATAGGGAGAGAGAAGGTAGGAGTCAAGTAAGGAGAGAAGAGGGGAAGAATGAGATGAGGTTGAGAGGGGGAGGTTAAAATCACAGAGGACAGAGAGAGTAGTAGGGGAGGGAGAAATGAGAGAGAGAAGATGGTCCAGGTCTTCATAGAAGGAAGAGAGGGGGCTAGAGGTCTGTAAATGATTAAGAAGGATATTGCATGAGGGAAGGTGAAGGATTTGAAGAGAAATGCAAAGGAGGAGAAGGTAGGGAGAGATAAGGAAGGGGATGAGGAAAGACATTTAGGGTGAAAAATGAGTCCGCTGCCGCGACCTGAGGGGCACGGGACATGAAAGGAGGACGAAGAGGGGGGTGGAGTGAGATGCAGGAACAGTGGAATTGAAGGGGGGATCCAAGTCTCAGTGATGCAATGGAAGTGACGTTTGAGTCGGAAGAACAGATCAAGGGTCGCAGTGGCTTTGTTGCAGATGGATCGGGCATTCCAGAGGGCGATGTTGATGAGACTGGAGGGATTGGCAGTGGGGAGGTGGATAAGATTAGAGCGAGAAGGGATTCTCCTAGGGGAAAGGGATGGGCAGGGGGGAGGTGAGAGAGTGGGGAGGACATTAGGATGAGCAGAAGGTGAAGGAAGAGGAGGAGGAAGAGGGGGAGGGAGGGAGATGGAGGGAGGCCAACGGAGGGAAAGGCAGGTAGTGCATGACAGGAAGGGGATGAGAGTTGTTGCTGGTGGTCACACAGCAGAGTACCCACAATTGGAGTAGGTGTCAGGAGCTATTGCAGGTAAAGTGGAGGGGGAAGGGAGGGTGGAAGGGCTGGGGAGAGTGAGGTTTTAGAGAAGAAGGATGGGGAGTCAAGGCAGTTGAGTGGGGGTCTAGGCAGTGGGGTGAAGGTTGGAGCAGCAGGCGGTCTGAGGGCGAGGTGGTAAGGGAGGAGGGGTCCTTTGGAGACCAGCTGCAAGCAGAGAGCCAGACAGGGTGGTAGTCACAGGTGGTCTGTAGTATGGAGGGCGAAATGACAGTCCGTTGCAGCGCAGGCAGGCTGGGTCACTCGGTGGACAGCGACAGTTCTGGGTTGAGCGGGGGTTACAGTCCGTTGCAGCAGAGCACAGGCAGGCTGAGTCACTCGGTGGACAGCGACAGTGATGGGTAGAGTGGGGGGGAGGGGTAGCAGGTGGAGAGGGAGGCAGTTCCGAAGGTAGTCACAGTGGTGGTAGTGGCAGAAGCGGTTGCGTGCAAAGGGGCCAGACAGAGAGGCAGCCCACAGGTGGATCGTAGTAAGGAGGGTGGTATGACACACCCGCGGTACGGTTACAGTAGAGGGGGGTTTGCCAAGCTGTGTAGGAGTGGGGGCGGCCACTTGCAGTGAATGGGTAGTGGCAGTGAAAATGGCTCCTACCTCAGTGTGGCAGCGGATAACTCCGTGGACTATAGCGTTGTTGGGCTGGGCGGTGGGCCGGGGCAGCCAGAGGTAGGAAGGAGGCGCAGCTCTTGAAGGAAGTTGCAGTGGAGGTGATGTCAGGCACGGCAGGCGCAATGGTAGGCGCAGACATGGTAGAGGGTCATTTGGTTTAGGTGGTGAAGGTAGGCGCATTCACAGCTGAGGGGCTCGCACTAGCCTCAGGTCCCAGAGCAGAGATTAGGGGCCGCGGAGGAGGAGCAGAGCGGAGGGGCCGCAGAGGAGGCCTCACCCCGTATGGAGTAGATGCAGTGCTAAAGAACCACTCTGGCGCAGCTCCTGAAGGTGGTTAGGTAGTGAAGGCAGACACTGCAGGCGCTCCAGGATGGTAGGTGCTGTCGTGGCAGTGGGGCTCACAGTGGCCTTGGTTCCTAGGGCAGAGAGGAGGGGCCGCGGGATGATAGGCGCTGTCGTGGAGGTGGGGCTCACAGTGGCCTCGGTTCCAAGGGCAGAGAAGAGGGGCCGCAGAGGAGGAGCAGTGCAGAGGGGTCGCAGAGTAGGCCTCTCCCAGTCCAGAATAGATCAAATCTCATAGGGCCACAGAACCCTTCTTAGGGTGGGCGGCAGGCCGGGCAGTAAGATGTTGGGGGAGGCGTGTCTCCTAAACGTGGTTAGGTTCTGAAGATAGGCGCCGCCGGCGCTCTGGGATGGTAGGAGCAGTCGCGGCTGAGGGGCTTGCAGTAGCCTCGGATCTCAGGAGCAGAGCGGAGGGGCTGCAGAGGAGGCCTCTCTCTGTACGGAGTAGATGCAGCGTTAGAGGACCACTCTGGCGCAGCTCCTGAAGGTGGTTAGGTAGTGAAGTCGGGCACACCAGGGGCTCCAGGAAGGTAGGTGCTGTCGCAGCAGTGGGGCTCACAGCGGCCTCGGTACCTAGGGCTGAGAGGAGGTGCCGCAGAGGAGGAGCAGTGCGGAGGGGCCGCAGAGGAGGCCTCTCAGTCCGGAATTAGATGCAGCGCTAAAGGATCACTCTTGAAGTGGCAGGCGCCCACAGCTAGTTGCTGATATGGCAGGCGCGGCCATGACCGTGGGGGACTCGGCTGCGTCAGGTCACAGGTAGGTAGTAGGAGTAGTGCGCTGAGGTGTGTAGTGGAAGATCAGATCAAAGAGGAGGAGCTGCAGGGGCGGCCTCTCCGGGGCTCAGCGCCTCTCGCAGCACGGTGCTGGTGCAGCGCCGATACAACGCCTCAGGCTGCAGTGGAAGATCGGTTCATAGAGGAGGGTTTGAGAGTTTATACCTAAACTGTATTGAACCCAGCTTACCAAAACAACGTGCCATCACCAGATACTAACACTCTACTTATAACATTGATTGACACCAAACAACCCATGCCAATGCTTGCGCTCCTGGTATCCTTCCAATGTCCATTACAGACGACCTTACTGACTTTGCTATGATAACATAGAATATAGCCACGTCAAAAAACAAAATGCCTGATTTGGACTGGCACTACCTTTTGGATAACGATAAGGTAATCTTTTTACAGGAAACATGTTTGACCAATGATCTGCATGAGGCAGGTTATGCTAGTTTTGCCATACCTGCTATCCACAGTCATAGAGGCAGACCAAGTGGGGGACTGTTGGTACGGGAAGACATGAAATTAAATGTTACAATTAAAACAATATAGATTTGATGTGCTTAATGTTAAGTTTCCACTCGAAAGATAGGTTATTGCTTATTCTCTGTCTATGTATTGCTATATGTGGTAATGTCATTGCAGTCCTGGAAGAGATAAGAAAATATAAGTGAACGCGATAAAACGGTGCTAAGAGGACCTCAAGTCTGAAAATTGTAATGGCTGACTTTAATACGCAAATTGAGCGCCAACCTACAATGAATACTTGAATTAACGAAGTAGATGATTATTGGGTATACCTGAGCTTGATTGTCCACCGCCTAAACGCAGTTATAGTCAAGCAGATGAAATAGCAGCATTCTTCTTTACTCTGGGAATGCATGGGTTTAATGGCCGTCTAACTGGTGCAATCCTGCAATGCCAACTTTCACAAGAGGTTTATCATTAGTCATCTGATCTTGATTATATTTTTCTTGATGGGGAGAAATAGGAAAAGGTAAGTGCTTGGAGGAAGTACCAAGAGTGCAGAGTGACCGCGACCCGGAATGCCTAAAACTATTTAGGGAAACTCTTATGAAAATGCAGATACTAAATAAGCTCATAGTTTAGATACTATATCCAATAACAGAAAGAGGATTAGATGGGCAGATTTTGATTACAACACAAATACCCCACTGACTTTTCAAATTATAATTATTATTATAATAATTGTTTATTTATAACGCACTTAATACCAAAGAGGTTTCTAAGCGTGGACCCGGGATTTAAACTGGTGTTGCTCTGCGTCATCTTGTTTCCAAGACAAGCACGTTGCCGCTGAGCTATACTACCCAAGACAAAGCAGTTTTACTTATCCTTGAATCTATTCTGACACAAGAGAGGCTTGACTAGGCTACATTTGATTCATTTGACCATGCTCTGGTGGTTGGCCTAGCTCCAATAGTTACTAAACTATCTTTGAAAGTTAAGAAACGGGCACAGCCATGTATTCCTGGTATGGACCAGAATGTTGATCCACTAAGAGGTATCTCTTGCGAGAGGATACAACTAACGTAGCCTCCCCCGAATGCCTTTATTGAGGATGTGATTAATCTGAAGGACTAATTACTGTTTTCCCGGAGGTAACCCCCCATGTGGCCAGGGGACGGCAGCCGCTACCTGATGCTGACCCTGGGGGCAGCTGTATGAAGGAGGATCACATGGGAGGAGACAACTAGCGGTGACTTCACTGGACGAGACGCGGTATCCTCCCCTTTCCCATGAAGAATACCCTCTGATGCCCAAGACCTTGATGGCCTGTTACCATGTATTTGTTTCCCCTTGTCTAGGAAGTAAAGAAACCTCTTCAAAATATTATGTATGTCAAACCCTCACCTATGACCTGAAGAATAAAAGCTCCAACACCTTTTTTGCTTCTGGTGTACCTTTTATATGAAAATATTCTCTTATGTAAAACCACTGAAAAAGACTATCCCAAAACTGAAGGTCCAATGACAACCATATACTCCAACTCCCATAACCGCCAAAGTACTGAGATGAGGAGGAAGGAGTTGGTACAAGGTAACAAGAACATGAAGCATAATTTGAAAACTAGTTGTTGTATGAAACCACCTGTGCGCGGGACATTTAAAGATAGCAACTACACTACCGAGGGTAGCAGTGCAGGAGAAGACGTTGGCTCATCTGCAAGGGCTTATGAGCGCACTGGTGTGGCAGAGCAGTAGAGTCCGCTGAGACAGAAGGAGAAATGCAGTGCGTGAGCAGGAAGTGCCGTGGAGATGCTGCAAGAGGGTTCCTGGGCACTCGACAGCTTGAAGAGGCAGCGTTCCCCAGACTGGGATCTAAAGGGAAGCATGTGTGTGACTGTGGAGCTGTGAAGGAAGCGGGAAGGACGTCTGCACATTTCAGAGTGGAAAGCGATCGGCAGAGCCACGCCACAGAAGCACAAACAGGACCAGAGACGCTGGAGAGAACCAGTGAGGAAATCCAAAGCAAGTCTGGAGCCTGTGGCGTTCCGGCCTCTGTGCCAAGGACAATTTGAATGATATGAGACTGCTAATAAAGAAAGTGCAAGAAGATTGTTTGAAAGCAGAAAAGGCAAACTACAGTTCCAAACCCCAATGAGATGTGAATGCATGAGGTGCAAGTGTCAGTCAAAGTTTGAACGGAGATTAAAGCAAACAGATATACAGAGTTAAGAACGGTATATGCAGTTTTGGTGATACAGAGGAACTGTGAAACACAAGAGAAGTCCTGGCAAGAGAAGGATACCCGGCACTTGAAAACGCCTAAGAAGTCCTAGCAAGGAAAGGATACCAGGTAACTGAAACACACGATAAGTCCTGGCAGGAGAGCACACTAGGCAGTTGGAATTGCATAAAGGGTCCTGGCACGGGACTATACCAGGCGATTTCCAAAGCTACAAGACATGTTAAAGAAGGACAGTGTTTGCTAGACAATGGAGAACATTGTGATAAAGAAAAACGGATACAGAACTTGTTGTCTAACAGGAATATTGTGAATCAAGGAAAGGTACAAAGGAACTGTTAGTAATTGCCATCCCATTTTAAATCCAGGGGAAGGGAACCACCCTCTGGATCCAAGGTCCTTTCACCTTGGAGAACATTTTTGTTTGAGCTATTCTAATTTTCATTTATGAACACTTTTTGCCAATATCCGGTTCAAGACATTTCCTTTCTCAATTAATTGTTTTTGTTAGTAGTGTGTGGGTCAGGCTAGGACAATTTGAACACAAGGAGACTTTTCAGTTATTAACATCCTGAAGGACAGATCCTTAGTTTTTAGGTAGGGAATCCCCTCTTTAGAATGGGGCCAGAGAGGCATTTTCCCAACCTATATCTTTTGAATAAAAGTATATAACTCTATGACAACTTTGTGTCCGGCTTTCATTCCTGACCCCACACAAGGGCGACAAGAGAAGACAGCTGAGGAGGCCAAGTGAGAATCTCTTGAAACACTGATCAAAAGAAAATCCCACAATCTTTTTGGAGCCGATTTGTAAAATGGCCTCTAGCTCTATCCTTATCAACCATGAATCAGAACCATATATAACCAAGGATGTTTGGTTTGCACATAAGCTGTACTCTTAAAAAGTTAAGAATGATATCTCGCAGAGTCCTTGTTGTCCTCCGTGAATGCTGCATATATTTCCCTTCAGCCAGTTGCCTGGGCTGAGAAGGGTAAACTGTGAGGTGGAGGAGGAGCAGAGGAGGAGTTCAACCTTTGAAATAATCTCTGTGGCGCGGAGTCTCGCAAAGTCCTTGTTGTCCTTTGTGTTCCGACTGCTCCGACTCCGACCCGCTGCAGCCGCCATGGGGAAACCTATCTGGACCAGGTGATCTACTGTTAATAGAAGACGGTTCGAAATAGGACTGAGGGTGCTGGGGTGGCGGGGGAGAGACAGTATCTGGCAGCTCCCTTAGCTGTTGGGCATGCCCTGCCCCCTTTTGGACCTTTCAATGTTTTCTGTGCACAACATTATTCGTTCAAACTGCCCCACAATTGGCGGCGCATTTCCATCTTGCTTGGCTGCCCCAAAGGACTCCAAAAGGTTCTAAGGGCTTTTTTTCTGATTATTCATAGCTCAATATGAGTTCTGTGTAACATATCCGAAAATAAAATATTCTGGAGAGATATCAGGGGCTGCGAGGACTGTGGGGAGCCTCTCCCCCGTTATATTCGAGCTATTGACTGATTGATTGATTTACGGACGTAAGGACTCACGGTCTGTGGACTTCACTGGACTCAGGTGGACTTTGTGGATTCTGTGGATCATTTAGCCATTCATTGTGCCTGGTCATATTTAGTTCACCCACTTTGGGCATACTGGGTGAATTGGTTGCTGTCGAAGGTGGCAGCGGGGTTCTTCTCTCTCCCCCGTGCTTGTGGCAGCTTTTTATAAGACTGATTTATTCTGTTTCTCTTGTCAGTGATAGTTGCTGCTCCTGTTGGCCTGTTGCTTTGAGGGGACAGGGTATTTAAGCTCGGGCTATTGGTGAGTTTCTGTCTCATAATTTTGTATTCTTACGTTTAGTTGTATTAAGCATTTAGTATTTAGCTATTGGTTAGGACAAGTGAATTTGCCCTTTACCGACCTACTTGGAATAGAGGGCTGCAAGGTTTTTCTCTTCCTCCTTTTTCCCTGTTTGATAAATTATCCCCTTTTCTAAGTGTTAAATCTAATGATCCACCCTGTTTAGGAGTACCTTTCATTTAAGCAGTGTGCCATTTCAAGCATGTTTGCTTGATTATCTTCATTAGTGGGGCTGCAAGGACATCTCTTTTGTGTGCAATACATTTTTCCTGACTTGTGGGTGTAATGTATGTGTGGTACAACCCCTCATTTTTAGAATATTTTATCTGTTGCCTTATTCAATTTCTTTTTAAAATATTGGTGCTAACTGTTTTATTGTGTTTGCTGTGTTTCAATGCACAAGATAGTGGGATTTTGTCTTTGTTTTAGCTAAAATCCTGCACCCTGCACTTAGCCAGCTTGACTGTGGATTCTCTTATTGTTAAACCACGGGCCTTGGCACCCTTTGGGACCACTCTACTTATTTTATTCTTTCTCTCCCGACCATCTTTTTATCAGTAGTTCAAGTCTCCCTGTGTGGGCTGGCTAACGAGATCTGCATTGAAGATGGTAAAGCGCAAATTAGGAAAGGAGGGATCCACGGCCACTAGCGCTGAAAAACCAAAACATACTAGAACACCTAAGACAATCACAAAGCCAGTAGTCAGGGTTCTTAAACACAGATAAAATGTGAGTCAACTCTCATTGAATTCTTATTTGAAAACTATGGTGGGGAACTTGTTGCAAACATTCAAAAAAGGGGTAATGGAAACCATGAGGATAATGGATGACTCAATTAGAGACTTAAAAATGAAAGTTAATGCCATTAACCAAAACAGCAGTGGGAGTTGTCTGCAATTAGAGGAAACCGTCATTAGGACGGGGCATGGGGCAAGTGAGGGCATAGCCACTAGTATCCTTCCCCCGGTGCCCAATCCCACAGCTGTACTGATGAACCGCACTGATATAGGGCGGTCTACGGAAAGGGCAATTCCTTCCCTGCGTGTTCAGTCTAATAACATCTCTAGTGAGAGGGAAGGAGGGGTTAGCACAGTACTTAATCTCCCCCCACAGGCAGCTCCCTTGGTTGGTGTAATAATGGGGGTTAAGAGCCTGCCTGCGGGTGTCTTAGAAACCACTTCATCATTAATGAACAAAGCTACTCACTGGATTAACTCGAATATAATGGGCCCTAGCATAAATCCAACATCACTGCTAATGGCCAGACGAATGGGTTGAGTGGGCCGCACCAGGAAGTCAACTAAGGGTGATTGCATAGTGGTATCATTTTCTACCCCATATTAATTAATCATTTGGTGACCTCCAATTTAACAAGGGGTTTGAGGGCCAATGGCTCAAAATTAGACAGCAGACTGGTGGGTTTGGATTATTTTTATCCCCAAGGGAGGGTGGTGGCAGCCCCCCCCCCCAGGGTCGAGGGGAATGGTCATTACAAGGGGGTTTGCATCAGGGTAGTGCCGTTCTTTCCACTGCCCCCACCGCAAAACATGTCTTCATGGGTTTCCATCATGGGTTTCCATGGGGACAAAAGGCCATGCAAGATTGGGGCAGGTAGAATCGATTGGGAACTGTGCTGTAATTAATTGATTTGAAACGCTCATGTCAATGGATGCCCAGCACTGACAGGAGGGAGTTCAGTGCTTGCCTCCGGGGGGGGGGAGTGGGGGCGGGGGAGCAGGGATCACTGTAGGTTCCATCCTGGAAGGAGTACTGTGTTCAATCTTGGGGGGGGGGGGGGGATTAAGGCCAGCGGGCGGAAAAGGTAATCAAATTTGTCTCAGGGAACATAGAGTGCTGCAGGAGTAACTTGCAGTTGGACGAGAACGTGGAATTCTTGAAAGGCCTTCGAGATCATACTACTGCAAGAAACTTGGGAGTTGGAGTTGCCCCGTTTGGATGGTTATGTCCCCTATGGTATCGCCGCCAAAAAAAATAGGAGAGGGCGGAACTCTGGTAGCTTGGCAGTGATTGTCAAAGCCTCCTTACCTTGTAGGTGGAGGTGATAGAGTCCAGGCTGGAATTCCTACAACTCTTGAGGTTTAAACTCCCGGGTACTGAAGGGTTTGATGTTTTGAATTTTTACAGCAGTCTAAATAGAGCTGAGGGCGAGGTTTGGCCTAAACTAAAGGAATTCGTAGATGTGTATTTGGATGACCCAAAGAACTCTAAGAAAAGACTTATCTGGACGGGGATTTCAATGTTAAGATGGGTTGTGGTCTTTCCAAGGACCTCTATGAACCCACTAAAGAACAAATGTCCATGGTTCTCAAACCGGAAATGGAGGATAAATGGGTCTGTTGTAGGGGCCTCCAGATGAGCACTAGGCTTATTGAGTGGGACATGCGCTCAGTGAATGAGCGCATTAACCCAGATATCCCCGGTAAACTCACTTTTAATAATCATTTGGGTTCCTCCACCATAGATTACTTTTGTATTACGTTAGATCTTTGGAAACTCATTGAGAGCCTTGCAGTTGTTTTGGTGGGGAATATTGACCATTACCCGCTGGTCCTAATCATTAAGGGTCTAACTGATGTGGTGGCATGCACATCTAGCCTTTTATGTTAAGTAGAAAGTGATGTGACATCACGAAGGAGAATTAAATGGGGGAAAATGCTGGGTTCTGGCTTGCATTGGGAAATATTAGCAAATCAATGGATTCCCCTGATGGGGATCCTGGATGAATCAAACAGTCAACGGGTAGTGGTGGGAATTCTGGAGGCACTTAAGGGGGATTTCTCAATGGTCCCTAGACCACCAGGAAGTGAAGGAAAGCGGGGCTGGTTTGATCAGAAATGTGGTTGGCAAAATCGGCACTGTTAGATGCTCTTAAGCATCCTGCTCTTGAGATGCAGCATCGCCCAAGCGCGTACTGACTACCGCAGGACGATTGAGTAAAGGGAACTGGAGCTGGAGGTTACGGCTTGGGAGGAATTTTTGGAGGCCATCGTGGTAAATGATGCAAAGGGTTTTTGGGAATTTCTATCAAGGGGGTCTCGGGACAAGTGAGCTCAAGGTTCACAGGGAACTCATGTGGGGGCTTCAGATTGGGTTTTTTATTTTGGTACCCTGTATGATGATGGCAGAGTCAGAGAGGAAAAGCAGCGTGTCGGTGTGGCTCTATGTTTTTCTCTGGAGGAGGTGACCAAAGCAACTGGGGCACAGTTCCGAAACCGAGTTCCCGGTCCTGATGCCATACCTGCTGACCTTTACATGAGTCAAGTTGACCTATTGGTCCCTTTGCTGACTAGCATTTAATGCCTGTTTAAGCTCAGGGCATTATCCACCATTGTGCAAGACGGCAACTATATTCCCCATTTTTTTAAAAGGGGGCCATCACCAAGCCTTCATCTTATCGCCCCATTTCCCTGTTGGACACAGTGTTTAAAATCTTTGTTCGGGTGCTGTTGGGCCACCTAGAATGCTGGCTTACTCAGAGGAATGTTTTAACGTACATACAATTTGGTTTTCGCCCTGGTCTACGCACTATGGAGCAGGTGCTTAACCTGTATTTATTGGTTTCAAATTTTGTCTTCTGCAAGGGTGAAGTGGTTTACCTTGCATTCATGGACTTAAGCACGGCTTTCGATAAAGTTGATCATTCAAAGTTGTGGGTCGTGCTTGAGTCCATGGGGTTTTGATGTTATATTGGGTGTAAGTCAGGGGTGTGTATTGGCCCCCATACTCTTCTCCCTGTATATGAATGGGCTGCTGCAGGCTTTATTGAACACTGCTGTGGACTTTCTGCGAGTGGGGGGCAGGCCATTCCCGGTTCTGGCCTATGCCGATGACACAGTGCTTATGGCCAGAACTCCCAAGGCATTACAGGCCTTGGTGGACGCTTATGCCTCCTTCATGACCAGCCTAGGTCCTAAAATCAACTCTTTATAAAATCAGCGGTCATGATTTGCAGTGGAGGCAGGAAGTCTATAAAGATACGGGCTATAATCTGCAAAGGGGATATAATTCCGAGGGTGACCGAATATGACTACTCGGGTGTTAGATTCTCTGAGTCTCTAACAAGCAAGGCACATGTAACAAAACAGTCCCTATTTTTCTACTAAATACAAAGATCAACACTTCGAAACTTCGAATCAGCACTTAAGGTGTACACCATGCAAGTTAAGGCAGCTTCCCTTTATGGATAGGCCCTTTGGGGGCACCAAAAGCCTGGTGACATGCAGGTCAAGGAAAATCGTTACCTCAAAAGGTTATTGGGACTCCCAAGTTCTTCTTGTTGTGCCTCAGTTCACAGAGAATTGGGGATGGCCTTATTGGAGGACGACTGGGCAGCGGCCCCAAGCATGTTATGGTTACGAATCTGGGGCAACATTAATGCCTCATTGTGCCACTTTATAGCAACCTTAACTAAAGATATGTGGCACAAAATACCCTGGCTAAAATCTGTTAAAGAGCACATGTGTAGGGCGAACTTGGCGGTTGAGCCTCCCGCCATTAGGATGTTACAAACTAGGGAAGTAAGATCTTCCAAGGAGGCAGTAACCAGGGAAATTGTGGCAAAACGCTCCAATGTAACACAGGCATCTCAGGCTGATGGCTATCATCAGCATATAAGCGGGATATCCACTTTAGAGCCAATCCTCATTTGGGCTAGGGTGGGCCATCAGAGCTGGCTCATTACAAGGTCTCTCTTTGATTGCCTGCGTTTAAGGGGTAATACGGCAAGCTGGGCTGGATATCTGGACGACCTCAGCTGCCCTGTTTGTGATGCTCCATTTGAAGACCTGACTCATTTTATTCAGTTTTTTGCCCTGGGTATGGCGTCATCAGAGAGAGGACCATACGGCAAGTCTTGAGAAGTACAGACTTGCGCCAATATAGGCCAGCACTGTCATTCTTGTTAAGGGCAGAAACTAAATTATCAGCCTGGGCCCTGTTGATGTATTTGAACGCTGCAATGTTTTATAGAAGGGGATTTCTGAGCAGGCAAGTGGCCACATTTTAACTATAATGTAACTTGTGTACACTAAATGCATTGAACACCTGTGTATCTTAATAAGCACCAATGTATTGCTTTTTTGTGATATTTCATATGTATGTGTTTAATGAACATTTTATTATTCGCATAAACATTTACAAACAAGAATGATATTTCACCCCAGTTTGCTCAAACTGGTCCTTGGATCCCGATTGAATTTTAACGAAGATGATGTAAATAAGGCAGTAGCATCAAAAAAAGAATGGTAATGCACATGGGGTACATAGGATCCCTATAGATCTTTTTAAATGAATCCCAATATATGGATGCCTATCTTAGTTTAGCCATTTTACCATTTTAACAAGATTGACTATGTCCCCACAAGATGGCAGCGGGCAGAAATGTTCCCTATATATAAAAAAGATTGGCAAACCCCTGAGAACTACAGACCCATCAGTCTCAATGGTGGGCTGTCAAATGTTTATGGTAAAGCACTACTAACACTCCTAGAGAAATGGGCAGAGGTCGAGAAAATAATTTCTTACCTCCAGGATAGGTTTAAAAGTGGAGTAGGCACAGTTGAACAGGTGTTTTCCCTATTTTGATACAAAGTAAATACACGACACTGAGGAAGGAACCCCTATTTCTAATATTTGTGGATTTTAAATCAGTGCTTGATTGTGTAGGCCGGGAACATTTTTATTGACCTCAAGATCCATTTAGAAATCCTTAATCTCATCCAGCGTCAATGTGAGAATAGCAAGGCAGCTTTTAGGAGCAGACCAGACAGAGAAAGAACTAATCCTTTCCCTGTTAAAAATGGTGTGCAACAAGGATGTGTTTTTGACCCGCTGCTTTTCCTTCTGTACTTTTACGACCTCCCATTAAGAATTTCGAGGCTAAACCCCGAAAGTCAGGATACTCATGTATCCGGACGACTCTGTACTTATCTCTACGACCAAAATGGGCATACAAAAGTGGTTGGACTTGTTAAACAAATCTTGTAAAGAAAGAAGGCTATAGATCAATCACCAGGCACTGCATCTCTCCGCCGCTTAAATCCCTCCACCGGCTCCCCGTGGCTACAAGGATCAAGTTCAAGACCCTCTACCTAATCCACAAGTCTTTCTGGGGCCAGGGCCTGCACTATCTACAACACTCTCTTCCTAAATACTCTCCCTCTAGAGCCCTCTCTGCTCGTCCTCCAACTCTCTGTGGGTGAGCTGCTTTCACAAACAGAGATTTGGCGGTAGATCTTTATCCTCTGCAGGTGCCTCCCTCTGGAACAGCCTCCATGCCTGCCTCTGTCTTGAGCGGAGCACCTTAAGTTCCGAAAACTCCTGAAGACCATCCTCTTCTCTTCCTCCTTCTCTCGCCCTTTACCCATCTAAACTCCCTTCTTTTCTCCAACCTCCTTCCTCCTTCTCCTCCCTGCTCCGTTCAGTTTTTGCTGACTGGTTCACTTCCAGAGCCTTACAGGTCCCAGGGTCCCCCACCAGTCTTTGCACCTGCCTCCGTGCCACTGCACTATGTTCAGCATTACTGCACTTTCTGCTTTCGCTCCATGAGCGAGGCAACCTCTCTGCACTTAACCCAGGGCCCTGTTGGACTGGACAGGCTTGTAACCCCCCCACCCACTCTTCCTCGCACCTCCGTCTGTATGCATACGCTACCTAAATCTACTAATACTAGTAAGTTTGTCTGTCCTGTCCCTCCCCCACCCACCTTTTTTCTGTCCCCCACCCTAGCTGGGTCAAAACTGTAACACCTCATGCACTTGTACTAGGAGAAACGCCATCAGGCCTAGTATGCTAGTTTCTCTGTTTAAAACATTTGGAAACTTCAAGGACTAAGATTGACTACTGTAGTCCCTTGTTCCCTTCCTGCCTTAAAGCGCTTTGAAGCACACCACCTGTGTATAAGCGCTGTATAAATAAACAATTACAATCTAAAAACTATGTTAATGATTTGATATCCATCTTGCAAAATTAAGGACGACATCACTATCAAATGAGTTTGCCTTCAGCAAGCATCCTTGTATGATTATCTAGAGAGAGATTCTACGCACATGTGTATTGAGAGCACTGAACGTAGAGCTCAGTAATCGACTTCTGTTAACTGTATTCGAAATTTATAAGGTACAACTATTAGCTGCTGCCCTGTCTGGCAGCGAACTCTGGTTGTGTGAGATACTCTTGCTGCAGGGGTAAATAAATGTTTTAAGAACATTTTCAGTTTACCTGCTAGCAAACCAACGTTTCCATTATTTATGAAAGTAGGTGTGAAAAAAATCAAATTTGAGGCTCAGTTCAAGCCGCTGCTCTTAATTAAATCTAGGGATCTACAGCGCTATTAATAAGATCATCTAGGATGTTGCCTCACAACCGGTAGGCAAACCATGGAGATGGTATAAGCACATAGTCACTTCACTGAGCCAAATAGGGTCTTCACGCCTATTAAATGAAGACGCTGTGATCGCTGAAGAGACCATCAGGGACAGCAGGAGCAGGCTAGGTGTTATGTGCCTGGAGACCCTGATTCTAGATTCACAGAATCAATCAAGATATTTTGGCTGTTTGCCATTTAAAACCAACATTGCATCGGAACCCTATCTAAATGAAATGTTTCCAACCCATAATCAGCGCTTTACATAAAATTCATGTTGAATCTTATACATCTAGCAGAACTGTCCAGTAGATGGAGTTCAGACTCTGCATAGTTTTGCTCTTTTTGTCCCTTGGAAGTAAAGTCTAGCATGCATATAGTTATAACCTTCGTAAAATATGCATGAGGTGGCTATGCCCCATTTTCTTTAAGTACCAGATAAATTATAATAACTGATGTATGTGTCTTGTGCAAGATGACCTGTCACGAGGATGTGATGTTTGTGGTTTTTAATTTTTTAATCGAGGCATGGTGGATCAGAGCAAAATCAAGGTAGTTGCAAAACTATGAGAGTTTGACTGTTAGACTTCCCCGTTCATATCACACTTTCCTTTGGGATTATTTTTTTTGTAGTATTTATTTAAATCTTTTTTTTATGTGGCCAGTTGAAACAATTGTTTAAGTTCAGAAGAAATGTGTTTTATTGTACAGCTCGTTTAGTAATCGGTCTTCATGTAATGAAAGAAGTTTTGTATGAACTGGGGTGAAGAATTGTATTAGACTCGGTGAAGTTTACATTGATGTGTACGGATTTTGATGTATTTTCTATGTTGCATGTTTGCCCGATATACTAATCTGATTTTAAAGGGCCAGTAGCAGAAATAGAACGGATATGATGGTTCCTTGCATCAGGCCACTTGTGTTGTGGAGGTACCAGGTATCCTCCCTATACTGCATCTGGCCACCACATCATGTAGCGGGCAGTGGATCCAGCCCTCTTAGTTACCCAAACATACCGCCTCAGGGCAAAGCAGTGAATTCTGTCCCAAGATCCTTCTCTCAAAGTCCTTTGTGATACATTTTTCTAAATAAGCTTAGCATCTTAAAAATACACGTAGTTTATCTTTAACGTAGACACTGGGGGTCATTTTCTAAACACCTTGAGCATAAAAGTAAAGCTTAGAACTAAGAAGTGAATCGTTTGACTTGCCTTTTCGCTGTGGGGGATTTTCATTCTATTTGGAGGCAGAGTGGGGCCATGCAACTGGGTATGTGTTTCTGCTGTGCATTTCCACTCTGTCTTCAAATTGCGCCATGGGTTTCTGCCAGCGTTGATTTCATGCAGGTTGAGTTCGTATGGAATCCACCTGGCTATCACCTGGTAAAACATGCATTTTTCATTGCTGACTGCAAGATGACATTTGCAGGCAACATTTGCACATGTACCAAAACAGATTGGAAAAGTGAAGAGTAAAGGTGATTTTGCATGGGTTTACTCTTTGCATTTTACTCTGGTTTCCACAGAATAAAAACAGTTGTGCAATGCCAAACTCAAACATACTTTTCTCTCATGTCCTGGCTCTATTACACCTGCATCCACAGGTGGGCCGGAGAAAGCTGGCAAAAAATGATAGCTGCCCCTTCAAGAAAGTTGAAGTTGGTGAGACTACGTCACGCGTGCGTCCCTCCGCACGCCAATCCCACACCTCACACCTATGTCACTTACTGCCCACACCCAGTTCCTGTTTTTCCCCCTACTGAGCGATCCGGAATTTGCTGCGCTAGGTGACTCCCCCTTTTCTGGAGCATTACCTCTTAGCTGTAAATCCAATTTTTCCATGCAATTGGTTTATTTTTATTTTTTTGCACAACACAGTGCCTCCTTCTTATGTATGCTGTTGATTACAGGATTCTAGCAATGCATCTTTTGTAGGAAGCAATTCTCCGCAGCTGATCCTCATCATGCCTGTGTCCGATGCATAACCTGGTGAGTTAATGTGTTTTTTCCTGTGGAATTCACCCAAGGTCTCTGCATAGTCATCTTCTTTCCATGTCACAGCTGGGACCGGTACCGAAGACAGCCAAGGACTTAGTACGGACCAGGAAGGAGGTCGACATTGGTAAGAGGGGGTCTATACCTTTGGGTGGGGTACGTGTATGGCACCAGCCCTCGGTACCCATGTGAGGACCGCCTCCCCAGAACTGGGGTCTTCTCAGGATCATTTAGGCGGAAACCCTGGGTGCTTACACCTGCGCGGACCACCGTGTGGGAAAATGTTAGTACCTCGTGGTGGGAAAACTTTAGTACTTCAGGTGGGAAAGGTTATGAAAAGATCCACCCGCTACCAGAAGATTTTTTCACCCCGGACAATATCATTACATTTCCGGTTAATAGCTCATCTTCCTCGGCTATCTGAACAGTCAAGAGTTTCCAAAAAGAGGCAGAAGCCTACAGGGTCGATTCGGTACCAACTGATTCCTCTGTGTCTGCATTGGTACCCAAGGTGGTTACTGCAGCTAAGTCTTCGTGTACCTCGTACCGATACAAAAGTCAGGTTTCCGCTTCAGCGATTGTAGTTGTCTTTCGATTGCTCAGTACTGAAAAAGACAGAAAAGTTCACATATAAAAAAACAAACATTCTCATTCGAAACCTAGCTCCATACCAGCCTCCCCGGAGAAGCACAACGTTTTCTAATGAAACAATTCCTACTTGGGTACCAGAGAGTCCAAATGAACATATCAATCTAATTTCGGGCTCAGAAAATGTTGATACTTCAAAATACTTCACAGGGCCTCCTGAAGAATTCTTTAGCACTCCAGTGAGTGCAAATATGCACCTTTCTCCTTACGTTGAGGAAATGTTGGCGGAACCTGTTCGGGCTCCAACAGCTCTTTCTGCTCCACAATTGGGTTTAACCAATATACAGGTTCCCAGACTGGTAACATTCAATATATACAATCCTGCCCCACAAACATTTAGTACTGACACTTCAGCTTCTCCTTTGAGACTCGAAGAAACCCAAAGCGAATCTTCAGATATGGCTGAGATTACCAACACAGTTCTCAAGTCTGTTTTCTGATCCCTTTCTTGAAGTCGTGGCACAACGCATTAAAGATGAAATGGCTCCTTCTGTGGGTCCTCAGGGAGCTTATCCCAAGGAATCAGATCCTCTACCAGCACCAGTTGCTGTTGAGGGAGACAGCACTGCTCCTCCCAACAAGAAACAAAAGGTGTCTAAGGACACGGATACACACTAAGAAAATGAAAATTCTTCTATTTCTCATTCAAGGATATTGCATGATATCATGGCTAAGGCCATGCAGGACTTAAAAATTATACCTAAATACAAACCTGAGACTGCTGGAGCCTTTAGTAAACTTCCTTCACAACAGACAAAGGGCCTCATCACGAGTTGGGCTGTAGCCCTTAAATACAGCGGTAACAGTATTACCGCCGCATTTAAGGGCCGGCCCTATCACGAGGTGGGCGCTAAATGGGCTGTTTTCCCTCCAGCTTTGGAGGTGAAAATCCCAGTGTTGCCGCCGGCTGTATTAGCCCACAGGACTAGCGCCGAAAATGCTGCATTGGATGCAATGGGGAATGGGGATTTACCGTTAACACCCAACCTGTGATCCGGCGGTAATCCCACCGGACTGGTGGGTGCTAAAGCTATTACACTCGGGCGGTATTACAGCCGGGATACAGCCCAACCCGTGATGAGGCCCTAAGTCTCCTCTTCCCATGGAACTGTCCTTTATGGAACATGCTTTAGCTCATTGGAATAAACCCCACTCTGATCCTCACATTTCAAAATCCTTAGACGCTAAATCCTTTGTGCTTATGGGTAATCTTCCTACTCAGTCTGCTTTATTTTCAACAGCTATGGGCACTAAGGGAAAAGGTCCTGCACCTTCCCCTTCTACCGTCTACAAATTCCAAAGCCTGGGAGGCTCAAGGAAAGAAGTCATATGCCACTGCTTCTCTCCAGTTTAGACAAGCGAACACAGCCACGGTCCTGGCAGGTTTTAATATTTTAAAATTGGGAAAACCTTAATCGCTTCACGGAACTACTTCCTCGGGAGGCAGCTGATGATTTTTCCTACTGTGTCTCAAAAGCAAGCGAGGCGGCCATTCAACAACTTTAAGTTGTCAAGGATTTTACAGACACCACGGCAAGGGCAATTACTGGTGCTCCGACATCCAGAACAAGGTTTTAGACCTTCCTTTTGATGGTAAAATGCTCTTTGACCCTTCTATGGATGAGGTTCTTCATTAATGCAAAGCTAGCGTTACAACGGCTAAGTCACTCCGGTCTATATCAGTGAAGCAGTTTTACCACCAAATGTCAAGTCCTTCAAACCACATGTGCAAGGAAATAATTCTTCCGCTACCTCGAAGTCCTTTTATTCCTTCTTTTAAAAAAACAAGATGCAGGCCAAAGTCTGATACAACGGTTACCCCCTTAACTACCTCTTCTCAAGAGCAAAAGAAGTCTGTTTCACAAAGCATACATCCGTGGTAGGAGGAAGGATTTGCAGTTTTCGTCATCACTGGCAAAACATCACCCAAGAGGGATGGGTTTTGAATATCATACGCCACGGCTACTCCATAGCCCTTCCTTCTACACTTCCATCTTCTCCTCCAAAGTTCCAAAAGTCATCCTCGGAACTTTTAAAAGAGATTCAAAAACCTCTCTTTTTGGGAGCAATAGAATTGGTTCCAGAAAAATAATTGGGTCAGGGGTGTATATTAGTCAGGTGGAATTCGTCCAATTCTAGATCTTTTCGATCTCTATCAGTTTCTACTGGTGGAGACCTTTCACATGGTGACAATTTCTCAGATTTTCAAGGCTCTCCAGCGCAACGACTGGATATCATCCATAGATTTTCAAGATGCTTATTTTCATATTCCCATTTTCAAGGAACACCGCAGTATCTGAGGTTGACCATGGGAAAGTCCCATTATCAGTACACATGTCTCCCTTCAGCCCCCATGGTCTTCGCCAAACTCCTTGGGGCTGTTACAGCCCACCTACGGTTGACTATGGTGCATCTACATACATACCTGGATCATTGACTCCTAAAGGCACCATCTCTGCAGGAATTACTACAGAAGATGCAACTTACATGCAACACTCTGTACAATCTAGGATTTTCAGTAAACATGGAAAAATCAAAACTCATTCCTTCTCAGAGGATTCAGTTGCTTGGAGCGATAGTCAATACTAAAGAAAAGGCCTTCTCACCACCACAAAGGGTGTCAGCAATTCAACAGGTCATTTCTGTGTTCAAAACGCATCAGCTTCTTTTGGCATGGTGGTTCCAAAGACTTTTGGGACTGATGGCTTCTTGCATCAATTTAGTCCCCTATGCAAGACTTCAAATGTGAACCATTCACTGGCACCTAGCCAGCAACTGGAACCCACTGTCCGACCCTCAGGACTTATAGATTCCAGTTCCAAATCACATTCAGGATACCCTGATTTGGCGGAACACTCCGGAGAACCTGTTTATCAGATTTCCCTTTCGAGCCCCTCTTCATCAGACAGTGATTACAAAAGACTTGTCGGAATATGGGTGGGCAGCCCACTGTCAAGATCTGACGGCTCAGGCCCTGTGGTCAGTCGAAGAAAATAAAGATCACATAAATGTCTTGGAACTGAAAGCAATTTTCTATGCTCTAAAATCCTTCTTCCCTCCCTTCAGGGAAAGCTGGTGAAAGTATTTACGGACAGTATCACTGCAAGGTTTCATGTCATCAAACAGGGAGGGAACGCGTTATCTTCCTCTGTCTCCTGGTATTGGGCCATGCAGAACCACATGTTCCTGTCGGTGTCCCATCTGGAAGGAAAGAAAAACGTCTTAGCGGACAGGCTCGGCAGGCTACAATCCTCTCCTCACGAGTGGGAACTGAAAATGTCAGTTGTACAGATGATATTCCAGAAGTGGGGCCATCCAGCGGTGGACCTTTTTGCCACACAGTACAACACTCTTTGTCCTTGGTTTGCTTCAAGGGAGGGACTGACCCTTCATTCCTTAGGAGACACCCTACAGCTGGACTGGTCAAACAAAACGCTGTATGCATTCACTCCCCTTCCCTTGATATGCAAAACATTAATCAAGTACAAATTGTTTCAGAATCTTTTAATGATTCTTAGAGCCCCGTTCTGGACACGATAGATTTGGTTCCCAGACCGCCAGGAACTAGCAGGAGCATCCAAGTTAGATCTACCGATCCCAGAGGATCTATTGACACAACAGAAGGGGCAGTTGCTTCACCCCTCCCCTCAATTGCTGAGCTTGAAGGCTTGGTTGCTGAAGAGCTAGCTTTTTCCTATCTACATTTATCAGAACAGAACCTCACGATTATGACAGCTTCCAGGAAAGCATCAACAAGAAAGCAATATCACAGTAAATGGTTGCGGTTTTGCCATTGGGCTTTAGACTGCTGTCTCAACCCTTTGAAAGCTTCAATTGATAATGTTATTTCTTTCATGTTCTATTTAGTATTCACAGGAGTTAAAGTCGATACTTGCAAGCATTATTTGTCTGCTGTTGGGGCTTATCTGAATAAAGATCAAAAGTCCTTTCCCCTCTTGTATGAAGCTATTCAAAGACACATTGAAGGCCTTCTTCATTTGCATCCACCCTTTCTAGAACCACTACCTCAGTGGGATCTGAATACTAATTACTGCCCTAATGCACAAACCCTTTGAACCATTGGCATCCTGTGAATTGGAACTTTTAACATGGAAAACAGCTTTTTTAATAGCCAATACTTCGGCTAGGAGGATTGGAGAGCTCCAAGCTCTTTCATCAAAGAAACCCGATCTAATTTTTCACAAACTTGAGGTAGTCTGTCGCACAGAACCTCTTCTTTTTATTTTTATTTTGTTAATTTATTTTTTACCAAAGGTGGTTTCCGATTTCCATCTTAATCAAGAAATCTTCCTTCTGTCTTTTCATCTCAGACCATATGCTTTTGCAGCTGAGTAAATCTTGCATAATCTGGACATCTCAAAAATTATCACATTTTATTTTGAGAGAACTAACCCATTTAGAAAAATAGACCAACTTTTTGTTACTTGCGAAGCTCCTTCCCCTGGTAATAAAGCGGCCAAAGCTTCTATTGCCAGGTGGGTTGTTTCTTGTATCGCGAAGGCTTACGACCTGAAGGGACTCGCGCATCTGCAGAGACTTCGGGCTCATTCCACAAGAGCCAAGGCAGCATGAGTAGCCTTAATTGGGCATGTTCCACTAGCAGACATTTTTGGAGCTGCTGCTTGGGCTACTCCACTTACTTCTTGTAAGAACTCCCGTATGGATGCATCCTCCAGAAAAGATTCTGAATTTGGCCAAGAGGTGCTCTGCAACTTGTTTGCTTGAATTCCGTATATTCGGTCTCCTCCACCCTTAATAATTTTAAGGCTTATTAGCCTGGTCCCAACCAGTTGGGATGGAGGGAGAACGAGGACGTAAGAGAAATGGAAAAATTACCTTCATGGTGATCTAGACTCTCCCTCCTTCACAACACTCACCCAGCAATCCCCATTTAAGCATACACTCCTATTCAACCGCCAGTGGCGTAATCAGGAACTGGGAGTGGGCAGTTGGTGACATAGAGGTGAGGTGTTGGACTGCCGCATGGAGGGACTCGCGTGTGACGTAGTTTGACCAACTTCAACTTTCTTAAAGGGGCAGCTATCTTTTTTAGCCAGCTTTTTCAGGCCTGCCTGTGGATGCAGGCATACCCCCAACCAGTTGTGAGGGAGGGAGAGCATGGAATAAGATGAGCTGAATTTTTCTTGTCTCAAGTATCACTCAAAATCTCATAATCGGTTGTAGTCTGTGGCCATGGTGGCTGTCTGCCCACCTGGGGCCTAGCCCAGACAGGCCCACCTACAGAAAAGGGCCAGGCTGCCTTGGCGGTGAAGAGTGGCCAAGCCTGCTCCTCCCCAGAGGGCAGAGCAGAGAAGAGAAGTCTTGCGCTGCCTCATTGCAGCAGCCCAGGTGAAGATCAGCAGCCCACCCGCTGCGTGTCTCAAATGTAGCAGAGAGGGAGTGGGCCGGCAAGAGTTCAGCAGGTGTGGCAGTGAGCACAGCCCAGCCCCTTGGCAGCAATGGCTAAGGGCCGCCAAAAGAATTGAATATTGGCCACGGATGTGGCAGTAATATCCCTAGGGGCAGGCCCCCAGGCAGCCACCCGAAGGAAACAAACGGCTGCAGCAGTGAGGATTGGCAGACGCCCACCTGGGCAGGGGGACAACCAGAGGCTAAGGAGATGTGCTGGCCCACCTGTGGTGAGAAGAGGTAGTGGATGGGGCCACACAGCAGAGGAGAACTTTGGGACCAAGCCCCATTCCATCTGGGGACAGACAAATGAAGGTACTGTGAAGGGGTCGCTGACTGCAGCTGTCATCCCTATGTGACATAATTTTAATAAATGTTATGTATGTAAAAATGACATGTATTATATGTTCTGTATGTCTTGTGTGTTATTTGCAAATTAGTTTATAGTTAGATGTATGTTAATATTTATAATCTTGTTTTGTTTATAAAACAGTTAAGTAAGGTAGTGTATATATTTATTACTTGGGACTAGTGAAGAAGGAATGTTTAGTAGGTGGAAATGGTATGTTTGTTATGTATGAGTTATGTAGGTGTAGTGGTATATTATTTGGTATTAGGATTAGTGGGGGTGGACCCTGGAGTGAGGGATGTGGCGGCCAGTCTGAAGGCGCTTAGGGGGTGGGACCATCCACGTAGGCCATTCTCTGTTCTCCTGCGTCAGTGGGTGGTACCAAGTATTAGACAGAGGACCTGTTGCATCAGTCACACCCTTTGGGTCTCCCTGTGACCCCTCCAAGGAAGGGTGGGCTGATCGAGCAGATCCCTTTTTAGGAAAATATTGTGTCAGGGGAAATTTAGATGAGTTGGTGGTTAGTAATATTATTTTAAAAGGTTTAAGTGTGTTTGTAAATAAAGAGGGCTCCCCATTGAGATCCCTCGAATATCTGTGTCCAGTTGAAGTGAGGTAAGGAATCTGAGTGTAGCCCATCTCCTGTTAACAACAGTTTTATTTTACAGGTGCAGCACCTCTCCCTATGCAGATAGCCTGGGGGGTGGTGGTTCCCATGGAGACTGTCCCTGGCATTCGGCAGGGAAGACGTGATCCTCGGCCCAGGTTGAGGCCAGAAATCGGGGCTATGCAGTTCGTGTCTCTATTGATATTTTCGTGCACCCAGCACCGTCCCATGTTGTCTTTTTATTTAGCTGTCCTCCCGAGCCCAGGCGTCCTTGACATAGGTTAGTATATACAGAAGGTTGACCCCTATTGTCTAAATGTCTGTCTTATACTAGAGATTAGGACCTAAAGGCAGATTTGCCTTCTCTAACTAAACTCCCTCAGGGACGTCCTAACTTTCCTTACTCTAACCAGTTGTTTGTGTCCTACATGTGGTTGGATTCAGGCCCACTCTATCATGCTCACTCTTGCTCTCCCTTTCCTACTCTTGCCTCTCAACCCACTTCTTCTCACTCCTCCCTTCAATCTTCTGTAATTGTTTATTTGTAAAGCACGTATACACAAGTGAAGTGCTTCAAAGCGCTCAGTCCCTCAGTCTTCTACTCCTTCTAGACTTCTCCACCCTTTGATGTTACTCCTTCCTCCTGCTACACTACCACCACTCCACCCACCTCCACACCACTCCACCCTCCTCCCTCCTTCACACCACCCTCCTCCACACCACTCCACACCACTACTCCCTCCTCCACATAATTATTCTGTCCTCCAAACCACACCCCCCCTCCTTCACACTACTCCTCCCTCTTCCACACTAGTCCTCCGTCATCCACACTACTCCTTCCTACTGCACGCCTACCACTCTTTTTCCACATTGTATGATACTTCACATTCACGTCTTACACTAACTTTTCTAACCACACTCTACAAACCAACCCACGCACTCGCACTGCAGTACCGCTTCTCTCCATAGACAATACCTCACCTGCTCCTGAAATCATCCCCACCCTCCACCGCTCCTTCCTCCCTCCTGCTGGTCTCTTGGTCATACACCTCCTCCTCCTCCTCTGATTTCACAGGAATAACCTGCTTTTTCTGCTACTTGTTGCTACCTTATGCCTCCCCTCCTCTTCTGGTATTGGTTCTCTCTCCCTGGCAAATCTGACCCTGTATTCCCCACCCAGGGCAAGTTAAAGAAATTAAAATTATTAGTAGCAAGCTATGCTCCACACACATTTTCTACGTGGGTCTGCCATGGAACAACAATGGCGAACTGGCAGGGCAACTGATTGTGTTTGTGTTCCGGGGACCGGTTTTAGATGCCCCTGAAGTAAAGACCCATGAGGGAGGGTTGATATTTTTCCCCTTAGTCCCTGGTGGTATAGGGAGCTTGTGGATAATTGCATGGGCTTGCTGGTGTCCCTCGGCAGCCTTTCAAGGCCCTACTGTCTGCTGCATATAGACACTGCCTCGAATGGATTGTGTCATCCCACGTATTCCTCATCTATGATATTCGTATCTCGCCTGCTTTGCTGCTTCAGAAAAAAATATTCTCGGCAGAGGGTGCTGTGCACAAGGTCATGGCGTCGATGTCCCTCAACGGTCTCTGTAGCGTGTCAACATCACCAGCAGTATATGTAGCTGGTGCCGCGCCCGTTGCCTTAGTTCTGTTTTTCCGATATTGTTGCAATCGAGTTAATGGCGCGCTTCGTATTTTCCTCAGGAAAATGTCACCATTTCGACCCCTTCCACTCCTAAAACGGGGTTTAAAAAGTGTATCGACTGCGGTTCAAAAATGCAGATCACAGACCCTCACCGTGTCTTCCTTTGGTGTTTAGGTTCAGACCATCAGACCGGCGACTGTGGCTCCTTTCAATCGATGACGGAGAAAGCTCTTTGTGAACGAAAAGGTAAATTGGCGGTGGTGCAGGAAGCTTCAAAGGCCTCTTCGAAGCATAGGAAGTCTGGTGAGTCGAAACACTTGGATCGGCATAAGCACTCGAAGAGGTCTCGTTCTAGGAGTAGATCGAGATGTTCTTCATCTTCACCCAAGAAGGCGAAGAGGAGATGTAGATCTCCCTCTTCTTCGTCGGATACCTCTACAGAGGTTGAACGATGTCCGACTAGGTCGGATTCCCCTAGAAAATGGGAAGAATTTAGAGTACACATGATGAAGGTCTTTGAGAATGCGGCCCAACCCCCTCAAAGAAACCTCGGAAGAGCCAGACCCCGGTCGCTCCTTTGGACGACGCAGGAAGGTCAGAAACTACTTTGGCTAAGACCAGTAGTAAGGCGGAAACTCAAAATTCTCGACCCGACGTTAAAACGTCGAAGGTTCCTCGAGAGTCTAGTGATTCTCCGACACCAGCTAAGAAGCATAAACCGTCAAAGCATTCGACGAGTTCATTGACGCTGGAGGCGCCGATTTCTTCGATGCCAAAGGAGACATTCAGCCTCATTACAACTCAGGCGTTAAGGGTTAACGCCACCGTTAACCCTTAACGCCTGATTCTGATTTTAACGCCTGCTTTTAGCAGGCGTTAAAATCCATGGCGCTAACCTGCCATGGTGCTAATTACGCCGCCGTAATTTACGGCGGCGTAATTAGCGCCTTCCCCACTCCCATTATGCCCTATGGGGCAAAAATGGGAATGGGGAAGGGAAAATGGGAAATGGGGATTTACCGCCCCACTCACCTTGGAATGGGGCGGTAAATCCGCCATCCACCATGGTGTAAACGGAGTTTACACCATGGTGGTAAAGTTGGTGCACTTAGCACCAAGGTTGTAATGAGGCCCAATGACTCCATTATCGAAGACGTCAACAACACCTTCGAGGATTCCTTCGATTCCCTGGAGGCAAGTTCAAGAGCAAGAAAAAAGGTACACACCTTTACCAAAATCAGACTTTTTAAAGTCTATGGCCCTCATTACGACCCTGGCGGAAATCGCGGTGCTAAATGCACCGCGGAGCACGGCGGAAAGCTGCCGATAGCGCCATGGAGGTTGGCGGATTTTCCGCCCCATGCCGACCTTGGCGGGGCGGTAAATCCCCAATCCCCATTTTACCCTTCCCCATTCCCATTTTTGCCCCATAGGGTATAATGGGAGTGGGGAAGGCGTTAATTGCGCCACCGCAAAATACGGTGGCGTAATTAACATCAAGGTCCCGTAGCGCCATGGATTTCTCCGCCCGGAAAAACCAGGCGGAAAACGTTCCATGGCGCTACGGGAACTCGTAGTAGGGCGGACGGGTCCGCCGCGAATAACGCTGGCGTAAACCCACTCCGCCAGGGTCGTAATGAGGGCCTATGTCCGCTATTTTTGAGGCGGAAAGTGCCTCAGAGGAAGATATTTCTCCATTGGGAGTAAAATTTAGTATGAGGGATGTACCAGAGGAATTGATTGACCCTGAGTCAAAAATGAGAGATCTTTGTGACACCCTTCACTCTGCCAGTGGCCTTGATACATCACCAGAGTTAGATTTTGCAAAACCTGATCCTGCAGAACATGCAGACTCAGGGTACAGGAACCTGATGAACAGGGTTGCTGATTATATGGGTTGGGGTAGATCTTCACCAACCTTCGAACAGGATGACATGACTGACATCCTGGAACAGCGCCCCCTAAAAGAAACAGTTCTTCCTTTTCATAGGGATCTTCAAAGAACAGTGGTAGCAAATTGGGAGGCTCCTGAATCTGGGTCAGCAGTCATAAGATTTTTTCCAAAAAGTATAAACCATCAAGCTGTGACCCTGATTATCTTAGTAAGCTCCCTACGCCTGAGAGTTTAGTGTTCCAGGCTGCAACTTCCACAAGACAGTCAGTCTATCCATCTATCCCTCCGGATAGAGATAATAAAAAAGTGGAAGCGTGGCCTTGCAAGGTGTTTGCCTCGGGCAGTATGGCCCTTAAGTCTGCTAATGTTACCTGTACCTTGGCCAGGTTCACCCATACCCTGTGGGATTGTGTTACGTCGGCGGCTGAACATATTCCAGAAGGCGAAGAAAGGGAAGGCTTTCTGAATATTGTTAAAGATGGCAAGGAGGCAATGGGAGAGTGTCTCCAATCAGGACTGGATACCGCTGACAGCATCAGCAGATCCATGGCTGCAAGCACAGTACTGCGCAGATTTGCGTGGTTGAGGAAGTCAGGTTTTGCACCAGACGTGCAGGCCAGGCTACTCAACATGCCTTTTGAGGGCTCGAGGCTCTTCGGCAGTAAAGCTGATGAGTTTACAGAAACTGCAGACCTCCAAAGCGGCGGCTAAGTCTTTTAGCGCCTCTACCCTACAGCCTCAAAAACCTTATTCGAGCTCATCTTCCTGGATAGGTCGTTCTTTTTGATACTACTCCTCGTTTGGTAGAGGAAGAGGACAGGCCATGCAGAAAGGCCAAAGAAAGTTCCCTCATGGTGGATGAGGAAGAGGTGGAAAATCAGCCTAAGCAGCAGCATCTTTGCCCTCAGCCGCTCCTGCAACCG
The DNA here is from genome assembly GCF_040938575.1 of Ambystoma mexicanum. Lineage (NCBI taxonomy): Eukaryota > Metazoa > Chordata > Amphibia > Caudata > Ambystomatidae > Ambystoma > Ambystoma mexicanum. The sequence continues at coordinate 430,573,579 of NC_090931.1, read as the reverse complement.
CCTCCAAGTAACTCTGAGACCCTGTCACACAAGACCCTGGTGAGAGGCAGAATCTCTCCGCATCTGAACAAATTGCAGGGCATTACTTTAGATGCTTGGGCACTGGAAACAGTAGCTCAAGGTAACTTACCTTCCCTTCCTAAAAAGGCCTCAGGACCCTCCACCGGGAACAAACTCTGTCAAAATTCCAGATCCGCTCCTTGTGCAGGAAATTTTAACCCTGCTAGAGAAAGGTGCAATAGAACATGTACCTGTAGCTGAGAGGAACAAGGGTTGGTACTCCCCTTACTTTCTCATCCAAAAGAAGGACGGAGGACTGAGACCCATCTTGGACTTAAGAAGCTTGAACAAATTCCTCAGGAAGGACAAGTTCAAGGTGGTAACCCTTTCTCAGATCCTTCAGGCTCTCAACTCCAAAACTGGTTAGTATCATTGGACCTTGAGGATGCTTACTTTCATGTGCCAATCCATCTCAAGCACAGAAATTACCTGAAGTTCGTGGTTGGCGGTTCTCACTTCCAGTTTCGAGTTCTGCCATTCATGCTGACCTCCGCCCTGAGGGTTTTCACCAAGCTGATGGCAGTTGTGGCAGCGAGTCTCAGGAGAGGGGGGGATTCACGTCTACCCCTACCTAGACGGCTGGTTGATCAGGGCTCGGTCCCCCGAACAAGCTCAGGAAAATCTGTCAATCACCTGCCACTTCCTACACAGACTGAGCTTCTCCCTCAATTACAAGAAGTCCCATATGGTACCATTCCAAAGACTCCAATTTATCGGAGCAGTCCTGGATACTTCCTCGGGCCAAGCCTCGCCTCCAGAGATGAGAGCTCATTACATTCTGCAGATGGTAACAAAGTTCCAGAATACTCAGCATCTGCCGGCCTTCGATTTTCTGAGGTTGCTCGGTCTCATGGCATACTGCATTTTTCTGGTGCCAGAGGCCCGATTGAGGATGAGATCCCTTCAGTGGGCCCTCAGGACTCGGTGGTCCCAATTCTGTGGGAATATGTCGATCTTCTCCAAGTTCCAAGCACAGTTGCTCAGGACCTTCTATGGTGGGCTTGCAGCGACAATATCCTCAAAGGGGAATCTTTTTGGCAACCATGGCCGGAGAGAACAGTAGTGACAGACGCATCACTCACGGGGTGGGGAGCCCACACCAACGATCTGACAATCAGCAGTCGTTGGCCTCCATCGGAGTCCAAACTACACATCAACCTTTTGGAGCTGAGGGCAATCAGACTAGCGCTGAAGGACTTTTTGCCCTCTGTAGAGAGAAAGAATGTCCTGATAATGACAGACAACACGGTGGCCATGTACTACCTCAACAAGAGAGGAGGCGTAGGGTCACTACCACTTTGCAGAGAGGCAATGCAGCTCAGGTTCTGGGCAATACAAGAAGGAATCTCTCTGTCGGCAGTTCACCTAGCCAGAGAGCAGAACACAACGGCGGGCGCTCTGAGCAGGCAGAGCACAGTCTCCCATGAATGGGAACTAGCTCAAGAAATCCTTCAAAAGATCTTCACCATTTGGGGAACCGCTCAGGTGGATCTGTTCGCAACCAGTGCCAAACAGAAGTGCAAACTGTACTGCTCAAGGGAATTTCCTCCAAGAGGAGCTCTAGGAGACGTGTTCGTGGTGGGCTGGGAGTTTCCACTTCTGTACGTGTTTCCTCCAATCCCTGTGATTCCTCACGTAATCAGGAGGTTGAGAAAGTTCGGAAAACACATGATCCTAATTGCCCCGGATTGGGCCAAGAGGACGTGGTACCCGGACCTTCTGGACATGTCCATCTGCCCTCCAATACGCCTTCCACAAAGAGAGGATCTTCTCTCGCAAGAGGAAGGTCAGATTCTCCATCCAGAGTTTAAGACACTCAACCTTCACGCATGGTTTCTGAAAGTTTGAGATATAAGGATTGGGACCTCCCAGATGACATAATGGATATTTTGCTTTTGGCCAGAAGGCCAGCAACTAAATCCTTGTACCGGTGTCGTTGGAATAAATTCAGTAACTGGTGCAAGGATAAGAATGTGGACCCTTTTCAATGTGGCACTCCTATGGTGCTATCATTTCTGTTTCATTTGGCCAATCTGGGGCTCCAGGTTGTAACAATAAAGGGATACCTGGCAGTACTTTCCATTTTTAAGCACTCTTCGCAAGAGGTTTCCCATTTCAAGATTCCATTGATTATCCAGTTTTTGAAAGGGCTCACCAACGTGTACCCTCCAGTACCGTTTCATATCCCTGCTTGGGATTTGAATCTTGTGTTGAAATTCCTAACTCGTATACCATTTGAGCCTTTACATTCCTGTCCTTTAAGGCTTTTAACACAAAAACTGGCCTTCTTGTGGCTTTAACATCAGCCCGCAGGGTTAGTGAGTTACAGGCTCTCTCATGGAAACCTCTGTATGCTACCTTTCACAAAAACAAGGTAGTACTTAGAGTTAAATATTCTTTCTTGCCGAAAGTAGTTTCTGACTTTCACTTGTCACAAAAAATAACAGTCCCAACCTTCTACCCTCCTCCTCATTTGGGCAAAGAAGAGGAGAGGTTAAACAGACTCGACCCAAAAAGGGCTCTGAGTTTTTATATAACAAGAATGTCAAAATTACGCCATGATGACCAACTTTTCGTGGGTTATACCAGTCATAAAGTGGGATTAGCAGTGACTAAACAAACTATATCCCGCTGGATTACTTTGGCTATTGTGGAGTGTTACAGGTTAGCCGGGAAAGACCCGCCGGAAGGGCTTTGTGGCCATTCCACGAGGGGTATGGTAATTTCTGCAGCTCTTCAGAGGGGAGTCCCTGTAGTTGATATCTGTTCAGCTGCAACTTGGGCATCAATACATACTTTTGTTAAGCATTTCTGCTTAGACGCCTCTTCTTCCCATGAGGGATTGTTTGCAAAAGCTGTACTTCATTCTATCCATGATAAAAACTAAATAGTACTCCCACCTCCTAAATTATCACTGCTATGGGAGTCTATCATAGATGAGGAATACGTGGGAGGACACAATGCATTCGAAGAACAAGTTACTTACCAACTGGATGTTCCTCCCACGTATTCCTCATCGCCCCTCCCATCCTACCCCACTGTACAATTTACGTAATCTACAGTTTGCGTTTCACAGAGAGCTTACAGTCGGGGGCACGACTGAATGATAGGTGATTATGTGAAAAAACAGAACTGAAGCCAACGGGTGCGGCACAAGCTACTGATACTGCTGGTGACGTCGACATGCTACGGAGACCGTTGAGGAACATCAATGCCACGACCTCATGCACAGTGCCCTTTGCCAAGCTAACATTTTTCCGAAGCAGCGAAGCTGGCGAGATACAAAGAGCATAGATGAGGAATACGTGGGAGGAACATCCAGTCAAAAGAACGTTACCATTTGGTAAGTAACTTGGTCTTCTATATGCTGCTCATATTCTCGGTTGTGAAACACAGAAGCTTGCGGCGCACCTTCACGTGGGTGTTGCGGCTTCCCTTTCTCTTTGTGTTTTTTTTTTTATCTCAACGGCTGATCGCTGATGCAGATCGGCAGTAACCTGGCATCAGGTTTTTTTGTTACTAATGTAGGGCTCTGGATCTGGATTCACGCGTTGATGTTTCTTCTTGGTTTCTTGCACGAATAACGTGTCTCTAAAAATTTAATTGAAACACTGGCAATCATCTTGGGATTGTAGGCATGGGTTGAGACAGTATTGTTGAGAAATGTACTGGACCAAGGTGGGGTTACAGGAATCTGCACCCTTTCATTTGCCCTTGTCCTCTGGGTTAGGGATGGCTCTGAACTTTTCCCTACACCTCCCACCTCCTACGGACACTGGTTCTTACCCCCTTTTGACAGGATATTGGCCATGTCACAATACATACAACACTCTAAGGCTGAGTTGGTACTTTAAATGGATGAAGTTCTCTTTTGGGCATAGTAGAGGCTCTGTCACATTTTTCACATTACAACCATATGCATATTTTCACACACAACATACATCCACTGTCCACACACTACATACACCTATTAAAAAGAAACGGGGAGATTATGAAGGACAGAGTGCAGAAAAAGCCTTCCCAACCTGTTTGTGGAATGGTAAAGATGACATCTGCCATGAGGGTCGAGACCAGATAAGAGCAAAGGACCCTGTCTGCTTTTACTGGTGTGAGAGAATGTAGCAGCCATAAAACGTGGTGAGAGAGAAAGCAAAATAGGGAATGGTGTTTTCTGCAAAAAAACAGCCACGTCCACATCATGGGCAAGGGGGGCAAATGCTATATCACATGGCTAAAGTGGATAAAGTCACTTTAGGCTGTGTACAGAAAAGGGGTGAAAATTGAGCAGAGGAAAGGGATACAGTGAGACAGTGTCATTTAGTATATGCATACAGTGAATGATAAGGTGGCTAGTGAAAAAAGGAATAGCTGTGGCCTAGGAAGAGGGATGGATGAAAACCAAAGTGGAAACGTGGTACAAATCTGGCAAAGGGTGAATGGTGTAGGCTAAATAGATTGGATGGAACAATTACTATGAAAAAAGGGTAAAAGGTGTTATTCAGTGTGGGGGCTGGGTGAGTAGCTGGCAATATGAGTGTGCAAAGATAGCACATGCTGGGGGGAAGTTGGCCTGTTCTAGGAGATTGGTTAATGGTCTTTACATGGATTTCCGGTGTTAAAGCAAATAAGTGGTACCACAGTCCCTCTCACAGACCCACCAATGTGCATCATCCGTGGGATTTAGCTGTGCCATGTGCTCTCTCTTTTCAAAATTACTAAAATATCACAGAGGGTACCATTTGCACTCGAGGGCAAATGGACAGGCTCCCATTCAGTGATATTTAGAGTTTCTATCAAAGATTCCCCAATGCCTTTTAAAATTCTTGGGTAAAGAAGCCATCACTGTATGAGAAAGGCAGTATAGCGATAATGCACATATATGATGGCCATTGTTAATGCACATTTTAAACGGGGGGGGGGTGGTAGACCTGCACATACCCCAAAAGAAGCCTGTCATCCAGCCAGGCCTGATAATTATTTTTTTTATTTGTATTTATTGTGATTTGGTTGGATATTAAACCTTTCACAAACACACAAACATTCGATTACATCAATTGTTAAAAAAAACGAGAATACATACTATAAATTACAATCAATAGAATAGTATAAAACCACAGAATTGTAACAAGATCATCTCAAATAAAAAATACATATTATAAAATCGCATTAGCTGCTAACGTAAGTAGAACACAATTATTCTCACAGGTATTCGAGTAATCACTGGAGCATATTATTAAATCCAACTCCCCTATCCCTCAACCCAATCGGTAAACATTCACTTGCAAGGAATTGAATGTCTCCCAATTGTAAAAAAAACATAATATTAAAAAAATGCATCAATGCAATTGATAAAGACATCACCTAACATCAGCCGAGACCATAAACTATTGTTAAAAATAAGTCTGGTCGAGTGCACAAACCTTCCCAGAAATTGTACACGCTGTTCATTAAGTGCTACACAGTTAAGAACTAGGTGCTTGAGAGTTTACATTTCCTGCTGTTTACAAAGTCTACACAGCCTTTTATCAGGCAGCAGGCCAATCCTAGGTCCCAACACTTCTAATGTCAACATGCAATTTAGCCTAAATGGAAGAAATGATGTTCTTAACTTCCTCGAGGGAGATTTCAACAAATATGTGAGCCACTTCGCAAGACCCAGAGAGGTTAACCTATATTCTTCGTACAGTTTGTATTTTAGGATCTTATCCCATGTTTCGATCAGTTCCATGTCTTTACAACTTCCTCCCAAACCCCCCCGTTTCGGCTGCCTTTTTACCCTCCCCCAACTTCCCCCACCCCTTTTAATGCCTTACCCCCACCCCCATATATACTTTTACTTTTAAAATTCGACTTTTTGTCATTACTTAGGTGTTTAATAAGTGAGTCGTTATTTATTTTCCGTTATAAACACTGGCTACCGTTTCAATCTTATCTCAATCGTTCAATTTTCTTTTGAAACATCTCCTGGTCAATTAATGATTCAATCAAAGGCTCTTCACAGGATCTCATAACATTCTCAATTGTAGTATCTTTCACACTTCCTCCAACCTATTAAATAAAGTGATTTCAGCTTCCCACTTAATTTTATTATAAATACTTTTTTATATTTGTGAACATACCACCAAGAAAGCAATCCAAATTCCCACCGAATAACAGAAAGTGGGACCGATTTAGGTAATCCTAACACTGATCTCCATAGCCGGCCTTCTAAAACCCATAGCCATCCCCTAATAGATGCAGGCAACAGCTCTAAACCATACATTATCTTTGGGACTGCTTGTATTTCATAGAATTGCAGTAAGGGGAACACAGAAAGAATTGACATAATTGTACATGTATTATTTTCATCTGAATAATGATACCTTCAAGTTTAGCCGCAAACATTTCCTTCACCCATACTAAATGAGACTTTGTTGAGAAGATAAAACCCAAGTAACCAAGGACCGATAACTCTAATATCACCAAATTATTTATATTCCAAGTAAAGTCCTTCCATTTTCTCCTTATGTGATAAATCAGAATCCTTGACTTATGCAGATTTACCACTAATGTATTGCCTGCTGGAAATAGCCAGACCACATTCAGTGTTCTTTGTAGACATATCAGGTCGAAGAGGACAATATCATTTGCATGTATCAACCAACTGACCTCCATGGAACCAAGCCTTGGCGGGACGGTAAGGGACAACTTTAAAGCAAACGCGATATCAGAGATATGTAAAGTTAAAAGGGTTGGGGCAAGGATGCAGCCTGCCTCACCACTTTGCTGATTTGGATTTCTCTTATAAGGGCTTCTTCTGTGTTCATACGGATACTAATCTTATTGTTTAAGTACAGCAAGTTGAGCATATTTGGGAGTACCTTAGGGATCCCCAAGTTGGAAAGCTTACTCCACAACAAGTCCCTGTCCACTTTGTCGAACGCAACTGACATATCAAAGCTGGCTACATATAAAGATGTACTGTTCATTTGGCCCGCCTATGTGTTTAAAAAAATGAACAAAGCACCATTTACAGATGTTCCTTGCCCTTTACAAAATACGGTTTGAAAATGCTTAGTCTCTTGAGAATGTTCGGCCCCATCAGTCAGATCCTTCATAAATAATGCAGCCAAGATTTTACCTATCCAGTCTGTTAGTGAAATAGGATAACTACTTGGCTCTGTTCCTGGTCCTTTTCTATGTATTGGGATGATTACCACAGATTGCCAATAAGACAGTATCAAATGGGACTGAACTATTTGCTTAAATAGGGCAGAACGGATTTCAGCCCACAATTCCAGATTCTCCTTTAATACCATGTACGAGATACTATCAGGACCACTCGTCCTGGAATTTAATTACTTCATTATCATATTTCTTATATCATGCGCGTCCCATTTTATATCCCTCTTCTCTTCCAGGGTGCGTACTGAATTATAGACTCCATAATCTTGAAGACCATACCGATGTTTAAAATGTAAGAGCCAACACTCCTCAGAAATATTGTTTGATTGCATTATTCTTTGACTGTCTCAGTTTCCATTCAAAGCTCCCCAAATACATCTTTTATCCTGCTTTGCGCAGAGGGGAGAGGATTTCCTGATTCTCTTTGATATATTCACTTATTCGAGGGGATTGGGTCCTCCGACGTATTCCATATCTATGACATGTAATCACCACAGCTGTGCTGCTTCGGAAACTTTTTCGGCGTCTGCGTCGATGACGTCGATGCGCCGCCGTCGAGGACCTCCTCCGGCGTCCGACGTCATCCGATGTGATAAGTAGGACGCACGACGCCCATAGCCTCAGTTCCGTTTTTTCCGCGAACGTGTTGCTTCGTGTTTCTCGTTTCTAAGCCTCGACTCTTTGGAGTTCTGTTCTTTCTGGTTCTTCGAACCTGTTCGTTTGTGAATTTCCTTCGGCGATGTCTTCCACTTCGTCTTCAACCCCGCGTCCGGGCTTTAAGAAGTGCGGGGAGTGTGGGTCCAAGATGTCGGTGACTGACTCGCACGACGCCTGCCTCTGGTGCCTCGGGGAGGCCCACGACACGGATGACTGTATCGACTGCCAGTCGCTCACGTCCAAAGCCTTACGCGAACGTAAGAAGAAGTTGTCGGTAGGTCGGGTGTCCAAGCCCCGGAAGTCGAAGTCGGCGGGGCTTTCGACGGATGATTCGAGGGGTGACTCTCCGCGTCATCGTCGGAAGTCTCGTCGGTCTTCTTCTAGGAGTGGGTCTCGCCACTCCTCGGCCTCTTCGAGGCATTCTCGGAAGCGCCGTCACCGGTCGCCTTCCAGGTCCTCCTCCGAGGATTCTGCACGGCACGTTGGTTACCCCACCAGCCGTGCGACGCCGGAGGAATGGGCTTCCTTCGGGAAGAAAATGTTGGCGATTCTTGAGTCGCAGGGTACTCAGCCGTCCGCGCCCCCGAGTGGGGTCGGCCGTGTGAGGTCGAGAGACGCCGCTCGCAAGAGTCGTCGGCACGAGTCACGGGAGCGGTCCCGTTCGGACAAGGAGGCTCGTTCTCGCCGTACCCGTTCCAGGTCCCGGTCCTCGACGCGTTCGAGACCGTGTGCTCCTGTGAAGTCTTCGAGGAAGACATCGACGTCTGAGGCGTCGAGGGCGTCGACAGGCTTTCTCGAGGCTCCGGCTTCGAGGACCTCGTCGAAGCCGTCGACGATCAGGTCGTCGAGGGACACGCTCGGGGCTCCGGCTTCGAGGGCTGTGTCGACGCCGCCGATACTGGAGGCGCTGCATCTGACGCCGATTTCCTCGACGCCGATCCTCTCGGCGCCGTTGCCGGTTTTCTCGGCGTCGGCGCCGATTCGCTCGACGCCATCGACGCCTTTCGTGTCGGAGGTGCCCCCTGTCACGGGTGTACCCCCTAGGAAGGCTCTGGTTAAGAGCAAGCACTCTCGGGTGCCTTTTCGCCACCTGGAATATATTTCGGAGGCGGATGAGGATTCTGATGGCCTGGTTCCTAGTCTGGTGCCAGATGAAATTGTCTCGGGCCATAGTCAGTTTGACGATTTGAGGCAGTCACTGCATGATGCCAGTGGACTGGACACCTCTCCGGAGGTGGAATTTTGTAGGCCTGAGCCTGGCTCCCATGCCGATTCCTCGTACCGGCGCCTTATGGCTAGGGTGTCTGAGTATCTGGGATGGTCTGCTCCCCCAGGGGAGTTTGTGCAGGATGATCTGACGGACATCCTTGATGTTGGTCCCCCAACTGACCCGGTTCTGCCGTTCCATATGGCTTTACAGAGAAGGGTGGCGGCGGCTTGGACTGCTCCGGAGAGTCTCCCGGCGGTGGGCAGATCCTTGTCGCGTAAATACCGTCCAGCCAGTAGCGACCCCTGCTACTTGACCAGGCACCCCACTCCGGAGAGTTTGGTGGTGCAGGCGGCCACGGCCCCGGCAAAGCAGGCGTCGTACCCTACCATCCCTCCTGATAGGGACGACAAACGTTTTGATGGCTGGGCGAAGAAAGTGTTTTCTTCTGGTGGTATGGCGCTTCAGGCGGCCAACTCCATTTGTGCCTTGTCACGTTTCACGCACACTCTGTGGAACTGTGTTGCGTTAGCGGCTGAACATATTCCCGAAGGGGATGAACGGGATGGTTTCCTTGCTATGGTCCAGGATGGTAAGGATGCCATGTGTGAGTCCGTTCAGTCGGGTCTGGACTTGGCTGAATGCGTCAGTAGGTCCATGGCGGCGAGCACCGTGATACGCAGGTTTGCGTGGTTGCGGAAGTCGGGGTTTGCTCCTGATGTGCAGTCCCGGCTCCTCAACATGCCCTTTGATGGTGAACACCTTTTTGGCAGCAAGGCTGACGAGAGCCTTGAGAGGTTGCAGACCTCAAAAGCTGCAGCGAAGTCGTTGGGCGCTGCAGTTCGCCAACCTCTGCCTTTTCGTCCTAGGGGACAGCAGTGGAGGGGTGGTTCCTTTCGCTATTACTCATCCTTCAGTAAAGCGAGAGGAGCTGGCAGTCAAAGAGGCCATCGCAGGGGTACCAGAGGTGGACGACAGGGTACCCGTGGTGCCAAGGCCGCTCGGGCAGTTGCCTCTTTGCCCTCAGGTAACGCCGCAGCCGCTCCCACTCAGTCGTGAGGCCATGTCCCATGGTTCGCCGGTTGGGGGAAGGCTGGCGCAGCATCTTGTAGAGTGGCAAGCCATTACTTCAGATGTGTGGGTTCTGGAGATCATAACCCACGGCTACTGTCTTCCTTTTCGGCACAGGCCTCGCGACAATCCACCGGGGAACCTCTCTTTGCAGAGTCCGGATCCGCTCCTTGCGCAGGAAATTCAAGCCCTGCTAGAGAAAGGCGCCATAGAACTGGTGCCTGTAGCGGAGAGGAACAAGGGATGGTATTCCCCTTATTTTTTGGTTTCGAAGAAAGACGGGGGATTGAGACCCATCATGGACTTGCGCGATTTGAACAATCTCCTCAGGAAGGACAAGTTCAAGATGGTTACTCTCTCTCAAGTCCTCCAGGCCCTTCAGCTTCAGGACTGGTTGGTGTCACTCGACCTCAAGGATGCTTACTTCCATGTGCCGATCCATCCCAAGCACAGGAAGTACCTGAGGTTCGCGGTTGGCGACTCGCACTTTCAGTTTCGGGTCCTGCCGTTCGGATTGACCTCCGCCCCGAGGGTTTTCACCAAGCTCATGGTGGTGGTGGCAGCGCATCTCAGGCAAGGGGGGATTCACGTCTACCCCTACCTGGACGATTGGTTGATCAGGGGGAGCTCTCCCGAGCAAGTCCTGGATCATCTATCGATCACCTGCCACTCCCTTCACAGGCTGGGCTTCTCCCTCCATTTAAAGAAGTCCCATTTGACGCCAACACAGCGGCTCCTGTACATCGGAGCAGTGCTCGACACTTCCCTGGGGCAGTGTTTTCCTCCCCAGGTGAGGGCTCTTCACATTCAGCAGATGGTGCACAAGTTTCAGCATGCCCGGACGCTCCCAGCGTTCGTGTTCTTGAGGTTGCTCGGCCTCATGGCATCCTGCATTCTTCTGGTGCCAGAGGCTCGCCTGCGGATGAGATCTTTGCAGTGGGCACTCAAGACGCAATGGTCGCAGTCCTCCGGCAGGATGTCGGACTCGATTCAGGTGCCGTCCTCGGTCGCCCGGGACCTTCTGTGGTGGGCCGTCGAAGGCAACTTGATGAAGGGGGCTCCGGTTTGGCTTCCCTGGCCGGAGGTGACGATCGTGACGGATGCATCCCTCACGGGATGGGGAGCTCATGCCAACGGGCTGACAGTCAGCGGTCGTTGGTCTCCGTCGGAGTCCAGACTCCATATCAATCTGTTGGAGCTGAGGGCCGTCAGGCTAGCCCTGAAGGCTTTTCTGCCGTCTGTGCGAGGGAAGAATGTCCTGATCCTGACGGACAACACAGTGGCCATGCACTACCTCAACAAAAAGGGGGGGGCAGGGTCACTTCCTCTGTGCAGAGAGGCGATGCAGCTCGAGTTCTGGGCCATCCAGCAGGAAGTTTCGATCTCCGCAGTTCATCTGGCCGGTGCCGAAAACGTGACGGCGGACGCTCTGAGCAGGCAGAGCGCGATCTCTCACGAGTGGGAGTTGGCTCAGGAGATTCTCCTGGAGATCTTCGCCCTTTGGGGGACGCCTCAAGTGGATCTCTTCGCCTCCAGTGTCAACCGGAAGTGCGAAAGGTTTTGCTCGCGGGAATTTCCTCCAGAAGGAGCCTTAGGAGACGCGTTCGTGGTGGAGTGGTCATTCCTGCTGCTGTACGCGTTTCCTCCAGTCCCCGTCATCCCGCAAGTGCTGCGGAGGTTACGGAAGTTCGGTTCCCGGATGATCCTCATTGCCCCGGCGTGGGCTCGGAGGACGTGGTACCCGGACCTTCTCGACTTATCCATCTGCCCTCCACGTCATCTTCCCTACCGAGACGATCTGCTCTCACGGGAGGGGGGTCAGGTTCTCCATCCAGAGGTCAGATCCCTCAACCTTCACGCTTGGCTTCTGAAAGGTTGAGGTATAAGGATTGGGACCTCCCTGAGGACGTGATGGAGGTGTTGCTTTCGGCCCGAAGGCCGGCAACAAAGTCTCTGTACCGTTGCCGTTGGCGTAAGTTCTGCGACTGGTGCAGAGTTCAGAATGTGGATCCTTTTGCATGTGACATCCCCATGGTTCTGTCCTTTTTACTTTCTTTGGCCCACAGGGGCTTGCAAGTGGGTACCGTTAAGGGTTACCTGGCGGCGCTGTCCATCTTTAAGCGCTCGTCTGAAGAGTGTTCTTACTTTAAAATCCCTTTGATTTCACAGTTCCTGGAAGGGCTCACTAATGTGTTCCCTCCGTCACCTTTCCTGGTGCCCGGTTGGGATTTAAACCTGGTTCTTAAGTTTCTTATGGGTGCTCCGTTTGAGCCTTTACATTCTTGCCCTTTGAGGCTGTTAACTCTGAAAACTGTGTTTTTAGTTGCGGTTACTTCCGCTCGCAGAGTGAGTGAGTTACAGGCACTTTCAGTTAAGCCTCCCTTCACTGTATTTCACAAGGACAGGGTTGTCCTTACAGTTCGTCCTTCTTTTCTTCCGAAGGTAGTGACGGAATTTCATTTGGCCCAGAAGGTTGTTCTTCCGGCATTCTATCCTCCTCCGCATCCTGGTAAGGAAGAGGAGAGGCTCCATAGGCTTGATCCTAGGAGAGCTTTAAGCTTTTATGTTTCACGCATGTCCCGGGTCAGAGTGGATGATCAACTCTTTATTGGTTACGCTGGAAAGCGTTTGGGGCAAGCTGTGACGAAACAGACTTTGTCTCGCTGGATTATTCTGGCCATTTAGGAGTGCTACCGTTTGGCGGGTAAGGACCCGCCGGCTGGCTTGCGGGCCCATTCTACCAGGGGTATGGCTGCGTCTACTGCCCTGCAGAGGGGTGTTCCTATTCGCAACATCTGTGATCCAGCCACCTGGGCTTCAGTACATACATTTGTACGTCACTATTCCCTTGATTCCATCCGAGCACAGGATCTGGCCTTTGGCAAGGCGGTCCTTTGCTCTGCTATTTGATTGGCTATTCTACATTTTGATTCTAAATTCTTTCCCTCCTCCTTGCTTTGGTACTGCTTTGGGAGTCTGTCATAGATATGGAATACGTCGGAGGACCCAATCCCCTCAAAGAACAAGTTACTTTCTTACCTGGTAACGTTCTTTCGATGGGATGGTCCGACGACGTATTCCATATCGCTCCCGCCCGGCCTTCCCCGCTGCAGAATTTCTTTTGCGATTGCAGCTTACGTTCCGCAAGGCTTTGTGTCTGACTGGCAGTTGACTTATGTCACACGTTCTGGGGGAAAAAACTACAACTGAGGCTATGGGCGTCGTGCGTCCTACTTATCACATCGGATGACGTCGGACGTCGGAGGAGGTCCTCGACGGCGGCGCATCGACGTCATCGACGCAGGACGCAGACGCCGAAAAAGTTTCCGAAGCAGCACAGCTGTGGTGATTACATGTCATAGATATGGAATACGTCGTCGGACCATCCCATCGAAAGAACGTTACCAGGTAAGAAAGTAACTTGTTCTTCTGTATGATTTGAGCCATTTTTAAAAAATGTGTTTACTTCTGCATAGTTTCAACAATTTTTCATCCACCTCAAGCCCTTTAGCCTTACGATTGGATCTTTTCCTCCTCCGAAGCTCCCGCTTCTTGTCTCTAAGTATCACATTGAACCTTTGACTGTGTTGAGGTCTCAATGGACCTGACTGCCAACTTCTAACTGAAGTGAGAACATTCACCCAACTCTTCAGATGGTCAGAGAAGGTGCTAGGAGATCTGAATGTATTCTCCCATTTATCCAACTCCCAATTTTACTAGGTTATTAAAGCGAGCGGGCACTCAATAACTTGGCACAACCTATTCCCTTGACTATTTACCAAGAGGTTTTTACACTGCAAATATACACATTTTTCTTGATAGAAGAGATAGACAAATTCAGAATTAGTTTTGCGTGATGACTAGTTGAAACACGACATATATTCAGGGACTTAACTAAGTGAAAGTCTGAATCAGTAAGAAAGATAAAGTCAGTGGAAGACTGGGAATAAGGTCCAAACAATGTTGTTTTGCATCCCCAGTCACCATTAACACCACCATTTATCCAACTCAGATTCCACTTTTTCATAAAATGCGTTCACCTACTACCCCTAGCTTCTTTCACAGGTGTCCCCAGCGTCTTGCAATTGACCCCATCACAATCGTTCACCAGGCCACCACAGTTAAAATCACCCATACATAACAACACTGGTATACTAGATGTCTCATGGCAGTTAATAAAGTTGATCAAGTTCTAATCACAATGTGGTGTCAGATATCAGAGTTGGATCAATATATGAATTAATCATAAAACATTCAAACTCCATAGCATACAATGAGATATTTACGATACCCACCAAAAGGCTGTCTGACAAAGTATTGAGAGGCTTAAAAAGACAATTTGAGGAATTTCTAACTGCTATCAGTAAGTCTACCATAAGGGTATCTTATCTGACCTTGCTTGGACTTTTTTACTCTGACTGAGTACCTATCCAAGACCAGACATTCCACTAACCAGGTCTCGAAGTGCCACCACATCATATTAGAACTCTTCCACTCCTAAAGCTGTAACAAAATATTGAACCGTCTTGAGTTGCAACTTACAACCTTTGAATTACCAATTATAAAATCCTTGGCATTGGCCCCTCCATCCCCTAAACGAACCTGGCAACCATCCCCATTCAAATTCTTCCATGATGCTCAAAGACCTGCTTCCGACCAGAAGAATCGATTTTACATGACAAACCACCCAGATAGAATCCCCCGTTTTGATGGGCCACCTCCCTCTTGCCCTCATTGTACCTATTAGAGGGAACATTGTCATTGTGTAACTCCTTAAGCATCACACAAGAACCCTCTAACTTCCTATTTTTTGGAGAACTACATCATAACTCTGAGAAAAGAATTCTTCCTGCGCAGCCAGTACTAAATCACACATTAATGCAGTGTAAAAATATACAATACATTGATTCATTAAAATAGTTTACCTCTGAGAGTACAACCTGCTTAATCTCACTTGATGACAGTCTAACTAATGACTTAGCACTCCTAAAAATAGATAATACTCTTCCTCTGTTAAGCGGATATTGAATTTCATCTTTATAAACCGTAGATATATTAACACAAAGCGTACCATTATACACCCGACTCTCCAATTTCATAATCACACCTGTAGTGTCACACTCTGAGTCCTCGGACTCTTGGCTCACCTGTTTGTTTCTTGATGTTTTCTTTCTTGGGTTCGCAGATTTGCCCTTCTTTCTAGAAGTTCGGGATTTGTACAAGAAGGGGCGTGTCTCCTCCGTCGCCAGTATGCAGGCAGGTAACGTCTAGATGTAAGTTTGGGCTCCTGCTGAGGAAGGATACAATACCACGGAGCGTTCAGTGTTCCAGGAAGGATTCCAGGAAAGGCCGGGTAACAATCCAGGAGGGAAGGCAACAATCCAGGAAGTTAAGAAACTCACACGACTCCGTGAAGCGGAGATAGCGAGGAGCGGCACAGAACAACACACCAGGAAGGAAGGGTAGGCTAACCGCAAGGAAGCCAAAGGATTAGGGTAGCGGACAATGGATGGAATCAGGGTAGCAACTTGCCGGTATGAACAGCACGAACAAGCTTAGTGTTGAGACGCGCTGAGCCGCGGAGGCGTGTCTGTTTTCAAGAAAGCAACAGTCATTACTGGGAGACTAGACCGTGTGTTTCCCTGCAGCGTCGGCCATGTTGGGTGTACAATGGTTGCAATACTCCGGTGTTTGAGGGACCATGTGTCCAGAAGGGGCGGAAACGGTGATTCATGACAGCAATCCCCCCTTCTAAACTCTGATCCCCCCCAGGTTTGCCTGGATGAGTCAGATGGAATCTTCGCACCAGGCGAGGGGCGTTCATATTGGACACAGGTTCCCATGTCCGTTCACTGGGTGGATAACCCTTCCACTCACCAAATATTGAAGACAACCTCTCCTATATCTTGAGTCACATATCCTGGAGACCTCAAATTCGATCTGATCGTTGACGAGAACAGGGGAAGGTCGAAGATCTGTCCTGGTTGACTGGTGGTATGATTTAAGTAAGAAAGTATGGAAAACAGGATGAATTCTCTTCCAGGAGTCTGGTAATTGGAGCCGAAAGGCCACAGGGTTGATGATTTCCTTCACTGTGAATGGTCCGTAGAAGCGAGGGGCTAATTTATTTAAAACTTATTTTATTGATTTTTTGGTGAGGAAATACGTGCAATACAACATGAAATTAAGCAGTGATTCAAACAAGGGAGGGAATGGTGAAGGGGGGAACAGGGAAGAGGGAAGGAACAGACAAAACAACAACAGTCTTCATGTAGTAACACACTTTTCGGTGGATGGATGGGTCAAGGCCAGCGACCCAGAGTTTCAGGAAGCAGGGGGGGTCGCATACAGGGGCTGTCCGTTCGGGCTAGGAGCAGGGAGTTAGTGTCAGTATGATGCTATGGGATTTCAGGGGGGCTTGTAGTCGGCGCTGAAGCGTATGTCTCTGAGGAGGGCCTTCCAGGATTCCAAGGTGCCGCTCTCTGTTTCGCCGCTTGACGTGATTCCTTCTTGCCAGGCTCTTGTTTCGGCTTCCGTCCATCTCTCCATCTCTTTGAGCCAGCGTTCATGCCTGGGGCCCAATGGCGTCTTCCAAGCCATCGCAATTGTTCTCTTAGCCAGGATGCATGAGATGTCCATTAACCTGACAGCATGCTTGAACTTGCTAGGTCTGGGGTACTTCCCCAGTAGGCACTCGCCGGGAGTCCATTCGTACCTCGTCATTCCGGCATCCATGCAAGTCTGTTTGGCTTTGGACCATAGTGTCATCACCCTAGTGCAAGTCCAAAACATGTGGATCATATCCGCCTTATCATTCCCACACCATGGGCATGATGGGGAGGATGACTTGTTGAAGGAGGCGACCCTATGTGGGGTCATGTATGTCCTATACAGGACGTTCAACTGAATCTGGCCGAATCTAGCGTTCATAGACACTTTTTTGGGGAATATTAACACTCTTTCCCATTCTTTATCCGTGATCGGGGTCTTGAGGTCTGCTTCCCATCTCGCCCTCAAAGCTTCGCCTTTAGGGTTGGGTTTATAGCATAGTCTGTTATAGAGCCTGGAGACTGGTCTCCAGCCATCCGTGAGGTTGTGCATTTCTTGTAGTAGAGGGTCAGGGGAGGGATCCTCCGGCCAGCCGTTCCATTGTTTCTTGGCGGTCTGCTTGAGGCGGTGGTACCAGAGAAACTGGCCCGGGGGTATACCCTCAGTGGCCTTTAAAGATTCAAAGTCCCTGAATTCCCCGTCCTCAAACATGTCACCCCATGTGTATATGCCGGCTTCTTCCCACCTCCTTGCTGTGGAGAGGTCAGCCTCCGTTCGGCAGGTATCTGCCAAGATAGGGTTATCCGGAGAGTACGGGTGTTTCACTCGCCTGATGTAGCAGGACCTGGCCCATATCCTCCTACCTAGGTCAATCACTTGTAAGGTGACCGGGGATTGCCGTGTGGGGTGCCATAGGGTTTCCTTGGGGATCACGTTGTTCGAGGATTGCCTCAGTAGTTCCGTTTCAGCTGAAGGTTCGTCCGAGAGCCATTTCGTTATGTGGCTTAACTGGGCAGCCAGGTAGTATAACTGGAGATCTGGTAGCTTTATTCCTCCCACTTTATGTGGCAGGGAAAGGACGGATAGCGACAGTTTGTGCCTGTGAGGACCCCACAGGAAGTCCTTGATGATCGCCTCAAGTTTCTTGAAGAAGGGGGGTCGGACATAGTGTCAAATATTCACGAAGAAGTATAGGAATCGGGGGAGTACGATCATCTTGACTATCGCTGCTCTGCCTACCATGGCCAATGGGAGCTTGGACCAGAATTTTATGTTTGTTTGTTTGTTTGTTTGTTTATTTGGTATAGCGCAGAACCAAACCCGAAAGGGTAGCTGGGCGCAAACAGTACAAGATTGCTTAAGAACTTAGTTACAGGAGAAATACACGTTATGCAGTTCGCAATTAAATCAAGAAAAGTGCAGTTTATACAGTTCACATTAGATCAACGAAATAAAGAAATGCGGAACTACGGTTCAGTCTAGTTGATCGGATGTCATTCAGCTGGTTGCAGGCATCTAGTGTCTATGTGGGAGGGGGAGGTCGAGCTAAGTGTCATTGGCACGGATCCAAGTGAGGACTTTTCGCCTGAAACTAGAGTAAGGTTGGTCCATTCTGAGATCCAAGGGGAGTTTGTTCCAAGTTTGCGCAGCTATGATTGGGAAACTAGAGCCGGCGGCTGTACTCTTTTTGAATCTAGGCACCACTAAGGTGAAGGCGTTGGTCAGTCTAGTGGGACGGTTAGAGGTTCTCTTGTGGATTCTGTTGGCCAGATAAGGGGGGGCAATGTTGTTGAGACATTTGGATGTGAGGGAGAGTATTTTGAGGGTGATCCTGTCTTTGATTTTTAGCCAATGGATATTTTTCCTAAAGGTGGAGATGTGGGCTCTGTTAGGAATATTTAAAGCTACTCTGATAGCGTTATTTTGGAGAGTTTGTAGTTTGTCAAGGATATACTTGTTAGAGCCTGCATAAAGGGCATTGCAGTAATCCAGCTTGGATATGATGAGAGCATTGGCTAATGTGATGCAGCTGGTCTCAGTTAGAAAAGGTCTGCATGCTCGGATCAATTTGCAAGTATATGCCGTGGAGGATGCTAGCGAGTTCGTTTGCTTTTTGAAGTTGAGCGCTGAATCAAGATAGACCCCGAGGGTTTTGACTGCAGGCATCACTTTAATGACGTTATTGTCAATGTTGAATGAGGCATAGTTGGGGTCAAGTTTTTTGATAGCCAACGCTGAGCCAGTGATTAGTAGCTCCGTCTTGTCGTTCAGGCAGAGGCCATGGGATGCCATCCAAGCCTGAATGAGGAGATATATCTTATTTACTAAGTCCGTGTCTTCCAAGAAGTTACCCGAAAGGGGGATTAGAATCTGAGTGTCATCTGCGTAATTAGTGTAGACAACACCCAGTCTGTCCAACTTATCAAACAGGGGCTTAGTAAAGATGTTATACATCGTCGGAGAAACACATGATCCTTGGGGAACACCGCATGAAACTTGTATGGGATCAGCGGCTGCTGAGGGTGAGAAGACTCTCATTGTCCGGTTTGCAAGGAAGGATTGTACCCAAGTTATGGCATCACTTGAGAAATGAGCGGCCGAGCTTAGGTGATTGCATAAGACTGCATGATCTACCAAGTCGAAGGCCGCGGATAGGTCAAGGAGGAGTAGCATCGCTGTTTTACCATTGTCCTTCAACTCGTCAATTTGGGTCTTGAGGTCAATCAAGGCTGTTTCAGTGCCATGAAGGGGACGGAAGCCAGATTGCCGTGATCCTAGTAAATTGTTAGTTTCTAAGTAGTCCTGGATTTGCAGGTATGCTACTCTGTCTATGATTTTAAGTAAGAAAGGGACAGTAGTGATGGGTCTGTAGTTAGTTGGTATAGCAGGGTCAAGTGTTTGTTTTTTTAGCAAGGGAAGCACCCAGGATTGTTTGAGGTTGTTCGGTACTAGATTAGACTTAAAGGATGCATTAATGATTTTTGAAATGAAGGGTGCAAGGTCTCAAGCTGCATCTTTTATAATTTGGGCCGGACAGCTGTCACCTTTACAGTTGGAGGGTTTTAGAGATAGTATGATTCTTTCTGTCTCCAATATGGATATCTTTCTGAAGCTAAATAGGTGGGGGGTGTTAGATTGGTTTGGGAGGAGCTGAGGTTGCAATATGGGTTCTGTTGGCAGGAGCAAGGAGGCTTTTTTGTTAGCAATTTTAGATTGGAGCGAGCTAATTTTATCCGCCAGGGCATTTTGTATATTAGTGCACCAGGACTTGTTTTTGGGAATGTTGTCAGGTGGGGTTATGGGTGATTCCATTTCACGGAGGATGGAAAATAGCTCCTTGGTGTCTGATTTGGCTTTAGAGATTCTGTCATTGAAGGTATTTCTTTTAGTGTTTATGATTTCCTTTTTATACTGTTTGGCAAGGGTGGCTAATTTGGTTTTGTTCTCCTCGGTGGGTGAGTGTTGCCAGATAGACTGCAACTTTCTTTTTTGGATTCTAAGGTCTTTCAGGTGTGGCGTGAACCAGTTGTTAAGGTGACAGAGTTGTTTGCTTTTGCGCAGCTTGGTGGGGGCAATCGAGTCAAGTGCCTTGAACATAGAGCTGTTGTAAGCTTCTACAAGCGACGTAGGGTCTGTAATGTTGTCTAAGTTATTAAGAGTAGGGAGAAGGTAGGGTAGGAGTTGTTCTGATGTGATGTCTTTTTTACTTCTGGTGGGAAGTGGCGGGGCCATGAGTATAGGTTTGGGCCGGATAAGGTCTAGTGAGGCATTATAGAGCGTCTAAGACTCGTGGTGGCGACCTCAGTGTTATGTTCATGCGTGAGTAGCGGGGTGTGGCTCACGTTGATCCCTAGGTACCGGAACTTGACCAGTTGCCACCCTATTCCTAGTGCTGGGAGATCACTTTCTGATATGCTGCGTAGGCCCGCCAGGGGGTATGCGGAGGACTTACTTCTGCTGAATCTGATCCCCGAGTACTTCGCGTAGTTGTCAAGCACCTCCAGTGCTCTTGGTACGTTGACCTCGGGGTTTCTTAGATATAGGAGAACGTCGTCCGCGTATAGAGATATTATCTGATGTACATTGCCCACCTTGATGCCAGCGTCGAAGAACTGCTGTCTGAAGTATAATGCGATCGGCTCCAGGCCCAGTATGTACAGAATGGGCGATAGCGGGCACCCCTGTCTCGTTCCCCTTTGTATTTCCCAGGCTGCTGATACCATTCTTCCCGTTTTCACTCTTGCCATTGGGGAATTATAGAGGACCTCGATCCACCTGATGAAACCCCCTCCGAAGCCGAATCTCTTCAAGACCTCCCTGATCCATTCCCAATATATGGAGTCGAAGGCCTTTATAGCGTTGAGCGACAACACCGCCAGGTCTTCATCTCTTTCGTATGTTTCGGCCATTACATGTTGTAGCCTCCTAAGGTTAGCTGTGGTGTTGCGCCCATGCCCAAATCCGTTCTGGTCCTCATGGACGATGGATCCCACCACTCTGGCCAGTTTGCCAGCTAATATGGATGTGAGAATCTTAGCATCATAGTTTAGCATGGCCAGAGGGCGATAGGACTCACAGTCGGTGGGTGATTTGTGTGGCTTGAGCATGGGAACGATTATGGTCTCTTTCATGGTGTTGGGGAGGACCCCGTTCGTGTATGCCTCCTGGTAGACTTCATGAAGAACTGGGGTGAGGATGGGCTCGTACGTTTTGTAGAACTCAGGTGGGAGGCCGTCGCTGCCGGGGGCTTTGCTGAGAGGGACCTGATTGCCCCTTGCACGTCCTCAAGACTGATCTCCATCTCCAGTTCCTCTCTCTGCTCGGCTGAAATTCGGGGGAGTTCTATCTCCTCAAGTGTTTCTATAATGTCTTCCGTAGGAATTTGTGCCTTGTGGGCATACAATTTGGTGTAGAATCTGGCAAATGCGTCGTTGATCCCCAGCTGTGTCGTGTGGGATGTCCCATCGGCGTCCCGTATCTCCATTGGGAGGTGTTTGGGGTGTTCTCGCTTGCAGAGCCAGGCCAGTAATCTCCCTGGTTTGTCCGATTCCTTGTGGGATCTGATGGTGTGTGTGGTGAAATCGAATTTCTCCAGTCTTTCCCAAGCTTGTTGACATTCTGCCCGAGCTTCCTTCAATTTGTTCTCGGCCTCTGTGGAGTTGTCATGGGTAGACTCTAGTCGGGAGATCTCTGCTTCTTGTGCTTCGAGCGTTGTCTTTAATTGCCTACGAATTCCGCCGGCTCTTGATATAATTTCTCCTCTGGTCACCACCTTCATAGCTTCCCATAGTGTGCTCCAGGAGGATACCGACCCCATGTTGATTTCCAGGTAATCTTCCAGTTTTCCGGCGAGGTCTTCCCTGAAATCAGGGTCTTCAAGTGCCGCAGTCGGCATCCTCCACATAGGGATCGGGGGTCTGGGTCCCTTCAGTTGCCATAGCATAGTTAGTGGGGAATGGTCGGGGATCGTTCTCCCCAGATATTCTGTGGCTGCGGCTCGTGGGGCGAGATCCTTGTTGATGAACAGATAGTCAATTCTTGTATGGACTCCGTGCGGAGCTGAGTAGTGGGAGTAGGTCCTCTCGACTGGGTGGTGTTCCCTCCAGATGTCCACCAGGTTGAGCTGCTCCAGAGTTTCCTTCAGGGCCCGGGGTGCAAGGTTGCTCGGGTGGGGGGGAGGCAGCGATCTGTCCATGCTTGCGTCAGCGACGCAGTTGAAGTCGCCTCCCCATATGAAGGTGCGGTCCCGGTGCTGAGTCAACTTTGCGATCATTGTGGTGAGGTAGGCCGGTATCCCGTGATGTGGGAAGTATGAGTTGACCAGGCAAACCGGGGTCTGTTCCATTGAGCCCCAAATCACTACATATCTCCCTTCTTTGTCTAGCTCACACCCCTCCATCTGGAAGGGCACATCCGGGCTTATCCATATTAGCACCCCTCTCGCGTATTTGGAGTAGGGGGACCCTCTCACAGTCCCAGCCCATCGGTCTACAATCTTGGATATGGCCTCCATCGTGAGGTGGGTTTCTTGGAGCAGTGCAATCGAGACTTTCTTCCTTTTGAGATAGGACTGTATGCGATAACGTCTGAGGTATGAGCCCATACCCCTCACGTTCCATGTCATCATGGTAAGCTGTGCCCCCATCGGGTCTGAGTTTCGGGTCTCGCACGGGGCTCCGTCCCTAGGGTTTGGCTCTGCTTTAGTCCGCAGTGAGCAGGTTGCGAGGGAGATACCACTGGCTCCCGATCTCCTGGGTGAAGTCTTGGGCCCATCCCGGTCTTTGTTGGCGAGAGAAACATGAAGACTGTACAACTAGTGAAACTAATAACAAAACTCAAACTGGTGCGCCCAGCGACTACAACATTGTCGCGGTGCTCAGGCGCTCTTGAGCCGTCGAAGCCCATCCGGGAGTCAGGCGCAAGCTGGGTCAGGCGGGTGCCTGGACCTACTGGATTCTACGCTGGGGGTGGGGCAAGGGCCTGGCGGCGGAGCCGAGCGAGGCCGTTTCATATGATAAACTGAAGTTGGATTACCTTCTGTGTTCCGGCGTCGTATTTGCTGGTTCTTACTGTTGCTTGGGGGTCACTTGTGAGATCCGAGGGGGTTAGGCCTCGGTCCGTGAGTTGTCCTTGCCATCGGCCAGGTTATTATCCTCTAGCCACATGTTGGCTGCGTCTGGATTGTCGAGGAATACCACCCTCTCCTTATTGATGACCCTGAGGCGCGACGGGTATAGTAGTCTGTATTTTAGGTTCAGTTGGCGGAGCCTAGCTTTTATCGGGACAAATGAATTTCTCTCTCTTTGCACCTTCTGTGTATAGTCCGGGTAAATGGAGATTTTGGAGTCCCCTCTTTCGATGGGGCCACCCTCCCTGGATCGCCTCAAGATAGTTTCTCTGTCCTGAAAGTTCAGTATCTTGGCAATTATTGGTCTAGGGTGCGATCCCGGGGGGCGCCTCTGGAGGGACCTGTGGGCCCTTTGGACCGAGAATCCCTGCGTCAATTTGCCGGCCCCAATTTCTTGCAGCAGAAGGGTTTCGACGAAGGATGTGGTGTTTGCCAATTCGTTCCCCTCCGAGACACCCAGGATCCTAATGTTGCCCCGTCTGGCACGGCCTTCGGCCTCTTCCGCCCTCTCCTCCAGGAAGGCGACTTTCCTCCTCAGGAGAGCGACTTCTGACTTTATAGCTGTGGTGGCCGCAGATGTTTCCTCTGTTGATTGTTCAACGGTCGTTACCCTCTCAGCTAAGTTGCGAGCGTCCTGACGAATTAGTTGGATGTCTATTTTGAATTTGTCGATCTTGGAGTCTATGTGCGTTTTTAGTGAAGCTATGGCTTCAAGTATCTGAGAGGGATTATCGGCGGCCACCCCTTCGCTCGTCTGGGCGACTTCAGAGGGACTGGCCCTGGCTTGAGTGGGGGTCTTCACCTTGGTGGAAACAAAGGAGTTCATGGTGGCGGCTCTGGTTTTGTTCTTGGCAGCCATCTTGAGGTGATGGTTGTGGATGTCCTGGGCCTCAAAAGCTAGGTAGCTTACGGGGTTGCTAGCGAGGCCCTATGCTGGGCTTCGGGCCGTAGACGGTATTTTGCAAGCCCCCGGACCTGGGCGTGCGGCTCCCCGAGGTAGATATCAGAAGAATAGGGATAAGCGGGGGGCCCCTTTCTCAGGTGTTGCAAGGTCTCACGCACCTTGTCTTGTGGGGCCCGATCGGTAGAGTGACCCTCGTCAGGTCTATCTTCTCCTTCTGTGCTTCGGGTGCTGGGCGATCCTTGCCGGGATCAGATCTGGCACCGTCCCGGTGAGATGAGCCGCGGTGCAGTCGGTTGCGACTCGAGATTGGGTTTGTCGATGTGTCCTTGTCCACGATCGCCCTGCCGCGGAGGCATTCACCGTCTCGGGGCTTGGTTCACCTCAGTGGGCCGTGTGTAACTGTGGCGGGGCCCACCTGGTGCGCTTCCTCAGCACATGTGGTCCGGCCCGGGTGGCCCCACGCTGTGCAGTGGGAGGGCGTCCGGGCTGCGGGCTTTGTGTTGGTGCCAGTTGGGCGGCCCCCGGGGGGGTCGTTCTCCTTGTCGTGCTTCCACTTCACCCCACCAGGCCTGGGAGTCCATTGTGGGAGGGGTTCCCCTCAGAGGCTCCGCTATGCGATGCGAGGCGCCATCTTGGATTCAATCGGAGCGGAGGGGGGGAGAGCCGTAATAGGGCTACGGTGGTGTCTAGGAGGTCCGAGTCAGTGGGCCCGATGGTGTTTCAGATGCAGGTCCGCTTCCCACAACAGCACGTTCTTCTCCGAGGGCTGGAGCCTCACATGAGCCGGAGAAAAGGATAGGGAAACGGCGTCTCGGCCGGAGCTCGGCAGATCAGCTACCGCTCGCCATCGGCACCAAGCCACACCCCCAGCGAGGGGCTAATTTGTTGGGTCTTTAGTGTCTGGGTAAAAGTCATGAAGAAAGCCAGACCTTGTCACAGATGGCATAGATAGGGCCAGGGTGCCGTTTGGCGTCTGCATGCTTCTTAACGTCCATCCTGGCCTTTTCTAGATGTCCCTTTCCATCCTTGTGTATTGTGACTAATCAGGCTATCCAGGAATCGACTGAAGGAACCAGGATGGGGTGAGGCAAGAGTGTGGGTAGAACAGACGGATGGAATCCTTGATTGCAAAAGAAGAGACTTCGGCTACTGGAATCAATACTGACCAATCGTCCTGGACTTTTGATGCAAAGCATCGCAAATATTGTTCAAGGGTTTGGTTTATCCTCTCAGTGATGCCATTGGTCTGAGCAGGGTATCCCGATGATGAGGCACGTTGAATACCCAACAGCTGGCACAGGTGCCTCCAGAACCTGTAGACATATTGGGGTCCGCTATCTGAGATGATTTTGGATGGAAGACCATGTAGCGGAAAGATGTGGTTCACGAACATTCCCGCCATTTCTTGTGCCGAAGGTAGCTTGATCAGAGGAGTGAAATGGGCCATATGAGAAAACAGGTTGGTGGTAACCATAATGGTGGTATAACCCTTGGAAGTTGGAAGATCCACAATAAAATCAGTGGCTATTACCTCCCAGGGTCGGTGTCTGGCAGAGTAGGTTGATGGAGTAACCCTGCTGGTTTCCTGTTATCGGACTTGTTCTGATTGAAAACTGCACATGCCTGTATGCGTGATCTTACATCATTGATCATCCTAGGCCACCAAAAGTTTCTCTGGATGGTTTGGAGGGTAGCCTTAATACCACGATGCCCGGAATGGAATGTGTCATGGCAAAGATTAATTATCTTGATTCTTGTGATCTGAGTAGGAACAACCAATTTCTTGTCTTTGAAGAGGTAGCCATCCTTGGCAAAAAGGGACCATTGATTGGTTTCGGAGTATTCCTTCCAGAGGTCCGAGGTCGGGGACTAAGCACGTATGTTGACCAATAGCGTGTTTGCCTGGGCTATGAACACCATGTCTGGAAACATCCTGGGAAAAGTGCGCGCTGCTTCTTGTATATAATCTGGTCGTCTGGATAGTGCATCAGCGATTATGTTGGATGTCCTGGGTACGTGCTGAATGCGGAACTGATATTGGGTGAAGAAAAAGGCCCAACGGGCTTGACGACTGTTTCTACATTCCATTGATTGGAGGACCTGTAGGTTCCGATGGTCAGTTCATACCAGTCTTGGGTACTTGGCACCCAAGAGGAGCTGGCGCCATTCCATAAAGGCTTGTGGAATGGCAAGAAGTTCTTTCTCCAGGACCGAATAGTGCGTCGAGACAAATAAGCAATGGGGTGTTCTTGATTATCCCCAGATTCTTGCTTTAACACTGCCCCGATTGCATACTCCGAGGCATCTGTTTCGACCAGGAAGGGTTTGGTTGTGTCTGGTTGAGCCAGGATGGGTCCTTGAGTGAACTTGTGTTTTAGCTCCAGGAAGGCGGCTTCTTGAACTGTTGACCAATGAAAGAGAGTGTCTTTCTTTAGCAAGGAAACAATAGGTTGTACAATGGATGAGCATGTGGGAATTAACTTCCTATAGAAGTTAGCAAGACCCAGAAATGACTGGACTTGTTTAACTGAGTTAGGAGCAGGCCAGGAAAGAAGAGATTCAACCGTGGCTGGATCCATTGCTACTCCTTGGGGACTTAGCACAAATCCCAGATAACAGACTGTAGACACATGAAAGATGCATTTCTCGGGTTTGGCCAGCAGATTATGTTTCCGTAAACATTGTAAAACCAAGGTAACATTTTCCTGATGCAAGACCGGGTTGTTGGAGTAAATCAATATGTCATCCAAATAGACGATTACAAAAAGGAATAACGTGTCTGAAGACTCGATCCATAAAGCGCTGGAACACCGCTGGGGCATTGGCGAGACCAAATGGCATAACTAGATATTCAAAATGTCTGAGAATTTAAAGTAATTTTCAGGTACCTGAGTGATGTTGGAAACGGTGATGAGTTGCTGTTCCGAGGTCTTGTTTTCTGTGGATATGGTATGCAGACTTTTCCGGGAAAGACAATGTGAAATGCAAAATTCAGATCCTAAGAATAAAGATCCAGCAGCCCAATTGATGTACAGGTTATGTCTCTGAAGCCAGGGCATGCCCAGAACCATTGGGTAATGAGCTGTTTTTATTATATCAAATTGCAACAGCTCCTGGTGATTGTGTATAGAAAGTAAATGTTCTGTGGTTTGTTGAGTTATGGGTCCTGATGATAGTGGTTTCCCATCTATACCCTCTACCGCCTGGATGACGCCTTTGGATTCTCTCACGATTTCATGCTTAATGGCCCATTCGTGATCCAGGAAGATGCCCATGGCACCACAATCCACCAGAGCCAGGACGGAATGGTTTTCCTTGTCGGCTGTTGACAGGAATACCTGAAGTATCACCAGGGAGTTCTTCGGAAGTGAGTCCAAGGAAAGAGAAGAGTCGGAGCAAGGACCAGTCTCCCGAAGCTGGGTTCCGTTCAGGATCGGGAGTGGCGTTTCCCGAACACCTTGGAGTGGATATTGGGCAGTTTCTTACCAGGTGTTTGTCAGAGGCACAACACATACGGAGTCCACTGTTGATCCGACAAGTCCTTTTCTGTGAAGTGATAGGTGCCCGTAAGGAGCCCTGCTGCATGGGTTCAGGTTCCGAAGAGTTAGATGTAGCTGGCTCTTTGGGACTAGGATATTATGTAGAGGGTTTCTGTGGAGGAGTCTGTTTCTTTTCTCTGCTTTTCTTTCTTGTATCCTAAAATCAATTTGCAAGTCTAAAAGGGCCTGGAAGGATCCTGGACAGGCCACTCTTGTCAGTTCATCTTTGATCTCCTCATTTAACCCACGACGAAACCAGGCAAAGCATGCTTCGAGGGTTCAATCGGCTTTCTTAGCCAATTGTTTAAAACGAGTCACATAGGACAGTATATCTTGATTTCCTTGCTGGAATTCCAATAGTTTCTCGTGGGCACAATATGCCTGTTCAGGACGGTCAAACATGGCCTTAAAGGCATCTATGAAACCATCATAGTTGTCAAGTAAAGGGTCCCCTGCGGATACCAAGGGTATTGCCCAGGCTAATGCATTCCCGGAAAGTTGGGAGATTACAAAGCCCACCTTGGCCCTGGTCGTGGAAAAATAGTAAGGTTTAAATGTAAAGTGTACCAGGCATGAATCGAGGAAAGGGCGCAATGTCTTACAGGTTCCATCATATTTATCCACAATGCCTCCTACTGAAGCGCTCTCCTGATATGCCGAGTCCCTGGACAGAACGAGTTGTTTTAGTGCTGCATTCTCAGCCTTGAGGTTTTGTACCTCTGTTGATAGCTCCTGCATTCCCCTCATGAGGTCCTGTATAGCAGTCTCCATGTTGGATTAAATGTTAGGTTGTGGGCGTCTCAAACTGTCACACTCCGAGTCCTCGGACTCTTGGCTCACCTGTTTGTTACTTGACGTTTTCTTTCTTGGATTCGTAGATTTCCCCTTCTTTCTAGAAGTTCGGGATTTGTACAAGAAGGGGCGTGTCTCCTCCGTCGCCAGTATGCAGGCAGGTAACGTGTAGATGTAAGTTTGGGCTCCTGCCGAGGAAGGATACGATGGCCCGGAGCGTTCAGTGTTCCAGGAAGGATTCCAGGAAAGACGGGTAACAATCCAGGAGGAAGCGCAACAATCCAGGAAGTTATGAAAGAAACTCGCACGGCTCCGTGAAGCGGCGATAGCGAGGAGCGGCACAGAATACACCGGGAAGGAAGGGAAGGCTAACCGCAAAGAAGTTAAAGGATTAGGGTAGCGGACAATGGATGGAATCAGAGTAGCAACTTGCCGGTACGAACAGCACGAACAAGCTTAGCGTCGAGACGCGCCGAGCCGCGGGCGTTTCTGTTTTCAAGAAAGCAACAGTAATTACTGGGAGACTAGACTGTGTGTTTCCCCGCAGCGTTGGCCATGTTGGGTGTACAATGGTTGCAATACTATGGTGTTTGAAGGACCATGTGGTCCAGAAGGGGCAGAATCAGTGATTCATGACACGTAGCCCCTGACATCAGAGGGTCTTACGGGGTCAATTACAAATACATCCGTCCCCCCTGTATAACCTTTCCCTTTATTAATTAAAATTGTTGGCGGTGCTTAGCAAAATCATGCAGCTCAGCCTCTGTTATCGGATCCAAACCAATGTTGCACTCTAAGGATTCCCTCAAGGGCACTGAAAACAACCTCTCGTATCTGAGGGGACTCATGCCCAAGCGAGACATCCTCCAATCTCGCCGGACATAGAAATGTCTAATAGCTGACTTTTCTGTCTTTGTTCTTTTTGATTTTCCTTTTGTTCTTATGTTCACCACACTTTTTGACTTCTTCTTCGTGCTCCATCTAGGATTTCGAGCCCTCCATACATAGGACTTCTTCCTCCCGAGCTAACACAGCAACATGGGCTTATAGACTCCTTTGGCATCAAGCTAGTGGAAAAACCATTCTGCTCTCTCCTATTGGCCGCCTGCAGAATTGTATGTAAAAATATGTGATCCCCTTTGCCTGTACGAATGGACCTTAGGCTGTTTTGGGAGTGTGGGGGTTTAGTTACTATCACAGCTGCCCTTACTCCATTAGGCCTTTTAGGGTGCGGTTCTTTCACCTCGGTCTGGGTTTGAGAGCTTGCGACTATGACATCCTTGCAACTTTGCTCTGAGTCCATATAAATCTTATTGGCCCACTTGTGCCTTTCAGGACCAATTCGACCATTCAATCGCTCTTTGATTTCAAGAAGAACTGAACAATGCAATCAAACTTCTACATGAACATGATCGTACAGCCTAACAAAGGCCTAAATTCAGAGCAGACATGGCACTACCACTTATGGTTGAATTATCACTAAAGGTTGGATCAAGCTCACCATCCCTCAAGTGTTTATCATTAGAGGGAAAATCTCTGGAAGAGTGCTTCCTCAACGCCCTAGTTAGAATGAACAAACAGGCAGGGGGCAACGCTCAAATTTGTCAATGGAACTTAATTTTCGGCCTCCAAATCCATATATGCATTTAGGAGAGAACTGTTAGCCATATCTTGCTCTGTATTAAAAGATCTAATGTCCACCGAACTAACCACTGGGATCCTTTCTGTGTTGACTAGGCACCATTCAGTGCTAGGGCCTGCCTATTGGCTAGTCTGACCAACAAACAGAACTAGAGCCAAAGATTTAATTCCAAGGTCACAGCCCACCGCTCATAAAGCATTACCATTAGCTCCCCCTCATCCGACTGCACCACTTGTTTTTATGTTCTAGTGATCTTCTGAGGATTGGCATGTGAAAAAAGGCTGTGATATTACAACCATACTCCGGAACGTCTCCATGTTTGGCCACCTCATTATCCAGAGGCACCAACATTTTATTTCTTAAATTATACTGATTTCCCTTGCCCTTCATCCCTTTGACACAGTCAATAGATTTCAAAGCAGCGTAAAGCAAAGCAATATAGAGCAACAAGCAGGCCCAGGAGTCAACTAACGGATTACCAAGTGAAGTCAATAATAATAAGGACCAGCAATGTCAGAGGCTTGCTCCCCTTAAATCCAAGTGTTCTTTATAATCACTGAATCTTGTAATTGAGTCACTGGTCCAGAATCTATATATTTGCAACAGAAAATCCCTGGAGTAGGCGACACAGGAATTAATGGATTATGAAATCTGGGTTGGCTCTAGGTGTGGAAACAGCCTGTGCTAGGCTCCTCTGTTGTTCGAGACTAGTGAGTTATTTAGGCGTTGCAAGATCACAGGAGCTGTTGGCGTTAAGCCAGTACCCCAATTTGTTGAGTAGAAAAAGAGAAGTTTTTCTCCTGGCTATCTTGCTTCAGTAGTTGAAAAAAAAATTCTAACACTTTAGTTAATGCGATAGAGGATTCGCTTTTATTAGTGATAGTGTTGAATTGTTCTTGAGCCCCCTCCCAACAGGAGCCACGCCTGGCAACAGGACAAGCACCCACATCAGGACCAGGACCCCACAGGGGGCTCAAGACCTTTTGACAATAGCCTTGATAAAGACCCACGGGCCGAAACACGTGTCGGCTGACAAGCAAGGCGCACTATTGCCTTTGAGTGTACTTAACGCTTATCTGATGTAATATGAAGGAACAATTCAACACTATCACTAATAAAAGCGAATCCTCTATCGCATTAACTAAAGTGTTAGAACAATTTTTTCAACTACTGAAGCAAGATAGCCAGGAGAAAAACCTAATGGATTATAACATGCAAAGTACGTACCAGTACTTCACAAATAGCACTTGCAGCCAAGGTGTGGACGTTCAGATCCACAAGCCTCCGCTGCAGACTGCCCAGACACTTCTGCCGCACTTCGCGTGCAGTTAAAGTTATGTACCAAAGCTTTGCTCTGCCCAGATAGTCGAAATACACTCCACCGCCAGCGACGTTGAAAACCACACAGCCTCCACTGCAGACTGCCCAGACACTTCTGCCACACTTCTGAATTCTAAACGAGTTTGCTGGGTCCTGGTCTTTGAACTTGACTGTACTAAAGGAATGAGAATGATCATAGCTTGAAGCCCATATCCAAATCGTTAAAAAATATATATATATTTGTATTGGCATTTCATACAGGCTGGGGTAGATGCGCCATCTATGTATGGAACTTGTAAATCTCAGTCCTAGCTGGTTACAACAGAGATTTGCGTAGGGGATGCACCCAGGAGGCTATATTTAGACTGCTAGGGTAGCAAAGAAGCTGGGATGGGTAAAGGGAGAAGGGATCTTGGGGCTCAGAAGGGTGGGAAGTAAGGTGGAGTGGAGGAATTGGCGACTTGAAGTGTCCCTTGAAGTGTAGGGTCTTCAGGTAAGATACATACTTGGGGATAAATCAAGTGTACGGGTTACAAGGTATATTGTAAAGGGCAATGTGTCGGAGTGTGTCGATCTTTTCCCTATAGCCTTGTGTATGTTTTATTGCATCATAACTTCCTATTTTTGAAAAATCGCAAAATCGTCAATCTCCCAATATCACCTATACTGATAGCACAGGGCCGGACCCCACTCCACCCCTGTGCACAGCGAATGGGTGGGGTTAGTCAAATTTCACTATCACCAGTACACCCCAGACTGGTGTGCTTATCTTGTGTCCTAACTTCCTATTTTTGGAAAAGCCACAAAATCATCAATCTCCTGAAAGCGCCTATACTGATAGGACAGGGTGGATGGATGAGTTGGTCAGATTTTGCCATCGCCAGTACACCCCAGACTGGTATGCCGACCTCAGCCAAAATTTTAGTCCATCAACTGTTGTGGGGCTGGAGCCAACAATCGCAAAACCGTCAATCTCCCGAAATTGCCTATACTGATAGCACAAGGCCGGACCCCGCCCTGTGCAGAGCGAATGGGTGAGATTGGTCAAATTTCTCTATCGCCAGTACACCCCAGACTGCTATGCCGACCATGGGCCAACAATTCAGCCCACCAACTGTTATGTTATGTTACTTTGCATTTATATAGCGCCTTATGTACCATTGGTATGATCTCAAGGCGCTGGTAGGTTGAACGCCCTGGGGAACCGTAGTTCAAGTCAGTAGAGAGAGAGAGAGAGAGAGAGAGAGAGACATAAGGTGCGTGTGTGCACCGGATATGTGTGCAGCAGGTGTGGCACTCATATGATAGCTGCTTCTTAGCGGTAGGTGCGTTGGTGGGGAGATCAGGAGTATGTGTTCGTTCTGGCAGAGTGATACCAGACTGATTCTGGCTGCGTTAGGCCTGAGGAGAACGCCTAGGCTGGCGGGTGTGCAGCCAGATGTGTTTAGTTAGGATGATGGGGAGTATGTGGAAGGTGTTGGTATGAGAACAGCATACCGAATGTGTCATAGTATCGCTGTGTTCTAGTTGAGTGGTGGTGTATAGAAGAGAGTAAGCGTGGTGATGTGATATGGTGGTTTTCAGTAGGTGCTTGAGATAGAGCGCCTTCATGCTCCATGCATTCCATGCACCCCAACCATTCCATGCACTCTAACCGTTCCATGCTCATCAACTGTTCCATGCAGTACAACCGATCCATGCACTTCAACCATTCCATGCACTCCAACCAATCCATGCACTCCAACCGTTCCATGCACTCCAACCGTTCCATGCACTCCAACAGTTCCATGCGCTCCAACCATTCCATGTACTCCAACCATTCTTGCACAATGTCCATTCCGTGCTCTCTATTTGTTCCATGTATTCCATCTGTCGCATGTACTCACTCAGTTCTATGCACTCCATCTGTTCAATCAGTTCCATGCATTCCTTCTGATCCATGCACTTCGTCTGATCCATGCATTCCATCCGTTCCACCTACTTCATCTGTTACACCCACTTCGTCCGTTCCACCCACTTCGTCCCCTCAACAAACTTTGTCCGCTCCGCACACTTCATCCTTTCCGCACACTTCATGCTTTCCGCACACTTCATGCATTCCGCACACTTCATCCTGGAGCCAACCCCGAACATACAAACAGCACTTTCACAAATATGTATATATATATATATATATATATATATATATATATATATATTCTGAGGCTTGTGGAATCTGCTTAGATCACATGCTGTGCATAGGCCGACATCTAGTGGAAGTTGCGCAGTATTACAGTTTGTTTTTCGAAACTCGACAATGGGCGTCGACACCGGGCGTGCCAGTAATACTATCCCTAGTGTGACGTCCACTGTACCCATGATCCCTCACGCGTGTAGGACCCTCAGATTGTTTTTTCCGCCATACTTGTTGGAAGCATTGTTGCGGAGTTCCCTGGCTTTCAGCCATTTTGCTAAAAATCAATATTTAATTCCCCGTTCATTCACTCCTACGTCGAGATCCGAAGATCGACACCAGTCCGAAGAACATACAACCGTCGAGACTGCACGACGGACTTTGTGCCTCGGAAGGCCTCCGGCCTCGGCCCAGGCCTCGGAAGGCCTCTGGCCTCGGCCCTACAAGTAGGGAGAGTGGGGGGTGGAAACATACTCACACTCGCTATTATTTCCTACATACACTAGCCCGCTGCCATAAAGTGACATATGGAGAGTATTCCATTCAAATTTTGCCCCAAGTGCAACCGCAAGTACCCTTGTGTTGACAAACACGCCACCTGTAATCTCTGTTTGGCTAGGGTCCACCCTGAGGCTAACTGCAAAGCGTGTAGCCTGTTTAAGGCGAAAACACTAAAGGACCGCTCCACTAAACGTTGGGCCCACCACACCAGGCAGCTCGAGGACATGGAAGCGGTGGGTGCCTTCAGTGATGGCAGCGACGCCGCACTTTCGGACGGTGAGGGCACAGGGTTGTTGAAAGACACCCAAGCGCTAGTCCCCGACCTCAGAGGATTGTCCGGCGGGGCAGTTATGGGGACCACACCCGGCGACACAAGCGCTACCCAAACTACTACACATAAGCACACTAAGGCCAACCGAGACTCGACACGCGTTTTGAGTTCTCGGGAAAAAAAAGGCACATAGAGAGCGGTCCACAGAATCAGTGTTCTCTGGGCGTTCCAGGTAGAGATCACCGCACGACACAAGGCAACTGTCCACAGTTGCCAGAAGTGTCTCACTCCCCAAAGACACGGAGGTGTATTCGTCAGATGACAAATCCGACCTCCACCCCCAAGTTGCACGGTTAGAGTCGGCTCCGGCAGCCCGTTCAATGTCTGCTTCCGAAAGTCGACGTGCACAATCGAAAGATTCAGAGAGTACCCTACACAACCCGAATCTCTGCGCCAGGCGTCGAAAGGTTCTGATGAGGTCAAAACATCAGGAAAACACTCTTCTACTCAAGGGGAAGGGGATAAACAGCAGAAAAAGTAATCACACACAACTTCTGCACCCCAGGTACACAAGGACAGACATAAGTCTTCAGACAACAATAAATCCAAGCCCCCTGCCCCTGTCTCTAAACCCAAACTTATCCCTCCCACTCCTCAGGATATGGGAACAGAAGAAGAACCTCAACAGGAGGTTGTCACCCCCAGCTCCAGAAAATGGAGCAGTGAGGACATAGACAGGGTAATGAGGAGAATGTTTTCCCTGGACCCTGGCTGATTTCTACTAAAAAAAAACAGAACATTTTCTCAGTTATCAGAGTACCCCTGACAACGCTACTCCTTCAGGATCCAGGGACCCTCAGCCTCCTAATAAGAGTCCTCGGTTTCAGACTCCAACCCAGGGCCTGATTTCAGACCCCTACTACATCCAACCTTACCAACAGTATGGTGAGGACCCAGATATAGAAATAATGGGCGACCAAACAGGGGTCAATTATTATGGAGATGACGAGGGCCAAGATGGGGAGTAGGAAGACGAGGCAGAAATGTACAATATAGACTCTCCTGTTCACAAAGAATGAGGTCTTAGCTAGAGCTGCAGAGCACTTCCACATAGACACTCAAGGGGCGCAAGAAGAGAGGGAGTTTGCAGAGGAGGTCATGGGAGACAGGAAACCCATTGCCCAAGCCATTCCAATTCTGAAGTCCATTCAACGCAGAATTGATCCTTTCCTCCTCACCCCTAATCTCACCAGGGCTGTAAACCCCAGAATTGAAAAGATGTTCAGGGCCGCCCAGTCAGACACACTTTACTTAAGGGGTCAACTTAAGCCCGACTCGCTGGTAGTCACTAACATCAGGAAAAGAGCAGGGACACCTTTATCAGCATCTGAGGCTCCCCAGACAGGGAGAGCAAGAGAATTTATGGGTTGGGAAGGAAAGTGGCCTCCACTTACCAAGCAAGAATCGCCAATACCAACACTCTGCTGGCAAGCTATAATTGCCACCAGTGGGAGCAGGTAGCTGCTCTCATTGACTCCGCACCGGAACCACTAAAGGGCCAGTTAGCCCAGATCGCGTCGGAGGGTAGAGCCGTGTCTGGATGCATTCTAAAGACGACCTTTGACGCCACAGATAATGCAGGACAGCTCATAGCAGAGAGCACTGTCATTAAGAGGCACGCTTGGCTTAGGCATTCTGGGTTTAAACCCGAGACCCAGGCAACCCTTATCGACATGCCGGTGGAACAGAATGCCTTGTTTGGCAAAGCAGTAGAGGACGGACTCAAGACTGCCAAAGACGAGTACGATACCCTTAAATCCCTGGGCCAATTGACTAATAAGCCCACGAACCAAAGAGGGAATAGTAATTTTCGTTGCTCACACGGCCAAAATTCCCAGAGGGGCTCCAATTACGCACAAGGACAGGGTACATCGTGGGGTGGCAACCAACAGACTACCCAGAGTTACGGCAGAGGTAATAAAAGGAGCCGTGGCAGAGGTAGAGGCAGCCCAGCCAGAGGCAGTACGCCTCCCGGAAAGCAGTGACGTTCCGCTCCGGGTCCCTTCCCATGCATCCACAGTAGGGAGGGGCATTTCCAACTTCACCCGGGCATGGGAAGGGATCACATCGGACAGATGGGAGCTGTCCACAGTGTCCACAGGATACTGCATCGAACTGCTGGAGCGCCCCCGCAACCACCCTCCAAGACAAAAGATACATTCCCTGGACCACCAAAAGATCCTCCTCGAGGAAATAGTCAATCTTCTCGCAAAGGACGCGTCGAACTCGTCCCGGGCAACCAGGTAAAGAAGGGTATAAATTCAACTTACTTCCGTGTGCCAAAAAAAGATTTGACAATGCGCCCAGTATTAGACTTACGCCCTGCAAACAAGTATGTCAAGCCCCAAAATTTTGCATGACTACTCTACAAGAAGTAATCCCCCTGCTAAAAAAGGGAGATTACATGGCAACATTGGACATGAAGGATGCCTATTTTCATATTTCTATGTTCCCAGCGCACAGAAGATTCTTGCGCTTCAAGGTGGACAGTCAGCACTGCCAGTTCATGGTGCTGCCCTTCGGTATAGCCTCGGCTCCAAGGGTATTCATCAAGGTACTGGCGGTGGCGGCAGCACACCTACGAAGGGAGGCAATCCCAGTGTACCCTTACCTGGACGACTGGCTCATCACGGGGGATACCCCAGTAATTTGCAGATCCAACATTCAAAGAACGATCGACCTCCTCTTCGAATTGGGTTTCTCTATCAACGAGAAGAAATCAAGCCTGGTGCCAAACACCTCCAAGCAGTTCCTAGGAGTTGTCCTAAACACTCAATAGGGATTGGCCTTTCCATCAGAGGAAAGAATTCGGAACATACTACTGCAAATTCCTCAGTATCAGCCCGGTCATCAGATAAGAGTGTGCAAAGCGAAGCGTTTGCTAGGCATGATGGCAATCTGTATTTACCTGGTTCCCAACAAGCGCCTGCACATGCGACCCGTGCAAGAATGGTTGGAGAAACAATGGTCTTGGGCAAGTGGTCAGTGGGACGATTTAGTGGTTGTTTCGCCAACACTGGTACAAAGTCTCCACTGGTGAATGAGAGAGAACCTGTCAAAGGGGAAACCCTTTTTCGATCCGGAGATAGAGGCTGTTGTCACTACAAACGCGTCCCTATTGGGGTGAGGAGCACACCTCCTTCACCACACAGCTCAGGGTCTCTGGTCACACACAGTGGCCAAGAATCACATAAATCTAATACAGCTTCTGGCAGTCTTCAGAGCGCTTCGAGCGTTCGAACCCCACCTGTTGAACCTGTCAGTGCAGATCTTAACAGACAGCACGACAGCCATGTTTTACATAAACAAACAGGGAGGGACTCGTTCGCCAAATCTGTCCAGGCTTGCCCAGAAAATGTGGACATGGACACTCAGACGGAACATTTACCTGTCATCTCAACATTTTCCCGGGGATCTCAATTCACTAGCAGACGCTCTGAGCAGAGATCCCCTCCCAGAAGAACACAAATGGTGTCTACACAGAGAGGTCGTAGAAGACCTCTTCTCACAGTGGGGTTTCCCCACTATATACCTATTCGCCACAAGCGAAAACAGACAATGCCCAGGATTCGCATCCAGGTTCCCCCAGCCAGACTCCAAGGGGAACGCTCTGTGGATGAACTGGTCAGGGATGTTTGCCTATGCTTTTGCCCCAACGCCTCTCATGAGGAAAGTGGTGAACAAGATGCACAGAGAATCAATGACGCTCATCCTAGTTGCTCCCATGTGGGCGAGACAACCGTGGTTCCCGCACCTGCGCAGACTAAAAGTGTGCGAACCCATCAAACTCCCGTGCTGGCACAACCTACTATCCCAGCATCAAGGTCAAACAGTGCATCGTCAACCCAGCTCAATGAACTTGGCAGCATGGCACCTGAAGTCATAGAGTTTGGACATCTCAACCTGCCACAGAGATGCATGAATATCCTAAGAGAATCTAGGAAACCAAACACGAGACACTGCTACTTTGATAAATGGAAAAGATTTGTTATCTGGTGCCAGAATAGACAAATCAACCTGGTTGATTGCACTCCTTCCAATATTGTCACCTACATGCTCCACCTGCTGGACGCAGGGTTGGTATTTAATTCACTCAAGGTACACCTGCTACAGGCAGAGAGGGAGATCACGTCTCTAAAGGTGCCATCTCTAAATGGATAGTAAACTGTATCCAGCTGTGTTACTCCCTTTCTGATAAAACCCTGCCTTTTATGCCAAGAGCCCACTCTACAAGAGGCACTGGGGCCACTCTGGCTTTCATTGCAAATGTACCCCTTGACACCATTTCCAAAGCAGCTACTTGGAGCTCTAGTCACACTTTTACTCAGCACTACTGCATTGACATTCATTCCAAGACAGATACTCAAGTGGGACAAGCGGTTCTAAGACATCTGTTCGCTCATGACCCTTCTCACATCCCACCACCTTCTTCTAACACTGCTTGCTAATCTATGCACAGCATGTGATCTAAGCAGATTCTACAAGCCTCAGAAGGGATACATTACTCACCGTAATCGTATTTCTGATGCTTGTATCTGCTTAGATTCACATGCGCCCGCCCTTCCTCCTCTCTGAGGGAAGGCGCATGGATGCTTGTAGTCCTATCTATCTATCTATCTATCTATCTATCTATCTGCTTGGATAATCTGTACTCGCGCTACTCCTCATGCTACCTCATGTCAGAAAAAATACAATCTGAGGGTCCTACACGCGTGAGGGATCATGGGTACAGTGGACGTCACACTAGGGATAGTATTACTGGCACTCCCTGTGTCGACACCCATTTTCGAGTTTCGAAAAACAAACTGTAATACTCTGCAGCTTCCACTAGATGTCGGCCTATGCACAGCAATCTAAGCAGATACAAGCATCAGAAATACGATTACGGTGAGTAATGTATCCCATATAGTTCAGCTAGGATCAATAGGTGGGAGGAGGGGTCATAACATTGGTTTTCTTGCTATTTATCAGCTCAAGGTGGTTTCTATTTTGTAAACACTGAGTCAAGGTGAGTGGGCACAGCCTACATTCATGAAAGATGCCTCTATTATTCTGGAAAGATATTCAAATCCCGATGAATGGGGTGCAAACCCGCTGCAAAGGTGCCTCAGTGGAACAGCACTCCAACTGAAACTGAGAGAAAAAGACCTTGGCTGTGAAGCCAGCGGTGCGGGCTGCACTCCCTAATACCACAGTAGTGTGGTATATATTCAATGTGTTGTGGTTCGAAAGAGTTCGTTTATTGGCTTGACAAAACACGTAGATTGTTTTAAGTAATAATTTTATTGTTGTTAAGCGATATCCAATCGCTTGGGTTTACTTTTCCTTCTAATACAGATGCTTATGGGACCAAAAAATTGCTATTGTTATGGTCAATGCATTTCGGATGCAATATCCTTAGTCAGGGCCAGCTAATTGTGACATGCATCTGTTTATAAATCTCTAATGTTCAAACAATCATTGTATTTGCAAATCGGAATACCCCAAAAAATTCGAAAATTCCAAATTAAAAAAACAGAAAGATAATACCACACCAGTTTCGATAATGTCAATTGAAAGTAAACACCACATGGACAGGGGGAGACATCCAATACCATAGTTCACATGGAAGATCCAAAAAGAATTCACAATAACAATCAATTGCAATGCATTTCATTATGTTTCACGTTGTAAAATACTCAATACATACGTTAAATACATGTCCGATGATCAGAGAGCGGATGAAATAAGTGCATAAAAAGATAAGAAAACGGAAAGGGAACAGTAAGAACAAATATAGGCAAAAAGCGTTCCAATTGATGTATTTGTGTCATTAAGGTGTACTGGAAAAATCCAGTTATACGAATGCAGAGTAACTGACCTTGTCAGTATTTCAGTCAGCGTACGTTCTAAAGAAATGATAACCATTAGACCAATGGTCAGTATTATGTCTGCTGATATGTGGTTAAAGTTGAGCATTAGCTCAAAAAATATATACACACATGGCGTTACAAACGTATGCCTTCTTACCCGTGGTGTCACGGTCAGAGTGGCGGTGTCCTTCAAGAACAACAGTAACGCTGATCGGGTTTCGCGTTGTCCTAGAATACAGTATGGAATGAATACTAGCACTGGCATACTGCTCATTGAAAGGTATCTGATTCCTGCTTAGGTCCGTTAACAACGCATACCTCTTAACTTCAGTGTGCCAACACAGGACTGTGCGTCTAAGCGCGGCCCGACCTCATTCTGTTATGTTGTGCACTGGTAGCCATGGTAACCACGCACGGACGTGCGTCTGGTATCCATCTTGGAGTGATGTGTTATGCTAATTGCACTAAAAAGAAGAAAGCTACACGCCTGGCATGTAGTAATTCAGACCTGGATACTCAAAAACGTACGTACTGTGGGTGAATAACGATGTATTCCAATCATACATTTATAGAAACAGTGCCGCTGCATTCACGCTGACTCAGCGCTATGCGGTCACGACGCTATCTAATTATAGCTTGCTATCTTGTGGGGTTGTGTAATCCCCCTATCAGCATCGCTTGGGGAGCATATAATACAGATTGACGAAGTCAATCAATGATGAAAAAAATTAATTAAAAAATTCAGTGTTAGAAAGCTAGGTGACATGACGGAAGAAATATACACAACTGATCTAGAAAACCACTCCTATAGGGAAGGTCTGAACCATAAAACATAACGGAAAAAGAAAGTAGAAAGAGAAGGAAAGGGAAGGTAGCTTAAAACCTTAACCAGATCTGTATGCAGTTTAGTGAGTGTATAAAGAAATCTATATGTGATGTATGAAATGAGATTCAAAGGTCAACTAAAAATAAAAATAATAAACACCAACAACTGAAAAAAACTAAAAGAATCGGTCTGATTTTCATGAACTGGAACTGGTCATTCTTGGTATGGCATCTTGTGTGTGTTTAGATAGATCGCTATCTCTATCAATATGGTGTTTCTTCTGTTCGGAAGGAGCACAATCCGCATTGTAGTCACAGGTGCTAGGGTATTACAAGAAACAGCTCAGGTCTAGCTCTTCATTCATCCCACTGGGAGTGAGAGCATCTAATCTATCGATCCAAAATGCTTCTTGTTGTGCTCTCAATTTATTTATGTCTCTGTTACATCCTTTGGTGGATATCACTTCCAGAACCTGAAAGCGCACTTGTGTAATAGTGTCCATTCTCTTTCAAATGTCTTGCCACTGCCGATTTCTGGTTATCATTTCTTATGCACGACTTGTACTCGTTGAGCTGTACTCGTATCTTTCTTGATGTCTCGCCCACATAGAATTTCCCACAGGGGCACTTTATTTTGCGTAAACCAAGTTCTCTGATAGACAGGTATCATGATGTTTCAACTTAATTTTCTCTCCTGTTCTAGGATGTAGTAGTGTGTTACCTTTGATAACATTATTACAGTTCCTGCAACTCATGCAGGGGAATGTTCCTGGATGTTTGTCTGGGATTCTGTTTGCAGATCTTCCTTGGGTGTTGACTAGTAAGTTGCGTAGACTGCTGCTTTTTTGGTATGCAAATACCAGAGGCTGTGGGAATAGGCCTTTAATCCTTTCGTCGCTAGTGAAGATACTCCATCTGCTTTTGATTGTCTTTTATTTGCCTGCTTTGGATTGAGTATTTGGTCACACACATTCATTCAGGACTCTTCTGTTGTGCTTTTTTGGTCAATAAATGATCTCGTTCTTGTGTGCTGGTTTTGTCGCGGGCCGCTTGTAGGTCTGCTTGTGGATAACCTCTTACTTGTTATTTCTCCTGCAATATATCCAATTGTTTCTCACAGTCTTCTTGATCACTGATGATCCTTTTGATTCTTAACATCTGCCCGTAAGGAAGATTCTGTTCCTTCACTGTTTACTTCACTGTTTGAGCTTCCACCCCCCGAACATTCTACGGAATCTTCCTTACGGGCAGATGTTAAGAATAAAAAGGCTCTGTCTCTCATTTGTATACTGAGTTACTACATGCCAGACGTGTAGCTTTCTTCTTTTTAGTGCAATTTGCATAACACATCACTCCAAGATGGATGCCAGACGAACATCTGTGCGTGTTTACCATGGCTACCAGTGCACAACATAACAGAATGAGATTGGGCCACGCTTACACGCATAGTCCCGTGTTGGCACACTGAAGTTAAGATGTAAGCGCTGTTAACGGACCTAAGCAGGAATCAGATACCTTTCAATGAACAGTATGGTAGTGCTAGTATTCATTGCAAACTGTTTTCTAGGACAACGCGAAACCCGATCAGCGTTACCGTTGTTCTAGAAGGACACCGCCACTCTGACCGTGACACCACGGGTAAGAAGGCATAACGTTTGTAACGCCATGTGTATATATATTTTTTGAGCTAACGCTCAACTTTAACCACATGTCAGCAGACATAATACTGACCACTGGTCTAATTGTTATAATGTCTTCGTATGCTGATTGAAATACTGACAGGTCAGATACTCTGCATTCGTATAACTGGATTTTTCCAGTACACCTTAATGACACAAATGCATCAATTGGAACGCTTTTTGCCTATATTTGTTCTTACTGCTCCCTTTCTGTTTTCTTATCTTTTTATGCACTTATTTCATCCGCTCACTGATCATCGGACATGTATTTAACGTATGTATTGATTATTTTAGAACGTGAAACATAATGAAATGCATTGCAATTGATTGTTATTGTTGTGGATCTTCCATGTGAACTATGGTATTGGATGGCTCCCCCGTCCATGTGGTGTTTACTTTCAATTGACATTATCAAAACTGGTGTGGTATCTTTCTGTTTTTTGAATTCTGAATTTTCGAATTTTTTGGGGTATTCCGATATGTAAATACAATGATTGTTTGAACATTAGAGATTTATAAACAGATGCATGTCACAATTAGCTGGCCCCGACGAAGGATATTGCATCCGAAATTCATTGGCCATAACAATAGCAATTTTTTGGTCCCATAAGCATCTGTATTAGAAGGAAAAGTATCCAATCGCTTTACAACAATAACATTATTACTTAAAACAATCTATGTGTTTTGTCAAGCCAATAAACTAACTCTTTCGAACCACAACAAATTGAATATACACCACACTACTGTGGTATTAGGGAATGCAGCCCGCACCGCAGGCTTCACAGCCAAGGTCTCTTCTCTTGGTTTCTATTTTGTAGCCATCCAACACTACCAGAAAGAGTGGACTTGGTTACGAGTATGAATTCTGTGTGCGTCAATGTATATACACTGATTTGAGTGTTTTGCGCATGAGATTGAAATTGTCAGTCCATCCCTTTGGCCTAGTGTGCAGAAGATTTTGCAGACTTCA